>NC_083683.1:52805000-54055000 GCF_033118175.1 Dama dama | reverse complement strand
CAACTGAAACCTTTCACACGCTAGCCGTTCTGCTGAGAATGGTGAGGGCCGGTAAAGGTCCTGAGATAAAAAGGTTGGCAGAAGAAAGGGGCAAACGTTTCCGGAACCTTGTTCTGGAAAGCAGCCCGCAAGGAGCAAGGCCGCAACGGGAGAGGCGTTTACCTTCAAGTGGGGCGGGCCCGGGGGATAGGGCCAGAAGAGCGCGAGCCCTCAGCTCACTTGGGGCTCAACCCCGACCGTTCGTCGCTCCTTGCAGCTGCCTCGGCATCACGGGTCCCGGGAAGGGTCAGGCGCAGGAGACGAGAAAGTAGATACCGTGTCTCCTCCCGGCTTTCCTTTGACCCAAACCCCGGAGGTGGGCTCAGGGGCGGGCGCTTTTGCTGACGTCTTAGTGTGCGCCGGAAGTGCCTTCCCAGGAGCGCGGCGACGAGCGGACGACTACATTTACGGGATCTCCAGGCGGCCCAGAGTCGGTGAGCGCTTTTTACCTTTACGAGAGGTGGATGGGGACGGGCACGCGGGCTCCTGCACCCGGGAACGGGGAGCGAGCGGGCGGGCGGGCGTTTCCGCGGTGGGACCTGGAGTCTCCCGCTGAATTTGAACTGTGCAGGGATTCTGCTCCTGCGGTTGAGGGGGAGAGACGCAGCGGAGTTTGGCATAAAGGAAAGTGTTGAGTCTGTGGTATAATAGGTTCGCTTCTTTTTAGCACCATAATAGGCAAAAAGAGGGCTGAACTAGGTGGCATCGGTGACCCGAGGTCAGTTAGTAAGTCGATAAATTTACTGAATGTGTTCGACGTGCCCAGTTCGGTCATAGGCACTTCGGGAGTTACAAAAAAGTGTAAAGCGGCCTTTTTCTGGAGGATCCCTCAGTCTCGTTGGGGAGGCAAGGTCAACTTGGGGACACTCGAATTCACACAAAGACTCATCCTGGGTATTGGTATGGACAACTGTAAAACTTCCTGGCACCTTTTTTCTCCCTATAAATCTGTAATGGGCAAACACTGTTTTTCTCTAAGTGGCAGTAAACAGGCCCATCATTCCTACAGAAACACCAGAAAATAATGCAGGGTAGTTTATACTTAACTTTTACCCACCAGCACACGCTTCTACCCACAACCACTCCCTGGGAGCTTGCGTGCCAGCAGCCTGGAACTCAGAGCCTCTCGTGGAGCCTGGACGATCAATCCAGACCGAAGCTGATGTCTTCTAGAGAGACGGAAGTGCAATCCAGCCAGGGCGCAGCAGAATTTTGAGAGGCCGGAAGGCCTCCGCGTCCTCCAGGGGACCGCTGGGACTAATTCTTTTGGCAAACTTGTGACCAGCCAAAACTGCCATGCTTCACATCCTTGTTATCCTTGGTTACCGCCCTAGATGTAAGCCCTTTGGTCTTCTATTCTACACCCTCATCCCCCTGCTGCGCTATGCTCGCTCCCTCTCCCTTTATTTAGGCTATCACTGCTTCTCCCTCCTTTTCTTCCCACATTTCACCCCTCAACACAGGAACTGTGCTCTCTGAAAACTTTCTTGTCTGCTTCAAGCATATTCAACCTCTTTATGGAAATTTTCTTACATCTCCTGACACTAATACTTGTTTTTTCCCTCCAGTCCTGTCAGTTGAGCCCTTTCTCTGACCCCTGCATTTATGGGTGGATCATGGCTCTTGCTTCCCTGGCTTAGGCGGTAAAAAATCTTGCCTGCAATGTGGGAGAACCGGGTTTGATCCCTGGGTTGGGAAGATACACTGGAGAAGGAAATGGCAATTCACTCCAGTATTCTTGCCTGGAAAATCCCATGGACAGAGGAGCCTGGAGGGCTGCAGTCCATGGGGTCACAAAGAGTCGGACACGGCTGAGCAATTAACACTTTCTTTCATGGCTCTAGACATATTCAACTTACTTCAATTTCTAATGCTTTTTTCTTCTGTCAATGTCTTTGCAAAGTTCTTTTTTCTCTGGGACATTTGATTTTCCTTATCCCACGCCTGCCCCTTTCTGGTTGATTCCTACATCTGCTAAAAATCTCAGTTTTAGTCAGTTTCTCTGCATGGTATTCCTCATCTCCTATAGACAGAGTTAAGTACCCTTGCCATGTGCGAAGTGCTCTCTACTTGGCTTTTAGTAGCATTTATCAGATGTATCCTGATTGCTTATCTCTTTGTCTTTGCTACTAAGGTAGGCTTTTGAGGAGGAACTGTATTTGTCTTGTTTACTTCCGTAACTCCAGTGCCTATTTAATAGGCAGTCAAAAATTTCTTGAGTCATTGCAGTTGTTGCAGATACAGTCTCAGAATTCGGGTAGTTGATGTCATCTTCTGATTTTAAAATGTAAAAAATCTTTCAAAAGGCATCAGCTGCTACTCAGCTACGGCTGCTTTGGCTATGTGACTGTGTGCTCCCATGGTGCCAGAGAATCCAGTTCTTTTCAAGGAAAGTTGGAGATACATTTTCTTAAGACGCTATCTCCTACTTTGTAAATGTGGTCAATGGGATAATGTTTTATTAAGAAAAAAGAAACCTGGGCCAAACAAGTCACATGTGGCTTCTTAGTCATTGGTTTGGAATCTGTTTTAAGTGTTGTACGGTTCAGAAGTGGGCTTTCTGGAGAATAATAGATTTTGAACTGGGCCTTGATGGATATTTGGAAATTGAGTGGGAGAACGAAAAGAAGTATTCCATTGGAGAAGTAAGTGTTCTTACTCTAGGGTAGTGTTCATTACTTTGTGACACGGTAAGGAGGAAGGCGTGGAGAGAACAGGAGGCTAGGTGAAATAACAGAAGCGGGCATATGAAGGGTAGAGACGTTTGGATTTGTTACAGTTAATTAATAGACTATTAGGCTTCTTGTTCAGGGACACTTCAGCTATGAATTTTAGCATGGTTAATTGAGTGTCTGTCATAAGTGTGGAATGGAGGGTAAAAGACAGGAAGGAGGCTGACCAGTTAAGACTGTAACATTTATCCATATGTGAAATGAGGTTTAGATTTGACAATATTATACTCAAGTCAAACATCTGATAATTTTGCCTATTAATTTCCGTTACTTGTTCACTTACAAGGAACAGTCAAGAAGCTGCTACTAAGTATTTAATACTTAAAGAAGTTTTCTTAAAACAGTGAAAAGTCAAGTGACATGTGGCACTAGTAGAGAATGCAGCACTTTAACAGTACTGAGTTATCGCGTTCATTATGACGCAAGCAGCGATCTTCTTTCCTTTAGCTTCTTTGCCTTCAATCCATCCTGCGTAGTTTCAGGTTAATCTTCTGGAATGACATTTTCCTCTCACTTTGTTTCTAGGTTTAAAAGCCTACAGGGAGCTCCTCGTCTAGTTTCTGGCTTTGTTGTGCCATTTAATGCCTTTGGATTTGTTCTCTCTGCTCTTGCCTGTTTGCTCTGTGAAGCAGTGTGGTGTGGTGGGAAAGGCTTTGCTTTTAAAGTCATCCAGGCCTGAGTCTGATTCTAGGCTCCCTAAGCCTCTGAGATTTGAGCTTTTCAGAGCCTCTGTGTTTTTTTCTGGAATGGGAGGGATAATATCTACTTCAGGGGAGGAAATGAAAGCTTGTTAAGTACCTATGCAGGCTCGTTTCTGCTCCTTTGCAAAGCGAATCTTCTGCCCTCATCATTTGTATCTTTCTTAGGCACATTTCCATTCTGTTTTCTCGGATTCTGCCATTTACTGTTGTTCATCCACATTTAAGTGATCTTATATTTGATTATATTTGAATTTTCTTGGCTCTTTATAATGGCCATTGCCTGTATTTATCTGTCTCTGAGCACTGAACAGTGATTAATTTCTGTGGATTCTTTGTTTTATTTTGACCATTTTAGTTGACATCCAGTGTTTTTATTTTCCTCATACACTTTATATTCTAAAATTTATTTTTGTTCTAGATGTCTGGAATTTTAAACATTTTCAAGTAGAAATAGTATTATGTAATTTTTAGGCTCAGGTTGACACTTAAAAACTTATTTTAATTTAGAATATCAGGAATATGTTTACCTTGCTTTAACGTCAATGGATCAGATCCTAAGGTGAAACAAGTTTAAGATTTAAAAAAAAGTCCCAGCCAATTATATACGGATTTTAGAGAATAAGATAGAAGTATTTTTTGAAGCTCTCTAGATGATCCTCATATGAAGACAGGGTTGAGAATCACTACTTTAGGTGCTGGAGCTAAAGGATTCTCATTGGTACCATTTGCTCAAAATGAAGTGGCATTAGTGTCATGAGATGTGTGATAAGACTCATAATCTAATAGTGCTCATTGGAAGTTTCCTGAATAACCAAAAGGTAAAAGCCAATAATTAGGTTCTCCAGAATAGCTCATGTAGTGGTTATATGAATAATATATTTATTTGGCCTATATTTAATAAGTACCTCTTGCCTGGAAAATCCCATGGATAGAGGACCCTGGTAGGCTACAGTCAATGGGGTTGCAAAGAGTCAGACACAATTGAGCGACTTCACTTTCTCTTTACTCTGCTAAACAACAGAAGTAAGAGAGGTACACAGTCATTGCCTTTGCTGTGGTGTTTAGTTTGGGAGGGAGGAGAGGAAGGAAAGTAAATTGAATATTAGGTTATATAGTACTAATATAGCAGGGTGCTTTAGGAGGCCTGAAGAAGAAACTCTTCACTCTTTCTGGAGAATATAAGAAAATCTTACACTTTGGCTGAATCTTGAAGAAAGAGTAGAGAATGAAGGCAGATAAGTTGAGGAAAGATATTCTAGGCAGGAGAAAGGCTTGCCATGATAGGGTGATGAGAAATAGTGCCATACTTGCAGAACAAAATGTAGTTTGATATGTCTGGAGGTTCAGGAGACTGCCTGGGAATTGGTAGGAGGTGAAGCTGGAGAGATAGGAGAAAAGTCAAAAATAAGCCATTTTCAAGTTTAGGTGGAGACTTCATTCTTAAGAAATGGGGAGTCACTGAGAGATTTTTAAACTAGTTGTCTTATGGGAACACTCTTGCTATAGTTGCTGGATGTAGGAGGTGACATTAGAAGCAAGGAGACCAGTGTTTTACTGTTGGGGGGTCCAATGACCAGACTAAAAGGATATGAACAAAGATACTGATAGCTGGGATATGGAAGGACACGTGCCTTATATATTGAGGTGATAGAAATAATTGGCTTTAGTTAACTGAGATATGATAAGTTTTGGTTCTTGTGTGACTCAGGTTTCTGATTTGGGCCTTTGTTTATCCGATATGGTGTCACTGACCAAAATGGGGAAGACAGGAGATGAAGCAGGTTTCTGAGTAGTGTGAAGGCATCCTGAATTAGAGGTGCTGTGAGATATCCTCTTGAAAGGAAGTGGCGATGTGGGAATCATTTATCTAAAGAGGGCATGTTACCAGCATTAACAGATATTTTCCATGGATACTGAGCATGTACATTGTATGGATTGTTCTAGGTGCTTAATAAATTAACAATGCAGTTCTTATAGCTCACATTCCTAGTAGTAAGGGACCAGTTATATGCATCAGAGTTATCTAGTATCCTAGATGATTAGTGCTATGAAAAAAAATAGCAAAAATAGGGGAATCTGGTAGAAAAGTGACATTAAGACGACTTTGGAAGGGACATTGAGGGTTAACCATGCAAATACCTGGAGAAAAGCATTCTGGGTGGGGAATTGCCAGTGCAAAGGCCTGAAATGTGACCTAATTGTTCACCGTGGTTTGCTATCAAATCAGTTATTGAATGAATATAAAGAGTGAATGCATTTGGGAAGGAGGGAAAGCTATTTATCCTGAGTGTATTTAATACTGGAAGTTAACTAGAGAGATCTTTCTCTAATGCCTTACCTGTGGAATCAAAGCATAAATAGTTTGACAGGAGGATATTACGCTCAGCATTCTTTATGGTCCAGCTCTCATATCCATACGTGGCTACTGGAAAAACCATAGCTTTGACTGTACTGACCTTTGTCGATGAATTGATGTCTTTGCTTTTTAATACACTGTCTAGGTTTGTCATAGGTTTCCTTCCAAGGAGCAAACGTCTTCTAATTTCATGGCTGCAGTCACCATCTGCAGTGATCTTCGAACCCAGGAAAATCAATCTGCCACTGTTTCCATTGTTTCCCCATCTATTTGCCATGAAGTGATGGGAATGGATGCCATAATCTTCATTTTTTGAATGTTGAGTTTTAAGCCAACTTTTTCACTCTTCTCTTTCATTTTCATCAAGAGGCTCATTAGTTCCTCTTTGCTTTCTGCCATCAGAGTGGTATCATCTACATATCTGAGGTTGTTAATATTTCTCCTGGCAATGTTGATTCCAGCTTGTGACTCATCCAGCCTGGCATTTCGCATGATGTACTTTGCATATAATTATGTTAAATAAGCTGGGTGACAGTATACAATCTTGGAGTACTCCTTTCCCAGTTTTGAACCAGTCAGTTGTTCCATGTAAGGCTCTACTGTTGCTTCTGACCCACTTGTAGGATTCTCAGGAGACAGGTAAGATGGTCAGGTATTCCCGTCTCTTTAAGAATTTTCCAGAATTTGTGGAAAATTGTGGTCCACACAGTCAAAGGCTTTAGTATAGTCAGTGAAGCAGAGGTAGATGTTTTTCTGGAATTGTCTTGCTTTTCCTATGATTCAGTGGATATAGGCAATTTGATCTCTGGTCCCTCTGCCTTTTCTAAACCCACCTTGTACATCTGGAAGTTCTTGGTACACATACTATTAAAGCCTAGCTTGAAGGACTTCGACCATCACCATACTGGCATGGAAAATGAGTGCAGTCGTGCAGTAGTTTGAACACTTCGGCATTGCCCTACTTTGAGATTGGAACGAAAACTGACCTTTTCCAGTCCTGTGGCCACTGCTGAGTTTTCCAAATTTGCTGACATATTGAGTGCAGCACTTAAACAGCATTATCATTTAGGATTTTAAATTGCTCTGCTGGGATTCCATCATCTCCACTAGCTTTGTTCATGGTAGTACTTCCTAGGGGCCCCTTGACTTCACACTCCAGGATGTCTGGCTCTAGGTCAGTGAGCACACCATCATGGTTATATGTTTCATTAAGATCTTTGTTGCATAGTTCTTCTGTGTATTCTTGCCACCTCTTCTTAAGCTCTTCTGCCTCTGTTTAGATCCTACCATTTCTGTTGTGTATCGTGCCCATCCTTGCATGAAACAGTCCCTTGATATCTCTAATTTTCTTGAAGAGATCTCTAGTCTTTGCCATTCTCCTGTTTTCCTCTGTTTTTTTGCATTGTTCATTGAAGAAGTCCTCATCTCTCCTTAGTATTCTCTGGAACTATCAATTCAGTTGGGTATATCTTTCCCTTTCTCCCTGCTTTCGCTTCTTTTCTTTCCTCAGCTATTTTGTAAAGACTCCTCAGACAACCACTTTGCCTTCTTGCATTTCTTTTTCTTTGGGATGGTTTTGGTCACCGCCTCCTATACAGTGTCATGAACCTCTGTCCACGATTCTTCAGGCACTCTGTCTACCTGATCTAATGCCTTGAATATATTCATCACTTCCACTGTGTAATCATAAGGGATTTGATTTAGGTCATACCTGAATGGCCTTGTGGTTTTCCCTACTTTTTTCAATTTAAGCCTGAATTTTTGCAGTAAGGAGCTGATGATCAGAGCCACAGTCCGCTCCAGATCTTGTTTTTGCTGACTATATAGAGCTTCTCCATCTTCAGCTGCAAAGAATATAATCAGTGTGATTTTATATTGACCATTAATGACACCCACGTGTAAAGTCGTCTCATGTTGTTGGAAAAGGGTGCTTGCTTGATCAGTGTGTCCTCTTGGAAAATTCTGGTAGCCTTTGCCCTGCTCTGTTTTGTATACAAGGTCAAATTTGCCTGTTACTCCAGGGATCTCTTGACTTCCTACTTTTGCATTCCATCCCCTATAATGAACTAACATCTTTTTTTGGTATTAGTTCTAGAAGGTCTTGTAGGTCTTCATAGAACTGTTCAACTTCAGCTTCTTCAGCATTACTGGTTGGGGCATAAGCTTTGATTACTATGATGTTGAATGGTTTGCCTTGGAAACAAACTGAACTCATTTGGTCATTTTGAAATTGTACCCAAGTACTGCATTCCTGACTCTTTTGTGGACCATGAGGGCTACTCCATTTCTTCTAAAGGGATTCTTGCCCACAGTAGTAGATATAATGGTCATCTGAATTAAATTCACCCATTCCTGTCCATTTTAGTTCACTGATTCCACAGGATGTTGATGTTCACACTTGCCATTTCCTTGCCATCTCCTTCTTGACCACATCCAATTCACCTTGGCTCATGGACCCAACATTCCAAGTTCCCATGCAGTATTCTTCTTTACAGCATTGGACATTATTTTCACCACCAAACACATCCCAACTGAGCGTTGTTTCCACTTTGGCCCAGCAGCTTCATTCTTTCTGGAGCTGTAGGTAATTGCCCTCTGCTCTTCTCTGTGTTGGACACCTTCCTTTCTGGGGGGGCTCTTGTTTCGGTGTCATATCTTTTTGCCTTTTTGTGCTGTTCATATGGTTCTTGCAGCAAGATTACTGGAGTGATTTGCCATTCCCTCCTCCAGTGGGCCATATTTTATCAGAACTCTTCACTTGACCCGTCCATCTTGGGTGGCCCTGCATGGCGTGGCTCATATCTTCGTTGAGTTACAGAAGCCCCTTCCCCATGACAAGGCTGTGATCCATGAAAGGGAGTATCAGTTATTAGCAAACTTCTGAAGCCTATATTCCCCACACTGAATTCTAATTCTTTTCTCTGCCTAATTGTGACGTAGAGGGTCCTTCCATTTTTCTTTTGTATTCTTCAGTTTTCATGGGGTGTTGGATTAGAGAACTTTACTACTTCTGATACTCCTCTTATGGGTGGAGGTTAGTGAAGTGATGACAGGTAAGTAAACATCATCACTTCAGTTTGCTGGGAGTCTGAGTGCCTTCCTTTAAATTTAGCTGATGAGCTTCAATTCCAGAACGGGTCAATAGGCTAAATCTGGGTAATGTCATAAACATGTGCCTCTGTTTTGAAGATTGCTGTGCTCATCACTTATTATTAAATGCTTCAAAAATTACACGCAAACTCTTTGAATTCAAGGTGATACTAGCATTCTTCCCTCATTGCCCTACACTACCTTCATCATATCCTCTTGCTCTGATACCTTTTCCCTTTCCTGTTGTTTTAAAATCCAGCTTAAAGTCCATCTTCTTTACAGCCCGTTGTTTTTTCCTTTCTTTTGCAGATAATCATCAAACTATGTCTTCTGTTTTGTTTTACTAACAGTACATTGTTGCATACGGAGTTGTCTGTTTATATTTCTGTGTTTCCCACTTACATAGGTTTCTTAGGAATGAGAGGGGTGTTTGCTACTAGTGGATGCTAATTATTTGGCTACACCAAAGCTCTGTTTAATTTCACCACTGTTTTGTGCTCTACTATTTTATATACTTATTCTGAAAATACATAGTAATTTAGATAATAAAGATTATATTTTGTTATTGCTGTTTTATAAAAGCAATAGGTATGGGAAGAGAATGTTTAAAAGCTAAATACCTGCATATTCACTAAAAATATTAATATTTTGGTGTATTCACTAGTAAGAAATAAATTTAAAAAGTGAAATAGTTGATTATAAGAGATTGCTTTATAGGCTAATGTTTATATTTATTCACAGTGATATAGACAATTAAATATGTATTTTTATTTGTAAAGGAAACTAATTTCCTTTTATAAAATTATTCCTATAATTACAGTAATTGAAATTTTAAATTAAGATCCTTAAAAAATTTTCAACTTTTTAAAGAGAATTTACTTTATTTACCAGTTTTACTTGAAACTGTTTTATAGCTCCTAATACGGTGAATGTTGGGGCGTCATTAGGTATGAAGTCAAATATGCAGCATTGCCATAGATTTCACTGTAGGAGTTGAAGCTTGGTGATAGTAGTGTAACATCCAGCTGTTTGTGGGTGCTGTTTGTTTCTAGTAGAAATTAAGTTCAGAATACAGTTTGATGCCTTACAGGAGATATAGTCAGCAAATTCAGTTGAGAGTTTGATGCTGGATAAATTCATGTTAAATTTTTTTTACAAAATTGTAATAAAATATACACAGAAATTTCCTTTTCAGCCGTTAGAGCACAGGATTCAATGGTATCATCAGGTCCATCACACTGTTGCGCAGCCATCTCCACTGCCCAGTGCTTTTCATCTCCCCAAACTGAAATAACATACCTATTAAACAGTAACTATCTATCTAATAAATTTGCTTTTATTTAAGTTTGTTTCCTGTCTCTGGATTTTAACTCCGTGATTCATTTCTTTACACTCAGCTCTTCCACAAAGGAATTTAATTGGTCTCTTGTCTCTTGATGATGTATATTCTAGATAGTACTATTTTGACTTTCTGTATGATTGTGTTTCTTAAGTTTTGCTTTGTTCTAGCTGCTTTATTTCCAGTTGCTGGGCTTCATCAAAGTTAATTACTTTCACTTTGTTTGCTGCTTTTTTTTTTTAGCTTCTGTAAGTTGTGGATTGATTAATTAAAGTAGCAATACTGTGAGGTAATTGCAATAAAATTTTTGTTTTTCGTCTTCCAAACTGCCAGGCAATTAAAGGGAACTAGATCAAGAGATCAAGAGTGACCTATAAATTTAAGACTATAAATACAGTCTTATTTCTTCACTTAGCTAGTGAGGCACTTCTCAAAATTTTTGTACAGAAATTAGGTGAGCCTAATCTTTCTAGTAGACCCACTCCTCTGTCCTTTGAATTTCATGCAAAGTGGTAGGTAGAGCTAGAGCCTTGAGTAGAGTTAGTTACTTTTTTTAAAAGTTAAGAATATTTGAGATATTTGCAAATTTCATCATAAGTCATACATGCCTTTTTCCTTCTTATTTCATTTTTATGTAAGGTTGCTCAATGTACTTTGTATATTTTGAGGGAAAGTCATTAAAAGTTTTCCTTCAAACTTACACCTAATAAACTGAGTGTTCTTTGATGAGCTGATGATTATTGGTTTGATACTGGGATAACTTTTGAACATGGGACCATTTATTAGCAACATAAAAATGTAGGGTTTTCCAGACTAAAAGGATGTCAGATTTTCTTTCAATATGTGAGATGCTTTAAAGCTAGTGTTCTGGGGGAAAATGGCCTTCAGCATCTAGTGCAAGTCCTTTCAGAGAAAGGATAAGAGAGATACCCTGTCCACCCCTCAGTTGGCAAAATTAGGACTAGAAATCTTCTTGACAACAAAATTTTGTTGTTCTTATGAAACTTGAGTGGCCTCTGGTGGTCAAAATAATATATTCTATTTTCAAAGGTGTGTTTGAAGGGAGTTTTGCTTATTAAGGCACATAATTTTTTATTTTGAGAGCTTGTACAAATGAATAAAAGTTTAATTATATTTCTCTATTGGTATGTACAGACACAAATCCTTACCGTATTCCCCCTCACCTACAGGAAATTGTTGACAACTTTAAATTTGATTCCCGAAAGGACTCAAGTAAGTAGAATAGTAATTATTCATACATTTTTGTTGGTGTGGGAAGCCAGTAGATTTTGGTAATTTAGTATTGCATCTTGTTAAGAAACTATATAGTATTTCTTTAGAGCTCTTGTAGTTTTTCTTTCTCATTAATTACAAAATCTTACTTTTCCTTATGTTCTCCTTTAGTTCATTAATTTATAGTTAGAATTTTTGCCATCACTTGACATATTTTATTTACTGAGTGATTTTCAGGACCTTTAAAAACAATGATCTGTTCTTATAATATTAAAGTGTGTAAAACATGCAGTGAAAATATTTGCCCTCCTATACTTCAGCCGCCTCGTTTCCCCAGAGGCAGGCACGCTTATGTTCTCTCGCTTAGACTCCCAGGAGTAGTCTGTGCACAAGCACGTGTGTATCCATATCCTGCTTTTTTACTTCCAAGGTGTCTGCATACTCTACATGTTAGTCTCCCCTTTGCTCTTTTTTACTTAGCGGTGTATCTTGACAGTCTTTCTATGTTGTTATATATGATATTACTTTTCCTTGACATGATTTGCATAGAATTACTTTATATGAATGTATAATATTTCATTTAATCTGTACCCTCCTGAGGGACATTTTAGGTGGCTTTCAGTCTTTGCCATGCACACGGACAAGTGTATGTAGATGGGAATTGCCAAGTCAAAGCGTATGTGTATTTAACATTTTTAATAGATGCTGTCAAATTGTTTCCAGTCTGTTCCAAATTATATTTCATTAATGCATGAATGTTGCTTTCCTTACCCTGGGCTTCCCTGGTAGCTCAACTGGTAAAGAATCTGCCTGCAATGCAAGAGACCCTGGTTTGATTCCTGGGTCCGAAAGATCTGCTGGAGAAGGGGATGGCTACCCACTCCAGTATTCTTGGGTTTCCTGGGTGGCTCAGCTGGTAAAGAATCCACCTGCAATGCAGGAGACCTGGGTTTGATGCCCGGGAGAAGGGAATGGCTACCCATTCCAGTATTCTGACCTGGAGAATTCCATGGACCGTATAGAACTTGGGGTCACAAAGAGTTGGACACCACTGAGTGACTTTCACTTTCACTTTTCTTACTTTCATCAAAACAGTTTGATTTTGCAGAGCTTTGGGTACACCATTATAGTTTTAGTTTTCATCTTTATTTTGAAGAAAGGTGAGCATCTTTTCAAAAGATTAAGCAATTGCATTCCTTTTTTTTTGTGAACTGTGTCATATATCTGTTTTTCTTTAGGGTAGCTGGGTTTTTTTTTTTTCCCCTGTGATTTGATTTTAGTTTGTTGCTGTTACTGTTTCTGTGTACTATTATCTTAAGTAGGATAAAACCTAGCTCATTGTTTAGATTGAAACTTTTTTACTGAAACCTGGATTCAGTAAAGGTAGGAGAGAAGAAGTAATGTTGACAGTTCCTTTTAAGCTTCCATCAATTCTTCTACCTGAAAGACTGTTGACTTTGAAATAACATTGTTAATAATTATATTGTTAATGATTATTGAGTTGGAATTCAGGTTAATTTATGCATAATAGTAAAAGCTAATTTATAACTTAAGATTTCCCCTGGCACTTTGGTTAGTTAATTTTATTTGGTCTGTTTGTATTAGAACACATTATAGTTTTTTTTTTTTTGTTTTTTTTACAGAGAGAATTAAGGTTGATTGTACTATGGTAGTGTTAAAAAATATTGCCCTCATCTTCCAGACTTTATTTTTCCCTTAGCTTAAACTAACCTAAAATATTACAGTCCTGTGCTGCCAAAACGGGATGTCCATTCTTTTTTCTCCTCCTTAGTATTTCATCATAAAGAACCACCAAAAATCTCTTGATGTGTGTCTTTGAAATATTTTTTTTCTTCACGGATCTGTGGACTGTGCATGTGGACTTGTTGCCTTGTTTTCTGTGTACTAAAAGACCCGCACTTGGTACCTGTCCCATTTTGCTTCTTGCTCAAGATCATCTGTCTACTCATCAGGATGGTTCACAGATCTATACTGATCCATGAGTACTTTACCCTCTTCTAGTTCTATCCTGTTAAATATTTGTCATCTACTCTGGGGCTACCTGCCTGTTTTTGTAGATAGAATGTTTTGGGAGCGTGGCCACACCTATACATTGATATATGTTGCCTGTGACTGCTTTCGTGTTATAAAATAGCTGAATTGAGCAGCTGTAGCAGAGACCTGTGACCTGCAGTGCCAGAAGTATTTGTCTGGTCCTTTACAAAGACATTTGCAAAAAAAAAAATTAAAAAAAAAAAAAAGACATTTGCCAGCTATTCAACCATGGCATCAGCGTTTTATGTAAATAACTTACATCTTGTTCACAGATGCTCTTTCATCAGGACTTTGTATCACGCTGCATCAGCTCTCTACCCAGAATGTGTCAGCTCTCTGTCAAAGTAGGAGTCTCTCTTTGCCTCCCACATGTGAAGAATGCTGGCAGAACTTTTAATTTCAAATTTTACAAAGGTGCCTTGGCATTAAAATGAGATTATAGAATTGAAAAAAAAGATCAAGAGCGGTTTCTTTCAGGGTTTGTTGAGTATGTTTTCACAGGATTGTTTACTTAGTGTTTTTTCCAGGTGAAACCACTTCTTTGGATGTACAGAGACAGTAAGCTTTTAAGGATGTATCAAAGATGAAGCTGCTATTGTACACATCATTCAGCTTTGCTGATAAGTCTCTCACACTACTCATTAAAATGAATCTTTTCTAATTTTCACTCTATGAGAATGGAAAACTGGTGGTAGTATGAATCTTCCCATAGTTAATGGGAATATGGTCTTTGAAGCTTTTCATAGCCTTGGAAATTGAAGAAAGGTGGGACTTTCTATTACATTTTTTTTAAAGAAAATTTCAAAATTATTTTTGAAGAATTGTTGTAATTATTCTTTTTTCCTTTTGATCACTTAAATTTATTCCTCCTTAAATATCTCTAGAAAATATTTGTATCAGAATGTAATAACTTACCTTTTCCTTTTCTTATGTACTTCCTAGTAACCTAAAACCCATTATTCTCTGGTTTCTTTTTTTATTCTTTAGTGACTTACAGAGGAGATGAAATGTGGTCTGAGGGACGATATGACTATGAAAGACTTCCGAGAGAAAGAGTACCTCCTCGAAGTCACCCCAGTGTAAGTTGTTCTTACATTAGAATAATTCAAAACCTGGCGTCCAAGTGAATTTTCTCTGTCAAAACTAGTTGAAATAGGGATAGATCAAGCTTTTAAAAATCAAAAGTTTGAAAATAAAAGATAACATTTTGTTTATGTAGAAAATCTATAGTTTATATTTCTTATTTAAATTTCTAAAAGGGAGGGTTTGTATTGAATGTAATTTGTGAAGAAAATTCAAGGTTTGATAAAACTCAGACCATCTGTTAACAAAGAAGTATTTAAGCACGGGGCAGCTCAGGGGCAGGTAGGCAGTTTCTGGTATGCTGTTCTACCGCTCTTCTCTTTGCTTCTCTGGGAGGTAGTAATTTGAGCCAGTCCTTTTCTTTGCTCAAGGAGCTTGCTGTTTTGCTTTTTATTCCCAGCACTGTGTTTATAACCTGGCACATAGTAGGCGCTGATGTTTATTGAATGGGCGTATGTTCTCTCTCTCTGTCTCTCAAAATCCTCTGTAGAGATCCAAGGGAGGATCTGGAGAAGGTCAAGAAGCTGTCAAACTTTTGCTTAGGGCGATGGGGCTCATGGTGATGGTATATGAGTATATTATGGATTCATTGTACAGCATCAGAAGGCACAAATATTTGTTTATATGTTAGTTGTTTTTTACTTCTATAAGTAAATCCTCTAACCCTCTTAGATGGGTGATATCACCTTCATGACTGTCATTTCTGCTAGGTTACAGCTTACGTTGGGGTTGGTCTAAAGTGATTTAAGGTGGAAAAAACGAAGAGGCCTACCATATTTCAGAAGGGGCAGATTTAATTATTACCAAATGTCATTTTTTCCAGGTTGATTTATAGACTTGATGTTTCTAATAAATATCTCAATTTAAAAATATTTTCAGCTTGATAGGATTATTTTTTCGTTTACCTAGAACAAACAAGTGATAAAGAAAATGTAGGACTAATGCAGCGATGAGAAAAGGTACAGATTATTTTTTTAAAAACAATTTTTTTTAGGTCCCTTACTCTTGTATGGATATATCCTATTAGAAATTTGGGATACTTAAAAGGATTTTCTTTGTGGTTATGCCATTAACAGAATATATATCATTGGGTTTGTTTTACTTTGTTTTTTTTCTTTTCTAGTTAGATTTTTTTTAATGTAACACATTTGTTGTTGTTGTTTAGCCACTGAGTCATGTGCGACTCTTTGTGACCCTATGGACTATAGCCCACCAGGCTTCTTAGTCTGTGGGATTTGCCAGGCAGAAATACTGGAGTCTCTACTGCTGAGCCACTATGAAAGTTTCTGTAACACATTTGCATGGCTTCAGATTATAAAATAAGGTATGTTTAGAGAGAAGATGACTTCCTTTAAATGATAATTTATTGTGATTATCTATTTAGCTAGTGCCTGCTTACTGTAAGTGAGGTATAAACTTCCTAATCTTCAAAACAATTTTGAGTGTTGAATAGTATAACATTTATAGAGCTTAGTAGAGCCTTAAAATGTAGACAGAAATTTATATGTGGCAATACAGTTTCAGATAACAATGGGAAATACTCATGATAAAATCATGGAGAAAGTTACAACATAAAACCTTTATGACACTATTCTGCACTGTGTGTACATGCTACGAATATGATAATGATAGAACATACTGCAGTGGGAGTTGGCTTAAAGAGCTGTTAAAATTGAAAGCCAGGAGACCTGCCCAGAGGCTATTGCTAAGCAAAGAAGCTGGTTTAAATAAGATGGGGAAGAGTGAATTTTAAGATAGGAATCAGTTTATCAGTGTCATAACTCAAATATGTCAGCAAATCTGGAAGACCCAGCAGTGGCCACAGGACTGGAAAAGGTCAATCTTCATTTCAGTTCCCAAGAAGGGCAGTACTAAAGAATGTTCAAACCGTCAGACAGCTGCACTCATCGTCCATGCTAGTAAGTTCATCATTAATATCTTGCATGCTAGGCTTCAGTGTTACACAAACCACGAACTTCCAGACGTCCAAGTTGTGTTTAGAAAAGTCAGAGGTAAGTGAAAGTGAAAGTCGCTCAGTTGGGTCCGACTCTTTGCGACCCCATGGACTATACAGTCCATGGAGTTCTCCAGGCCAAAATACTGGAGTGGGTAGCTTTTCCCTTCTCCAGGGGATCTTCCCAACCCAGGGATCTAAACCAGGTTTCCCGCATTGCAAGCGGATTCCTTCCCAGCTGAGCCACAAAGGAAAAGGCAGAGGAACCAGAGATCGAATTGCCAACTTATTTGCTGGATCATGGAGAAAGCAAAGGGAATTCAAGAAAAACATCTCCCTCTGCTTCATTGACTACACTAAAGCCTTTGACTTGTGGATCATAACAAATTGTAGAAAGCTCTTAAGGAGATAGAAATACCGGATGATCTTAGCTGTCTGCTGAGAAACCTGCGCACGAGTCAAGAAGCGACATTCAGCCACCTGGTATGGAACAACTGAGGTTTAGGGTTTAGAAAGGAGCACAGCAGGGCTGTCTGTTGTCACCATGTTTGTTTAACCTGTGTGCCGAAAAACAAACAAACAAACAAACAAACAAACAACCCGTATGCCCAGCGCATCAGGAGAAATGTCGGGCTGGATGAGTCACAAGCTGAAATCAAGATAGGCAGGAGAAATATCAACAACCTCAGATGTGCAGATGATACCACTCTACTGGCAGAAAGCAAAGAGGAACTAAAGAACCTTCTGGTGAAGGTGAAGGAGGGGAGTGAGAAAGTTGGCATAAAACTAAATTTTAAAAAAACTAAGATCATGGCATCCAGACCCATTGCTTCATGGCAAATAGAAGGGGAAAAGGTGGAAGCAAGTGACAGATTTCCTCTTCCTGGGCTCTAAAATCACTGCGGACGGTGACTGCAGCCATGAAATCAGAAGACAGTTGCTTCTTGGCAGGAAAGCTACAACAAACCTAGACAGTATGTTGAAAAGCAGAGCCATCATTCTGCCGACAAAGGTTCATATAGTCAAGTCTATGGCCTTCCCAGTGGTCTTGTACGGTTGTAAGAGCTGGATCATAAAGAAGGCAGAACACCAAAAAATTGATGCCTTTAAACTGTGGTGCTGGAGAAGATTCCTAAAAGTCCTTTGGACATCATGGAGATCAAAGCAGTCAATTTTAAAGGAAATCAACCCTGAATACTCATTGGAAGGACTGATGCTGAAGCTCCAGTATTTTGGTCACCTGATGTGAACAGATGACTCTTTGGAAAAGTCCCTGTTGCTGGGAAAGATTGAGGGCAAAAGGAGAAGAGGGCATCAGAGGATGAGATGGCTGGATGGACATGAACTTGGGCGAACTCTGGGAGATGGTGTGGGACAGGGAGGCCTGGCGTGCTGCGGCTTTGGGGTTGCAGGGAGTCAGACATGACTTGGTGACTGAACAACAACAAAAGATCAATGGGTAGGACCCTCTAATCTCATTGTCTGTGTGAGAATGGATTTGAGAAAGTTCATATCTCAAGGCCTTTATTTTTATCTGAAGTAAGAGGTGGCAAGATCATCTGTTGAAAGCAGAGGAGGTAGAGGGAGACTTGAGGCCAGGATTGAAGTTTTGGCATAGCTGTTATAGGGATCTCCTGACCAGAGATGTTTAAAAACACTGTTGCTGAAGGTCTATAAACTTAAATTTTGTAGGGGCACCAATTTGGGAGTAGCGAAAGCAAGTTGTATTGATTTAAGATTGCAAGATGAGTGATGGACCCAGGGAGGTAAGAATTATTGAGGTAATGTGTTATGTGGAATGGACTGATTAGGAAAGGGAATAAGGCTGTGAGACAGACAGTGAATTGAAAGCAGTGAGAGGTTGAAGGACAGGAAAGTCTCTGTGAGGTTGAAGACGAGGTATGGCGGAAAGATAAGTAATCAATATCTTGGAATGTAGAGTTTCCAAAATGGAGCAGTTCTGGGTACTGAAATTCAGTGTATGTGGTAGGAATGAGGGTTGGGTGAAGGTTATTGGAGTTGAGATTAACAGAACTTTGAGGTTGGATTTTGGATCAGTGATATAAATTAGGGCTCTCAGTCCTCACTGTACATTAGATTCAGCTAGAGAGCTTAAATACCAGTGAATGGGTCCTCCCTAGCTAATGAAGTCATGATCTTTGTGGCTAGAATCTGGATGTCAGTGTTGTTTAAAAGTTCATCAGGTAATTCCTATTTGCAGAGTTAAAGTCAGATTGTGACTGAGCACTGAAGTCACTGATGATGACAGTTGAGTTCAAGATGTCAGGTGAGGGAAAGGGAAAGTGAAAGTCGCTCAGGCGTGTCCGACTCTTTGTGACCCCATGGACTATACAGTCCATGGAATTCTCCAGGCCAGAATACTGGAGCGGGTAGCCTTTCCCTTCTCCAGGGGATCTTCCCAGCCCAGGGATTGAACCCTGATCTCCCACATTGCAGGCAGATTCTTTACCAGCTGTGCCACAAGGGAAGCCCAAGAATACTGAAGTGGGTAGTCTATCCCTTCTCCAACGGATCTTCCCGACTCAGGAATCAAACTGGGGTTTCCTGCGTTGCAGGAGAGGGAAGTCCTCAGTGAATGAGGATGTTGTAGTGAAACCTAAACAAATGTTTTCATTTTGTGCCATTTTTGTGTGTGTCAAAGTGAAACAGAGGCATTTTTTCCTTTTAAAATAATTTCATCAGCTGTAAGCAGATAGGGAGATATGTTTTTACACAAGTGTCTGTGAAATCAGATTAGATGTATTCAACTGTAAGTCTGAAGGTAAATCTTACTTTGTTAAGTTCTCTGGCTTCTAGGCTCCTCCTAGATGGGGAGGAATCCAGACAGCTTTTCTCCTTTCGGAGCACGGAACATGCCCAGACCTTGTCCAAGTTCATTCCTCTCCTATTTTAATTCCGTTAGAAATATCTCTCCATTCCCCCAATCAGTTTGTCTTACTCTATAAAGTCTGTATTCTCATATCCCCTCTCCATAAGAATCAGACGCTACAGATTTTCTGGTGAACATTTATTATGGTTATTAATTTAAAGCCTTCCTTTCCTTTCCCCTCAATATGTTATACTCCTTTGATGGCTCTTGGAAAGTTATCCCTTTGCCTTTTATGTTACACCTGCATTTCAGTTTTTAAAAAAAATGGAGGTTTTTAACTTTGTGACGTGGAACTCTTTAGCAGTCTGGTGAAGCCTATTACTTATTATTATAGCCTAAAACTATTAAAAATCATATTTGTGATATAGTGGTATATACTTCTTTAAGTAGGTTGTTAGATGTCAAGCAAGAAGTAATGGTAGGGATTTCATTGCAATGGTTTCAAAGGAGTGATGAGTGTAAATGATACTCTTGAGATATCTGCAACAGCTGTAACATAATATAAAAATATCTGTGATTTCTGTTAGTGGCAAAGCCACAGATAGTCCTGCTGCTGTTGTGTTGTTTGTTGCTTGCTTTTAGGTGGAAAAGTAATTTTCTATTCACATCTCATTTCATGGACTGGCAGAATTCTCAGGTGAAAATGTTTAAATGATACAAACTGGAAGTATACATAAAGTTGTAATTATTACTTGGACCTAATAAAATCATAATTAAAAATTTTTAAATATTTGCTTACAAAATGAAAAAAATAAAATATTTGCTTACAAAACGAGGTCATTTAGTAATATTTTAAAAACTGTATTGTTGTGTAATACTGACATTATACAAGATCATTCCTTAGCTGCATTGTGCATAAAAGCTCCAAACTGGCAACAATCCAGATATCCAACAATGTGGATAAATTAATTGCGCAGTTATACAGCAATGAGAAAGAATGGACTGCTGTCAAATGCAGTAACATGTGTGAACCTCCCAAACAATATTGAAACAAAAGTGTATATCTTATATGTTTCCTTTTATATAAAGTTTCAAGATAGGCAGAACTAGCCAGGAAAGAGGTTGCTTTTGGAAGACAGAGGTAGTGACTGGGAGAGGGCACAGAAAGGCTTTTGCCATGCTAGGAATGTTGTTTCTTGATCTGGGTGGTAGTTACACAGTGTGATAACCTTGTGAAAATTTATCCAAAAATAACATTTACAGTTAGTATACTTTTTTAGATGAATGTCATACCTCAATAAAACTTCATGTAAAAATTTGAAAGATGAGCGCCCCCAGATCGGTAGGCGTCCAGTATACTACTGGGAAAGAGCAGAGAAATAGCTACAGAAAGAACGAAGAGGCTGAGCCACAGCAGAAATGACACCCAGTTGTGGTTGAAAGGATAGGATATATTTTTTCCCTAAATATAAAACTTTAGCAGATCCTTCAAAAATTGAGAACCCACTCTCACTGGTGTCTGAGATAGAGAAAGTTAATGTTCTATTTTATTTTTATGTTTGGGTTCTCTGCTCTAACAAAGCAAAAAAAGATGATTTTATTGCATTTCTCTCTCTCTCTTTTTTATTACTTTACTTTGTCCCATTGTCCCATTCATTCTCAAGTCTGATATGCCAGAAATATGTTTGAAAAACTATTGCTGTGACATAAAGTGTGACATCAAATAGGGACTTTAGATGATACCTACTACACTAGTATGTCCTCAGTTGTAAAGTATCTATTTTGTGAACTTCTGAGTTTGGTTAACCTAGAAGGCAACTGGACATATATTTTGGTGCTGATGTTAAATTACACTTTATTTGAGTATCGGAAAGCTTATCCTTAGTTGTAACTTGACAAATATACCAGTTATTATTTAGTACTTTAGAGCACTTAAAAATTCCTCTGTTTTGATAATAAGTTACTTGTAAGGTACTTCACATAAATTTTTATTTGGTTTTAAACTTGAGTAGATAAATAGGAGACTTAAGCCCAAAGAAGTATATTACACAGAATCTGCGTGTAAACATGCACATTCTTTTATTGGAAGGACATTGATTATGATAGAACATCCACATTTAACTTTTATATGTCCATAAGACCTTTATTTTTAAAAATATGCTTTCTGTTTAATCTGTAATTTCTATGAGCTTATCTGACTTTGTAGCCTTGATAAAAGTTTTGTGACAATGGCTTTTAGGCACCAGTAAGTTTTCAGTTGTGGAAGTCTACCTTGTTAGCCTGATAGGGAACAGATAGAAAATGTGGAACATTGTAATGAAGTTGCAGCATAAAGTGTCCATTTTCTGTTGGCTTATTTCAGATTTTTAGGGGTTATAAAGTTTGGAAACTAGGATCAAAACACTTAATGGTTTATATTCTGGGCACTATAATATAACTGGAACTGAAGTAGTCCTATCTATTTCTACTTGTCTTCTTCTGTTAACAAATGTATGTCAAGTAAAAGATTTTCAATCTTGGTGGCAGTGAACATTATAAAGATTGAGGGTAGTGATGAGCAGCAACATTGAAAAAAATTTTTATTTTGGGGGAGTTCCCTGACAGTCCAGTGCTTTCACTGCCATGACTGGGGTCAAACCTTGGTCGGGAGGCTAAGATCCCACGTACTGAAGGGTACAGCCAAGGGGGAGAGGAAATTAAAAAGATTTTTTTCTATCACAGTTAGTTTTGAGTTATATAATTAGATTTTATAATTAAATATTTACATAACAATATTTCTTTCCTTGAGTTAGTTGAATGTTTGTACTGTTCATTTCATTGGTTATTTCTCTCCTGGAGACTATAGGGAGTTGGAAATAAATTTTTTAGTGAGTTCAGAACATGAGTTTGTTAATTTCTAACATCTTGTAGATAATATATGGTCCATATATTTGTTCCATATATTCTCAAATTTAAATGTACCCCAAATAACATTAAGAGATCTTTCTTTTACCCAACTTGAAATAAGTAATCAAGTCTACTAAACTTAGCAGTTCAGTTATTTACATATTCTAGATAATATTGCTCAAAGTATGTTAATGTGGAAATAGTCCTTTTTTTCCCACTCTTATCTTTTTTTTTTTTTTCATTTATTTTTATTAGTTGGAGGCTAATTACTTCACAACATTGCAGTGGGTTTTGTCATACACTGACATGAATCAGCCATGGAGTTACATATATTCCCCATCCCGCTCCCCCCTCCCACCTCCCTCCCCATCCCATCCCTCTGGGTCTTCCCAGTGCACCAGGCCCGAGCACTTGTCTCATGCATCCCACCTGGGCTGGTGATCTGTTTCACCATAGATAATATACATGCTGTTCTCTCGAAACATCCCACCCTCGCCTTCTCCCACAGAGTTCAAAAGGCTGTTATGTACTTCTGTGTCTCTTTTTCTGTTTTGCATATAGGGTTATCATTACCATCTTTCTAAATTCCATATATATGTGTTAGTATGCTGTAATGTTCTTTATCTTTCTGGCTTACTTCACTCTGTATAATGGGCTCCAGTTTCATCTATCTCATTAGAACTGATTCAAATGAATTCTTTTTAATGGCTGAGTAATATTCCATGGTGTATGTGTACCACAGCTTCCTTATCCATTCATCTGCTGATGGGCATCTAGGTTGTTTCCATGTCCTGGCTATTATAAACAGTGCTGCGATGAACATTGGGGTGCACGTGTCTCTTTCAGATCTGGTTTCCTCAGTGTGTATGCCCAGAAGTGGGATTGCTGGGTCATATGGCAGTTCTATTTCCAATTTTTTAAGAAATCTCCACACTGTTTTCCATAGCGGCTGTACTAGTTTGCATTGCCACCAACAGTGTAAGAGGGTTCCCTTTTCTCCACACCCTCTCCAGCACTTATTGCTTGTAGACTTTTGGATAGCAGCCATCCTGACTGGCGTGTGATGGTACCTCGTTGTGGTTTTGATTTGCATTTCTCTGATAATGAGTGATGTTGAGCATCTTTTCATGTGTTTGTTAGCCATCTGTATGTCTTCTTTGGAGAAATGTCTGTTTAGTTCTTTGGCCCATTTTTTGATTGGGTAATTTATTTTTCTGGAATTGAGCTGTAGGAGTTGCTTGTATATTTTTGAGATTAATCCTTTGTCTGTTTCTTCATTTGCTATTATTTTCTCCCAATCTGAGGGCTGTCTTTTCACCTTACTTATAGTTTCCTTTGTTGTGCAAAAGCTTTTTAAGTTTCATTAGGTCCCATTTGTTTATTTTTGCTTTTATTTCCAATATTCTGGGAGGTGGGTCATAGAGGATCCTGCTGTGATTCATGTCGAAGAGTGTTTTGCCTATGTTCTCCTCTAGGAGTTTTAAAAAATATGGAATGCTTCACGAATTTGCGTGTCATCCTTGTGCAGGGGCCATGCTAATCTTCTCTGTATCATTCCAATTTTAGTGTATGTGCTGCTGAAGCGAGCACTTCCCACTCTTATCTTATGAAACACTTTTAAAGTGTGCACTTGCATACTTTTAATTCTTTTCATACCTCACATTTTATCATCTAGTAATGTTCATGTAAATATAACTTTTTTCATTATTTTATGAAAATTTTCAGACCTACAGCAAAGTTGAATTTTATAGTGAACATCCATTTATTCATCATTTAGATTCAACTATTAACATTTTATTAAAATGTTTTCTTCCATCTATCTGTCCTTTATAAGTACACCTAGTCCATCAGATTTTAGGGATGCATTTCAGAGGAAACTGGACAACACTACACTTTCCATTAGCTACTTAAACATGCATATCATTAGCTGAAGTGCAGTTTTTTTTTAAGTATAACTGTGAGAATTACATACATTAGATGCAAAATCTTAAGTGTTCATTTGCTGAGTTTTGATTTAGTAATGTTGCTGTGTGTAGAGCTACCCTGCTGCTGCTGCTGCTAAGTCGCGTCAGTCGTGTCCGACTCTGGGCGACCCCACAGACGGCAGCCCACCAGGCTCCTCTGTCCCTGGGATTCTCCAGGCAAGAGCACTGGAGTGGGTTGTCATTTCCTTCTCCAATGCATGAAAGTGAAGTGAAAGTTAAGCCGCTCAGTTGTGTCCGACTCTAGGAGGTGTCTAATCTCTTGGCGGACAAAATTGCATGGACTTTCGTTTTGTTGTTACTATTTCCAGAGAGATAGGATCAGTTCTCAGCTGCATTTTGTAATATGTTCTAGTTTTCTGGGGACAGTTCTGGCTTCAGATATTTGACATATTATTCCCCAAAGCCATTGAAATGACCCGGAGATATCAATATTCCATTGAAAATTCAGTGAGTGAATTAAACCAGTAAGTGCTACAGTGCAGATATTGTGTTGCTTAGTCACTAAGTCATGCCTGACTCTTTGCTACTCCATGGACTGTATCTCACCAGGCTCTTCTGTTCATGGGATTTGACAGGCAGGAATTCTGGAGTGGGTTGCTGTTTCCTTCTCCAGGGGTTTTCCTGACAGAGGGATCAAACCTGTGTCTCCTGCTTTGGCAGGCAGATTCTTTACCACTGAGCCACAGGGAAGCCCTACAATACGGATATGTGTCTAAAGCATGAAGGATCGGAGTGAGGAAAGCTCAAGCTTTTGAAAGCAGAAGTTCTCCAGACTTGTGGGTAATCAAATTTTTTAGTTAGGTGTTGTACTTTTCTGGTAAAAAGCATGTGATGCCAACAGTAGTATAAAACTGAGATGCAGACTGAATTTATGTATGTGGTACTTGCCATGTGCCAAGTAATATTCCAAGTGCTGGGAATAGGGCAGTTAATAAGATCAAGGTTTCTGTGCCCATGAAACTTCCATTCATACTAAGTTGATTGTGTCAGGAAATCTGGCAGTTGAATAGTTACATATACCATTGTACTTAGTTACTTTGGTGGTGGGTTAATGTGTTTTAGTTGTTTTTGACTTTTTATTTATAATGGTGAAAATTAAGTATATATAAAAGTAGACAAAATGGCATAATGAACTCCCCACGAACAAATCATTCAAATGGTATTTATCGACTCATGGTCAATCTTGTTTTGTCTATGCTTTTACCACTTTGCTCTTTCTTAGATTAGTTTCAAGTAAATTCAAGATACTTTATTTCAAATGGAAATATTTCAGTATGTCTCAAAAAAGAAAGATGCTTAAGAAGGGGTGCTTATATATTAAAATAAAATGTTCTTGTGTTAAAATGACTGCAAAGTATATTTTAATGACAATGGAAAAGAAATGTTTTTAAAGAAGTGTAATCCTGATAATTTGTACCCAGTTAGTAATAAGACTGAACATTAATGTGGAGAATTTGATATACATTTATATATTGAATGAAAGAAAACATCAAACTTGGTGCTTTTACTTAAACTAAAATGAAAGTGTTTTTCATAACAGGTATTTATAGTAAATTGGAATTTATAGAAAATGAAGGAATAATTGGTTTTCTAATAAAGCGCAATCACCATTTCAGATTTCAAAATTGCAAAAATCATTTGATATGTATCTTGGTCAGATTTCTGTTAGCGCATGCAAACTGTGAATAGTCCTTATTCCAGAAAAGCACAGAGCCATGTGGAAGAAATTTTCTTGTCTCTAGGATAATGACAAATGTGAAAGTGTAAAAAAGCATAACACTATACTTAAAAGAAGTAGTTAAGTTTATTTGGGAACCATGTTTTACTGCTTTCTCAGAAATGTCTCCTGGAATTTAATCTTACTCATTCTCCCTTCTTTGCTTGGTCTTTCCCTGCCGTTAAGTTAGATGGTCTGGCTGACATGTCAGCATTAGCAAGACGCTGTTCTCCTTGTGGAACAATCCCCGTTATCTTCAAAGACCTTTCTTTAGGACTCTCCTGTGATTTCCTGCAGACCTCTGGGAGGTGGCTTCCTTAATCCCAGAGTTCTGGTCTTTGTCTTGCTTTACTGCTCTTAGTTAAAGATTATGAGATAAGTTACCAGTAAATAAGCGCTCAGCTTTTTCTCTGTGTGGCTCTTTTGTGAACTGTCCCTGCGCTCTCATAATCCTGTGTGTTTGTGAGAATTAGCTCAGTGTGACTGCCACATTTGGTGGCCGAACAGGGACCGTGTGAAGGTTTGCTTCCTCAAACCCGAGCGAGGAAAAGGACATCTGCTCTCCCAGGTAGGAACTATGGCCTTTAAGACTAGTAATGGAACGAAGCCTTCTAGATGTCCGGTATTTTAGCTTTCCGCTGTAGGTAACTCTGTCCTTGACAGCTTGCTCATAAGCGTCAGCTTTCTTTTCTGCTTGCCACTGCTGGTTGTAGGTTTCTGATTCAGACTTAACTAAACTTCTTATGGTGATTTATACTTGTTGTCCTTGGTTTCCACAAGAAGGTTCTTTGAAAGTGTCTTGACTGGGAACCAGTAGGTCATTGGTTAAAAAATGGTGTAGGTGTTGTTAATATACAGCATCTAAATACTTGGAATTTATGTCATAGTGCAGTTTTTGCCATAGAAGAGTGAGGAATCCCTTCAGTTCAGTTCAGGCAGTTCAGTTGCTCAGTGGTGTCTCACTCTTTGTGACTGCATGCCTGCAGCATGCCAGGCTTCCCTATCAATCACCAACTCCTGGAGCTCAGACTCCAGGACTCCTGGACTCAGACTCATGTCCATTGAGTTGGTGATGTCATCCAACCATCTCATCTTCTGTCGTCCCCTTCTCCTCCTACCTTCAGTCTTTCCTAGCTTCAGGGTCTTTTCCAATGAGTCAGTTCTTCACATCAGGTGGCCAAAATATTGGAGCTTCCACTTCAGCATCAGTCCTTCCAATGAATATTCAGGACTGATTTCCTTTAGGATTGACTGGTTTGATCTCCTTGCAGTCCAAGGGACTCTCAAAAGTCTTCTTCAGCCCCACAGATCAAAAACGGGTCAGTTCTTCGGTGCTCAGCTATCTTTATGGTCCAGCTCTTCCATCCATACATGACCACTGGAAAAACCATAGCTTTGACTAGATGGACCTTTGTTGGCAAAGTAATGTCTCTGCTTTTTAATATGCTGTCTAGGTTTGTCATAGCTTTTCTTCTGAGGAGCAAGCATCTTTTAATTTCATGGCTGTAGTCATCATCTGCAGTGAGCATTTTTTCCCCCATCTATTTGCCATGAAGTAATGGGACTGGATGACATGATCTTAGTTTTTTGAATGTTGAATTTTAAGCCATTTTTTTCACTCTCTTCTTTCACTTTCATCAAGAGGCTCTTTAGTTCCTCTTTGCTTTCTGCCATAAGGGTAGTGTCATCTGTATATCTGAGATAATTAATAATTTTCCCTGCATTCCAGCTCATGGTTCATCCTGCCCAGCATTTTGCATGATGTATTCTGCATGTAAGTTAAATAAGCAGGGTGACAATATACAGCCTTGACGTACTCCTTTCCCAATTTGTAACCAGTTCGTTGTTCCTTGTCTGGTTCTAGCTGTTGCTTCTTGACCTACGTACAGGTTTCTCAGGAGGCGAGTGAGGTGGTCTCGTGTTCTTGTCTTTAAGAATTTCCCACAGTTTGTTGTGATTCACACAGTCAAAGGCTTTAGAGTAGTCAGTGAAGCAGATGTTTTTCTGGAACTCTCTTGCTTTTTCTATGATCCAGTGGATGTTGGCAATTTGATCTCTGGTTCCTCTGCCTTTTCTAAATCCAGCTTAAACATATGGAAGTTTTCGGTTCACGTACTGTTGAAGCCTAACTTGGATAATTTTGGGCATGAGTTTGCTAGCGTGTGAGATGAGTGCAATTGTGTGGTAGTTTGAACATTCTTTGGCATCACCTTTCTTTGGGATTGGAATGAAAACTGACCTTTTCCGGCCCTATGGCCACTGCTGAGTTTTCCAAATTTATTGGCATATTGAGTGCAGCACTTTAATTAATAGCATCATCGTTTAGGATTTTAAATTGCTCTACTGGGATTCCATCATCTCCACTAGCTTTGTTCGTAATGATGATTCCTAAAGCCCACTTGACTTCGGACTCCAGGATATCTGGCTCTAGGTGAGTGATCACACCATCGTGGTTATATGTTTCACTAAGGTCTTTTTTGTATAGTTCTTTTGTGTATTTTTGCCACCTCTTCTTAATATCTTCTGTTTCTGTTAGGTCCATATTGTTTCTGTCTTTAATTGTGCCCATCTTTGCATGAAATGTTCCCTTGGTATCTCTAATTTTCTTGAAGAGATCTCTAGTCTTTTCCAGTCTATTGTTTTCCTCTATTTCTTTGCATTGATCACTTAGGCAGACTTTCTTATCTCTCCTTGCTATTCTTTGGAACTCTGCCCTCAGATGTATATATCTTCCCTTTTCTCCTTTGTCTTTTACTTCTCTTCTTTCTCAGCTATTTACAAGGCCTCCTGTGACAACCGTTTTGCCTTTTTGCATTTCTTTTTCTCGGGGATAGTTTTGGTCACCACCTCCTGTACAATATTGCGAACCTCTGTTCATAGTATTGATGAAGTTAAACACATTCCTACAGAAGTTTATGGTCCTTTATCTAAAGATACAGTTGGAATTATTTTAGGCTGCTCCAGCATAACTATGAAAGGTACTCATATTTACCAGGGGTGATGGATTCTGATTACTCAGGCAGTATTTGCGGCCGCCCCATTCTCATCAGCGGTCGGGAAGGGACAACTGTCACAGCTATCACCCTTGCCTTGTCTGTGCCCTCAGCAGAGGAAGAAGTTAGGAAAGGAGGCTTTGGATCTACGAATGGGGCTTACTCAGTTCAATTCAGTTCAGTCGCTCAGTCGTGTCCGACTCTTTGCGACCCCATGAATCGCAGCACGCCAGGCCTCCCTGCCCATCACCAACTCCCGGAGTTCACTCAGACTCATGCCCATCGAGTTGATGGTGCCATCCAACCATCTCATCCTCTCTCGTCCCGTTCTCCTCCTGCCCCTAATCCCTCCCAGCATCAGGGTCTTTTCCAACGAGTCAACTCTTCGCATGTGGCTTACTAGACTGTGCTAATTGACTAACCGCCCCACAAAAACTCTAAAATTTTAAGACCTTTCTTTCAAGGGTTTAATAGATCAGGAACTTATATAGCTATTATCACAAAACAAGAATGGCCTTCCATCTGGCCTTTAAAAAGAAAGAGTCACTGTTGGTGGGAATGCAAACTAGTACAGCCGCTATGGAAAACAGTGTGGAGATTTCTTAAAAAACTGGAAATAGAACTGCCATATGACCCAGCAATCCCACTTCTGGGCATACACACTGAGGAAACCAGATCTGAAAGAGACACGTGCACCCCAATGTTCATCGCAGCACTGTTTATAATAGCCAGGACATGGAAGCAACCTAGATGCCCATCAGCAGATGAATGGATAAGGAAGCTGTGGTACATATACACCATGGAATATTACTCAGCCATTAAAAAGAATTCATTTGAACCAGTCCTAATGAGATGGATGAAGCTGGAGCCCCTTATACAGAGTGAAGTAAGCCAGAAAGATAAAGAACATTACAGCATACTGACACATGTATATGGAATTTAGAAAGGTGATAACGATAACCCTATATGCAGAACAGAAAAAGAGACACAGAAATACAGAACAGACTTTTGAACTTTGTGGGAGAATGTGAGGGTGGGATATTTCAAAAGAACAGCATGTATACTATCTATGGTGAAACAGATCACCAGCCCAGGTGGGATGCACGAGACAAGTGCTCGGGCCTGGTGCACTGGGAAGACCCAGAGGAATCGGGTGGAGAGGGAGGTGGGAGGGGGGATCGGGATGGGGAATACATGTAAATCCATGGCTGATTCATATCAATGTATGACAAAACCCACTGGAAAAAAAAAAAAAAAAGCTTAAAAAAATAAAAAATAAAAAGAAAGAGTCCATGGACAGATATTAGTTGTTGGGGGATTCCAAGAATCATATCAGAGCACCTTTCCGAAAATCTGTACAGATTCAGAACGGCATGTAGCTATTATCTGTCCTTACATCATGAATATTCCTACAACTTTATGGGGGTGAGGTATATTAAAACAATATCAATTAAAACTACACACAAATTTACCCTCAGGGCCACTGCTATTATATCCCATTACAAATCATCTGGATTGATGAACGGTACCCCTTCCCCCTCCTCGGCCCAGTCTGTATAGAGCAGTGACCTATGACTAAATAAGAAATTGGGCATATAGAACAATTGGTTAAAGAATAATTAGATGCAGGACATAGAGAATCTCCCTCAAGCCCGTGGAATACTCCCATCTTTATTATCCCCCCAAAATCAGGAAGATGGCATTTAATTCATGATTTAAGAGCAATTAATGCTCAAATGCAACCAGTGGGTTCATTACAACCAGCTATTCCAAATCCCTCTCTAATTCCAGACTATCACACTAATAATTATAGATCTTAAGATTTGCTTTTTTACCATAACTTTACATTGTGAAGAGAAACAGAAATTTGCAGTTTTAGTTCCTAAAATAAATATTCATCGTCCTTTACAATGATATCAGTGTAAATACTTACCTCAGGGTGTGAAGACTAGCCCTACCACATGTCAAAGATTTGTAGATCTAAGTCTGCAACTGTCAGGACAATTTCCCAACGCCTATATTTATCATTATATGGATGATATTCTTTTAACACACTCTTCACCACAAAAATTAGCAGAAATTCTCTCTTCCTTACAGACATATTTGAATTCACAGGGTTTAATAATAGCTCCAGAGAAAATCCAACACATGCCCCCATGGAAATATCTTGGCTTTCACATTTTACAAAAAACAATTACTCCTTTACAATTTTCCTTCAAGGTTCCTGAACCATTAACACTTCTTTCTTTACATCAGTTCTTGGGTCACTTAAATTGGATACAACCTATCTTAGGCATCCCAACATATACAGAGCTTCCTTTCCCTTGTGGCTCAGCTGGTAAAAAGTCCTCCTGCAGTGCAGGAGACCTGGGTTCGATCCCTGAGTTGGGAAGATCCCCTGGAGAAGCGAAAGGCTACCCACTCCAATATTCTGGCCTAGAGAACTCCATGGACTGTATGGTCCATGGAGTCACAAAGAGTCGGACACAACTGAACAACCTTCACTTTCACTTTCTTTCAATTATTACAGGGAAATGAAGATCCTACCTCACCCTGCTGTTTTTCTCCTCAATGTTATGCTTTATTACCACAATTGAGCACTGCTTATGTCAAACATTTTCTTGACAGGTATGTTCCTTCACATCCTTTGTCACTGATTCTTCTTCTATCAAACATACTTCTACAGCAATGTTTGCCCAAATCTTACCTAAAGAGATAAAAAGCATTGAATGGCTACATTATCCTAATCAACCAAAATACCATTTCTTCTTGCTTACCGGAGAGACTACATCTGTTACAGCAAGGACACTTAGGTCTCTGTTGCCTTACTGGCTCAGATCCACAAACAATTTATGTGGGAATATCTAAAGAAAATGTAGAATCATTATATCAAACTAATGAACAAATTCAAATTGTCATATCAGATTTTACAGGGGAATTTATTTACAACTTGCTGATGGATAAAAGAATTTCTGTTTTACAATTAGTGCCCTTTTCTTTACATCCTATTATCTCTAGACATCCTGTAACTAACGTGCTTACCTACTGTACAGATGGCAATCAAAATTGAGGAATAGTGACCTGGAAGGAAATATCAGAATGGATAAAGATCTTTACCAGCCCCCAGACTTCCCCACAACATTCTGAATTAGCTGCTGTCTTGCTTGCATTGCAAACCTTGCAAACTTTACTCTCTTAACAGAGTCCTTTTATGTTGTTAATATCGTTCAACAGTTGCCCGATTCTATTTTAAATACTTCAGTCGATAGACCATTACTTTCCGTTTGTTTCTATTCAGACTCTTTTAACTAAACGACAACATCCTTTTTTTCATAGCTCATATTGGAGGACATACACAATTTCCTGGACCTCTTACTTTTGGAAATCAACAAGCTGACTTTTCTCTTCACCTTATAGGATCATTGGTTACTGCTGCCTTTCAGTCACATCAGTTCTTCCACCAGGGTGCCAAGACACTACATAAACAATTTGCTCTAACCTTACTGGAAGCCAAAAAGATTGTTAGTACCTGTCCCACATGTCAGTTTTTAACTCCGTCTCTCCCAGAAGCTGGCATTATAACCCTCGTGGTCTTTCTTCTAATGAGTTATGGCAGATGGATGTTACTCATTATCCTCCATTTAAACCATTTCACTTTGTGCATGTAACTGTGGTATTTCTTCAGGCTTTTAATGGGCTACTGCACAACATGGAGAACAAGCACATCATGTGCAAGCTCACCTTGAATGTTTTGCTATTTTAGGACACCCTCAAATCATTAAAACTGATAATGCTGCAGCATATACATCACACAAACTTAGGGATTTCTTTCGTCTGTGGGATATTAAACACATCACAGGTATTCTGCACAACCTTACTGGACAATCCATTATTGAATGCGCAGATGGGCTACTGCAGTTATTTTAAATAAACTGAAAAGGAAAGAATTAACCCCTCCTAGGAAATGATAATATATTGCCTTATTCACTCCTACTCACTTGTCAGTTTCCAAAAATTCTTCACAATCAGCTGCTGTTACTAGACATTTTACTACTCCACATTCACAAGAATGCTCTCTGGTCCTTTTTAAACAACCACCCTCTCCTATTTGGCAAGGACCTGTTAAATTACTAACATTGGGAAGGGGATTTGCTGCTATTTTGTCTCCATCAGGTCCACTTTGGATCCCTGCCCATTGTGTGAAACTTTATCATGTGTTGGCACCAAAGACTTCAGGATCCATTACTGGAGTTTCATATGTTGACCACCAGCTAACTCTTCCTGACTGGCATGCCTCTTCTGAAAAGACTGAGGAATAATCAGTCATTCACCAGCTGGTGACATTATGTGGGGTGACATTAAACGTCTTACTTTAAGAGTTGAAATAGCTCTTGCTAATAGTGGCACACCTATTACTCCTGAAAATATGTTGCTTTCCCTTTTAGCCATTATAACTGTTAACTCTGCCCATGAGGTATGGCTGTTTCGGGTTAGTTTTTTACTTCTGTTTTTCACTAGGGTTCCTGCTCATATACTACTTAACAATAACTATACATACTGGGCTCACTTAATGAACCCTGCTCTGTTGTCTGTTGTCACATGGGAAGATCCAGAGCTTCCTATTTCTACCAGTGATTCCACCATTACTGGGGGAGAGTGGCTTTCTCCTTCATCTGTTTTACCTATGCACACCTTAGATTCTCCTTGGACCATTAATGGTTCACATCCACCGTTCTGTATAACTAATTGAACGAATGCACAGATATGTGCTTATACCAGCACTTGGTGGTATATGAATGATATAATAAAACCCCCCAAAACGATCTCAAATTGTTACCATTAAACGTTAGACCTTTGTGTTTACTTGTGGTTTCCAAGGAAACTTAGCATCTGCAATGTCTCACCCAAAACCATCAATCCCATTATGTATTCACGCATGGATTGATATGTGACTGTTTGTAGGATTTAATTGGCCTGTTTGTGGATCTCACAATTTTTCCACATAGCTCCTCCTGATCGATAATTATACAATAGAAAATTGGGGTCCCCAAGGATTATTGGTTCAAGACAGTAACAAAACTTGACATGGTCAGATTTGGAATTGGTCTTTTCTCTTTCACTATAATAAATCTGATCCTTTATGGAATCCTGGATTTACTGGAGTTGTACCCCGTTTAAAATTTGCACCATTACAATACTCTCCTACTAAGATCCTCATGTGGCGTCATCTTGCGCTTCCTTTTTCTCATGGGTTTTGCAACAGGGCCCTGGAATCTTTAACAGTTATCATTTTGTTTGGAACTTTACAGACATGAATGCCCATGTTAGTATCTGCACTACCAGACCATACATCTTTGCCCTTGCTTATAATTTTACCCTTGCTATTAAATTGACCCTGGTGTGGTGGTTCTCATCTAGCTCAAATTGCTCAGACTATCCAGTCTAGTTTGGGATAAAAAGCGTTTTGTAGGTGCTCTAATAGTTTCCATCATAGCTGTTGCCATGGCAGTGCTATTGCAGCAGCTGCCGCCACTGCCCTTTCTGCTTCCTTAAAAACTGCTGACAAGTACTTACTCTTATGACTCACATAACTTCTGACTTTACTGAACAGTGGAAATTGATCACATGATTTTATCTTGACTTGTAGCTTTGGAAGCTGCAGTTTCTTTCTCCTGCTCTTGAGTTAACCGGTCTAGCTGACATGTCAGCATTACCGAGACACTGTTCTGCGTGCAGAACAATCCGCCTTACCTTCAAAGGCCTTTCTTTGGGACTCTCATGTGACTTCCTCTAGACCTCCAGGAGGTAGCTTCCTTAATCCCAGAGTTCTGGTCCTTGTCTTGCTTTACTGCTCTTAAACATTACAAGAAAAGTTACCAATAAATAAGCGCTCAGCTTTTTCTCCCTATGGCTCTCATAATCCTGTGTGTTTGTGAGAATTACTCAGTGCGGCACCACCAGAGGGATGGTATAATGTATATATTTGTACACTTTCTCAAAACATAAAGGAAACGGCAATTTCATCTTCATTGCTAGATACAAGAACTATCATTAGCAGATTTTTTCTTTTGCTCATTAACAACTTTGGTTTGATTATTTTCATTTATTATTTGGTAGGAACAAATTATTTGAATTTTATGGTTTCCCGCAATTGGAGAAATCAGTGATTTTAATTTTATGTGCAACAAATTTTGAATTAGAAGATGCTGTAAATTTTGGCTTAGTGACAGTTTTTTTTAAGAAGCTCAGTATTTGCTTAGATTTAATTGAAATCTCTGTGAAAGATAGTGTTAAGAAGAAAAAAATCACTAGATTCATTTGTGTACTATATTTTATGTGATCATGCAGAATATATATTAGAATTTAATATGTTACATACTAAAGGAAACCACCCTATATCCCCATGGGAAAAAATTATGTAGGTCAGTTTAACTCTCAGATGGATATGAACTGTTTTTTTGTGGCACATTAACAAATTTCCTACCCTTTGGGAAATTTGGCATGGATGTAGTTATTTAATAACTACTAAAATAGTTTTATATATTTAAATAGCTATCTTATAGCTGTTTAATAGCTACTGAATAGTTGTAGTTATTAATGCTAAGAAGTAATTTAAGAAAATAGCCACTTTGAGGAATTTAGTGTTTCACTTAGACTTGCAAAAAGGGTAATCAAAATAGCAAACAATTTTTGAGTACTTGGTGTGTCTTGCTGCCCTAAGTGTCTTACAGTTTGGTTTTTCTTTAGTCCTCACAACCTCATGATGTAGTTACTAGTATTGATGTCATTGTTCAGATAATGAAACTGAGACTTAAACAGTAAAATTACCACTCCCGAATGTTAGGCATTATTAGTTTTTCATTTTGTCAAATTAGTGATCATATCTTATACTTGGGTAGCTTGCCAATTTCTTTCACACAGGCCTCATCTGATATTGATAGACAGCATGAGTGCTCAAGACCAGATCATGTAGAGATGCGTGTTCTGCAGCTCTCTGGTTCTTCTTGGTGATAGTCATTTTCATTTTACAGCAGCTTCTAGTCTAAGACAGGTGTTATGCTCCCTCTATTCAGTTTCCCAACTCCCACTAAGAATCTGTTCAGCTAAACTTTAAAATATCGAGTTTTATATTGCTTCCAAACTTATGTCACAGGCTCTTCTCTTAAGTGCTGTTTTAGAAATAGCAAGATGTATCTTCTAGATCTTTCTAGCTCAGTATTATCTCCTTATTTGCTGTTGGTTATGTGTAAAAATCTTTTATTTTTTCTGGATAATAAACTTCAGACACAGTAAACAAAAGATGTGTGCTATCTTAAATGGTTTTACTTCTAAAATACCTGGACAATTAGGGATTAGAGCTACTATTACATTCTCCCTTTCATAGTTTATTTTTTTATTAATAATATTGTATTTTTTCTTTTACTTATGATTGGATTTTTGCATTGCTGCATGTTACTTTTAAACACCTGGCTTTCTTATTGAACAGTTTCATTTCCTTTAATTCATGTGAAGACCTTACTGTTAGTTATTCATGTTATTTCATTAATGCATTTTTGTTTGTTTATACATTTACTCTATTTGATTAAGGATAACTCCTATGCTTTTTAAAAAACCTTTCCAAAACCAAATAGAGAAGTTAGTGATTTTTATATATTTCTTTTTGTCTGTTTTAGGATGGCTACCGTAGAGTAGTTAATGTTGTGCCAAAGAAACCACCACTGCTAGACAGACCTGGTGAAGGAAGCTACAATAGATATTACAGTCATGTTGATTACCGAGACTATGACGAGGGCCGCAGTTTTTCTCATGATCGAAGAAGTGGTCCACCTCACAGAGGAGTATGTAAATTTCCCCCATGTACTAATTGTTGTTTTTTATAAATTTAAGAATCATGTGATTTTTGGAATTTATGTGACTGGCCTTGAAGGCAGTTGAATAAACACTTCCTGCTTGATGCTCTGTTGAATTGCCTGATGGAGCAGTCAAATGGGAACTGGTAGTCAAAAATCTTGGGGTTCTGGACAAAGTGGGTAAGCGCTCTGGATTGCTCTGTCTTAGGTTTAATGATATTGATTCCAACTCGCCTGCTTTTTTATCCCCTCAGTTGGCGAGGGTTTGTAGAACCAGATAAAGGTAATCTTACCTATTGCTTTTGTATTCAGTAAGAATCCGCCTGCAGTGCGGGAGACCTGGGATCAGTTCCTGGGTTGGGACGATCCCCTGGAGAAGGGAAAGGCTACCCACTCCAGTATTCTGGCCTGGAGAATTCCATGGAATGTATAGTCCATGGGGTCACAAAGAGTCGGCTTTCAACAACTGAGCGACTTTCACTTTCAGATGATAAGCAGGTAGTTATCTTCTGTTACTGAATGTGCCCAGTTAAAATTACGTTATTTTCATCATGATGAAATGCTGTGGGTGAGGTTGGGTTAAGGTTGTTGAGACTCAGTCTCATTTTGTTATAGTTATTATTAAAGTCTGCTTCTTAACTCGGATTAGAAAACTCTCCAAACATTGCCTTTCCTATAATAAGCATTTTTTAAATGTTAGCTACTATTGCTATTATTATGTTTTTTTCTTAATCATGTTTAATAATCTAGAAACATATTTAATGTTGCAGTAATCTGTTATTGGACTTGATTAAACTAATTCCTTGATGCACTTTCTTGACATAACTTGCATGTTTACATCATTCTTCTGCCAAACCATTTTCCTACATTTTCTCCTTTTTCCCCTTTCCTACCATGTAATATCATAATTAATGACATATTCAATCATTGCTTACAATAAAATTTGACCTCACAGTAGCCTTTGGAATTAGTTTCCATACTTTATGCCTGAGGAAATGGAGGGAAGGTGATTTACCCAGGATTAATACATTGGAGTCCAGTTCTCTTACTGCTACATTATATGATCCTTGACAACTTTAAAGTGACAGTGAGACTATTCAGTGTTCTCTTGTGTTTCTTTTTAAGTTTTGACATTTTGTTCCTTACGTCTCAGTAGAATTGATTTTTATTTTGTTCACTTTTAAATATCATGCTTTTCCTTTAGGAGGAAGGGTTCAATATTGAAAAGTAAACATTATGCATTATCTCTATTTTAGAAATACTAAATTTTGCAACCAGAGTCATTCTTCCAGATAGTCTGAAGGAGAAACAGTTTAGCCTTTTGATAAACAGTTGTTACCTTATGAAAACCCTGTGGCTGTTTAGTGAAACATAATAGTGCCTTGATAATATTTTTTTACTGTTATTGTTACAAATTGAATTGTTCATTCTTTACACATTTTCTCATGTAATATTCTTCAAACAAATAAATCCACTTGAGATCCTTAGGATTCTCATGACACTAATTCTTACCTAGACTTCAGTTAATTTAAAGCAAACTACTTACTAGATCCAATGTGATATTATAGCTGTTGACTTTTTTCTTTAGTTTAATGTTAGGAAGAAAAATGATGAATACATTTTACTTCTGTAAGTATGGTATGTGATGCTAAAGAGGAAAATGAAGATAATCTTTATTTCAGCTGAATCATTGTTTCTGATTGTAGGTCATGCACATGTTACAGTTGTCCATTGATAACAGGGGATTGGTTCCAGGACCCCCAGTATACCAAAATCCAGGGATGCTCAAATCTCATATATAAAAAGGCATAGTATTTGCATATAACCTATGCACATCCTCCATATGTTTTAAATCATCTCTAGATTATTTGTGATACTTAATACAACATTGTGCTATGTAAGTAGTTGCTTGCATGTGGCAAATTCAAGCTTTGCTTTTTGAAACTTTCTGAATTCCACCTTTTCCCCATATTTTAAAATGTGATTGGTTGATTCCTCTAATGTGGAACCTGTGGATATGGAGGACTGATGTCCCTTGTCGTATGTATAATTTTAAAGTAATGGAGCGTGGATTACTATGTGGTTTCATTATATGTACCTCTTCCAACTTGTTTGTTTCAGAGGACAAAGTGTGCTACTTTTTAAAATTTTAAGCTTAGCTTAATTTTAAACAAGATTTTAAACATCTTGGCCTAATATAGTTTATCTAATATAGTGTTGATTTCTTATTACATTGTTTTCAATTGTAATTTTTAATGGGAGGTAGGATGAGAAAAGGAAACCAACAAGAGAAATGGGAAAGTGACGGTTTCTTCATTAGGCTTGAAGATGAAAATTGCTGAGCAAACTTGACAGAGGAAGAAAATAAAATGAAAGATTGAGAAATGTGTGTTTGAATTTAATTTAAATTGAACCTTTGTTGTTGAACAGACTTTCTATATTGTGAATGATGGCATGTGTTTTTGGCAATAAAGTTGTTTGGGCCCACTGAAGAAATATTTTTAAGTATTTTAATAGAGATAAATAAGTACCATAGGTTCTCAGTCTACCAAATTAGTTGTTTGAAATAGATGACTTGTTGTATCTTGTTTTCTTTTTCATGCCTTTGAAGCTCAGATAAACTTAGAAAGGTATTTTTTCCCTCATATTATTTTGGTCTTGAAACTAGTTTCCAGTAATGCTGTTAGATACAAATAGATACTCTATTTGACCAAAATAATGTAAATGAATATTTAAGTAACATTTTTCTCTTACAGGATGAATCTGGCTATAGGTGGACAAGAGATGATCATTCTGCAAGCCGACAGCCTGAATACAGGTAAAGAGATAAAAATAATAATATAATTACTTTGATGTTTGCCTCACTGAAATGTCTCCTGTTGAAATCTCACCTTAAGGCACATAGGTGAAATATTAAATAGGATTTAAAATTTCAGAAGCAGATAGTATTATAATCTTTTTGTGACTGTGTAATATAATATTAATGGCACTAGTAAGCTAGCATTCTTATCTCTTGGCATTTCATAATAGGTAATAAAAATATTTAAACTATTATTTATTCTTTTCTGATTATTAAATTGTTGTTAATGAGTCATGTGGATTATGTTATCTATTTACTTAATTAGAAAGTAAGGCATTTTTTTCCCAGAAGTATCCTTCTTGAAAATATTTGAGTCATTACAAATTATCTTCTATTATAAAGCATCTCTTAGTTTCTTTATTTTGATCAATTAAGTTCTGTTGGGAAAACACAGTTTGGAAGGACCTCGATCATTGTTAGCTTTGGTTACTTATAGAGACATTTGATAGAATAGTTAGAAAAAAAAGACAGATAGATTTAACTGGGTTGATAGTTGCTTTCTTGTATAACTTGTCTCTGATAGTGTTGGAGGTTGTAAAGGATCCTTTTAAAGATTTTTTTATGGCCTGTCGGAGAAGAATCACAAACCCATGGAGAATGGCAAGGAGTAACTGCCACAACTCCACAGGTGCCAGAAGTAGACAGCTGGATTCTGTGGGCGGTTATTACAGCCCAGTAGTCAGCAGAAGCCTCAGCATGGCGCTGTTGGATCCCTGCCCCCAAGTCCCACAGGTGACAGGATGGGCGGAGCTGGTGGCTCTGCACACAGTGGGATGCTCTGTGATTGAGACCCCCAGAGTTAAGCTTGATACCTTTTGTTGCAGTCAGGAAGCAAGCCAGTCCTTTCCTGGGCAGTAAGCAGTCACATGGTAGTTAAACTGTGGTCAGCTTGACCTGTTGACCAGTTGACCCGTTACAAAAACTCCTCTATCAGTGGATGGTTAGGCCTTTCAGTTTAATACCTATGGTAGGGTTGCACAAGGATATTCAGAGTTCATGGCAGACTGCTTCTCTCAAAAGAAGCAACAGAGATAATAGATGTTGAAAAATACTTTGATAAAATTTAACACTTAGTATATAACTTCAGCCAGGAAGAGAAGAAAATTTCCTATATCTAATAAACAGGCATTTGCTATACTGAATGGTAAAGTTAGAAGCATTCGCCTTAAAACCAGAGCAAAGCAATAATGCCTGTTCTGACTGCATCTATTCATTATGGTAATAATGGTTTCAGCCCCTCTGCTGAGACAAGGAAAATGAAGGTTAAGGTTTACAATTGAAAGAAATGTAATTTATTTACAGATTATGTAATTATCCATGCAGAAGATCCAAGAGAGTCTATAAACAATTAGAATTGTTGGCAAATTAGCAAAGTTCAATATAATAAAATCAAGTATGAGCAGAATAAATTAGACAACGTAATTTAAAAACACTATAGCATAAAAACTATTAAGGAGTAATAAAAATGAAATTTAATGAAAGTGTGAGACTTAGTTGGATGAAATTACAACTCATTTCTAAAGAACATTTTTAAGGTCCTGAATAAAAGGAGCAGTGCAACATCATTAGATGGGAAGAGACAAACATCAGAAATGTATCCGTTCTCTTCAAATTCAGGTGTGAATATGTAGTTCCAGTCTAAATTCCAGGTTTTTGTTTTTATTTGTTTGTTTGCATAGGAGTTGGTAAACTGATTCTAACATTAACAGGAAGAGGCCAAATAACAAAAATAGTATTGAAAAGATTTGAAGACTCAGATCATGTATCAGAACAAAGCTGTAGTAATGTGAACAGTGAAACAGAGTAGGGAGTCTGGAAGCAAACCTAGATATGTCCAGGAGTTTAGGGTATAGCAGTAGTGGTATTACAAATCAAATGCAGAAAGAATGAACTTTTTAATAAATAGTACTGGGAAAATTGCTCTCCATTCAGGAGAGAAAAACATAAAATTGGAATCCTGGCATGTGAACATAAATAATCTGATGTAATAAAGACCTAAGTGAAAAAAAAAAAATACAAGTTTTGATTAGATTAGCTAATGGTTTATAATCGTTTATTTCTCCCCAAAGAACCAGCTCTTGGATTATTTTACTGTGCACTATGGTACTATGCTTAGTTGCTCAGTCATGTCTTACTCTTTGTGACCCCATGGACTGTGGACCACCAGACTCCTCTGACCATGGGACTTCCCAGGCAAGAATACTTGAGTGGGTTGCCATTTCCATCTCTAGGAGATCTTCCCAGTCCAGGAATCTAACCTGGATCTCCTGCATGGCAGGCATATTCTTTACCACCTGAGCTATTTCTGTCTTTATTCTTTCTTCTTTGCTTTTTTTTTTTAAGCATTTCCCCCCCTGTACCTGTGGATAATTTTACATAAATGAAATAAAATTGTATATGTGACTCCTCAGTCTTCATAGCAGTGTTAGTAGCTTGGTATATGTTCTGTTGCTGCTGCTGCTGCTAAGTCGCTTCAGTCGTGTCCGACTCTGTGCGACCCCATAGACAGCAGCCCACCAGGCTCCGCCGTCCCTGGGATTCTCCAGGCAAGAACACTGGAGTGGGTTGCCATTTCCTTCTCCAGTGCATGAAAGTGAAAAGTAAAAGTGAAGTCGCTCAGTCATGTCTGACTCTTAGTAACCCCATGGACTGCAGCCTACCAGGCTCCTCCATCCACGGGATTTTCCAGGCAAAGAGTACTGGAGTGGGGTGCCATTGCCTTCTCCAATATGTTGTTAGGTTGGTGCAAATATAATTGCAGTTTTGTACTGTGAATTTTAAGTAATTATAACTAGGCTCAAATACATCTTTGTTAATGAAAATAGAAACCATTACAATCAACACGTTATTGTCAATGAGAAATAAGTTTGTTTATTCCTGTAGCATAAAAATCCATACTTTGGGATTCAGCAGACTCTTGGAAAGCATTTTCTGCCTCCTGATGGTTGTGGAAGTGTTTTCCCTGCAAAAAGTTGTGGAGATGCTTGAAGAAGTGGTACTTGGTTGGTGAGAGATCAGGAGAATGTGGCAGATGAGGCAAACAAAATCTCATAGCCCAATTTGTTCAACTTTTGAAGCGTTGGTTGTGTGATGTGTGGTCAGGTGTTGTTGTGGAGAAGAATTGGGCCGTTACTGTTGACCAGTGCTGGCTGCAGTTTTCAATGCATCTCATTGATTTGCTGAGCATATTTCTCAGATACAGTGGTTTCACCAGGATTCAGAAAGCTGTGGCGGATCAGATGGGCAGCAGACCACCAAACAGTGATGATGACCTTTTTGGGTGCAAGTTTGGCTTTGGGAAGTGCTTTGGAGCTTGTTGGTCCAGTTACTGAGCTGGTCATCACTGGTTGTCGTATACAGTCGCTTTTGGTCACATGTCCCAATCCAAAAATGGTTCGTTGTTGTTGTGTAGAATAAGAGAAGATGATACTTCAAAACGTTTTTTTTTGGTCAGCTCACAAGGTACCCACTTACCTACCTTTTTCACTGTTCCAATTTGCTTCGATGACCATGTGCTTCCAGTGCCAAACGACCATAGAATGGCTGACACTGAATTCTTGGACAACATCTTGTGTAGTTTTAGAGGATCAGCTTTGATGATCCTCATAGTTGGTCCTTGTCGACTTCTGATGGCCGGCCACTGGACTAACTAGTCTTCAAGGCTGTCATCTCATTTGCAAAATTTCTTAAATCATCCTGGCCAGATGTGTTGTTGATGTTGTGAGTTGTCTCTGTTTCTGACCAATTCTGAACTCAAGTAAGAAAATCTTTTGTGTCTTCTGCAGGCGCTCGTGAGGTAGTAACAGTCTAACTCATTAGCTTGTAAATAGGGTAAAAATCTGATCTCAGACCTGAAACTAGCACCCTCGATATTTTGCTTACATTCCAGTACATAGTAGATCTTCTGACCCTGTCAGTCTTTCTTCTTATACAGCTCAGCACTTCCTTTTGCAGATTGACATCATTCCTGGGCTTCCTTGCTTTCACACCATCTTCCACAGGTCTGTTACTGGCAGTGGAACAATCTGTTTTATATGTTTCGTATGTACACATTATGTACTTTATAAATTCACTGTATGTGTGTATATATATGTGTGTGTATGTATATATATATATGGTAGTTCTTATTCAAGTATGTTTTATTAATGGGAGTGTGGAGTCACTGGAAACAGTCAACAGAGGAAAAGAAAATGTATCAAATTTTCTGTCATCCTCATACAATAAGCCCCCAATCCCTGCCCATGCTCTGAAAGTTACCACTTTCTTATTTAATAGAGCCACATACCTGATAATTTGTCTACATTTCAAGTATATCGTTACCTACCACTCTTGGTTCTGTTTTTACCCAGTGATTATCTATTTGTACAAAACACATTTGTTTGTGAAATTCAAAATATGTTAGGATTTATTTCACTTTATATTTAAGGAAAATGTTATACTTTATCAAGAGTTATTGATTTAGACAGAATGAGGTTTTTTTTAAGTAATTTTTTCCCCTGTAGAATAAACCTTAGAATAAAGTATTAAATAATACTGAAAAATATGGAACAAGAGTGTCACCAAGTGGCCAGTATACTTTATTTTTAAACACTGTTTTTCCCCCCTGTATTCACATATGGAAAATTTTGATTTAGTACTTCAGTATTTCATACTGCATACTGATGTTTTTAAAAAGAGTAAGTTTAATTTTTATTTTTATTATAGCTTTTTTATCTTAGGTGATAATCTCTTTGGCAGAGAAAAATACTGTATAATACCTTTTTTGGTTTTGTTCAGGGGCACAAATGTTTATTGAGTGTTTGCTATGTGTAGACCACTGTGCTTCTATCACTTGCTTACAGTCTGCTTAGTGAAATAGATGCACAAGTGTAGTATAATACACGCTCAAGTTTCATCAAATGCTAAACACAAAGACGTACTTATCCTGTACTGAGATTTTATTAAAAGTTTCCTGTAGGAGCAGATCATTTGAATAGAACCTGAAGGAAAAATAAAGTTAACCAGAAAAAGAGTAATGGGTACCACATCTTACAAAGCTGTGTAAAAGCATGATGTGTAGAGCTATTAACAGGTGATTATGTAAGAGCTGGGCAACTATGGGTTAAACTATAACTAAGAAGTCTGGGTTTTATTCTATTAACTGTGATAAACTGTTGAAAATTTTTAGCCTCGTAGAAAGAGAGGGGCTATAGTAACTCAGATTGTGGTTGGTCTTCAGTGTAGGGGATTACTTTTAAAAATGGCACTAGAGATAAAATAAGAAGCCATGAATATCTGAATTGGAAAAGGCAAATTGGGATAGAGGAAAAGGGTTAAATTTGATAAATGCTGAAAAATTAGCAAAATGTGATTGTTGGATATGATAAGAAAGGAGAGGGAAATGCCTGGATTTTTCGTTTTGTTTACTGTGTGTATAACAATGTCATTATCTGAGATTGGCAGTACAGAAGCAGTGGTTTCAAGGGAGGAGCTGCATTCAGAATTGAGGTTGTCCAACGAGAAGGTATATTTAGACAAGAGCAATGGACTAAGGTCAGAACCCCTAAAACACTTTTATGGAAGTGATGGAAGATAAAGGTTTTTAAACAGCATTAAGGGTTACCAATGTCTCTTGCAGTTGAGTGTTTCAGTGATAAAAAGATAAAATATCCCCTGGTTTGGCAGTGTTAGGATGAATGACATGTGAAGGGGATAGATTCAACCTGGGTGGATAACTTTAAAAGAAAAATAATTGGGATAGAAAATAGGCAGTGTTGTTAACTGGAGACGGGCACTGGCTAAATGGAGATCACCTAAAACATTTTTAGCTGATCAGTAACGAGCATACTTACAGATTGAAGAGAAAAGAGAGGCTGAGGGTATAAGAAAGAAAAGGGCTAACTGATGAAGTAGTTAAATGAGGACAAGGATGAAGACTATTGATAGAAGGGCTAACTTTTAATGGTTGGGAGGAGACAATCATATGCCAAGAAAGGAAGGACAGAATTAGGGACAGGCAGATGAAGACACATTATGGGAGAGGAATCTGGGCTGGCAGTTGAGGGAGATAGTTCATGTCTGGAGATTGCTTTATTTTTCAGTGTGGTAGGTAACTCATTGAGAGTAAAAGATTTGGTACTAGTTTAAAGGACTTGGGAAGAATTATCAAGATACAGAATACTTGCTGACATGAATGAGAGATTGAGCTCACTAATGATAAGTAAAAACTTTATTAGTGCGGTTGAAGGCATAGGAAAATCAGACTGTACCTGTAGGGGATCAATCTGTAGGCTCTCATAATTTCTCTCTAGGATATGGCAGCTGAGCTATATCAATGAGGAAATCACAAATACTGGAATTAATGCAGGCTTTGTCTTGGCTTATATGTTGTATCAGAATTGCCAGGAAGGAAAGTTAGTAGTTTTCATAGAGGGTTTCAAATACTGTAATTTAGGCTGGAAGCACAATGAGAATGGGGTTCATGGGTTGCTAGATAATATAGGAGACTTACAGGTATCTGTAAAGTGCAGGTGGAGTTATTATAGGAATGAGAAAACTGAAGGATAAGACATTGTTATAAGAAGGCAGTATTAGATTCTGATGAAGAGCACCTCTGGGTAATAAGTGGCAAGGTTTTGGATTTAGGGGAGTGGCTAAGTATTGTGGAGAGGTAAGAGGTGCCTGGCCCGGAAATTGCTCCCAAGCTGCACAGATGATCCTCTGAATTCTGAAAGTCACTCACGATGTGGATAGGTTATGTTACAGTGCAGACTGTGTCATTGAGTGCAGGCTTTAGGAAATGTGGGAGCATTCCCAGAGGTTGAAAATACAGACAGTGTGGGGTTATGGTGGTTTGCATGAATTTAAATAAGAAGTTTGTCTGTCTCTTTCTGTCTTTTCTTGGAGGATGGAGGATTTAGAACATAATTCTGTGCCCCATGTACCTCAGGACTCTGAGGTAAAGTCACCAGTGTGCACTTATTACTCAGCAGATTGAGGGGAGCTAGTATTTGTGTTCCACTTCCAGGTTTCAGTTAAAGAAAGAAGTTGAAGGGATCGGTTTATGAAGAGGCTGATATGAAAACATTTATAAGATTGATACAGATTTCTTTATTTTGTTACATGAGTATATACAAATACAGCTATTAGACATAAAGGATACTTGTAATACTTACAGGTGAGTAGTTAACATGTTTATCTGTAGTAATAATGTCCATGTCTACTAATGGCTATAACTCATGTGCTTACAGTGACCAGTTAGGGAATATAAACAAATGCTGAGGATCAGATTGGATCAGCTGCTACCTGGTATCAGCTGATCCTTGCTGTATAGGAATCTATTTACTTCTGACCTTGAAAGAACTCAGAAATCCAGATTTTTAAACAATGTTTAATTTCTTGATTTTTCAGTGTTCACAATTAATTAAAATGAAGATTTGCAATCTTTAAAGTAGGACATTAACCTAGGACTCTGAAATGAGGAACATGTGATAGCAACTGTCTCATAATGGTGTTTTTCAATCCTGGCTGTACTCTGAATTAGGTGTAAAGCTTAAGAAAGAGTACTCTGCAATTCCTGGTCCTCACTCTCGGAGATATGATGTAATAATTGGTGGGTGGACCCTCAATGTTGATATTTTTTAAAAGCTCTTCAGATGTTCTGCTGTGAAGCTAGACTTGAGAACTATTGATCTAATAGGTAGTATAGTGTGACAGCAGCCCGGAAACCACAGGATCATGCTCACAGTGTTAACTTCTTGGTACCTTCTCTCATTTGTGGTAACTTCATCTTGAATCTTTATTCTTTTTTTAAAATTTTCATTTGTTTTCATTTATATGTTTTTGGCTGCAGTGGGTCTTTATTGCTGTGTGCGGGATTTCTTTAGTTGTGACGAGCAGAGGCTACTTTTTGTTGCAGTGCATGGGTGTGGTTTTCTGATTGTGGTAGATTGTCTTGTTGTGGAAGCTTCCCTCATGGCTCAGATGGTAAAGAATCTGCTTGCAATGCAAGAAACCCAGGTTCGATCCCTGTGTTGGGAAGATCCCCTGGAGGAGGGCATGGCAACCCACTCCAGTACTCTTGCTTGGAGAATCCCATGGACAGAGGAGCTGGGTAGGATACAGCCCATAGGGCTGCACAGAGTCTGACATGACTTAAGCCACTTAGCCCAGCATAGCACTTTAGTTGCAGAGCGCTTGCACGGTAAGTGTGGTGCTCAGGCTTAGTTGCTCTATGGCATGTGGGGTCTTCCTGTACTAGGAATCGAACCCATGTCCCCTGCATTGGCAAGTGAATTCTGAGCTACAGGACCCCCAGGGAAGTCCCTTGAACCTTTGTTCTTGATGGCAGTTATTCCCTTTGCCCATGTTTCTAAAACTTGTGTTGGTAAGAATTGCTTAGAAGCTCATTAAAAATGAAGTTTGCCAGGCTTTATCTCAAGAGGTTCTGATTCAGTAAGTGGAACCTTGGAATTTGATTGTAATGCAGAGTTTGAGAAACTCTGGCCTGTACTGTTTTTGCTGCTGATGGCAAACAGATCTGTGTCTCTGGCTTTGGCTTCTCTTCTGAGCTCTACACTTTTACATCCACCTGCCTATTAGACACATTTTTCATGTGGAAAACTTTTCATTGAAAACTTTTCATTTCATCATTCTTCAAAGACTTCTACCTCTTCGTCACATACCTTAGGCACATAGGTGGACTACTTTTCCTAGCCTTCCTACTAGCTAGGTGCGGCCTTGTGACTGTCTCCAGTATAATGTGAGTAGGAGTTCTGTTCCTACACATCTTCTTTCATACACGTTTACCTTTTCCCGTGTTGCAGGGTGGGCCCTGGAAGGCAGTGGTAGCAAGCATGTGACTCGGAAGCCACAAGTTGAAATAGCAGTGTGGTCAGCCGGGGTTCTTGGAGCAGAATTTCTCACCTTGGAATGCCTCCCCTAGACAGATTGATGGTGGTTAGACAGACTTTTTTGTGTGTAATGAATCAACATTACATTTTTGGGTATTTTTGTAACATCAAGTTAGACACATTTTTTCTTTAGTAACATGAAGTTAAGTCGCTCAGTCGTGTCTGACTCTACGACCCGGTGGACTCTAGCCCACCAGGCTCCTCCGTCCATGGGCTTCTCCAGCCAAGAATACTGGAGTGGGTTGCCATTTCCTCCTCCATTAGTAACATTAGGTACTGTTTTAGATATTAGAGATCAAATTATGACTAAAACAGGAAAAAAAAATCTGTATTCTAACTGGGAGATCTCTGTCCATATCTCATGCTTCAAATACTTTTTAGCTGTAAAAATATGGTTTTGTGGAGGGAACTCTAGACTGGGTCTTCAAACATCTAATCTCAACTCTGGTGCAAGACAGTTACTTGATTTTGTTGTTCAGTCACTCAGTCGTGTCCAACTCTCCATGACCCCATGTACTGTAGCAGACCAGGCTTCCCTGTCCTTTATCGTCTCTTGGGGTTGCTCAAACTCATGTCCGTTGAGTCAGTGATGCTATCCAACCGTCTCATCCTCTCTTTCCCGCTTCTCCTTCTGCCTTCAGTCTTTCCCAGCATTAGGGTCTTTCCAGTCAGTCAGCTCTTTGCATCAGGTGGCCAAAGTATTAGAGCTTCAGTATCAGTCCTTCCAATGAATATTCAGGGTTTATTTCCTTTACAATTGACTGGTTTGCTCTCCTTGCTGTCCAGGGGACTCTCAAAAATCTTCTCTAGCACCACAGTTGGAAAACATCAATTCTTAAGTGCTCAGCCTTCTTCATGGTCCAACTCTCACACCTGTACGTAACTACTGGAAAAACCATGGCTTTGACTGTATGAACCTTTGTTGGCAAAGTGATGTCTCTGTTTTTTAATATGCTGTCTAGGTTAGTCATAGCTTTCCTTCCAAGGAGCAAGTGTCTTTTAATTTTGTGGCTGCAGTCACCATCTGCAGTGATTTTGGAGCTCAAGAAAATAAATTTTGTCATTGGTGCCATTTTCTTCCCCCTGTCTATTTGCTGTGAAGTGATGGGACTGGATGCCATGATCTTAGCTTTTTGAATGTTGAGTTTTAAGCCAGCTTTTCACACTCCTCTTTCACCTTCATCAAGAGACTCTTTAGTTCCTCTTCGCTTTCTGAATAAAAAGTAATATGCTCAAGTCACAGTACCCCCTTGTTCTCTTGTTCCACATTTAAAAACAGATATTTGAGGTCTGCACTTAACTTTTCTTAACTTTGCTTAAGCAGTTACCCAGATGCTTTCTCAAAATGATTTCTGAATTTTTGATTCCTTTTTGAAGATCCTGTTCACTAGAAATAGCCAGTATTTTGTGTGAAATATTTGAGTGTTGAATGTGGGAAGGAAAGGTGAGGTCCTGAATAAGAGGTAACTTGCTTTCTTTCTCCCTCTTCTCCCCTCCCCTTGTATCTTTGCCTCTTGCTTTGCCTGATTTTTGCTCTTAATTGGTAAATGTACATCTGCTGAAACTGAGAGGTTGATCACAATTTGTCTGTTTTGGTGTGAGGGACTGGAATTATGTTAACAGACGAGAATCCTGAACTTTATAAACCTGCTTTTGAAACCAGCATTCAAAGTAATAAACAGGGCAGATGGTCCCAGGTTCCCATTTTGAGTAGCAGTGTTACGGGGTCTTTGTTCTTCCCGTCTTACATTCTCTGGGTGACTTTGCCTCCTGAACTTTTCAGCACTGTAGCTGAGATGTTTGTGATGCAGCCGAAGATCTTTCCTAACTCTCAAGTTATATACTTTTTTGATAATAAAAAGCATCAGTTCCTTTAAATATATGATTTGGGGCAGGGGGAAACTTCATAGTAAGCATTCTAGCTGTACTTAAATTTCTTCAAGGGCTCTTTTTGATTGTGCTCATTATATTTGTTGATATCCTCATATCAGTGTAACTAGAAACTTTATAAGGGCTTCCTTGATGGCTCAGACAGTAAGGAATCCAACTGCAGTGCAGGAGACCCAGGTTTGATCCCTGGGTCAGAAAGATCCCCTGAAGAAGAGAATGGCTACCCACCCCAGTGTTTTTGCCTGGAGAATTCCACGGACAGAGGAGCCTGGTGGACTACTGTTTATGGGGTCACAAAGAGTCGGATGGGACTGAGCAACTAACATTTTCACTTTCTTTTTTTTCCCCAAGTTCCAATGAAACCATTTATTGTCAAAGCGTAGTGGTGCCAATGGCAGCGTCCCCACTGAGGGGACCAGCCCAACCCCCATCTGTGAACCGGGGGGTCTTCTCCGCCCGAAGCCTCAGGGGCTGGCAGGAGACAACAGCTGAAGGGAGGGACAGTCGAAAGGAGGGAGTTCACAGTATCTGGGGCCTAACTTCCGGGTTCCCTGAGGCTGATCTAGACCAATGATGAGCAGTTTCACCTGAAGAAGTGGCAGGAATGCACATTCGAGGGATCTTTCGAGAAGCTTATCTGTGATTCTACAGCAGGCCTTGAGTCACATAGCTCTTTTTTTTTTCCTATTTCAAACCCCAGGCTGAAAGTTCTAGAGTACCACCTGGAGGTCCAAGGGGTCGTAGGCAGATACCCGCAGGTCCTGCAGCAGGGCTTCCAGATTGTTCCTCAGTGTGGAGTAGGGCGGCTTCTCCTCGTACTGGAGGGCCATCACCACCTTCAGGTACTCCTGCAGGGTCTCTGAGGGGGTGATCCAGCGACTGCACTGTCCCACGAGGCCCTCCGGGTTGTCAAGAAACTTCTGTTTCAGCTTCATGACCTCCTCGGTGTTGGGAAGGCAGTTTGTCCACGGCAGGGTCCCATAGAGCCACTTCAACAAACAGTAGCCCAGGGTCTGGAGGTCACTGTGGCGGGAGGGCCCGCATCCCTTGTGCAGGTCCATGCTAATGAACTCAAGGTCCCCCTCATGTGGGCTCCTGCTGCCTTCGGTGTAAGCCACGTGTCTGCCACCTGGCGAATAGCGGAAGGTGAAGCCGTAGCCTGCCAGGGTCACCTGGCACAGGTTCTCTGGATTCACAAAGATATTCTTAGCTGTCATGTTGCCATGAACGTACTCATTCTCATGAAGGAACTCCAGGGCATCCAGCAGCCGGCAGGCCATCTGGAACACAGACCTCACTGACATCACGCGCTTTGGGAAGTCATCCAGGATTGACTGAAGGCTCCTCCCCAGGATGGGAAACACCAAGAACCTGTACTTGTCCTGGTGAACGCCGAAACCGATGCAGGTGGGGATGGCCAGCTGCGGGATTGAGTGCAGCTTCTTCCACTTGTTCACTTGCAAAGGCTTGGCAGCCCGCTGGAAGAAGTTCTGTTCATTGAACAAGCGCCCATCCTTGGCATCTAGTTTAAGTGAGAATCTTTGTTTCTGGGGGCTTGACTCGTTGCCGGTGGTGGAGTCAGACTCAGCTTCATAGAGAATGCCCTGGTCATCCCTGGTCTGGAGGCATCTCAGCTTCTAGTGCCGCCCACTCTTGTCTGTCAGCACCGTCCCCACTGGCAAAGCCTCCAGCGAGGTGGTCATCCGGCTTCGCTTCAGGGTCTGAGGGCTTTGTCTGGTCGTCTGAGGCCTGCTACGGGGAGTTGGGGATGTGCTCAGGTTCCCTTTGGGTTTCCCACTGGTACTCAAGGTGTCTTCAGATCCAGAACTCTTGCCTTCCGAGGGGAGGGAGCAGGAGGGGGAGGTAGCATAGCTGGACCATTTCACTTTCTTGGAAGATGTTTCGGAACTGGTGTTCCTTTTTCTCCTTGAGCCTTGGGAGGATGATGTAAACGGTTTAACAAAGGACTGGGACTCCTCATGCTTCTCTGTAGGCAAAGGTTTTCCGCAGTAGGGGCAGAATTTGAATGTTGCTTCAATACCTTTGCCACAGTCTGGACAGATCATGCTTTATGGGGTCACGATCTGGCCCTCAGATTCATTGGGCTGGAAACTCCATCTTAACTGTGTCGTCCTCAGTTGCCCTGCGGAAACTTCCGCTAGGGCGGGAGGCGCTGCGCCCATTTTCACTTTGACTGAAACTTTATAGTTTGAAAGCTTTTGATGTAAGTTTTCTTTCTGCAGTAAATGGAAGTTTGTCTTAAGTACAGAGTTTTACCCTGTGAATTATGGACTCTCAATTAAAATATGCTCAAGTTCCCAGTATCTTGTGTTCAGCATGCTTCAGGGTCATTGTTAAAGAATTGTTAAGAATTCTTTCTTAAAATCAGGATGATACTTGCATTAAAATGATTATACTATACTGATATTGAGTAATTTTAAAAAGTTTGTTTGGCTATGCTTCTCAGCATGTGGGATCTTAGTTCCTTGACCAGAAGTCAAACCTGTGCCCCCTGCATTGGAAACATAGAGTCTTAACCACTGGACCACCAGGAAAGTCCCCCATATTGATGACTTTTTTTTTTTTTCTTCTTGGTTTGATCTCTCTTTTTTTTTTCACTTATTTTTATTAGTTGGAGGCTAATTACTTTATAATATTGTAGTGGTTTTTGCCATACATTGACATGAATCAGCCATGGAGTTACATGTGTTCCACATCCCAATCCCCCCTCCCGCCTCCCTCTCCATCCCATCCCTCTGGGTCTTCCCAGTGCACCAGCCCTGAGCACTTGTCTCATGCATCCAACCTGGGCTGGTGATCTGTTTCACCCTAGATTATATACTTGTTTCAATGCTGTTCTCTCAGAACATCCCACCCTCACCTTCTCCCACAGAGTCCCAAAGTCTGTTCTGTACATCTGTGTCTCTTTTTCTGTTTTGCATATAGAGTTATCATTACCATCTTTTTAAATTCCATATATGTTAGTATACTGTATTGGTCTTTATCTTTCTGGCTTACTTCACTCTGTATAATGGGCTCCAGTTTCATCCATCTCATTAGAACTGATTCAGATGAATTATTTTCAATGGCTGAGTAATATTCCATAGTGTATATGGACCATAGCTTCCTTATCCATTCGTCTGCTGCATATTGATGAATTTTATGAATGAGTACTGGAACTAGCACATTTTGATAGAAAAAGTATAAATAGAATGGTGATATTTCTATCTATCAGTCTGTTCTTTCCTTTTAATTTTTGGGGGTAAACTAACGATAATCTATAGAGATTTTGTTTTGCATTCTGTGTCCTAAATGACAGTTGTATATGTGAATTTAATTTATACAGTGCTTCAGGAAAAAGTTCTGTGTTTAAGAATGTCCATCTTAGATTTATTTTGCTCATGTGACTTTAAGTTAAAATGGGATTTTTATATCTGAAATAATTTTAAAAAATATATATTATTTTTTGGCTACCTTGGGTCTTTGTTGCTGCACATGGGTGTTGTCCAGTTGGTTGAGCAGAGGCTAATCTCTGCCTGTGGTGCGAGGGCTTCTCATCATGGTGGGTTCTCCTGCTGTGGAGCAGAGACTCTAGGCACATGGGCCTCAGTAGCTGCAGCATGTAGACTCAGCAGTTGTGGCCTGCTGCCTCCAGCGCCCGAGCTCAGCAGTTGTGGTGCATGGGCCTAGCTACTCCACCGTGTGTGGAATCCTCCCGGACCAGGGGTGGAACCTGCGTTCCTCGCACTGGTGGGTGGACTCCCATCTACTGTCCCACCCTGAAAGTCCCATCTGAAATGATTTTAAGGAATTTTAATTAATGTTCAAGAGAACAGAAATCTTATGTTTCAGATAAAGGGTCATAAATCATTAGCAATTCAAGGTTACCTTAGGGAGTTTAGGTTGTATGAAGCCAGGCTAGTCTGTTTCCAGTTCACCCAGGCTCATTGTGTAGTTTCAGCCCTCTTTGGTAAGATCTGGACTCTGTTTTTATGTGCTATCCTAATCCTATGAAGCAGTCAAAATTATTTCTTAGCTTTTAATCCTTTCAACTGATGCTTTTGAAATTGGCAGATACATAAAAGCAAAAGCAACCCCCAAGAGACAGACCCAGATCTCTGGGCTTCCTACTTCTCTTGTAGATGCATAATTCTACTTCATTCTTAGCTCTCTGATGACTGAGCAGGTTGCTAAAAATCAAGTTTTTTGTTCAGTTTTTCTAGATTTTTTTTCAAAAGTCAAGTTAGAATTTAGTTCCTCATTTTTGGACCTAAAAGTGTTTCTTTTCTTTTTTTTTTTTTTAAGAAGTGTTTCTTAAAGTAGTAGTGGTATTTTGTTGAAGTAGCAAAAACTAAGGTAAGCCTCGAAGTAATATTATCTTTAGGTCAAACTCTATGAAATAGAAATATTAAAAAAAAATACATCAAAGATTTTACTAGTAGAAAATATCTGTTAAATATATGGTACAGAATTAAAGCCAGGAGTGAGTTTACCGAAATACCAGCTGTTAACCCAAGGGCAATGGAACACTTAAAATTTTCCTAATGATAATATTTTGTGTTTGCTTATTCACTAGTCCTTTGATAGCATTTGGTTGCATATATATAATAATAGGCACTAAAGATTTAAGAAAAATTGTGGGAGGAAAAAAAAAACTTTACATTTTATTACAAAGGGTTTTTTAAAATGTTTTATTTATAAGAGATTTTGTTTCAGTCTGTTCACTGACTTTCCTGAAGGTTAGGTAAAGAGAGTTGTATTTGGAAACAATGTTAAAAGTTGAGTTGCTTTGTTAAGGTACAGCATTTTTCTGAATGATGAAAAAGTAGATCACAGTGAAATATAAGTTGGATGATTTCTCGGTCACGATGTATGGAAAGGTTTGCCTTTGCAGAGTATCGTGAGGTGGAGGAAGCTAATCTTGTTGCACAGATTTCTTGGTGATGCTCTGAGATGATTACCTGACACCACATTGGTTGTGGTAGTTGACAGGGCTTTCTTCTCTTGGGCGAGTAAGCTATGCTGTCTGAGTGTTCAAAAGAAATCCTTAGGATGTAATAAGGATTTTTAGACAGTAGTTGCATCTTACAATTTGTTTTCCCTTAAAATAAATCTTAATAATGGAAATTCTTTTTTGAAAGATAAAAGTTCTGTTTGCTTTCTAAAAAAATCCTTTCATACCATTTTAAGTGACAAAGAGCTATATTTTTATATTTCATATTTTTAGAGGACAATAAACATCTTTTAAAAAAGAAAAGACACTAGAGCATATAACATATACAAAGTACATAAATCAAGGTATATAGCTCAGTGTGAACCCTAAGTGTTACCACAGTCCATGTTAAGAGAGAGAATTTTACTTGCGTCTCAGAAGCTTTTTCATGCTTCTGTTCGATTGCTTTCTTCTTCCTCTTCAAAGGTGATTGTTATTCTGACCTAAAGCAATTTTAATAGTCAGTGACAACAATTACAGTTGTTGTAACTTGTAAAAACTTTTTGTAAAAGTAAAACTAATACTCATTTAATACACTGTAATTTTTTAAAACATTAGAAACCTTTGTCAAAAACTTATCAGGAGTAGTTTGAACAGTGTTTGTCTCCTGGAAGCAAGCATCTTTTTTATGCCTTGATGAATTGTTACACTGCGTTCTGAGTTTGAGTCAGTTTCCAACATTTTATCCTTTGCATTTTCATTGTTGGAAGTATCTCTTGAGAGTTCCTTTACCGTGGATTTTTTATTAGCCTCACTTCCTCTGAGACACCTTTATCCTTTTTGTCATAGTCTCTTTGCTTGTTTGCCTTCAGTAAGTTTGCCTTTACCATTTTTCCTCAGGCTGCATATCTTTTTTTTTTTGAGTGATCACAGAATTTTCTTTCTCTCGTGTAACTCCTAGTGAGATTTCTGGGTTGTATGGTATGTATGTGTTGAACATTATAGGAAGTTCTTATATTATGTGCTGAAGTGGCTATCTTGCATTACTTCGAGCAGTGTGTGAGAATTCCAGTTGCTCCACATCCTTGTCAGTGCTTGGTGTTGTCAGTCATTTTACTTTTTTCTTCTTAATTTTATGGAGTATAGTTAATCTACAGCGTTGTGTTAGTTTCTGGTGGATAGCAAAGTGGATTGGCCGTACATATACACATACCCGCTCACTCCCAGACTGCCTCCCTATCCAGGTCATTACAGAGCACCCAGCAGGTTTCCCCGTGCTCCACAGTATGTTCCCACCAATCACCTGTTCTGTGTACAGTAGCTGTGAAGACACCAGCGCATGTCTTGAAAGCAATATTGTCAGCATTCCCTTGGTCACTTATTTCTTCGATAACTCCATTTATATTCAATTTGAATTCCGCTCCTACCATTACACTTTTTCTTTTTTTTTGGCACAAGAAGGCAACCAAACTACATCTTTGTTGTTTGCCTGTGAACTGAATAACACACACATGGTGACTAACCCAAAAGCCTTCGAAAAATGCGGTGTGATCGGTCACTGATGAAGATGTGCGTTTGTCAGTCATGTGATTGTGGACTGAGGGCTCGCGGCTTTGCGCCCACTTATGTTCCTGCATGTGAGGTCCAGTCCTTTCACACCGTTGTCAGTGCTCGCTGTAGCCAGTGTTTGTTTTTTCTTTGAGTTAGTGAGTTAGTATACATGACACATGTTATGTATGCTGGTAGGCATTATTCCTCTTAGTCCCATCATTTCCATTTTATAGATGAGGAAACAGGCGCAGAGAGGTTAAGTAACTGCAAACCTCTCCCATGGTAACCAAATAATGGAACCAGGATTGAATCCTGACAGGCTTGTTCCAGAGCCTGTGCTCTTAACTATGGGACTATATATAAATTAAAAGGTTGAAAATAGAGTAGAAAATATTTTACTTGAAAATGTAACATAGTTTGAATGTTTAGGAGAATTGAAGAAACTTTAGTGCTTGATGTTATGTGTATCATAAAGCAACATTTTAGAATTGTTAATTGGTTCCAAGAAAGCTCTTGAATAGTTTTTCTTGTTTCTTAGACTGATAAATTTGTGAGGGAGTGTATTTGTACATGTGTCTGTCTGCCTCAGGCTTGCTGAACTTTGACACTATTGGCGTTTGATCCTGGGCAGTTTTTCATTGTAGGGGGTCTGTCCTGAGCTTTACCCAGTAGATGCTAGTACTGTCCCCACTCTTGAGTCAGAAATATCGTGTCTTCAGATGTCGCCACCTGTCCTAGTGGGAGCAAAAGCACCACCACTTGAGAACCATTAGTGTATACTAAGGAGCCTCACCAATAAAATCCTTTTTATTCTTGCATATATTTGAGTATTTTTCATATTCATAACCTGTATAAATAGGTTTTTCTGCATTTACAGAATCGGATTCTCGGAGCAATAATGATAGTTGTTACTAGTCACGTGAGTACATTAAGCTAAGCATTAGGAAGCTGTTTCTGTAGGTTGCTTTTCCTCGCTAAAGTATAATTACAGCCACTTAATTACTCTGGAAAAGATTGGCTAAAGGTTTCTTTTTGGATTGGAAAGGTTGGTGTTGGAGGGAGGTGGCATTAAGGAGTGGAAGATCAGTTTTAGAAATCTAAACTAGGGAACTTAAGAGAATATTGACATTGGAAAATATTTAGTTATGTAAGTTGTTAATAGTAGTTAAAGTGATTTACTAAATAATTGGGAAATATTTTGCTCTCCCACATGATGAATAGGAAGTATCAATGAAATGAAAGAAAAAAAAAAGCTTAAGTAATTTCTAATTAAAAATCAAAATTTAAAACTTTAATATTATGAAAATACTACAGTCACATTATAGAAATCATTTGTAAAGGAAAAATTCCTTGATTTTATTAGGAATAGGTTTATAGATGAAAGCATTGTTGATTTTCTGTTGACTTACATGCTTTTAAGACTCATTACATTCTCACATCAAAGAAATAGAAATAAATCTATGAAAGGGTTTTGTTTCAGTATAAGGTAAAAGATACAAGGTTGCTCAATTTGTCCTTGCCATATTATCATAATTAAAACAAACAAACTAAGCCTTTGTATATCCATTTTTAACCTCATAAATTTGTCATAAATTATAGTGGGTGACAAAAACTTAAGAAAATTAGGACTCAGTTGTTTCATAAAACTAATGTCACGTGCACTAGTGATACACATGAAGACATCCATAATATTTATGAATAACTGGATTGTTTTGATAGTCATGACTTTTTTCTCTCAGATAGAAACTCTTTGGGCTGACATTTGAAACCAAGTGCAAACTAAATTAACCTGGTGTTATGACAAGAAAAAGAAGAAATTGTGCAGCATTTGGTCACATTGGGTTGAGCCTAGACAAAGAGATTTTTATAGACATATAAATAGAGGAAAAGAAAGGAAATTTATTGTTAAAGATGAGAAAAGCATTCTGATAGAAAAGTTTGCTATTTCAACTCTATCTAGTATTTGCTGTCTGTGTGGACCGTGAAGTCTAACCCTGTTTTGTGGGCTGGATTAGTATTTTTCTTTTAGGACCATTAAGTCCCTAGTAATTTCCAGCCCAACCCAAACTGTATTTTATTCATGATGAGGTTTATATGCACTACCCTAATTTTCACAGCTGGTCAGGATCATTTGCATATTTGATAGAAAAAATTAAAATAACTTGAGTTACATTAAATATTTACTTAGATGACATATTTATTTGTCTTCCATTGATTTAGCTATCCTTCATCTACTTCTTATTGGTGTCTTCAGAAAACTTCTTCAATGGTTTGTCAACATTCATTAAATTATTAAAAACTAATGTTTAAGATACTGCCATCTGATGTTAATTGGAAAGTCACAGTTAATTGGAAGGTCACTTTAAATCTAATTAAATTTCAACTTTAGGCACTTTTTTTGGGTGTAATATAAGCTTAGTATTTTGATACACAGTAATTTCTTCTTATAGACTTATAATTATTTATTTTATATTTATGTATATATATAGAGAGAGACAGACAGACAGACAGGTACAGACAGAGAGGTCTTTTTTTTCCTATCCCTTCCTTCCAAACATTTAGCTTTTTAATCAATCTGAATTTGTCATGGTATATGTTAAAAGAAAGGGAATCAGTCACTCTCTTCCCCATGTTGTCTCAAAGTTTGGTAAAATATTTTATGACTTGATAGTCCATGTGTTTGAGGGAAGGTTAAAAATGAGATGACTGATACATTTTCTACTGTTTTTTCCATCTGTTTTCTGCAGTAGGAACTTAACTTTCACAAGTTGAAACCACTTCCCTCCTAATTCATTGGTTCTTGAGATGAGTTCTGGGCATACTTCTTGCTTCTTATTACCTCCTCCAAGCCACAGTTCCAGTGTCATCCGTGAACTTCTCCATGTGTACCACCCTGTCCTCGTCTCTGTACTCTTTGATGAATTTTCAGGACCCCATGGCTTCCCTGGTGGCTCAGTGGTAAAGAATCTGCCTGCCAGTGCAGGAGACATGGGTTCAATCCTTAGGCTGGACGATCCCCTGGAGGAGGAAATGGCAACCCACTCCAGTATTCTTGTCTGGGAAATCCCATGGACAGAGGGAAGGGCCTGGTGGGCTACAGTCCATGGGGTGGCAAAACAGTTGGACACAGCTTAGTGACTAAACACCAACAGATTCCTTGTTTCTGGATTATTATAGTTTGTGGCACACAGTCTTCTCCTCCATCCCTCTCTGTTTTGATTTGGTGATACTTTTAACTAACATCAGTCTTGTGTTTTTCAACTCTTCTGTTTAGCTGTCCATTGGCATGGTCAAAACCCTAGAATCGTCATCACTGAAACATGTTCTGCCTCTGTCATGAGCTCTGAGTTACTGTTTTTGACTTGTTGTTTAGTCACTAAGCTGTGTCCGACTCTTTGCAGCCCCATGGACTGCAGCACGCCCGGCTCCCCTGTCCTTTGCTGTCTCCCAGAGTTTGCTCAAATTCATGTTCATTAACTCGGTGATGCTGTCTAGCCATTTCATCTGCCGCCCCCTTCTGCCTTCAATCTTTCCGAGCATCAGGGTCTTTTCCAATGAGTCGGCTCTTCGCATCAGGTGGCCAAACAAAGTATTAGAACTTCACTTTCAGCAACACTCCTTCCAATGAATATTCAGGGTTGATTCCCTTTAGGATTGACTGGTTGGATCTCCTTGTAGTCCAGGAGACTCTCAGGAGTCTTCTGCAGCACCACAATTTGAAAACATCAGTTCTTCGGTGCTCAGCCTTCTTTATGGTTCAACTCTCATATCCATATACCTGACTACTGGAAAAAATCATAGATTTGACTATGTGGACCTTGGTTGGCAAACTGATGTCTCTGCTTTTTAATATGCTGTCTAAGTTTGTCATAACTTTCCTTCCAAGGAGCTGATGTCCTTTAATTCATGGTTGCAGTCACCATCCCCCATGATTTTGGAGCCCAGGAAAATAAATTCTGTCACTGCTTCCAGTTTTTCCCGCATCTATTTGCCATGAAGTAATGGGATTGGATGCCATGATCTTCTTTCTTTTAATTTTGAGTTTCAGGCCAGCTTTTTCACTCTCCTTTTCACCCTCATCAAGAGGCTTTTGAGTTCCTCTTCACTTTCTGCCATTAGAGTGGTATCATCTGCATATCTGAGGTTGTTGATATTTCTCCCAGCAGTCTTGATCCCAGCTAATGATTCATCCAGCCTGGCATTTCACATGATGTACTCTGCATGGAAAGTAAATAGTCAGGATGACAATATACAGCCTTGTTGGACTCCTTGCCTAATTTTGAACCTGTCCTCTTTTCCATGTCCCAGTCTAACTGTTACTTCTTGAGCTGCATACAGGTTTCTCAGGAGACCGGTAAGGTGGTCTGGTGCTCCCATCATTTCCCAAGAATTTCCCACCATTTTATGATCCAAACGGTCATAGGCGTTAGAACAGTCAGTGAAGCAGAGGTAGATGTAGATGTTTCTGGAATTCCTTTGCGTTCTCCATGATCCAGCGGGTGGTGGCAGTTTGATCTCTGGTTACTCTGCCTTTTTAAACCCAGTTTGTACATCTGGCAGTTCTCGGTTCACATACTGCCGAAGTCTAGCTTGAAGGATTTTGAGCGTAACCTTGCTAGCATGTGAAATGCATACCGTTATACAGTAGATTGAGCATTCTTTGGCATTGCCCTTCCTTGGGATTGGAATGAAAACTGACCTTTTCCAGTCCTGTAGCCACTGCTGAGTTTTCCAGGTTTGCTGACACTGAGTGCAGCACTCACAGTGTCATCATTTAGGATTTGAAATAGCTCAACTGGAATTCCGTCACACCACTAGCTTTGTTTGTAGTAGTGCTTCCTTGACTTAGCGATACCATGGTTGTACGTAAACAACTCTGATATGTCAGTGAGCTTGTCTAGTTCAGTCCTTCTCAAAATTTTGTGTGCCTCAGAATCATCTGCAGGGCCTTGTTAAAGCCCTAAATGCTTGGTCTCACTTCCAGAGATTCTGACTCAGTAGGTGGTTTGATGCCCTAAATTTGCACTTGTCACCTCTCAAGGTTGCAATGCAAGTCTGGGGACCTGCACTTTGAGGGACACTGCTCAAATTAACTTTTCCCCAAAGGACAAATAATTTCCACTCTGCCATAAACATCTGTTCATGGCCTTACTTTCTTTACTTTGTATTGATGACTTCTAGAAATATGTTAGGGCTTCTCTGATAGCTCAGTTGGTAAAGAATCTACCTGCAGTGCAGGAAACCCCAGTTCGATTCTTGGGTCAGGAAGATCCGCTGGAGAAGGGATAGGCTACCCACTCGAGTATTCTCGGGCTGTCCCTCGTGACTCAGCTGGTAAAGAGTCCACCTGCAATGTGAGAGACGTGAGTTTGATCCCTGGGTTGGGAAGATCCCCTGGAGAAGGGAAAGGCTACTCACTCCAGTATTCTGGCCTGGAGAATTCCATGGATTGTGTAGTCCATGGGGTCGCAGAGTCGAATACTACTGAATGACTTTCACTTTTATGGCATAAACAACAGAAATATGTTACTGAGGTAAAGAACTTCTGAAGAGAGATTTCTCATGCTTTCTCTTGAAATGAGAATTTTCCTCTGTGTCCTTGCATGTTCTCCCTTCTTTCCTTCTGTGCCGTTCTCTTCTACTTAGTTCCCTTGTCCCATTTTCTCCTGGTGATTTTTGGCTCCTTTTTTGTCAGTTGCCTGAAATGGTCTTGGATTATCAGTTTCTCCTTCTATAAGAAATTAGCAGTTTCCCCTCAGCTTCCAAATATATCCAGGATTCCCTCATAGCTCAGTGGGTAAAGAATCCACCTGCAATGCACGAGACCCTGGTTCAATTCCTGGGTTGGGAAGATCCGCTGGAGAAGGGATAGGCTACCCTCTCCAGTATTCTCTGGCTTCCCTTGTGGCTCAGCTGGTAAAGAGTACGCCTGCAGTGCGGGAGACCCCTGTTCGCTCCCTGGGTTGGGAAGATCCCCTGGAGAAGGGAAAGGCTACCCGCTCCAGTATTTCTGGCCTGGAGAATTCCATGGGCTGTATAGTATATATAGTATATATAGATGGTATAGTATATATATATATATCTATATATATAGACTATATACTATAATCTATACTGGACTGTATAGTCCATGGGGTCGCAAAGAGTCGGACATGACTGAACGACTTTCACTTTCAAAATATATCCAGATAAGCCTCTTTTCTCAGAGCATTGTCCCAGTTCTCTTCCTTCTTCCCTCTGCCAAACTTTTTTTTTTTTTTTTTTGAAGAAAAGTGATAGTTTAATCCCTTTAATAGATACAGTTTCTTACAGTCTGGTTTGGTTTCCAGAGTTCACTGGTCAGCCCACAGTTCACTGGTTTCCAGAGTTCACTGGTCAGCCCACAGTTCACTGGTTTCCAGAGTTCACTGTTCAGCCCACTCACTGGTCATGTGACTCTTAGGTTTTAAATACAAAGGTCTCTTCCAGTTTCTGCAGTATATGATATTAACTGTCTTTTCTCTTTTTAAAAGTTTCTTCCTTTGTTTTTCAGTTATAGCCTTTTAAACTTTTCACTGTTCTTGTTTGCATATCCTTTAATCCTTCTCTGCTTTTTCTTGAAACTTGGACTGCTTTTCCCAAACATCTAAATTTGTGCTATTTAGTATTGGAGCCACTAGCTAAATGTGCCTATTGAGCACTTGAAATGTGGCCAGTTTAGACTGAGATATTGTGTAAATAGAAAATACACACTTGATTTTCAAGATGTAAGATGAAAAAGAATATAAAATATCTCACTAAATTTTAAAATATTGATTACATGTTGATAGTATTTTGAGTATATTGGGTTAAGTAAAATATTGCTAAAATTCACCTGTTTCTCTTTACTTTTGAACTCTGACTACATCATCTGTGGCATGATTATGTTTCTCTTAGACAGTGTTGATCTAAATTCTAACTTTTCTTAAAGACTTCTTGGTCAGTTTTTCATCTATTAATATATCCTTCTCTTCTGAATGATGGTACAACCTTCTGGAACATTTCCTCCCCATCCCCGCAGTTAGATGCTAAGCTTCTTCAGAGCCAGAATAATTCTCTATAGTGCCTTTTATATATTGGGACATAGATATATAGATATGAAAAAATATTTATAAATATGCATGTGAATAAATGACTTGGATAAAGTAGTACCGTATACGTATGGTAGATGATGCCTACTGTGATGTTTTTGTTTAATCTGATGGTCAGTAGGAGAGGTTGGTGTGAGGGAGAGGAGAGATGTTATTCTGCTCTGTGATTTTAAAATCTGACATGTACTTCGGCCATGTGTATCTTTAGCCACCCCAAGCCACTGATGGCTCTGAATTGTGCTGTTGTGATTTTACTGCCATCTGGTGTCAGGATTAGGAAACTGGAATTCAGCATTTCATCTTTCCTTTCCCTTCAGAGAAAACAGGCTGTCTTTTCTCTGAATGTGGCCTTGTTCTTCTCCATTTCCTGAGTAAGTTATCAGGAAGAGCTCGTTGACTTTCAGTGTAGGAAATCTTTATTCTCCTTCTTGGAGAACCCTTTCATTTCCTTCCCTGATCACTTACTCTCCTGTCCCTCATGTTCTTGTGGCCTCTCTCTCTCATTCTTCTCAGACAGCCCATTTCCTTCTCAGTGTGGTAGTTTTCTAGCCCTAGATTCTAGGCCTTCTGCTTTTTATCCTTTGATTTCATCTATACTGAAGGTTTTAAATACTGCCTGTTTATAGACAAATTTATAATTATAACCAGAAACGTGTTCTGGTCTTGTCACCAGTATCTGTAGTTGCTTACCAGACGGTTACGTGAGCATCTGAAAGATAGCATGATTGAATCTAAATGTGGCTGTCCCACTCTTAGCTATTTCTCAGGTCTGCTTTCTCATTTCAGTGATCCCCTGTGCCAGAATTTGACATCATCTTGGCATCCACCATCTCACACACCACATATATGTGGTTCACCTTTGGGTCCCCAGCACCTGGTAGTTCCTAAAATCTGTGTAATACATATATAGCTACTTACTTCAGCTTTCAGTGATTTTGCTATGACTCCTATAGTTTTAGTGGCTTATTTCAGTATTAGTATTTTGTCTGAGTTCATTTATCACAATGAGTTTTAATTGTTTTCTACTTCTGCACAGAGGAGCTTCATTGTATCTGTAAAGACAATATAGTTTGAGTATTAATAGTTAATGACAACAATCTGGTTACATATTAAGGACTACCAGTCAGTATGCTGAAATTATTTTCTGAGCATTTGAAATTTCATGGCAGTTGGCTCATCTTTTTGTCATTCTTCTGTCTAGAGTGTAATGTTCTTTAATTTCAGTATGGAGGTATATTTGCTAAATCTTCAGTTAAAACCTGTTTGACTCCAAGTGTTCTTTTAAATAGAAACTTGTGTCTCAATAGTTTTATTAATTTTAGTTTGCTTTGATGTTTTAATGATAGTTTTGCTTTATAAGTCTTTATTACTTGGGCTTGCTTTCTGCTTTGAGTTGATGATATTGCTTAATAAGGCAATTTAATTTGTTTAAGTAAAGGTGATATTAAAAAGTTGGTATTTAGAGATGGGCAACAATCTGTTATAAATTCAGAGAGCAAGGATTTAATAAGTATATACCATGGTTTCTCAGCCTTGACGTTGTTAACACTTTGGATTGCATCGGTTTTTACTCTGTGTGTGTGGGAGCTGTTCTGGGCATAGTAGCATTTTGGTAGCATCCTGCTACCAGTTGCATTCCCTTCTTTGCGATTGTAACAACAAAAGTGTCTGTAAACGCTGCCAGATTACCATGGGGCAGGGTAGTGGGAAATCGCACCAGTTGAAAAATGTTGAATGCTATGCTCAGATGAGGATAATAGGCCAAGAACTGTCTCACTGGGGAGATCTTTGGCATTTTTTAGGAGTCTTTGAGAGAGTAGTAGCTGTGTGGCGTGTTGTTACTTTCAAACAGAAGTAGAAACTATATGACTATGTTTTTCACATGTATAAATTTTTGTGCTTGCTTAAAATAAGTAACTTTTGCACATAACCACCTGGTTAACCAAACTAAAAAAATGCTGCATTCTAAATCATATGTCACTGATAAAGCTTCATTTTATTGACTGATTTCAGAAGGTAGGTGGTTGTAGAAGGGAACAAAAATTACAACAGAAAGAGTGGCTTATAATCAGAGCTTTTGCTGTTTGTTCTTATGTATAGAGAGTACAAGATACAATTAACTTATTTATTTTTACTTCAAAGGGACATGAGAGACAGCTTCAGAAGAAAAGGTTTCTACTCCTCCCATTATGTGAGAGACCGGTCTCCTCATAAAAGAGACACTCCTTTTTTCAGAGAATCGCCTGTAGGCCGAAAGGATTCTCCACACAGCAGATCTGGCTCCAGTGTCAGCAGTAGGAGTTACTCTCCAGAAAGAAGCAAAACTTACTCCTTCCATCAGTCTCAACACAGAAGTATGTATTTTTAAGAGTTCTCCTTTTTGTTTTTTTTGCAGCCTCCAGTGGTCAGAATATACTGAGTCAGATAGCCTTATATGTGTTATTAGATATATATATATATATATATATATTATTTTTAACTCTTTATTTGAAAGTTTTCAAACTTACAGAAAAGTAGACTAGTATAATGAATGTCATAACACATCTTGGAACTATTTCAAGTTGCAGTCCGCATGATATTTCACTTCTAATTCTTCAGTGTAGAGGAGGTGTGTTTGTAATCATGTTGGCGTGTCACACACTCCTATATGTTCTGCTAATTCCTGGGTTGATCCAACCTCCTTTAACCTTCTGTCACTAGGGGAAATCATTTATATTTTTCATGAAAAACATTAGTGGTTCCCCTAAATATAAGGTATAGCCTTACAGAATTTAGAGCTAAAACCTACCTTCGATTCATTCTTTGCCAACCTCCAGTTTGTTTTTTTTTTTTAAATTGGAAGTACCCAGACATGCATGGCATTCAGTGCATGCCGCCCTGGCCCAGTTGCTCAGTATTGGTTGGAATAAATAAATGAAGCCACTTTCCTAGGTAAAATTTTCCTGTGTTACCATTCTAGACCCTACCACCTGCAGTTGCGCTCATTCACAAAACAGTTCCTCATGCCTTCTATATTGAGGGTGTTATGTTAGAACAGTGTCCCTGTCACCAAGGAATTAGAATGTATATGTATTTTCCCGCAACTAATAGCAAGTTTATCAATATATAAATGTGACATGTAAAGTATAACTTTGATGTAAGACTTGATACTTTGTAAATGAGTTAACATGACATAACCAAGTCTAGGTAAGAGATTCTCATTCTGGGGATGGAAGAACATGCCATGGAGGAAATGACATTTAGGCTCATCTTTTATTTCAGACTTGTACAAGTAGAGAAGTATCTTCTGGGTGGAAGGAATTACAAGCCAACATACAGAAATCAGAAATTTATTCTTTCTTTTCCTTCCTTTTAACTTTTTTTTTTTTTCAAATAATAAGATTTTTAGTTTAACAATCTTCGCTTAAGATCATTAGATTGTCTCCATTGTAGCTGTTGCTGGATTCCTGTATTTAACAAACATTTATCACTTGTCTGCTATTTCCAGAGCTAGGTAGAGTGGGGCTTCCAAAAAACATATTTTGGATATATGTGTATGAATGGCCTTGCAGAAGGTAAGAATCCCATTTGAAGGTTTTAAAACAACTATAGTCACTTAGCACATGCCTGATTGCTTAAAATATTCTTGGACTAGTTCCAGGTAATTGAAAGTTTTACTGTGGAGTTCACTGTTAAAAGTTTGGTAACTTCTCCTTTCCTTCACTTCCTTCCTCCTCCCCTCACCCTTCAAGACTTAGCCTCTAAGTCTAATGTGTGCTCACATGCACAGACATAAATATCCAAAATTAGCCAGATACCTTCTAGGGACATATGTTTTTAGACGTGTATGACTTAAATCCAGATCTATTAGTAATTTGGTTAAGAGGAAGACAGTGTCTTTAGAAACAGATTTGAAGTCTTTTAAACAAAACTAGTAAAGTGGAAGCTGGAGGTCCTTCCTTAGATCTTGTAGTGAAGCTGTTAAGTTATTTAAATTATTGGTGAATTAGCCTTGTTTTTCCTTTTTTCCTCTAAAAGATATTTCTAGGGAGATACCCTCAATCTGCATTTGATCTGGTAGGTAGTGGCCAAAACTCTAAAATCTTGAGACGCAGTATGGAGCCACAATGTGATGCTGCAGTCTGTGTGTCTCTGATGTGCTTTTCCCATCCTTTCAGGTCTCATAGGTTTAGTATCTTGCAATGATGGAAAGATAACAGAAAATTCGAAGACTAAAATCTGGTGTGAATTGAATGAAATAGAGTATACAACTTTGTTAATGCCTTCATGTTTATTTTCTTAAGTCATTTACTTTGAAAGTGAAGTTCTTCAGTCAAGAAAAAAAGTTGTTTTTTTTTTTTTCTTGGGAATGTTCTCTTAACAGATTGCTTTGGTTGATTCCTCAGCTATTGGGGCTGAACTGTTACAATGGTTTTCTTTACTCCTTTCATTAAATAGTTTTCAGGACAGTTACACGAGATAATCTTCCAAAAAGTTAACAAAGTCTTACTTTAAACAATAAATGGAAAAAGTAATTGTTATTTTACATATTTGTGGTACTGGTTTTTGCTTTCAATATAAATCTCCCAAATATTGATTGTACCTTGCATTTATTCAAAAAATAAAAAAGAGAGCTGAGAAATGTGGTCCTTAATTATCAGTCACTTAAACTGGGCTAATCTACCAGTAGTGGGTTAATTTAGTTTTCCAGTGGAAATTGAAATTTTGACAAAGATTTTAAATGTTTCTGTAAGTAACAGGTAAAAATAATTTTCTTATTCCGTATGCTCTCATTTTGTTAATTTTTTTTTAACATACAATGTTTTGCTTCTTTTCATACTTTTCAGACAAATTTTACTCATTTTAATGATCACTAATAGTTTGTCCATGGCAATCGTTTTAGGACTAATTTTTCATAATTCTGTGCATCTACTATATCTCTTATGTGCTTAATTATAAGTCACAATGATTGCTACTTTTTCCTCTCAGTTGCTTATTTCCTGTTTTGTGCACACATGTCCATACATGTTATTTAGTTAAATTTTTTCTTAGTGTTTGAGTTAAATCCTATAGAATTTTGTACTGCCATAGGCTGATTATCTTCGTAAATCAAACTGTCTGCGTCTTGTGTTCACATTTAAGAATTTTCTGCCGATAACTTAAGTGAACTAACCTGATCATAGCTGTGACTATGATATATGACAATATTTTTTTCCTTATTATTGTTCATATTTACGTGCTAACAGTATAGGTTGTCCTGGTTAGCCTCATTTCCTTTTCCCTTGTTTATTATATGATTATAGTTAAAATTGTTTTGTTGTATATACCATTTATATTTTTCCTTGAAGTTTGTTTTTATTCTGAGTAATATAACCAGACTTTCCCTGTTTGTCAGCTCTCTCTTAGATATTTATTTCCTTTTTCTTTCCCCCTCTCTCTGATGAATCCCATTGTTTTCCTATCTTATACTTTTGCTACTTACCTTCTGTTTAGGATAATAGTGTTAATAATAACACCAGAGTCTCCCATATCAGTATGGGAGACTTTTTGTTAAAGTACTTCCCTTGAAGCTTTCTACATTACAGGCCAGTCTTTCCTTTTTTTATATAACTCATTAAAAAAAAAAATTAAAACCTTTTCTTGTAACAGCTACTTAATACTAGTTATTTTTCTTAGAGCCATAAAGATATTTCTTTTTATGTTGGAATCTTTTGCAGATTTGAAAAGTACCATCATAATCTCTTTGATTTTTTTTTCCAGATTTAAATATATTTACTTCCTTCAGTGCTTCCTTTTATTAGACATGGTTTTCATACCTTTTACTTTCCTAATTTTCTTTCTATTCCTTTTAAGTTGTGATGCCAGAAGTGAACTTTTGTCAACCATATTGTGTTACCGGCCCTTATTGAAACTGCAGGCAACTGCAATCTAGGATGTTTTCACATATAATAATATGAAGAAGAAAAAAAAAAACAAAAACCTACAGCTTATACTTTTTGTATAATGCATTTTGTTAATGCATTAAAAAATAGTCTAGGAATGCTGTATTTCATTTAATTAACTTTGGCTTACAATTCTCTTCCATAAAGGTCTTAAAATCTCTTTAGTGACTCTATGTATAGCAGCAGATAAAAGCAGTTTTGTTTTATCCATAAATGAAGTATACTTTATGTTTTGTATTAATCATTAATAATTAATTTGAGTAGCATAAGTCCTAATACAGAAACCTCTAGGCACATCCCTCTGTGGATCATGTATCTAAATGATTTGCTATTACTCAGCCAGTTGTGATTCCCCATATTTTTTTCTTTTCCACTTGAGAATCACAAAGCATTTCCTCTTTGGAAACAATGACATAAAGATTGCTTTGCTTTGTTGTGTAAATCTGTTGTGATTCCTAGGGATGATCCTCTATGTACTTAACAAACTCTTTGTTAATTCATTCTAAACATTTGCTGCAGGTTAATGTCAGATTTACCAGTGATGCTCATATATAAATCAGGCTTCCCTCATAGGTCAGTTGGTAAATCATCTGCCTGCAATGCAGGAGACCCGGGTTTGATTCCTAGGTCAGGAAGATCCCTTGGAGAAGGAAATGGCAACCCACTCTAGTATTCTTGCCTGGAGAATCCCATGGACAGAGGAGCCTGGTGGGCTACAGACTATGGGGTTGCAAGAGTCAGACACGAGTTAGCTACTAAACCACTACCACCATGTGATATTTTGGTTGAATTTTTTAGATGTCATTACTGTGGAAGATTTACAGGTTTACTGCTTTTATTGGTCTGTATCTGATTTTATAATAGCTCTGACTTTGGGTTCAGTCTTCCCTTATTTTCTTGAAATCAGCAGCCATTATTAAGAATGGAAGATATTTTAAAGAAAGACTTAATATTAATCAGTGTTTAATTTTGAAAACACGTCTTCCATGATAACTGATAATTTTTTAACAGGAGTTAAAAATACTATTTCGAGAAGAGTATGTTTGGAAATTAGACTCTATTATTAAACTTCAGTTTAACAAGAAAGAAGACACATTTTAAGACCTTTTGCTATGAATGAATTTGGAAGTCCATGTGAATTTTTGGATAATAGTTGAAATTCCAATAAAATTTAGAGATTTAATTCTGCCTTTAGAAAGATGGCTTTTCTGTGCAGGTGTAGAGTAATAATGGGAACATGGAAGTAGGCTTTACCTTCAGATCATGTTTATTACACAGTAGGAACCTATTTTCTTATCCGTTGTTTCTTAGCTTGAAAGTTACTTTATTTGTGTTCAATACTCATAAATATTTTGGCCACTTGATGTGAAGAGCTGACTCATTGGAAAATATCCTGATGCTGGAGAAGATTGAAGGCAAAAGGAGAAGGGGGCAGCAGAGGACGAGCTGGTTGGATGGCGTCACTGACTCAGTGGACATGAGTCTGAGTAAAGTCAGAGATAGTGGGGGACAGAGCAGCCTGGCGTGCTGCCGTCAGTCCACAGGGTCACAAAGGGTCGGACCCCGCTTGGCAACTGAACAACAAAATTCGTAAAGTCATTCAACAAAAATGTACTTTACATAAAAGATTGCCAAGCAAGACAGATCCAGTCCTCGCCCTCTGAGTTTATAGCTAGAGAAGGAGACAGGTCATTTCATGGGAATAGACATTTTAGGTGATACCTGAAGAGTGGGCAGAAGTTGCTGGGAGGATGAAAGTAGAAAAGTATTGTTGGGATGAGCTGTTTCATGTGGAATTTAATCTTGGACTCTTTAACTGATCCAAGCTGTGAATGTGCTATTGAATTAGATTCTACAGTATATTCTTTTTGTCTGAGAACCTGTAGTTTAATTACAGAGAGCTTTGGCTGTGAGTTTTCTGGGTGAATCCTAGGAGGTCAACTATAGCTTTCCTGGCACCTACCTGAATGATGGAGGTTCTGAAGCAGTAGTCAAATAATGACATTTTCATGTGTGTAGACATATATAGCATCCCTGTTTTAGGGCATGTATGTTCTACCAGTGTAGCACACTTCGGTACTTTTCAGAAATTCACTTTCATGTGTTCATAGTTAATATGTCTTAATTTTAACTGGTTGGATCTCTTACTCCAAAAGTTGGTTATTTTGGGGAAGCAGTAGTGGTATAGAGCTTTTTCTACCTCTGTGGTTGTTTGGTTGTCTTTTCTGTAGTTTTTTGGTGTCTTTACCACAAGGATCATTTTTCTCGTGTTTCCTCCGTTTTTCTGTTTCATGGCTTTTTTTTGGCCATGCCACGTGGCATGTGGGATCCTAACCAAGGATCACTCCTTTGCCCCTTGCAGTGAAAGCACGGAGTCCTAACCACTGAACTGCCAAGGAATTCCTTGTTTCATAACTTCTTGAATAAACAAGTAGATCGCTGAGAAATCATGTTCTTCCTAACCGAGAGCCCCAAATTTGCACATCTTCATTTATGATTCAGAGAAATGATTTCCTTAGCATCTTTGTAATCATCACATCTTCATTTGTTCATATCTTAATTTCTCTTTTAAAGCTTCAGGTATCAAAGGAGAGATTAATGTACTACCAGTGCTCTTGTTTATTTTTTATTGGTAAGACTTTAAGAAATATCTAATTTTACTCTTACATCAGGCACTGTACCAAGCATTTAATAGTTTGCAAGATATAGCCCTAAGTTTATTATCTCTCCAGCGATACTTTAAAATTTTTTTCCCTAGCAAAGTATTTTGTTCCTGTATGAGTTATCAGTAATTAATAATGCCTGATTGGATGAGTCTGGTTAAGTTTATCATTGCTTTCGTCAGAACACATGAGCAAGAAAGTATGTTTCTGAAAGATTATCACATTTACAGCTACTATATTCAAAGAGACAGTGAATATTGTTAAATTCTTACAGACTTTTAGGTGTTTGTTGGAACACTGAGCTGCTTCTTAGACTTTTATTTCACCTGCATGGGAAGAACTTTATAGTCTGTGGAACCAGTATTTGAAACTCTTGTTCATTTTCTTCCTCACCATTTATTCTTTCACTCACCAATATATTAACTGGGATTTTGATTTCCATATTGCCAACTTGAGAATTTTCTTTCCTAGTTTCTTTCCTTCATCCTACTTTAAAACTTATTATTTTTTTTTTGCAAGTCACAGCAAAGACAGGAATGTATTGAGTCCTGCTGCCACATGGTCAGGTAGGGGTTAGTTTCTGCTTACTAAGATCACATGTAAGATGAATTTGAGGTAATTGCCAAGCACCTACAGAGTAGCATTCTGTCCGTCAGAAATACAGAAGTACGAGTGAAAAGAGTGAGAGACATTTGTCTTGTTTTCTTAGTATTGATTGGAGCCAAATAAGAATAACAGAACAAGAAAGATTGAGGATAGGAGGAACATTCATATTTAAGGAGTAGTAACCAACAAAGAAGAGAGAGAAAGGTAAGAAGATACCGGATGACAGAGAAGTACAAAGGCATGAAAGCAAATGGCAAAATAGTAAGAACTTGTAATAGGCTACCTGTTGAGAACAAGTCAGAACAACTCCTTGCAGATAGTCATCGTATGACCAGGGAACTGGTATGATGTACCATGAAAACTTTCTCAGGTGTCTTTTTGATTTCTAGGGGTGATTAATCTTTTGCTCTTGATTTTTTGGTGTCATTTTTTAATCCTTTATATATTTACTTTATGGAGGAGACTAGTTTAGGTGCTTATACTGATGAGTAAGATGTGTGATACCTGTCTTTAACTTTTGGTGTCTAATTATATGGTCCTTTTTTCGTTACTTTCTGGCCATGCTATCCTTGGTTAGCCTCGTTTTCATCCACCATTGTTGGACCGATTCTTAACAGAGTTTTTCTCCTATTTTGTCATTTATTTCTCTTTAGTGGTATTTGCTCAGGCAGCCCAACTGGAAGACAGGGTAGGAAAGATGTTAGGGTTACCAGCAAATGCTCAGAAGTTCCTGTTCTCGTTATTCCTACTTCTGGGTCCTTTTGTTCCTCCTGGGCACAGAGGTGCCCGTGTTAATTCCTCCCTGCCCACCTTTCCCTAGAGCCCGTGCGTGCTGGTGCCTGCTACAAACGGCAGAATGAAGGAAAGCCAGAAAGAGGTGAGTTTTGAGCTAGATTTTGATTTGGGATTGTGAAGGGTGGGGGGTTATAATTGATAGTGGTTATAGAAATGGGTAAGTGTATAAATTCTTCCGTTAGTCTACTATGGGAACCAGAGTTGAACAACAGCAGGCTCACGTAGTAGGATTTGGGTAGATAAGTGGGTTTGTTGTCTAAGCTCGCCTATTCCTGGTTAGAAACAGCCGCCTCAGAGGAGGTTGAGATCTGTAGAAGAGACACTGGCAGGTAGAATCTAACAGCAGTAGGGTCAGGACATTTCTATTTATTGTTTTCGTGCTTTCTCTGCTGCCATCTGTATCATCCTTTTTCTTTTATCCTTTGCTTCTTGCCTGTCCTTCCCCTTCATGTACCTGGTATATGTGAATATATGTTGACATTTGATCAACCACTGCTCTGTCCTTCAGTGATCCTTTGCTTCCGCACAGTGAGATTGGTTGAAATCTGCTTAAATTAGCCTCATGCAGCTAAAATGATGAGAGCTCCTAAGACAACACTTTGACATCATACTTGGCGTACCTCTAGTGCTGATGTTTTATTTGTGAGGGAAATGCTAAATAAGAGGTTAACAGCTGCTTGTGAAAGGTTTTCTTTTCTTTTTTTTTTTTTTTTGTGGCTATGTTTAGCTGCTGTGTGCCAGAATTGAGCCTGTAACTATGCTTTTAATTAACATAGTGTGCTGTACTGATTGGTCCTTCATCTTTGAAGGAAATATTTATCTGAATACACTGAAGAGGTCATTGTGTCCTAAGGGTAGAAAAATAATTCATCTCTTCACCAATTTTTGAGCAACTACTCTTTTCTTAAAGGCAGGCCTTGGGTATTCAGAAAAAAAAAAAAAGCTTCTCTAGGAGCTTTAGATGTGATGGGATAGACTGACACTGTCATATTATGATGTGGGATTTGCCATGTACAGTGGAAATTCAGTAGGGAATGACTAAATAAACCATGTTCTTAGTCATTTGGGGTTACAGTGATGATTGGTATCCTTTTACTTTTGACTTTTAAGGTCTATAAGAACTTTTAAACTTGCTTAGTATGAAACTCTCTTAATGGTACCACAAGTTAAAAGATTCTAGAATTCTGTCTTTATAAAGACTATTGGAGCTTCAGAGTTGGAGTACTGTACCTATAGTAGGGGAGTCTTCAACCTCAGCTCTATTACCATTTGAGGCTGGATCGTTCTTTATTGTGGAGGTCTGTTCTGTGCATTTGTAGGATGTTTAGCAGCATCCCTAACCTCTCTTTGTCATGTGCCAATAACACTCACCCATTTGAGATGATCAAAAATATCTTCATACACTGCCACATGTTGTGGGTGAGGAGAGGTGTAGGGGTGTCTTGAGAAAGCTTTTTCAGGTCTTTAGGACATTGGAAAGAGATGTTATTTACTACTTCTCCAGGTGGTTGGAAGCCCTTGAGCCTCCAGGTCCGTCCTTAGCTATCGTGACCACAGCAGGAAGAACTCAGGAGGCCTTTTGACTGAAGCTGGCTTTGCTTCAGTTTGAAGGTCATTTGTCTCTGCTTTTGCTCTTGACTGCTTTCCTGGCCTTAAACTACTATCCAACCTTGACCAATTTCTGTGCCACTCCAAACTTGGTGTTGCTTTTTCTTCTCCCCATAGTTAAAGTTTCCTAGCCCTTGAAAGCAGAGGATATATATTACATTTGACACATAGTCAATTTAATGAAATGTTTTTCTATTAGTAACAGCTCACTGTTATTTTAAAAATTATGTTTAGCTAAACCTTTTTTGTTGTTTTTTTGCTGTTGTTGAACTGACTAAAGTAATGTTTAAATTTATTTTCTGGCTTAAATTTCCATAAAAACAATAATATATACATAGAGCACTTTGGGAGTGTCTAAAGATAAAGGCTAGTGACTTTATTTCATATGGATTTATTTTTAATCATTTAGTATATATTTGAGCACTTATATCAGGTAGTGGATTAGTGCTGTATTACAGTGTTCTAGTTTTTATTTTTATTTCTTTAAACATTTCATGAATACCTGCTAAATTCCTACGTGTCTTTATCTTGAGCTTCTGCATTATTAGCTAACAGTTAACTAATTCTCTTTTGTAGTATTTATATAATAACCTCCATTGGATTTTTATTGTGTGTGATGCATTAAAAGTTAGCTTTTCAGAATTTGGAAGAGGGAGCATTTATGATTTTAAAATGGTTTTGCCTTTCCTTAAGTCTTCTTTGTTGTTCCATGTTTGCTAAGTGGCACTGATATGACCTAGACTGCCATAATGTGTACAGTCCTTTGGTTCTAGGTTATTTGAAATTTTCAATGGTGCCCAGCCTCTAAGAGAGATTTAGATATTAACAAATTCAATTTAATAATGTAATAAAGATTTCAGTACTAAAATAAATATATGACCGCTGTCCTTTATTTATTCTCTTACAGAATCAGTCTAGTTGAAAACAAATGAGCTAGAAAATTGCATTTTATATTTTCTTATATAGGTAAAGAAAGACCTGTTCAGCCTTTGAAAACATCGAGAGACACTTCACCCTCAAGTTCTTCAGCAGCTGCTGCATCAAAGGTTTGTCGTATTTCTAAAATTAATTTAAGAGGAATTACAAAGTGGATGAGATAGACTGTCTAGTAAAGTGCTTTTACTCTTTACTATCATACCTAATGGGGGTAATTTGCTGCATTAAAATCTTCAGTTTTAAGTAACCATAACTTGAAAGTAGCCAGCAGAGTAAATGAGCAGTTTTCTCATAGAATTATTTCCACAGGTTATGCTAAAATTAGTATTTACTGTATGCCTTTTCATCTTGACAATAGCTGAGTGGGAATGAATATTCAGATGGTGTGTATTTGAGAGAATATGCTTTTATTTTGGAAGTGACCTAAGAGAGACCTAACATTTATTGTATAATTACTTGATTCTTGATAATATATTATATATTTTCTTCTGTTATTAGTTCATATAAAAATTCCATGATGTAGGTAAGTATATTTCCATTCTATATAAAAGGCTCAGAAGTTAAATAATTTTCTCAAATTATTTCACTGATGAGTTATCCCCAGCATTTAAGAATACCTATACTTCTCAAACTCTTCCAAAAAAATAAAAGAGGATCAAACACTTCCAATATTGTTTTATGAGACTAGCATTATCCTGATACCAAAACCAGACAAGGACATTATAAGAAAAGAAAATTACAGGCCAATATCTCTGATGAAGATAGATGAAAAATCTTAGTCAGAATTTATCAAATCAAATTCATCAGCACATGATCAAGTGGGATTTATTCTAGGCATGCTAGGATGGTGCAGTATCTGCAGATCAATCAGGGTGATGCTGATTGGTAGTGTAGTGTGATACACTACATTAATAAAATGAAGGATAAAAATCATAGCAGCATCTTACTAGATGCAGAAAAAGCATTGGACAGATTTTAATATAGTTTGATAAAAAGTCAACAAAGTGGGCATGAAGGAACATCCCTCAACAAAATAAAGGCTATATTTGTCAAGCCAACAGCCAACATCATTGTCAAGGGCAGAAAGCTGAAAGCATTTACTCTAAGATCAGGAACAAGATAAGGATGCCCAGTCTTAACCAGTTTTATTCAACGTAATATTGGAAGTCCTAGCCAGAGCAATTAGGCAAGGAAGAGAAATAAAAAGCATCCAAATTGGAAAGGAAAAAGTAAAACTGTCACTTTTTTGGATTACATGATACTACATGTAGAAGACACTAAAAAAGAAATAAAAGCAAACATAAACAAGTGGGACCTAATTAAACTTAAAAGCTTTTGCAAAACAAAGGAAACCATTAAGAAAATAAAAAGACAACCTACAAAATGGGAGAAAATATTTGCAAATGGTATGACCAACAAGGACTTAATATACAAAATATATAAATAGTTCATACACCTCAATATCAAAAAACAGGCAGAAGACCTGAATAGGAATTTTTCCAAAGAAGACATACAGATGGCTAATAGGTACATGAAAAGATGCTCAACATTGCTAATGATTAGAGAAATGCAAATCATAACCACAATGAGCTATTGCCTCACACCAGTCAAAATAGCTGTCAACAAAAAATAACAAATGTTTGAGAGTGTATAGAGAAGAGGAAACGCTTTTATGCAGTTGGTGAGAATGTAAATTGGAAAACAGTATAGGGATTCCTCAAAACAAAAAACAAAACAAAACAATAGCTATCATATTATCTAGCAGTCCACTTCTACGTATATAAGCAAAGTCAATGAAAACAGGGTGAACACATGGCAACTCCGAGAGTGCAAGGAAGCTCTGCACCCCTTTAGCCTTGCTTAAGCTTCTTTTTATCAGAAACTGCTTCCCATTAGCCACAAAATTCATCCTGTGTGTCAACACTGGAAGGAGTGCAGCGTCTGTCTGTCAGGATGCTTTCATTTGCCCATATGGCCACTTGCTTATACCAAGGAAAGGCCAAGATGGCAGAGTAGAAAGACCCTAAACCCATCTCCTCATAAGCATAGCAAAATCACAGTTTTCTATCAATTTTCTGTAATTTTCAGTCATTGATGAGAAAGAGTGGGATCTACCAGAGAAGATCTTATGCAACTAAAGACAAAAAGAAGGAACCACAGCGAGAGAAGTAGGAAGAATGGACTCACGATATAATAAAATCCCATACCCGCCAGGTCGGCAACCCATGGAGGATGATAGTACTGCAGAAGTCCGGCCACAGGAGTAAGAGTCTGAGTCCTACATCAGGCGCCCAAGCCCGGGGTTCTGGCACCAGGAAGACAAGCTCCTAGAGCATTTGGCTCTGAAGACCAGCAGCACTTAATTGCAAAAAAGGCCCACAGAAGTGGGGGAAATAGATGCTTCACTCTTAAAGGAGGCACACAAAACCGCATGCATACCAGGACGCAGAGCAAAAGAAATAGTTTGATAGGTGACTGTACAAGACCTACCTGCTGGTCCTGGAGAGGTAGGGAGCAGCTGTGGCTCACCCTGGAGACCTGGACACGGGTGGCGACATTGGGGAGCATTCAAATACACGAACACTGTTGCTGGCTGCTACCATCTTGGCTCATTGGCACGAAGATCTGGCCCCATTCCGCAGCCTGCAGGGGTCAGTGCTGGGATTCCTCAGGCCAGACAACAAACTGGGCAGGAACACAACCCCACCCATCAACAGACAGGCTCTCTAAAGACTTCTTGACCCTATATCCACCTCTAGACATGCCCCTGGACATGTCCCTATCCAGCAAAGGGCCAAGAACCAGCTCTAACCACCAGTGGGCAGGCACCAACTCTTCCCACCAGAAAGCCTGTACTAGCCTCTAGACTAGCCTCACCCAATGGGGGAGAGACAGCAGAAGCAAGCCAGCCTACTCTGGGACGATTTGTGCCCTCGCCTTGACCACAGCAGGCCAACACAGCCTTCTGGACGCCCCAGACACCATACACAGCTGTTTTAGGAGCTGGCCTCCCCTCACCTCAGGACCAGAAATGAGCTCTGGGATCCCTGGATGCTGCAGCCAGACTCCAGAAATTAGTTCTGCCTGCCAGGAGTCTGGCATTAACCCCAGGATCTGACCTCATCTGCCAGTGGGTGGGCAATAGCTCCAGAGTCTTCAAAACCGTAACCCTGCTCAGTAGCGAGCCAGCACTAGCTCCAGGGCCCCCTAGGATTCTACAGCCAGCCGCCTTGTGACCGGGTACCACTAAATAGTAGCCAGCAGCATCTGAACAAGACAGGGCCTGGCAACCAACTGGATTAGAGGCCAACCAAGTCTACTGGACTTCCCACATAACCAGCCCACCATAACTGAAGGACCCATGCAGCCTTCTTAAGGGGAATGCTGAGAGCGTATAGCTTAGGTGATGACACTGCTAGGACACATAGGATATCTCCTAGAGAACGCCACTTCTCCAAGGTGGAGAAACGTCACTGACCTCTCACATAGATAAAAATACAGATAGCAGATTAGACAGAATGAGGCAGCATAGGAATATGTTCTAGACAAATAAGATATAACCTCAGAAGAAGAATTTAAGTGAAGATTGGCAGTCTACCTGAAAAAGAGTTGTGATCGTAAAGATGATCGAAGAACTTGGGAGGGGAATAGATGCATGGAGTGAGAAGTTAGAAGTTTTTTTTTTTAACAAACAGAAAATATAAAGAACAACCAGAGATGATGAATACAATAACTGAAATGAAATACACTAGAATGAATTAATATTAGATTAAATGATACAGAAGAATAAATCAATGAGCTGGAAGAGAAAGTAGTGGAAATGACTGCCAGTGAATAGAACAAAGACAAAAAGAGACCGCTGGGACCACATGAAGCACATTAATAGTCACATTATAGGGGCCTCAGAAGGAAAAGAGAGAGAAAGGACCTGAGAAAATTAAAGTGAAAATATTAAAAGCAGCAAGGGAAATAACAGCAAGTAGCATACAATGTACCTCCCATAAGACTATGGGAGCTGATTTTTCAACAGAAATTCTGCAGGCCAGAAGGGAGTGGCACAATATATTTAAGGGAAGGGAAAAACCTGCAACCAAGAATACTTTGGGAGTCCCTGGTGGCTCAGTGGTAAAAAAAAAAATCCACCTGCCAACTCAGGAGACGTGGTTTCGATCCCTAGGTTGGAAAGATTCCCTGGAGAAGGAAATTGCAACCCACTCGAGTATTCTTGCCTGGGGAATTCCATGGACAGAGGAGCCTGGTGGGCTACAGTCGATGAGGTCACAAAAGAGTTGGACATGACTTTGTGACTAAACAACAAAAGGATACTTCACCCATTAAGGCTCTCATTCAGATCTGACGGTGAAATCAGAAGCTTTACAGGCAAGCCAGAACTAAAGGGATTCAGCACCACTAAACCAGCTTTAAAACAAATGTTAAAGGAATGTCCCTAGGTGGGAAAAAAAAGACCACCACAGGAACAAGAAAATTATGAAATGAAAAAGCTTACCAGTAAAGGTAAACGTACTATAAAGGTAGGAAATCATCTGCACACAAAGCTAGTAGGGTGGTTAAAAGACAAAAGCAGTAAAATCATCTGTATCCACAATAAGCAGTTAAGGGATACAAATTAAAGACAGTAATCATGAAGTGAGGAGAGTGCAAACATAGGGCCTTAAAAATGCATTTCAAATTAAGAGATCAGCAACTTGATATATTGCTATAAAGAAATCTCATTATAACCACAAACTAAAAAACTCTATCAAATATGTAGAGACAAAAAAGAAAAATCCAAACATAATACTAGTGATAGTCATCAAATCACAAGAGAACAAAAGAAGAAAGGGGAAAAAAAGACCTAAAACAGCAAAATTGCAGTAAGAATATACATATTGATAACTATCTTAAATGTAAATAAACTAAATGTTCCACCCACAGACATAGGTGGCTGCATAGCTACAATAAGGCCTATACATATGCTGTGTACAAAAGACCAACTTCAGGTATAGAGTTATATACTGACTGAAACGGAAGGGATAGAGAAAGGTATTCCATGCAAATGGAAATTAAAAGAAAGCTGGAGTAGCAAATACTTATATCAGACAAAATAGACTTTAATGAAGACTAACAGGAGACAAAGAAGGACACTGTATAGGGATCAAAGGGCCAATCCAAGAAGAAGATATAACAATTGTAAATATAAGGCAAATGTTAACAGACACAAAAGGAAAAATTGACAATTATGGTAGGGGAGTTTAACACCCTACTTATTAGTTTGGTGAAAAAGTAATTGTGATTTCGGACAGTGAATTTTAAATCGTTATAACTAGGCTCAAACACATTTTTATTAATCAAAATAGAAACCATTATAGTCAACACATTTTTGCCAGCAAGAGATAAGTTTGTTAATTCCTGGAGCATAAAATCCATGCTTCAGGATTCAACAAATTCTTGGAAAGCACTTTCTGCCTCCTGTTTGTTCTGGAAGCTTTGGAGCTTCTTCTTGGTCTAACCACTGAGCTGGTCATCACCGGTTGTATGAAATCCACTTATTTTTTCACATCACAATCTGATCTAGAAATAGTTAATGGTTGTTTCGTAGAATAAGAGAAGATGACACTTCAAAACGACATTTATTTTTTGCTTTTCGGTCAGCTCATGAGACACCCACTTATTGAACCTTTTCACCTTTCCAATTTGCTTCAAATGCTGAATGACCATACAGTAGTTGACGTTAAGTTCTTTGGCAACTTCTCATGTAGTTGTAAGAGGATCAACTTTGCTGATCCTCTCAGTTGGTCGTTGTCAACTTCCAGTGACTGGCCACTGCACTCCTCATCTTCAGAACTCTTGTCTCCTTTGCAGAACTTCTGGAACCACCACTGCACTGTATGTTCATTAGCAGTTCCTGGGCCAGATGTGTTGTTGATATTGCAAGTTGTCTCCAATGCTTTCCTTTGAACTCAAATAAGAAAATTGCTTGAATTTGCTTTGTGTCTAACATCATTTCCCTAGTCTAAAATAAATATAAAATAAGCAGCAAGTAATAAGTCAGTAGCAATAAAGCATAAAGCAAGAAATGCACATTAAAATGATGTATAACATAACCACATTTAAGAATGTATTCCAGTATCAAATTGCAGAGTTCAACAGTGCAAAACTAAAATTACTTTTGCACCAACTTTAATGCATTAGTGGACAGATCATCTAGACAGAAAATCAGTAAGGGAACACAGACCTTAAATATAATACATAAGACAAAATGGACTTGATTGATATTTATAGAGCATTCTTTCTGAAAGCACCAGAATGCACATTTCAAGTGTAAATGGCATATTCTCCAGGATGGATTGCTAGCTAGGCGATAAAACAAGCCTTAGTAAATTTAGGAATATTGAAATCATATCACGCATCTTTTCTGACCGCAAGGATATGAGAGTAGAATCAACTACAGGAAAAAACCTACAAAAAACACAGACACATTGGAGGCAAAACAGTAAGCCACTGAAGAGCCAGTGGATCATTGAAGAAATCAAAGGAAATGAAAACAATATCTCAGGTAGAGATCTGCATTTTTTTTTTTTTGGACTGTGCTGCATGGCTTGCAGGATCTCAGTTCCCCGACGAGGGATTGAATTCATGCCACAACAGTGAAGGCCTGAAATCTTAAACACTAGGCCACCAGGGAACTCCCTTGCATTTCTGTATTCATTGTAGTGTTATTCACTATAGCCAAAATGTGGAAACAGCCTAACTGGTCCTCAGTGAATGAATGGATAAAGGAAGTATGGGGTGTGTGTGTGTGTGTAATTTGTATATATATATGTATATATATATGAATATTGTTCAGCCATGAAAAAGGAGGACATCCTACCATTTGTGACAACATGGATGGACTTTGAGGGCATTATGCTAAGTAAAATAAGCCAGATGGAGAAACATGAGTATTGCATGATCTCACTTATATGTGGAATCTAAAGAAGGCAAATTCACAGAAAGAAGGGTGCTTACCAGCCTCTGGAGGATGATAGGCAAGGGGAACTGTTGTCAGAGATTATAAACTTGAAGCTACAATGTGTATCAGTTCTGGGTATCTAATGTATAACATAGTTTTGTAGTTAACAATACTCTTGTTATAATTGAAATTTGCTAATAGATCTTTAATGTTCTAACTACAAAGAAGAGATACCAATCATGTGTCATCATGCAAGTGTTAGCTAATACTATGGCTGTGATTATTTTGCAATGAAACAAGTAGGTATATATCTACATTTTATGGAAAGGCTTAGGTGTTAAATAATTTTCTCAAGGACATAACTAGTCTTCACTGCATCATTATTCACAGGCCTTCCTTCCCAGCATTCCTAAATGTGTTGAAAAGATGATTCATAGTTCTGATCCTCAAAATTTAAAATTTGTGGTGTTGCTGAGATTCTCTCCACCAGCCTCCCACATTCTTTCTCTTTCCATGACTGTTGTTACTTCTGTTCTCTTTTTTCTCCACTTCTTTTTGGTTTCTGTCTTTAGTATGTCTAGCTTTTCTGTAAGGATAGATATCATCTGGTGGGCCATGCTGGTGTTCACAGGGTATCTGCTTCTCTGCCTCAAATGAAAAAAGAAAAATGTGTTTTTTTGGCGACTTGTGTCTTTGGAGCTTTCCCAGAAGTCTGAGGATGCTAGAATGCTGGATTTTGAATAGAAAAGATTGATTTTTTTTTTTTTTTTTTTTTTACCATATCAAGGGTTCTTTACCCATCTGAAACACTGGCTTGTTTTTTTGTGTGTTTGGTTATATAGGAAAGAATGAAGAGTAAAAATAGTACTTACCCATAATTTAAATATTATGATATTTGAGATACTTATTTTCCTTTAACTATAATATGGTGCTTCAAATCCTAAAAGATGATGCTATTAAAGTGCTACACTCAGTATGTCAGCAAGTTTGGAAAACTCAGCAGTGGCCACAGGACTGGAAAAGGTCAGTTTTCATTCCAATCCCAAAGAAAGGCAATGCCAAAGAATGTTCAAACTACCACACAATTGCACTCAACTCATGATCTAGCAAAGTCATGCTCAGAATTCTCCAAGCCAGGCTTCAACAGTACATGAACCGAGAACATCCAGATGTTCAAGCTGGATTTAGAAAAGGCAGAGGAACCAGAGATCAAATTGCCAACATCTGTTGGATCCTAGAAAAAGCAAGAAATCCTGGGAAAGCATCTGTTTCTGCTTCATTGACTATGTTAAAGCCTTTGACTGTGTGGATCACAACAAACTATATAAAATTCTTCAAGAGCTGGGAATACCAGACCACCTTACCTGCCTCCTGAGAAATCTGTATTCAGGTCAAGAAGCAACAGTTAGAACCAGATGTGGAACAACGGACTGGTTCCAAATAGGAAAAGGAGTCAAGGTTGTATCTTGTCACCCTGCTTATTTAACTTATATGCAGAACATCATGCAAAATGCCAGGCTGGATGAAGCACAAGCTGGAATCAAGATTGCTGGGAGAAAGATTACTGCATATCAATAACCTCAGAGACGCAAATGATACCACCTTTATGGCAGAAAATGAAGAACTAAAGAGCCTCTTGATGAAAGTTAAAGAGGAGAATCAAAAAGCTGGCTTAAAACTTGGTGTTCAGAAAACAGAAGATAATGGAATCTGGTCTCATCACTTCATGGCAAATAGATGGGGAAACAGTGGAAACATTGACAGACTTTTTTATTTACTTGGGCTCCAAAATCACTGCAGATGATGACTGCAGACATGAAATTAAAAGACACTTGCTCCTTGGAAGAAAAGCTTCGACAAATCTAGATAGCATATTAAAAAGCAGAGACATTACCTTGACGACAAAGGTCTGTCTAGTCAAAGCTGTGGTTTTTCTAGTAGTCATGTATGGATGTGAGAATTGGATCATAAAGAAAGCTGAGTGCCAAAGAATAGATGCTTTTGAACTGTGGGGTTGAAGAAGACTCTTGAGAGTCCCTTGGACAGCAAGGAGATCCAGCCAGTCCCTCCTAAAGCAAATCAGTCATGGGTGTTCCTTGGAAGGACTGATTTTGAAGCTGAAACTCCAATACTTTGGCTGCCTGATGCGAAGAGTTGATTCATTGGAAAAGATCCTGATGCTGGGAGGGATTGGGGGCAGGAGGAGAAGGGGACAACAGAGGATGAGATGGTTGGGTGGCATCACAGACTCGATGGACATGAGTTTGAGCAAGCTCTGGGAGTTGTTGGTGGACAGAGAAGCATGGCGTGCTGCAGGCCACAGGGCCACAAACAGGCAGACACGACTGAGCGACTGAACTGAGCTGAGTAATGTGATGTGAATATAAGTTACAGCATAGGACTTTGTATGTGACGAAATATTTTTTAACCATAAAATCCAACCCTAGCATGGCAGCTTAGTCACACTGTGTCTGTTGTGCCAAACTGTAGCCATGGAGCAAGCAGCTCCTGACCCTGGGCAATTTTTACAACGTGCACACCTTGAGCCTGTGGGCCACCCCAAGCAACACTGGGCTAGAGTCTGTGGTGGATGAGGACGTGGAAGGAATGAGGGCCCTGGGGATGGCAGGGTAACACAAATTTGATTTTGGTTCAGGAAGATAGGAATTAGTGTTTCTGAAGCAGAAAAGTGAGCTGGAAGAAATGCCATGAACATGCAAGAAACATCAACTATTTACCTCATTGAAACAAGATTGGTTGAACATAGTGATCATTAGAGTGTTCTAACGGACTCACTGTGGAGGCAGCATAGTGAATCTGAGTTGTTGAGAAACTATCTTTTAGTTTACTATTCACATATTGTTGTCCCATCCCTACCAGAAAAAAAGGGCAGAATTTGTTTGGCATATACTCTCTGCTGACAAAATGGACCTGAATTTGTGGACAGACATGGAATCAATTTAGAAAACTTCCTCTTCAGAATTGGTTCACATCCCATCCTTTGTAGAGACAGGCTCTTCTGTTTTTAACAGAGGGCTGTAACTGGAAGGAGACTGTAAATGTAACTGGATTTCAGCTGAAAGCAGACTCAGGTTGAAAATGCTTTAATGCAACATTCAGAGTGAAAAACCCAGACAAGAGATTTACTGAATTAAAGCACTGCAGTGATGAACTACAGTCTGTCATCTCGTATCTTCTTTGAGTCAGAGCTCGAGTAGTAGACTGACTGCATAGTGTATATAAAGTGCATGGAAATTATGGGCACGTTTTCAGTGAGTGACGTGCCACAGTGATGGACTGTGATGGGTGATGGACTGCAGAGTGCTGGTCATCACATGGATGTGCATGCATCCTCTGTTGATGCTATTTTGGAAAATAAGGAACATTATGCAGATCAGTTAAAGGAGTATCCTTTTCATACAGAAGCACTGCAGGTGTGTGCAGGAAACCTGACCTGGATTGTATGACTTGGAGATGGCTGCTAAGGACTTAGCATCCAAGAAGCAGCAACGTGAGGAACTCGCTGCCGGGACCTTGAGAACATTTTCTTTGAAGGGAATGACTACCAAGCTCTTTGGTCAAGAAACTCCAGAGCAAAGAGAAGCCAGAATAAAGATGCTAGAAGAACGAATAAGTGAAGGAGAACAACAACTTAAGTCTAAAAATCTGGAAAGAGAGAATTTGTCTTGGGTTGCTATTTAATGCTTGGACTGATATTGAATGCTTCAAAGAACAAAAGAACTGTGATTTAAAGGAGGTCTTCCTAAGCTTTGCAGTCATGCAGATCAGTATGTGCAAAAAGGGAATTCATGTTTGGACCAATGCTAAAGAATGCTTTAGCAAGATGTAGTCCTGTGAAATGAATTTCTCTTCAATTGAAGTACCCCAAAACAGAAGCCCAAGTAAATTAAAAAAAATTCAAGTTGTTTCCCAGCATACACAAAAATACATAGTAAGTTGAGAAATTCAACTTTCTTTGATTTGGCTGTAGTTGTATTAACATAGCACAGAAGGATGTGTTTTAATGAAGATTAAATATTCTAATTTGAGGTTTGGGGGACTGTTGCTGATTCTAAAATGTTAATTAGATAAAATAGCCAACAGATTGTTGCTTCTGAACCAGTGGCTGAATATCAACGTATTAGGTCATTTCCAGATGTTCGTTTCAGTGCCTGCTGCTTCAGATCTGCTCATGTGGGGAGTTTTTTTCCCTAAGATTGAATTCTTATCTTGATTTGGTAAGACCCACTAATCTCTCATAAGGGGTTAGTTTTTCTTGCCTTATAGTTGAGCTGTTTGGTTTGATAAAGCTCAGCTGAAACTTAGTGTAAAATCTTGTTATTTCTCCCACATTCATTAATGCCTCCAAACATTACATGCACTAAGACAATGCTTTCAATGTATATTTTACCAGAATTTTGATACTGGTCAAACATTTTATACTCACAACAAAGAAGACTCAACTTTTTAGATGTATAGTGGAATAATACATTGTTAGGATCTAGGGATTGCTATATAGAAAGTTTTGAGTATGTTAAATATAAGCATTAAATTCTCAAATAATTCTTAGCCTCATTGATGAGCCTAGATTTACTCTGCTTGGCCCTCTACACATGGTATTTCAGGGTACAAGATGTGGCATTTCAATGTATAAGATATATGTAGTGAACATATGTGTTAGGTCTTTATTATGAACATCCTTTTTTATTGCTTGTCATTAATTTTTATAAAGATAAATTATATTGCTTTTGTGTGTGTGTTTTTGTGGTATATATTCAGAAGCCAAGCATCCTTGGTATGTTGCTAGCTTTGCAGAACCCTATGTGTGTACTCATTATTACTAATTATGTAAAAAAATTTTTTCAGTAGTTTAGCATTTGACTTTTTTATGTTTGAAATGTTGCTGAATTTTTTGCTGTTTGCTAAACTTATGAAATAAATAAATGAAATATTGTGTTGATTTAAAAAAAAATCCAACTCTAATGGATTTTAGGTGGTTTTTTTTTTTTTTTTTTTTAATGAATTGGAAAAGAACAGCTTCCTGTGTCCTTTTCCCAGGGTTTTTTTATTTTCTGTTTATTTTTTACATACTAGCTTTATTACCTAGATTTTCTGATATTGGTGGAAGACTTTTCCTTTTAAACATTATGGTTGCTGTCATGTAGGAATAATTCTTCAGCGTTTATTTTCTGCTGTTTTAAGTTACTTTCAAATGAGAGTTTTTCAAGTGTATAGATTTAATAATGGTTGAATAGAAGGATTCATTTAAAAGATTTTGCTTCCTTCTTCACTAGAGATAGCTTATAATGTTTTATTTTGTTTTGTTTTTGCTCTTTAACTTTCTCTTCAAAACAGGTACCAAAAAGAGGTATTCATTAAAAAAATATATGTGTTTCTAATTGTTTAAAGAGCTTTTTAGTGTTATTAATAATAATATTATAATAAAGGCGTAGCTTATATCTTTTAAATTTTAGGTATGGGTAGGGCTTTGGAGTGAGATGTTTAGTCTTACTCGTTGGCCGTGGAGACACTCAGTGTAGACACATTGTGATCATTTTCCAGTAAATATTACAGAGGGCAGTCCAGTTTTTTGGTGAATTCAATAAGGTATTGAAGGAGGCCAGGGCCTTACACATCTAGAAGACCTGGTTTTAAGTTCCAGTTTAGCATTTATTGATAACTGTGTATAAATAAGTAACCTATTGACATTCAGTTTTTTGGTTTATAAGGTTGTGATGATAAAGTCTACCTAGCTACTTTCATGGAATTCCATTTAATTAAAATACCTTATTTTTGGTTTGCGTATGTGTACTTTATAAACAGTAGTATACGATAACTTGGGTTTTTAATTTTTTTTTTTCTACTTATAGTTTTACTACAGCAAAAGAATACAGATTAGAACCCAGAAAAGGAAGATACACACGGGGAAAATCTTGGATGTCCCATAGATAGAGCTTCTACTTGTCCTTTCTCTGTGGAGTCCAGGTCCATCACCTCCCCTGGAGACATACTCAAAACGTATTGCCAACTCAGTAGCTTGCCTGAGCTTCAGTCTCTAGAATTTTTATTGAGGCTTCATTTCATGAACATTATTTGTTGTATTGTTGCCCATATGGTTGAACTCAGTTTCCAACTTCCTTTCCCAGAGCTTGAGCTGGTGTGTCTTTACCCAAAGCTCTGTTAAACCTTTCAGGGTGTGTCTTTTTGGCACTGCTAGCCAACGTGGGATTTTTACTGCCACTGTCATCCAGCGGGGGTGTGTTTAGGAAGAGGGACACGACTGTACGGAAGTAAGACATAGAGATGAAATTGAGCTACCAAGCATTACACTAGATGCTTTCAGGTCTGTTACCTGTCTTGAGTCTCACAACCACTTTATTTAAGCATGAATATAATATTAGTAACCCCTATTTTGTAAATGAGGAAACCAAGGCTCACAGTATCATAAGATATGTATATAAAATCACCTACCCTCCCTAATGATGAAACTGCTATTCAAACCCAGCCATAGCATATCTGGACTTTTCTGTTGTATTAATTAGGAATTTACCTTTATGAAATTTTGTCATTATTTATTTCATTGAATATAATTAAAGATATAAAGTTGAACTCAGTGTAATGTCTATATATTCTCAATATAATGTCGACATTCTATATAATGTCTATATACACTATATACGATTTACAAATTTACAAATATATACAAATATACAATTGTATATATTACAAATATATACAATATACAATTTGTAAATTGTATATAGTGTATTAGTTAATTGTCAGTGTCTTTTGTTTCATTCATTAGATGAATTTCTAAAGCTTTATATAAATGAAATTATGAGTCATATCTAGTCTATATGTCCCAAACAAAAGGCAACTTAAAGAAATTCTGTTTATTTTTGAAAAAGAATGTACTTGTTCTTTATGTAAATTTGAAGGCTTCTATGATTTTAAGCATTAAGTGGGATATACTTCCTAATGTATTTGAAATTTAAAAACCCTTGAGAATTGTAACAGAACCTTTCTTTTGTTTTTACTAGGTATTAGACAAACCCAGTAGGCTAACTGAAAAGGAACTTGCTGAAGCTGCAAGCAAGTGGGCCGCTGAAAAGCTAGAGAAGGCAGATGAGAGTAACTTACCCGAAATTTCTGAGTATGAGGTAAGGCATAATTTCTTCTTTATTTGTCTGGATTTTAAATTATAGATGAAATTTTGGTTTCTTCTAGTGTTTTAAAATGTATTTGGGGAAAATGTCCTCATGAATTACCAAATTTTACCACACATAGTAATAAAATGAATATAAATTACTCTGAATTCAGTAATTTTACTATGTCTGAATGTCTCTTGTAGTTTAGAAGTGTAAGAATGGTATAAATGTGGAGTATTAGGAAGATGCAGTATTTATATATGCTGCTTTTATGAGCTTTTAAAAGTATTTCTAGAAATGCTAAGCCACCAGTCATAAATCAGTGAATTCAGAACAAAAATCTAATTAAACCTTGGATCTGGGTTATATTTATATTACATGCTATACTCTATGCAAATTTTTTCATATATATCCCAAGAAATGCAATTATGCATTGTTTGGTCTACCTGTGATTTTTGATGAATCTTGAGTACCAAAAAATGGGAACATTTTTGGGTCCACAGAATATGCTTTATAAAATGTTTGCATTAAAATATTTGAAAATGTACTGAAAATTTTTTCTGTAACCTGTAAAAGAAATACAGATATTTCGTGGGCAAAGTTAATCTTCTAGATTCAGGATTTGTTACTAGAGAAATTATTTTGACATGGCAGAGAATATAAAAATCTCTGTACCGTGATAGATTATATTTGGAAGAGATTTCTGACTTTATATTTTTGAATGCCTTTTAAGAAAGGTCCTCTGATGAAAGAGATGAAACGTTGGAGATCAGTGTGTAAATTATATACCTGCGTGCATCTTAATACACTGTGGAAAGACCTTTCCAAAGGAACTAATACACACTGCTCATGGAAAGTACAGATCAGTACAAGCCCTGTCAGTGCTTACAGAAATAGAGCCTTTCTCTTTTAAAATGCTGATGTGTCCCTGTCGTTTAGCTATCAGTTTTTCTTACATAGGCCAAAGCTTCCTTACTACTGTAGAGATAGTAATAGATATTTATGCATATTCTCAAGTAAAGGTATCAAAAACATCAAGCTGTTTCTCTTTGGTACCTCTCTAGTGCTATTTCTTTTTTTTTCTTATAATTGGAAGCTAATTACTTTACAATATTGTAGTGGTTTTTGCCACACATTGACATGTGTTCCCCATCCTGAACCTCCCTCCCACCTCCCTCCCCACCCCATCCCTCAGGGTCATCCCAGTGCCCCGGCCTTGAGTGCCCTGTCTTATCCATCAGACCTGGACTGTCGATCTATTTCACATATGGTAATATACATGTTTCAATGCTATTCTCTCAAATCATCCCACCCTTGCCTTCTCCCACAGAGTCCAAAAGTCTGTTCTTTACATCTGTGTCTCTTTTGCTGTCTTGGATACAGAGTCATCATTACCATCTTTCTAAATTCCGTATATATATGTGTTAATATACTGTATTGGTGTTTTTCTTTCTGACTTACTTCATTCTGTTTAATAGGCTCCAGCTTCATCCACCTCATTAGAATTGATTCAAATGCATTCTTTTTAATATCTGAGTGATAGTCCATTGTGTATATGTACCACAGCTTTCTTATCCATTTGTCTGCCGAAGGATGTCTTGGTTGCTTGCATGTCCTAGCTATTGTAAACAGTGCTGCGATGAACATTGGGGAACATGTGTTTCTTTGAATTCTGGTTTCCTCTATGTGTATGCCCAGTAGTGGGATTTCTGGGTCGTATTGCAGTTCTATTTCCAGTTTTGTAAGGAATATCCACACTGTTCTCCATAGTGGTTGTACTAGTTTGCATTCTCACCAACAGTGTAAGATGGTTCCCTTTTCTCCGCACCCTCTCCAGTTTTTATTGTTTGTAGACTTTTTGATGGCAGCCATTCTGACCAGCGTGAGATGCTACCTCATTGTGGTTTTGATTTGCATTTCTCTGATAATGAGTGATGTTGAGCATTTTTTCGTGTGTTTGTTAGCCATCTGTATGTCTTCTTTGGAGAAATGTCTGTTTAGTTCTTTGGCCCATTTTTTGATTAGGTTGTTTATTTTTCTGGAATTGAGCTGCATGAGCTGTCTAGTGCTGTTTCAAAGCATTAAGAGTATTACATTTAATAGGGTCATTTAACTATTTTCCTTAAGAATTTAGAGTAATAGTTTTTATATTAATAATAGAAGTATGTACTTTAAAGTTGCTGATTTTGATGTCTGATAATTTTTCTCAGAGTAATTAAACCAAAAGCTTCCAAAAAATACTTAATTTTTTGTTTGCTAAATATTGTATCTTCAATTATTCTTGTTGTTTAGTCACTAAGTCATATATAACTCTTCTGCGATCCCATGAACTATAGCTTACTAGGCTCCTCGCTGTGTGACATTTTCCAGGCAAAATACTAAGAGTGTATGGCCATTTTCTTCTCTATGGGATCATCTCAATGGGAACAAACCCACGTCTCCTGCATTGGCAAACAGATTCTTTAGCACTGAGTCACCAGGAAAGCCCACGTATCTTCAGTTAGAAAAGCTTTTATTAAGACTATTCATTCTCCCTCCTTGTCATTTTGATATCTCTTAATTTAAAAAAATCAAATCCCACTGGCCTTCAGAGTCAAATTCCCTGGGGGTTCTCAGTCCCTTTGCTGGATCCCCAGTTTGGGAAATCTGTTGTGGGCCCTAGAACTTTCACAACAGTGCGCAAGCATCTTTGGCATAATTGTTCTCCAGCTTGTGGGTTGTCTTGCTTGGTGGCTATGTGGTGGGGTTCATATGCCGCACCTCCCAGGTCTGCTGTAGCCGAAGCCCCTGTCCCCGCAGCAGGCCACAGCTGACCTCTGCCTCTGCAGGAGACATCCAAACACACAAAGGCAGGTCTGGCTCAGTCTCTTGTGGAGTCCAGAATCACTGCAGATGGTGACTGCAGCCATGAAATTAAAAGACATTTGTTCCTTGGAAGAAAAACTTTGACAAAACTAGACAGCATATTAAAAAGCAGAGACATTACTTTACCGACAGAAGTCCATACAGGCAAAGCTATGGTTTTTCCAGTAGTCATGTATGCTGTGAGAGTTGGACCATAAACAAGGCTGCACAATGAAGAATTGATGATTTTGAATTGTGGTATTGGAGAAGACTTTTGAGAGTCCCTTGGACAGCAAGGAAATCAAGCCAGTCAATCCTAAAGGAAATCAGTCCTAAATATTCATTGGAAGGACTGATGCTGAAGCTGAAGCTCCAATACTTTGGCCACTTGACGGGAAGAAATGACTCATTGGAAAAGACCCTGATGCTGGGAAAGCTTGAAGGCAGGAAGAAGGGGATGACCGAGGATGAGATGGTTGAATGGCATCACCGACTCAATGGACATGAGTTTGAGTAAGCTCCAGGAGAAGCCTGGCGTGCTGTAGTCCATGGGGTCGCAAAGAGTTGGACACGACCGAGCAACTGAATTGAACTGAACTGAAATTTTAAAAAAAATCTTACTCTCCATCTTTTCCAGTTTTTTATTATTCTATTTATAGTCTTTTTTCATTTCTTGACTGGATCTCGACTCTGAATAGTCAGTGACATTGGGTCTTGAAAGATGTTTTTCCAGCACTCTTGTTTTTTTCTCTGTAATGTGCCCAGAATTTGCTAGATTTTGAATGAATGAGAAGTCAGGAATCCTGAAATCTGTGTGTGGAGTCGTAGGTCAGAGATGATTTTCTGTTGGAGCAAAGGCAAGGTAAGAGTACTGTTGAAATTACTATAGTATGTTTGTTAGTTGGTGTACGTCATTAGTGTTGAGCAGCAGCATCAGTCTTGTAGCATTGTCTGAAATGTCCTTCAAGTTTTGTTGATAGTCTTCCATACTGGAGAAAAGGCATTTGGGAAATTCTTAGGATACTCTGTCGTTTGGGCAAGGATAGTCACATTTGTTTTTAGGCAGTTGTTAAATAGTTGCTCATTTCAGTGATCCATGTGTTGTTGTTGTTGTTGTTGTTGTTGTTGTTTTTTTGAGATATAGACGTTTTAAGAATGTTGGCCTTGGTTCTATAAACTCCTATCTGATTTGAGGTGGATGGAAAGACCTTGATGATAGGGAAGAGTTTTTCATAGTCCTCTCGTTCATGGTTTAGTGACAGTCTTTATATAACTGTCAAGAGAGGGGATTAAATATTTAGGTTTCCAGTTTGTCTTCTCTTGCTGTCATCAATATAGTTTTAAACAAGTTGGTTGGGAGACCATGTAATTTATAGATAGTCAGTGAAGCTGAAGATAAATTCAGTGCTATGCTTAAATATCAGAAATATTAGAGTTCACTATTCTGTTCAGATTTTTACTTTGACCTTTTGGACTCTAATAGGGAATTTCTGAAAGTATTTGATAGGAATGATAGTTCTGAACAGTCTCAGTGACCTGAGGAAGAACAAAAAAGATTCTATTAGTGCCAGTGTTGTCATTGTTTAGTTGCTAAGTCATATCTGACTCTTTGCCACCCCATGGACTATGGCCCACCAGGCTCCTCTGTCCATGGTATCTTCCAGGCAAGGATACTAGAGTGGGTTGCTGTTTGCTTCTCCAGTGGATCTTCTGGACCCAGGGATCGAACCTGTGTCTCCTAAATTGGCAAGTGGATCCTTAACCACTGAGCTACCAAGGAAGCCCGTTAGCCCCACTACATTTAGGAAATGCTAGATTTAAAGATGTAGGTTGATTTTGGCATTTTAGCACTTTTCAGAGATTTTAGTATGTTAATGTGCTCATCGGTTATCTGTGACAAAAGAATAAATGATAATGTTTGCATAATTTATCAAAATTTTGACTTTAAATTTTTGCAGAGTGCACATTTTAGGATTATGTTTTAAGGCATGTATGTTCAGGGACACTATATATACAAAATATATATACTATATATACAAAATATACAAAATAATACTATACTGGCTTTCTCATAGTTTATTTAAATTCACTAAATAGTCTGTCTGCATCTGTTTGTATCAAACAGTGCATTAGAGGCACCATCCTGGCTTTCAAAGAGCTTTCAGTCAAATTTAATAGAGATATAATTTACTATCCATAAGCATGTGGCCATGAGAGTTTCCTTTTGGCTATCAAGTTGAAAATCAAATTATTCAAAGGTTATTAGAATGTCACAGTAGAACAAGTTGCTTCTTGCGGTAGAAGAAGATTTTAACATGTTTCTTACTTAAATATGAAAGTGTGAATTATGTTGTTTCCACATATCAGGTGTTATTCGCCACTTACCCTGTCCGTAAAGTATGCCCAACATCCATGGCTATCTTTTAAACTCAGATCTAGTCAGTGAAATCAGTAGGGCTTGAGATAATAAGATGCAATATCTTTCTTGATTCCGATTTTCTGCCCTGCTGTCTGTGCTTAGTTGTGTCTGACTCCCTGTGGACTGTAACGTTTCTTCTGTCTCAAGCTTTGGCAGGTGGGTTTTTTCAAACCACTGTGGCACCTGGGAAGTCCATTCTTCCCTTACTGTTGTAAAAATTTTTGCCACTATTTCACTGATGACCTTATACTGCCTTTATTAAAAAATTTTTTTTTTTTATTTTACCAGTCTGGTTATCTAAATAGAGAGGTAGAATATACCTCATGTCTTGTTTTCCCTCCAGTACCTTGCAAAATATATATCTAATGAACTAAACTAAATTTAATTACTAATAAGCACTTTGCTCAGAGAAGGCAATGGCAGCCCGCTCCAGTGTTCTTGCCTGGAAAATCCCATGGATGGACGAGCCTGGTAGGCTGCAGTCCATAGGGCTGCTAAGAGTCCGACACAACTGAGCGACTTCACTTTCACGTTTCACTTTCATGCGTTGGAGAAGGAAATGGCAACCCACTCCAGTGTTCTTGCCTGGAGAATCCCAGGGACGGGGGAGCCTGGTGGGCTGCCGTCTATGGGGTCGCACAGAGTCGGACACGACTGAAGCGACTTAGCAGCAGCAGCAGCACATTTTTGTTGTAATCATTGATCTTCTTAGCTCTGAAAAAAGTTTTTGTCCAGTATATCTTCCATTAGGTCTTTTTCTTGGGTAGTTTTTGCTGATTAATTCTTTGAATAAACCATACTTTGTTGTTTCTTTGTATAATTTTTTTGGTGCACTTTGGATGTTTGATTCTAACAGTGTGGTAACTCTGAGAGTCGTCTTCTTCCTCTTTTCTGGGGCTTGCTGGGGTTTTTTCAGTTGTTGTTGTTACTGTTTTTTATTATTGGCCACTATTTCTGTACTGAGGATCAGCCTGAGGTGAAAACTTTGAAAGTCTTCTTAGTTCTTTCTGAGCTTTTCCCTTGGTATACCCAGTTACTTTCTGTCTTCACCCATGTATACAGTTATTTTTTATTAAACATCCTTATTTTTAATGTCTTGCTCCCAAAAGAAGAAACATGAAAAATGAAGGTGGGGTGGTAGGGTGCTTGGCCTTTATATACCCTGGAAGTCACTTCAGCCAAAGTAAGTGGGGCTTGCAACAATGGGGGAGGTACAGTAACAATGTCTGTTCACCTCTTTGTCTGCACCTCTTGATCAGAAGCAGGAATCGGTGATTGGAGCACAGTTAGTTTCCTGCTCTTTGGAGGATGGGGTGCTTTTTGCCCAACCTGACTCCCATAGGCTATGTATAAGCTGCTCTAGGACATGTACACAGCTCCCTGCCAGGTGGCTCAGAGTGGGACATGGCCACCTGCTACAGTGCTGAGAGCTGAATGTAATCTCAGTTTATCTTCCTCTGCATGGGGCAAGGCTTCAGCAGAGTAGAGTTGCATAGTACTTAAATCAGACAAATTCTGCCACTGTAGTTTTTGTGTAGGTTCGGAGGCAGATTGCTAGTGCTTTCTACTCTGCTATCTTCCCAGAACCCTCGCCCCTTAAATGATTCATATACTTCAAATTCAAATCCCTTAAGATATGTAACTCAGACTTGTAAAAACCAGGTTTTTAAAAAAAGTAGATTACGCATACATGTGTCAGAAATTCAAATGGCTTTGGAATAGGTACAGTTTCTTCTAAGTTATTCCTATTGAGACAGTCTCTTGTATCATTTTTTCCTCAGAGATAATATCCTATGGAAATAGTTTGTTCATATAAATGCATAGACACCCATATTTCTTTCTTCCCTTTTGTTTTTGACACAATTGGCCGTGTATTTATGGGGAATGACCTTTAGGCCTTGCCAGGAGAAAAGTTAGGATACATTATGTAATATATATAGACTGTTTTTTTTTTTATAATGATTTCTTAGTATTCCTTGGTTCTAGACAGTGCACACTTTATTTGATGAACGTTTAGATTGTTTTCAACCACTTGCTATTGATGGCAGCCATATCATAGCATTTATTGCACATGTTTTATCTATAAATTAAGTTCTTAAAGGTGAAGGTGCTGAGTGCAAAGGATATGTGGTGCATTCTGATAAATACTGCCAAATTAATCTCTAAAGAGGTTATGGCAGTGTACAACACACGAGGCATTGAAATGTGACTGCTCTTACTGATGAAAAATACCACTAATTATTATATATCTTGTGCCTTCTTTAAACCTACTGCTGTTTGTTGCTACTTCAGTTACAACAACCATAAATTGTAATAAGTATAAGTTTCTAAAAAAAAAAAATCAAACAAGTTTCTTATTTTCTCCCTCACCTCCTACCCAACAAAAATATATTAGCTCAAACTTCATGCTTTCCAAATTGCTGCTTACTGCAACCTCCATGAAGGCAAGAACTTTTGTCTGTTCCATTCATTGATAAATCCAGTGTTCATTGAGCTGTGTTTGGCATTTATCATAGAATAAATTTTTGAGTAAACTAATGAATAGTTTCTTTATTCATTAGTTTATTCATTCCCTAGTAGTTTTCCTTCATTTTTTTAGTTTTTCTCTTTTCAACAAAAGTATTTTTAGACAGTAAAATAATTGACCTTGGGCTTTTTGTGGGATTATTTACTCATTAATGAACTGTTGCAGTATTGTTGAAGTAATTGTTACTGCTGGTTGGAGTTGTTTTCAGTTAATCAATAATTCTTAGACTACACGAGGAATGGTATTTTTAACTTCTGGAAGTAGAGCCCTTTTCCATGTTCCTGTTTATTTTATTTGTTTATGTTTGTTCACACTTCTGTCTTCCAGTTGAACTTTGTTCTTCTGTTTCTTAAATAAGTTGCTTAAGAAATAGTTATGGGACAAAACCTTCTAGCTCTGTCTTAATATAGTATGAAATATAATTTTGGAATGGAGTAAGCCTAGAGGCTTTGTCCTATGTAAAATTTAAAAAGTAGCCAGAATTTCCTCTTTAATCCTCCTCACATATCTTCATTATGTATGTGTGTGCTCAGTCGGGTCCAGCTCTTTGTGCCCCCGTGGCCTGTAGCCCGTCAGGCTCCTTGTCCCTGGAATTTTCCCAGCAAGAGTACCGGTGTGGGTACCATTTCCTACTCCAGGGAGTCTTCCTGAGCCAGGGATTGAACCCACATCTCTCGCATCTTTAGCATTGGCAGGCGGATTTTTCTTACCTCTGTACCACCTGGATAGCTCTCGTATGTTCATTATGCATAACAAAATTAAAAGTGTTTCTTTTCTTGTAGCACATCAAATTTAGTGCTTTTTCTTGAGATAATCTGCCAGTTAGTGCTTATATGTAGTCATCTAAAATGCTATATGTCCTTTAAGAAAGTAACGAAGGATATCTAATTTCTTCTAAAGGCGGGATCCACAGCACCATTGTTCATTGACCATCCAGTAGAACCTGAGTCAAATGCAACAGATGGCATAGAATTGTTTGAAGACAGTCAGCTAACCAGTCGCTCTAAAGCAATAGCAACAAAAACCAAAGAGATTGAACAGGTGAGAATCCAGTCTGCTAAAGTACAAAAACTTTTGTTCATTTTGTACATAATAATTACAGTAAATATTTATTGAATAAATATGTTTCATTTTATCTTTTTTCATTTATGACCCTGAAATTACAATTTAAAACATTCTAAAAAAGTGTTCAATATGATTTCACTGTAATTGTGATCAGTTTTGTCTCCCACCCCTGCTTACTTTTTTTCTTTTAATAAAAAGCAAGCTTCTATTTTAGAGAATATTCTAGTTAGTGTGGAACAATTAAAAACCTACTAAATAGAGGTTTTTAACCTACTAATAGAGGTGAGTTGAAAGAAATACTAAATATACCAAAATGTTAGCAAATGTTATTTTTGAATACTGGGAATACAGATGTTTCTTAATGGTTTTCATTATACCTTTAATCTTTTTTCATATATTAAAGAAAAAATAAAGGGTAGGTATTTAAATCTAATTTTTAATGATATCATTCTGAAAACTCAGGATCTTATTTTTAATAGATTGAATAGATTGCTTAAGGAATCATTATAGGATAAAACCTTCTATCTATGTCTTAATACAGTGTGAAATATAACTTTGGAATGGAATAAGCCTAGAGGCTTTGTCTTTCCTAAGATTTAAAATGTAGTAGCCCTTTCCTCTTTAATCCTCCTCACATATGCTCATTATGCATAGAAAAGTTGAAAGTGTTTCAATATGGAAATATTACCTACCTTATTGGGTATTATCACTTTATGAGAATTAAATGTAGTAAATATAAAAGGACTTTATAAAATGTAACATGTACAGCTGTTTGTTTTTGATGTTGTTACTCTCTAATGCCTTGAGTAAATGTTATTATATTGTTATAGAATCTTCTAAAAACTATTGGAAATTAAGAACAAAATGAAACCTTTTTGCAAGGTGCTATTTCCACATCAATTAGAATCTATTTCTGTTGGTTAAATAGAAGATCTTATTTAAATCCTAGATATGATAGTGCAACTTATGTTGATGCCAATCTAATGCAAAAGATAAGAAGCCAGATAGGAAATTTGTCAGTAAGCCAACAGAGTTTCAAAACAGGATTGGTAGCAATGTCAGATGCTTGGAGGAGTATAGGAAAATGGAGACAGAAAATCCTATTTAACTTGGCTATATGAAAGGTAGATTAGTACCTTTAAAGATATCAATTAAATGAGAGTAAAATAGTTTTCTCACTAGGTGTATCTTCCAGCGTGAATATGTATATCATTATTATTGTCTTTTTACTCTCACTTACTTTCCTTTTTAGCTTTTCCCCCCTGTGCCATTTGACATATGTTTGCTTGTCTCCTTTACCATATGGAAACTTCATGAAAGCAAGGGCTTTGTTTTTAAGAACATAACTGGTAGAAAAACTTGACTGACCTCCCTGTTGGAAGGGAGTATTGGGTTGTTGTTTATTAATCTTAGTACTACTTTCTCTTGCTATTAATCATAGTTTGATCTTGACTAGTCAGAGGTAGAGCCTAGCTTAGCAGCACACAAAATTTAGTATGAAACCAGGTTTTTATATAGATACCTATATATGCTTGACATGTAAATATGACTATATTTCTGTTTTCATCTGCCCATTGTTCAAACACATGAAAAATCTGATACTGAAGCATATTGTGCAAGGAGAGATGACCTAAAGAAAGAAAAATAAATCTAAAAGGTCATTACTATATTCTGATGCATTAAAAAAGTAAAACCATTATAAAATATAGAACTTAATGATATTAAATGTTGGAATGTAGCTACCATGTTTTGGCTAAGGTACTTTAGTTTTCATATATTGACAAGAAAATCAATCCAAAGTTCCTCAAAAATGTCACAAAACTAGGAAATAATAATACATAATTATTTTACAAATCATGTCTTAACATTATAGTGAAAATGAAAAAAATTAGTCTTAAGGGGGTTTACTTCCCATTTTCTCCATTTCCAACTTGCCTGCATTTATTTTTAGAGGTTAAAGACCAGATGGATAGGAATATTATAAAGGTTTTATATTTTTCCATATGCTTGAAATACTGCATGATTTAAAATATGAATAATAGCCTCCCCCAAAAGGGCCTGCATAGATGAGGCCAACAAATCAAGCTTAGAATAATGTAGGAATGTAAATGTTGGTGTTATAGCAAAGTTGCTTTTTCTCCTTGTATGTCTAGTACAGTATGTTCACATATAAAGATAAATATCCACATATAATTTTTTAAAGGCTATAAATTAGGTCCTTCAGCCCTTGAATCCCAAGAAAGTCATTCACTTGAGGCAATATTGCAATATATAATAAGCTAAATCTTCAGACCAAAATTTAATTCAAAGGGCCTACAAATGTGGCTTATTTACTGTTCAAAGTCATGTATATGGAAATAGATTGGATCAGAATCACTTCAATAAGAGTGGATTTATGTTTTTGCCATTTTATTGCCATCTCATTCTTGGGCATATAATAATTTGGTAGGATAGAGGTACAGGTTCCTTTTTAAAAAGCTTACAGCTTGTAATCATATGGCAGGGAATCACTGATCTAAACTCTCTGAGCCAGAAGACGTCAGATTGCATCTCTGAATATTATGTTGCTAGAGATCATTTGAATCATCTCACTTTCACGTGAATATCTTTTAGTGAATATGATTCATTCTCTTGTTCCAGCACATTTATCCTCCTTATGCTTTGGATTCTCTGGTATATCTTTTCCCCCTTATTTTTATTTCCCCTGATATCTCCTCTTACCCAATTTGGGCCACAGTTTACATTCAATTATGGAAATACTTTCCTAGGCTTCCTGGTTTCTGAGCTTTGAGGGGCAAACTTCAGAACTTCTTCTGTCATTATGGCAATTCCTAGAGAGATCTAACCTCCAAAATTATAGGTGATTCATATTCTGGTTCAGGTGTTTACAAAAGCCCTCACATGCCTACTGTTACTGAACTGTTTGGCTTGAAAGTCCATCCTACTCCTTGCTGTATTACTAGTGAGGAATCTTGTCTTTTAACAAATTGTTATTTTGAATGAAGCACATAAATTGAAATCCCCTGTTATATAACTTCTTTGCTCTATTGTACCTTTAGGGATAAAACAATATTTACTATTAACTCTTTGGAATTGTCTTATTTTAGATTTACAAAATCCCTCATATTTTGATAAAATTGTGCTTAGACATAGCCTCTCAGTGAGATCCTCTGTTTTCTTGGGATCCTGGCATATAATATTTAAGTCTACCTGTAATCCCACTGGCAAGATCAGACTTAGTTTCTTCTATCTTCCTCTTTCTTCAGGTGGAGTCCAATGAGTATACACACGTGTGTATATACATGCATACAGACAAAAAATGTGCGTGTACATGGTTGACCTAGCCGATCATATGACTAAGAGTGTCAGGGTGGCTAAAATCCTCCTAAGGACACAGAAGGTTGTAGAGAAATGGGTACTTAACGAAGCAGTACAAGGATAGTGGGTGTATGAAGTGAAAGTGAAAGTCACTCAGTGGTGTCTGACTCTTTGCAACCCCATGGACTGTGCAGTCCATGGAATTCTCCAGGCCACAATACTGGAGTGGGTAGCCTTGCCCTTCTCCAGGGGATCTTCCCAACCCAGGGACTGAACCCAGGTTTCCTGCATTGCAGGCAGATTCTTCACCAGCTGAGCTATCGGAAGCTGAAGATTATTGAGTTCTTTTGCCATGCCAACTAGTCTTAAAAAAAGAACCTTTCATCTCTTCACTCTCAAGGCACAGCACTTATATTGTGATTCTCTGCCTTTATTGTACATCTAGGGGGCTTTTTACAAAGAAGAGCTTCATGGATTTCAGCCATAAATATTCTGGTTAATAAGTTGTCAGAGCTTCTCAAACTTCAGTGTATTGTAAATCACTGGGGGATCTTGTTAAGATACAGGTTTTCATTCAGTAGTTCTGGAATGGGGCTTGAGATGCGAATATCTGGCATTCTCTCAGGTGATGCTGATTTTACTAATAAGGAATTGAAAGGAAGTGACTGTATTTTCATATGTTCTTCTATAGTTTCTGGGCTTTCCTGATGGCTCAGTGATAAAGAATCTCCCTGCAGTTCAGGAGATGCACGTTTGATCCCTGGATTGGGAAGATCTCCTGCAGGAGGTCATGACCACCCAATCTCGTTTTCTTGCCTGGAAAGTCCCATGGACAGAGGAGCCTGGTGGGCTACGGTTCCTAGGGTTGGAAAGAGTCAGACATGACTGCAACAACTTAGCACACATACATAGCTTCTAATGTGCTGAAAGTGATTAATTACCACCTTTTATGTAAGATGTTTTATACTGTTTTTTAATTGTGGTATAATTAAGGTGCAATATAATGTGTAGACCTTAAGTATTCAGTGGATAGGTTGTAACACTTTGTAAATATCACCCGAAACAAATATTAATGCAAGTATTTTCTATTCAGATATGCAGTTGATTATATTGACAGCAATAAGGTTTAATTAGGAACTAAAGTTATGGTTATATATCAAAAGCATGTCCTTTGGCTTAGTTTAAATATTGTCCAACCCATCTATTGAAAAATGTATTTTGACTGATAAAATACACAAGGATAGAATTCAAAAGACACAAGAGATTATGCAGTGAAAAACAAGTTTCCTCCTCACGCATAATTTTTAGCTGCCTAGTTTCTTTTCCCAGTGTATAGATAAACTGATAAGTGATACATATGTATATGTGTATACAGAGTTTACATACAGTATTTATGTCTGTGCGTGTACATGTATACATACCCTGTGTGTATGCACATAGTATACACACACAAACACACCTCTGGAACATGTTTGATTCAGGTGAGTAGAGATAAAAGTTGGTGTGTGTCCTGTTCAGTGTTTTAGTGACCATTATATTTCAGTATATATATATATATATATATATATATATAACTAGTCCCCTATTAATAGACATTTATAATCCCTTGGAAACCATGTTTCAAAGTATAAATCCTCTGTTTTCTCCACATTAAAAAGTATATATGTGTATGTTTAAAATAAACAGTATTTAAAATGAACAGTTTGGGATGTGGAACAGTTGCTTTAATACTGTGAGTGTCAGATGCTGTGTTTAGGTCTTGTGAAGTGCTGTCCAGGTTTTAATAATTGCATAGGAGATCAGCAGCATACCTGTTTAATTTTCATGGTTCTGATGGCTTGCCAAGTTTGAGAGTAACTGTAATATGTGAGTCTGCAGAGAATCTGAACTTCTTCCTTGTACTAATCTCTGTCAGCCTTTCTTAAAATATGTTAGTAGATGCAATTAATAATATCTAAGCCAGTCTTAATTCTGGGAATGTATAAAGAATATTGATAATATTCCTTAAATGCATTATTCATGATATTCCTCAGCAGAAAATCACCATTTGTAAGGAGGGCAAGTCTATCTTGTCTTTCTTCTTGTTTGTTAGGTAATTTAAAAAAAGAACATGTACCATGAAGGCAAATTCATTTTTAAGACCTCTGGCTATTTCAGGATACTACTTAATAATATAAAGTTTTATGTTTTATGAAAAAGCTGATTATTCCTACCTGTAAGTAAGTCTTTCTATTAACAGAATGGCTGATTATATATTTATTTGATAACTTACAGTTAAAATGTACACATGAATAGTTTAAGATCCAGAGAGGGTACCAATCTAATGTTCTAAAGCAGAGAGTACTCAGAGACTCGTTTTTTTTTTTTGAGTTTTCTTTTCTTTTTATTTTTTTTTATTAGTTGGAGGCTAAATACTTCACAACATTTCAGTGGGTTTTGTCATACACTGATATGGATCAGCCATAGAGTTACACGTATTCCCTATCCCGATCCCCCCTCCCACCTCCCTCTCCACCCGATTCCTCTGGGTCTTCCCAGTGCACCAGGCCCGAGCACTTGTCTCATGCATCCAACCTGGGCTGGTGATCTGTTTCACCCTAGATAATATACATGCTGTTCTCTCGAAACATCCCACCCTCACCTTCTCCCACAGAGTCCAAAAGTCTGTTCTGTACTTCTGTGTCTCTTTTTCTGTTTTGCATATAGGGTTATCATTACCATCTTTCTAAATTCCATATATATGTGTTAGTATGCTGTAATGGTCTTTATCTTTCTGGCTTACTTCACTCTGTATAATGGGCTCCAGCTTCATCCATCTCATTAGAACTGATTCAAATGAATTCTTTTTAATGGCTGAGTAATATTCCATGGTGTATATGTACCACAGCTTCCTTATCCATTCATCTGCTGATGGGCATCTAGGTTGCTTCCATGTCCTGGCTATTATAAACAGTGCTGCGATGAACATTGGGGTGCACATGTCTCTTTCAGATCTGGTTTCCTCAGTGTGTATGCCCAGAAGTGGGATTGCTGGGTCATATGGCAGTTCTATTTTCAGTTTTTTAAGAAATCTCCACACTGTTCTCCATAATGGCTGTACTAGTTTGCATTCCCACCAACAGTGTAAGAGGGTTCCCTTTTCTCCACACCCTCTCCAGCATTTATCACTTGTAGACTTTTGGATAGCAGCCATCCTGACTGGCATGTAATGGTACCTCATTGTGGTTTTGATTTGCATTTCTCTGATAATGAGTGATGTTGAGCATCTTTTCATGTGTTTGTTAGCCATCTGTATGTCTTCTTTGGAGAAGTGTCTATTTAGTTCTTTGGCCCATTTTTTGATTGGGTCATTTATTTTTCTGGAATTGAGCTGTAGGAGTTGCTTGTATATTTTTGAGATTAATCCTTTGTCTGTTTCTTCATTTGCTATTATTTTCTCCCAATCTGAGGGCTGTCTTTTCACCTTACTTATAGTTTCCTTTGTAGTGCAAAAGCTTTTAAGTTTCATTAGGTCCATTTGTTTATTTTTGCTTTTATTTCCAATATTCTGGGAGGTGGGTCATAGAGGATCTTGCTGTGATTTATGTCAGAGAGTGTTTTGCCTGTGTTCTCCTTTAGGAGTTTTATAGTTTCTGGTCTTACATTTAGATCTTTAATCCATTTTGAGTTTATTTTTGTGTATGGTGTTAGAAAGTGTTCTAGTTTCATTCTTTTACAAGTGGTTGACCAGTTTTCCCAGCACCACTTGTTAAAGAGGTTGTCTATTTTCCATTGTATATCCTTGCCTCCTTTGTCGAAGATAAGGTGTCCATAGGTTCGTGGATTTATCTCTGGGCTTTCTATTCTGTTCCATTGATCTATATTTCTGTCTTTGTGCCAGTACCATACTGTCTTGATGACTGTGGCTTTGTAGTAGAGTCTGAAGTCAGGCAGGTTGATTCCTCCAGTTCCATTCTTCTTTCTCAAGATTACTTTGGCTATTTGAGGTTTTTTGTATTTCCATACAAATTGTGAAATTCTTTGGTCTAGTTCTGTGAAAAATACCGTTGGTAGCTTGATAGGCATTGCATTGAATCTATAGATTGCTTTGGGTAGAATAGCCATTTTGACAATATTGATTCTTCCAATCCATGAACACGGAATGTTTCTCCATCTGTTTGTGTCCTCTTTGATTTCTTTCATCAGTGTTTTATAGTTTTCTATGTATAAGTCTTTTGTTTCTTTAGGTAGATATACTCCTAAGTATTTTATTCTTTTTGTTGCAATGGTGAATGGTATTGTTTCCTTAATTTCTCTTTCTGTTTTTTCATTGTTAGTGTATAGGAATGCAAGGGATTTCTGTGTGTTAATCTTATATCCTGCAACTTTACTATATTCATTGATTAGCTCTAGTAATTTTCTGGTAGAGTCTTTAGGGTTTTCTATGTAGAGGATCATGTCATCTGCAAACAGCGAGAGTTTCACTTCTTCTTTTCCTATCTGGATTCCTTTTACTTCTTTTTCTGCTCTGATTGCTGTGGCCAGAACTTCCAACACTATGTTGAATAGTAGTGGTGAGAGTGGGCACCCTTGTCTTGTTCCTGATTTCAGGGGAAATGCTTTCAGTTTTTCACCATTGAGGGTGATGCTTGCTGTGGGTTTGTCATATATAGCTTTTATTATGTTGAGGTATGTTCCTTCTATTCCTGCTTTCTGGAGAGTTTTAATCATAAATGAGTGTTGAATTTTGTCAAAGGCTTTCTCTGCATCTATTGAGATAATCATATGGTTTTTATCTTTCTATTTGTTAATGTGGTGTATTACATTGATTGATTTGTGGATATTAAGGAATCCTTGCATTCCTGGGATAAAGCCCACTTGGTCATGGTGTATGATTTTTTTAGTATGTTGTTGGATTCTGTTTGCTAGAATTTTGTTAAGGATTTTTGCATCTATGTTCTCAGTGATATTGGCCTATAGTTTTCTTTTTTTGTGGCATCTTTGTCTGGTTTTGGAATTAGGGTGATGGTGGCCTCATAGAATGAGTTTGGAAGTTTACCTTCATCTGCGATTTTCTGGAAGAGTTTGAGTAAGATAGGTGTTAGCTCTTCTCTAAATTTTTGGTAGAATTCAGCTGTGAAGCCATCTGGTCCTGGGCTTTTGTTTGCTGGAAGATTTTTGATTACAGTTTCGATTTCCTTGCTTGTGATGGGTCTGTTAAGATCTTCTATTTCTTCCTGGTTCAGTTTTGGAAAGTTATGCTTTTCTAAGAATTTGTCCATTTCATCCAAGTTGTCCATTTTATTGGCATAGAGCTGCTGGTAGTAGTCTCTTATGATCCTTTGTATTTCAGTGTTGTCTGTTGTGATCTCTCCATTTTCATTTCTAATTTTGTTAATTTGGTTCTTCTCTCTTTGTTTCTTAATGAGTCTTGCTAATGGTTTGTCAATTTTGTTTATTTTTTCAAAAAACCAGCTTTTAGCTTTGTTGATTTTTGCTATGGTCTCTTTAGTTTCTTTTGCATTTGTTTCTGCCCTAATTTTTAAGATTTCTTTCCTTCTGCTAACCCTGGGGTTCTTCATTTCTTCCTTCTCTAATTGCTTTAGGGGTAGAGTTAGGTTATTTATTTGGGTTTTTTCTTGTTTCTTGATGTAAGCCTGTAATGCTATGAACCTTCCCCTTAGCACTGCTTTTACAGTGTCCCATAGGTTTTGGGTTGTTGTGTTTTCATTTTCATTCATTTCTATACATATTTTGATTTCTTTTTTGACTTCTTCCATGATTTGTTGGTTATTCAAAGCATGTTATTTAGCCTCCATATGTTTGAATTTTTAATAATTTTTTTCCTGTAATTGAGATCTAATCTTACTGCACTGTGGTCAGAAAAGATGACTGGAATGATTTCAATTTGTTTGAGTTTTCCAAGACCAGATTTATGGCCCAGGATGTGATCTATTCTGGAGAAGGTTCCGTGTGCACTTGAGAAAAAGGTGAAGTTGATTGTTTTGGGGTGAAATGTCCTATAGATATCAATTAGGTCTAGCTGGTCCATTGTGTCATTTAAGGTTTGTGTTTCCTTGTTAATTTTCTGTTTAGTTGATCTATCCATGGTTGTGAGTGGGGTATTAAAGTTTCCCACTATTATTGTCTTACTATTAATTTCCTCTTTCATACTCGTTAGCGTTTGCCGAACATATTGCGGTGCTCCTGTGTTGGGTGCATATATATTTATAAGTGTCACATCTTCTTCTTGGATTGATCCTTTGATCACTATGTAGTGTCCTTCTTTGTCTCTTTTCACATTCTTTATTTGAAAGTCTATTTTATCTGATATGAGTATTGCGACTCCTGCTTTCTTTTGGTCTCCGTTTGCGTGAAATATTTTTTTCCAGCCCTTCACTTTTAGTCTGTATGTGTCTCGTGTTTTGAGGTGGGTCTCTTGTAGACAGCATATATAGGGGTCTTGTTTTTGTATCCATTCAGCCAATCTTTGTCTTTTGGTTGGGGCATTCAACCCATTTACATTTAGGGTAATTATTGATAGGTGTGGTCCCGTTGCCATTTACTTTGTTGTTTTGGGTTCACGTTTATACAACCTTTCTGCATTTCATGTCTAGAGAAGATCCTTTAGCATTTGTTGAAGAGCTGGTTTGGTGGTGCTGAATTCTCTCAGCTTTTGCTTGTCTGTAAAGCTTTTGAATTCTCCTTCATATCTGAATGAGATCCTTGCTGGGTACAGTAATCTAGGTTGTAGGTTATTCTCTTTCATTACTTTCAGTATGTCCTGCCATTCCCTTCTGGCCTGGAGGGTTTCTATTGATAGATCAGCTGTTATCCTTATGGGAATCCCTTTGTGTGTTATTTGTTGTTTCTCCCTTACTGCTTTTAGTATTTGTTCTTTGTGTTTGATCTTTGTTAATTTGATTAATATGTGTCTTGGAGTGTTTCACCTTGGGTTTATCCTGTTTGGGACTCTCTGGGTTTCTTGGACTTGGGTGGCTATTTCCTTCCCCATTTTAGGGAAGTTTTCAGCTATTATCTCCTCGAGTATTTTCTCATGGCCTTTCTTTTTGTCTTCTTCTTCTGGGACTCCTATGATTCGAGTGTTGGGGCGTTTCACATTGTCCCAGAGGTCCCTGACGTTGTCCTCATTTCTTTTGATCCTTTTTTCCTCTCTGCTTCATTTATTTCCACCATTTTATCTTCTACCTCACTTATCCTATCTTCTGTCTCCATTATTCTACCCTTGGTTCCCTCCAAAGTGTTTTTGATCTCATTCATTGCATTATTCATTTTTAATTGACTCTTTTTTATTTCTTTTAGGTCTTTATTAAACATTTCTTGCATCTTCTCAATCTTTGTCTCCAGGCTATTTATCTGTAACTCCATTTTGTTTTCAAGATTTTGGATCATTTTTATTATCATTATTCTAAATTCTTTTTCAGGTAGATTCCCTATCTCCTCCTCTTTTGTTTGACTTGGTGGGCATTTTTCATGTTCCTTTACCTGTTGGGTATTTCTTTGCCTTTTCATCTTGTTTAGATTGCTGTGTCTGGAGTGGGCTTTCTGTATTCTGGAGGTCTGTGGTTCCTTTTTATTGTGGAGGTTTTACCCAGTGGGTGGGGTTAGACGATTGGCTTGTCAAGGTTTCCTGGTTAGGGAAGCTAGCGTCGGTGTTCTGGTGCGTGGAACTTGATTTCTTCTCTTTGGGGAGCAGTGGAGTGCCCAGTAATGAGTTTTGAGATGGGTCTATATGTTAGGTGTGACCTTGGGCAGCCTGTATATTGACGTTCAGGGCTATGTTCCTGTGTTGCTGGAGAATTTGCATGGTATGTCTTGCTCTAAAACTTATTGACTCTTGGGTGGTGGTTGGTTTCAGTGTAGGTATGGAGGCTTTTGGACGGTCACTTATTAAAGTTCCATGTAGTCAGGAGTTTTCTGGTGTTCTCAGGTTTTGGGCTTAAGTCTCCTGCCTCTGGATTTCAGTTTTATTCTTCCTATAGTCTCAGGACTTGTCCAACTATACAGCACTGATAGCAAAACTTCTAGGTTAATGGCGAAAAGATTCTCCCCCGTTAGGGACACCCAGAGAGGTTCACAGAGTTACATGAAGAAGAGGAGAGGGAGGAGGGAGATAGAGATGAGCCGGAGGATCAGAGACTCTTGATAGAGGGGATGGCTTATTTTTCTTCTTTCCTTCTTTTAACTTTCAAAGACTTAAAACATTTGTTTTAGTAAAAACATTATTTTTTTATAGTCAGTCATAGCTATGCCAACCCTGTTATATGGAGGAAATGTTATTTCTTAGCCATGCAGGAGCCACTTTAATAAAAATCAAGTTACTTCAGAAATCATTTTATTGCCTATGTAGGTCATTAGTTTTATAGGTTAATACAATTTTACTCTCAGTCTAGATCAATCTACTTAATATATAGTTTTTATTTTAATTTTAATTTTACATGTCAACCATTTTGTGAACGTATGGGCAGCTCACTAGCTTTTCTTCATTTTTTTCCTCAAAATAAGAAGTTAGTCTGAATAATAGGTCTCTTCCTAATCTAAACTGTATTAAAATTAAAGGCTAAATAGTGCTTCTTTTGTACATACTATTATGTGAGTACATAAAAAAGCTAATTTCAGATTTAACTATAGAAAATTTAGGTGTTGATTCTTTTTTAAACCTCTTAATGACAGAGGACATAGGGTACTTAAATTAAAGTGCTTTTTAAAAACTCAAATATTTGTCATGGCTGTGCATCAGTCAGGAATTAATTAGTACTTGTTGAGCTAATGAATTGTGCAGTTAGTGTTTTCTTCAGTAAACACGATATTCCATTTAATCACTGTCTGCCTATGGCCGTTTTCTTTTTACTTAGAGTGTCTATTTTCGGTCACCATCTCTCTGTGTAGCTGATTCTTCACAATCCTCTCACCAGCTCTTGCTCTTGTGCTCTCAGGATAAAATAGGATATTTTTGTTTCACCTTTAAAGTGAAAAGGCTTGAAAATTAATCAAATGTACCATCTTTCTAAAAGGTTCACTAGATTGGCAGACATGGAAAAGAGTCACTTTTTAACAGATGATGGGTTAAAATTAAATTGTTTCAAACGCAGAGGTAACTCTATCTTGTGTATGCATGATCTAAGCATTTTATACTTATACCCTGTATAATAGAAACACTTTGTTTTTTTTTTCCAGAGCAAGTAACGAACTTTGTAAAAGTGCAGCTCTCATCACTATCTTGTCTAGACATCAAGTCTACCCTACTGTATTTAACAGCCTGTTATTACCAACCACTTATTCGGACTTTACATATATATAGATTTAGTAAAATACACTCATTTGAGATCTGCCTCTGAAAAATTTCTTATTCCCAAAACACACTGAAAATAAATTTTATTTTGGCTAAATTTCAGAGTTTTTGAAAGTTAGTTTATCAGTCAGATTATGTTTATGTTCTTACTGTAGACACTTGTTGCTGAAACATTAAGTGTAAAGTTTTCACTTAAAGGGTGTAGGTGTGTTAGTTGCTCAGTCGTGTCTGACTCTGCGACCCCATGGACTGTAACCTGCCAGACTCCTTTGTCCATGGCATTCTCCAGGCAATAATAGTGGAGTAGGGTTGCCATTTCTGTCTCCACGGGATCTTCCCAGGAATCGAACCCAGGTCTCCTGCATTGCAGGCAAATGCTTTACCGTACCGTCTGAGCCACGAGGGAGTTTCACCTGCAAGCTGTCTCAGAAGGTAATTTGTATCATGTTTGAAATGTCAAAGCCAAGTGTCTCCACCTCTATGCTTAATGAAAAGTGAGGTATTTATATCTGATATAAATCCGTAAATATGGTGATGGGATCTATTAAGGTACTATTTTTACATAAAATATAAAATTTGGACAGTACAGATACCAAGTCTTACAAAACCCATACTTAAAATGTTCTAAGTACCAGAGGAGATGTGACCATCCTGGACCTTATCCCTTGGATTGTCATCATTTAAACAAAAGTACCCAATATAAGTATTCCCCATGGCATAAGCCCATGTATGAGCTTCCTTCTCTTACCTCCCTTGTTTCCTGTCACCCAGTGTTAGATAAGGATTTTTGCTAGTGGTTCCAAATTACTGTCACTTGCTCTTCAGTTCCTCTCTTGTAAGTTGACAATTTAACTTAGTCTCTGAGTGTTTCACATTAGGCACATTTCCAATGTGACAGAAAATGCTAGATGCTTCCATTTACTGCTTTAACCTCTTAGAGCCTTTTTTCCTCATTTGTTAAATGAAATTAGTTTCTTGTTTTCCTGCTGAATTAATAAGATTTTGTGGCTCAGCTGGTAAAGAATCTGCCTGCAATGTGAGAAACCTGGGTTTGATCCCTGGGTTGGGAAGATCCCCTGGAAAAGGGAAGGGCTGCCCATTCCAGTATTGTGGCCTGGTGAATTCAGTCCATGGTGTCACAGAGTCAGACACAACTGAGCAACCTTCACTTTCCATGTGAAAGACCTTTATTGGAAATCACAAGTGGTTATTGTTTAGTATTACTTTGTTTCTTTGCAACCTTGAAATACTGACTACTTTCACATTACCTCTTAGGAATATTTTATAGCAAGTTTCCTGTGTAACTTTAACTCTGAAAGGCTGTTTTCTCATCCGTGTGAGGATTTTGGCTGTTTACCTTTTGTCTTTTTATTCTGTTTTTGTTTTGGGGAGCTTTCCCCTTTATTTGTTAAAAATGAAATGTGAAAATTTTAGTATGAAATATTTTGTTTATTTTGGAGGGCTTTTTAATTTTCCTTTCACATTTTCCATTCTTTTAAATCTCACTGAACCTTATCTATTTTTCTAGACGTAAGAAGTACCATAAAAGATTAATGTTTTCTTCTCCTTAGAATCCCCTGCTTTCCCTCCCCATTCCTAAAACATAAATTGTTCTTATATTTCCTCCTTCATTTGTCTTCCCTTATTTTTAAGATGTGATTCCTATAACATCTACTGTCTTCTCTTAACTGTTGTTTGATTCAGGTATTGTGCAAGGAGATAACAAACTTGTCTGTTTTACACATGCATTTGCTGAGTACAATATTAGTTAACTGATATTTTCAATTCATTTAGAGAAGGTGTTTTAAAAGTTGCACTAAGATAATCTTATGTTTCTACTTAAAGGTAACTTGAAATTAAGCATTAGAAATGAGCTGATGTTGGGAGTCAGTTACATTGTTGTCTTCGTTTTCCCCTTATTCTTCCTCTTTTTAAAATTTTGCTTTTAAAGAAAATAGTACAGGAAATTGGACAATACATTATATACCATTTCTATTTTATTTATACTTATTTATTTGAATTTGCCAGGAGAGTTTCTCCAAATATTTAGAGATTTGTTTTGTCTACCTCAGAACTGAATCAATCCCTCAGTTATCTGAACTGGGGAAGAAATGAGTAGTTTGGCATCATTCAGTTTTCTGGTTAGCTGATGTTCACTTATGTTAAACTCTTGCTATGATTCCTGATGTGCTCTACTTTAATGATGTAACACATGTACAGAAAGAGTGTTCAAAACATAATTGTTAGCCTAAATGACTTCTCACAAAGCAGGCACTAGTGAAAACTATCATTTAAGGAAAGAAATAGAGATTACCAGCACCCCAGGAGTTCCTTCGTACATCCACCCTAATCACTACCCCCCCTTCCCAAAGTAACTACTATATTGATTCCTAACACTGTAGTATAGTTATACCTGTTTTTGAGCTTTACATAAATAGAATTATACAGTATATGTTATTTTGTGCTTAGCGTCTTGTTCAACATTGTGTTTATGAGTTTCATTGATATTGTTATATGTAATATAGCTCCTTTTGGTTTTAATTTGCATTTCCCTGATTACAGATGATGCTGAGGATTTTTTCATATAGTTATTGGCACATAGAGGTCCTCTTCTGTAAAGTACCTGTGGAGATTCTTGCTGTTTTCCTGTTGAATTCTTTTGTTTTTTTGACTACTCTGTGGAAGTTCTTTGACTACTAAATTCTGAATTCAAGCCCTTTGTTAGTTACATGTGTTGCAGATATCTTTTCCTATTTTGTGGCTTGCTTTTTCATCCTTTCGATGTCTTTGGAGGAATAAAAATTCTTACTTTCAATCACAGACTTTTTAGTCTTTTTCTAAGACTAAATAAAAGCAGTATCTTTTGTCTCCTATTTAAGATATCTTTCTCTTTTATTGTCTTCTAGAAGCTTTTCTGTTTTGTCTTTTACATTGAGTTACAATCCATATGAAAGTGATTTTATGTATAGTGTATGTTAAGTGTAGCTGGGATCGAGTTTCATTGCTTTCTACCTGGATATCCATTTGACCCTGAAGCATCTCTTGGAAAGACCGTATGTTCCTCACTGTTCTGCACTGACCCCTGTGTAGTAAGTCAGGTGTCCATATATGTGTGAATCTGTCTATGGTCTCTTTTCTATTCCATTGGTCTGTTGGTGCTTGGAGCAGCACCACACTGTCATTACTGGAGCATTATAGTAAGTCTTGATATCCAGTAGAGCTAATTCCCCCTGTTTGTTTGTTTGCTTTTTTCCCCCCTCATGGGTATAGAATTTCTGTAGAAACTTTAGAATTGGTTTAAGTTCTCAGGTATAACAGACAAAGCCTGATGGGATCCAGGCTCAGCATTTCTCAAGAGGTTGCAGTCAAGCTGATAACAAGCAGTGTAGTTTCTCAAGATGTGACTGGAGTTGGAAGATCCAGTTCTAAGCTCACTCATGTAAGTGTTGGCACGAGTTTCAGTTCCTCACGTGGAATCATGGCCTCCCCTAGAGCTGGTGACCCAAGAGTGAGAGAAAAAAAATAATACCTTGCTGCCGCCTTTTTTGTTCTGTTCTCTTGAGTCACATATTGTCTGTCACTTCTGCTTTGTTCTGTTGATTGGAAGTGAGTCACTAGTCTTTTTCAAAGAAACAGCTTTTGGTTTTGTTCATTTTTTTTCGTTTTGATTTTATGTTTCATTATGTTCTGCCTTTATTGTTCTTTTTCTTCTGTATTTTTTGGTTAAATTGTTGTTATTGAAAAATATTTTGAACTAGATACTTACTGATTTGTAGCTTTTCTTTTAAGCACAAAATTCCCTCTCAACATAACATTAACTCACCTTCCAAAGTTTGATGTTTATTGTCATTCAGTTTGGAATGTTTTCCTAATGTTCTGTGGAGTTTTCTTATTTAGAGTTATTTAGACTATTTCTTAGTTTCTGAACATATGGCAATTTTGTGGGTTTAAAAAAAAATTTCGAATTCAAAACCACTGTAGTCAGAAAACATATTCTTTAGGATTTTGGTCCTGTGAAATTTGTTGTAACTTATGTGTGGCTATACACATGGTCAGTTTTTCTGAGTGTTCTATGTACTTGAAAAGAAGGTATATTTTTTATTTGTTGAGTGCATTGTTTTATTACTATGTCAGTTAGCTAAAGTTTATAATTATGTCAACTCATATGTCCTTATTGATTTTGCTTGTCTTTAACAGTTTCTCGCAAAGAGTTGTGTCAAAACTTCAAATATGTTTGTGGATTCTCATATCTCTTTTAAATGTTTCTATTACTTTTATATATTAAGGCTGTAATATAAATTGCATATAAGTTTAGAATTATTTTATATCTTTATGAAGTAGTGCCCTTAATCTCTAATGTCTCATGTACATTAATTTTGGTATGTAATCTTTTTTTGTCATGTTACTTTTATTCTTGTATTCAAGAGAAATAACTTTCTCTTATAAGCAACATATAGTTAAGTTTTAAAAAATCCTTTTTGATACATATTTTTTACTTGAATCATTTCCATTTACTGTAGTTGCTGATATGTTTAATAGTTCTTATTTCATAGTCCTTTTTCCTTTCTTTGGAATGTTTAAATTTATTATTCATCTCCCATTTTCTTTGTAGTTATACATTTGTTTACACCATACATCCTTGATTTATTAAGTAATATAAAATAGTACTTTTTACTTCTTGATCAGTGAAGGCATCTTAGAGCACTTGAACTCCATTGAACTTCCTCTTGATTGATTTGATTTAGTTTGTATTTTACTCCTGCATGTATTTTAAATCCCACCAGATACTTAATAGTATTTTATGCAGTTAATGTTCATTTAGTATTTACTCTTTTGTTACTTTCATTGCTTCTTACATCTCCAGCTTCCATCAAGGATCATTTTCTTCTACCTGAAGAACAATGACTCAATAGTTTCTAGTGCACACACTGTGGACTTCTGTATACTTAGTGGAAGGATTTGTGGAGCGTTACTGCAGTGCGGCTGAAGTATTTTAGAAGTCAGAGCAGTGTAGGAACTGTGAATTAGGGAATTTGGCTTGAATCCCAGTCGATCCAATTGCTATGCTTCTTTGGAAAAGTCAGCTCTTTTTCCTCAATACTCTCTTGGGGATGGTGATATACCCACTTCACAGTAAAGGTAGAATTAAATGAACATATTTATTTAAGTTGCTTAGTGTATTGTCAGTATCAGCATGACTGCTGCTGTTGCTTTGTACTAGTCTTTATGGTAAATGAAAAGTGTTAAATCTTGTGTGCTTACAAGAACAAAATACCCATAATTTCAAATAGAAAAAGATGAAAGGAAAAATTAAGAAAATGAAAGAGATGAAGAAAGTCTACCTATGTCCAATTGGAGTACATAAAAATAGAAATTGAGGATACATACCCAGACTCTGACCAGGTAACTTATAAATCAAACTGAAAAATAATCTGTTTCTTTGGTAGTCTTGTATATTAAATTATAATTAATGGCATTGAAATCAAGGAGGACAAAAATGACCGCTCCTTTGCTTTCATCTAGTGATTCTGTCTCACTAGAATTTGTTCTCACATAAAAATATTTTCCATTCCATTTTTTTAATGACAGTAATTGTGAAAGAGGTTGGGGCCTCGTGTAAAGCAAAAGTGTAAAAAATATTAAATTAATTGGCTTTTTAGTTGAAACCAGGTGTTAAGGGAGGGCAGGTTGTTTGCAGCATGTTTATATTTGTCAATTTTGTTTTATTTATGCTAAAACTTTATTCACTGAATTCATCAGTTGCACAGCCAACTGTTGTTTGCCTGTGAAAGTTACACAGCCGAAAGTAACATCTTTTCCTCCTACTCACAGCATATGTTCAACCAGGGTGCTGTTTATCTTTTTAATAGGCTAAAAGGATAGTTAGCAATTAATCACCTTTGTAACATCCAGAGTTCCTTCCCTACAGTAGATTCACAGTAGTTTAACAGTTGAATGAATGAAACTAGCAGCAATGCCATATAGTTTTTCTCTGCCATTTTAGCTTCAGGAATCTTTCCCTTCAAGAGATTGGGAGCTAAAGGAAGAAGGAAAAACATCCTCATTCATTTTGTTGAAAAAATACAGACAGATTTGATTGGTTTTCATATAGTATAATCCTCTATGAGAACATTTCTTATAAATTTATTACTCGTGACTAAAATATATATATTAGAAGATTGATATAAACAATATTATTGATGTGAAAAAAAATAGACTTTTACAACAGTCTGTGAAGGGACAAGGAAGAGATTTTTATCCTAAAATTTATTTAAGTACAGTTTCACTATAATGTGTCTAGATATGGATGTTTTAAATTTGTCCTGTGTAAGATAGCTTATGCTTTCTGAGAATTTACATTTTTCATTAGAGCTAGAAAATTATAAATTGTTAACTCTTTGAATTTTGAGTATCCTCTATTTCTATGTACCCCGGTTGGACATAAGTAGACTTTTTTTCATCCCATCTTTCATTTCTCTTAAATTTTTCCTTCATCTTATCTATCTTTTTCTAGTAGATACTATGGGTATTTTGTTCAGTTAATAATATGGGTTATTACTTACAGCCTCTAAGTCTTCAGTTGTATCTAATTTGTCATTTAACCTATCCATTGAGTTACTAATTTCAGTTAATATTTTCTACTTTTAGAAGTTCAATTTCATTTTTTTTTTGTATATTTGCCTAGAATTAGATTGTTTATTGCTTATGTTTTCATTCCCCCATTTCTTTAAACATCTTGTTTCCTATAACTGGTAGTTTTAATATCTGAAGTCTCAAGTCTTTAATCCAGCTGTTGTTTCTGCTGACTCTTGCTTATGGTAGCATGTTCTCTCATGTAATATGTATTTTGGAGTTGTGAGATTATATTTAGAACTTCAGATGCATATGAAGGTAGACTGCACTTACGAATTTTCAGAGGAAACTGCATCCACCTCAAGAGACCAGCCCAGGGCAGGGAAGTTGCCCTGTCATTTTCTTTTACTGACGGGTGATTTTTGTTTTTCCTAGTTTGACCTTTTCACAAAAATCTTAGCTTTATACAGAGGGCTTAAACCCAGTTCTGCCTTGAATGAGCTAGAAGCTGTGTTTCTCATTCCCTGGCAGGCTTTTGAGTTCTTGACTCTTCGGGGCAACCATGACTCATGATAGTAGTGTAGCACTCTGGTTTCTTGCTTCTTTTCTTTCTTCATTTATGACTTCTGGCAATTCCTCTTACTTATTTTAAGAGTTTAGCTATGCTTTTAAATGAATTTTTTTTTTTTAGGTTTCTGCTTTTTAAAAAATTTCTGTTGACATATAGCTGATATATTTCTTAAAAGAATTTATTGACAGTGTTGTGTTAATTTCTGCTGTACAGCAGATTGACTCAGTTACACACACACACACACACACACACACACACGAGTGTTCTTTTTCATAGAACAGTTTGCATCTGCTTATCCCAAACTCCCAGTCTTTCCCTCCTACCCCACCCCCATTGGCAGCCACAAGGCTGTTCTGTGTCTGTGAGTGTGTTTCTGTTTTGTAGATAAGTTTATTCGTGTCATATCTTAGATTCCACTTATAAGTAATACCATATGATGTTTGTCTCTTTCTGACTTAACTTCACTTAGTATGATAACCTCTAAGTGCATCTGTGTTGCAAATGGTATTTCATTCTTTCTAATGGCTGAGTAATATTCCATTTACATCTGTACCACATCTTCCTTACCCATTCCTCTGTCGTTGGACATTTAGGTTGCTTCATGTCTTGGTTGTGAACAGTGCTGCAGTGAACCTTGGGATGCATGTATCCTTTCAGATCATGTTTTTTTCTAGATATGTGCCCAGGAGTGGGATTGCAGTGTCATATGGTAGCTCTATTTTTAGTTTTTTAAGGAACCTCTGTATAGTTCTCTGAAGTGACTGGACCAATTTACATTCGCACTAACAGTTTAAGAGGGTTCCCTTCTCTCCACACTATCTCCAGCATTTATTATTTGTAGACTTTTGAAGGATGGCCATTCTGACCAATGTGAGGTAGTACCTCATTATAGTTTTGATTTGCTTTTCTCTAATAGCAATGATGAGCATTTTTTTATGTGCCTGTTGGCCATCTCTACATGAATATTTTTTGATCTCTCCCCCATACCCTTCATTTTCCTATTCACTTCCAAGCCACAGCATTTATTGCAATGATTTCATAGAATAAGTGTTGACAAAATTTTATTTCCTGTGGTGTATTGGAAGTATCTTGAATAGTCTTGAGTAATGGGCTTAAGAACTTTGTCTTGATTTGATGGAAAGACTTTGGAAGGAAGTATTTTGTTTCAGTCCCACCTGGTGTACTGCAATTCAGTTCTGTCACTCACCACCCAGGGTTAGTGCAGACTCCAAGAGTTAAAGGCTCCAACAAGACTGTCCTTACTTTAGATATCAGCGGGCTGTACTTTGGGTGGCTGGTAACAAACTGATCCCCAGTCAATTCATTACAAATTGGCTGCAAATTTAGGTGTTTCCATGATCTCATTGAGATCAGTTATATGCTAAAACAACTGACGGAACTCAGGAAAGTGCTAAACTTCTGATTAGAGTTTTGTTATAAAGGATACAAATCATGAAAAAAGTGTTTTTCAGTAGGTGTACTGATGAACTGCAATCCAATTCTGTACTGCAGTTAACCATTCAGAATTGGGGTAGGTCCCACAAGTTAAAGGGCACAGTCTCCAAGTAGAAGACAACAGACTAAGGTGGCATGAGAAAGGGTCTATATAGACCTTTCTATATAAGACCTATATAGACAGTCTTATAGACCATCTCTTATAGAAATTTCTTGGTAGGGAAAAGATAGTAGATAGCAAGCCCAAGATGGTTTTCTGAGGAGAGATGGTTGAAAAATTTAACCAGGAAAAATATTTTCAACCAGGTTGAAAAATTTAGCCAGATTGTTGAAAAATTTAAGGACCAGGAAAAAAAAGTTTGAATTCTCTTGATAGGCAGTATGGTTTATGGATGAATTTCAGATTCATGAGAATTAGGATCATAATTTTTTTTGAAGATGGGTTTGGCTGTGGACAGCTGTTAGGCTAGTCTTTAGGTAGGGGATGGTGAGAGCCTGAATTAGATTGGTGGAGCTGGCAGTGGAGAACTAGTGTGTCAAAGCAGGTGGCAGGAGAACAAACAGAGCTTAGTCCCCTATTTATTTGCTTACTTTTGACCCCTTATGAAAGGATAAAAGTAATAGGAGAGAGAGTGAGATAAAAAACAGATGAAATAATTGATACAGCAGGAGAGGCTATCAATAGCAGAGACAGAAGGACTTAACCTTAAAGATTTAGAGAAACATTTTTTCCCGGGACTAGGGCAAAGGAGAATAAAGTGGCAGCATTTTCGAGGTGGAAAGGAAATCAGTTTCAGTTCAGTTCAGTCACTCAGTCGTGTCCGACTCTTTGTGACCCCTTGGACTGCAGCACACGAGGCCTCCCTGTCCATCAACAACACCTGGAGTTTACTCAGATTCATGTCTGTTGAGTCAGTGATGTCATCCAACCATCTCATCTTCTGTTGTCCCCTTCTTCTCCCACCTTCAATCTTTCCTAGCATCATCATCTTTTCCAAGTCAGTGCTTCACATCAGGTGGCCAAAGTGTTGGAGTGTCAGCTTCAGCATCAGTCCTTCCAGTGAATATTCAGGACTGATTTCCTTTAGGATGGACTGGTTGGATCTCCTTGCAGTCCAAGAGACTCTCAAGAGTATTCTCCAATACCACAGTTCAAAAGCATCAATTCTTCGGCGATCAACTTTCTTTATAGTCCAACTCTCACATCCATACATGACTACTGGGAAAACCATGGCTTTGGCTAGATGGACCTTTGTTGGCAAAGTAATGTCTCTGCTTTTTAATATGCTGTCTAGGTTGGTTATAGCTTTTCTTCCAAGCAGCAAGCGTTTTTTAATTTCATGGCTGCAATCACCATCTGCAATGATTTTGGAGCCCCCAAAATTAAAATCTCTCACTGTTTCCATTGTTTCCCCATCTATTTGCCATGAAGTGATGGGACCAGATGCCATGATCTTAGTTTTCTGAATGTTGAGTTTTAAGCCAACTTTTTCACTCTCCTCTTTCACTTTCATCAAGAGGCTCTTTAGTTCTTCTTTGCTTTCTGCCATGAGAGTGGTGTCATCTGCGTATCTGAGGTAATTGATATTTCTCCTGGCAGTCTTGATTCCAGCTTGTGCTTCATCCAGCCTGGCATTTCTTATGATGTACTCTGCATAGAAGTTAAGTAAGCAGGGTGACAATATACAGCCTTGATGTACTCCTTTCCCTATTTGGAACCAGTCTGTTGGCCCATGTCCAGTTCTAAATGTTGCTTCCTGACCTGCATATAGGTTTCTCAAGAGGCAGGTCAGGTGGTCTGGTATTCCCATCTTTTTCTTTCCATAGTTTTTTGTGATCCACACAGTCAAAGGCTTTGGTGTAGTTGATAAAGCAGAAATAGATGTTTTTCTGGAACTGTCTTGCTTTTTCAACAGTACCTTAGTTTTTAGTGTTTTTGAGATGTCTTTTTTTTTTAACTTTTAATTTTATGTTGGAATATAGTTGATTAACAGTGTTGTATGAGAGTTTCTGCAGTACAGCAAAGTGATTCAGTTATACATAAACATGTATTTATTCTTTTTCAGTTTATTTTCCCATTTAAGGTTTACATAATATTGAGCAGAGATTCCTATGCCATACAGTAGGTCCTCGGTTATCCATTTTAAATACATGTACATGTTGTACATGTACAAACTCCCTAAGTATCACTCCCCACCCCTAACCATCAGTTCATTCTCTTAAGTCTGTGAGTCTGTTAGTTTCCATGTATAAGTGATATCATCAGATATTTCTCTTTCTCTGTCTGACTTACTTTTCTCAGTATGACAATCTCTAGGTCCACTGATGTTGCTGAAATGGCATCATTTCGTTCTTTTTACTGGCTTAATAGTATTCCATTGCCTATCTGTGCCACACTTCTTTATCCATTCCTCTGCTGATGGACAGGTAGGCTGCTTCCATGTCTTGGCTGCTGTAAGTCATGCTGTAGAGAACACTTGTGTGCATGGATTCTTTTGAACCGTGTTTTTTCCTAGATATATGCCCAGGAGTAGGATTGCAGGATCATATGGTAGCTATATTTTTATAATAGTTTTTAAAGGAGCCTCCATACTGTTCTCCATAGGGGTTCACCAGTTTACATCCCAGCCAACAGTGCAGGACGCCACACCCTCTCCATTTATTATTTATGGATTTTTTGTTGATAGCCATTTTGACTAGTGTAATTATGGTACTATCTTAGTGTCGTTTTGATTTTCATTTCTCTGGTAATTAGGAATGTTGAAAATCAAAGCATTCTGGATTAAGGACCTAAATATATATATATATAAGCCTTAGGCAGGAAACAGCTAATATATTTTAGAATTTTCCACCTGAAAGGAACAAACAATAGTATTTCAAACAAAAACGAGTTTCAGTGTCCCAGAATGCTTTGAATTCCAATCTTTTAGCCAAACAACACATTGCTGTGGTTATTTCCTGATGTATAAACCTGTTCATTATAATGATTTCCCATTTGAAACCCTCCAGAGGCTTCCCATTATAGTATTTCAAAATAAAAATCTGAAGTCTTTACTGTGGCTGTCGAGATCTGCTGGTTCTTTCTGCTACCTCTCTCTCCATGTTTCTTTTGTGTTGCCTTTGTGCACGTTACCTTTATGACTGTACCACAGTCATGTCTGTGTGTGTGCATGTTTTGTGTGTGTTTTCAGCCATGTCTGACTCTTTGCAACCCCATGGACTGCAGCCCACTGGGCTTCTCTGTTCCTGGAATTTTCCAGACAGGAATACTGCAGCAGGTTGCCATTCCTACTCCAGGAGATCTTCCCAACCCAGGGATTGAACCTGAATCTCTTGTGTCTCCTGCATTGGCAGGTGGATTCTTTACCACTGCACCACCTGTGAAGCCCTGAACTACAGTCATACTAACCTCTTAATAGAACATGCTTTCCCCACCTTGGGTGGCCTTTGTTAATGCTGTTAGGTTTGCCTAGAATGCTGTTGCTGGTTTTTCATCTTTCAGGACCCCACTTGAATACTACCCTTTAACTAAAGCATTTCTTTATTCCCCTGAATAATTAAAATAGTTCCTACATCACTGAACCTTTATAACACTTCCTGCAAGTATACATATGTTTATATGTTTTTACACATATTGCTGTATATCTTTCCCACTAAAAAGAAAGCTTTCTAAGGATAAGACTATGTGTTTCTTTTGTTTGCCACTTGTATGGGGCTTGTATATAGTAGGTCCTCAAAAATTTGTTGGCTAGTAGGCCTCAAATATTTGTTGAGTGAATGGTTTCTGAGTACTGAGTATCTTGTTTGTTCTTTAATACTTGTACAAAAGCCCTGTGACATAAGATCCTGTTATAATTCCCACATTACAGATAAGGCAAGTGGGGCTTACAGAATTATGTAACGCACCCAGAGACACATAGCAACCCAAACCTAGGGACTCCGTGACCTTAAAATCCATCATCTTCATCACTCTGCCATATTGCCCTTCCATCCTATTAACAATTTAAGTTCTTTCACACACATTTTTATAAGACAAAGCAAAAATGGACATTTAAACCCTCTTACACTGTTGGTGGGAATGCAAACTAGTACAGCCATTATGGAAAACAGTGTGGAGATTTCTTAAAAAACTGGAAATAGAACTGCCATATGACCCAGCAATCCCACTTCTGGGCATACACACTGAGGAAACCAGATCTGAAAGAGACACGTGCACCCCAATGTTCATCGCAGCACTGTTTATAATAGCCAGGACATGGAAGCAACCTAGATGCCCATCAGCAGACGAATGGATAAGGAAGCTGTGGTACATATACACCATGGAATATTACTCAGCCATTAGAAAGAATTCATTTGAATCAGTTCTGATGAGATGGATGAAACTGGAGCCCATTATACAGAGTGAAGTAAGCCAGAAAGATAAAGACCATTACAGCATACTAACACATATATATGGAATTTAGAAAGATGGTAATGATAACCCTATATGCAAAACAGAAAAAGAGACACAGATGTACAGAACAGACTTTTGGACTCTGTGGGAGAAGGCGAGGGTGGGATGTTTCGAGAGAACAGCATCGAAACATGTATATTATCTAGGGTGAAACAGATCACCAGCCCAGGTTGGATGCATGAGACAATTGCTCGGGCCTGGTGCACTGGGAAGACCCAGAGGGAGCGGGTAGAGAGGGAGGTGGGAGGGGGGATCTGGATGGGGAATACATGTAAATCCATGGCTAATTCATGTCAATGTATGACAAAAACCACTACAATATTGTAAAGTAATTAGCCTCCAACTAATAAAAATAAATGAAAAAAAAATAAAATGCTAATGGCCTAGCTTTGTATAGTAGTGGCATCTGTGGGAACTTTTTAAAGAGTTGGAGACTTAGATTTCTTTTCAGTTTTGAATACTGAACTGTGTTTAAATTATATTTATGTTCAGTGTGAATGAAAACTTTTTTTTATGGAAAGAAAATGATAAATGATACCTATAGTAATTTTGTACATTTTTTTCCTTTCTCTTTTGGAATATCTGTGACTCATTCTTTAAGGTTGTAACAAGTTAATTTTTATTGTATAGAGGATTTCAATTTAAAGCTTTTCCTGTGCAGTTATATCCACATATGATGACTTGAAGGCTAAGAAAACATAGTTAATCTAATTTTCATATGGATAATTCAGAATGTTTTCAGTATGTGAGGAGAATGGTATGTTCTTTTCTTTTTTTTGGACAGAAATACAGGATGTTTTTTCAAAATTTTACTTTTAAAGTTGTATTTGGTTTTTCCAATTTATTGTGATTTCTTTTGTCTCTATAACTGAAATAAGTGGCATTTAAAGAAAAATACAGAATGCAGCTGTTACACAAGAGTTATATGAGATAAATGCTGGCTTGAATCACTGGAGATGATTCAGCGTTTGAGGAAAAAATTTGGTGCTTTCCTGTCACACCTACACACTAGAGATAGAGGCAGAACTGGAAGTTTTTCCTTTGTTTTACATACAGTATGTTTACATTTTAATTATTGCTTCATCTTACTAATATGCAATCCTCTTGATATCTTAAATATTGGCATCCTGAATGGAAATATTTCTGGATGAGTTTTGCTTTAAATTTTGAGGTTCTTTTTGTTTTATGTGTGTGTGTTTTGTAAAAGACAATATAAATGCATTTTTAGATATTTCACAATTTGTCTCTTTGTATACTTGTCTTTTTTTTTTTTTTTTGTATACTTGTCTTTTTTAAAAACTCTTTTCCTCCTTTGGTGTTCAGTTTTAGTAATGAAAAGTATATGAATGAACAGTGAAGCACATTATTTCTAGTTGAATTTTATTATCTTTCTACAGCGATTGTCTTATAGGGAAAAACTTTAGGCTGAATTTTTTTAAATAGAGGCGTAATTGATATACAGTATTATTGCTAAGTTTCAGGTGTACAAATAAGGAGTCACAATTTTTAAAGGTTATATTCCATTTATAGTTATAAAATATTATCTGTATTCCCTCTGTTGTACAGTATATCCTATAGCTTATTTATTTTATACATAGTAGTATACCTCTTAATCCCCTACTTTTATCATGCCCCTCCCCACTTCAGTTTTCCTCATGATAATCACTAGTTTGTTTTCTGTATCTGGGTCTATTTTTTTATATATATATACTCACCAGTTTGTGTAGCTTTCAGATTCCACATATAAGTAATACCATATAGTGTTTGTCTTTCTCTGTCAGACTGCTTTCACTCAGCACAATACACTCCAACTCCATCCACATTGTTGCAGATGGCAAGATTTCCTTATTTATGGCTGAGTAGTATTCTCTTGCCAGAGAAGGCAATGGACCCCACTCCAGTACTCTTGCCTGGAAAATCCCGTGAACAGAGGAACCTGGTAGGCTGCAGTCCATGGGGTTGCTAAGAGTCAGACACGACTAAGCAACTTCCCTTTCGCTTTTCACTTTCATGCATTGGAAAAGGAAATGGCAACCCACTCCAGTGTTCTTGCCTGGAGAATCCCAGGGACGGGGGAGCCTGGTGGGCTTCTGTCTATGGGGTCGCACAGAATCGGACACGGCTGAAGCGACTTAGCAGCAGCAGCAGCAGCAGCAGCAGTATTCTCTTGCATATGTATACACTACATCTTCTTTATCTTTTCATCTGTTGATGAACACTTAAGTTACTTCCAAATCTTGGCTGTTATAACTAATGGCTGCTATGAACACTGGGGTGCATGTACCTTTTTGAATTAGTGTTTTTATTTCCTTCAGATATATACCCAGGAGTGGAAGAGGGATCATTTGGTAGTTCTATTTTCTTTTTATTTTTTAGCAACCACCACTGTTTTCCATAGTGGCTGTACCAATTTACATTCCCATCCACAGTGTACAAGAGCTCCCTTTTCTCCACATCCTTGCCAACATTTATTATTTATAGTTTTTGTGATGATAGCCAAAGATGTGACAGGGGTGAGATATGAGGTATCTCATTCTGGTTTTGATATGCATTTCTCTGATGATTGGGCTTCCCTTGTGGCTCAGCTGGTAAAGAATCTGCCTACAGTGTGGGAGACCTGGTTCGACCCCTGGGTTGGGAAGGTCCCCTGGAGAAGGGAAAGGCTACCCACTCCAGTATTCTGGCTTGGAGAATTCCATGGACTGTATTGTCCATGGGGTCGCAAAGAGTTGGACATGACTGACTGACTTTCACTCACTCACTCTCTGATGATTAGTGATGTAGAGCAACTTTTCATGTGCCTGTTAACATTTGCATGTCTTCTTTGGAAAAATGTCTATTTACATATTTTGCCCAACTTTTTAAAAATTGGTTTGTTTATTTTTTGATATTGACTTGTAGGAGCTGTTTCTATATTTTACATATTAACCCCTTTTGGGTCATATCATTTGCAAGGATTTTTTCCTTTCTCTAGGTTGTCATTTTGTTTTGTCTGTGGTTTTCTTTGCTGTGCAAAACTGCTCAATTTAATTAGGTGCCATGTGTTTTGATTTTTGCTTTTGTTGCCTTTGCCTAAAGAGACAGACAAAGTCTTCTACCCATGTTTTTCTCTAGGAGTTTTATAGTTACAATTTTACTTTTAGGTCTTTAATCCATTTTAACTATTTTTGTATATGGTGGGAGAAAATGTTCTAACTTCATTCTTTTTTATGTAGTTGTCTAGTATTCCTAGCACCACATTAAAGTGATTGTCTTTCCCCACTGTATATCTTTGCCTCTGTCATATGTGAACTGACTGTAAATGTGTTGATTTATTGTTTTTGTGCCAGTACTGAACTTTTTTGACTACCGTAGCTTTGCAATATAGTCTGAAGTCAGGGAGCATGATACCTACTAGCTCTGTTCTTCTTTCTCAAGATTGTTTTGGCTCTTCATGGTCTTTTGTGTTTCCATACAAAGTTTTAAGTTATTTTAGTTCTGTGAAAGATGCATTGGTATTTTGATAGGGACTGCATTGAGTCTAGATTGCCTTGAATAGTTTGGTCATTTTTATATTATTAATTCTTATCATTGATGAACACATAGGGCTTCCCTGGTGGCCCAGGTAAAGAATCTGCCTACATTGCAGAAGACCCAGGTTTGATCCCTGGGTCTGGAAGATTGCCCTGGAGAAAGTGAATGGCTACCCACTCCAATATTCTTGCCTGAAGAATTCCAGGGACAGAGGAGCTTGGCAAGCTATAGTCCATGGGGTTGTAAAGGGTTGGACATGACCAAGTAACTAACACTTTCACTATCACATGAACATAATATATCTTTCCCTCTTCTTGTGTCATCTTCAATTTCTTTCATCACTGTCTTTTAGTTTTTTAAATACATGTTTTTTATCTCCTTAGGTTTATTCCTAGGTATTTTATTCTTTTTGATGTGATTGTAAATGTAGGTTGATTTCCTTTCTTTCTTTCTTACAGTTCATTGTTAGTAGGTAGAAATGCAACAGATTTCTGTATATTAATTTTGTATCCTTCAGATTACTGACTATATTCATAATCTCTCGTAGTTTTTTGGTGGTGTCTTTAGGAATTTCTGTGAATAGTATCATGTTCTTTGCCAGTAGTGTTAGTTTTGCATCTTTCTTTCCAATTTGGAATTCTCTTATTTCTGGTTGTTGTCTAATTGCTTTAACCAGGACTGCCAGTACCATAAATAAAAGTGGCAAAGGAAACATTCTTGTCTTGTACTTAATCTTAGAGGAAATGCATTTCACTTTTCACCATTGAGTATGACTTCTCATATATGACTTTTATTATGTTGAGAAATTTTTCTTCTATAAACCCACTTTCTGGAGAGATTTTAAAATCATAAATGGATGTTAACTTTTGTCAAAAGCTTTTTCTTTATCTACTGAGGTGATCATATGGTTTTTATTTTTCAGTTTGTTAATGTGGTAGGTGTATCACATTATTTTGTGGATATTGATCCATCCCTTGCATCCCTGGGATAAACCTCACTTGATCATGATGTGTGATCCTTTTAATGTATAGTTGGACTCATTTTGCTGATATTTGGTTGAATATTTTTGCATGTATGTGATAGCTTATGGTGTACAGTGCCACGAGTTTCCTGATCTCCAAAGGAGACTATTTAACTCTGGGACCAGATACAGTCTCAGTCACTAAGAACTTTGTGTAGATTTTTATTTAAAGTGAATGTGACATCAGAAGGGGGTAGAAAGAGTACCCACCCCCACTAGTTTAAGCAGGGCCTTATATACTTCTCAACTGGCTGCTGAGAATAGATTGAAAGAATACCTCAAGGTTTTAAGAGCTCCACCAGACCCTTTCCCAAAGCATACATCCTGAGATAACTTGGGCACAAGATTAGACAGGGAGAACAGGTTCCGGGCAACCTCTCTGGTCAAGATAGACTGTTGCTGTGTGATCAGAGGTACAAGGCTTGAGAAGCAGGTTCCCAGTCTAGATTTGTTACAATTATAATCATTAGCATAGAGCCTAAGAAAAGCATAAGGATGTCTTAGAAAAGCATTTTCCATGAGTAAGATGTATTACTGCTGTGGAGCCAGTTGTCTCAGGCAAGATATATTGTTGCAATACCAGTACAGGGCTTAAAAGAAACACATGCTAAGTGACTAAGGCAAAAGAATGTATAAAAGAATGTCTGCTATCTCCTCCTTTAACCCCTTGGACTGCCTGCTTAAGCTTTAACTCTCTCATGTTCATCAGGAATATCTGTAGTTTTCTTTTGTTTGTGATATTTTTGGTTTTGGTATCTAGGTAATGCTGACCTCATAGAATGAATTTAGAAGCATTCCTTCCTCTGTGGTCTTTTGATGTAGGTTGAGAAGGACAGGTGTTAACTCACCCTCTGAATGTTTAGTAGAATTCTCTGAAGCCATTTGATCCTGGACTTTATAGTTTGCTGGAATTTTTTTAAACTACTGATTCAAATTTTGTAATAGTTGGTCTGTTCATATCTTCTGTTTCCTCTTGGTTCAGTCTTAGGGAATTGCACATTTCCAGGAGTTTGTCCCTTCTAGATTGTCCATTTGAGGCATATAATTGTTCATTGTAGTTACTTATGTTTCATTGCCTTGTTGGTGGTGTCACTTGTAACTTCTTTTTCGTTTCTGATTTTACTGATTTGGGCCCGCTTCCTTTTTTTTTCTTGTGGAGTCTGGATAAAGGCTTATCAAATTTGTTTATCCTTTGAAAGAACTAAGTTTTGGTTTGATTGATTCTTTGCCTCTTTTTTTTTAAGTGTCTTTTTGTTTATTTCTGCTCTGATTTTTATGATTACGTTCCTTCTACTAACTTTTGGGTTTGTTTGTTCTTTCTCTAGTTTGTTTAGCTTTAAGGTTAGGTTGTTTATTTGATATTTTTCTTGTTTCTTGAAGTAGGCTTGTATCACTATAGACTTCCCTCTTAGAACTGTTTTTGCTTCATCCCAAAGGTTTTAGATCATTGTGTTTTTGTTTTCATTTGCCTTTAGGTATTTTCTTATCTCCTCTTTGATTTCTTCAGTGATCTGTTGGGTTTTCAGTAGCATATTTTTTAGCCTCCACATATTTGTATTTTTGCAGTTTTTTTCTTGTAGTTGATTTCTAGTCTCATTGTTGGGGGTCAGAAAAGAATGCCTGATATGATTTCAGGTTTTTAAATTTTACTGAGGTTTCTTTTGTGGTCTTGCATTTAATCTGTCGTGGAGAATGTTCCTTGTGCACATGCATATGTATTCTGTTTCCTTTGGATGAAATGCTCTATATATATCCAGTAAGTTCATCTAGTGCAAAGTGCCATTTATGGTCAGTGTTTCCCTTACTGATTTTCTGTCTGTATGATCTTTCCCTTGATGTAAATAGAGTGCTAAAGTACCCTATTGCTCTTGTGTCACTGTCCATTTCTCCTTTCATGTTTGTAAATATTTGCCTTATGTATTGAGGTATTCCTTTGTTGGCTGCATATACATACACAATTAATATATCCTCTTGGATTGTTTCCTTGATTGTTATTATTTTCCTTCTTTATCTCTTGTTTCGGTCTTTGTTTTAAAGTCTGTTTTGTCTGATACAGGTGTTGCTACCCCAGCTTTGTTTTGCTTTCCGTTTGTGTGGGTACCTTTCTCCATCTCCTCACTTTCAGGCTGCATATGTTTAGGTCTGAAACAAATCTCTTACACACAGCATATATACAGGTATTGTTTTTGTATCCATTCAGCCTCTCTGTCTTTTGATTGGAGCATTTAATCCACTTACATTTAAAGTAATTATTGATATCTATGTACTTTCTGCTATTTTGTTCACTATTTTGGGGTTGTTTTGTAGTTTTTCTGTTCCTTTTATTCTTTTCTCTTGTGATTTGATGACTGTCTTTAGTGTTCTGTTTGACTTCTTTTCTTTGTGTGTGTGTGTCTCTATTAGATCTTTGGTTTATGGGTAGCAGAAGTTTCTCTGTAGCAGACTATATATATGTGATTATTTTAATTTGCTGATATCTTAATTTCAAGCACATTTTAACAACCCTTCATTTTTACTTTCCTTCCCTCATGATTATTGTTTTTGACACCATATTTTTCACGTTTGATTTGTGAATCCCTTAAATGTTTATTGTGGACATAGGTGATATTGTTACTTTTGTCTTTAAACCTTCCTCCTTCCTCTGTCCACAACTGATTTACTACCTTTATTGTATATATTTGCCCTTATTGATGAGCTTTTTCCTTTTGTAATTTTCATTTCAAATGTGTTTGTTTCCCCCTAGTTGTGCTATATTCTTTTTTGATTACAGAAATCCCATTAACATTTCTTGTAAAGCTTGTTTGATGGTGCTGAACTCTTTCTTCCCTTTTGCTTGTCTGTGAAACATTTGATTTCTCCCTCAAATCTGAATGAAACTCTCCTCAGGTTGAATATTCTTTGTTATATGTTTTTCCCTTTCTTACTTTAGATACATGATGCCACTCCCTTCTGGCCTGCAGAATTTCAGCTGAAAAGTTAGTTTTTCAGCTAACTTTTATGGGACTCCTTTTATAACTCCTGATGGGAGTTCCCTTGTGTGTTTTTTTTGTTTCTTTCACTTGCTGCTTTTATTTTATTGTTTTTTAAAAATTAATTTACTAAAAATATTTTTAATCTTCTATAAGACATTTTAAAGGTTACTTTCCATTTACAGTTATTACAAAATATTTGCTATATTCCCTGTGTTGTACGGGGCTTCCCTGGTGGCTCAGATGGTAAAGTGTCTGCCCACAATGCGGGAGACCTGGGTTTGATCCCTGGGTCAGGAAGATCCCCTGGAGAAGGAAATGGCAGCCCACTCCAGTACCCTTGCCTGGAAAATCCCATGGATGGAGGAGCCTGGTAGGCTACAGTCCCTGGGGTCGCAAAGAGTCGGACATGACTGAGCGACTTCACTTCAGTTTTCTTTCTGTGTTGTACAATACATTCTTAAAGCTGTATTATACCTAGAAGTTTGTGCCTCCCACTCCTCCACAGCTGTATTGACCCTTCCCTTTGTTGCTTTTAGTATTCTCTTTTCTGTTTTTCTGTTTTAATTGTAGTCTGTCTTGGTGTGGTCCTTCTGTGGTTTATCCTGTTTAGAATTCTGTGTGCTTCCTGGACTTGGATGTTTGTTTCTTTTCCTAGGCTATGTCTACAAATATGTTCCCTGCTTCTTGCTGTCTGTCTCTTCTCTTTCTGGGACCCCTATAATGTTAATATCAGTACATTTGATGTTGTTTCAGTGGGGTCTTAAACTGTCCTAATTTCTTTTTATTATTTTTTCTGTTTGTTTCTGTTCAGCTTTAGTGATTTCCACTCTCTGTCTTCCAGCTCACTCATCTGTTTTCTGTATCATTTAGTCTTCTGTTCCTTCTAGTGTATTTTTCCTTTCAGGTGTGGTATTCATCTGTGCCTAGTTCTTCTTTACATTTTCTCTTTGTTAGAAACTTCTAGTTTCTCACTTGGTTCATTCATTCTTCTCCCTGGTTTTTTGATCATTTTTACAACTGTTGCCTTGTACTCTTTCTCAGGTAGATTGCCTGTCTCCACTTCACTTGGTGGTTCTTCTGGGATTTTATCTTGTTCCTTCATTTGTAACATGTTCCTCTGTTGCCTCATTTTGTATAATTGGTGTTTTTGTTTCTGTGTATCTGGTAGGTTGATTATATTTTCTGACCTTGAAGAAATGACCTTTTGTAGGAGACATCCTGTGAGTCCCGGCAGTGCACTCTTCTTTATATGCTCTAGGTAACCAGAGTTATATGCTCTAGGGATACCTTCTATGTGGGCTGTGGCGGGCTAACTATTCTTGCCAGTCTGGTAAGCACAGTTTGTTTGCCAGGTTCTGTTGTCCAGAGATTGCCCTCTGCTGGTTGGTGGGGCTATATCGTGAGGTGACCAGTTGTAGGACCCTTGTGGGCCCTGGGGTTAGTGCTGGTTCACTGGTGAGTGGAGTTGGGATCTAGAGGATCATATGACTGGTGCCTGCCCATCAGTGGCTGGGTGAAGCAGGGTCCTTAGACCAGTGCCAGCCCACTGATAGGCAGTGCTGGGTGTTGGGGTCTGGATGCAAGGCCAGGGGGTCCCAGATCTGGTATTTTTGGATTGCTGGTGTGTATCACCAGTTCAGGCACAGCCGACTTTGTGGTGTGGGGTGTTCTGAAGCTTGTTTTGGCTTGCTGGTTGGCAGGGCTATGGCCCATGCCATCCTGGGGCTGGTACTAGCCTGAAGGTAGGCTGTGGGGCTGCAGTGGTCCTGGATCTGGTATCTTACTTCATGGTGAATGAGACTTTTCCCAAGACTAGACCTGGCTTGCTAATGAGTGGAGCCAGATCCCAGTGATTTCTGGGCGTAGTCCCTGCCTCTCAGCACATCCGGGTACTCTGGCTGCAGGTCCTGGGCATCTTGGGTCTTGTGCCTGCACACTGGTGCACGGGACCAGTTCTGGGGCCCTCTGCTGGGCAGAGCCGTGTCCACGGGCGACTGTGGGCTTGGGGTCAGCCCATCTGCTGTTAGTGGGACTGTGTCCCTGACCAGTTAGTGGCTTGGCCTGACAGTACTGATTCCTGCAGACTGCGGGGTGTGAGAGGGTTTGCTTACACCTTCCTTGTAATGTTCAGTCAACTACAAATTTAATTATTATATTTACTTGATCAAGGAACAGTGTTCATTGACAATAGTTATGAACAAATTCATTTACTAATCTCAAAATGTGCATGCAGGCTCAGTTGAAAGGGTGGACAGAATGTTTCATTAAAGATTTGAGCCAAGGCCAGAATATATGATGTTAAGTCTTTAAATCAATCAGAAAGAATTTAAAGATCCATTTTGTTCCCAGCCTTATACCTAATGGGAGATGGTTATAGAAGAAGCAAAATAAATTGTATTTGCCCTCAATATAATGTAGGTAGGATGGCCAGAAATAAATGTATGCTTCTTACATATTTCAAGTAGCTGGAAATGTTTTGTGAAATATACCTTGAACAAAATTTTGAATCAATTGAAGTAGAAAAGCAGCTAAGGAAATGCAAGTGGCACATGAGAGCAGATAAAATCCTGAAAAATGTATGGTGGATGATATTTTTGGTAGATGATAAGAATATTTTAGTAGCTAAGATTTTATTAATGAATTTATTTGAGTCAGATCTTGGAAGCCAATAGGATGATGACTTCTGTGAGCAAGAAAGTTTACAATAAATAGAAACAGCAAAACCTAGAAATAAGGAGGTGTATTAACATAGTTAGATTTTGGGATTATGGTACCTCTGAAAGCATATAAGCAGTCCTTTTTAACAGTAGACTATTTTAGCAATTACTTTTCACAGATGATTTTGTGTTTTCTCAGGAAATCAAGTCTTAACCATCAAAAATAATTTCTGGCCTATTAATTACTATAACATGAAGTATGCACACTGAACCCTCAGAGAGTGAAGCCACATTTTGATATTTATTCTTTTTATTGACATATGACACTGAAAATACGTGTGAGGAAAGAAATGGTTTAATGAATTTTTCCTGGATGTGTTTATATGAAATGTTCTGTCTATGTTGTATCTACATGAGCACATGATAATCTTGAATGAAGTAAGGATAAAGGGGAAACTGCAGCCTGCTGTTTCTTTTGGCTCTTGTGGTAAGGTGGCCAGCCTTTTGACCATTATTTTATCTGAAGCAATTAAGTATTCAATGCTGCTAATCCAAACAAAGATTTAATTTCTGGTTTTTCCTGTTATTCTTACCTAAAATATACTAATCACTCCTGTCTTACTGATTTTTCCAGCTAAAAAAATTATTAATTTAAAAGTACAGTTACAGCGCTCTCATTTTTATCCTCATCAGTTCAGTTCAGTTGCTGACGTATCCAACTCTGTGCAACCCCACAGACTGCAGCACACCAGCCTTACCTGTCCATCGCCACATCCCAGAGCTTGCTCAAACTACTGTCCATTGAGTCAATGATGCCATTCAACCATCTCATCCTCTGTTGTCCACTTCTCCTCCTGCCTTTGATCTTTTCCAGCATCAGGGTCATTTCTAATAGGTCAGTTCTTCACATCAGATGGCCAAAGTATTGGAGACTCAGCTTCAGCATCCATCCTCCCAGTGAATATTCAGGACTGATTTCCTTTACGATTAACTGGTTTGGTCTCCTTGCAGTTTAAGAGACTTTCAAACCACAGTTCTTTTTCAAACCACAGTTCTTTGGTAGTCAGCTTTTTTTATGGTCTTATCTCTCACATCCGTACATGACTACTGGAAAAACAGTAGCTTTGACTAAATGGACCTTTGGTGGCAAAGTAATGTCTCTGCTTTTTAATATGCTGTCTAGGTTGGTCATAGCTTTTCTTTCAAGGAGCAAGTGTCTTTTAATTTCATGTCTGCAGTCATCATCTGCAGTGATTTTGGAGCCCAAGAAAATTAAGTCTGTCACTGTTTCTATTGTTTTCCCATCTGTTTGCCATGAAGTGATGGGACCAGATGCGATTATCTTTCTCTTTGAGTGTTGAGTTTTAAGCCAGCTTATTTGCTCTCCTCTTTCACTTTCATCAAGAGGCTCTTTAGTTCCTCTTTGCTTTCTGCTATAAAGGTGGTGTCATCTGCATATCTGAGGTTATTGATATTTCTCCCAGCGATCTTGATTCCAGCTTGTGCTTCATCCAGCCCAGCATTTCTCATGATGTACTCTGCATATAGATTAAATAAGCAGGGTGACAGTATACAAATTTGACGCACTCCTTTCCCAATTTGGAACCTGTCTGTTGTTCCATGTCCGGTTCTAACTGTTGCTTCTTGACCTGCATACAGATTTCTCAGGAGGCAGGTAAGGTAGTCTGGTATTTCCATCTCTTGAAAAATTTTCCAGTTTGTTGTGATCTGCACAGTCAAAGGCTTTGGCATAGTCAATGAAGTAGAAGTAGATGTTTTTCTGGAATTCTCTTGCTTTTTGTAGGATCCAGCCAATGTTGGCCATTTGATTTCTGGTTCCTCTGCCTTTTCTAAGGCAGCTTGAACATCTGGAAGTTCTCGGTTCACATACTATTGAAGCCTCACTTGGGGAATTTTGAGCATTACTTTGCTAGTGTGTGAGATGAGTACAATTTTGCCTTTCTTTGGTATTGGAATGAAAACTGACCTTTTCTAGTCCTGAGGCCACTGCTGAGGATTTGTTGGCATATTGAATTCAGCACTTTCACAGCATCTTCTTTTAGGATTTGAAATAACTCAGCTGGATTTCTATCACCTCCACTAGCTTTGTTCGTAGTGATGCTTCCTAAGGCCCACTTGATTTTTCATTCCAGGATATCTGGCTCTAGTTGAGTGATCACATCATTGTGGTTATCTGGGTCATGAAGATCTTTTTTGTATAGTTCTTCTGTGTATTCTTGCTACCTCTTTCTCTTCTGGTTCTTTTAGGTCCATACTGTTTCTGTCCTTAATTGTGCCCATCTTGGCATGAAATATTACCTTGGTATCTCTGATTTTTTTGACGAGATCTGGAGTCTTTCCATTCTGTTGTTTTCCTCTATTTCTTTGCGTTGATCACGTAGGAAGGCTTTCTTACCTCTCCTTGATGTTCTTTGGAACTCTGCATTCAGATGGCTATAACTTTCTTTTTCTCCTTTGCCTTTCACTTCTCTTCTTTTCCTAGCTATTTGTAAGGCCTCCTCAGACAACCATTTTGCCTTTTTGCATTTCTTCTTAGGGATGGTTTTGATCACCACCTCCTGTACAGCATTATGAACCTCCGTCCATATTTCTTCAGGCACTTTGTCTATCAGATGTAATCCCTTGAATTTATTTGTCACTTCTACTGTACAATCATAAGGGATTTTATTTGTGTCATACCTGAATGGTCTAGTGGCTTTCCTACTTTCTTCAATTTAGTTTGAATTTTGTAATAAGGAGTTCATGCTGTGAGTCACAGTCAGCTCCTGGTCTTATTTTTGCTGACTATATAGAGCTTCTCCATCTTTGGCTGCAAAGAATATAATCAATCTGAGTTTGGTATTGACCATCTGGTGATATCCATCCGTAGAGTCTTCTCTTGTGTTGTTGGAAGAGGGTGTTTGCTATGACCTCCTCATGGTTTCGTATAAATAGAAATATGTGCAACCCCGTGGACTATACAGTCCATGGACTTCTCCAGGCCAAAATACTGTAGGGGTAGCTGTTCCCTTCTCCAGGGGATCTTCCCAACCCAGGGATCGAACCCAGGTCTCCTGCATTACAGGCAGATTCTTCACTGTCTAAGCTACCAGGGAAGCCTCTGTAATAGCAACTTACCTCAAAGTATCTGTGAAAATTAGATTCATTTGAATGGATTCCTAGCTCAAATCCTTGGTTGTTCCTTCTTGAAGAAGCTAAGTTCCTTCTTCAGAAAGGCTTTTTGAGGATCAGATTTACATCTTATTTTTAAAAATTTAATAACATCATACTTAGTGATTAACACATGGTCCTTATCAGCATAAAATGGAAGCAGCGGCCTAATTGGCTGATATAATGACGACCACCTCGTTATTCTAATGTGTACGTGTTCATTTTTGTGCACAGTATTGTTGTAAGTATGTCTCTGATTCTTGGAAACTATTTCAGTATCATTTAAGAAGACATTAGTAGTTTTATTTATAATATCAAGTAGACACATCAAGACTAATTTTGAATTATATACCAGTTATTCTGTAAACTATGCTATTACATGTATGGAGTATAAAATATTTTTAGAAAGACCATTAAATATGTATTTCCATCCATATGTAATGAGATTTATGGACTTTTCCCACTGTACATAATATAGATACCTTCAGAGATAATAGTAAAATAATGAATTATTTTAAACACTCAATAATTTTAACTTAGTTTTTACTATACCTGATGTTATAATTCTTATTTTTAAAATGAAGCTGTGCTGTTTGTGTTAGTTATGAAAAATTCCTTTCTAGTAGAAAGGGAAAAAAGCCCCACACCATAGAAGTATTCAGAGTGGTCCTGTATGTTATCTAATTGAAAAACTTTCTGGTAGAAGTACAATTAAGTAGACTGATAATATTCTGTTTCTTACATTTGCATATGATGAGTTGAAAGCAGATACTGAAAAGTAGGAGTAACAAAAGCTTCATTTTCAGTGGAAACTCCAATGCTTGGTGAAAGTTGTTTTAACTCTCACCATGAAACAGTATAGCCTGTTTTCAGCTATGTTGGTTAAAGCCTTGTGAAGCACCTCAGAGAGGTTTGCGATCCCATTGAAGAAAAAATAGGTTTCTGCCGTCACCCTGGCACTCTTGCCAGTGTGAAAGCACTGCAGGTCTTTGCTGCTCCCAGCTTGTCACCCCAGCCCTGAGGCCAGCTGGCATCCGCTACATGTAGTAGGCTATCATGCTAGGTACTTGGAGAAACTTCCTTTTGCTTACAATATGAAACCCACTCAGACTACCTTTAGCAAGTAAAGGGGACGTATTGGCTTATGAGGATTTCTCATGAAAGAGAGCAAAAACCAGGTTTTAGAGCCCGGAACTGGAAGGCCACAGGCAGTTTCTGAACTTCTTCCTTAATTTCCCTTCTTTCTCCTCATGCCTTTCTCCCCACTGGCTATCCACTTTTCCTGTATTCCTTGGCAGTGCAGCCTCCTAAACGTGATTCATAATCTAGTAAACCCTGGCATTTGTCTTTATCACCAAAGTCTCTTAAATTCTATTTTATAAATATGTATTTTTCCATTGGAATATAATATAAATGTAGCTGTCAGAGGCCTCTCTCAGAGTGGGGGTGGGGAAGGTACAGCTAAGCAGAAACTGCTGAAGCTGCCTGTTTACTGGAGTTACAGTTAATCCTGACCACCTTTGTTGTTTCCTGCCCTTTCACTGGCACTTTCTGGCACGGTGACCTCTAAATAACTCCACTCCGATCATCTTCGCTAAAAAGCGACTGGCACTTTAAGTCTCCCAAAATTAGTAGCAAGGACTTCTTGTCTTGAGTTGATAATTCACAAAACCTTGATATTGTAGCAAAAATGAAAGCTTTTCTAAACTGCATTACATACAAAATATTTAAACTAATATCACAGAAAGCAGAGGAAAAGGAAAGTAGCACAGTAGCACATGTATACTGAAGCATAACTTAATTTTTCAGTGTGAGACATGGGGGTTTCATAGTAGGAAAAATTAATTTCCCTTAATTTCACAATACAGAATTTTAATGTTGAAAGAAATGGAATGATAGAGTGAATCATCTAGCAAAAAAGATCCACTGAATCACCTGGCAAAGAAGCTAGAGAAGAACTAGCCTCCTGTGTAGACTTCATTGAAAATGTCCCATTTCAGCCATAAAGTGCTCTTTAAACCAATAGCATAAGTAGTTAACAGAACAGTAGTGCTTTTTCTCAGCATGGGGAAGGTGACTGATCTGACTTGTTTATTTTTACTAAGTTTATCTTAGGGACATCTCTGAAGCTGTATGGAGAAATCACCCAAGTTTCCGATTGCACTAGGGGAATGACTTCTAGAGCATTAGACATAAAGCACACACATAGGAGTAACATCTCACTTCCTTAAGGTATAATAGTTAGGATCATGACCTGGAAGGCTGATCATCTTTCTTTACACCACTCTTCAAAATCAAGTGAATTAATTTGTCTTTGCCAAAGATTTAGTCTCAGTCATGACTTTATTTTTATTTTTGGATTTAAATAATTCTCGGCAGTTATAGTGGCTGTATTGTAAGGGTTAAGTTAGAAAACTAGGCTGTGAATGTTAGTAACACATCTTGCAGCTGAACTTCAGTTTCTCTGCTTCAATATTTTTGTAAAATGAGGATATGAGGATAGTCCTGGTACATAAAATAATGTAAAAGCCTATATGAAGATGTTAGTGACTTAATGTTTCTAATATGCCAGTAATTTCTAAATGCTATTACATTTGAATAAACAAAAATACCCTTTAGAATTGTAACCCATAACTATTTCTAGCCTTGGAGACCTTTACTTACATTTCCTCCTCATTTTCTTAAAATTCTTCCTGCAGTGTAGCGAGAGCCCTTCCTGATGACTCAGTGATTGGACTCAGTAACTTAATACTTTTAGGTTCTGAGCCATTCTTCCATATTTTTACAAGGTTAAAACAACCTTACTTTTGGATTCTCTCCAACCTCCCTTATAAGACAGGAATCGGGAGGAATGGGTGAGGAAGACGGGTCATGACGTAGCTAAGCTGCTTCCTGCTTAGTCACTCCTGACAGTTTCTCCTGTCAGAGGGTTATTGGGTGGTTGGAGGTTGCTCCTCTTATATCTCAAACCAATGTAAGATTTTTCATTTATGGAACAGGCTGCTGCTGTTTACTTTCTTTTCAGTTCAGTTCATTAGCTCAGTCGTGTCTGACTCTTTGTGGCGCCATGGACTGCAGCATGTCAGGCTTCCCAGTCCATCATCAACTCATGGAGCCTACTCAAAATTATGTCCATTGAGTCAGTGATGCCATCCAACCATCTCATCCTCTGTCATCCCCTTTTCTCCTGCCTTCAATCTTTTCCAGCATCAGGGTCTTTTCCAGTTGAGTCAGTTCTTTGCATCAGATAGCCAAAGTTTTGGAGTTTCAGCCTCAGCATCAGTCCTTCCAGTGAACACCCAGGACTGATCTTTAGATGGACTGGTTGGATCTCCTTGTAGTCCAAGGGACTCTCAAGAGTCTTCACCAACACCACAGTTCAAAAGCATCAATTCTTTGGCACTCAGCTTGTTTTATAGCCTTATTCAAATCTAAACATGACCTTTTGTCAGGCAGGACTTCATACTTTCCTGATTGATAATGTTAAATCATTTTAGAATTAGACTAATCTCATGAAAAATTTAAAATCTATTGATTTCTAAAAAGATTTTTTTGGAAGTAATCTTAATGAAAATAAATCTTTGAATAACACTAACTTAAACTATATGTTAGATTTTTCTTTTGGTTGTATACTCATTAGTTTCATTTAATTTTCAGTAGTATAATAATTTTTCATGACAAATAGCTATGCGTTAAAAATAATTAGCTCAGTATGTACATGAGAAATTTTACACTTTAACTAGATTTTTCTTTTTTCATTCAAGGGAAATAATAAGTGACAAGTATCTTTTAAGGAGCTGACTTGTCATTTTAACCTGTGATCTGTTTCATTGTGATGAATGTTTTAAACATCAACTTGGGGAAAATGTCTACATTGAACCTATCTCTCCCTGCCTTTAATAAAGTATTTTTATTGTTTTTAGACATGAAAATATTAAAAGCTACCAGTTAAGTTTTGTCATTTTGCAAAATGCTTATTGTTAACCATTTTCTCAGCAACTGGAATTTTTAAACCTATTTTATTTAATTGCCTTTTATCTTCATTGTGACTAATTTTCTTTAGATTCAGCCTTTTTATAAAATGTTTTGAATCTTAGAATTTTTCTCAGACCAGTTACTGACATTGAGCACCAAATGACTTCTCCTGGTCTACTGAATCAGATTTGAAGGGAACACTAGTAATGAATACATCATTTTTCTCTAATCAACAGTCTTCAGATGTTGGTTTGTTGTCTGTTGTTTAAGAAAAAATATCACCATTATAAGTTATTTTAAGTCAAGGGGGAGCTAAACCATTGGCCAGTAGTCCAATCTGTTTATATCTAACTTCATTTGATTCCAGCCTATCCATTAGCCATCTTTTCCAAATCTTTCCCATCTTCCAAGATTCAGTCTTCTTTAACCATACTATGCTTTTTTGTTTGCAGTCTTCCAAAATTCCTGAAATAGCCAGCATTCTAAGTGCCATTAATCCACTCCTTCTCCACTCATTATGATTTTTTCTTTAGAAATGTTATAAATAACATTTTGTATTTGTCTTCTGGCATTTACTATAAAGACGTACCTTTTTATTGTGCTTTGCTTTATTGGATTTTGCAGATACTGCATTTTTTTATGAATTAAAGGTTTGTGGCAACCCTGCGTCTAACAAGGCCACTGGCACCATTTTCCCAGCATTTGCTCGCATTATATCTCTGTGCCACATTTTAGTAATTCTCACAGTATTTCAAACTTTTTATTATTATTGCATTTGTTATGGTGATTTGTGATTTTTGCTGTCAACTGTGGCAAAAAGATGACTCACTGAAAGCTCAGGTGAGGGTTAGCATTTTTTAGAAATAACATTTTAAAGTTAATATATACATTTTTTAAGACATAATGCTATTGCACACTTAATAGACTATAGTACAGTGTAACCAGCTCTTTTCCTGAAGTATAATTGATTTAAAATATAGTATTTTAAATCCGTTTCAGATATACAGCAAAGTGATTCAGGTATATACATGCATTTTTTCAGATTCTTTTTCATTATAGATTATTACAAGATTGAATGTAGTTTCCTATGCCATAGAGTAAATCCTTATTGTTTATCTATTTTATATATAGTGGTATGTACCTGCTAACCTCAAACTAATAATTTATCCCTCACCAGCTTCCCCTTCATGTTTAGAAACCATAAATGTTTCTATGTCTGTGAGTCTGTTTCTGTTTTGTAACTTCATTTGTATTATTTTTTAGATTCCACATATAAGTAATATAATGTCTGTCTGATTTACTTCTCTCAGTATGATTGATAATCTCTAGGTCCATCCATGTTGCTGCAAATGGCAATATTTCATGATTTTTTATGGCTGAGTAGTATTCCATTGTGGATATCTAGCACATCTTCTTTATCCGTTCATCTGTTGAATGAACATTGCTTCTGTGTCTTGGCTGTTGTAAACAGTGCTGCTGTGAACACTGGGATGCATGTATCTGTTTGAATTAGCGTTTTCATCTTTTCCAGGTATTTGCCCAAGAGCGGGATTGCTGGATCATATGGTGGCTCTGTTTTTAGTTTTTTAAGGAACTGCCACACTGTTTTCCATCACTGGCTATACCAGTTTACATTCCTAGCAACAGTGTAAGAGGATTCCCTTTTCTCTCCACTTTCTTCAGCATTTATTATTTGCACTTTTTGATGATGGCCATTCTGACTGCTGTGAGCTGATTCTTTGTTGTAGTTTCAATTTGCATTTCGCTAATAATTAGCGATGTTGAGCATCTTTTTGTGTGCCTCTTGGCCATCTGTATGTTTTCTTTGGAGAAATGTCTATGTAGGTCTTCTGTCCATTTCTTAATTGGGTTCATTTTTGGTTTTGATATTGAGTTGATAGCTCAGTTGATAAAGAATCTGCCTGTAATGCAGGATACCTGGGTTCGATCACTGGGTTGGGAAATCCCCTGGAGAAGGGAAAGGCTACCCACTCCAGTATTCTGGCCTGGAGAATTCCATGGACTGTATAGTCCATGGGGTTACAAAATGTAGAACACGACTGAGTGACTTTCACTTTCATTGAGTTGTGTGAACTGTTTGTATATTTTGGAAATTAACCGCTTGTTGGTCACATTGTTTGCAGATATTTTCTCCTAGTCCATAGGTTATCTGACATAACTTTTATATGCACAAGCAAGCCAGAAAATTCATGTGGTATTTGTTTTATTATGATGGTCTGAAACTGAACTCTCAGTATCTCTGAGGTGTGCCTGTATTTTGCCTTGCCTTATGGTTGTCTTAAACATATTACTCTGTTGTTTTTTTTTAATTGGAATCTAATTTCCTTTAGCAGCGTCTGCTATATTACCAAATCCAGTGCCTTGCACATAGTTGGTGAGTTCTAGTTGTTTGACAGGCACAGCTGTCTGTCATTCAAATTTGTATCTGAATTTACAGACTTACTAATAGCTGTAATTCTCAACCTACATTGATAAGATGCAAAGTTCATTACCCAGGGTCCAAGCAAAACAGAGATCCATCTTCATTTGTAAGCTGAGATGATCAGACCCTACTATCATTAGGACGTATTTTGCTTTAGATCTCTCTTTCCCTTCAGTATTTTATTATAAAATTTTTCAAATATTAGTAATTATACAGTGCAAACCCATATACCAATCACTTAGATTCTCTAATTAGTATTTTGTTTTGTTTGCTTTGACATTTCTATACATGCTTCTGTTCATCCATTAATCCATCTTACTTTTTGATGCATGGCAAGTTACATTGCAAATCTCAAGTCACTTCACTCATAAAGGGTCCTCAGTACACTTTACTCTCAGTACTCTTTACTTCATCATGTATGCTGTTAACTTGAGTTTAATGTTTCTGACCCACCTCCAGTTTTTTTTTTAAACTAAAATATTACAGATATAGATAAAGCCCCTTTCAAGTCCCTGCTGTCTCCCTCCCTTCTCAGAGTTCATTGTTATGTATTTTTAATATATTTGTTTATACTCCTAAACTAAATAAACTTTTAAAACATACATGAATGGTATCTCTAATTTCCTTTGCAACTTTATTTTTACTCGATATTGATTTGAGATTTATCCAGTTCCTGTATTTACTTTCAGTGGTGCCTGGTTTTGGCATTTGGCATCAGTGAAAGATATAGACTCTGGAATTGTTTTGCTTACTTTTGTCTGTTGAGTTTATTATGATTGGAAGAACCAATAAGTTGGAAAGGGTAAAACAAGAATCACTTGAGTATTAATCTTTGATTGAACCCTGTAAATTTATAAATTGATCTGTATGTATGGATGAGAATTAACAAACATTAGTTGCTGAGGTTTTTCAGCATTTATCATTAGCACTTTATCATTAATTTTGGACTGACTTTTTTATGTGGCTATAATAATTGTACCCACATATTGAATGTAGGTGGTTGAGATCTAATCCATGTGTTCATAATGCATTTCTTAGCAACCATCAGTGTTCTTTTTGGAGCTGTGTTTTTAAGAGCCAGTGCAGCATTGAGGAGGATGTTTAAAGATACCCTTTTCTATTAATATAGCATAGGAAGTAACATAGATTACAACAGTTTTGACACTTTCTACATTACTGCAGACCCAAATTAAAGGGTTTACATTTGCTCCAATATTTAACATCATTGTGTTGTCAACATTTTTTCCCAGTCTCACCAACATGTTAGACACTATGAATGTTTCCTTGTATATTAAGCCTCAATTGGAGTTATTTTTTAATTTACATTTTTATATGAATTTCATAAAAAATTATGCAACATTTCACAGGTACTAATTATATTTCACAGTTCTTCTTTAAAAGTGGTAAACTTTTATTTCCACCTTAATGGTAAAATAGTTGCAAACATATACTAATTAATTTACCAGGTCAACACTTGTCACCTTATCCTTTTTTCACTTCCCAATCCTCTGTAATAACACTCCTTAATAGAATTTTCTGTGATGATGAGAATGTTTTATATTTGCACTATCTGATATGAACGCCATTAAAGTGCAACTGAGGAACTGAATTTTTAACTTAACTAATTAAAATTTAAATAGTCACATATGGCTAGAGGCTACTGTACTGGACAGCACAGATCTATAATCTCTACCATCCCAGTAAACTGCTCTTGCAGTTTTCCAGTTCCACACATGATTCCAAATCCCATCAATACATTTTGTCTGCTAGCCTCTGTCATCTTTCTCTGACATTTGATTGATTGTCCTTATTTTACAAACCTTTTCCTTCATTCTCTCCTGATTCATAGTCTTCCTTATTGTCACTTTATGACTGATACTGATGTTTTTAGACGTCTACTTTGGACCGTCTTTTCATTGTTGCATTATACATTCTCTCAGAACTGATTTTAGCTATTCATTCAACATTTACTAATATCTACTCTATCAGATACTGGAGCGGGAAAGAACTTACCCTTTCTTCTAGGAACTCCCCTGGCCTCAGCTCACTTTAGTGCTGAAGATAAGATCTCTCTTCCTCCTCTGTTTCCTTCTCCTAAGGACTAGACTCGGTACTCCACTTCCTTTTGACAGGTGCTTCAAATTACATATTTGGCTTCCCTGATAGCTCAGGTGGTAAAGAATCCACCTGTATTGCAGGAGATCCCTGTTCAATTCCTGGGTCAGGAAGATCCCCTGGAAAAAGGAAGGGCTACCCACTCTAGTATTCTGGCCTGGAGGATTCCATGGACTCTGTAGTCCACGGGTCGCAAAGAATTGTTGTAGGCAAATGAGGAGTTTCACTTCACTTGAATTACATATTAGGTACTGACCTTATCTCCCATTCCCAGTTCCCTCCCCGTTGAAATAAAACCTTCTACCCATGATTTTTTATATTATTATATCCATATTGCTTCTTTTTTTTTTTTCATATTGCTTCTTAATTACTCTGAATTAAGCCCCTAATCTCATCTTTCTTTAACACATCATGTGACATTCATAGTTCCAGTTCTCAGGAACCCCATAGCATTGATTCCTAACCATTCTTTCCCTGATGTATCAAAAAGATCCACTTCCAGCTTCCCTCATAGCTCAGTTGACAAAGAATCCGCCTGCAATGCCGGAGACCCCAGTTTGATTCCTGGGTTGGGAAGATCCACTGGAGAAGAGATAGGCTACCTACTTCAGTATTCTTGGGCTTCCCTTGTGGCTCAGCTGGTAAAAAATCCGCCTGCAATCTGGGAGACTTGGGTTCCATCCCTGGGTTGGGAAGATTCGCTGGAGAAGGAAAAGGCTACCCACTCCAGTATTCTGGCCTGGAGAATTCCATGGACTTTATATTTATAGTCCATGGGGTCGCAAAGAGTCGGATGTGACTGAGCGACTTTCACTTTCTTCTCACTTTCTCCTGCTTGTAGATTTTTATCTGTTTGCTAATTGTTTATAAGTTGAGATCTAAGCTCCTTAAAAGAAAGCTTTTCATGGCCTGCTTGGAGAGTGAGCATGCTTTAAGCTATGCCAAGCCAATTGAATTTCTCCAAAATGCTGTTTCATTTTCCTCCTCCGTATTTTCCTAACACCAACTCCTCATGTTTAAAGAATTGGTTCTTGAGATGGTGAATGTGGTCTTCATATTGATTTTTTTTCAATGTGTACATGGTTAATGTCAGTAGAAAGTGAAGGATGACTCGAGATAAAACTAAAACCAAAATAAAAGCATTAATGATATAATTTTAAATATAGTCATTGATGTTAGAAATTGGATGTTAAACATTAAAGAAATTATAATACCATTTTCTAATACTCCCTTCTCTAGACAAAGCTAGAATGTTTTTCTTTTCCCATCATCAGCATTTCTAACGTACATTGAATGCCTCCTGTAGAGCAGGCACTGTACTGAGTGCTCTTCATTAGCTCAGTCCTTACAACAGCATAGTTGGGTCTGTATGTACTGAAACTGGCACAGAAGGTGTGTGACTTCCCCTTGCTTGTTTTTCAGTTGTGTGATTCTTCTCACTCGTCTGTCAAAGTGGCTTGTATCGTTTTGCATTCCCACCAGCAATGAGTGAGTTCCTACTGCTCTGCATTGTCACCAGAAATTGGAGTTGTCATTGTTTGGGATTTTAACAATTCTAATAGGTGTGTAGTGGTGTCTCATTTCATCATTATTTTAATTTTCAGTACCCTTAATGACATATGATATTTGAACATCTTCTCATTTGCTTATTTACTATCTAAGTGTCTTCTTTGGTGAGGTTTGGCTCTTTTGCCCATTTTTTAAATTGAGCTTGTTTCTATTACTGAGTTTTAAGAATTTTTTTGTATATTTTGGATACCAGTATTTTTTCGGATATATGCCTTGCAGTGATTTTTCTCCCAGTGTGTAACTTGTCTGTTTGTTCTTTTAACATTGTCTGTCCCAGAGATATTTTTAATGAAATCCATTTTTTCTTTCTTGGAATATACTTTTGGTGTTATCACCCAGATTTTTTCTTCTGTTTATTTTCTAGAAGAATTATAGTTCTGTATTTTACATTTAGGTCTATAGTCCATTGTGAGTTAGTCTCTGGATTTCGGACATAAATGGTCTGTTCCTCCAGCACCCTAGTTGTCTGCTCTTTCTTTTTGAATTGCCTTTGCTCCCTTCTCAAAGAACAGTTGCAATTTGTATGAATCTATTTCTGGGCTCTTCATTCTGTACAACTGATCTCTTTGTTCTTTTGATAATACTGTACAGTCTTGATTACTGTGGCTTTATAGGAAGTTGAGTGTCAGTTCTATGACTTTGTTGTTTTTCTTTAATACTGTGTTGACCATTCTGGGTCTTTTGCCTTTCCATATAAACTTTAGAAGTAGTTTGTCAGTAATCCACAAGATTACTTGTTGCGATTTTGGTGTAGTGACTGTTGAATTTATAGATCAAGTTGGGAAGAACCAATATCTTAACAATAGTGAGTTTTCTTATCCATGAATGTAGACTGTATCTCCATTTACAAACATTTACATAGGAGATATCGCAGGTTCAGTTCCAAACCACTGTAATAAAGCAGATATCATAATAAAGCAAGTCACATGAATTTGCTGCATCTCACAAATTTTGATAAGTTATATTTTTGACATATTTTAAAATTTCTGTTGAGACTTCTTCTTTGATTTGGGTGTTATTTATCAATAGCAGTATGTTGTTTAATGGAGCTTCCCAGGTAGCACTAGTGGTAAAGAACCTGTTTGCCAATGCAGGAGATGTAAGAGATGCGAGTTCAATCCCTGGGTTGGGAAGATCCCCTGGAGGAGGGCATGGCAACCCACTCCAGTGTTCTTGCCTTGGAGAATCCCATGGACAGAGGAGCCTGACAGGCTGCAGTCCATAGGATTGCAAAGAGCTGGACACAACTGAAGTAACTTAACATGCACGCATGTATGTTGTTTAATCTCCAAATATTTGGGGATTTTTCTAGCTATCTTTGTTTGGAATTTTAACTTAATTTTCCATTGTCTGCGAGCATACTTCTTTTAAATTTGCTAAGGCATGTTTTATGGCCTGAAATGTGGTCTGTCTTATGCATGTTCCATGTGAGCTTAAGAAGAATGTGTAAAGTCCAAAACAAGTTTCACCAGGTCCAAATTAAGATTTCTGCAAGGGCTGAACTTACTGTGGACACTTCAAGGGAGAATCTCTTTCCTGGCCTTTTCCAGTTTCTGGAGGCTACCTGTACTCTTTGGCTGGTAGGGTAGCTCCCTCCTCCTACCCTACAACTATCTTTAAAAGTCATTGCTCAGCTTCTGTTTCTGTGATCACATTTCCTCTCTTTTTCTGCATTTTCTTAAGAACGTATGTGATTACATTTTATTTACCTGGATAATACAGGATAATCTCTCCTTCTCAAAATCCTTAATACAAATACATCTGCAGGGTCTCTTGTACCACGTGAGGTAACATGTCCATAGGTTCCAGGAATTAGGATGCGGACATCTCAGCTGTGGGGTTGGAGGATGTTCTTCAGTTCACCGTGGTAGTAGAGTCAGGATTTGAACTCGATACACCTGCTCTTGGAGCCACTTCTGTGCTCTTTCTGGCTTCCCTGTCACTTCCACATCTAAATAGCTCCTTTATGGTGTGTTTTACTTGTCTGCGTTTACCATTAGGATGCGTCTCTCCTGAAACAGGACACATCCTTTTAAGCCAAAGGAATTCAGATCAAGGAAATTATGTGGAAATCTTGAGGTATCAACAACAGAGAAAAGAATTGTTTTTGATTCCTCAGTCTTTTAAGGCTGTGTGTATGTCTGACTTCTACAGTTTATTAATTTACCTCAATATTAATATAAATTATAAATTAAGTATTAAGATAAGTATATGCATATTTACCTAAATTCAAGTAGTTTCTTGTGGCTAATGGCTGTGTAATTGCTATGATTCCACTAAACTACTATTATGGAACTGTAATGTATATCCTAAAGATATTTGTCTGAAATGAAAATTCTAACAACTCATTTTGCCTTAAGTTTTGGTTTCTCTTTTTGTGGGAACAGAGGTAAGGACTAGAATGATGTACATTTTAGAGGAGTTTTATATCATAGTTTGTTATGCCAAATAGTCTTGCTTCAGTCACTGGACAGCATAATTAATGGTAAAAAAATTTTGGTAGTTTATCATGTCCTTTTATTCCTAGAAGCACTTTATGAGCCTTCAGCTATTAACACAACTGTAGTCAGATACTGTGTGAAACCACATTTAGATAGTGTTTTCATTATGCTGGCAAATTTAACTATATTTCTGTGCAGTGTATGTGAGTCCCACCCAAACTTTAACCTGTTTCCATTTTGATGAGGTCCAATCAAGAGAAAAAGCAACAACAACAAAATCTTCCTGTGTGGCCTGTAGATATCAAGTCTGAAGATTATTAATACATTTCCAGCTTGGGACCATAAGCAAACAAACTCTTCCACAGATAACTACACCCTTCCTGTTTGGGATTGAGTTTACTGTGGAACAGATTTCGGAAATATGTTTCTGACCGTTGTGAATTTTATTTATAAAACTTTGCAGGGTGAGGTCCTTCCTTTAACAAAAAACTAATGATTTCCTGTCTAATGCCCAACCAGTGCATTTTAAGCAGTCTTTGTAGAAAATTTACCCTGTGGTACAGAATTACATTGCTTTGGGAAGTTCTGATTGTTCTTGTCAGCTAATGTACAAAAATTTGTCTTTTCAATGAATAATTCAAAAAGGACTTACAATTAAAAAATAAAACAGAGCCTTTAAATGCTTTTATTATCTTGTCTCCAGAGAATAGTTTGCAGTTTAAATAAATGCATGAACACATTTTAAATACGGTTTTACTTTTGATATGCAAATCTGTGCTACATTTATGTTCTGTAAATATGCTAAACGAAAAGTTACAGTTTAGGTAAAACAGATTTACATTAAAGAATTTGCAGGTTAATTCACAGTGTAACCTTATCCTCATCTAGTACATCTGCTATAAAGAAGTCTATAAAATTTAGGCCACCCACAAAGTGGTCTGCTGAGGCCAATGGTTGGTGTTAGAATGCTGTTATTATGTGGGTTGACTGGTTTGGTAAGGAATTTACCTCCACTAAGACTGTAAAAAACATCATGGTTCTGACTTCCCCCATGGGGACTGCACTGGCTTGACTTACGTTAGATACTCTGTTAGACCAGTTACTGTACTCCATTGCATTGACATCCTGTGTAATATCATGTGGATGGTATACTGTTTCCTAAGTTGGTTTATTAGTCAGTAATATTAATTCTGGGTCATGTAAACCTTGAGATAAACTGGAATAAATATTTGGTTTAAATAGTCGAATTAAATTTAATGGCTATTAGGGGTAAATTTCGTTCACTATTTAGAAAAACCGTGTGTGTGTTTTAGTGTTGAGATGGAGAAGGCAAACAGGATTTTATATTTTAATTTCTGGGTCATTTGAAGAACTTATTCTTTGGGGCTTATGAATTGTTTTCAAGAGCACGGAAGTGAATTTACTATAATTTGGCAACCTAGTACTGAGAGTCAAAAACAAATACGCTTCTTTAAATAGCTATTTTAAGGGATAAAAAAATATAGCAGACATTTAAAAATACAGCAGCAATCACCATGACTAGCAGTGATCATTTGAGGAATGAGAACTATCATGAATGAAGCAATGTCTCAAATCACTTCTAAGGTTTTAAAAAGTGAATAAAATCCTTTTTCAGAGAATGAACATGTTGATTGTTTCTGTTAAATTTGGAAAAATTAAAATTAAAACAGTACTTTTAAATCAGATAATTGGTATTTAATTTTCATGGTGACTTAACTAATTTTCTTTAAATACATGAATTACAGAGTATGAAAAATAGCATAGAAATCTAAAATGCATTTTGTGACTGAAACTAAGGAAATGACCTTTAGTGTGGAGAAAATTTAGCAGTTTCTAAACAGGAAATAATATTTGATTGCCATTGGTAAAAATTATATATACATATTGAAATATTAAAATATATACATTAAAGTGGAAAATATATATACCTGTATACATGCATATACTATATATACATCTGTGTGTACACATGTGTATGCATGAACATGTGTGTGTATAACATACTGTTTTGATCTGAACTCTGCCTTGGTGATTTTAACTATGGTCAAACATTTATAACTTGAAACGCTTTTTTCAAATAAATACTTTCAGCCTTCTTATAGTTGCTTGTTGTATACTAAACATAATTTTGAATCTATCATCTGGTCATGATTCAAACAAATAATCATGAAGTTAGGGGAGGGGCTTGTAATCTTATTTCTTCCAAACAAGTAAATGAATAAAGCTATCAGCATGTCTTACCTAGCTGGCATTTGTTCTTAGTTCTTCTCATTTCTAGTCTTATGTCCTATTAGTAGACTGCATCATGCTTGACAAATGCTATGCCTAACTTCTATAGTCAGTGATGTGGCATATCAGTGCTTTTCTACTCATTCAACTTGCCAGCAAACCTCAGAGATCGTAGTTTAAATGGCCTTTGGCAGTAGTGTTCACTCAGAGCAAGAGAGGTTTTGTGTCTCCCTTTTAGATTTCAGTATCATAATTCTGTCGACTGAATCAGCTCAATGTTTGGCTAATTATTCTTAGTAACCACAGTGTATTTGTCTTTCTAGGTTTACCGACAAGACTGTGAAACTTTTGGGATGGTTGTGAAAATGCTGATTGAAAAAGATCCTTCATTAGAAAAGTCTATACAGTTTGCCTTGAGACAGAATTTACATGAAATAGGTGAGCGGTGTGTTGAAGAACTCAAGCATTTTATTGCAGAGTATGACACTTCTAGTCAAGATTTTGGAGAGCCGTTTTAGATTGCTTTCTCAGGCAAAAAAAAATTTCTAGATTTTTTTCCCCCTGGATTGTGTAAATCCTTAATATATAGAATTTTTGTGAAGAGAAATACTTTATGATAGTTGACCATATTTCCAGTATCAAATAAACATCTAAAATAGTCTGTTTAAGATATTTTAATTAGAATCTTTTTTATCTACATGTAGAGCCTTCTAATCCATACTTATCTTTTTTTCCCCCTCTCCTAAAACGATGGGTCAATTAATTTTTCAAGCTTTCTTGAAAATGCAGTCCAAGATTTCTGTACTTACAGGACATGTCCTGTAGTCTTCCATTGTTATGTGATCATTTGTTTGGTCACACTAGTGTAATTTATAGGTTAGAATACATTCCACTTAAACATTTGTAATCTTTTTGCATTTCATAGTCAGTGATACCATGTGAAAATGTTAGAATTCTGAGTTGTGTTTTATTGACTTGTTGCTTGCTTACCGTAGGCTTTGTAACTTTCAATATGTTTAAGTATATTCAAATAAACTGAATACTTTGGTATCTTGGGGAATATTTGCTTTGAGGATAATTCTCATTGTGATAAAATAGAGCATTTAAATCTCTGAAAGACACCTCATAATAAAATCCTCTTTTCCAAGTAAATGAACTCAATGTCTTCTGTTAAAATAATCCTGAAACGTCTGACTAGTCTCACTGATGTGTGAGTCTTAAATATTATCCACATAGAAGACTAACAGAAGGGGAAGTTGGAGATGAAAGATGAGGCCTATTTTAAAATTGCGATTTCTGTAAAAATTTCTAACCAAAAGAGAAAAATTTAGAATATGGGGAAGTAGTGGAGTTCATTTTATCTATAGGCCCATATTCCCCATCTCAAGAAAGAACGTGATTGATAACATATCTATAATTAAACACATTATGCCTTTGTTAATCTCTGTTTGTAATCCAACAAACTCTTGTTCTGCTGTCCTTTTTAGGGGTTCATAGCCCTCTCAAAGTGTTTTTGAATGAAACAAAGAGTAGGCAGTAAGCCTAGCACATCTACCCTTCACCAAGCCGCCTGTGTAAACAGTCCTTCATGAGCGACCCATCCAGATCACGGGTTAGTTAAGAATCTAACTGGGACAATTAGGGTATTCCGCTCATTTCCTGATCACTTCCAGCTGCCCGGTGGCATTTAGCCAAAATATGTAATTTCGTGGCATGTGTTTCGAAACTTTTAAAAATATTTGTTATTCCTACCCAATTTCATTATCCTTCCATTCTTTTTCCATTCCACTCTCTTCTCAGTTGAATTTTGGCATTATTTTTAGTGGCCTCTATGACTATATCTAAAGAGCTATACCAGAGTAGATAAAAATTCTCTTAAAAGTAGAAATAGCAGTATAAATAATTCTAGTGGATCCTGTAATGTGTGCCTCAAAATATGCATTATGCAATTTCACAGATTAAAAAACGAATTGAAGGCAACAATTTATTAAGTTTCCTATATGAGATCACCTTGAATTTAGATACTCTACATGAGCCAAAACTAAACCCTGTGTATTATCTTTGGTATTCTTCCCTAATGTGAAAAGTGATTTTATCTGTTACCCACATTAGAAAGACTAAGAAAGTACTGATTTGTTTCTAACGCCCATTTTTTCTTCTTAAATATTCTAATTCCAGGATTCATTTCCTCAAGTCAAGATGTCACAAGTTTAAAAATAAAACTTGAGACTCAACTACCTTGAGACAGAGGAGTTGTTCACTTTGTTGAAATTCATTAAACTAGAGCAATTTTACTCACAGATGCATTTAAATATAGGTTCAGTGGATAGTTTCTTTTCTCCTTTCCCCAAATTACATTCAACATTTCAAGCTGTTTATAACTTGCCATCAGGTGGGCTTGTCAGTGTTAAATCTGTTTGTTTTATTTTTAAAGCTTTTTAAAGTTTTATTTTAGGATAGATGAATTCAGATACCTGCCAGGGTTTGTATGTTGCAAAATGTTCTTGATTAAAGAAATCTGTTTGTAAATTATCCATTGTTTTTGAGTATGCCCAATTGATGTGGTAAAGTTTTGTCTTACCATAAAGCCTTGATGATCAATAGGGAGAAAGCAGATATTGTGAAGCTTTTGTGAACTTTAAAAGTGCAAAATAAAGCAACCAGTTTTAAATAATTAGATTGTTTCTTTTTTAAAAAAGAAAAAAAGCTGGCTTAAAATGTTTTTCTTAAAATGTAGATTTTTATTGCTCTCTACGGCAAGATTGCTTCTGAGTGTTCAGTTCACCTACTCAGCAGCAGGATGGAGGATGTTTGAGCGTTGAGGAACTATAATATTAACTTTGGTGACTTGGGGAATCTCCGTGTCTGAGAAAGCGGTTAATGAGGTAAGATTGAGCACGGAGTCACGTGCCTGTGTGCTAAGTCGCTTCAATCATGTTCAACTCTGTGCAACCCTAAGGACTATAACCCGCCAGGCTCCTCTGTCCATAGGATTCTCCAGGCAAGAATACTGGAATGGGTTGTCACACCCTCCTTCAGGGGATCTTCCCAACCCAGGGATCAAATCTGCATCTCTTCCATCTCCTGCACTGGCAAGTGGGTTCTTTACCACTATGCCACCTGGGAACCCCGTTGAGCATACATAATGCAATAATTGTGTAATTATGAATCTGAGTTTCAGAGAATTACAGGATAAAATCCTACCTCTTTATAGTAACCTCTGAGGTACAGGAAACGTGTTGTCTTTGTGACCCTGGTTCCTAGCATAGCTTGGAAAGTTGGTCCTCCTGTTTTCTGTGCTTCACAAAGGAAGTGACATTTGATCTCTGGGTCTTATTCAGGGAGAGAAGGGAAAGTATTGGAAGTTCAGGTTGCGGAAGATGATAGGGGATGAATGTAAGAAATGGTAGATTGAGAGCAGGAACATGAAGGGCTTTGAATCCTTTCTCTGCTACTTAAGATTCTTAAATAATTACCTTTGTATCAATATTTATTCTTGCCATAAACATTGATTCCTAGTAGCCCCTCTTCTGCTTGCCAGCCCTGAGGCAGTTCATAGATCCAGAACCTCATGAAGGAAGGGCAGGCCAGATCCCCTGAAGAAAAGACTCATGCTATACTGCCTAAATATTCTGTAGTAGTTTCAGCTTTTGGCGGGGGGTTAAATTATTTTTTTAGAGGTAGCTGATGAATAACATACATTTCATGTGTACAAGCGTCTATCCTTACTTCTGTATACTCCAGAGTGTGCTCACCAGCAGACTGTAGTTTCCATCTATTACCGTACAGTAATACGGTCGCCTTCCCTGGTAGCTCAGCTGGTAAAGAATCTGCCTGCAATGCGGGAGACCTGGGTTCCATCCCTGGGTCAGGAAGATCCCCTGGAGGAGAGCATGGCCACGCCAGTATTCTTATCTGGAGAATTCCATGGACAGAGGAGCCTGGCGGGCTACAGTCCCTGGGGTCGCGAAGAGCTAGACATGACTAAGTGACTTAGCACAAGATAGAAATACCCACACTTATGGAGACACTTGCTGAAGAGGACACCTGAGGTCTTTCTCCACTGCCTAGGCTGCTCCTGTTCGGTCATGTTTTTCCGGTTAGAACAGGTGTGAGATGGGGAGGAGGAAAGGACAGAGTGATCCTGGCCGGCTGGCACGTGACCGTCAGGACTCCACTCTCCGGGAAGGCTGCTGCTGGCCCGGGGCTCTGCTCCTGGGGCTCCTGCTGGTGCCCCCTCTCAGGCTTTCTGGCTGAATCCCTGCTGTTGTCCTTGAGGGCAGTGAGGGTTCGCCGAGAGGGTGAGGCCCCAGCAACCAGAAATGTGTGCTGTTCCCCCATCAGTCTGATGGGAAGAGGCCCCCTTTCACGACCAAACTCTCAGGAAGACGCACTGGCCAAATGGCTTTAGTGCCCTCAAGCAGACCCAGCACCAGCGCCTGGCATGAGCACACCGTCTGCTTGCCTGAGGCTGCTAAGGCCAGAAGGGGGTCAGCCCCCAGAGGACGGGGCTATGTGAGAACGTCGGTATGTGAGAGAGGGCGGAGGGCTGGGGTGGGCGGGAGAGAGGCGACAGTCCCACAGAACCACAGCTCAGCAGGTCAAGGCATGTTTTGTGGTCAAGTATTCAATTTCCCTTTCCTTTACTGGCCAGGACTGAACCTTAGCTGTGATGTGGGCTCAACCAAGGTGGCCTTCCACCACCACAGAGGGTGGGCACGGGGTGTGGCTCCTCAACACTGCAGGGCTTCCTCAGCTGAGAGAGGGGAGTCATGTGTGAAAGTCACCTCTCCTTTCCAACACACGAGCAAGAAGAGAGGGGCCAAGAAGAGAGGCACCGTTTTCTCAACATCTCATGCCCTGGGGCAACTTGACCTCTGCAAAGCCTACACGGCCTGCCCCCATCCTGAGGTGCGAATGTTGAGTGTAGGTAGGGGCATGGAACTGGTCCCCACCTTGTAGGAACTTCACATTTTAAAAACTTTGTATTCCATTACTTCTGTAGAGTAGAATCAAGTGTACCATCAGATGTGGCTTACATTTCAGGTTTAATATACTAAATATAGGATTAGAGGAGCACCATGTTTTTCATTTATTTCATTATCTGAACCAGGTTAGAAGGACCATTCTAATGTTTTTAGATTCACAAACACTTTTACATGTTGTAAGCCAATCACTTTACAATTAAGGGCTTACCTAAGGTCATATAGCTGGAAGGGGCACAGTTAGTGTTTTACCCCTATCTTTCAACTTTAAAATTTAGTGTTCTTAAAAGAAGTAGAAGTTTAGTGGTCATTCAGAACTAGGTTCCAGTGGTGACTCCAGGACACACTAGCTGTTGGTATGTACATTTACAGTGTAATATGTTTGCGATGGGCAATATATAAAAATAACTTACAAACAACTTGTGATAAAATCCTTGCTCAGTAGATTTCACCTGTATTCAGTCACTACTACCGTCTATGTTGATTTCTATGACTTCTGCTTCGGAGTTAATTTAGAAAACATCTGACAGGTTCGTGAGACGTGGTTGTTAAGGGGCAGGTAGGGTTACAGCCCCCAGTTACCACACAGCCTGGAACTCAGCTCTTTAGTGTGGTACCTGGACCCACAGTGGTTTGAGAAGAGCCAGTTAAGGGGAATAAACCTGGTAATTCAACTCTCCTATACTGGGAGCCAGCATTAATTAAACATAGTTAACACTCTTTCAGCTTTGCTTACAACATGTTCAGAGATTCCAGACTGCCACTAACTGCATTGTAGAAAAAAAAAAAATCATTTTATCTTGGTAATTGGGGGAAAAATACAACACGAGGGAGGAAAATGTCTTGTGTTCCATATTCTCTATGCCATTTCCAGACTGCTTACTTAAGAAAGGAAAAGGCCAACCTTTGAAGCATATGCACCTAGAGGGAGATAACCACTGCCAAACTTCATGCCCACTCAAGAGTCCCAAGCATTAAAACCAATCGTCTTTAAAGCTACCAACTCCCAGGAGCCATGGTCTCTGGAAGGATCATCCTTTCAGGAATCTTTGCCAAGTATCTTGGTAAATGAAGAGTCAGAAAAGGGAAATGACACTTTATGCTGAGTGGGTGACCTGTCTGCTGGCTACCCAATAAATTCAGTTTGGTCTTCACAGAATACCAAAGCTGGAAGGAAGCCTTTGAGATGGTTGAGCACCTCTCATTTTACAGAAATGGAAACTGGGTCACAGCACTCAACCCGCCTGAGTTAATGAGCGAGGGGAGTCTCCTAACCCACATCCCCTGAATTCTAGAGTCTAGCATGCTTTGCATCTCTCCAACATCAACTTTGTGGCAGGTCTATATTAGACTAGTAATCACTTTTTCCAACATCAGTTGCTTTTAGTTTGTTGACCTAAACATGCTAAAACAAGTGATAGCACTTAGGAGAACTAGTTTCATATTCTTGATGATACTGTTCATGTTGTCTGGAATCAAGTGCTTCTGGAGAATGCTCTGCAAGTTCCTTCTCAGTTGCCCTAACAGCGCCTGTGCACATACGGCAGCAGGGATGTGAGATTTCTTTTGTAAAAATGAGTTGAGGTTAAAACTGATCTCTCAAATGGGAATCTGACCAGCTAGCTTGGTCTGTTCAAGCAAGAAGACTGGCTGTAATCCTATGAGCAAGTCTATACACACATACCCCATGTCTTACTTGTCCTCTACACTTCCTTTGTAAGCTGCGAAAGCCACCCTTCACCTTTCTTCCCCTAGTAAAGTTACCACCCTGATTTTGGCATAGAGATGCCAGAGCTCAGAGATGCAAAACTCAGTTGCTCCTGCTTATTTCTCCAGTGAGCCTGGAAGCCTTCCTCGAGTGCTCTGAGCGCGAGCAGAAAACCCACACGACTGTTCAGGAGCATGCCTTGTTAGAAAGTTCCAAAGAACAGCTAGAGAATCTAACTAGGCAATTTTCTCATTTGACAAATTAAAAAGGCCCTTTTTTATAATTGTGTTGCTAACATTAAATCTGATAATAAGGCTTTTAGTGGAATTTTTTGAAATCCCAATAATTTTTCTTCCTTGAACATCAAAAAAAAAAGTCACATCTTTCTGTAAATAGTAATTAGTTGTGCCTCCTCTAGACAGCTCTAAGGGATGACTTCAAGTACTTAAATTTATAACCCATGCGCTGATGGCAGGTTCCTTTTGCTCAAAGGGCTTCAGAAATGTTTGAATTAGTTGCTAGCATTGAGAAGGTGGGAGACGTTTTACCAGAGTTCAAGTTCTTGGCTGCTTTTGGAAAGACTGACGTCCTAGCACTGCTTCTCCCGTGCCCGGCAGCAGTCGCGTGCTCCACAGGAGCGCGGCGCTCAGCCGCAGCCTGCCCACCCCACGTCGGCCGTCCCACGGCACCTCCACACCTGTTCTAACTTGCCTGGCCCGCCACCCGAGGACCACACAGGGCAGGGCCACGTGCCACACGTGGACATCTAGCCGTCTTCAGTGCTCATTCCAGTTTTACTTCTGTCTTACAATGGCTTATGCTTTGGATCTAACGTGAGAACTATGCTCAGTTGCACCCAACTCTTTGCGACCCTGTGGACTGGGGCCCACCAAGTTCCTCTGTCCGAGGAATTCTCCAGGCAACAGGACTAGAGTGGGTAGCCCTTTCCTCCTCCAGGGGACCGTCCTGACCCAGGGGCTGAACCCGCATCTCCTGCACTGGCAGGTGGGCCCTTTAGCACTAGCACCACCGGACAGCAAATCTCTCCTTGCACTTGTGATACTTATTTAACTCAGGAACTAGAAAGCTGAGTGTCAAGGAGATCAGGTACATACACAAGGTGAGTCCTTCTCTTACTGAGGACTGAAAGCAGCGCCCATTGACTTAATCAGCATCCCTCCACGGGCTGTATGTGCTCCAGTTTGGTCTGAAGTGAGGAAAAGGCAATCACTGGGCTTCTGCTTCACCCATGTAGAGACCAGAGGCAGTGTTTCAGTATTTGATACTTAGCTTGGGGCTAAATTTTGAGTTTTGTGACGGACCAAACACTTTGTTAACGAAATCTTTGAACACCTTCTAGCAAATGTAGGCCTAGTTTTCTAGCCTAATTCTTTACAGGGCTGCAGGGCAGCTGCTTCTTTCTTCCTTTGTAGACAGTCAGTCTTCTTTGTTATTGCTATCAACCAAGATTTAAAAGCTTCAAAGCTTACATTATTATTGTGAATAAATATTTCTGCATTTCCTTAAACCTTTGGCAGTCGATATAACCCTTATGTAAGGAAATGAAGAAATGAATGGGGTGATTACTAGGAGGAGCAAAAGCAACTAGGACTTGAAAACTACTGAGGACAGTGACTTCAGCTTATACCTGCCTTTCTCCAGGCCAAGTAAGGCTGAGTATTTCATTATCCACCCTTTCAAGGCAAAGGTCTTTTCTAAAAGGATGCCCACTGTTTGCAGCAAAGGTTCTGAAAAGATCTTCAAAATCTGGAAACCTGCTCCTGTCATGTGAGATCGTGAGGGAACAAGCACTTGCATTGTAAATGAGGATCAAGAGATTGCCTTCTTGAGGAAAACTGGCGACAGCCATCAAAATTGTAAACGCATAACCTTTCTCCCAGTAACCGTGCTACTCAGAATTTATGTGCATATGTGCCAATGAAGGATAAAGTGTCTATGAGAAAACTGAAGCCCATCACCAAGGGACTGGTGAAATAAATTATGGTATATCCAAAAGCAGACTATTATGAAGTCATTGCAAGAACAGAGTGAGGTAGACCTATATGCACTAACGTGGAATACCCACATGTAAAGTGAGAAAAGCAAGTCTTAGCTGGTCTAGTTTCCTGCCATTTTAAAAAGATACATTAATGTGAATATGCTTTGAACATCTGAAGGATACACAACTAATGGGTAACAGTGGTTACTTCTAGGGAGGGGAACCAAGGGAAGGAGAGTGGAAAGGAGATACTTCATGTCTTTCGCTTTTTTTTAAACCATGTGCATGCATTTTCTTTGCAATGCTGTTTTTAAAATGAATCAGAACAGGGAGATGATAATGAAGTTTTTGAGAAGATCTCCCCCACCTTGGTGTGCTTCTGAAGGGCTCTGTCTAGCCTGGATACCAAGCCTTGCCCTATCCAGGGGTGAGTACAGGGGATGCTGTTGACTGCTGGTTTTCCTATTGGATTCAGGTCTGCCCTCCTAGGGCCCAAGAGCTTTTCCCACACCAGTACATGTGGGCGGCTCTGCCTCTATGCCTCAAGTACTATTTCACACAAGCTAGTAGGGCACGTGGACGTGCAGGAGTCAAACGTTGGTCTGTTAATGGTAGAACAGCAAGGCTAGTCAGAGGAGCAAAATGAATGTGATCTGGATGTGTTTGAAGAGATCTTGTTCAGAAAGGTCATTTGTTATTGATTAAGCATTTATTAAATACCTTCCTAAGGGTCTGAGATACCACTAGGACACTAAGTTACGACTGAAACATATGGGCAAGAATGACCCATATCAAAGTACTAGCTTGTCAGTTCAAATCCAATGTAATTCCCCCTTCAAACAGAACCCCAGATTAACTTTAAGTAGCCAGCAGCACAGAATCCTCTAATTTAAAGATTTTAAAAGAATAACATAACCAGAAGGCCAACAAATTAGCTGGAAGGGAGGGGTGAAAAGGAATCAACCTACAAAGCACTCTGCCACAGAGAGCAGATCCTTGTAGTTTTTTGGTCTCTTTCCTTGAGATAATCACTACCTTGCTGAAAACGGGAAAGGCACCCCTTGCCATCCCCAAGGGGAAAAAAATATTCACCCAAACAGCTTCTCCTTGTTTTTAACCATATATTCCAGGGGTATGTGTGGGATTATTTTTGTTTGTTTTTACATTTATACAGTTTACATTGCTTGACCCATAAATAACACTTGTAAGATTAATAGGGCCATAGTTTTAAAGAGTATTTACATAGCCCCACCATGCATACAGAGCCTTTTTAATGTTGAAAAATTAAAAAAAAAAAAAGATCTTTCCAGCACTAGGCAATATAAATGTGACCATCTAAACTTATAAACCCTGACTAAGATACAAGCAATCATTTCATCCATAAATGCTGTTTCTGGTTCCCTAACAAATCTAGCACTGCAGTGTAACAAACATCTTACATTTCAGGGATATAAAAATATCAGCTTTAAAATCTGAACTGTACAGTATGTACATTAATATTTGCACCGTTAAATTAGGAATACACTTAAGTCTATGAAATACTACATTATAAATAGCAATGTTCTTTTCCATCTGTAGCTGGAGCTAATATAATGTTTACCTGGCTAATCAGGGCTGGAAGGGGACGAGGTGGCCGTGCACAGTGGGACGCACAGTGTTGGCTGGGGCACATGACTACGTGCATGCCACACGACTGGACAGACTGTCAGGACCTGGGTCAATCTGGTGCAGACGGACGACAAACACTATTGCTTGACAAAGGTGGCTCGAGTTCTCATTGTCTAAAAATCAACACCCCCATCCAATCACCTCTCAACAGCTTCTCGCGGATCTCTCGAGGTTTGGAGACCAAAGCAGCTGTGTCAAATTGTGATGCACCCAACAGACACACGAGGTCATGTCTACCTGGCACCATCCAAGGAGGGTAAGTGGAGAAATCACACCTTCCAAAGGTTAAATCTGACACTGTAAACAGCAGTCGGGGTCTCATTTACATGGGCAAAGCACTTGAATCTATTTTAGCAACTTTCCTATGGAAGAAAAAAGATATGATTTAAGATGGTTAATGGCTAAGTTTAAATACAATCTCCGCAGCTACCACATTAAGAAATAATACAGTTTTTGCCCTTGTGTCCCTTTTTCTTCTTGGATTTAGTTGTCCTCTGACCAAACTGAGGCGTGGGGAGTGCAGAAGTTGGACTAGAAAGGTCGTCTGTATAGTAGGCGTATCTCTGTGGCCGGGGCTGAGGAATTGGTTGTCCAAGAAAATACCCTTCTTCTTCTGAGTCAGAGGAGGAGGAGGTGGAGGAGGAGCACCAGGAGTCGTCGTCCTCCCCGTAGAGGCCTAGAAATCGCGGCCCTCCCGGGTTCTGCAGGGCGTAGTCAGAAGTGGCGTGGGTGTACTGCCCATAGAGGTCAGCATTCTGGATGTAGGCCTGGATTTCCCGGGCACTCTTATTCTGGATAAACTTTTCATAGTTATCGGGGGTGTAGAGCCGCAGCCTGTCCTTGGGAGAGTATTTTCTTTCTGTGACAAGGTTCAGGGCATTGTCTGAGCGAGACTTCCTACTTCTCCTGCGGCGATGGTGATGTGACCTGGGTCCCCTCTCTTCAAAATGGTACACCCGTCTCCGAGTTCTCTCACTCATTGGTGGCTGCCGGATTTCGATGTTCTCGTAGCTTCCATTGTCAATGACATCATCTGAAAACTTGACCTGCTGTGGCCTGGACTGAGACTTGGACCTTCGGAGCACTGGCAGGTGAAGTGGTTTCTCCTCGGGCAGGATCTTTTCTGGACACAACTCTGAACTGAGGCTCTTCAAGGACTCTGTGCTCCTGTGCAGCATGGAAGAGTTCAAAGTCCCCATGTTGCTCATTTTCTCACAGTCTTCTGTCTCTATTTCCTCAAAGTTTTGCAGAGAATACAATGACGGCCTCGGCTTGCTTTCTCCATCCACTGACGCCCCTGAAAGAAAAGACAAGACATGACTGTCAATAACCCTAACACTCTGACAGTTATTACCAACAAGCTTTAGAAGCATTTTGAAGTGAAGTCCCTTGAATTTCAATATCTGATGAACAATCACTGGGCAAAACCAACGGACATATATACTTAATCGAGAAGAGGTATGAATTTTATCATTGAAACAAGAGGCCCAGCATCTCTTATGAGCCCCAGGCATTTGGGGGCCAAACATGAGTTACAGCCCATGGGATGAGCAGCCAAACTAAAAGCTCTTCATAACAGTTCTGTCATTAATTTATTAACATGACACACAGAAGTTTCTGTCTCTCAATCCATTAAAGCCAGCTGTTTCATCTGAATCCCTCTCAAAGCAGTCCTTCCCTTCGCATGCACACAACCATCATTATGGCCCTCTTCTTAAGCCAAGACTAGTCTTCTCTTATATCTGGACTGGTAGTCGAACGGCCCAAGGGCCAGATCCAGCCCACAGCCTACGTGTGGATACAGTTTCACTGGGCCAGATATATCTGTTTGCTTCTCTGCTGCTTATGGTTTTTTCCACAGTGTAGAGTTGAGTAGTTACAACAAAGACTATAATGTCCCAAAAGTCCTAGCTAGCCTTTTACGGAAAAAGTTTGCCAAACCCCTGACCCCAGGCCTTTATCCAATCTTCTGCTCTGTCAACCCATAAACTGATATTCCACTTCCAGGTTAATTCCATTTTAAAACTTTGCTCAAAACCGATGATGTTGCGCTCCTTGTTATAACAGGGCTCAGGCAAGTTAAAAGAAATGGATGTAACCCAGCTGACATGTCTTAAGCAACAACAGGGAGTGCTGTGAACTGCTGTCAACTGGTGACTACATAGCTTCCCAATTTCTAAATAAAGCCTATTTTTGAGCCGATTGTTGTCAAGAAAAGTCAGCAATAACACGACGTATACCAAATGTTGTCCATTTTTGATATTTAAATGTTGAAACACCTATCAGAGGGCCTAGCAGACAGGAGGTGCTTAGTATTTAGTTTTACCCACCATTCCTTAAGTTCCCCTAAATTATAGGCTTTAATGTTGACAAGCCCAACCAAAGTCAGGAGGGTAGCTGTCTTAACCCTCTGTGCCCAGCACCTGGCCTGGGGCCCTCCTGGCAGCTGCTCAAGCCTCTCCTGCCTATGTTACAATGTAACATAACCTTTATGAAAGGACTAGTGTCATTGGTTGAACTATGAAACTTACCAAGCAACAACAGTACCCAAAAACTTGTGGCAAATGTAAGATTCAGGAGGGTTGGGTTCTAGGATCAACCTTATCTTTAAATACTTTTATAAAGTTGGGCATTTAGCTTCTTGGTTTTTTTGGTGTTCTGGTTTTGTATTTTTGATCATGCCACGTGGCTTGTGGAATCTTGGTTCCTCAACTAGGGACTGAGCCCGGGTCATGGAAATGAAAGCATGGAGTCCTAACCACTTGACCGCCAGGGAATTCCCTAGTCTCTTGCTAATTCAACTTTCCACATTTGTAAAATGCAATAATATTCACTCTCTCAGGGTCATTGTAAGGATGAAATGTAGATAACTGACACCAAAGTGTTTTGAAAACATTAAAGTGAAATTATTTTATAATCTGGGTTAAAAAAGAACTTAGCTAATTTTGAACTGTCTATTGCCACAGGGCAATTCAGGAAAATAAAAAAAATGTTCTGTGCTTATGGAGTATGCATGTTGATTTTAATATCTTTAATTCATACAGAATGATCCAAAGAGTCCAATATCTTTCAAATACAGATGTAGACTCCATCATCCAAATAAATTCATCTCTTCTCTTCAAAACAGGGGTAACAATACCTGTCCCCAAAGACTGTACTGAAAGCTTATTTTATATGTATGCATACACGTATGCGAGTGTTTGCTTGGCTATCTGTTCTGTTCAGTCGCTAAATTGTGTCCAACTCTGTGACTCCACAGACTGCAGCATGCCAGGCTTCCCTGTCTGTCACCATCTTCTGGAAATTGCTCAAACTCATGTCCATTGAGTCGATGATGCCATTTGACCATCTCATCCTCTGCCGCCCCCTTCTCCTCCTGCCTTCAATCTTCCCTAGCATAAGGGTCTTTCCCAATGAGTCAGCTCCTCATGGCAGATGGCCCAAGTATGGAGCTTCAGCTTCAGCATTAATCCTGCCAATGAACACTCAGGATTGATTTCCGTTAGGATTGACTGGTTTGATTTCCCTGCTGTCCAAGGGACTCTCAAGAGTCTTCTCCAATATCACAATTCGAAAGCATCAGTTCTTCGGTGCTCAGCCTTCTTTATGATCCAGCTCTCACATCCATACATGATTACTGGAGAAACCACAGCTTTGATGCTACAGACTTTTGTCAGCAAAGTGGTGTCTCTGCTGTTTAATACACTATTGTTTTGCTACAGCGTTTAGCATTTAACTGAAACTCCCTCCTTCCCATGGTCTACAGTTTTAAAAATCATAGCCCCACCCCCCCCCCCAAAAAAAACATAGACCCTACTGGTTGCTGAACTGTAACTTTTGGCATAAACTTTTTAGTGGCTCCTTTTTCAAATACCCCATAATCCCTAGATTACATACCTGTGATATTAGACAAAGCCAAAGAATCCATAGAATCCCGAACGCTTTGCTCTGGTTTCAGGTCTGACAAGCACTCCAGGGAGTCTCCACACCACTGGGTTTGACCCTGACTGTACCCGGAAGCCCCGTGGTCCAGATCCAACTCCTGGAGTCTTCGATTGCTCGCCGGGCCTGGGTGGCTGCCATAAGCAGAGTCTCCCAGCCCATCTTGTGACTGTGCCCAGTACATATCAGACTGGTATTTTTTACTTGCAAGGCTCTGGTTGTTTTGCTTTAACTCGGTCTTGTTTTTAACCATGTTATCAGCTATCCAGTGCTCACTGGCTCGAATGTCCATCTCACTGGGCTGCTGCTGAAAGAGACTTTTATCACCAAACTTGAGGAGGAGCTGTGTCATATAATCTTCATGCTCCGCCCATTCTTCAGGGTCTTCTGGGGTTTCGTGCTCTACTCTGCCTTTCCAAAATTCTTCATTGACAAAACTTGCTCCTTGCCTGGAAAGGCTCAGATCGTCCAGCTTCCGAGATAGGGTGTCGTCAGCATTGCCCGACAGGCCGGGAAACTTGTAGTTCAGAGCAGGGGACAGAAGGAGTGACTGACGACACTGGTCTGCTGACCGGCTGCTCTTGCCCATCCGGACACTTCTCCTGGAGTCTCTTGACCGAGCCGACTGGAACGCAGAGTCGGAGGAATCGGAGGCATGCATGTCTTCACCGAGGCTGCATGTCTTCGAGCAATAAATCTGGCCTTGTTTGGGAAGGAAGGGGCATCCCAACAGAGAGGTTTTGCACTGGGCACAGGAAAAGCAGGCCTCTGTGGCATGCCAGTGCTGCCCATCATAGGTCATCTGCGCGTGGTCCACACCTGTTTCGAAAAAGGAAAGAATCACAAGTTATGGTTCTGCCCTGACACAGAGGATGAAGAAAAGACAGACTGTGGGCATGAGGGAACCTTTGAAGGTGAGGAGACTGTCTTGGATCTTGATAGAGCTGGGACTTACACAGGTGCAGTTCATTCTCATTTATAAATTGATCTATGTGCTAAATTTCCTGTTAGTTCCAAAATCAATCCTTGCAGAGTCTCCAAGGTCACTTGCAGACATGTGCAAAGTGGCAAAAAATTTGAGTCAAGTGATGCTGCTGCATCCCAGCTGAGGTGAAAGGGGGGCCTCTTGTGTCAGTGCTCACACCTCACACAGGCCTGTTTTCTTTCCCATGTCTGTACTTTCTCTTCGTGACTTTGTTGTTTAAAATGGCCCGAGCACACAGCTGAAGTGCTCTCTAGTGTGGCCCAGCACAGAAGGCTGTGATGTGCCTCACAGAGGCAATCCACGGGTCAGATGAGCTTTGTCCAAGCAGGTGGGACAGGGCTGTTGACTGTGAGTTCAATTTAATGAATCAACAACATATATTAAATAAGTGTCTTTAAACCAAAATACACAGGAAATAAGATTATCTGTTTGACTGGTTTATGACACTGTTTCAACCAGAGGCTCAGAGGAACTAACTCACTGTATCTCCAGGAGCAATGGCTAGGTATTGGATAATCATGTTCATGGAGACTTAACAGATCACAACTGCCAGGAGTGATGAGAATCCAATCTACACCCGTTCATCAAAATTCATCAAACCAAAACACTGAAATCTTTCAGATTTCACTGTATGTCTACGTAAACTATACTTCCATCAAAAACAAAAAGAAAGAAAAAAACACTGGATAATCAGAGACAGAGTGACGGCCAAGTGACAAAGCCGCAGGCTGGGCCACAGACGCACCGATATGCTCCCCGCACGTCTCGCAGTACTCTGCATAGAGGGACTCGAAGCAGCCGCAGCAGAAGGGGCGGCCGTCCTTCATGATGTACCTCTGTCCCCCCAGGACCGTCTCGCACTCCAGGCAGCAGAAGTGTTTCATGTGCCAATGCCGGCCCTCAGCTTCCGTGCACTCGTCAGCAAAAATTATCTTTAAAGAGAAACAAGAAACCACAGGATGAAAGAAAATCATTGTGAATGATTTTAAAGGCCAAGTAACTGCGTGTTTTCTGGGCAACTGACAGGCACTGGATCTTTGTTTCTTACAGCCTCAAGCTTACATGTAACTTGATGTAGCTACAGAACAAGAACAGAAATTGAAAACATTGAAAAAGAGAAACTAAGTGCATGCTTACACTTTAAAAGAAAACACAGAATTCTGCATTGGAGGTAATACACTGGGTCATACTGTTGCTCCCCAGTCACACTTTGTAGGCATAATGTGGCAAAGAACACATTAACCCTGAAGTAATTTAGTGGCCTGTGCACCTTTTAATATAAAAAAAAAAAACTCATTAAAGTGGCTGTGAGTCACCAGTTACAGCGATCTGGGGGCTGGACAAGTGAACAGCACTTAATGCAGATAATGCTTCCTCTGACCTGATGGCCATCTCCAGATTAACGGCTTTTTGATTTTTCCATATTTTTGGTTTCACAAACTTTTCAAATAGCACATCATAGAAGAAATTTAAATATACAAAAGTAAAAAACTGGAAGTTTACTATTACTGATTGAAGCAGACTAGGGAGATATAATGCATAAATGCAATGAGGTTCCTTGGATGGGGTGTCAGAATAAAACACAGACATGAGTAGAAAAACTGAGGAAATCTAAACAAAGTCTATGATTATTAGTTAAAGTATTATAACAATGTTAATTTCTTAGTTTTGATGCATATACCATGATTACATAAGATAATTAACAAGCTAGGAGAAGGGTATACAGGGACTCTCCATGATATTTTTGCAACTCTTCTGTAAATCTAAAATTCCTTAAAAATAAAAAGCCTACGGTAGAAAAACTTCATTTTGCACCACCAGCCCTTCCCACACATGCTCCAGGGTTAACCACTGTGAACTCAGTGTACACGCTGTTTCTGAGTGTTTACAACTATGTATACAGTCTGTTCTTCCCCCCTTTAACAAAAATAAGATCAATCTTTACACACTCTTCTTGCAACTTGCTTTTTTCTCATAATCCATCAGTGCACAGACACCAGCCGCATTTTCTCCATTAGCTGCATAGGATTCCCTTATCCCACTGTACAGGGTAATCTTAAAACTACATACACACAGCACATGCAGTGGAGATTTCTATTTGGCTGAGGTGTGAACAGTGGAATATTGGCTGACTAGAAGCTTATTTATTTTTCCCGGTGTTAAGGGGTGAACTTTTTTACCTCGTCACATGCTGAACACCGGGGTTTGAGCAGCTCAGCATGGTGCCGGCCACAGTGAATTTTTCCATCCTGATAAAAATAGATGAGGTCAACCAGCAGCTCACTGCACGTGAAGCACACAAAACAGGATGGGTGCCAGCACACTCCCGGGCCCGCTCGAGAGGCAAACACCGCAATTTCACCTCCATTTATCTTCAGCCCACACTAAAAACAAAAGGATTTAGATTTAAAACGATGCTTCTTCAATGACTGCAGTCTCTGCCTTTTCCACTTAACACCCAATCCCAGATCTATCAGCGAGACTTTCTGATCCCTCCTGCTAGTGGTTAAACAACTCTTCACTGTGGAACTGTCATTCTCCACTGGAGTGAACACGCCTCGGCTTTACTACCTACCACACTGGACTGCTCGCTGAGAGCACTCGCGGTGGTCTTCCAGGGGCGGGCTCCTGTTGGGTCTATTCTTGCTCTGAGAATGCCCACTAAGGCCCTGAACGTCTGTATCATGTCCCTGCGTTTCTGAACATGAGGCACACCCCAGCCGCGCCCTCCATGCCAGGACCTCAGGATTTCACCCCATGTTTACTTAAGGGGCTGCCTCCCCCATACACCAAGCAGTGTGGCCAGTTACGAACAGGAATCCCCATTTAATATGAAGCTACGTTGCTTTTCTTATAGTTTCTGGAGGTTTTTAGGGCTCACACCGATGCTGGCCTGGCCATCCGCTCCCTCCCACCTCTCCCCCTCAGCTGACCCAAGACATCACCACCCCTCCGTCCAGAACTCGCGACCTGCTCGCACACGGCGTGCATCACTGCTCTGGACAGAAGCTTGATTGTCCCTCTTCCGAGCGCCTCTTTCTTCCGCTGCGCACTGAACACCTGCAGTTCCTTTTGCTCCTCCTCACTCAGGGTCTGGCAGTACCGCACCTGCACAGAGGGGAACAGAAGCACCCTGAGGCACACGGCCTCCCTCACCAATTCTTTACTTCCAGAACCGAGTTTCAAGAAATAAAACAGCAAGTGTAGCTGGTCTGCTCTCCTGAATCCCCAGTTTAAAAATGACCCCATACCTTTAAAAAGACACCAGATCTTGCAGCCTCTCTAGCAAAAGTGAAATGCAGTCTGAAGGAATAGTCTTCCTTTTTTTTGGCCACACCATGCAGCATGTGGGATCTTAGTTCCTCGACCAGGGATTGAACCCATACCCCTTACATTGGAAGCATGGAGTCTTAACCACTGGACTGCTACAGAAGTCCTTTTTTGTTTTAAAAAAAAAAGGATGAAAAGTTTAATTTAAACTTTTATCAGCAGAAATGCTAAAAAAAAAACCCAAACCTAAGGCATTAACCTTTCTTCAAAAGGCTTAAACTGGTTAACCGCCACCTTCATTATACATTCTAGAGGCACTCCAGCCCACTGCAGGCCCAAAGCCCCAGAAAGCTCTGACTGGGCGAAGGGGTGGAGGAACTGCAGGAACCTCTAGGTTCCTGGTAACTGGTGGGTGGCTGCAAACACTATAAAAAAGCAACTTGTGTTAAGTTTATTGCACTGACACCCTTTTCTCTCTTCAAGAATGGAGACCTGTATTCTCCAGCCCAATTTTATCTGAAGAAAGGCAAGAGTCTGAAGTTTATGGGAGGCATCACAACGCTGAGGGTGGATTTTTTTTTTTCCTAATTAGCCTTCTTCCTGTTATTTTACCTCATTATCATGTGGTGGCAACTGGTACAAAAGCTGTTTAATTCGGTGCTTCTCTCCAGGGCTGTTAACATAAGGAACCTTTTCCTCTGGTAAGCAAGCAAAATAGAGCTGGATCTGAGGGAGAGAGGGAGGAGGATGTCAGCACACAGGAAGCGAACACTTCAGCTCAGTCCATCCCGAGAAGTTACCCTGCCCTTTAGGTAGGGCTCCAGCCTCTGACAGGATGTGGCTGCTGGCCGCTAACGAGAAGACCAGCTGAGCCAGGCCAGCAGAAGCGCAAACCCCCAGCTAGCTAGCACCCAGCTGCTAAAGGGCTCTCCAGGAATGTAATTTGTAGTAACAACCAGGGGCATCATAAATTACGCACCATAAAATATGCACATTTAATGCTACCATTCCTTAGTGATCTCCCTAGGGTCAGCCAAGAGAATTCTGAGTGAACACTGGAAGTGCCCACACAGGCTGTGTGACACTGTCCACAATCCAGCCACTACACAAACACCCTGGATTTGCTCTCTGAATTTCACACGTCGCAAAGACAAAAGCTGTTCTGTTAAACTTTGGAAACACTCCCTTATCAGGTTCTCTCAAGCTTCAGCTTTCTTTGCTTCCATGGGTGCTGTTTTCTAAATACCTGGAGTCAATTTCCCCCAGGAAACTGGAGGGACGCTATAAAGAGCTGTACTTAGTGCATTTTGAAAGGAGAACTCAAGTTTTGTTTGAATTTTTTTTTTTCTTTCTGTTGTATCTAAAGGAAACCCCTTAATGAATACTGCAAAGGATGCTGCAGTGCTGAGGAAGAATGAAAATGATTCAAGAAATGAGAAGACTAGAATCTGGGGCCTGTCTGCTTCAATATTTCAAGATCTCACAAACCAACTCACCAAAGCTGCAGGAAGGGTTCTCTCTTATTAAAGGTCGGTCGAAACACAGCCTTCCTACCTGGAGCCCAGCTCCTCCCCGTGTCCCACTGTATCGGCCACCGGAACTTGTATGGTTGCAAACGCTAAACACCAGATATGTGTGTGCCAGGTGGTGGGTGAGGCTCAGGATGAGTCGGAAACCCCTCTTCTCAAGGGGGTGCCCACCAGATGGGAAGCACAACCATAACTCAGGAGCCCAACGGCCTCCCCTTGTTTCAAACTACCTTGGTCCTTGTGTCTGTCACCAGCAGTTTTTTAACAAGTTCATCATTATAAGGATATTGGGAAGATAAAAACAGGTACACACAATGTTCTCATCTTCCTTAAAATAACAATACAACAAAGCACAAAATTGGCTCTTTAATTTTTTTTTCCGATTCACATGGTGTGGTGACAGACTCTTTCCTGTGCAAGATTATCAGAGATCTATCTAAGCAGTGACACTGAAATGGTCTCAGAGCTCTGTCTCCTCTCTCCCAAAGCCAAGGCACTGCAGAGAACTGCCACAGAAACCTTCCCCTTTCATTACTTTTTGTTGTTACTGAAGTTTTTCAAAAGGTTAGTAAGTTCCTCCCACTCTCACCAAAGGGACACCTAAGTCAGAAATCCATATAACAAAGGCAAAGGCAGCACTCTGGGTTTCACTCATCAGGGAAAAAATAACATCCTTTTGGACCCAAGAGTATGAAAGGGGCTGGAGACTTTCATTGAGAAACTGTGACTTAAAAAAGCAAAACCATCCGAAGAAGAGTAAGGCCCGAGGACACAGCATGTCACTGAGGCAGTGATGTCTGATCACTAAAAGACAGAACACCGAAGACCTTAAATCACACTGAAAACCAGAAAGGTGTACGATGTGGTTCCCACCTGCTCGGGTCTGAGGCCTGGGGGCACCCAGGCGTACTCCTCCAGAGCGCAGCCCGAGTCATCATCCGATGTGGAACTCCGCTGGCATCCAAAGGCAAGTTTGCTCATTTTGGGCTCCATCTCCAAAGGCATCATAACAGAGTCAACAGCTGGCTTCTCAGTCACAGAACATCAGACCGTGGCTGCTGTGGACAATATAAGACAACCAAAGAGATGAACCTGAAGTCATGAGTCTTGCTCTCCGAGAGCTTTTATTGAACACATATGTACACACATCGGGGCCCGGAGAAAGAGGCCAAATGACCAGTGCCACTGCCCCCAGGCCCCCAGATCTTAAAAACTAGGGCTGTACCATGCAGAAAGGGGCCCATGAGCAGCTCAGCATTTGAGAAAATGCCACCCAAACTAGTTTATCTCCAGACGCCTTTAAAAGGTACTTCTCTACACACTGTTCATTAAAAAAGTTCTCAAGAAAATTGCGCTGCTAACTTCCCACAAATGAAATCCCTGCGGAGCCCCGGGAGTTGTAGGAAGAAGCTGGGCTCGAGCCTCCCGCCTTGTCCACTCCTCTGTGCTGTGAAAGGATTGCTCCAGTCACCCGCGTTGGTCCCCAGCATCTCCTGACCCATCTTCCCAGCGGAGGCATGCTGCCTGCCAGTCAGTACAAGTGGGTCGGCTGGGCCACACTGCTTAGGTTTCAGGTTTCCAATAAAGTCCGAGAGGCACTGAACTTCGTTTACTCAGGGAGAAGAAACAGCACAGTTAAGTCCTTACACAGCACATTAAATTCACAGGCCTTTATATCCATGGGCTACAGGTGGCCAGACATTCATTAATGAGTTCCTTCGTAAGAAAGTCACTGAATTTGAGCATTAGGTTAAAATAAAATCAAGTGCAGTGACTATTAGCATTGAACTGTGTTAATGGCAGGCTTTCAGTGAAAAGGTCTGCAGTACCTGGAGGCTCAGTCGGTAAAGAATCTGCCTGTCAATGCAGGAGACCTGGGTTCAAGCCCTGGGTCAGGAAGATCCCCTGGAGAAGGAAATGGCAACCCGCTCCAGTATTCCTGCCTGGAAAATTCTATGAACAGAGGAAGCTGGTGGGCTACAGTCCACGGAGTTGCAAAAGAGTGGGACATAACTTAGTGACTAAACTACCACACCACCATCCGCCTCGTGTGTGACATGCTCTCAACCTGCTGCTGGACACATGAGGTAAAAACCCAGCTCTGAAAAGTTTCCTCCAATGAAAGCTGATGAGTGTTTAGACAACAGTCCTGACATACAGCCTAAGAACTTTGTTATCACCATGCATGTTCCTTCTGAGTTCCTTCTGGTTCTTAAAAATCATCCCCCGTTCCCAGTCATGAAGACAAAAAAAAAAAAAAGACTTTCAGGATCAGATGCTGCGTTTTATACTTCCCTCCAACAAAAAAAAAAAAAAAAAAGAAAGAAAGAAATTTACAGATAGTTCAGTTCAGTTGCTCAGTCGTGTCCGACTCTTTGTGACCCCATGGACTGCAGCATGCCAGGATTTCCTATCCATCACCAACTCCCGGAGCTTGCTCAAACTCATGTCCATCGAGTCGGTGATGGCATCCAACCATCTCATCCTCTGTTGACCCCTTCTCCTCCTGCCTTCAATCTTTCCCAGCATCAGGGTCTTTTCCAACAAGTCAGTTCTTTCCATCAGGTGGCCAAAGTATTGGAGTTTCAGCTTCAGCATCAGTCCTTTCAATGAACATTTTAGGAAATGACTTGCCCAAGGTCACACAGCTAAAACCCAGAGTCTAGTCACACTGCAGCATGTCTAACACATCAGACTTCCGAAAATTCTTCTGCTTTAAATAATCCTCTCATTTGCTTCAACAGGGAGGAAAAACACTGTCAGCCTGATAGTCATTTGTCAGTGACTCTCTCAGTGCAACGCTAAATACTTGAAAGTGTTAGAACATGTTACCTATTAAGTTCTATGAGTACGAAATCTTATGACTTTTCTTTGATGAATCAAAGGACACTAAAACTTCAAAATTCCAACAGTTCACAAAAGGGGGGCCAAACATCCAAAAGCTACAATCTTTATTAGAAAATGGAGTAATGCCACACAGAAGGCAGTATTCCAACTAATAAACTTAACTTTCATTCACCCTGAACAAAAAGTAAAGCTGACCTCATTTCCTGCCCCACCACTGGGGGGAACTGACCTTTTTACACAAGACATCATTTCACGCAGGTGCATTTCATTCATGTCTCAACTGAGGGGAGGCTTTCTAAACATCGACACATTTCTCTTACTATTCAATAAAAAAGGATGTGTTAATGAAAGTCAGAGCACTTCTTGGATCTACTCTTTCCCTTTTGTTTTGAAAAAAAAAATAACACCTGCATATCGAAGGGAGAAAAACAGAGGTTAAGAATTTAATTCATAACTCAAACACCCCTACCAGGAGAAAGGGTGCCTTCAACGCTGTTGAACCCAAATCATGAAATATACACGTTTGTCCTTTGCCAAGTATGGCTGAAAAGGGAGACTTGAAGGTACCTGCTCTGCACAGACTTTACCAAGAACATAAATATTAAGCAGAACCTAAAAATTAAATGTCACTGTATTTTAAAACAAGAGAAAACACCACAAATTAAGGCAAATGAATTTTCCATGCTAGCATAAAGATGCAGATTGCCAAAGAGCTGACTGACGCTTATGGCTATGTTCCTGGATCAGCCTCTGGTGGCAACTGCACAGTAAATGCCTATACTAAGCAATCGGCACTGGATGCCATGGTCCCCGTGCTCCCAGTCACCTGGGCGTGCTGGCCGTGTCTCCAGCCGGCACCTCCCACAGCCGTACCAGCCTCGCCTCAAACTGTGCTGCAAACTGTCATTCCGCACTCATGGGCGAAGTGATGCGCTGAAGAAACGCGAGTGATATGGGTGTGGCTTTCCGTGTCCTTTGCTGACAGCTAACTCACTCCTCTGCGCCCAGCCTGGCATGATCAGTGATGTGGCATCCGATCACCACACACCAAACAACCCCATGAGGGCATATCTGCTGAAAACTGAAGGGCAAACCGAGTCTCAGAGTGATCGGCCATGGGTCACCTGTCCAAGGGCAGCCGCCTTAGAACACGGTTCATCTGCGACCTTAAACCCCTGCAACGCCGCGCTGCCTCCTGGGTGGAACTTTTTCGTTTGTGAAGTAGTCAGACATGCCTGATGACACCACCAGGCTGGGCCCATCCACCTCCCCCAGAGAGGGCGTTTCAAGGAGAACATAGAGTCAAGAGGATCATAAAAATTCAATGGCCTCCTGAACTGTTGCTTCAGAGCTTTTAATTTGGAGAATGTCTTTTTCCTTTATATCAGAGGATAATTACTTAAAATGACAAAACATGACATGTACTAGTAAGTTCTAAAAGCTGTCCAAAAACAACATTAAAAAAATACAACTTAGCCAGGTGACCTCCTACTTACCAGGCAGTGGTAGAGATGCTGTATTGCCATAGCTCCTTTTTCTCTGCTTGACAGCGTAACAACTGTAAGTCAGATTTGTCTTTTATAAATGACCTGTGCTTGTCAGCAGACCCAGAGAGTGTACTGTTAAGTATATCACTGTCTCAGACTACATCACATGTAAGGAACTGACTGCTGAGGACGGTTCTTATACATATAAGAATATATAAAATAACAAAAATCACAGAAATGTGATCGCATAAATACCCCTTATGTAGACATTTACATTACTACATGGTATGTACTTTGCAGCACAAAAGAAGGAAGCCTGGCCATTGCTTCTGCTCTGGGTGATGAGGCAGGGTCTTCCTAATGACATCTTCATGTGGCTGCATTTGCTTTTTGCCAAAATACTATTAAATATCTTTTAGGCCAAACATGAAACCATCACTGAATTAGATCTAATAGGAAAATCCTATTCAGTCTATTTCCAGGTATTGTCTCTTAAGATTGATCATGTGAAACAGAATCAACAAATTAAATCTGCAAGTAAGTTGAATAATAATTGAAATAGGACTTTCCTGGTGGTTAAGTAGTTCAGAACCCACGTTCCAATGAAGGGGATGTAGGTTCTATCACTCGTAGGGGAACTAAGATCCCACATGCTGAGCTGCACAAGAAGACCTGACAACTAAGACTCGACACAGCCAAGTAAATGAACAAATAAATATTTTTTAAAAACTGAATTTTCGGGTTTGATATAAAGTGAAACTTTTTTTTGGCAGAACCACAGTTACACAGACAAAGCTGGCCCTATCCTGTGTCTCATATTATTTACTTTTGTAAATTTTTATATTGATGTAACTTCAAACTTCAGAGAAGTTGTAAGAAGAGTAGGGAACAAACTTGCTGCTGCTGCTAAGTCGCCTCAGTCGTGTCCGACTCTGTGCGACCCTGTAGACGGCAGCCCACCAGGCTCCCCCGTCCCTGGCATTCCCCAGGCAAGAACACTGGAGTGGGTCGCCATTTCCTTCTCCAATGAGTGAAAGTGAAGTCGATCAGTCGTGTCCGACTCTTAGTGACCCCATGGACTGCAGCCTACCAGGCTCCTCCGTCCATGGGATTTTCCAGGCAAGAGTACTGGAGTGGGGTGCCATTGCCTTCTCCGAAGGAACAAACTTTGGCAGTCTTTTACCCAGACTCATCAATTATGCTTCATTTGCTTTATCCTCCTCCTCCACACACATACACACATGCTTTTGTGGGAACCATTTGAAAGTATTTTTTACATTCTCTTACTTAACCACAATTAAACATGGTATCTTAAAGTTTATTTAAAAAAAAATAAAACTATGTGCAAGATACCACGTTAGATGCCAGAAAGAAATTGAATAAGAAGCCAGAATAGCTCAAACCATCAGTATTCTGTGCTTATTCTGAGGCAGGTTTCTTGTGCTGGTCTTGAAACGCTGCAATAAACGGAATGAACTCAATCACAAGTGAACGGCAATCGAGCATTACCCAATTCTGCGTCAGGTTTGCCCCTGTTAAGGAAATGAACCGGTAGTGGCCCTACCTCTCCAATGTCTTTATGATTCTGGATGTAAATAAGTCTGATCAGGCAGAGAAAAGAAGCAAAACAGTGAGTCTGACCATGAAGGAAATGTGTAGGGCAAGCAACATCTTAAAGCTAATAACACGTCGAAGAGGCCCGAGGCTGGGTAAGGAGAGATGAGATGCTTATTCCTAGAAAGATGAGGATTCTAAAGTGGAAGAATCCCATTTCCCCTGCTTTGTCCTTTCTTTTCCTTCTTCCTTCAAGGTAGTTAAATAGCTACTGCTCACCATTTAAAAAGATTCAGAGACAAACAGCTCACAGATGTCTGACTTCTCAATCATCATATACTTGTCAAAAGAACACCTGACCCCGGGGACAGGAGCGGAGCTGAGGGAAGGCAACTTGTTGCCCTGGGCATTCAGTAAGCACCTCCCCCAAATCCCCAGGCTATTGTAAGGGCTGGTTCCCTCAAACAGCAACTCTTTTCCTTCCAAAGATGGCCTAAGGATGTGACAGTTTTAAAGAATAAAATAATTAAATAAATATAAAGAATTAAAGTTATCACTGACATGTGCCAGTTGGTACTTTCACTCTGATTACATACACCTGGAAGCTAACCAGGACATCCAAAATAAGAACACGTTAGTAACAAAGACTCAATGCTGACAGGGAGTTTCATCTTCTTTCTGAGTTCAGGGCACTCCAGCCTCCTGAAGGGCGAACAGTATTGATTAATTATTGGCCACCATTCCCAGCTCCCTTGGCATGAGGTCGGAGTAACTAGTCCCTCCATAAAACCTCTGGCAGGCAGACACTAAGACAGAGACACACACACTGCATGTGTAAGCAGTCTATGGAACATGGCAGGATCTTTCCCGATGTCTTACACAGAGCAGAAATTGGGAGCCCCCAATGGCGCTATGAGGCTGTGAGCTGGCACTTGTTCCCCAAATTCAATCATTTAAGGAGGAGTCCCTTACGAAATTTATTTTCCAGATTCACTTACTCCACTCATTCATTCATCCTCATACTTAAGGACCATTATTGAATCGTTCTGAGAAACATCAAAAAACAAGGCAACTGACATTCATTCCATTAAAAGCTAGAACTTTTTTTTTTTTTTAAGTACCTGCTGTGATGAGAACGTTTCCAAATTTCATTTGGAATTTCCTTGCTTTCTTTAATAGTGGTGGTGTGTGTAAACTATGTATGATTTAGCCTTTGGCTGATCATTTGTTTTCATTTTGAGTAGAAGATGAACAGTGTAAAGAACACTGGCTTTAAGAGTTTAAACAAAAGGAGTTCTAAGTCAGCCATCCAGCTGGGAACAGCTTGGGAACCATCCTCAAGCAGGAGCTGAGGACTATCTCACAATGCAGAGCTGATGTCCAGAACTGCATGGCTCCAGACACATGACTTTAATTTGTGGCTTTCAATACTCTATAAATTAGGCAATTACAGTTTGAAAAGTTTCTCCACAAGTATATAGAATAATTATGCTGTAAATTATTATTATTATTATTATACTGTCCATTATTATATGGACAAGGGCTTAAGCATTCCTCCCATAAGCACAGCAATCACTGTTTAAGATAACATACAGTATGTGAAGGTGTTATTCAAACTAAAAAACTGCCTTATTATTTTGCTATGCTATTTTGGCCACTTGGAGATCATTTATTTTCTACTGAGCTGTATGCTGCATCCAGGATAGTTAAGGATTATTGTTTTGATTGACCTTGACCTATACATAAGTGAGCCTTTACTATTTTTCCTTAAAAATCTTAACAAGTCAACGTAGTATATGAAAGTCTAGAGGCAGTAAAGGGTCAATGTTTTGCTGAAAGACATATTCTTCCCAGATGACAATGGTACCACTGAATAATTGCATATCTCAAGCAGAAGAGACTTTGGACTGAACTCTATAGGCAAGGAAAAGAACAAAAGGCAGATAAGTAGGAAGGTTCCCCTCCTGGTCTTACAATTAATATGACAGTGATGGTCAGAAAAGAGAAAAGGAACCTGGGAGGGCCCTACTAGCCCACTGTCATCAAGAGAGCCTAAAGGTAGTGGCTTGCGAAGAGAAAGTAAAAGGAACCAATAAGAAAGAGGAAAACTGGGTCAAAGAGGGTTCTGATTCCTAGGCGGTTCAAAAACAATGCACCAATATGGAAATATTGTCTAGGCAAGTCAGCAGGGAGTGAGGATTTGGGCATTGAGATGAATGAGTTCAATCAGATTCACATTGAGGTTATAACTGTACATCAGTGCTGGTATGGTTCCTATTAGTCATCATTTTCTTAGACCAACTCAACGAATCAAATCAAAATCATGCAAATAGAAAACAGAATAATTTTCAGTGCCAGCCATTGACTAATGAAGTCTAAGGTCATACCCTTAATTACAAATACTTTTCCTAATAAAATTCCACTTTAGTTCCTATGAGAAGACTACCCGCAGCACTGCAGGATCCTTAGGAAAAAGTTATTTCTGGTGTGGACATGCCCAGGAAAGTTAGAAGTCTGATCACCAGAAACCAGAACAGATACTGATTTGTGAAGTCAGTTGGGCTAACATTCCCTAAGTGTCCCCTGCTGCTAAGTGTCATCCTGTGGGCCACAAGATGCTTAACAACTTCTTTGTTAAACTGCTTGTTAACAAGGCCTCTGTACATAGAAGATTCGGGTCACACACACCCACTCAAGATCTGCTCTAATTCAGCCAGGCTAAATATGCAGGTGAGTTAAATTTAACTACAGACTCATTTGGTAGTAGGGAATCCTGTCCATTCTTTACACACACACACACACACACACATCCAAGCACGCTCATGCGTGCGCGCGCACACATATATATACCCTAGTTTTATGGTGTCCTTAGCTTAAAAAAAAAAAAAAAAGTCAGAGGTCTACAAAAGCCATAGGTCTCAAAACTATTACAATCAAGATTTGAATTTCATAGCAAACGTCACTAAACTGCAATCTCTTTAAAGTTTTCACATAAAGAGCACTCAAGCCTATTGTCTGCTAAAGACAATAAGAAAGTCCTGGCCAACACAGCCCAACCCAATTGTACTTATTCTGAAATGAATCACAATAACTGTAAAATAAAAACAATGAAGATATTGCTTATGAAACATTCCTTGACTAAAAGGACTTCATACCAGCAATTAGTGACATTAGGCCATGTGCCCTTTGGCCTTTTCTGTATTTTCCAGGTAAACCTCCATCCAACTGGTACATTTTCCGACAGCTGAGTGGCCCGACAGGCACCACACCATCATTGCCAAGCAGCTATCTATTTTTCCAAGAGGAAATGTGGAACTCTGCAGGGTTTCAAAGCAGGCTAATTTCATGCACAAATACATTCCACGACAGTAAGACAGACTGCTTAACAAAAGGAGGAAACCTGATGACAAAGCAGGGTCCTTTGCCAGAGCGGCGCTTTGGGGGGCAGGTTATTTGGCAGTAAGCCGGCCTGCAAGGCAGAATCCAAAGGGCAGGCTACGGTGTGAGGCGGGCGGCGCGAGGCGCTGTCTCACGAATTCATTGTTTTCCATAATGGGAGACGCAGGTATTTTCTCAAAATCATATTCAAGTCTCCTATTGACTTTCTGAATTTCCATTTTCAACGGCGGCCCAAGGAAACGGCAGCCAGACTTGACTCCAATGTACACACAGACTCGGGTTTCACCGTCACCTGTTGGCTCCTGAACAACACTCCTCTTTGTGAGACGCACAGCCCTCATTTGAAACAAGTTTCCAGAGAAAACACTTCAAGAAAGTGTTTGAGAAGTCACAAGACTCGAGTTGTAAAAACAAATTCCACACATAGCCTGGCTTATTTTATACTGACACAGATTAATGTGAAAACCCGAGGTTTTTAAAAGGGCCGCGGGAGAGGAGTCGAGGAAGGGATATCACCCCGTCCTTCCGAAAAACGCAGGGGGCTAATACGAGGTGGGCCGCGGGGCACGGGCTGCGGGCTCCGCCGGGCCCTCCGCGTCCGCCTCAGGAACGCCCGGGGTCGGAGCCCGCTCGCCCGCGGCCCGCAAGCCCACCCTCCGGGCGGCGCCGGGTGCTCGGGCCGCCAGGGGGCGCCCGGGCCGCGGGTCCGCCTCGGGCCTGGGCTCCTCCGCCTCCGCGGCCTCCCGCACTTAGACGCCCAGCTCCAGACCCCGAGGCGAGGAGACAAGCCCTTCACGGCGCCGGCGAGAGCCCCGCGAGGGCAGCTCCTCGACGCCCGGAGCCTTCGAGGCCCCCGCGCCGCCCTCGGGGCAGCGTGACCTCCTCACCCGGGACCGCACTCGCTCCACCGCTCGACCGCCGGTCCCCGCGTCTATCCCCAGATTCCAACGCGAAACCCTCCCCGTAGCCTCAGCATTCAGCCCCCGCGGCCCATCGCCATCGAGCCCCGGAACCCAGACGGCGGCTCCCCACCTGCGGCCGCGGGGCCGAACGCGGCCTGCAGCCCCTCCGCGGAGCCCTTGGCGCGCACTCGCCGTCCCCCGCTCTGCGACCGACCACGGCTGGCGGACCGGCGCGGGTGCTCCCGCAGGAAGACAGGAGTGGGGGTCCCTAGGGTCATCCGCGCCCACCCCCTTCCGGACGAGACCCCAGCAGGGCGCGGGCCGAGGGGCAGGGGCGGCGAGCGCGGGGACCCCGTCGCCGCGCAGTGTCAGCCCCGCCCGGCCAGCGAGGGGTCGCCCCCGCCCCGCAGTGACGCGCGGTCAGCCGGCCGGTCCTGTGAGTCCCCTTTCGGTGCAACGCGGCGATCCTCAGCCGCGGCCGCCGTCTAACCTGCCGTGAGGGGGCCGGCAAGAAGTCCCCCAGCTTTCCAGAGACCCTTCGTCCCCGCCGGCGTCGCCGACTCTGCTCCCCAGTGTTGGAGTCGCCTCGCCCAGGCCACCGCATCCCCCACGCCTCAGCTCCGCGTCTCTCCAGGATACGCCACCGCGGAAAGAAAAACCCCGTCTCCCCTCTGCTCTTGGGCCCGCGATCTTCAAAAGTAACCAGAGCCCGCATTAAAAAAAAAAAAAAAAAAGTAACCATTTCGCTTCCTGACGGTCCCACCCTCCTTGCGGCGCTGCGGGCCGGCCGCCGGGCTGGCGATCCCCGCCCAACTCCGCTCCCGGCTCCCGTCCGCAGGAGGAGCCTACCCGGCCAGATCCCGCTGCCACCCGCTTTCCAGGAACTGTCACTGCTGACCGGGCCCCTGGCAGGTCTCCACAAGGTCCCGCGCAAGAACGATTCCTCGAAGAGTTACCCACCCACTTGGCCAGCCTCGTGGCTCGAGCTCCTACCTCGGTCCGCCCGCTCCATTCCCGGGAGCCCTAGTGAGTGTTAAAGCCGAGATGCAAATACCCCAGGACGCTTAAGTAAACTTCCCCCTCCCGCAGGTGCACGCGCGGGCCAGAAAACGCTGGGAGCATATGCAGGGACACTTCTTAGAGAAATCATCTCCTCTCTGCCCATAACAATAATGTCAGCAAATGGCACGTTTAACCAAGTTCTCACTTGGAAGGGCTCATTAACATATGAATTCTCCTCTTAGGACTTGCCTTGCATTTCGGAGAGGTTCCTACTGCTTTTAGCGCAGATTTATTTTTATCAGTAAATAACATCCAAAGAAACGGAACCAGGTCACGGGATGCACTCAATCAAGTACATGAATAAGAGTTGTTAAGTGAATATAATTATTCAAAGACAAGGACTATGCTCATACTCATGGCTAATCTTGTTTCTGAGCTGTTAATATTTCTAGGTACACTAAGGAAAGTGAAGCTTGGCATTAGTTGCCCACCGATAGGACGAAGAGAAGCAAAAACAGGACCTCAAGGCAAGCCCAGGAAGAAACTACAATCTGAAGCAGAAGACTGAGTCACTTCAAAACTACAAATTTTAATTTCTACAATAGCCTCCTTATCACAAGGCAATATGCCAAAAGAAGAGAGAGAAAAAGATGCACTATTTAAAAGCTTTATCAGTTTATAAAACGCAACTTAAAATGGTCACCAGTTCCTTGGGTATCCTACCTCTTTTTCAGGTTATATTAGAAAAAAAAATCCTTAGACCATCAGGATTCCTTGGAAGTAATTTGCAACATATATGTTTCTACAGTATACAACTGAACAATAGCCCATTGTAACTGTGATTTAAAAATACACAAACAAGTTGCTATAAATAGAGCAGTCAAGTGAATAACTCTGTGGCCAATTTCTGTTATCTCTGCTGCAAAGCAAGGCAGCTGAGAAGCTGCTTTTTTTTAAGTTACTTTTTTAAAGTGGCAGAGGCCCCCCAAAAGGTAATGGCTCTGCTGGTAGATTAGCTTGGAAACACTGCAACAGGATCTGTTATTGAAATATACTCTATGTTGGTAAATCTAGAACACAAGTTGTGAAGATGGTTCCCAAACAGTTCTAATGTAGATCTCCTCTGCCTTCAGGTTGTATGGAGATTGGTGAGAGAGCAAGGGTGGACTTCAAAGATGACCACTTTCCTCTGTGGAGCTGTGAAATGAGTCGTGAATACCTAGGTCAGATTTCCTTTTTCCTATTTCATTTCTGTTTGGACTTTCTCACGGAAGTCATCAGCTGACAGTGTGCAGTCTATTACTGACTTAAATCAAACCTCAAACTATCATATCATTATAATGCAGGGAGTATCAGCAGGCCAATGCTTTTTGCCAGGTGGATCCTTTTTGAAAGCTTTAATGGAAAGCTACACCTTAGCCAAGGCCCCAGAACCCTCCCAACTACAAGCCATAGCAACACTTACCAGTATTAAATGTCTGCCATTCTAAGTGTGCTTCTCCTCAAGCAGTTACTGGTAAATACTGTTTGTGACATTTTCAGCAGTTACTGTCCATTTTATTGCCTATTGTAAGTGTTTTCAGTGATGAAGCGTGTTTGGAGACAGTTAAAAACTTCCTACTAAAGTTCAATCTGAATGTAACAGACCTTAGTCGGGTCTGAAAGGCATTGTTATTGTCAAGGGTGAACTTATGCAGGATGGAGAGCAAGGCCCCCAACCAGCATCCTTTTGTTTTAGCGGGGAGGAATATTCATTGCCTGGAAATCACACTTTCCAGGAGGCTGAGAAAGGAAGCCCAGAAATTCACAGGACTTGGTTCCCTCTAGCCAGCAAGGTCTCTGCCCTACTGTCACTCAGAGTGTCCTTTTCCAGCTGCCCATCCCAAATATCACCCACGTCCCCCCCCACCCCCGCCTTATTTGTGTTGTCTTCACAGCACTCTTGCTTGACATTCTATTTGTTCATGTTTGCTGTCTGTCTTCTTCCCTAGCCTTTGGGGGTTCATTACTATACTCTCAGCACTAAGATTCATGCCCCGCACTTAGTAGACAAGTTCAGTAAGCAGGAGTTGAATGAACGAATGATTTTTGGACATTCTTCTCAGGCCTTCATTGCCATACCATACCTGAACAAGGAACTCTGTTTCTAACCTAAAGCCAGACAGAATTCCCGTGTCTTAATGGAAGAGACTGAGAAAGAAAGAAAAACGCCAAGGGCAGAGAAATAAAGAGACAGCATTTTGGTTGTCAAATGCCTGTCAGCTTTATTGGGTCTGGGAGAAAGAGATAAACGTACAAAATATAAAGCACAACTGAGTTCTATTCCTTGGTTCTCCTATGATTTGTATATGGTGACCTTGAGGTCTTTTCTGCTCCTTGCTTCTATTTTTCCATTTGTTAAACAGACCTACTTTATTGAAGAGTAAGAGTTGCTCTTGGTCTCAGCTATGTGGAAGGATTTGTAACTAAAAGTCAGTCATCTAGGAAGAGTCTATTTAAATGATTGAATGTCTATGTTTCTGAATAGAAAAGAGAGATCAAGGACTCTGAAATTCATCAAATGACATTTCACTCATTAAATTTAAGGGGTGACTGGCATAGGGAATGTTAAGTAGGGTGACAGGTTTCAGGACAGCAATTGGGTAGTGCTGACTATGTAGAGATAGGTAACTAAAAGAATCACAACATCTGTAATGTTGGATGCAATTTCTAATGAACATAGCTTAAAAAATAAATCACAGAGTCAGACAATGCTAGAGTTGACAACAACCTGTAGGATCCTACATCTTGTCCAGAAAAAAACCAAGATCCAGAAAAACAATCATAATCATAATTCTTCAAGTCTGTTACCAAATTTGCTACCACTAAATGTTTATGTGAAGTGTTTTACCTTCTTTTTCACTCTAACATTTGTGTTGTATCTCTGATTGGGCAGTATATCCTGATGGCTAACTGATCACGTGCAAATTCTAGGGTCAGCTGAGTCCTCAGCAGCCCTAGGGAAGGGCCTGAAGGCAGTATCAGCTCTTCTGAAAGTTAATAGGCTGGATGTTGTTTTATAATAGGTTGCAGTTTCTCTAGGTCTCCAATTACTTTCTTTCCGCCTTTGATTATATTTAAAGCAATGTGATTAGAGAGCACTGGTTCTTTAACATTTTCTACACCCAGTCCCTCTTTAGATTTACTACTCCGATCCACCCAGCCAGCCATCCCCTCCCCCAACTCCTAACTCCTTTGAGGGTAAGGTAAATCCTCCCTGCAAAATATCCCGATGCGCTGGGTTTGGAGCTGGGAGACTTAAAAGTCTATTCTCCGTTAACTACTAGGCTCAGGGACAAATCACTTCTATAAGGTATTAGTTTTTTTTTTTTTTTTCTAAAAATGCTATGTCAGTGGTTAGAACTTCTAAGGAGGGAACACAGTCTATTTTTCAACTAAAATAGGAATCAATATTGAAACTGATGAAAGTAAAACTGCCCTATTGAAGTCCTGGGTTGGTTTCTTCCCAAACCCTTCCCACAATTACTTCCTCAAACCCTTCCCACAATTACTTCCTCAAACCCACTCTTCCAACTTGGACCTCAGGCTTCACCATCTCAAACTAGATGCTTCCAGAGACTCCACCAGTTCTAATATTTTTTGAGTCTCTTAAAATTTGATAGCTGGTTGTGACAATAATACCAGGCAGGTGTCTTGAGTCTATAGCCCAGCCTGGGTGGGAGAATACAAGGTCAGATCCTTCCATTTGACTCTCATTCAGAGTTATGACTTCTAGTAAAAACCCACCACTCACTCTCTGCTGCTCTGAAATAACCCTTTCCCAGTCCAGGAAATCTCTCTTTCCATGGACAGGTAATTAAACCAGTATTCCTTAAGAACATAAACCTTTCCTTAAGTTTTTCAACTTTCTCTATTCCTGTAGATCTGTGGTTTAATACAACATACTTCAGACTTCATTGCTGAAAAACTGCCAACATGTTAAGAAATAAAGAATAAATCTTCCAATAAATATTGGAACATCTAGGGGGCTTCCCTGGTGGCTACGTGGTGAAGAATCTGCCTACCAGTGCGGGAGAACAGGTTCTATTCCTGGTGTGGGAAGCTCCCGCATGTCGCAGAGCAACTAAGCCATGTGCCACGACTAAACCTGTGCTCTAGACCCTGGAAGCCGCAACTATGGGAGCCTGAGCGCCCTGCAGCCCATGCATGTTCCATAATAAGAGAGGCCATCGCGGTGAGAAGCCTGAGCACCCAAACTAAACAGTAGCACTGGCTTCCACAACTAGAGAAAAGCCCTCACAGCAAGGAAGACTCAGCACATCTATAAAGTTATTAAATATTGAGAGATCTATACATGGAAAGATAGGATAATATGGAGATGCAAATCCCAATACATAGTATGATCACATTATTATAGCTAATAATATATGGGCTAATGTATGCATAGCAAAACTACTTAGAGGAATATAATTACTGAATCAATATGATTTCTAGAGAAGGGCAGATGGAAACTTTCACTTTTGAACTTACAGGTAACCCTTGAGCAATGTGGGGGTGAATCTGTGTGTAACTCCCTACCCTTGGTTCCTCTGCATCCAAAGATTCACAGACAGTGCAGCACTGTAGCATTTACTACTGAAAAACTTTCAAGTGTAAGTGGACCTGTGTAGTTCAAACCTGTGTTGTTCAAGGGTCAACTGCTTATTTGTAAAATAATTGTACCTTTGTATCTTCACACTATTTACAACCTTTTTCTTTTTCATAATGCTCATATAAAACTTTTATAAAAATGGTTTAAGAAACATTAAAGAAAATATTCTACAATATTAATATAAGGAAGAAAAGCTCAAGAGCAGAAAATTATTTCTTGATTTGTTATTAGTTGATACAGGAAGATATATGAATACAAAATTCCTCCCTGTGCTATCTTCTGCTCATTCACAAACCTGAAGGGTGAAATCTCTGCTGCAGTCACCAGTCCCACATTTCCATGGAGCCAGACTATATTGGAACAAGAGCTGCCTGAGCTGATGCTTCATGAATTCATCCATTGATTTATTGATAGATTCTTTGGTTGAATCAAAAGATATTTAATTCAGAGCAGCTCTATTAGACCTACACCCTCCCCTTAAGGACTTCACAGAATATGAAATTTAAATATGAAGTCCTTAAGGGGAGGGTGTAGGTCTAATTTAAATTTCATATTCTATTTATATCTTGATAAAATAGAAGGCATAGGAAAACACATAAGATGAGTGGGGAAAATTAACAATTGTTCTAATTTTCCAAAACACCTAAGAAACCATGGTATGTTGTGATTATACTACAATTGAGGTATGGTTAAAATTCTAATATAGGAGTATGAGGAAATGTTGATCGATCAGTCTGGTTAGAAGATGAGAATCCAGGAAGGTGGGGTGACACCTGAGCTGGGCCTGAAAGGATTTGAAGTAGGTGATCAGGGTAATCAGAGGAGCTGGGAGTAGGAACCAGGGCCCAGGTTGGGCCCGTCAAAGCCTGAGGGCCGAAAGAGTGAGCTTCCCTTAGAAAACCCACAGTGATGTGCCGGAGCACAGCAGGGAGGCAGGTCCAGACTCTAAATGGCTGCGTGGGCCAGGGCTGTTCAGCTATCCCAGGGGCTACGGGGAGTCACAGAGGCTTCAAGAAGAGTGAAATGACTGTATCTTTGCCCTCATTAGACAGAGGGCAGAGAGAACAGTGCAGGGAAACCAGATGGAAAGAGCCTGAAAGCCATTCCAGGATTCAAAGGCAGTGTGTCTGAGGGTGGAGAGACTGGACTGCGGTGGCCCAGCAGGGACTGTGAGAGCTGAGGGTGCTGGCAGATGGGGGCCACCATTTCTTAAGTCAGCATTCCCATGGTGTACTGGAAAGACAATCAACGATTTAGCCCTGATATGAGAGCTCCAGTTTGAAACTGCAGATATTTTTCACTGTCCATGAAAGATAAACTCAAGGTAACCCAAAGTGTTGATATTTATGTTTCTAAGTTCAAACTTTATCTTCCTGTTGGAATCCACTCTTAAAATATAGCACTGGCATCCTCCAGTGTTAGCGCTGGGCCCATCATTATGGAAGGAGACAGGAACAGGACACTAAGGTTGGAGGATTATGTAGAACTACCCAACCAAGCCTGCTGCAGAGATGAAACAGAAAGTGGAAACTTGGTGTGTTAGGTGAGGTCTGCAATCTCGCAGTTTGTATTCTGTGCAAAACATGTAAATAATAAATACTGCTTTGTCTTAAAAATGAAAATTATAGAGTATTTGCTGCTTTGCTTCATGAACTACATGCTCAAAGCTATTTAGTTCACCTTTGTATTTTTCATGCTATTTAAATTCTCCACTACCTAAGACGGTTGATTTTCCACAAGGAAAAATCTGGGCCAACGAAGGCGGGCCAGCTTTTAACAACTACCTTGTACAATAACGTTCTTACAGAGGTGTCAGCAAAGAATTATTTCAAGCAGCCTGTTGCCAAAAACAAAAGGTCAGCCAAGCTTTCCATAACGTTTCTTTACCTTATCTAAGATACCAAGTCCCCTTCTGGAACTGTGGGAATTTACACAAGGTGATTTTGTAGTGGGGACTGGTTTACCAGCTTTCCTAGGTTGGGCCAGGGCCAGGAGTTGGAATTCCAATTATTATATTGGATCAAATCACATAACTCTAGGTAAGTAACTATCTTCTGATGAAAGTTACTTTTAATATTGCCTTTGTCTTTTATGCTTGGAGGGCTCATCTCTTCAGCATTGTATCTGCATTGAGTTATAGAGGGGCTAAGGGAAGGGATGCTGCCTATTTTGTTTAGCAATGAATCTATCCCAAGCGCTTAGATACTCAGGCCTGCCTCATTGGGTACTTTGCCTGCTACATAGCGTTTTCTCTAAGAATTTGCTGAGTACTCAGTGACTGGTTCACATGTGACCCTCCACAGACCGTGACTCAGACCTTATTAAGCACTCTTAAATCTCAATTATCAATCCATTGATTTTGTTTTCTCTATTTTTATTTGGATAAAAAAGTGAGTCAACTAATTTAGTGTTCAGTTCTCTAGTTTTAATATGTAAAGGAACCTCATGAAATTTATCTTTTACATTATTCTTTTTAGCATATAAGATCTGATATGAACTTAAACCAATTGGCTAAAGTGAAATCTCTTTAGCAAGCTCAAATTGCTAAATGATATGCTCCACCCACCTCCAGGCCAATAATCCTCCTTCCTCCTCTCTTCCCGGCCTGTTTATGGTACCTAACTGCCAGTGTTCCCAGTAAGCCAGATACCTGACCATCAGAGGCGCCTCCTACACCAAGTGCCCTTCTTCTTGCCTGCCCTCATTCAGGGACTTACTGCATCTTTGCATCTTTTCCATTTTCTGACTCACCCTGTCCCCCATCCTGGGATGCTACAGCAGCCGAGCCTTGGGGCTTCTTTTGCCTACATACCCATTTTCCCTCACTTGGCCACTACAAACCTATATCATCCTTCTACTTTAAAAATCCCTTCTTCAGTTTTTCTGGCACCTCCATGGGATAAATGAAGGTCCTTCATTTCCAGCCCCCATTGATCCCTCCGACTGTATCTCCATCACTTGTCATACCTCACCTCTGGCTCCAGAACTTGTGGTTTCCAAGCATATCACATTGTTTCACGACCCTTTGCCTAATCCTGCTGTTTCCTCTACGTCCAACTGTCTAGCCACACATTTTTATCTGCCTGGCTGACTCTTCTTTCACGACTTCATTTGGGATGGGTCCAGGAATGTTCCGTGAGGTCCCATTACACCAGAGGTTTCTATGCTGCACGTCCATTCCTCCAAGACTCTCCACTAGCCCCAGGACTCCCATCTTATTCAGACCTCCACCAAAACTACTGCCTATTTTCTTTCTCAAATAGAAATTCTTTTAACTTAACAGACAGCTTCTCTTCCTCTGTGCACAGAGCTTTGGGACAACCCAGAAACTCAAACTTTCCACTTGGCAGTTACACCAATAAGGATGAGCTACAGTCACTATTTTGTTTAATATTAGTCATTGGAAGAGATGTATTTTGAGAAACAGACTTTCTGGTGTTTCTGGTTCCTTAAAAGAGCTTTCTCAAACAAAATGCAGTGATATGATCCCATGATGATCATGGTGAGGAAGCTGTCTGTGAGGATAAAAGTGCAGTCTGGGTGGATCTCGATGTAATGAGCATCCTACTGTCCTTTGAGGAAAGAGTACACTGTCTCATAGCAGGCCATCCAGTACCTGATACAGGGCCTTCCTTTCAATGAACATGCAGTGACCTAAAGACAGGGCTGGCATCAGCATAGAATGAGGGGTCAAGTATGTATTAGAATTGTGCATCATCTTGGACATACAGCATGTTACTACATTTTATCTGGTGACACGCTAAGAATATAATAATGCCAAGTGAACCTCTGTCACTATTATTATTACTATTATGTAGCTATAACATCTGGAGTACTTGTAGGCTAGGCCTTGTATTAAATCCTGTATATTAAAAAAAAATTCTTATAACATGATAAAGTAGATCTTATATTCCTCATTTTACAAATGAGACATGTAAGTTGCTCCATCATCTAATCATCAGCTAATTAGTGCAAGAGTCTGGATTCAGAACCAGGTCTGACATCAAAGCCTATGGTCTTCTACCACTATGTTATTTGCTTTTAAAGCAGAGCTTCTTACAAATAGCAAAATAACATGCTTTGCTTGCCCCAGCTGGTGACTCAGCGATATTACCAGGAAGTAGGAAGGATAATTCTAGAATTTTCATACCACATTATTTCATCTAGAAATGAAGCAATGCACTCAGTGACAACACACTGGCTGCCTTGACCTCTAGGACCAAAATACTGCACAGCTCAAAGGAGCGGGGTCACCCGCAGCCCCCAATCCTGGCGATCCTCAGACAGATGAGGCACTGAGATTTTGGAAGCAGTTCACTGCATTTTTAGCTTCCATAGATACAAAGTCACTTATTGTCCAAATACAACAAAACTGGCCTGTATCTGAAGATCATTCATATAACAGTTGCTCTGATGCAACTATTCGTCATTAGAGTATCAGGGTGTGCTAAGCTCTTACTCAAGTAAGGGTATCACTCTCAGATGGAGCCCAACCATCAGCTCCTCGATTTAGAGGCAGATTATGCTGAACAAAGGGCAAACCACGAGAATGGTTCGGTTTATAGCTTATGTGTGACCCATTCAACTGAACGCATCTCACGTGACATCCTGAAGGCAAAAAGGCACTGCAGTAATAATGCAGCCATTAATAAGCCTGTCAGACAAAATTGATTACAGCTCAACTCCCAGGACCATAATACATTATTATTGTTGTTTTACTAAGGTCCTTCAGTTCAGTTGCAGCAAATGAATAAAAAGAAAAAAAAAAAAGACAATAGAAGTAATAGTCTGGCAGCATTTCTTGGCTATTGTAATTGCTAAAATATCTCCCAACAAAAATTTGTTGCAGATGAGCTCAAATAACAGAAACTATTAAGACTCATATAATATCACTCATATCATATAAGCAGGCTTGTAAAAGACAATCTGCTTCTTACAGAAGGGCACACATTTTTTACTTATCACAAACTAAGATTACTGACTGCATTGCTGCTAATACAATAGAACAAACCTCATTTCCATTATCGGCCATTTCTAAAGTCTTTAGCTTCTCTTTCAATAGATTCTAACAAGATTCCAGGAATCTCTGAAATGCTTCTCTCCACCTTTTGGATAGGTATGTTTGGGAGCGGGAAGCAACTTAGTGAAGACTGAAAATATCATTAGGAAAATAGTTTTATGACATATCATGCTTTTAGGATCTAAAGAGTCAAAAATTTTTGGAAAGAATCCAATGACATGGGTAGATAACCTCTTCAAATGGAGTCACCATTCAAAGGATAGAAGAGGAGGGCCAATTCCTACACAAGCAACATTTCTAATCATCTTCTTGTCTTTTCCTATTTTATAATGACTTTTCTGAATGTACAACTATCTGATTCCTAAGAACACCTTTTATGAAGTGCAGCATTTTTTTTTTCACAATCAGACAATTAAAGTCTACAAAAAATGCTTGTCACTCTATAGGAAAATATTTCTCATGCCTAATTAAGAAAATTCTTAGGGAGAATAAATATGATGTTCATATACATAAATATTTGGGATCCTTGAAAGCCTGTAACAGGAACATCTGGGCATTTTGATGCTGATGCTGCGTAATAAGAAATTTCATTTGTAGTGAAATTATTAGGGGAAAAATAATTTAAAGTGACCTCTAGTGTGCTAACTAGGCAGCAAGTTTTCTGTGCATTGTGAGGAAAACATTCACTGTCCATTAACAGTACTAGGACAAACTGGGAAAAAGTGGGCTAGGGCCTCTGCCATGTCACTCCCAGAGGCCTGCCAGCAAGAATGGCAGCTATGAGCCTCTGGGTAGATTCTTGGTGGCAGTTTTTGTTTTGAGTAGGGGAGGAACTGAAAGTTAAAGAATGGCTTGGGAATGCCTGGACATTTACAGATCTGTTCTTTCCCAGATAGTTTTATGCTTTAGATAGTTCTTAAAGGGCAAATATAGAGGCTACTTACTCAAGGTACTTAATAGGTATGATTTTTTTTTTTTTTTAAGTATTTGCCTTTCTGCTCCTTTATACTGCCAACTATCAGGGACCCACATTTTATACTGGAATGTATTTTCAGGGCAGATGGGGGAAAAGGGCCAAGTTTCAGACATCTCTTTTCTCTATTTCTTTCCTTCACTGTAAGGTTTGCTTTATGGAGCTTTCAGTCTTCGGTTTCCATAACCTCCTAATGCAAAACAGGCTAAGAAGAGCCATGAATGTAACAAACCACATGTTGCCTTGCTTTCCCTTTTTTTTTTTTTTTTTGAGGAGGAAAAAAAAGAGTATGCAAACTTACCAGTTCACCAAAATTAAAGATGTTTTAAAGGTTTCTTAAACTCAGTCTTGGCCATCTTGTAATATTTTAAAATATAAATTAAAACACATGATTGTGATAAACTCTGATTTTACTGAAAAGCGAAAAGAAGATGCTAAGACCATGGACAATAGTCTACAAAATTAATTTTGACTTATGGGGCGATCTGAATATTTTCACCTCAGCCAAAGATAAGTGACACACACACACAAAATTAACTGTAAGGATTTCATTGTGAAATCGGACACTAGCGCTTTCTGAATCCTGGAAACTTGCATAAATTATTCAAAAATTTTATGGCTCAATTCAGCTGTCAAAGAGAAGAGCCTTGTGACAACACCTCACACCTGTTACTCATCTGGAACAGTCTTGGGCTTAGTGAGTCCCACCTGGATGAGCATGCCCAGACGTTCCTCACACTCATTTTACACAAGGGGATGGATTCTTTGCCATGCTGGGTAGTAAAGAAATTAAGACACACACTAAAATCCCTGGAATTTTCCCAAATGGACTATCACGATACAGATCTTAACTAAAGTAACCATGGAAAAGAGCACAGACCTTACAAAATCATGAGACGTTCCCTTTAGAGCTCTACCATGGAACATGAACACAAAACACAATTAAGGGCCACAGACTTCAATATCTGTTGTAAGGAAAGCACCATCCAACCAAAAAAAAAAAAAAAAAATAGTAACAGAAATTATGAAAGCTGGTTTTTCTTCTAGGTCTTACTGTCATAGGAAACGCAAATGTCCCAAATAAATTCTCATCAGAGTATTCCCTGCCTCTGGGGTAATTCCCAGCTCTGGAAATCTTTATCCCCACACCTTCTTCCTTCCCTAACTCAATTCGCATGATAAAGGGACAAAGCCTAAGTCAAGTGTGAGGTTCCTACAGCCTCCAAAGTCCCTCCCTGTGGTCCTCCCACCGTCGAGCTGCATGCAATTCAAAAAAGGGTCTTGGTTATTTAATTAAGTGACAAAAGGGATTCTTGGGGAAAAGAGGTCTGAGACAAACATTTAGTTTAAATTTTGCATCTGTGGCAAAGACAAACAAAACCCCATTTCCTCACAAAAATCATATACGAATTTTAGAAGTTCTAAAATCTGCTGAGGGTTTTTAAAAAAGGGAAATGAGAGGTGAAGAAAAGTGGGGTCCAAGGAAAAAAATAACAAGGGTGCTTAAAAAGCAGGAGATGTTAGACACTAAAGGCAGTTTTCTGAAAACAGAGCCAGAGAAAGCTCAGGGGTGCGTCTCCTGGACAGGCGTCCTGGGAGTGGAGCCAGGAAAGGAAATTCTTGTTCAGGGAAATCTGGTGGGCAGAGTACCGGGGACTATCAGCTATATAATTCAAGGGTCTTGAAAAGAGAATGTCCTCACGATGAACAAAAGTGTATTTGCCTCCAAAATGGGCATATCTGGGCAGAAAATCTGAATGGGGTCACCCTGGACCGATTCCACAGGTGGGCTCCTTCTTCTGCCTTGTGGTGGCATCCAAGGGTGCTAAATATATCAGGGGACTGTGTTGTGCAAACTGGGCTGAGTTGAAATAATGAGGTTTGTAACAGGACTATTTTGTAAGTAACAGAAACCAGACTAATTTAAGGAGAAAAAGGGTGGGGAGTGATCATTTAACAGATGGAGACATAGGCCTATGTCTCAGGCAACACACAGCAGGACTGCAGCTGAGCTTCAGAAAATGACCACAATTCAGTAAGAGAAACACTCAGTAACTGAGACAGAATCCTTTCTTCCTCTAGCCTTCTGCCTGCTTCTTTCTGGTTTAACACTTTGTGCTTACCTTCCTCCAGACAGGCCTTTGTGGCTCCTCAGCCTGTGAGGTTAAAAAACAGCCCCCTCCCAGGGCTGGGGTTGAGATCCAACATGACTGCCAAGGGCCCACTCCTTGACCATATATCCACTCAGTCAGATGGATGAGGGCTTCTGTGTTTTACAGGCTATAGGCCAGTAATTCCCAGTTAAGGCGGAATTGTTTTGTCCTGCAGAGATACTCCAAAAGTGTCTATTATATGAATTTTAAAAATTCTAGTTGTACAATGGGGTAAGAACTTGCTCTTAGATATTACGGATGGGTATTGTCCCTAACAACAGTTAGCCAAGAGCAACTGATGCTGCACTGGTTCTCAGGGTAAGAATCACTTACACTGATTCCCTCCCACCAGAGAGGGACTTATCCAGTGGTTCAGTGGTTACGATTCTGCCTTTCAATGCAGCGGACTCAGGTTCAATTCCTGATTGGGGAACTAAGATCCCAATGCCTTGGGACAACTAAACCTTCGAGCTGCCACAGCTAGAGTAGCCAACACACCACAACTACTGAGTCCGTGTGCTCTAGAAGCTGTGCTCCACAACAAGAGAAGCCCATGCCTGCAAAAAGACCCAGTGCAGCCAAAAGAAAAGAATCACCTGGAAAGTCTCAGCTCAGCTCAGCTCAGTCGCTCAGTCGTGTCCGACTCTCTGCGACCCCATGAATCGCAGCACGCCAGGCCTCCCTGTCCATCACCAACTCCCGGAGTTTACTCAAACTCATGCCCATCGAGTCGGTGATGCCATCCAGCCATCTCATCCTCTGTCATCCCCTTCTCCTCCTGCCCCCAATCCCTCTCAGCATCAGGGTCTTTTCCAATGAGTCAACTCTTCGCATGAGGTGGCCAAAGTATTGGAGTTTCCGCTTCAGCATCAGTCCTTCCAATGAACAGCCAGGACTGATCTCCTTTAGGATGGACTGGTTGGATCTCCTTGCAGTCCAAGGGACTCTCAAGAGTCTTCTCCAACACCACAGTTCAAAAGCATCAATTTTTTGGTGCTCAGCTTTCTTCACAGTCCAAGTTCCACATCCATACATGACTACTGGAAAAACCATAGCCTTGACGAGACGGACCTTTGTTGGCAAAGTAATGTCTCTGCTTTGTGTGTGTGTGTGTGTGTGTGTCTGCTTTTTAATATGCTGTCTAGGTTGCTCATAACTTTCCTTCCAAGGAGTAAGCATCTTTTATTTTTTTTATTTATTTTTTTTTTGCGTCTTTTAATTTCATGGCTGCAATCACCATCTGCAGTGATTTTGGAGCCTAAAAAAATAAAGTCTAAAAACATATAAATGCCTGAACCACAGCCCTACAGATTTTAATTCAGTAAGTGTGAGTTAAGGGCTTCCCTGGTGGCTCAGTGCTAAGGAGTCCTCCTGCTAATGCAGGAGATAGGGGTTCAATCCCTGGTCTGGAAAGATCCCACATGTCATGGAGCAACTAAGCCCTTGCACCACAGCTGCTGAGCCTGGGAGCTGCAATTACCGAGCCCACATGCCGCAGAAGCCCCAGTGCCCTGGAGCTGTGCTCTGCGACAAGAGAAGCCACTGCAATCAGAAGCCCGTGTAACCGCAAGTGGAGAATAGCCCCCGCTGGCTGCAACTAGAGAGTGCCTGTGCAGCAAAGAAGACCCACCAGGGCCAAAAATAAATGAAAATTTAAAAAGAAGTCTGAGTTAGGAGCCAGAAATTTACATTTCATACAGTTTTCCTAGGTAACTGCAACTTCTAACTGGGTTTAGAAACCATGCATTGGTCTACAGACACAATTCACTTTGGTTACTGACTCTCCTAAGACAGTGATAAACTTGTGCGAGGAGAAAGAGGAGCTACTTCAAGTTTTCATTGAGTAGCTGGTCAAAGCAAAATTCTACCCAGACACTCCAAGGTCTTCAATATTGCTTATGAAGCAGGCATGCTGATAAGTAAATCCCAGATCTCTTTCATGAAAAGTTCTAAAGGGATAGATGTCATTTTGGGGATCTGACCTATCTTGGTTAAGATATCTTGCTCAAGTGACAGTGAACTTCTCTTTTGTTATATTAGGTGAAGCTATTCTTTGGATGTGGCTTTGTGGTGCTGGTTTTAATCCACAACACCTTTGAAAACATAGTTTTCAAAGTTTTCTCATGAATTGTCAGAATAGGTTTTTAAAAAAGCATGAAATGAGAACTGTAGAAATCAGAGCCATTTAATACCTAACATTTAAACCCACTCAATTTAAATTTAAATTAAATCGGGGGCCATGCAATGCTTAATTTTAATTATGCACAGTTTCTGTCATTTCAGCACATTTCCTCTGCAAAGGCTCCACTTACAGGGTGCTTCTGAGGCAAGTGCTGCTCCCACTGATTTAAAGGAACGGCTGTCCTGCTGGGTAAGACTGCTGAACCTTGAAGGCTGCTGGGCATCTGCTGTCACCCTGGGTTCTGAGTGTTCTCTGGCTTCCCAGAATGTGGACACAAAGCAAGCAGATGACATGTCATTTCGGGGGTCAGGGGATATTTACTGAAAATACTAAGAAGATCAAGGTGGGACTTCCCCTGGTCCAGTGGTTACGAATCTGCCTGCCAATGTAGGGAACACAGGTTCGATCCCTGTTCTGGGAAGATCTCACATTCAGCAGAGCAACTACTGAAGCCCGTGCACCCAGAGACCACGCTCTGCAACAAGAGAACCCACCACAATGAGGAGCATGCACGACCGCAGCTACAGAGTCGCTTGCCGCAAAAGAACGGCAACAAAGATCCAGCACAGTCAGGGGGAAAGGAAAAAAGATCAAGGTGTGTGTAGACAAAGCAGAAAATCAATAAATCATGTGACTCTCAAAGACATAAGCTGGGAAGGTGTTTGAACCAGAGGATAGAAAAGACTTCCCCTAGCCCACAACTTGCTGTTGTTCCAAAGTGACAATAAATGATTCAATCTGTTTACAACTGTATCTCTTGCTCTTCTCTGGTACAGGATTAATATTTTGTTTTCCTTCTCACACCAGGTTTTTTCCTGTTTAGTCTTCTCATTTGCTTTATTGCATGGAAGATTTTTCCCCCTCCAGTTATTATTAATATTATGGTAAGAAAGAATTCTTGGGGAGGAACTAACCTCCAATCCCCATTACACCATCAATGAAGGCTACACCGCCCTGAGCAGATAGCAGACCCTAAATGAAGCTGATGGACATTTCCAAAGCCAACACATCTGTGTTGACTTAATGCAGGGAAATAGAAGATGACCACGGCTAGTCATGTGATAGATGACATAGAAGCTTATCACCAGGCTGAATCGCAGTATTGACAGGATTAATTTTTCCTCATTAGCCAGAGAACAAGATAAATACATATCTGAGGATACAGAGTAGGATAGGATTACAACTCCTGTTCCTGTGTGATTTTTATCAGGATGTGAAATGCAATTACGTCAATCTTATTTGAATTAATCTATCAATTTGTCACTTTGGGGTTTTACAAAAGTTAACTGTATAAATAAACAAAAGTGAAAGTATATTTTAATGACAACTGAGAACACTGCTTTTACATTTTTTTCAAAAATCATGAAAAGATATTCATCCTCCTTTTGTAATGGTTAGAGTGGAAAATGAAAAGTATGAAGAAGTGGCTCTGCAGAGGAAGGAGGGATCGGGAAAAGGGGAAGGGGGTGGAATGTTTCTCCTAGAGTAAGTATTTTTATAAGGGATCCTCCACACTCATGCAGCTTAAGGGCACTAAGAACTTTACTATATGGCAATAATCTTAGCACAATGTACTTTCCTGTTAGAATATCCTGTACCATGGACTTTTCTGGCTGAAAACTCAAGTATGCCTGAACATTATGTATAACGTAATTCCCACAAATGAGCTACTGTTTGGGGGGAAAAAAAGGCAAGTGATAATAAATCTGTAAATCCCTACCGCAGTTTTCAGGATAACCTTTATTGGTCTGGTCTCAAAAGTTTTATACATGGGTATATAACATATACCAAATTAGAAATTCATCAACGGAATTCATTGATAAAGAACTGTTGCATAAATAGCTTTATTCTTTAGAGTTTTGTTTATTACTTAGAGAGCTATATAAATAGCATTATTATTTAGTTGTTTGTTTAAAGGAAAAACAACATGGAGAGACATTTGGGTTGGGTCAAATGTGGGAAATAGGTCACAACTGCGTGACTTCAAACACAGATGGGCAGAAAGGTCCTGGAAGTGGTGAGAATGGAAAGGCGAGATGGAGATGGATGGAGTGCACTCTCGGGGCCCTGGGAATGGTGGTGTGGAGCTGCACTCTGGGTATCGGATGGAGGGGAGGGCAGAGCTTGTCATGGTGGTCCTGCTTCTGCCAGTAAATGGCTAGAAGACCTTACTCTCTGGGCCTCAGTTTCTCATCCACAAAATGGTAGATGATCTTTAAGGTCTTGAGGCTGTGAAATCCTCTAACTCTTTGATTTCTTCAGTCTAGGAAACCCAGGAACAGAGCTCGGCTGTATACACAGGGGCCCTTTTAACCAAAGGCTGTCTTAACATTTGTTGCCACCCCCAGGGTGGTGGAGTAGACTTGCTGTCCTGGGGAGGGCAGCAGTCAGACAGAGAAGCCCACCCGCATTGATGAGCCTGATCAGCTGGGCGGCCACACAGGCCCTCATCTCTCTGGGGTTTAGGCAGCACAAACTTCCAGTGAAAGTTCCCAGGCCTGTACCCTGAATTTGCCATCTCATCTGCAGCTCCTTAGTCTGAATGGAAAGTTCTATTCTGGGAAACCATCTGAGATGCACTCAGGCTAACCTGAAGGAAAAGTTGGAAAGCAAACTCAGACATAAAACACAAACTCTCAAAGAACTTTAAAAAGGGGAAATGAGATTCTTCCTTTAAAGCATCCTCCAAAATAAAGTTCTAAAGGAAGGACTGAAGAAGAATGTTACCACTGCACCTGTCACTTCCCACAACCTTCAGCTCACTCTTCAGTCACCCGTGTGATGCTGGGGTCTCTGCTGGGCTGGAAGGCTCGTGTAGATGGAGAGCGAGGCCGCCTTGCTCAGTGCTGCCCCAAAAAACGAGCCTCACGCCTGTCACACCATCAGGACTCACAAAGGTTTGTTGAGTGACTTAATGCCAGAATGATGCATACCGTTCATTTCAGGAGAATATCTGACATGTGGAACATCTGGGATATTAAAATGTAAATTAAAAAATGATTACCATGGAGCCAATTTTTCTACTTTCTGTTCTACCAACGACCTTTATGAAGAAAAGTTGTGCATGCCATTTGGTCTGAAAGATAATCAAGATCATTTTTTAGTCAGAAACTTAACATTTTTCTTGAAAAAGTCTTTTGAGTTTCATTTGCATTTTACTCCTGGTACAATTAATCTTTTTGTTCTGAGTAAATCCCCCAAATTGATGCTATTTCTCAAAAATCTTCATTGAGTTAGGCAATTGGAAGGTCTGCTTCGTTGTCAAAAAGGAGCCTAAATCCTAGTCTGTGTCATTACTGAAGAGCCTGAAAAGCTTTTATTTACCTGCCTAGCAAGGACACTAACCTGTTCCATTCAGAGCACTAATAAAAAGTGTGATAAAAACGCCAAGGCTTGCTTATCTTGAAAGATTCTTCCTAGTTCAAAGGGTCAGTTTCACACCAGGGTCCCAAGTCTTATCAGCTGGCTCTTCAGAGCCTTGCCATTGTAAAACAAAGAATTCCTCCCACCGGCATTACAATGGTACAATCCAGGAGACACTTCAAAAGGAGCAGGCACTGCACGGAAGGTGCCCCGAGCTTACCCCTCACTGAGATGTTTACACACAGGTTTCAAAGGCTCATCCCACAGTCTGGGACAGGCGAGATAGTCAAGGGCATCACACCTGCAGCATAGTCAAGGACTGTGTTTTACCAGTAAAGCAGGAAAAACTTCAGTTTAAACACCATTTACTCCCAATACCGAGTTCTCAAAAGCCAGGGTCTCATTATTCCACTGGGCGAGGAAGCTGCCGAGGGATGGCAGCTGTGGCCTCAGCAAATAATCAGAGAGAGAGAAGGAGAGAGAGAGAGAAAGAGAGAGAGAAAGAGAAAGAAGTGTGTCTGCAGATAACCCAGGATCATCTGCAGGCATCCACATGAAATTTGCAGATGAGGATAAAAATAAGAATAAAAGCCCATAATGGCTCTGCAGGATGCAAAGAGAAAGCCTTACAGGTACTAAGTTAACAGGGAAAAAAAAATTTTTACTGAATTCTCTCTGAAGGTCTGACTTGTGATGGGGGCTCTGATCTGTTGGCCTTATTTGCTTAACTTCGCTGAAAATCAAACACCAACTTTCCCAAATCAAGTTCCACAGGAAAATGAGTATGGAAATGATTGGAAAACTTACCTTTGAGGTTCCCCAGCCCTTTCTTATAGCTGTGCATTAGAGACATGTATAAATAGTGTTATTTCAAAGAAATCCAGACACTTAGATACTGGAAGCAGGAGGCCTAATAAGGAACAGCTTCATTTTGTTGACATCAAACAGTAAGTTAGAAGGTTTTCTTTATTTCTCAGAGCCTGTGCTTTATACATCCTAGGATATCAAGGATGTTTTAAAAACAAGCAAATAACCTCCCATTATTATAGGGAACCCTGTATACTTTGCAGTGAGCCTGGTGGCCTTGCTAAAGACCACTGTTCTGTGGAGTCTGGGCAGCCAGGATCTGAATCTGATCCTCCTTTGTCATCGCTCCACCCCTCACCAGGGCAACCTCCCCGGAGTTCTTTTCAGGTTCCTGTCTTTGCCTCAACTGGGTGGACAACTGTGTGTGCTGGACACTGGGCTATAAAGAGGAACAACAGCTGCTCTTTGCCCTGAAGCAACTCACTATCTATTCCTTGTATTTATATATATATACACACACACCGTCAATTCTTTCCTCATTTTTAAAGTCTCTCTTAAAGCTTAAGTGTGTCTCTTTTAAAAAATTATAATATTATACAACAAGGGGATTCCCTGCTGACTCAGGGGTGAAGAATTCGCCTGCCAATGCAGGATACATGGGTTCGAACCCTTGAAGATCTCACATGCCAGAGGGACTAAGCCCATGTCCCACAAGTACTGAGCCTGTGCTCTCGAGCCTGGGGGCCACAGCTACTGAGCCCACGTGCCCGAGAGCCTGTGCTCCAGAACAAAAGCCACCACGGCGAGGAGCCCGAGCGCTACAAGCAAGGGCAGCCCCACTCTCCGCAACTAAAGAAAAGCCCACGCAGCAATGAAGACCCTGCATGGCCAAAATTAAATAAATAAATAAAATTATTAACCAAACTTATTACACAATAAAAATGGGTATAATTTCATTGTATATTAGGGAAAGGTTCCATTTAGTATACACAGGAGCCCCAAGACTATTCCAATATACATTTGTCACCTTCAAAAATCCTTTGAGGTGTCTTCACTGCAATAAAACGGTCTAACAGTTGTATGGTATACAAATATATCCCCCAATCATGAAACATTAATGATCTAATAAAAGCAATTCGTTTCAGGTTGCAGCAACTGAAACTATGTCTTCTGTTTGGGGATTTCAGATCCTTTTATTTTCTGCATTTCATATTTTCCTGTGTGTATGCTGGCAAACTATTAAACCCCCTACCAGACATATCTCTTATCTTATGGTTATTTGGGGGAAGAATGATCATCTTTTTTTTTTCCTTTTCTGAATTTCTTGCCAGTGTTCTTATAAGAAGTAGACATCCAAATACAGCTTAATTTTTGTTATGAAAGAACGACTGCATGCAGGCCAACAGAAATGCCTTGGGAAACTCGTGGGCTAATGAGCTATTAAATCTGAACCATTTATCTATTATCCATTGTCAAATGAATAATAGATACTGAAACTGAAAGATCAACATTATCAAACTAAAATGGAAGCAAAGTTTCTTTGCCCATCCTGGCCTATTCCATTTTTCGTTTCTTTTTTAAAATTTCATTTCATGGAAAATATACAGTATATAGTTTAAAAATCAAACAATTCTAAAAGGCTTTTTTTTTTTTTAATAGCTGTTGTCATGAAGCATGTTTTTCTTCCTCTCTGAAAAGTTATAGGACCTTTTATATTTCTAGCATTCAAAATTCCCTGATGATGTCCTTCATATTGACTCTACTTTCCAACACTGCACAGGGTATTTGGTGGGTCTTCCAATCCAGAAATTCATGCCCTTCAGTTCCAGAAAATTTGTGGAATGATTTGTTTAATGATATTCTTCCTTCCGTTTTCTCTTCTTATTTAGATGTTGGCTCCCTGGACCTGATTTCCCATTTCCTTACCTCCTTTCTCATATTTTACATTTCTCAGTGTTTTAAAGTTTACATTCTAGGAGATTTTCTATTACTACAACTTTCAAGGCTTCTAGTGAATGGTTTTTCATTTCTTCTTTTTAATTTTCAAGAGCTGCTTTGTTTGCCCATGAAAGTTCCTTCTTTTGTAGCATTCTGTTCTTGTTTACTGGGTACACTAACTTCTCCTTTCTCAGATAACACTAATTTTATCTATATCTATATCTGTACCATCTCCCTGGGTAGTATCTATTCTATCTGCCCTCCCTCTCTATGTTCACTTCATAATAGGTATTTCTTTCAATGTCAGCTATCTGTTTATTTTTCAGGTGAGAAACTAAAAAGCTGATTGGATGCTGTCTATATTTCGGAGAATGAGGTCAAGGGAAGGAAGCTTTTTGACTCTGTCTTCACTCTAGACTAACATAATACAAAGTCAAACTAGTTATCTCTAGTTTTGTTTTCATCTTTTGTCTCCTTTTGGCTAACTGCATTCTCCAGAGAACACTTCCCATCTGCTTACAGGGTGACACCTGGCTAAATGATGTGGAAGGCAAGTTGAAGCATGTTATCTGATTCCTCTGGTTCTGGTCAGGGACCCCTGTATGGTCAGGCCATCCAAAATGGCTGTTCCCTTGCTTTCTCTACAGACCCTGCTCCACCAGTATCTGCTTTAGCGACACCCTACTCACCTGACTGACCTTCCAACATACTTGTCCCCGATCCAGCTGGTGACTGTCCTTATCAAAGGGGCAGTAAGGGCTGCGCCCCTCTGCCAGTTCCCCTGGCAACCACTGAGACAACCTGATGTCAAGTCCCTGATAACTGGTAATTCTCCCCAGTAGCGAAGACAGCCAACAAGATCTGTCCATTGCCCGCTGCACACAGTGGGGTCTTGCTTCAGATGTATAAGCTGCTACTGTAGACTAAACTACTGATGTTTCTGTTGCTGACTACCAGCTCTTTGTTCAGTCTTGAAGCTGGGCAAGCACAGGCCTAGTGGGCCTGTGGGGTGCAGCTCAACAGCCCTCCCCTCAGTCATGCCTGGCGCCCCGTAGCTAGAGCCTCTGTTCTATTCTCGCCCAAGGATACACCTTCTCGAGCCTTTTGGGAGGTCTATGGTACAACTCAGCCTGCATCTCAACTTTCTCTTCTTCTAGATTAGGATCTGCCTACTTGGGTCCTCGTAGTCAGCCACCAATTACAGTCATCTCTTGGTGTCCGCAGGGGACTGGTTCCAGGACCCCCCAGAACCAATATTCGAAGATGCTCAGGTCCCTCATCATCAGCCCTCTGTATGCAAGGATGCAGAACTCATGGATATGGAGGGTGACTGCAATCCTGTCTCCAAAATACGTTATTTTCTTATTTTCCATTGTCATCGTCATGGGTTTTCTCCTTTTAAAAAGTAATTTATTTACTGTCATCTTAGTGAAATTCTGAAAGAGGATAAAGTTAAATGTGCATATTCAATCTGCCATCTTTAACCAGAGGTCCTTATTTCATTTTTCCCATGGGCTTATTTTTAAGGTCATCCTCAAATACCAGCCTCACTGTCTCCTCCCAGCTCAAGGCCACCTTGCAGCTCCTGAGGTCTGAGTTTAAGGCAAAGGAGAGGAATTTCAGTTGATAAAAGACAAATGTATCCTTAAATACTTAACTGGACACTTAACAAGAAGAGTGGGGACTTTAGTAGTCTGAAAGATGTTTTTCTCTACATAATAGATAGATTTCTTTCTGCACACCAGAAAGATAAGAATTTCTGGAGCATGAAGGGGGAACTAGAAGGTCTCAGGATGTCTCTTTCAGTTGTGAGTTTATAATTCTAAAAATAAGAGAATTAAAAACCCAGCCTAATTCAATGCCTTCATTCCATTAGCAAGAAATCTTACTGTAAAATTTAGCTAAATTAAAAGCATCAAAAAATTTTAAGGACAGGTATCTTGTTTAACACTATGATTGCTTGCCTGCTAACAACAACAATTTTTTATACACCTGGAGAATGTCTCATTTTTTTTCAACTCATGTGCCTTTCCCTAATAAGCACAAATAATAAATATACAATATGCTGAAATCCATATGTTGTGGATTTATTTTTTAATGAAGCAAAGTTATTTAAGTTCTGACAAAACAACAGCTGTCAAGTTAATTTAAAAATGTTAAAAATAGCTCAGGGGTCCTTAATTTTTCTATATTTGTCCTGCATCTGTCTTCTAATTTTAAAACAAAGGCACAACTGAATTCACTCATATAAAAGTTATAAGATGAATTTTAATCCCGTTTTTATTTAAAACTGAACTGTATTCAATATTAGCATCCAGTTAAATGATCCTGAAACTTATTTGGCAATAACTACTTGTTGAAACAGGAAAAGTACATCTTATATTTCTCAAAAAAACCTAGCAATAATATCCCTACAGTCTTCCAATAGACTATAAATTGCCCTTATTAACAAGATAACCTTAGAGCTTTGGTTCCTATGGCAGCTTTGCCACTCACTGATTGTGTTGCCTCTCTTTGCCTCTATTTCCTATTCTCTAAAATGGGAACAATAATAGCACCCACAGCACAATGGTGTTGATGTGGGCAACAAAAACAATTCATGTTAAGTACCAGGCCTTCCATGGCATCATAATTGATAAACTCTGCTTTACTTAGGAAAGTCAGTCAGACCTGAAATGTTGAAAAGAATGGTTACCTTATTTCTCTCTCATATACATAACCCTCAGAAGTAATCACTGTCATCTTTAATACTGAAAAAATGTCTTCAACACGCACAATTGTTAAATAGCACTCAGGGAACTAAACTACTGTCTCCATTCTGTTTTTTTGGAGTTTTTTTGTTTGTTTTTGTTTTTAGTTATATCATGTGGCATAAGGGCTCAAAGTTCCCCGACCAGGGATTGAACCCATGCCCCCTGCAGTGGAAACGCAGAATCTGAACCACTGGACCGCCAGGGAAGTCCCTCCCCTGTGTTATTAATAGGCACTTTCTGAATTTTTTAGCTCTAGCTTTAGACTTTTACCAAAGAGAAGGAATACATCAGACTTTTGTGGCTTAATGTACCTGATCATACCAAAACAGCATTCTGACACTTAGTAAAATGGCATATTCTTTTGATTAACCCACAGCTGGATGACCATTTACAAAAGAGTGGTTTACAGAATTCTAGACCAGTGATGGGGTGGGTAAGAAAACACCTCTGAATTGCCTAAAAGGAGTGGAGAGCGGGGAAAGTTGGGCAGTTTGAAAACAAAGCAGAACTCTCCCATGGCTTTGAGTATTTTAATCCAGTGTTTACTTAGCAAATTAAAATAACATTAAAGGAAGACCTCTGTGTTTGGCAGCACAGGCATGTAATTTTAAAAATTGTTGAGAAATACTCCTCTAAACCAGAATTTCTCTATCTTCTTTGTCCTGAGATGGTGTATTTCAACCTACAGCATTGCTTCCCCACACTCCTGATAGAGCACACACACACACACACACACACACACACACACACACAAACACACACACCCTGCAATGCTCCTTTATGTACCAGAACCACAGGCCCCATTTTGATTTGGAAAATCTTAGTTCGTGCCTCTTTTCCATGTACAGTTATTGACAGCAACTCTTTAATCCTCTTAAGTGTTCGTGTTTGGATGAAAAATGATATATCTATGGGTTCCCAGATCTATAGTGAAGGTGGAGTCCTGGAAGTAAGAGGGTGACATGGAATCTGCAAGAGATTCCATGAGTGCAAGAGTGCATGGAATCTGCAAGAGTGCATGGAATCTCAACAAGAGAACAGAGTTGCCGATACACCCTGGCAACTAAACCTGTCACTATGCTCTTCCAACATAACCAACCAAACATGTGGCAGAGAAAGACACAGGGCCTTGGTGGGCATTGTACATAAAGAAGAATATTAACAGACAATGGGCTCTGCCAAAGGATAGCCCTGAATCGGACTGCCGCCTCTCCCATTTTGAGATGGGGGCAAATCATTTCATGCTCTCTTAACTTCATTTTCTTCCACTATACAATGGAAATGTAAAATTTCCTTCATCAAGTTGTGATGGGGATTAAATGAGATGATGCATGAAAAGTGCTTAGCACAGTGAGGAGATACTGTGACTAAGATCCATGCCAAATAGTCCTTTATACTGTTTTAATTTGATTAAGGCTTCACTTTATGTTGTTGTCTATATAACCTAACAATACGCTTTTAATTCAAAAGGTTTTTAACTTTTAAAAAAAAGTTGTTTAATTTAGGCAGAGCCTCAAATTGTTGACTGAATTCAGCTGGTTAACAATACCCACAGTGAGGTGTTGCAAATCAGAATGTAAGCTTCAAAGAAATTTCGCTATGTGCCCAATTTGAATCAGATGCAGTATCATGGTATCATGATGTGGGTACTGAATGTGTACCTCTACTGATAGAAGGATAAATGAGTTAATCGAGGCAATTTATATTGCATTAATACAAATGTTGATTATATAATCGAAAGTCAAAATAGTGATGGCAAAAAAACTTTAAAACCTTCTTTTGAGGAACATTATATCTCTTTAATAATTACACAATTAATGGATGAAGAGAAACACTTTTAAAATCACAGTGTAATTCAATTTCAAAATGGCTGTGAATGGAATATACAGTCAAAGGTGATTAGCAGTAGAAATTAACCAACCAGTCAAAATTCAAAAGAAATTGTCTTGTGCAAGCTGTTCCATTTCTCCCATGAAGAATGTCTCCTATGAAGACACTACCTGTATAAACCAACAGTGACGAGTGAGACAACTACCCTCAGCACAACCTAACTTGGTTTTAGTTGTACAAATATTTCAAGTCAAATCAGGGATTTTTTACTTTGTACTGCCATTTTCTATGTTGCTTGTATGACTAGAATAACGTGGAATTAAATGACTACAGTCCATTTGCAATAGAACCAGATCAAAGTAGACAAGTTTTACTGAGTTTTACTCAGATAATGCAGGCTGTATTTTGGCCTTGTGATGTGCCAGTTTGGTACAGTAAACCCTGGTTTCTAAATTTTACCACAGCAAGTCCACAGAATTACCACCTAATTGTGACATGAGAAAGTATATGTATTTGACAATGTATCTTGTTTTAATACATGTAGCAAACAGTAAAAAACAAAACAAACAAACAAAACCCCCTAAATATCTGGAAATGAGAGCAGTGTACATCTGGTGGGGTTTGGGTCTTAGCCACAGTAATGCTCCTTTCCTTAGCACACCATGTGGCATTTTGCCATGGGAAGCCCACCACCGCACCAAGCAGGGTTTATTACTGTGGTGTCTGGGCAAAGTTTTGTTTTCTTCCATTAACAGAAAGAATCTTTCTTTAGCACAAGATACTGGCAAAGTTATTTTTAAAGTGGATATGTCACATAAATTTGACCTTAAGGAATCTAGGAATTTTCAGTGAACTCTCATAAAGAAAGCAAGCTTTGTGATACTCCATCCATTTTACCCTTTAGCCTCCTTGACTGCCCATGTCCCAAAGCAGTTCATGTTAGCTGAAAGGTGATTCTAAAAAAAGGTGTTTTTTTTTTTTTTTTAAAGTCCCTTTGAAACTTGGAGTAGGCATTTAAAGGCTAATCAAGACGCCCATTTTCGGAATTTTCCTCTAGCACAGCTGGTGGGGGGGCATCCCTTGAATTGTGAACAAGACACAGGGAACTAGGTCTTTTAACGGCTACTTTACAAAGAAGTCACTGGGTAAATAGTTCAGTAAGCTATTTTTCACACAAGTGCGTCTGTTCCCAACCTTATTTGAAATGATAGATTGATACTAATCACCTTTATTGAGTCTTCAAACAACCTCTAGGAAAGAAAAAAGACGGGGAGAAGTAATGGGTTTTCTCATGCATGTCTTTCGCATCCTCAGATGGCTCAAGGAATTTCCAATTATAAATATAAACCCTGTTGGCATTTTAAAGTGTAAGAATATGGGGGTTACATTACCTAGTATAGGTGGAAATACATCTACAAACAATGTCAACACAGGTGATTTGTATAAACCTGCAACTTTTATCTACATGCAAACTTAACCAAGAGGACTCTCTTATCCTGTACTTAAATGAAATTAAACCCTGTCAACCACAAATATCAGGCTAAAGATCTTTGATGTCAAACACTACATTCTGAAGCAAATTTTTATTAACTATGCATTTTGTAAATAACATTTATCTTCAGAGTACCAAACACAATACCCATTTCCAGGTAAATAGTAAGTGCCAAGGAACTACTATGTTGAGTTAATCTATGAGCCTAAACATTCTTTCCTCCGAAATATATTTTAACACTTTAATTGATTTGACCATGGCTTCACTGAGCTAATAAAAGGCACTTCCTATCTTTAAGCTAATTTTATTTCCATTAAAATGGCCTAGGCAACACAGGTAATTTGAAACAGCAAGTACATATATAATACTACAGCTCTGCAAAATGTTGTTTTGTATAAAAAGTTTGATTATGAAAATCAAGGCTATTCTGAAACACTGCAAATTATAGAAAAACAAAGGACCAGTGAGTTCAAGCACCTAAATTTTAGTTATGGAACCCTTTTAAATTTTTTCCCTACTAACCCAATAGTAGATTTAAAGTTTTCCTGAAATAAAAGAAAATCAAAGTTAAAATTATTGAATAAAAATTATTGGTAATAATTCCTGTCAAAATTTTTATATTTATCTTAAAGTTCACCTACATCAGTTATGATCCTTTTTCGGAGATGTTTTTTGTTTGGAAGACAGTGAGGCACAGAAGTTAAGAACACGGCTTCTAGAATCATCAAGACTTGGTTCATATGGCAGCTCTGCCACCCACCACTGAGCCGCCTCCCTGGCCTCCACTCCCTATTCTCTAAAGCTGGGACAATAATGCACCTGCATCAATAGCACCAATGAAAGTGATAATTCATACAAAGCGCCATGCCTGTGACACAGTAAGTGCTCAACAGATGTTAAACGTCACCAATGGACCAAAGTCCGTCACAAAGGACAGTCAAGGGATGAATGCCTCTTGCAAAGAAATCCGGGTGTTCTCCTGTCTAGAGGGCAGTGAGAAGCTCTGGGGTAGAGAAGCAGAGAGTGCAAGTGCAAACTCATGGACAGAGAGGTCTGCAGGGTGGGCTGGGGCCACTTTATAAGGGCCTGGCATGTGAACTCTTGTGAGGAGTGATCCATTGGTATATTTCTGCAGGGCCAGACCATGATCAGAAGTGCCTTGTAGAACAGTGGCCATTGACTGCAGTGTAGAAAATGGCTCTAAGGGATGCAGACAGAGGCTGAGGCAGAAAGACCAGCTGGAAAGCTGTTCTGTAGTCACGGTGCCTTACGTGTGGGGATGAGAATGAGAGGAAGGCTTGGATTTGAGGGTGAGTTCCCAGGTAGACCCAGCAGTTTGTGGTGCTGCTTTTTATAGGAGCCACTGTGAGATGATCTTGTCAAGGATGATGTGTCCAACATCAAACATGGACCAGCACCATCATCTCTACAGATTCAGATGACTAAATGGTAAGAAAGGAGAAGTGAGGAAGTCAGATTGGGTTACTGGGAAAATGTAGACTCTAAGGGTGTGTTTTCCTAAAGGAAAACTGCCTCCTCCTCTCCTTCTTCCAAACTCAAGATGCAACTCAAGATTCATTAAGCAGGCAACAAGAACTACAGGAGGGCCCATCTCATGACCAGGACAACTTGTCATGAAAAGACTTTACTGAAAGCCCACGAAGACATGGCTGGTGTCTGGCATGCAGAGGGCACTTAATAAATGTATATCCATTGAATTTCACAAGTAGGAAGTGAATAGAACAGTGGGCTGGGTCTCAAAATCACCCAAATCTTCTAACTCTTGTGTTTTGATTTTCTCATTTATAAAATGGAAATGAAAATGTTAGGTATTAAACAAAGAAAATTCTTAAAAATAAGTAAGGCATGATCAAGAAGTAGTGATGTTGGGAAAGAATAACTGCCCAAGTTCCATATCTAATGATCAACACAATCTATTAATTTTAGAGGTTTCCTTGGTGGCTCAGTGGTAAAGAATCTGCCTGCCATTGCAGGAAACATGGGTTAGATCCCTGATTCGGGAAGATCCCACATGCCATGGGGCAACTAAGCTCATGTGCTGCAACTATTAAAGCCTGCATACCTAGAGCCATGCTTCACAACAGGAAAGGCCACTGCGATGAGAAGCCGGAGCACTGCAACTAGAGAGTGGCCCCCTCCCTCCACAACTAGAGAAAAGTCTGCACAGTAACGAAGACTCAGCACAGCCAAAAATAAATAAATAAAATTATATTAAGAAAAGAAATCTGGATCTATAAAAAGAAACAGAATATGAAAAATGTTAAATATGTGGATAAATACAACTAAAAAAATTTATATATACTCTATACTCATGCGAAGAGCTGACTCATTGGAAAAGACCCTGATGCTGGGAGGGATTGGGGGCAGGAGGAGAAGGGGACGACAGAGGATGAGATGGCTGGATGGCATCACCGACTCATTGGCATGGGTTTGGGTAGACTCTGGGAGTTGGTGATGGACAGGGAGGCCTGGCGTGCTGCGATTCATGGGGTCGCAAAGAGTCAGACATGACTGAGCGACTGAACTGAACTAATACTCTTTAATGTCTATCTAAAATGTTATTGTCTATCTTTTTTGCCATAAAGCAATTAAACAAATAAAATGAAGTGTAAGCACTCTCAAATTTACATGAGAAAGCTAAATTTGTGTGAAAGTCTCACTGTGGCAAGGAAAAAATTCTGTTTAGGGAAAGTTCTTCATGAACTTATGGTTACTAGGGGGAAGGGACGGGGAAGGATAGTTAGGGAGTTTGGATTAACATGTTGTTGTTGTTTAGTTGCTAAGTTGTGTCCAACTCTTTTGTGACCCCATGGACTGTAGCCAGCCAGACTCCTCTGTCCTTGGGATTTCCCAGGCAAGAATACTGGAGTGGGCTGCCATTTCCTTCTCGAGGGGCTCTTCCCAACCCAAGGATTGAACCTGGGTCTCCTGCTTGGCAGGTGTATTCTTTACCAATGAGCCACATGGGAAGCTGAGATTGACAAGTTGTATACACTGCTGTATTTAAAATGGATAACCAACAATGACCTACTGTGAAGCACAAGGAATGCTGCTCAATATCCTGTAATAACCTAAATGGGAAAAGAATTTGAAAAAGAATAGTTACATGTATATGTATAACTGAATCACTTTACGGTACACCTGAAACTTACACAACATTGTTAATCAACTATATTCCACTATACAATTTAAAAAGGTCATCAAAAGAACTCTTCTTCAGTTTTGAGAAAAACATGTGCAAGAAGTCTTCATATTTATAAAGGTAAGAACATAATACTTAAGCCTGATTTTACATCTATCTTTAAATGTCATTTCATAATAAAATATTACTATTTTAAAAATCTTGGGTATTATGAAAAAGTTAAATGTATTGAATGTGAATTGCTGGAAATGTTTATATTCCATCAGTCAGGCAGGATTTGATATATTTAGGAATATGACAGTGAGACTCTATTTGACATTCTCACAGTTGCTCAAAAAATATCCACTGACGTACTTATTAGAATGGCCAAAGTTCAGAACACTGACAACACTAAATGCCAGTGAGGATGTGGAGCAACAGGAATGTTCAATCATTGTTGGTAGGAATACAAAACGGCACAGCCACTCTGAGAGACGGTTTGGCGGTTTCCTATATAACTAATCATACTCTTACCATAGGATCTAGCAATTACCCTCTTTTGGAATTTACCCAAAGGAATCGAAAACTTGTTGTTCAGTCGCTTAGTTGTGTCTCTTTGTGACCCTATGGACTGCAGCATGCCAGGCTTCCCTGTCCTCTGCCATCTCCCAGAGTTTGCTCAGACTCATGTCCATTAAGTCGGTGATACCATTCAACCATCTCATCCTCTGTCATTCCCCTTCTCCTCTTATGCTTACACAAATATGGATGTGGATCAAACCCAGATCTCCTGCATTGCAGGCAGATTCTTTACCCTCTGAGCCACCAGGAAAGCCCATGGATGTTTATAACAGCTTTATAACTGTTATAACTGCAAAAATTTGAGAGCAACTACGATATCCTTCAATAGGTAAATGGGTAAATAAACTGTGGTACATCCAGATAATGGAATATTATTCAGTACTAAGAGAGGAGCTATGGGGCCATTAAAGATATGGAGGAAACTTAAATGAATATTACTAAAAAGTCAATCAGAAAAGTCTACATACTGTATGATTCCAACAATACGACATTCTGGGAAAGGCAAAACTTTGGAGACAGTAATAAGGTGAGCGGTTGCCAAAAGTTGGGGGAAGGTGGAGCATAGATGTTTACGGCAGAGAAAATACTCTGTATATGACAACGATGTATGGTTATATCCCACACAATGTACAACACCAAGAATGAACCGTAATGTGAACTATGGGCTTAGGGTGATTATGATATGCTAATGTAGGTTCATCACTTGTAATTAATGGATCATTCTGGTGAGAAATGTTGATAGTGCGGGAGGCCACGGATGTGTGGGGGCGGGCAGAAGGTATGTTGAAAATCTGTGTATCTTCCTCTCACTTTTACTGTGAACCTAAAACTGCTCTAAAATTTTTTTTAATCCACTGAGTATGGATAAAATCAAGAAATAATCAAAATCAAAAATCAAAAATAATCATATACCTAATATGGATGTGTGAATGAGCTGTGCTAACTTTTTAAAAGGACTGCATAGCCTCTTCTCTCTCACAGAAAATAGTCCTTGTAGCATCTAAAATCTTCATGTGGAAACCCGAAGATGGCTCTTGGCCTCTAAAGTACCACCACTAAAGGCAACTTCCCTTGAAAACAGCCCCTCTCCCTCTGTACCTCTTTTAAGTGAATGGGTGTGTCAGATTTAGACTTTCTGCTCTGGGGCACTACATATGGAAACACTTACAAAATTACACTTAAAAAATGGCATTTTTTTTTTAATTAGGAAAAATTTCTAGTCCTTCAAAACTAGATATCTGATTTTATTTGTAATCAAAATATTTCTCTGGAAGCATTTTCTGTAGTCTTAATTACTTAATTAAACATCTTCCTATGGGACTTTTATATCACCACTGTATGATAATCCTGTAGATGGCAAAGATTTTATGTGGAATTAAACTAAGCTATTAATTATATACACAAGTTAAAAGAAATTTAAATGAATGACCTTTAAAAATGTTTTTCATACTTCTAATGGGCAGAATGGCAGCTGCGTTCCTACTTAACTGGGAGAAGCAAGAGTCAATCCAGTCAAGGATGAAGCACTTATACTTTGCTACTTGTTTTTATGAAATAAAATACTAACCTCTTATTTAAAATGCCACCATGGGATAAAAATGTGACTCTTAGAGAAGTCAGGTCATTTCAGATCTTTTACTGATATATCTGATCAAAAATTGACAACTATCCCAAGCTAGTACATGGTGTATTTTCATGTATGCTCAATGAGAGGCAGACAGCGAAGTCTCTAAAAGATGGTCTTCACTGAAGACTCATTTTATTTTATTTATTTATTTTTTTTAAGACTCATTTTAAAGTAAATAAATGGAGAACCTCTCTTTTGCAATCTGATGGCAAGATGGAAAGTGTTCACTGCAAGTTAGAAATAATTGTTATGTAAATATTTTATCTTGGATGATCACCTCCTCTGGAGGGAAGACAAAGCGACTTAAGTAACAATTCAAAATGTACAAATAGTAGAGTCTTACATAACATTATCTTCAGGAAGTAAAAACTCATTTTTTTTGTAGTTCTGAATACTGTTCTAATGAAAATCTGACTTTTCTTCTTCCCTCACTCATAAGGAGAAAAATCCAGCTTGGAGTTTCTGCTTCATGGAGGTAGGGTTGCATCTTCAAATTCATTAGCTCCAAATTTAGGAAAAAGAAAGAATTTGCTAAGCTGGATTAAATTATGGGTTTTTATTTCTGCTTCTTCAGTTGGTACACAATGTAATTCATTATTTTAAATGAAACACTGACAGAGAACCTGAAAGTCATTATTTTATATTTTAGAAACACCATGAATCATTCCCCCTAAATTATATTCAAGTCACTGTTTAGTCCAATAAATCCTCAATAATGCTAACTTGCCTAGTCAAACACAAGTTCTCTTTCTTGAACTGTTATTTTCTTTACTATTCCTCTGGGGAAACAAAATAGAGTTCAGTAGCTCCTGAAGATTCCTGACATTTTCCCTAAAACTCCCTGAGACACTAGTGAAAAAAATACAACATGCAAAGATCCTAAGGAAGGAAGGCTTCACAGAGGATCTACTGGCCATGTGATGGAAAAAAATTCAGTGTATTTTGTCCACTTACTATTATAAGAAAAGCACAACTGTATTCATTGAATATATGTCATATTGCTAAATATCCTAAGGCTTTGTTTTCAATGTACAATAAATAGTGTTAAGGCTTCCCAGGGGGCACTAATGATAAAGAACCCTCCTCTTATGCAGGAGGCATAAGAGATGTGGGTTCAATCCCTGGTTTGGGAAGATTCCCTGGAGAAGGGAATGGCTACCCACTTCAGTATCCTTGCCTGGAAAATCCCATGAACAGAGGAGCCTGGCAGGCTACAGTCCATAGGGTCGCAGAGTTAGAAAATGATTGAAGCACCGTAGCATTCATTGGGACAACAAATAGTGTTAAATAATTGTACCTTTCCACCAATGATAGATCAAATACTCTGGGTCTCTGATAAAGGATCTTGTAGGCTCACAGCCCCTTCCCCCTTCACATCATGCAGTTTTACAAATATAAATCAGAAAGGTTTAAAAATCTATATATTGTTAACTTTTTCCATTTCATGATTGTCTACAATCAACAACCGAGAAAGTGTACGTGTTTTAATTTAGGAAGAAGAATAATGCTGAGTCCAACCCTTAACCCTTTGCAATCCACAAAAAACATGAAAATTCAGAGGTGACTTTTCAAAGACAATTCAGTCATCGTTAATTCTGATTTATTTGAATATAGTTGACATGGCGTTTTTGATTCAAGGCAAAATGGCAACGGTTAATAATCAGAAGCATATCTTTCTCTATAAAGAGAATGATAACACAGTGAAAAGCAAAAGCATTATTTTTTACTTCTTCATTTATTTACAATATCATTTCTCGTTTAAAAAGTTCTGTTCTCCCAGGATTTCTACTTCTATCAGGAAATCCTAAGGAAACAATCACAGATGTGCAAAAAGATTTATATACAGGGTATCCAAAGAGTAATTTTTAATATTGAAAAACAAGAAGCACCTTGAAGATTCAACATGATGGGATCAAGAATTGGTTAAATAATTACAAAATCATGTGGTATAAAATCATGCAGCTATTAAATGATGCTATAAAGCCAGTGCTGTCCAACAGAAACAAGAGCACAAGTGATATCTATAACTTTAAAAGTAGATGCATGAAAAAAAATTTTTTTAAAAGTGAAATTAATTTTATTAATGTATCTTATTTAACCCAGTATTTCATTAGGTAATCAATATAAAAATCAATAATGAGGAATTCCCCCACCCCTTTTTGTTTGGTACTGCCTCTGAAATTTGATGAGTTTTTTGTGGTTACGGGATATCTTAATTCTAACTAGGCACAATTTTAGTGTTCAACAGCCCATGCTTCTGTGGTGACAGTACTGAACAGTGCAGTTACAGACAATATTTAGCTTTAGAAAGTAGTTAATAATGGAGGAAAATTTAAAAACCGATTATATGACATATGTACAGTATGATTCTAATTGTATGCTTTAAAAATTCATGAATGGGAGAAGAAAAACACAGGAAGATACATGACAAAATGTTTACAATGCTAGTCTAGGGAACAGGATTATAGTTGTTTTATTTCTTTTTTCTTTTCTGTATTTCCTGTGCTTGAAAATAAACCTGTATTATTTTGAAGTTAAATAAATGATTCTGTTAATATGCTCCAATCAGCACTGATTAGATCTGTGATGACCTTAGACATTCAATTATTTCTAAGAATTTGATTCCTGAAAAGTAACTGTGTCTGTGTTTGTTTCGTATTTCATACTAGTGAATACAAATTTTATTGTCCATAGAGAATAATTCACATTTCAAACAGGACTTGTATTTTGAACATGAACTCTAACATTTGCCCCTTAAATGTGGTATGTGTAATTACAGTATAATAACTGTGAGTAAATTATTTCATTGTCTACTAAGTAACCATTTGTTAAGTCTAGATAACAATCATAAATAGCCATTACTTATAAAGTTTCCATTCAAAGTACTTAGGGGATTGTATTATTAATAGACAGTATCTATTATCAATAGACAGTGTGACCAGTACCTCCTTGCACCTTCAAATCACACCACAGAAAGAGAGAGAATATATAAAATTGACAAAGATGCTAAATACAGACAAAACCCACTTTGAAAAAGTGACACTAAACTGAAATGAATGTTGCCTGCTTGGCACCCACCTTCATGGAGCAGACAGCTTTTTCTGCTGGCCCTCTTCATCACTGTACCTCTGACTCCCCACAAAAGGCTCTTACAACAAACCAGCTTATGTTTCCTTTTCAACCATCTCTCTCAGTATTCCCCATCACTAGCTCCATACTGTCTAGCTCTCTGGCATTCCTCATTGTATCCTCAACAAAATTCCTATGACCCTTAAGTAGGTCCAGAAAACATCTGACATTAATCTATTTTACTGAGAAGTATTTATTGAGCTCCTACTTACTGCCTAAAGTGGGGCTTACATCAGTTAGGAGAAATACACAAAAACATAAAAATACAAAAATAATTTAAAACGGTGTTAAGGAAAATAAAGGAAGAGAGTGCTATGAAAGAAAATAATAATTGGGGCTTGGAGCAGGAAGGGGTGGTGGTTAAGAAAGGCCTCTCCAATGATGAAGGACAAAGTCATTGATTCTGAGATCTGATGGATGAGAGAGAGAAAGTGGGAAGAAGTGCCTTCCTGCAGATGTGCCTGTCCTGGCCCCGGGTAGATGGCGGGTCAGGTGAATTCAGGAATCCAAGGTTGGCTGGGTTAGGGTTAGGGAAGGGAAGAAGGTTGGAGCCACTTCAACTCATGGGAGGCTAGCAGAGGGGCCAGCAACGGTGTGTCAGCATGGTCATTATTATTAAGAACAGCAATAGATAAAATGCATTAAGAATTTTTGATGAGCCAGGTCCATGCTAAGAGCTCTGCGTACAATCAGGGACTGACTCCTCACAGCAGTCCTGTGAGGTGTGGATGATTAAGCACTTGAGAGGTTAGTACTGGTAGGAAGTGACATGACTTATAAAGCCCAGAGCAGGGTCTGGGGACACAGCACCCTCTGTGATGAACTGCCTCTCCATCCATGTTCTGTACCCAGATGTCCACTGCCCCCAGAGTTAAGGGCAAAGGCATAGTATTTTGAAAGAGGATACTGGAAAAAAACAAAGAAACACATGTCTGTTCCTAGAAGGATAAACCTACCTTATGGACACAAAAGACCAAATTCACTCACGTCTAAACCATGGAGGAAGGACAGAAAAAAATACATACAACACACTATGGTAGATAGCTACAGGTTTTGTCTTCCTGACACGTATTTTCATTTTTTTTCTTATAAAAACTGTTTTCTTTAGGCAGCTCTCCCTCCCCTCCCCTCAGTCAACAGTGGTTTTGGTTGGATAGACACTACTCCTGGCTTTAGGACCGAGCATAAGACCCTTTCACACCCTGGCAACTGGAATATTTCATTTCCTTGGCCAGTTTCTGGCTCCGAGATGGTGTATGACTGATGGCATATGAGCTCCGTCTGGGACTTTTCTAAATGAGAAAGAGGTAAAGTCACAGCTGTTGGTATGCATACTGGTCCATACTGGACGATACTGCACGGGAACGAACCCACCAAGGAGAAAAATATGCCAAGAGATGAAGAGGTGGAGTCCTCAGGAATCACTGAGCACCAGTGTTCAGACAAACTAGAAACAAGCAGGACTGCAGATTCACTCCTAGACTTTCCAGCTGAATGAACCAACAAGTTCTCAGAGAAGCTATTTTGAGCTGGATTTCTCAACCAACAAAGAACCTAGTATGGATCAGAGTCCAAGGAGACTGGAGAGAAATGAGGGCCAGAGTGAGGTCAGTATTAGACATAATGGCAAGAAAGTGGTCATTACATGACCACTGAGATAACGGAGACATTCAGAAGGCTGGAGGAAAACGGCCCCTCCTCCCTGGCAGCAGGCAGCCAGCAAAGTGGAAAGCCACAACTCTGAGATGTAGGTGAAAAGAGTCAGCAGTCAATAAAGAGTTATGGGCTGCTTGAGGTGCACCAGATTTGGTGCTGGGTGCAGGAATATGCTGATTCCTGAGACACAGTCCCTTTCTGCCTTGGCGTTCACAGCTACTCCAGAGGGCAAGAGAAGGAAGCACAGGTTAGCAAATCCACATCATAATTTACCTACAAACTGAACACAGGCAGTAAAAGCAGCACCTGATTAAAAAGAGTGTTGGTCTAGACATAAACATCTTCCAGTGAACTATATAATGAAAGGTTCAAACGTGCAGAGGCCAAAAGACAGGGAGACCTGGACGATGAGAGACCAGCATGGGGAGGAGTAGCAGCTATGGGCAGAAAGGCACAGAATCAGAGCTGTGGGAATCTAAGTGGACTCTGGTCTGTTTCCAGAAAGAAAGATGCTAAAGAAAGAAATCAAACTAGGAATTGAGAAAAGAATGTTGGTGGTGGGTGGCGCTCACCACAAAGAGCCAAGGTGAAAAATGCCTCCAGCTGCTACAAACGACAGAGCCCTGCAAAATTTTCCTGGCCTTTACCAGCCTAAAAGATGATGCTGTGAAAGTGCTGCGCTCAACATGCCAGCAAATATGGAAAACTCGCCACAGGACTGGAAAAGGTCAGTTTTCATTCCAATCCCAAAGAAAGGCAATGCCAAAGAATGCTCAAACTACCGCACAATTGCACTCATCTCACACGCTAGCAAAGTCATGCTCAAAATTCTCCAAGATAGGCTTCAATAGTACATGAACTGAAAACTTCCAAATGTTCAAGCTGGATTTAGAAAAGGCAGAGGAACCAGAGATCAAATTGCCAACATCTAGTGGATCATAGAAAAAGCAAGAGAATTCCAGAAAAATATCTACTTCTGATTTATTGGTGTTTTTGTGAAACACCAAAGCATTTCACAGTTTGACAAAAAACTGAAAAATTCTTCAAGAGATGGGACTACCAGACCAACTTACCTGCCTCCTGAGAAATGTGTATGCAAGTCAAGAAGCAAAAGTTAGAACTGGACATGGAACAACAGACTGCTTCCAAATTGGGAAAGGAGTATGTCAAGGCTGTATATTGTCACCCTGCTTATTTAACTTCAGAGTACATTATGTGAAATGCCAGGCTGGATGAAGCACAAGCTGGAATCAAGAATGCCAGGAGAAATATCAATAACCTCAGATATGCAGATGACAACACCCTTATGGCAGAAAGGGTAAAGGAACTAAAGAGCCTCTTGATGAAAGTGAAAGAGGACAGTGAAAAAGCTGACTTAAAACTCACCATTCAAAAAGCTAAGATGATGGCATCTAGTCCCATCACTTCATGGCAAATAGATAGGGAAACAATGGAAACAGTGACAGACTTTATTTTTTTGGGCTCCAAAATCACTGCAGATGGCGATTTCAGCCATGACATTAAAAGATGCTTGCTCTTTGGATGAAAAGTTATGACCAACCTAGATAGCATATTAAAAAGCAGAGACATTATTTTGCCGACAAAGGTCCTTCTAGTCCAAGCTATGGCTTTTTCCAGCAGTCATGTATGGATGTGAGAGTTGGACCATAAAGAAAGCTGAGCGCCCAGGAATTGATGCTTTGAACTGTGGTATTGGAGAACACTCTTGAGAGTCCCTTGTACTACAAGGAGGTCAAACCAGTCAGTCGTAAAGGAAATCAGCCCTCAATATTCATTGGAAGGACTGATGCTGAAGCTGAAGCTCCAATACTTTGGCCACCTGAGATGCAAATAACTGACTTACTGGAAAAGACCCTGATGCTGGGAAAGACTGAAGGCAAGAGAAGAAAGGGATGACAGAGGATGACATGATTAGATGGCATCACCGATTTGATGGACATGAGTTTGGGTATATTCCAAGAGTTGGTGATGGACAGGCAAGCCTGGAGTGCTGCAGTCCAAAGTGCTGGGGTCACAAAGAGTCGGACACAACTGAGCGACTGAACTGAACTGAACTTATCAGCCTAGCTCATCTCTGCTCTGACCAATTACTATATTTCCCTGATCAGTTTCACATCTGGCTCCCACCTCAGTGAGGCTGGACGTGAACTGTCCTCCTGAACACAAGATCCAGGGCCCCAGAACTAAGCTAAAGCTCCCAGCTTCTGGTTTCCCATGTTCTGGTGTTTCCAGCCTTCAAATGGGGCCTCTTCCCAATGTGCAGTGCAGGTGTATAGGTTTTTCATCCCATTTGCTATGAAGACTCATTAAATTTCATGCCCAAAATCATGGATTTAACTCATATTTATTGGGGATAAATGTTCTTAAATTAACTGTTTGGTAAAACTACTTGTAGTCCACCTAAAGAGTTATTTTGGTCCTTCTCCATTCTTGTATACATATTCCTTATATACACTCCACTCCTATATTTATAAAATCTCAACATAAAGATCCCATTTGGGTGTTACTAAATCAAAACACCTCACTCAGCACAAATATGTCCCCTGAATTATCTGTTTTACATTACATAGGGCCTGAGGGGAGACTATTCTTGAATAAATGCACCAAGGAAGAACAGAAAAAAAACCTAGTAACACAGACCAAGTAAATGGACTTGATACCAACTTTGGTGATTTGAGGAGACATTTAAGCATCACACTGATTCACTCGTGCAACAAATTTATAGTGTTTACTGTGATGGCATCACCAACTTGATGGACATGAGTTTGAGCAGGCTCCGCGAGTTGGTGATGGACATGGAAGCCTGGCATGCTGCTGTCCATGGGGTCGCAGAGTCAGACACGACTGAGTGACGGAACTGACTGGACTGTGATGGGGCTTCCCAGGTGGCGTGAGGGGTGAAGTCTATGGTAAAGTCTCCGGTGCAGGGGACTTAAGAGACACAGGTTTGATCCCTGGGTTGGGAAGATCCCCTGGAGTAGGAAATGGCAACGCACTCCAGTACTCTTGCCTGGAGAATCCCATGGACAGAGGGGCCTGGCAGGCTACAGTCCACGGGTTGCAAAGAAACAAACACAACTGAAGCGACTGAGCATACAAGCATTTGTATATCAGACAAGAGATCCAGGCTCTGGGGATAAAACAGGACAAGTTGTATGTGCTGAGCACTGAACTATGCTCTCCTCCTTTGCGGAACCCACCACTTGATAAACACATCTTTCCTTCCTGCTTTGATGACTCTGCCCAGGTTCAACTCTTAAAAATGGCATGTCCACTTCAAGATTCAGTTGTTCAAAGAAACATTCTTTCAACAAAAGCAGTCTTGTGACAGTAATACTAAAACACACACATAAAACCCCACCAAAAAACCCCTTCAAGATCATCTAATTCAACTCATCACCTATAGATGACAAAACCGAGGCAAAGTACATTAAGGGTTCTTTCCCACCGTGGTCCGTACCATTAGTGTTGGAACAAGTATTAAATCTTTTGTTTTTAATCCAGTGCTGTCTTCTCCTGCACTGTCCAATACTTCAGCCACTAGCTTCATGTGGCTATTTAAGTTTAAATTTAGAATTAAAACTTTAGTTCCTCAGCTCTACTCCCTCCATTTCAAGTGCTCAATAGTCCCATAAGCTCAGTTCAGTTCCTCAGTCGTGTCCAACTCTTTGTGACCCTATGGATTGCAGCACGCCAGGCCTCCCTGTCCATCACCAATTCCTGGAGTTTACTCAAACTCGTGTCCATTGAGTCGGTGATGCCATCAACCATCTCATCCTCTGTCATCCCCTTTTCCTCCTGCCTTCAGTCTTTCCCAGCATCAGGGTATTTTCAACTGAGTCAGCTTTTCACATCAGCTGGCCAAAGTACTGGAGTTTCAGCTTTAATATCAGTCCTTCCACATAAGCTAACGGCTCCACATAATACAAGTGGCTCTTGAATTAGGCAGTGAAGAAAATAGACTATTTTCATCATAGAAAATTCACTGGACAGTGTTGTGGGGTCTAAAAACACACTGCTTGCATTATTCCAGCTGAGCACTTCTCAAACTTCAATAGGCATAGCACTCATCTGGGGATCTTATGAAAATGCTGATTCTGAGACTGCAGATCAGAATGGGGCCTGACCTTACACAGTCCTCATAGGCTTCCAGTAACAGAGCTGCTGCGCGTCTGAGGATCGCACTTGGAGGACATAGTATCACCATTCTGGCTCATTACTGCAGTTAATACAGAAAGGGCCAGTGTCCTAACAGTTTAATGTGTATGATGTTTTTATCTTTCCCACGAGATTTTAAGCTCCTTTAGACAGAGCACCTGGAGAAGGAAATAGCAACCCACTCCAGTGTTTTTGCCTGGAGAATCCCAGGGATGGGAGAGCCTGGTGGGGGCTGCCATCTATGGGGTCACACAGAGTCGGACACGACTGAAGTGACTTAGCAGCAGCAGAAAGAGCACCACATCTTATTCTTCCCATCCCTCTTCATGACTGCAGAGCGTAGGGTTACACCAGGAGAAAGTTCTCTTACCTGTAAGTGTCTTACATTTGGCTTAAGTTACCACCATGCTCTCCAGTATTCTTGCTGAGAAAATTTCATGGACAGAGGGGCCTGGTGGGCTACAGTCCACGGGGTTGCAAAGAGTCAGACAGGACCGAGCGATTGAGTATGCACTGCAATGCTACACATGAAGAGTTTCTTTTCCACCCACCCCCTCCCTTTTTTTAAAGCCACATCATGCAGTTTGTGGGATCTTAATTTCCTGACCAGGAATTGAACCCGGCCTTCAGCAGTGAGAGCATGGAGTCCCAACCACTGGATGACCAGGGAATTCCTTCCTTTTCTTGTTATAAGACACCAGAGCTTTGACCTAACCATTCATTGTCCCTGATTTCTCAAATGCGAGATACTGGTAGCTGTACTATGTTAACTTCAAGAAAACACATGGGAATTAGTTGTGCTTTATGGTTTTAAAATAAACTGTGAATTTTACTAAAGGATACATACTTAAAATAATATTTAAATAGTTAAGAAAAAAGATATAAGGAGTCGCAATACTCATATCAGATAAAATAGACTTTCAAATAAAGGATGTGAAAAGAGACAAAGAAGGACACTATATAATGATCAAAGGATCAATCCAAGAAGAAGATATAACAATTATAAATATATATGCACCCAACATAGGAGCACTGCAATATGTGCGGCAAACACTAACGAGTATGAAAGAGGAAATTAATAGTAACACAATAATAGTGGGAGACTTTAATACCCCACTCACAACTATGGATAGATCAACTAAACAGAAAATTAACAAGGAAACACAAACCTTAAATGACACAATGGACCAGCTAGACATAATTGATATCTTTAGGACATTTCACCCCAAAACAATCAACTTCACCTTTTTCTCAAGTGCACACGGAACCTTCTCCAGAATAGATCACATCCTGGGCCATAAATCTGGTCTTGGAAAATTCAAACAAATTGAAATCATTCCAGTCATCTTTTCTGACCACAGTGCAGTAAGATTAGATCTCAATTACAGGAAAAAAATTGTTAAAAATTCAAACATATGGAGGCTAAATAACACGCTTCTGAATAACCAACAAATCATAGAAGAAATCAAAAAAGAAATCAAAATATGTATAGAAATGAATGAAAATGAAAACACAACAACCCAAAACCTATGGGACACTGTAAAAGCAGTGCTAAGGGGAAGGTTCATAGCATTACAGGCTTACCTCAAGAAACAGGAAAAAAACCAAATAAATAACCTAACTCTACACCTAAAGCAACTAGAGAAGGAAGAAATGAAGAACCCCAGGGTTAGCAGAAGGAAAGAAATCTTAAAAATCAGGGCAGAAATAAATGCAAAAGAAACTAAAGAGACCATAGCAAAAATCAACAAAGCTAAAAGCTGGTTTTTTGAAAAAATAAACAAAATTGACAAACCATTAGCAAGACTCATTAAGAAACAAAGAGAGAAGAACCAAATTAACAAAATTAGAAATGAAAATGGAGAGATCACAACAGACAACACTGAAATACAAAGGATCATAAGAGACTACTACCAGCAGCTCTATGCCAAGAAAATGGACAACTTGGAAGAAATGGACAAATTCTTAGAAAAGTATAACTTTCCAAAACTGAACCAGGAAGAAATAGAAGATCTTAACAGACCCATCACAAGCAAGGAAATTGAAACTGTAATCAAAAATCTTCCAGCAAACAAAAGCCCAGGACCAGATGGCTTCACAGCTGAATTCTACCAAAAATTTAGAGAAGAGCTAACACCTATCTTACTCAAACTCTTCCAGAAAATTGCAGAGGAAGGTAAGCTTCCAAACTCATTCTATGAGGCCACCATCACCCTAATTCCAAAACCAGACAAAGATGTCACAAAAAAAGAAAACTACAGGCCAATATCACTGATGAACATAGATGCAAAAATCCTTAACAAAATTCTAGCAAACAGAATCCAACAACATATTAAAAAAATCATACACCATGACCAAGTGGGCTTTATCCCAGGAATGCAAGGATTCCTTAATATCCGCAAATCAATCAATGTAATACACCACATTAACAAATTGAAAGATAAAAACCATATGATTATCTCAATAGATGCAGAGAAAGCCTTTGACAAAATTCAACACTCATTTATGATTAAAACTCTCCAAAAAGCAGGAATAGAAGGAACATACCTCAACATAATAAAAGCTATATATGACAAACCCACAGCAAGCATCACCCTCAATGGTGAAAAACTGAAAGCATTTCCCCTGAAATCAGGAACAAGACAAGGGTGCCCACTCTCACCACTACTATTCAACATAGTGTTGGAAGTTTTGGCCACAGCAATCAGAGCAGAAAAAGAAGTAAAAGGAATCCAGATAGGAAAAGAAGAAGTGAAACTCTCACTGTTTGCAGATGACATGATCCTCTACATAGAAAACCCTAAAGACTCTACCAGAAAATTACTAGAGCTAATCAATGAATATAGTAAAGTTGCAGGATATAAAATTAACACACAGAAATCCCTTGCATTCCTATACACTAACAATGAAAAAACAGAAAGAGAAATTAAGGAAACAATACCATTCACCATTGCAACAAAAAGAATAAAATACTTAGGAGTATATCTACCTAAAGAAACAAAAGACCTATACATAGAAAACTATAAAACACTGATGAAAGAAATCAAAGAGGACACAAACAGATGGAGAAACATACTGTGTTCATGGATTGGAAGAATCAATATTGTCAAAATGGCTATTCTACCCAAAGCAATCTATAGATTCAATGCAATCCCTATCAAGCTACCAACGGTATTTTTCACAGAACTAGACCAAAGAATTTCACAATTTGTATGGAAATACAAAAAACCTCGAATAGCCAAAGTAATCTTGAGAAAGAAGAATGGAACTGGAGGAATCAACCTGCCTGACTTCAGACTCTACTACAAAGCCACAGTCATCAAGACAGTATGGTACTGGCACAAAGACAGAAATATAGATCAATGGAACAGAATAGAAAGCCCAGAGATAAATCCACGAACCTATGGACACCTTATCTTTGACAAAGGAGGCAAGGATATACAATGGAAAAAAGACAACCTCTTCAACAAGTGGTGCTGGGAAAACTGGTCAACCACTTGTGAAAGAATGAAACTAGAACACTTTCTAACACCATACACAAAAATAAACTCAAAATGGATTAAAGATCTAAATGTAAGACCAGAAACTATAAAACTCCTAGAGGAGAACATAGGCAAAACACTCTCTGACATAAATCACAGCAAGATCCTCTATGACCCACCTCCCAGAATATTGGAAATAAAAGCAAAAATAAACAAATGGGACCTAATGAAACTTAAAAGCTTTTGCACTACAAAGGAAACTATAAGTAAGGTGAAAAGACAGCCCTCAGATTGGGAGAAAATAATAGCAAATGAAGAAACAGACAAAGGATTAATCTCAAAAATATACAAGCAACTCCTGCAGCTCAATTCCAGAAAAATAAATGACCCAATCAAAAAATGGGCCAAAGAACTAAACAGACATTTCTCCAAAGAAGACATACAGATGGCTAACAAACACATGAAAAGATGCTCAACATCACTCATTATTAGAGAAATGCAAATCAAAACCACAATGAGGTACCATTACATGCCAGTCAGGATGGCTGCTATCCAAAAGTCTACAAGCAATAAATGCTGGAGAGGGTGTGGAGAAAAGGGAACCCTCTTACACTGTTGGTGGGAATGCAAACTAGTACAGCCGCGATGGAGAACAGTGTGGAGATTTCTTAAAAAACTGGAAATAGAACTGCCATATGACCCAGCAATCCCACTTCTGGGCATACACACTGAGGAAACCAGATCTGAAAGGGACACGTGCACCCCAATGTTCATCGCAGCACTGTTTATAATAGCCAGGACATGGAAGCAACCTAGATGCCCATCAGCAGATGAATGGATAAGGAAGCTGTGGTACATATACACCATGGAATATTACTCAGCCGTTAAAAAGAATTCATTTGAACCAGTCCTAATGAGATGGATGAAACTGGAGCCCCTTATACAGAGTGAAGTAAGCCAGAAAGATAAAGAACATTACAGCATACTGACACATATTTATGGAATTTAGAAAGATGGTAACGATAACCCTATAAGCAAAACAGAAAAAGAGGCACAGAAATACAGAACAGACTTTTGAACTCTGTGGGAGAATGTGAGGGTGGGATATTTCAAAAGAACAGCATGTATACTATCTATGGTGAAACAGATCACCAGCCCAGGTGGGATACATGAGACAAGTGCTCGGACCTGGTGCACTGGGAAGACCCAGAGGAATCGGGTGGAGAGGGAGGTGGGAGGGGGGATCGGGATGGGGAATACGTGTAAATCTATGGCTGATTCATATCAATGTATGACAAAAAAAAAAATAATAATAATAAAAAAATGATTATGTATAAAAAAAAAATAAAACCTCAAAAAAAAAAAGAAAAAAGATATAAGGTATTTTGATAGCTTGAAGGGATGCTAAATAGTACAAATATTTGAATATTCAAATTCTATCATTAGAAAATGATTAAAATGTTTCCAAAAATAAAACAATCAGAAATTTTTATCTGTATCTTTATATTACTGTAGTCTTATTTCCTGCCCTGGAAACAGAGTGCACCCTTTCTTAATGGGACAGCTGACAGCTGTCTTGGTATGAGCAGGCACCTCTATAATCCTTATCATAGTCTTCCATCGGCAATTTCCATTTTCCTAGAAATTTCAGTGATTACTCTATGTATATAGTCAATTATTAAGAACTTTGCATTAGGTTTAAGAGATCAGTCACTTTTGCATCTGAAAGTCACCTATTTATACATTACACTTTTAAAGAAATAAGAGTCCTTTGTGCCTTTCTAAATGTATTCCTTACAGAGCAACAAGAAAAAAAAGTTTTATTAATGCACAAGACTGAAAGAAATGTCAAGTATGCTAGAGTTCTGGTTTTGATTTTGGACTTCAGAGAAAGTAAAAGCAGCAGTGGAACAGAAGAGCCCTTTAATTACAATCCAATGTCCTAGAGAAGAATATTTGATATCTCTTCCAGTTGGCAATTGAGCTGGGGTAAGAAAATCAACTGCGATGAGTACAACATAAAACCATCCCACCTCGTCAAGTTAATCAGGAATTACATCGTATGTCATAAACCTCCCTGGTTTTGTTTAAGACCTTCTTGGACACATTAAAAGATGGAAATGTTTCAAGAGTTAAATCAATAAATTTATTTACACAACCGAAGCCAATAAAAGTTTGTTCTAAGATTCCTCAAACTCCACTTCACTTTGGAGAGGGTAACTAAATGAGCATTTTTTTTTTCCTCCCAGGACAGCAGACTGCTCTGACAAGAAGATGGCAGCAGTCTGATGGTTCAGAGTCTGAGTCTGGAGTCATTGGCTGCACATAGATTCTCCACTCGGCCTCCTCATCGTGTGGGCCTTAGGAAAATTAGCTCTCTCTCTAAGACTCAGTTTCTTCGTCTGTAAAATCGGAATAAGAATAAGATTGTTGGGAGCATTTAATGCAATACTGATCATATGTCACTTGACATAGTAACTAAGCATTTAGCACAAAGTATGCTTTAAATGAATGTCAATTACTTTTATTAGATCTGAAAAGGATTTATCATAGCTCAGTGGCCATGAAATATTTTCCTTCAGTCTCATCAAGCTCCTTTAAGGTCCCTTACTTTGTGTTTGTATTTAGAAATCTTCCTTTAAGACATAAAAATATCTATTTATGAGAAAAATAAAAGAGATATTTGGGGATTTGTTTTTTAAAAACAAGTATGTTATCTGCTCACCTGGAAATGCTTGACAGCCCCCATTCAGAGATAAAATGACTCAAAGACACTGAAGTACAACCTCAAGAAATATAGTATTGAATCAGTAACATTAGATACACTTTTCCAGAAGAAAACTTTCAGTCATCGGGTTGCTGAAGTGAGGTCCAAGTAGCTTAGAACAAAGAAGAAGTAGACAATTGAATACGTACTTTATATTGCATAGGAGGAAAATCTGACTTACTTCATAAAGAGGACTGTTTTGGTCCTTTGTTATCTAGTTTGATTGTTATCTACACAAAAACCGTGCCAACTCCTCTGTTCTCTTATTAAGCGCAGAGCTGACTGAGGAAGAACGAGAACCGTTCTCCTCATTAGGGACAAGAGACAGTGATGCCAGAAACAATCACGCAGGCTGAAGCTCCCATCACCCCAAAGGGCTTGTGCACCAGCACAGCCCAGGAGAGAAGGAGCCTGATGGGTACAGTCTCTGCAGCAGGCTGACCTTTCTCTGAAGGGACGGGGTGGAGACATCCCCATTTAAGACGCTGATGACAGTACTCATCAGTAACAGAATCCAGGCTCCCTCCAGTCATAGGGGGTGTGTGGGGGTGGGGGTGGAGCAAGGAAGAGAAACAGGCTTGACACCGCACGTGCAAAGAGCACTGTCCCATCCACAAGGTCAAAACAGAACTCACTCGACCACAGTCCTCATGAGGCTGTACAGTTATTTTATCTTATAGAGAAACGCAGCTCTGAAGGAAAGATGGCGTGCCCAGGAAAACCAGCAACACGGCAGAGGTGGGAACTCCATCCATGTCATTCATGGGCAGAGAGAGACAGAAGAGGGGAGCAGGATCACTGAGAACTCAGCTGTGACAGCGCTAGGCTTCACCAAGGTAAGCTTCCTGTGGCCTTTGGTTTTATTTTCTATACTGTCAAAGTTAGTAAGGTAATAAAATGAAGGCTTTTAGTAACATAACTTTTCATAATATCAGCAAGTATTTAATCCCTATTCAAAGATTTCAATTTGTTTTTTAAATGCTTTTGCTTTTTTTTTTTGGTGGGGGCGGGAGGGATTTTTTTTTTTTTTTTTTGGCTGAGCTGCATAGCTTGTGGAAGGTCAGTTCTCTGACCAGGGATTAAACCCAGGTTACGGCACCCCACTCCAGTACTCTTGCCTAGAAAATCCCATGGATGGAGGAGCCTGGTAGGCTGCGGTCCGTGGGGTTGAGAAGAGTCCGACATGACTGAGCGACTTCACTTTCACTCTTCATTTTCACGCATTGGAGAAAGAAATGGCAACCCACTCCAGTGTTCTTGCCTGGAGAATCCCAGGGACCAGGGAGCCTGGTGGGCTGCCGTCTATGGGGTCACACAGTCGGACACGACTGAAGCGACTCAGCAGCAGGACACTGAAAGCGCCAAGTTCTAACCACTGGACTGCCAGGGAAGTCCCTAAAAGGTTTTAAAAGCAGCTTCTCTCCCACCTAACCAGCATCCAATCAAAGTGGTATATTGCTTTTGATCACTAGGTTCCTTTAGTCTTTTTAGCCAATAGTAGTGTCCTTACTAGTTTTTAAAATCACATTGGCTTTTTAAAGCATCACAGCTATTGTCTTGTAGAAGGGCCACATTCTGGATTTGGTTGTTTGCTTATATTGTCTTTTAACATCTTCTGCTAGCCCCTCAATTTCCTGTAACCTGTGTCAGGTTTGATTGGATTCAGGTTAATTATCCTTGGAAAGAAGATTTCACTGGTGGTGGTGTGTACTTTATATTGTTTCACATCAAAAAACATCAGCTTACCCCGTGTTACTGAATTTCAGAGTGATTACTTAGTTAAGCCGGTGAGCACCATATTTCTCCATTATAAAAGTGGGTTTTGTTTTGTTTTTATTGATGGTTAGTATATGTAATTTTTTGGTACTGTGTCTATATGTATAGTATATTCCTCAATAACTTCTCAATTTTTGTAGCTATTTTTTATGTCTATCAATCTATCATGTTTTACTAATTAAAATTCCCCTGGCAACATTCAGTTTTGAGGTTGGGAATCTGATGAGGCCAGATCTTCCCCGCTCCCATCTCCCAGTTACACTGATGAACCAACCCCAGATGCAGGCCTTTTTATCCACCTGCCAAGTGAAGATGGTGGGCTCCACCCTCTGCGGGGCAGGACAGCTCCATCAGGATTCAGACAGAATTCAACCACTACCCAAAACTCTAAGAACCATGCTAACCATCAGGTAAAATTTGTTATCATTCTGAAAATGGTTATTTTTATTGACATTATATATAAAAAATACATATACACACACACAGATTTTTTTAAAAGCAAAATAGTGCTAAAAGGCTTACAACAGCAAACCCAGTCGTTTGGCCACCCTTGGCCAACAGAGTCATCCACTTTTAACACCTGCAGTTATTTCTTCTACTACTTTTGATCTCTATATTTTTACACAATATGTAGAACTGTTACATTTAATTTAAAAATTCTAGTCATTATCTCTGACTACTTCTTACAGAGGTGAGGAATAGCTACTTTTCCTACTTCAAGCTCTGGAGGAGAAGTGAACATGAACTCCTAGGGCTACTACACTGAATTTTGATAGCAACCAGCACACGGTAAGTGGGCCTTAAAAATACTGTTGCATGTCACTGGATGAATGACATAGATATCCAAATGCATTACGTCAGGATGCAGTCTGCAGTCTCATAGCAAGTATGCATTGAACAGAACGTAGGAGAAATACCTAATCTCCCCAAATCACATACATTAAGTTGTTTATCTATATCTTGTTTTAGTATGGTTTAAGGTTTAAGTTATGAATACCCTGAAAAGACTCCCACCTTATTAATATGTCTCCAAACATGTTGCTTAAGGGTAAAGTTAATTAAATCACAGTATGCATAAATTTCAAGTGAACGGGTAATCAATCACAGGCAAAATTATGTTATACAGAGACAAAATGGGTGTAGTGGACATTAATATAAGTTAAATGAAAACAAAGCCATACAATGGAAGGACGTTTCCACTTGACTTGCTGCTGCCTCTTTGTACTGTCCAACTTTCAGGAATATCTGAGGCAAATTGATGAAAGAATTAAACATTCTTCACTTGGAGCCCTTTAAAGTGGTAAATCTTCCATCTAGTACTCTAGGAGAGTTTCTCAAGCTGACTTCAACAAGCATCAGATTTTCTAACAATGAAATAAAACCCTTAAATTTACTGGCTGAATTATGTAGCTTTGTGAATTTCCCAAGAACTCTGTGTTCTGTTGTTGTGTGTCTTTGGACCTTTCGCTTTTACTGCATTTCAACTATTTTGCAAGAAGGGAAAAGAAAGAAATTCAAGCCAGCCATTTTGACTACTTGCTAACAGTTCTCACAAAATACACCCTAAGTTGTTTTTCTGTAATTAGCTGCAGGTGACAAATATTCATGTATTATTATTAACAGGAGCAATTTGGAGAAGATTTCATTTTCTGTAGCTGCAATAATGTCTACCCCCTGTAATATTACTTCCCTTATATGCCTAGCTTTTACAACATTAAATCTTAGACTGGGGAGGTCTTAGAATGAGCTACTTTCAAAACTCCGCCTGAAGCATATTCCTAGCAAGTGCTTATAACAGGAAGTGCTGCATGGTGGGCAAAAGAGTAAGGGACTGGCAGACAGTTTTAACCATTTCTAATCGAGTCTAACGACAGATATCCAGGAAGTACTTGAGCAGTTATATAATGTAACACACACTAGAGTCAGTAACAGTGCAATGGACAGAACTCCAGGATCTGCAGGTGGAGTTTTGTGTTTCAGGACAGGTTACCTATCTTCTCTAAGGCCCAGTTTCCCCATCTATCAAATGGAAAAAATAACACACCTACTTCACAATGTTATTTTTCAAAACCAAATGGGATAAAATGCATGAGCTACCATTATTGGAACAATTTAGATTATAACTGGGAACTAGATAAACCTACCTTCAAGGTTCTCAGATTAACAGTATGATGTACCTAAAGAAGACAACTATGTTTATAACTGACAGTTTTAATTTATGAGAGAAGAATATGAAGGTAAATTTTCACAGCACATGTATTAGAAAAAATATCTTGTATATATTAACACAAAAATATGTATGGTGGTTTCCAAGCATAAGCGTAATATTGTTATTGTTGTTCAGTCACTAAGTTGTGTCTGACTCTTTGCAACCCTATGAACTACAGCACGCCAGGCTCCTCTGTCCTCAACTGTCTCCCGGAGTTTGCTCAAATTCCTGTCCACTAAGTTGGTGATGCTATCTAACCATCTCATCCTCTGCCACCCCCTACTCCTTTTGCCTTCAATCTTTCCCAGAATCAGGGTCTTTTCCAATGAGTCATCTCTTTGCATCAGGTGGTCAAAGTATTGGAGCTTCAGCATCAGTCTTTCCATTGAATACTCAGGATTGACTTCCTTTAGGATTGACTGGTTTGATCTCCTTGCAGTAAAAGGACTCTCAGGAGTCTTCTCCAGCCAATAATTTGCAAGCATTAAGCATAATATACAAGAAACAAAGAGGACAATCCAGGGTGCTCCCCCAAAGACAGTCCATCAAGAAGCACATGGCAGCCAAGCACACCAAATAACTAAGTACACAAGACCATATAAGCTGAATGGTGAATAAGAGGTCCGAATAATAAATTCCCAGGAGCAAGGGCTGGCACCCTTTCAGGAGGCGCAGTCAAAGTGGGAGGAGGGGGAATTTGAGCTGGTCCTTAAAGGCCCGTATTCAGAGAGGAGGCATGGAAGATGAAGGTTATTATTTCAGACAGAAAGAATGTGCTGTCCTGTCCAACCTCCACCTACAATTTAAACTAATGATAAAGCTGGAAACCAGAGTCTCAGAAAGTTCCATGATTTGGAGTAAGAAGTAGTGAGGGCACTTGGACCACTTATAACTTTCTAGATAAAAGGTCGCCTCTCCCCATTGGAAGTTAGAATAAAGGTATGAGGAGTAATGTTAAGCAACAGTTGGTACCCATGTCAGCATTCCTCATCCTCCAGGGTTCGCAGGCCACAGCTGCAACAGGTGGGCCTCCTGAAGTTGAGTCAGGGTAAGAACATACATCCAACAGCCGCAGCAGAATCACACTAAATTGGGCTTTGTGAGAATGCAAAATAGTGTAAGAAAGACAAGGGGTTAAAATACTTACTGTTGTTAAGTTTATCATAGTTTCACGAGTCTACAGTGTCTCAAAGTCTCCTTTATGCACTGGGGCCATGTAATGCCCTCTCTCTCCACCATCTCCTCTTGGGCTCAAGGCACCCTTTCCCTTCTCCTTTCACAGTCCCCCTCTCCTAGGATGTGCACACCTCCTCCCAACAGTGCTGTGAACCAGAAACTGAAGCTCCCCATGGACTTCTGTCTCTTCCCAGACTCTGTAATGGAGGGGTCACCATCTCTCCAGTCTGGTCTCAGTTCATCTAATCTGTCCATTCTCTAGACTGCTGCCACCAAGAGTATCAGCTGTAGGATAAAAATCTCAACTCTTCTTTAGCAAGTTAGAAAAGGGCATCATTATCTGGCCCCAGCCAACCAGTCTGACCTGAGCTTCCAACACGTCCCTTGAAATTTGCATCCTGGCAACATCTAATTACCGGAGAGCCCAGAATCCATCTTGCTTTGGGGCCTCCCTGAGTTGCACACACCCTTCCCTCCCACTATGCTGACAACTTGGAACATTTCTATTCAACCTTCTAGCCTTGGCTCAAGTCTTTCTCTGCTCTGACTCTTTCCTGACACCTGCCCACATGCTGAAGTGCTCCCTATCCATGTATCTGCTAGGACAGTGATAACTCACAACGTCTTCGTACCTGCTCTGTAAGCTCCTTGAAATTGATCAAAAGTCTTTTTCCTTCCCGCCCTAGCATCTTGCACACAGTAGCCCACCCAAACAAAACTTTGTTAAGCAAATGTCTAAATTTTAAAATGAAAGAGAAGAAAAAAAAATTTTTTTAAAATAAAATGAAAGAGAAGAACTGATATTATATGGTTAAAATCAACAAATTTGAAGAAGAAATTCACTGCAAACATTAGTCAACTTAACTGGGGGTGGGGGGGTGGGCTTGCCTGGGAATATTCTTTCTATCAGTTTTATCTTTCTTTTGAAACTGCCAAGCCAATGAAATAGCCTCTCACATGTTGTACAACAGGGCAAGGAAGCAAAGAAGCATTAATGTAAAAGAAATGACCTCTGCGGTACTACCTGAATTTACAGAGTTTGGGAACTCTTTTCCTCCCCTCCAGTACTCAAATTTATCTAGAATATTTTCAACCCTTTGTCCACTACCAAAACAACAAAAATAGACCGAAAAGAATACCACAAAAATTTAGAACCAGCCAGTCAATAGAGATTTAGCATCAGCTTAGCTTTGGGAACTCTCAAAATTAGTTTTAAAGCCTCCCTATAAAATGGGAGATGTTATGAAATTGTCTGCATCCCCTGAAAGAAAGGGTCACACACAGTCTTATGCCAGAGGTCACAGGACTGAACTCTAAAATCCTCCAGTTTTGAATATTTGGTTAATTGCAATCATTTACTTTCCTTGGGAATTAACAGAAACCATCTGCTTAATGATAAAGCTGAGCTCTGCAATTATTTGAGGAAAAATGTGCCACAGTCAGCATAAGAGAGTCTTACGGAGGAAGCCTGCTAGACATACATATTTCTTTTCAATAATTAAAGCCAATCTCATTCATTAACTAAAAATTTTTTATTTATCAGCACCGCCCTCGTTAATATACACCTATGCAACCTTCAATTTCAAACTTACAGTAGGTTAAATAAGCATAATTATTAAAGAAGCATAATAGTAAGTACAGAGGGCTGCTATCATACACCAGAAAGTTGAGGCGATCATGAGAAAAAATAGAGATGAGAAATAAATGTCTGCTCTGAGCCACATATCCGGCTCTGGGTCTCATACCTGTATGCCACGGGGGATACTTTCCTCTCCCAGCAAATAGAAAAATGGCTGGGAGCGCTCCAAACAAAATGCCTTTGAACTGGCCATCTCTCAAAGCTCCTGCTAATTTTAACTGCAGTCCTGCTAGCAGATGTGAAGAAAAACAGGCAACTTTTGTTACACGGCAGCCTACAGAATGGGTAGAGTCCTCTGAAGGGCTGTAAATATTGATCCACCTGTGAAGAATAAGGGTGCCATCTCTGTATGGTGGCAAATAAATAAAGCAGGGACAGGACAGAGGAAAGGGAAACACACGTTGGGCCAACAGCTTCAAGCCTGTTTCTTCTCTGCGTGTGTGGCCCGAGGGAGGAGGAGATGTTTATTTGGACATCCTCCCTTCCGAAAAGCAGCCAGCTGACTGTCTGCTTTTGTATGAGTATGATGCTGGAGCCCAGTTATTAATACTTTCCTAAGCAGAAGCAATCCAGTTTTAAACCAGTGTTATGAAGCATTTGAATTTTTAAAGTCAGTTGGTAAGAAGCAGCTGATCCTCACCACCCCAGCCCATCAAAACTCCCACTTTGGTTCTACAATGTTTAACTAGTTATTGTTGCTTAGTCACTCAGTCGTGTCCAACTCTTTGTAACCCTGTGAATGTAGCCTGCCAGGATCCTCTGGCCATGGGATTTCCCAGCAAGAATACTGGAGTGAGTTGCCACTTCCTTCTCCAGGGAATGTTCCCGACCCAAGGACTGAACTCATGTCTCTTGCATTGGAAGGCGGGTTCTTTATGGCCGAGCCACCAGGGAAGTCCATTTAAATAGTAATCATTATGGACTTTAAACTACAGAAGAGCAGAGAGGTTAAGAAGACGGGTTTTGCAAAGTGTGAGAGATATTGACTGAAATCTCTATTAGCCATTCACTACCTGTATACATTCAAGAAAGTTACTTAATGTCGTCATAGCTATTTCTGTAAAATGGAAAAAGTAATAGTGTCTACCATAGAGGGCTGTGAAAATCAAATAAGACAGTGTATAGAAAGTGTTTAGTCCAGGGCCTGGAGCAGAGAAAGTGCTCCATAAATGTGAGTTATCTCTGTTATTTCCATTCTTATCATTATGGCCAGCCTCACAGTAGAAACTAGAAGGAAGACTCAGGGGATCATGAATATTCCTGAGGAATCTCTGCCAGGGGGCACCGTTGCCAGGAAGAAGGCATCCTTTCTTTTCTTTTGATAAGGAACCTAGCCAGGGAAGAAATTAAGAGTTGGGCTTGGGTAACTCTGAGCAGTACCGTAAGCAGCCATTCTCTCAGAAATGTGCACCCCAGTTTTAAAGCTGAGCAAACACAACAAGTCTTCTGGCAAAGAGGGAAGTGGTGTTCTAGAATATGAGTGTTTGTATGCCACCTTCAGTTTCTTTTGTAAAAACTGTCAAGCAAGTATGTCCACTGCATTATGCTACTGAAATATACACAGGCTCTAGAATCAGAAGAACCAGAGTGCCTTCTCATGCTGCCATCTACCAGCTTTGTCACCTAGAGCAAGTTACTTAACCTCTGTCTGCTCCAGCTTCATCTGTGAAGCAGAGATAAGATCAGGCAATCTGAATGGGACAGAAGGAAAGGTATCTCCCCAGATATGTTAAAGAGAACGGGCTACACCGTTGGACCACCTGGGGTCAAGCCTGGCTCTGCCACTTATCCAAGAGGACCTGGGGCAAATCCCTTGAACGTCTGCCTCAGTTTCCTCCTTTGAAAAGTGATGATAATAAAAATACTCATCAAGTTATGTAAACATTAAATAAGTGGATACTACAATGGGTCCTAGAACCGAATTCATTTTACTTACTATTGTAAAGATTAAAAGAGATAATGCATGTAAGCCTTGTATGTATTAAGTGCTCATCACCTCAGTAGCTATCATTCTTACTATAAAGAAATCAGAAGATACAAATGAGCAAAAAAGAAAAAAGTAAAAGAACTCAATTTTTAAATGGAAACTTTTAGAATTAAACAGTAAAAAATGCCTGGAATTGTGGCTGGAGAAAGACACTTTTTCTAAGAAAACTATGGAAATTTATTCCCTAATTATTTATTAAAAAGGAGTCTGGACTAGGACATTCCAAAGGCGGTGGATGACATCTGTATTTCCCTTTTAGACACATTAACAATTCACAAGTTGTTCAATAGAGGGACTAGAAACCTGTAAGACAGAAAAAGCATCACACAGGGTGAAGCAAGTGCCTATTAAAAGGGGGAAGTTTTAGGTTCAAAAAAGTCTTTTAGCAAAACCCAAGAGAAGAAGAGGAATGCATTTACTAATGCCAACAAATCCAATTTCTATTCAAGGTGGAGATTTTAAAACAAGGAACTTTTCCCTTAAAACTCAGGTTCAAGTTCCCTTCATGAACTCTTTCCCTAAGGCACTGAACAATAATGGGTATTAATATGAAAGTTCCTCTAGTCTGAATCACATAGGATGGAGAACGGACCTAGACCTTTTTTCAACCCAGAGTACCATACTAGATGGGCTTCCCGGGCAGCACTAATGGTACAGAACCTGCCTGCCGATACAGGAGATATGAGAGACATGGGTTTGATCCCTGAGTCAGGAAGATCCCCTGGAGGAGGACATGGCAACCCACTCTAGCATTTTTTTTTTTTTTTTTTTGCCCCAAAGAGCATCTTTATTCACAGCGAAGGACCTCACCATAGCAACACACGTCAATTCCCTGAGGACTTTTCTCTTATCATTCACTTTCCTAGCTATGTCTTGCAGAAAGGAAAACAGAAGGCAAAACACACCTCACTGGTTAGGTGTGCTGAGCTGGGCTGGGAGGAGATGGGTTCTGTGAAGGAGGTGGGCAGGGAGAGACCAGATATCATGACACAGAAATACACAGAGTGTTAGACATTTCCATCAGCTTTAACAACAAAGATTATCCCAAGTTTGGCTTCTGCTTTTTCTGATCCACAGAAAAGGTAACATCTTCCCCAAGCCCCACTCTAATATTCGTGCCTGGAGAATCCCATGGACAGCAGTCAGTCAGACACGACTGAAGTGACTTAGCATGCATGCACCATACCAGACAGCGTTAATACAGACACCTGGATGGGATGGTCCACTTAGAAGTACTACTTTGGGTGAGCAGCTTTAAACTTTTTTTGAAAACTTTTTTTAGAATACACAAATTCCGTTAGCCTGTAAAGGAAAATAGAATAAATTAAGCCCAAATATTCTGGGAGGTTTTAGCTGTACTACTGTGTTTAAACATGCTGAAGATAATAATCGTTCTGTGGGAATGTAAAATCAGTTTAGCAATGTTTCTTTGCTTTGCTTTTCTTATCCCCATCTCTAAAATTTTAAAGCATTGACAACATATATTTACAACAGTTCTTGCTCAGTCACTTCAGTCGTGTCTGACTCTCTGCGACCCCATGGACCACAGCCCGCCAGGCTCCCCTGTCCACGGGATTTTCCAGGCAAGAATACTGGAGGGGGTTGCCATTTCCTTCTCCAGTGACAGTACTACATACATACAATTATTTTCTAAATAAGAATGTACAAAAATAATTATTTCCAATGTATTTTCAAGTTTCAAATGACATAAGAGCTCAGGGTTGAAATTTTCCTCATGGTTTTTTTTAATGGTTTAACACATAATTTTTAAATATGACAAACGGATATTTGTAAGTTATAATACATTCTAAATATTTTAATAAGAGGAAATAAAGCTAACTTATTAAAGAACAGCTTTTTAAAACCATTCCTCTAGAATATTTCTAGAATAATAGGAATATCTATACAGTATTTTCTTTATCTGTTACTTGGTTACTCACAATTAGCAACAACCTTACTCTTATTCCCAGAGCATATAAACCTTTCATTGTTCTTGGAAGCCCAGGAAGTAAAAAGAATTACACCTTTTAGCATTTAATCACTAAATTTGATTTTCTTTACAAATAGCCTGGAGGTAGGTCTGTAATATTATGTATCTCTTAATTCCACTTGGAAGGTAAGCAAACACTTACCACCCGACTTGGTTCCTGGATACAATCTGTATTCTTTTCTGTGGTTCAGACATAAAGCCCTATTGATTATATTCAAGTGGCTACTTACAATGGTGCCTTAAGCAAGTGCTTGTTGAATTCACTGAAGGAGGTTCTCTGGCCTTGGCAGAGGCAGAAAGCTACAGATAGACTTCATTACCACCCTCCCCCAGCTTTAAAGGTTTTGATGGCTTCCCAGGGAGGAGAATGAAGCCCCAAACTGGGAGACTTGGCCTTCTGACCTGTCCAGCTTCATCTCACAACATACTCGTCTTTGGTCTTTCTAATAACCACCAACAGTAATAACTACCCACACAGGATCTAAGCACTGGATACAAAGCAATTAATTTCATCCTTGCAACAACCTTTTAGTGGAGGGACTATTATTACCCCCACTTTCAGAAGAGGTTAAATGACCTGCCTGAGATCATCCAGCAAGTAAGTGTGGCAGCCCAGATTCAGACAAGCGCAGTGTGGTTCCCGGTCTGAGTTCTCCTATCTGGACCCTGGTTCAGACATAAAGTCTGGCACAAAGTAGGACCTCAATAAACCTTTATTAATAATGACTGGACAAATGATTTCTACAATTAGTCAAGAAGTCTATACAGGCAATCTTGACTTCTTTAATATCTACACACAACTACATTCTGGGTTTCAAAGAAGGATTTAAATGGATAACACTTAAATTTTTTCAACAAATATTTCAGAACATCTACAACATGCCAGACCCCCAGGCTAGAAGGAGACACTGGCCCCAAAGGGCTGACAGCCCAGTGTAGGGCACAGTCCAAGAACAGGGCACTAATTTCTACCAGAGTGGTGACTGCTGGGTGCTACAGAGCCACAGAAAATCTTGTCTGAGCTGCACAGAGCTAAGCCTTGGGAAGAGTACAAGACAACAGTGAATGTTCTATAAATAAAGTCAGTTTATTCAACACATATTCATTCTGCTTTAATCTTCTGTGAGCTGGCCCAGCACAGCGCCTGGGCTGAGGAGCAATGCAACTGCTGTCTGTTAAGTGGATGAAGAAAGGGACAAGTGAAGGAAGCAAGCCAATTGTGACAGGTCACATAATTTGTCCTGGAAAATGTGTTTCAGAGTCTAACTAAACTTGCAAACTCAAGTAGTTTAGGTCCTTCATGACATCAGAGTAGGAGAGAAGCCATAGTTTGCAAGCTCCTGCCCCCACTAAAAATGGGGGGTGGTGGTGGTGGTGTTAAATCAATAATCAAAATGGCAAACAAACTCCAGATTTTATATCACCTATTCACATACCACCCTCTCTTCCTATCTGCAAATGCTTTTTTTTTTTCGCCACGCTGAACAGCTTTCAGGATCTTAGTTCCCTGAAGAGGGATGAACCCAGACAGCAGTAAACGTGCCTACTTCTACTGGACCACTAGGGGATCCCTCAAATGCTCTATTTTTAAAGATGTTGATGTTTGTTTAAAAGATGCTTTAGGAACTGGAAGGGGCTTCCCTCATAGTTCAGTTGGTAAAGAATCTGCCTGCAGTGCAGGAGACCCCAGTTCGATTCCTGGGTCAGGGAGATCCCCTGGAGAAGGGATAGGCTGCCCGCTTCAGTATTCTTGGGTTTCCCTGGTGGCTCAGCTGGTAAAAAATCCACCTGTAATGCAGGAGACCTGGGTTCGATCCCTGGGTTGGGAAGATCCCCTGGAGAAGGGAAAGGCTACCCATTTAGGAACTGTAAGGGTTAGATCCCTCCGAATATCAGCTATGACACACAATTTGTAGAATACTTGAGTTATTACAATTCTGAGCTTTCTGTGGGAGTCATTTTGTTTTTATAAAAACTAGCAAGTCAGAATTCTAGGTTTCATGACTGTTTTATGTAACCATGCAGTTTTTCTCCCCATATAAAAAAGGCTCCTCTCATACACTAAATTACTTATTCCAAAACCATCACAATTTTTTTCAATCAAAAAGTGAACAGCTTTGACATTTTAAAATAAGAAACTGTCACTTTCAGAATTTGATTAAACTATTCTAATAGCAGGCTGGAGTCATTAAAACTAGCTTTTAGAGAGATACTTCATATGCTTAGTAACTGGCATACGGTAGTAATGACAGTCTCCAAATCAAGCTTCCAAGTAAGACAGTGTCTCTGAAGACTGGATAAAGGCAGGTCACACACAAGCTACTCATTACAAGTGTGTTTCAATCTTGTTTAATCTGACAAATGCTATATGTTCATAATAAAGCAGTGGTGTTTTACAAAAATAAAATGTTTATACTTTGGGTGTTGTTTAGTTGTTAAGTTGTGTCTGACTCTTTTGCGACCCCATGGACTGTAGCCTGCCAGGTTCCTCTGTCCATGGAATTCTCCAGGCAAGAACACTGGAGTGGGTGGCCATTTCCTCCTCCAGGGGATCTTCCCAACCCTGGGATTGAACCTACTTTTCCTGTGCTGCTGAGCCACTAGGGAAGCCCCTAATATTTATAGCGTAGTGCACGCATATTCTTATGTAAGAAATGGAAAGATATTCTGCAAAATATCTATACCACCTTAATTCAAAAGTAACATACAGGGACTTCCCTGGTGGTCCAATGGTTAAGACTCCACTCTTCCAATGCAGAGGATGCAGGTTTGATTCCTGGTCAGGGAACTAAGATCCCACATGCTGCAGAGCTGAGCCAAAAATTTTAAAAAATGAATAAAAAAATTAAAAAGGTAACATACAAAAGAGCATTTCATAATCCTTCTCTTTGTCCATTATTACCATTAAGGGTGAAAAAGGGAGGGAACACCCAATAATTTGTTAATGGTTTAGGAGAGAAATTAATTAAAACAAAAAAGGCACAATGTTTCCTAAGATTTACTACCATTTTATTGAAGGGCAAACTTTCTTTAAAATTCCAGATGTGAAAGTGCCTTAGGAAAATTCCAATGCTGTTGTGAAAAATGCAGTGACAGTCTCCAACAGGACGTGGCTTGTCTGGGTCCCCAGCAGCTCTCCTGGGGCCAGCAGATGCCAGCCGGGAGTGGGAGCTGGACCACAGGCTCACAGGACAAGCATCACTGTTGCCTTTGGGTCACTAAGCTACAAAGAAACACTCTGTTTTTAAAAGTCTTCTTATAGAAAGTAATAAAGTGCTATTTCTTGGCTTTTATGATCTTATATTCTTTTAAAGAACTTCATTTTCCCATAGAGGAGCCAGAGTTGATGTACATGGTTGATATGGTATGAACCACAGCCAAGGGAAGCCGTGCTGAGAAGGGAGAATACGCCGCTGGCAATGCAAGTATATTGAAATAGTTAATTTTCTTAGCAGTCAAATAGCTACCAAGTAGACAGGATTTCTTTTTTTTTTTTTAATCTGATACCTAACCAGGCATACTGAATTGCATGATTTATTTTATACATTTTTTTTTTTAAATTGGGAGATGTCCTAGCTTTTAGGTTGCAGTGTAGAGGATACATTTCTATAGAAAATTGAGAAATTGTGAGCAGTAGAGTCTGAAAAAAAAAAAAGAAAATCAAAGGACAATGAGTTCAGGCCTCTGTGAAGTGCTAGACATGCACTGAAACTCCTACAAAAAAACCACTTTTTCTTCTCTGTCACTAATATCTCCCATTTCAACATCCACTCTGTTTCCTAGTGGCTTTTAGAAAATAACATTAACCTACATAATCCATATAGCTGTCAGAGATCTTTTAACCTGAACAGTTATTTTGATGTCAAGATGTTTAACCGCTCCTTCCTAATCAAAATGCACCAAAATAAAACCTACTTAAGATTTTTCATGTGAAGGGAAAGATCTTGATCTCTCTTCCCTCAGAAACAGGCTACCAACCTGCCTTTGGCTCCAGTATTGATTCAACCTGATTTGAGTGATCACAATTAAACAGGTTTTTCCTCCATTCTCCCAGCAGGGGAAGGACACTCCAGGTGCAGTCTGGAGTCTGTGCTGAAGGCGTTTTACAAACACAAAACACTGGCGAGTAAAACAACTGTATCCATGCTCCCTAAATACTGCTTCACAAAATTAATGTGCTAACCAATAATAGTTCTATATGCTCTGGAAAAGAAACAAATAGGCACAAGTTCTTCAAACAAAGTATAGAAGTAAAATTTCAGATACCACAGATAAAACAGGATATCATTCAACATTTAGATATTCTTAGTCTTTGACTCAATATTTAAACTTATTTAATACCATTTCTATTGTCTGAGACTCTTTGTTGAAGAGTGCAGGAAAAAATGCCAGAGACAGAAAGTGTGGGAGACAGTAAGTGATCCAATTTTCCATTAAAAGCAAGCATCTGTTATTTCTATATTTTATTTGAAACTAGGCAGTTATTTAGTTACATCTGCCCTTTGCCTTGGCTAAAGCCAGCAGCCCCAACCCTGGACAAGTCATTTCAGACAAGGCCACTACTGTTCACAAGCAATGACAAGCAAGAATGAATGTGCATCTGATTCTGGAAAAAATACCCCTTCATCCTGGTAAGTCAAAGGCACCATCTTTATGCAAGAAACACATGTACCACTGGCAGTCCCGAAAATCAGTAATAATACTGCTAATTCATGTTAATAGTAAAACAATATTAATAGAATCCTGTCCCCTAGAAGAACAAAAAATGTCTTCCAGGATCTGTGATGCCTGAAATGCTATAAATCTCTGAAGACAGGTTATATCCTTCCCACTTCCCTGAGGCATTTGTCACATTGCCAGACAAGATTAGAACCAGATAAGCCTCAGACACTTTTTGAAGATATTACAAAGATCATGTTAGGGAAGTGGCTTAGGGGTTATACTTTATCAAACCAACATCCTTCAAATGCCTCCTACTAATAATAGAGTGTCATCTGCTACAGCAAGATGGTGGTCACTGAGGCAACAAGGGACTATATATTTAGTAATAACCTTTTTTCTGCTTTCCTTTGGTGTGTATTTGTGAGGGAAAGATCTATTAAAAAAATAATAACACAATAGAAAAGTCTCCAGCAGCCAAAGGCATTTTTCATTATGAAAGCCCTTTTTAACCACTCCCAGTCACTTCTCTTGACCTTCTTTTTTCTACTAAACTTTCCTGTTACTCCACCCAGATTTGTCTCCTGAATACTATTTTTTTCCCTACCCCATTCGACTCACTGCTTTCTAACACTCATAGAATAGCTTACTACTGGCATCTATTAATATCTTCGGTGAATATGTGTCTCAAGTGCAATATTTAGAGTAGAAAATTAACTCTGTTCTAAGAATTAATGATGTAATTTGGTTTAAATGGAAAGATCATACTTTAGAAGTCCACAAATGTTTTTGAATTGCAGGTAAATACATATGTTACAAATCCTCACTAGAGATTTTATCAGGATACATAATGAAATTCATCTTATTTTCCATTTGAGACATCTGTTTTCTGAGAAAATGATTCAACATGTATGTAGAATAACTATGAAAATGTATGTAAAACATGTATGTAAAATAACTAAGAATGGCCAAGATATATTGCTAATTCAAAATCACTGTGAGAAATTTGTCAGTCATTAAACTGTCATCTTATGGTTGCTCTCAGACAAATAGGTGAAAATGTAATGTCTCACTCCCCATTTTCAAATCAATCAAAAGGCAAAGATATCTTATCTCATTTATTGTATTAGAAAATCAAAATATATGTGCTAACATGGTAAGATTACAAAGGGAAAGATTAAGAGGGGGAGGGAAACCTCACTAGAGATTGTCTAAAAGAGTGAAACCCATTTTGAAGATGTAAAAGATGTTGATAGCAGACTCAAAGTGTATTATACACAGAATAGAGCTAAAGGAAATTAAGAAAAGTTGCTAGTGTACTTGAAATGTTCCTGAAATCAGCTGAAGTTAAATCTGAAAATAAAGCATCTCTGGAAGATACCTTAAAAATAAATTTAAAAAAAAGAAAAAAAAAATAGAACTAGCAATGAAAAAAATGAGAAGTGAATAAATGAATGAATATATGTAAGAAATACCAAAGGTGTAAGGATTCACCATGAAATAGATGAGAAAGAACCAAGGCAAGGCAAAGACCTGCAGATAAAACTTAAATATCAACTTCATGATGTGGAGAAGAGATGGGAACAGTCTCCTTATATGAAGAGTGGCTTCAGTACCCTAAATCACAGATGGAAAAGAGAAAAAAATGAATGATATACAGGTGGAAGAAACTTTGCTGCTAAGACAGCTGGTGGAAATCACTGGCCAGAAACACTGGATCACCAACAAAGATGTAACTTGCATTCCAACTTTAGCGGATTTAATTACAATTTTAAAATTGTGATCCAGACAATTTCACAGCTCTGGAAAATACAGAGCTAAGTTACTGCCACAATTAGAAACTTGCCTGTGGCAAAGCCAAATTCAAGCAGGGTGAGTAAAAATACTGACTGCTTCTTTCTCAAACTACATTTAAATATTGGGGTTTTTTAAAGCCCAGTATTTTTTTTTCCCATTTTTCTGAAAAATTTAATTACAGATAAACAAACATCCCAATCAATTGTTTGATAATTAAATAAAATCAGTTAGGAGAACCTATGATTTATCATGCAAATCAGGACACTTTTTGAGTGCAATTAATAACAATGTTGGGACAACAGATATAAGCCAGGATGTACAATCACACTAAATACAGCACAATTCTAAAGTGAAATAACATAAAAAAATCTTGAATTCATCACTTCACTCTTTTCCCAATTTCCACTTTTGGAAAAGGAAAAATGTACCTTTCCAAAATACTATCAAAATTTTTCTGGAGGTCATGTTTTAAAATGTAGGAATAACATTTCCCAAACTTCACAGCAGAATTCAAAGAAATATCCTTGGAAGGGCTGGCTGTAAAAGGATTTAATTTAATTTTTGTCAGTTTCAGAATCATTTGGATTCCAAAGTCCTAGTGGAATGCAAACAAAAGCAGAAGGATACATTTACTGAAATGCATCCAGATGTAGAGCTCCATGTCACTGGTAATAAAGAGTCATAATTCAATTATTACAAAAAGGATTAGCTTGTATTTAGTTTGCATTTATTTAAACACATTTTTTTGGGGGGTAAGAACAGGAACACTAGAAAACTGAAAGTAAACAAAGAATCCCAAAAGGAGTTAACAGTTGATACCACATGCTTGAAAATATCATTCATAAATATCTGAGTCAGCGCGCTCAAGGTCAAATACAAATATTACCATCTCAGTTGGGGTTGCCAGATTCAGGGACATCTGGGTTGCCGCTGGGTATCACCAGCTTTCTGGGAACAGCCACTCTCCTGGCACTGAGGAACATTCAAGTTGCACGGCAAGACTCAGAGGAGAGGCCATCAGTGCAGCAAGTTTTAAAATGGGATCCTTCCTTCCAGAATCTGATCAACCATGCAAGCTGGAGAGAGGTGGGAGCAGCGGAAGAAAACCAGCGGGTGGGGTTGCCTTGAGAACCAGAGGCTCTGGGAAGTATCCAGAAGGGGTGTGTTCTAAGGGTGGATAGAAGAGGGACATGGGAAGTACCTGTCCCACCTCAACCTCCCCCCAGGCCCCACCCCCAAAGTGGTACTTTTCCAGATGTCATTTATAAAGACTCTGGACTTGGCATTTAATAAAGCAGCACAGAATGTAGGATGGGATCCTTCAGGGACACAAGGACAGAGAAAAGGTAAACAAAAAGGGAGTCCTTTTCAATGGGTTTCCTCCCCACCATAGCCAAAGCAGCACCTCATCTTTAGTGGTAGAGCCTGGCCAATGTTGTGGAGGCTCTTGTTTGTTTGTTGGCCATAGGGCTTGGCCACAGGAATTCCCCAAACCTGCAGTTTTATACATTTGTTCTGTATATTTGTTTGCATCTGCTTTTTTTGTTTGGTTTTTTTCGGCTAATTACTTTTCAACCACAGCCAGTTTCCCTAGTTTCCTTTTTTCTTTTTTAAACCAGCACCAACCTCATGATCCCAGAAGCTGGGGAGAGGAGGGTGCTGGAGAAGGACTGGGCTAAAGGAACTGATAGAAGAGCTACAACTCCCCTCCAAGGAGCTTTCCTCCAGGTCTCTGGCTTTGAGGCCTGATTCTATGGCTACTATACTTACCTACAATGAGCCAGAATGAGGATCTGGGGGTGGAAGGAGGAAAAATGTGGCTCTACCCTGGAAGGAGACCACCTGTGTTGCTAGATGGCTAAAGGCAAAGGAGAAACCCTACAGAGATGCTTGACAGGGTGGGCTCAAGAGCCAGCCCACAGAGGACTCACGGGAGAAAACCATTTGAATGAAGTGGATCACTCTAGCAATTTCCTGGCGGTGCAGTAGTCAGGACTTTACACTTTTACTGCCAAGGGCGCAGATTCAGTGCCTAGTCAGAGAACTAAGATCCCACAAACTGTGCTCTCGGTGTGTTCAAAAAAGGAAAAAAGGATCACTCTGCAGTGTGAGGGAGGAGGACGAGTCCAGAAGCCTGATGATGGATTAGTGAATGAAGACGAACAAGTGAACCTTGGAGAGAAGAGGATGATGGCTGTCCCAGAAAGGTCCGGGAGGTAAATTAGATGGGACTTGTGGTTGAAGGAATGTGAAAAAGAGGAATCAAGGATAACATCCAGGTTTCTAACTTGGACAACGAGGTGATTTTTGAAGTTACTAACTTAGCACATACATAGATGGTGGCGAAGGTTTGAGGACGCACAGTGGCCAGCAGAGCAGCCGGCCGGAGAGATGACGGGGGTGTCTCAGCTCAGGTCGTCTGTGAGCTGGTCTCCAGCAAACTAGGGCAGAGCGCACTGGATCGTGTAGGATGTCTGGATTCTAGTCTGGTGTGAACATTTAGTAACTGTGTGACTCACAGTGATTCTCTCAACCGTCTGGAACCTGATTCTGCATTATCAAATGAGACAACTGACCCACAGTGTGCTACCAGGATTAAAGGAGAATGTGTGTAGAAGTATTTTCAATACCGAAGCTTCAATTAAACCTAAGAACTCTTCCAGCTCTCCATAGCCACCCAAATTCATCAAACGTTTGGTGCTATTTTCAGCCAGGCACCAGAGGTACAGACGTGGCCAGTGATCTCATGGGGCTGACAGTCCTCTGGACCTGGGGCCCCAACCTTGGCTTTTCGCTTGAGAAACAATTATTTATTCATCAAGTAAAAAAAATTTTGAGCCCCTGCTTTTAGCTTATTCTAAAAATAAAAACATGAGTATCAGTTGTTTTCCTTAAGGCCCCCAAACTTCAGGGTGCAGAAGGCAAACTATCCCAAGCTTCAGGGTGCAGAAGATAAACTATAAAGAGATGCATTACAATATGTGCTCAGCACTGTGTAATAAAGGTCTGAGGCTGAATGAACTGGAGGTATTTGCACACTGTCTTTGCCAATTCCAATTTCTGTATATGAGGGGCAAAAGGATTACTATTACTATTTTGTTTTAATTTTTGATTGAAGTATAGTTGATTTACAATCAACCAGGGATTGAACCCACGTCTCTTATGTCTCCGGCACCGGCAGGTGGATTCTTTACCACTAGCGCCACCTGGGAAGCCCTCTTAGAGACTATACACTTAATAAAAAAGTCTTTAGAGAAGTGTTTTGGTGAGGTCTAAATCTGCAGGACATTTCATTATGTTGATGCCTACAAGCCAGTTAGCTTCATTGAAAACAATAATTTAAAATACTAAAATAGTAACAATATGGAAGAAATCACCAACCCAAATGATCTGTTGTGTACTAAAAATGCCCTTGATAGACATAGTCAGTTGATGAACAAATATGTATGGAATACATATTCTGTGTTAGACATTCTATTAAGTGCAAGAAAGACTTAATAATCCATAATGCGAATGGTGACTGCAGTCATGAAATTAAAAGACACTTGCTTCTTGGAAGAATAGCTATGTTAGCTATGTCAAACCTAGACAGTGTTTTAAAAAGCAGAGACATCACTCTGCTGACCAAGGTCCATATACTCAAAGCTATGGTTTGAGTAGTCATGTATGGATGTGAGAGTTGGACCACAAAGAAGGCTGAGCGCCAAACTGACACTTTTGAACTGTGGTGCTGGGGAAGACTCTCGAGAATCCGTTGGACAACAAGGAGATCAAACCAGTGAATCCTAAAGGAAATCAGCCCTGAATATTCACTGGAAGAACTGATGCTAAAGCTGAAACTTCAATACTTTGGCCACCTGATGCAAAGAGTGGACTCACTGGAAAAGACCCTGATGCTGGGAAAAACTGAGGGCAAGAGGAGAAGGGGGCAACAGAGGATAAGATGGTTGGGTGGCATCACTATCTCAGTGGACATGAGTTTGAGCAAACTCAGGGAGATAGTGATGGACAGAGAAGCCTGGCATGCTGCAGTCCATGGGGTCATGAAAGAGCTGGACATGACTTAGTGACGAAACAACAACATCTCCCAAAAGTCTAAACCAGCAATTTGCAACTGTTTTGACACCAGGGACCAGTTTCATGGAAAAAAGTTTTTCCAAGGACAGAGAGGGGGAGGGATGGTTTTGGAATAATTGTCATAAGGAGTCAGCAACATAGATCCCTCGCATGTGCAGTTCACAGTAGGGTTCACGCTCCTATGAGAATCTAATGCCGCTGCTGATTTGACAGGAGGCAGAGCTCAGGTGGTAATGTGACCAGTGGGGAGCAGCTGTAACACAGATGAAGTTTCACTCACTCCTTGGCCATTCACCTCCTGCTGTGAAGCCTGATTCCTGACCAACCATCAACCGGAACTGGTCTGGAGACCCAAGGGTTGGGGGCCCCTGGTCTAAACTGACCCCTTCTGAATGGAATTGTACTTTGTGAGCCTATTTTTAAAAAGCTATTAGAAGACAATCTGGTATAGAAATTTTCAGTCTTGCCAGACTCTTTCTGGGGTATTTCCCAAAGAGAAACACTTGGGGATATTTTTATCTTTTAAAAAATATTTCACCTATTTTTTAATCACACTTTTTTTCCACCTCATAACAGACAATTAACTTCTAATGATATCATTATCCAAGACAGAAAGGTGAGAAGTATAAGTGTTATTGTCTTTAGCTGGGATACACATTCCTCTTTAAATACACACACACACACACACACACACACACACACACACACACACGAGGAATAGCACAAAAAGAAACTCATTACAACCCCTGCAAAGCTTCACCCCCAACCTTATAACCCAATGATGGCAATTTCTAATAATACTTTACGTATGGATCTTTGGAGCTTAATTAGTTGTGTTCATTGTGAATGCAATCTGGCCCAATATAAACACAGAAACTTTCCTTCAGATCTGTGTAAAGTTTGCTAGTAAGTATAGCATAATTTTCACTATACCTTGGAACATGGGAGCATTTTTTTGGTATTATCTTAAACAACGAAAATCTCACAGTATAAATATCAGGTTGGTGCAAAAGTCATTGCAGTTTGCATTGTTGAACTTTGCCATTTGATGCTGGAATACATTCTTGAATGTGGTTATGTCATACATCATTTTAATGTGAATTTCTTGCTTTATGTTTTTTGCTAATGAATTATTACTTGCTGTTTATTTTCTGTGTATTTTAGACTATGGAAATGATGTTAGACAAAAAGCAAATTCGAGCAATCTTCTTATTTGAGTTCAAAATGGGTCATAAAGCAGTGAAGACAACTCGCAACATTAACAACACATTTGGCACAGGAACTGCTAATGTGTGTACAGTGCAGTGGTGGTTCAAGAAGTTTTGCAAAGGAGATGAGAGTCCTGAGGATGAGGAGCGGACTGGCCGGCCATGGGAAGTTGACAACAACCATCTGAGAGCACCATCAGGGCTGATTCTCTTACAGTCACACGAGAAGCTGCCCAAAAACTCAGTGTCCACCATTCTACTGGCATTCGGCATTTGAAACAAATTGGGAAGGTGAAAAAGCTTGATAAGTGGGTGCCTCATGAGCTGACCACAAATCAAAATATTGTCATTTTGAAGTGCTGTCTTCTCTTTTTCTATGCAACAACCACAAACCATTTCTTGATCAGATTGTGATGTGCGATGAAAAGTGGATTTTATATGAGAACCAGCAATGACCAAGTCAGTGGTTGGACAGAGAAGAAGCTCCAAAGCACTTTCCATGGCCAAAATTAAACCAAAAAAAAGGTCATGGTCACAGGTGATCTGCTGCCCATCTGATCCACTACAGCTTTCTGAATCCTGGCAAAACCATTACATCTGAGAAGTATGCTCAGCAAATTGATGAGATGCATAGAAAACTGCAGGGCCTGCAGCCAGCATTGGTCAACAGAAAAGGCCCAATTCTTCTCCGTGATAACGCGTGACTGCACATACAAAATTTTGCGTTATCCACCATATTCATCTGACCTCCTGCCAACTGGCTACCACTTTTTCAAGCTTCTTGGCAACTTTTTGCAGGAAAAATGCTTCCACAATCAGCAGTATGCAGAAAACGCTTTCCAAGAGTTTGTTCACTCCTGAAGCACAGGTTTTTAATGCTACAGAAATAAACTTATTTCTTGTTGGGAAAAATGTATTGATTGTAATGGTTCCTATTTTGATTAATAAAGATGTGTTTGAGCCTAGTTATGATGATTTAAAATTCAGGGTCAGAAACTGCTATTGCTTTTGCACCAACCTAATACTATTAACCTTACAACATGGAAAAGCACACAAAGTAAGGTGGAAAATACACTTACAGAAAAAGTGAAGTGACAGTTAAGTAGTATTTTCAAGAAGCTCATCTTAGCGTAGGGAAGCAATTTTACTCTACTGTGTGCATTTTTAAAACTATTGTAATGCTCATGGCATTCGGCCCCATTACTTCATGGCAAACAGAAGGGGAAAAAATGAAAGCAGTGAGAGATTTTATTTGCTTGGGCTCCAAAATCACTGCAGACAGTGACTGCAGCCATGAAATTAAAAGACACTTGCTCTTTGGAAGGAAAGCTATGATAAACCTAGACTGTGTATTAAAAAGCAGAGAAATCACTTTGCTGATAAAGGTTCATATAGTGAAAGCTATGGTTTTATCAGCAATTGTGTATGGATGTGAGTTGGTCCATAAAGAAGGATGAGTGCTGAAGAACTGATGCTTTCAAATTGTTGTGCTAGAGAAGACTCTTGAGAGTCCCCTGGACAGCAAGGAGATCAAACCAGTCAGTCCTAAAGGAAATCAATCCTAAATATTTCCTGAAAGGACTGATGCTGAAGTTAAAGCTCTAATACTTTGGCCACCTGATGTGAAGAGCGGACTCACTGGGAAAGACCCTGATGCTGGGAAGGACTGAAAGCAAAAGGGGAAGGGGGCAGCAGAGGATGAGGTGGTTGGATAGCATCACCTAATCAATGGACATGTTTGAGCAAACTCCAGGAGGTAGTGGAGGAGACAGGAGCCTGGCGTACTGCAGTCCGTGGGGCCACAAAGTCGGACACAACTTAGCAATTGAACAACATCAACAACAACAACAAACTAATGTAAGTGCTCTGAGCATGTTTAGAGTAGGCCGAGGTAAGCTATCACGTCCAGCAAGGTAGGTGAACTACATGCATCTTCAACTATGATACTGTCAATTTACAAAGAGTTTATTGGGGTAACTAACCTTTAGATTGAGCAAGATTTATATATAGAATACTTTTCCATATCAAAAGCAAACTTTTATAGTGGGATATTAAACTTCATAATGCCCCTGGATTTGCACGTTCATTTGGAACAGAAGTGACTGCTTTCAGGTAATGCATTTAAGAGAGGAAACATCATTTCAAGTTTGTTTAAGACTGCCATCTAGTGCCTCCTTTCTCCCTACTGGATGCAGAGTTCTCTGTGAGCAAGTCAGTTTAGAGAGTGTCTATATTTAACTTTCTGGACGGGTTAACTCAGGTTTTCGATAGCAGTCACCTTTTCCAGCCTGGATGTCATTCTTATGGTACCAGCTGTGCAGAAACCAATTGTCCTGCTTGGCAGCCTCAGAGAAAAAGTGAGGCACAGACATGAAGCAAAGTAAAAAACAGTCATCTATTATTCTTTGCTGACCTATGCAATTAGACATGACCCTCAAAACAAGACAAATTAACTCCTCTGTGGTGATGTAATCCCTGGAGCAGATGGATTGATGATGGAAACATGCAACCCCACCAAGGTTCACATTTAACATGAGGAGTGTGGCACTTCTGCACTGTGTGAAACTCTGCTCTGGCCGGTACAGCTGAAAGATTATGTCAGCAGCTGAACGGCACAGATTCTGAAATCAGAGTCCCACAGAAACACCTGCTGGAGACGAGACAGTCGCCGTGTGACCCAAAGTATTCCTCTGTGAATCGGTGTGAAATCAATGTCCCAGCACGATGTTAGGTGGAACGGCGCTAATGGACAAGTAAACTAGTCAGGGAGACACAGCAAAGAGACCTCAGTTGTATGAGCTCATTAGCCAATTGGAACTGGAATAGTTCCAAGACACCTGGGTGGTTATGTCCACCTACCTGAATTACCCTGGAAGTTTCAATTGGATACAGTTCCTTCTGTGAGTCATAGATTATTTGTTTTACTATGCACTGTTAAACAATTGTCATATTCCATGTTGAAATGGCTGCCTTCCAGATGGGGTGTGAGGTGATTTTTGTGACAAAATTCACTGGCGTCCTAAAGAATGACTGAAGTGTACAGGTTTTTGATAAAATTCCATCTGGCAGCTCAACTGATCAAGACATTGATTTGATTTCAACAGTTCACAGAATTATAATTAGGCAGTTATGAATGGCACCCATATTTATCTAGAAAACATCTAGTTTACTCATAAGTAAAATAAATCTTTAAGGAAGTCCCTTTATATTTATTTCAGTGGCTTTCCAAATACAAATGTGCAACCTTAATAAGTTAAGTTCCATATTCAGTGAGTTCTTGAAAAGTATTATATAAACTTTAAACTATATAGTCAAAGAAGAAAATATTTAGCTTTATTTTGAAGCAACTATTTTATATATTGGGGAGATTATTTTCACAAGCATTTACATGTAAGGGTCAACAATAACTAATTTAATGCAATATGCAATAGTCTGTGCGAATTTAACCTTAATCCCAAAAACTGTCTTAGCAAATATAAAATCTTTAATTTCCTAGGTTTATCAAGCAAATCCCCTCAAATCACCTGTCAAATTCTACCTTCATCTAGCCACTGAAAAATGTACAGCAAAATGTAGCCTATTTGAAATGTGAAAGTAAGTACAAACATCACGAATAGGTTATTTTTTGCACATGTTAATATCAGAAAAGAAAGAAATACAAAAATTTTAGGTTTCTCCATCTTATAATAAACTTGGTATGAGTTTCAAAGTCAACAAAAAAGACCAGTAAAAGGGAATTTTATGAAGAGGCTATTTCCTTTTCCAGGAGAATTCAAAAAGAAGCGGATAGGAAAAAGAAAATGTCCCTGTAACTTATATAGTTGATCAAAAACAAAATCCCTGGAAGCAGCTTGGTGGGGTGGGGTGTGAAATGATCCAGTACAAACCGAGTCTGCAGTTAGAGCCAGTGGTGAGAAGCAGAGGCTGCGGAGTCTCAGGCCTTGTGTTTGGAAACAAGCAGGGGTTCTGGTGGCTTTTCAGACCCAGCTCCTGGGATGGGAGCTTGTGTTTGTTTTCACGGTCCAAGACAGTGAACCCCCAGCAGTATTTGGGTGACCTGGGTCTTTAGGGATTGATGTGAAAGTTATTTTCGCTCACTCTGCATCAGAGGGCTTATTTGCTAACTGAAGGCAAGCATCTTTCCTCCTGCATGAGTGCATTCCCCAGCCCAGCCCTCCACATCGCAGAGCCCTGAAGGATGGACTGGACAGGTCACATCTTTGGATCTTTCTTTCCTTTTGCTTCCACTAATCACCCCCTTTCTTGTATTGTATAGGAATATGTCTCTGTTTCTTGAGTAACTATATGTTGAATAAATAGAACAGATGGATGAATGAGAGATAAATTTTGTGTGAACAATTTGGGTAGATTTCATATTTTATTTTATTTTTTTTGATTTTTTTTTTCATTTATTTTTATTAGTTGGAGGCTAATTACTTTACAATATTGCAGTGGTTTTTGCCATACATTGACATGAATCAGCCGTGGATTTACATGTGTTCCCATCCTGAACCCCCTCCCACATCCCTCCCCATCCCATCCCTCTGGGTCATCCCAGAGCACCTTCAAAGATACATGCATGCTAAGTTGCTTCAGTTGTGTCTGACTCTTTGCAACCTGTAGCCCACCAGGCTCCTCTGTCCATGGGATTCTCCAGGCAAGAATACTGGAGTGGGTTGCCATGCCCTCCTCCAGGGGATCTTCCCGACTGAGGGATCAAACCTGCGTCTCTTCTGTCTCCTACATTGACAAGCAGGTTCTTTACCACTAGCGTCACTTGGGAAGCCCCTCAAAGATACATAAGTATTTGCAAATAAAAGCTATATATCAGACAATCTTCATCTATACTTTAGAACATTTAAACACGGAAACAGTTATGGGCTTCCCCTTCCACGAAATATTCAAAATATATCAATGATACTCATTTTCCTTATTTAAAAAATAACACAACTACAGCACAAATTATGGAAAAAATGAAAAGGGAACACGAAATCATATCCATTTCTAATCTACCCACCAAGGAATAAACTATTACTAATATTTTACTGATACAAAAATGTCACTAGAGTTAGAAGGTCACCCGTCACAAATCCAAAGGTCACAAATCCAAAGCACAGGTCTGGGGAAAGGTCTTTAGATTCTTGTATATTTTTTAAAGATTGCTCATCAGTTAGTCCAGGGAGTCCCTCAAGCATTAAAGGACTGTTTCATCCTAAAGAAATTCAGTGGCTTCTGATCACTAATGAGACTCTACTCAGTTACACTGAGAAATACAATGGCTGAACACATAAGAATATTCCACAAAGGAGTCAACTTGAAAAATGAGAGTTATAATCTGAGGGCTGGTTTAAAATATTGGCGCAAAATAACGAATTGTGTTACCAGGTAATATCCTCCAGCCAGGACCACTAAGACATGTACATGTCAACTAGACCAAAGCCAAGGATGGGCCCATGCCAGGTACTGCTCCCTTGGGGGGCTGCCTTAGAATCAGGCTCACAAGCTCCCATCCATTCTTCTCCTTATGTGTGGACTATTTGGTCAACCTGCAATTCTGATTTACCATCAGTTCTGCTGCTTCTTAAACTGCTGACTTCTACACATAGCTGACTTGACAAACATTGTTTCCAAAGACTGGGAGACTGAAGTATTTTACCCTAGAAAACAAGAAAGGCAAAGCAAAGGCAATAATTCTTTACAACTGGTGGCTCAGATGGAAAAGAATCCACCTGCAAAGCAGGAGACCTGGGTTTGATCCCTGGGTTGGGAAGATCCCCTGGAGAAGGGAATGGCTACCCACTCCAGTATTCTGGCCTGGAAAATCCCATGGACAGAGGAGCCTGGTGGGCTACAGCCCATGGGGTTGCAGAGTTGGACACAACTGAGTAACTTTCACTCACTGTGTGTAGCAGCGGCTACACAGTCATGTAAATTCTCTAACAAAGCCAAGGAAGTGATAATACTTCCTAAATTGGACTGAGAAGAAAAATGTATTATTAATTCTCTCTGAGCATTTGTACAAATTTCTTCTGTCTCTTCTATTTCTTCCTAAACTGTGTGTAAGGAACCAGGACTCTCACCTGGCTGAGGACACAGGGGCATTGAAAGGGTGGACTAGAAACAGGAACTTCAAGTTGTCAGGTAAAATGTAGGATCCATGGTTAAAACTGAATTTCAGACAAACTACCAATTATTTCTTTTCTTTAGGGACATGTGTTGAGATGCACTTACACTAAAAATTATTTTTTTACATTCTTTTTAAAAAATATTCTTTTCCATTATGGTTTATCACAGGATATCGAATATAGTTCATAGGACCTTGTTGGTCATCCATCCTATATATAACAGTTGACCTCTGCTAATCCCAAATTCTCATGCTTCCTTCCCCCACCCCCTCCTTCTTGGCAGAACCACAAGTCTGTTCAGGCAACATAAAAAAAATTCTTAATTGTTTATCTGAAATTTAAATTCACCAAGCATCTTGTGTGGCTTTTTTGATAAATCTGGAAGCCCTATCACAAACTCCCTTTCTTCCTCTCAAAAAGAGCAGTTCCTACTTGATAGGCTGGAGTTCTGGATAACCTTGTGTTTGAGAAGAGTGTTCAGCTATCCAAAAAGTTTGTCAACCACTTTGCTCAATGAATCTGGGCAACGCTCTGAACTCCACTGTCTGTGGACTTCTCATCAATAAAGTAGAGTGCATCTGGTTGTTGTGAAAATTAATTAAAGCTTCTAAAACCTTTTGCAATTGGCACGTTCAGCCCCATATGCTACAAAATATTTATCACATGCCAGACTGCCTGAAAACATACTGATTGCTCAGTGAACAATTAGAAGGCAGAAATTCTGAAGGATATTAAATCACATCTTAATCTCACCACACTTAAGAACCACATATTGAAACACAGAGGGCCTTCCAACCTAAGAAGTGAACTTATCTTTGAAAAACAAACATAACATGACTTGCTTTTAAACAGTACAGTGCTCTAAATTATATTGTTATGGATTTTTTTCAGCTGAATCATAGCTTTTGAAACAGGAGATCAAGAAATAACAATCAGGAAATGAAAACAGTTCATCTCCTACACGTCTATTGTCTGCTATTTCTGCTTGGTAAGGTTTTTTAAACTTAAAAAAAGTTTTCATGAAAACAAAACAGAGATACCAACACAATAAAACACATCTGGAGGCCACTTGGTGACATTCAGGCTTCTTTTTTTCCCGACCATTAGCTTTCATGGAAAACTCTTATAGTACTAAAGCAAATGTCATAGAAGTGTAACACTTATTATAAATGTTGTCTAAACACTTGAGGCTGAAATTGAAATCTGGCAGTGAAACTGAAGAGGAAATAAATTTAGATTGTACCAACATAATAAGGAAAAGACACAAGTGTAAATAAATACCTGGTGGGTTGGCCAGGCTAATGCAACATTTAAGGAGGAGAAGAGAGAGCTCTTATTCATAAGTTTAAAGTCAATTACAGAGAAAAAAGACAGGGTTACAATGCAAGTTGTCAAAATTCATCTCTTATTTTCTGATTGAAACTGAGGTGTTAGAAAGGTAGCAATAAGTCCACGACTACCAGCATAATTAATCTCAGAGCCACATATAGAGATGTGTAATTCACTAAGCATCATGCTCGTCTTGTTTCCTGCTTTTGCACAAATTTTGCTCTCTGCCTAAAATGAGTCATTGTTCATTTCTAATGGCTTGGCCAACTCCTATTCGGTCATCAAGACCCAGCTCAACTATCTCTTCATCCCTGGAGCCTTCCTTATTAAGTCACACAGAACAAACGACTCCTGCTTTTGGCTTTTGCCACTACTATACGTGGTACATTTCTGTATGCATGCCTCCACCACAATATTTCACAAGTGCTTAAATGCCTTCCTTCCCTATAAAATGGTGAGCTTTTTAAAGAGAGGAACTATCCTCAATTGATGTCTGTAGTCCAAGAGCCTAACACAGTGCCTAGCAAACCACAGGGCTCAATGATGGTATGCTGAGTGAAAATGATGCCCCTAAACTGAAATAAAAATGGAAAGCTTCACATTAAACGGTTAACATGAATTTGTAAGTGAAATTGTTTCTTACTTTTCAGAGGAGAGAAAACGCAGTGGAGAATATTCAAAACAGCTACATCACTTTGAAGTGAATAAATGGTCAGGAAAAGAGGCAGAAGATGAAAGGTTCTACATATCCATTTAAGAAGCTGGGATAACAGACTACTGTGAACTGTTCAGAAAACATCTCTGCAAAAGTGTGCCAAGCGTAACCTGGAGGGCTGGCCTCCAGACCAAGGAGCAGATGCGACTTTATTTCTATTCCTCCCTTTAGCTGTCTGCTGAGAAGGCCCACAAAGGTGTCATTAAGAGATGGAACGCTTTCCTGCAGCACTTTCACACACTCATTACCAGCTGATAGCGTTTGATCTTTGAGTCATGGCTGAAGTGACCCAGATTCAAACTGGTGATTATTAATGTCACATTTCTATAGGCCTTCTTATTGGAACAGCACTTAACAGTCACTTGTGAATCTGCTGGGATCTGGGCCATGGCTCATTGCTGTGTTCATCCCAACAACTCACAAACTCCATCTTCAGAGATAGAATATAAGTGGTACCCTGCCTCCCGGTGCGCCGTCTGTAACTTCAGCCTAATTAGAATGTGAATAAGATCCAAGAGCCTGAGAATTTGCTTAAAAATCAGTGATTTAATTAATTACAGTGCTAGAAAAATGGACTAGCCAGGGCAGTACGTTTGGTGACACAGGCCAACATATATTAAGATTAATACAGAAAGAGTTTCACCACTGACTGTGTATTTACACCAGCTTTTACTGGCAGAGTCGGGAGATAAGAATTTTATTATGGTTTAAAAAATATTAGGAATGCAACTAGAATGGATCCTGGGCTAGTCTTATTTTCCAGCAATCCCTCTTCAAACTTCCCCCAATTAATTCCAATTTGGTCAATGAACATTTTAACAAAATTATAATCACTATGTGATTACATAAGTAAGTGAACATACTACTTTGAGTTCTCCTTTATACATTTTCCACATTTCCCATTTATAAACACAGCGCTCACATTTGTAACTTTCAGTATGAATATAAGTATGCCATTGCCGTAACTACATCAGATTAATAATTTGCTCTGAATATTAAGGTATTTCAAGCTCCTCATATTAAATTACAATGTAACCTATTAAACCAGACTTTTGGTAAGGGGAAACCAAACCGGACATTCTCTTAGGTCTTTAAAATACAGCTACTGTTGAATTTTGAAATGGCTGCACTGTAGTATGAATAAAAAGACCATCTTTAAAAGATGCACCTGGTTAACATGAATAATTTTGAGTAGACTGCTAAATAATTCTAACCAGGGATATAGGTAATGATGACAATTAATAATAATAACATCAGCTCCTATTTATTTATTTAAATATTTATTTATTTGGCTGCAATGGGTCTTAGTTTCGGCATGTGGGCTCTTCACTGCGTCACACACACAGACTCCCTAGTCTAGTTGTGGCACCTGGGTGTGAGTAGTTTCAGGACTTGGACTCTCTAGCTGTGGTGCATGCGCTTACTTGCTCAGAGGCACACGGGATGTTAGTTCCCCGACCAGGGACCAAACCCATGTCCCCGGCACTGCAAAGTGCCACTGGATCACCAAGGAAGTCCTTCAGCTCCTATCTATTAACTACTCCCCTAAAGTTACAGCCTCCAAACCCAGTGTTTCAGAAGCAAGAAAAATTTGAGCCTAAAAGGTCATCAGGCCTCTCACTTTATCATTCAGAAAACTGAGGCATAGAGTGGGTAAGGAGTCCAGAAAATTAAGTGACCTGTCCAAGACTATATGCAAGTTGGCAGTAGTAGAGGCTATAGTTATCTCAAAGCATTTAATGTAGAACAATATACACACAGAAATATTTACAAAACAATAAAACACTGTCAAACAATTTTAGAGAGATTATAACTGCTTGCTCATTTTTCCCTCTTTCTTTTGTTTCTTTCTCAAAATCCAAACCAAACTCCTTAGGAAGGTGCATCTTCAACTAAAAGGCAGCTTCTTCATCAATAAATTGGGGATAACCTTGGTTAGACCTCTACGCAAAGATGCAGTGAAGGTAAATGAGATGAATCTGAAAGTGCTTTGTGTACTTCAGAAGTATTAGCCTTATTAGCAGTAAAGAACCCCCAAGTTAAAACAGGATAATTTCTGGACAAATAAGTTGGCGCAGTGCCTTAATAGGAAAGCTGACTCACTGCCAATTTAGCCCTGGAACCTGAGACATTAAAATAATAATTTTGAGCAGCTAGGTTTCCTACTAAGCTGGCTGAAATCACTTAGAGGATTAGCTTTTCACCTCTGGAATTTAAGTCAGGATTTCTTGAGTGAAAGATGGTCCATCACCCTTATTTTAACATATGAGGCAATAACACAATTCTGTCTCCAGACACTGCCTCACCTTTTGTTTTAAGGTTACAGAGAAGCAGTGTGAAGGGGGATGTCTATACAACTTCCCCGTTACCGATATTTCCTCTTGTTTCTATTAATATGGCATCGGTTTGCTACGTGCTTACATATCACTGACCACTTTGTGATGGAGAGAAGGGAGGATGGGTATTTGATCAGTCTCTTTCCTCATACTCAATCACATTTCTCTGGCTTTATTCACATAAGGGAGGAAACAGCTCAGAAACTCCACTGTAGTTGCCAACTGCCCCCTGCCAAAAAAATAAATAAAATAACCACCCCCCACCAAAAGACTCAGTTCTGGAAATTTTCAACTTATTTTCTGTTTTTCCTTTATCTTGGTTTTTGTTTTTCCTTTATCTTTCACATTAAAATGGTCCCCAAATGCCTACCCTTTAAAACAAGGGTGGCCATTTGCTAACTTTATGGTCCTATTATAAGAAGGAGAATATAAGAGTAAACTCTCTAACTTGTTTATATATATTAGTATTATTATTAGACTGGGGAGGGGATGCTCCCCAAATATTTGGGGATATCCCCCAATTCGGATATTCCCCAAATCCGAAGCTCCCTAAATATTTGCAGTCATTCATTCTGCAGGTATTTTATTAAGTACCGACTATGTGCCAGGTAGTACTCTTAAGACTGGGGGTCAAGTCACAGACCAGACAGCACAGAGATTTCTTTTTGGAACAAACAGCTATAATAAGGAAGTATCTATCCAGTAGTGACAAGGGCTATGGGGAAAAGTAAAGCAGGTTAAAGGGTTTCCAGAGTGGCTGAGGGGTGTCTCTGCTATTTCATGTAGGGTGATCAGGAAAGGCCTCTCCAGTATCAGATGACTTTTTAAGTTGAGACCTGAAATGATGGAATGACCCATGATGCCACCTGGAAAAACCCAACACATGTACTTTTATACTAGCTTGAAGTCCAGAACAAACAAGGAGATAAGCTGTGAAACTTCAGGAAAGTGAAACCTACAAATAATAAGGCTTATACAATACTTTGAACCAGCCCTCAATTTATCTCCAATGATCCTGAAACCCTGTTTAGTGACTACTTAATCTTTTACCTAACTCAAATGCCTTACAGTAGTATCTCTTCACATACTGACTAAGAGAATTTTCCAGTTAAGTTGTACAAACAACCCAAGCAGATAACTCAGGTATCAATGTCTACTCTGAGGCCCTGATTAGTTGATTTGTCAGTGGGCGTACAGTAGGGAAAAAGAGCTGACACTAGCTGATTTTTTTATTGGCCATGCTTTCACAGTGAGAAAATTCAAAGAAAACTGGACAGTTATCCAGGTTTTAGAAAGGTCAATTTTTAAAGTTCTTTTAATTAAAAACAAAACAATACCCTCCCTCCCCTCAAGAATGGCGACATACAGCAGCAACAACAAAATCAATAAACTAGGTAAGGTTCCAATGTCTCCTTTTGTTCCTACTAAGTAAATGTCATCAGCAATTATACCGATAGACTTGTCTGCGTGTGCGCTAAGTCACTTCAGTCCTGTTTGACGCTTTGTGACCCTATTATGGATGGACTGTAGCCCACCAAGCTCTTCTGTCCATTGGATTCTCCTGGCAAGAATACTAGAGTGAGTTGCCATGCCTGCTACAGGGAATCTTCCGGACCCAGGGATCAAACCTGTGTCTCTTATGTCTCCTGCATTGGCAGGCAGGGTCTTTACTGCTAGTGACACCTGTGAAGCCCCAACTGATTGGTTTAAGTTCTTTTTATCTATGTTCTACAGTAATGGTAATAATGGATAATGATAGGAAATAACCCTTTTTTTAAAAATAGACTGAAGAAAAGAGCCAAGAAACAAAATGGGCAACAAACTCTTTTAATCCATTTCCACAAAACTATGCAACCAAGAATTTTCCCCTGCTTGATAGCAAAACTTTCAGATGCATCACAGTCATTATGAGAAAAACTGAGTGTGAGTCTCACATTTTATTGAGATTTGATTTATCTGGTCTAAAACAATATATACATGTGTGTACATATACATATACATGTATACACATGCTGTGGATATGGACAGTTTTAAAGCAGTTTATAGATTAAGAAATACATGATGTGGAATCATGTCTGTAAAAAGATACAACATAATTGCTGGCTATAAAATAACAGTAATTAGCAATCTATTAAAAAATTTTGACCTTTGTAATCTGAAATATTTTAAAATAAGACTTCAAATTATAATAAGGTTGTAAATTTGTCACATAAACTGTGAAAACTTTATAGTGATTTGATTGGGTTACACTTAAACTGACACACACAGGTGATGGCAGAAAGTTGGAAAATCATTCATTCAAGGAGGAGTCCAAGAGATCAGGAAACATAAGGCAAACTGTGGTGTTCACAGGATAAACTGTTTTACATAATGCATTAATTACACTTTAAAGTAATATGCTTGGTATCTTTTTTTGTCAGCTTCCAGATACCTTTTCAGGTGAAGCACCTCCACATTTAAAGTAATGAGACCAACTGCTAATCTGGGAAAAATATAATCAGTACAGTACAGAGTATCCCCAAAGTCTGGAAACATAAGGGAAATAATGTATTTATTATGCTATTTTCCAGAGGAACAATTATATCCATTGCTTTAAATTTGGAGACACTTTACCTGAAAGGTATTTGGAGGTTGACAAAAACAGACTGGGTATATTATTTGACTGGGCATATTATGTGCCCATATTATTTGGGCATAATATTGGGCATATTATTTCATTTTAATTTATCTTTTATTGAGGTAACACTGGCTTTTATATATAAGTTTAATGTGTACATTATATTTATACTACTGTGTACACTACAGAATATTTTAAAATCACTAACATCACATTTTCTAAGTCTCCTGACTTTCTGGGCTCTCTGTAGCTGTCGAGTGTCTGCTATGTGCCAGGCACTGTGTCAGGCGTTGGGTGTGTAATGGGGAACTAATATGGTTCCCCTCTTACATCAATTACCATCTACTCACAGGAGCAGAACATAGATCTTCCTGGAACTGGGTTAAAATGTCTACATTTTGACAGTGACATTAGGAATGAACATAGCTGTTAAGAATGATGAACAAATGAACAAAAGAGAAAGGAAGGAAGGAAAAACATTCAGTCCAGTAGGATTAGAAACATAAAATTTTAGAACTGGAAGGAAATCTTAGAGATCATCTAATTTAGTGGCTCTTAACCACAGCTGGGCATCAAATTACTTGAGAAGCTTTTTCAAGTTAAATGTGCAAAACCCCACCCCAAACCCACTCCCTTAAAAAACCTCTCTGCATTTGCTCCATAGGTGTTTATGATTCACATCTCTGGTTAACATGTACTGACCTGGACTAAGTCCCTTACTTCGCATATGAGGAAACTGAGGCCCAGAGAGGCTGAGTGGGCTGACGAGAAATCACACAGCTGTTGTACTACAGTCCAAATTTTCTGATTTTCAGAAAATGAAGGTATAAAAACTTTTGCACTATTATACAACATCACCACTGTCTATTCTTGAATCTCCGCTCAAGAAGAAATCAGGATAAACGTACAAGAACTGTACATTTGAACTGTGGTGTTGGAGAAGACTCTTGAGAGTCCTTTGGACTTCAAGGAGATCAAACCAGTCAATCCTAAAGGAAATCAGTTCTAAATATTCATTGGAAGGACTGATGCTGAAGCTGAAACTCCAATAGTTTGGCCACCTGATGCAAAGACCTGACTTGCTGGAAAAGACCCTGATGTTGGGAAAGACTGAAAGGAAGGAGAAGAGGACGACAGAGGATGAGATGGTTGGATGGCATCACTGACTTGATAGACATGACTTTGAGCAAGTCATGTTGGGAGTTGGTGATGGACAGGGAAGCCTGGCGTGCTGTAGTCCATGGGGTCGCAAAGAGTCAGACACAACTGAGTGACTGAACTGAACACGTACTTGACCAAAAGTTCCTGAACCAAAGTAAAAAAGTCACTGTGTACAGGCAACATAAAAATATAAAAAATAAAGACCCATCAAGTACCATGGTAACCTGGTTGCTCCCTGCTTAAACAGCCAAGTCAAGCCAGTTTAAAACACTCCCACACAAATATCATTATTCCCATCAGTTTCCATTTCAGCACTGCAATGAATAATACTTTTGGTTTTTGTGGGTAAGGAGAAGAAGAGAGTGATTTCTTTTCTGGTTTATTTCTAAAATTTAGAAGGTTTAAAAAAAAAATATGTTTCCAGGACCTCAATATAAAAAAAGCCTGGTCTGCTTTTAACACGTTTGGCAGTGTTTGAGGACATGTTTTTGGCTATTAGCCTGACAAGCTGTTTAAGCTTATAGAAGACCCACAAAGGGAACTTATATGATTAAGTTAGTTAAACACAAACATCTTCTCTGTATATTTTATTCCCTCCCTTCATACTCACAAAAACATAAAAGGCTAAGGCATTTCAGAACTGGGTGAGGGGGCAAGTTATTTATCACTTCAGCTCTCTTCTCAAGGCTTGTGTAAATAAGAACTGAAGCAACTCAATGAAATTATTCATACGACCCTTGCGGGGAACAAAGCTCAGCATCAGAAAGGAGTTCAAAATTCCGACGAAGCAGATGCATTTTCTTACAAGAAACATCTGTGATATCCTAATGCACTTCAGACCTAACTTTATCTCTTTCTAAAAATTATGTAACAGGCACATACTTCAAGCACTGAACATACTTATTAATTACACAGTCACAGAAGAATTTAAAATGCAGTCTCCTTTTGACATACATTATAACAAGTATTCCAATACTAGAGCACTAAGGAGTCTTCTGACATAAAATTTAACAGTTCCTGAAATTGTTTGGCAGATATTTTGAAGCAAAACAAAATGCCACACTATCTAAGTCTTTTCCAGTTCCTAATGACGGAATTTAGATTATTCAAGCATGTGAATAACAGAGTTGGAAACATCAATTACAGTTAACAAGTTATGAGTTTCTTTAGAAGAATACCATATTATTTACTTATCATTGAGATAAAAGACAGAAAAAGGGAAAGTACAAATGCCTTTGGTGAAACTATACCATGATCTACATCAGTTTACTATTATTAGATTGAAAGAGGGTTGGTTGTATATGTGTGTGTATCCAGAATACAGCAGTGCAATGAGGGCAGAGGAACTGGCCAATATATAAATAGGTTTTAACAGACTTTCCAGTCCAACCATAGTAACTATATTAGGTTCTGTCCCTACAAAACCACATGGGCCTGGGTGGGCTGAGTATTTGGCAGGCTGGGGTGCTCAGCTGGTAAAGCAACATAAACCTCATTTTACCTTGAGTTGAATAAATTTCCTCTGAGACAGTTTGCTTAATTGAAAGAGTTTTCAAGGAGAAAGGACAAGTCTAAGTGTTGGTTGGTGGGCGCTCCTTACACTAAAGCTAACCTCGCACCTTCTTCCAGCTTTGATCAAAGGCCTCTACCATCATTCATTCGTGGTAGCACTCTGGATGCAGGCAGTAACCTAACCTCCAGGATCTAACAATCCCTAGCAGCCTGGGTTAATTTCAGCTGTCTCTACAAGGGCTACATGAAACATGGCATTTACAAATTTGGATTATACAGCACTATTTATTACGTGATGGAAGATTTCCAAAAATGCCAGAAGAGATGTTGGCACTTATGCAAGTCAACTACTGTTCAGCCCAAAGAAGCACTATATTCTGTAGGATGCTTTTGCCAGGACTGAAAGAGCCTATGTGAAAACACCCTAACTGGGACCATCTTAGCACCTCGGTTATTGGATACCCCCTGGCTCTAGGTGTTGTGTTTCAAATGGGCCAACAAACCATCCTAGAAACAGAACCTCCCAGTCCTGTAACTAATCCCTTCACTCCAAGTCCTGAGAGTGTATATTTTCTTATTTTCAGATTTAATAAGGCAAGTATATCTGGTAGCTATTAAAAGATTTAAGCCATTGCTGTTTTAAAAGGTTTCAGTATTCAGAGATTTCAAGCCCATAGAGGGGGCAATGTGGCAGGTTTGGATGCTGTAGAATGGTGAAATTATTTCCCTGGTTCTCTTCCTGTGCCCCCTTCCCCCACCAGCCCACTGTTTTAAGAATGTTCTTATTGACCTTCCTCTACCCTTTTAATGTGTCTTTAACACATGTTCACGGGTTCACAAAAAGAAAACTAGAAGAATCTGAAGGAAAGACACTGTACCAAAGAATCTTCAGTGACCTAAACAGACAATTACAATGATAGATCCATAAAGAAGGAGGCAAAAAAATTGAAACATTGGCTACTTACAATACAAGGTCAGATAATCTTTCCTTCTTTTCTTCTTTGGGGAAATCCAAACAGCTGTAACAATGGTTCTTTAAGTTTTCCTTTATTGGACAGTCCTCATGCTTGCGCAAAACCAAGAGCCATCCTAGAAAACCACGGCCAATATTGTATCACATTAAGTGGTGGCTATTTTATATCAGACTTTTTTTTAAAGGTGACAAAAATGGGGTTGGTGGGGAGAAGGTGGTTATTAAAAAACTTCACAGGAAACCAAATAGCCTTTATTTAAATTAAAAGCAATCACAGGCTGATTCTTGGAACATACTTGGAAATGCTTTTTGGCATGCAGCTGCTACATGCCGCCAATATTGTGTGTAATTGGAAACATTTCAAACAGAATTGTTACCAAAGTCAAAGACCATAATTGCAAGCCCTGGGATCTGCGTTGCAGATAAAAGCAGGGCAGCACAGGGAGAGCATGCTGCACCCAGGGGTCTCCTTACTGGCAGCGTCTGACTACAATATTTTCACTGTATTATCGACGTCTCTTTCTTTCCAGATCCCCAATGAGACAAGAAGGAAACACAGCGAAGTGTACACATAGCAAAAACTGGTAGGTGCTATAAATCAGCGGTCAGGACAAAACTCTTAGAAAGGAGTACATGACTTCAGTACTTGAACAACTGAAATAACACAGCCTTCACTTTTTTCTTTTTTCCCCCTGAAGTGTAATCCACTAGAAATAAAAGGCTTCTCTCCCAAGAGTTTCCTTCAAACTTACCAGTGAGAAAAATGCAACTGCAGTCAAATCGGTCAGTTGTTTTTTAGGATCGCTTAGGACCAAGTTACGACAGGAGGAAGAAACGTTAAGTCCAGGTAAATGACAGCTGCTTGCTAGTTTGTGGCTCTAAGTTTTAGAATGTTTACACTGGCTTCTGCTCTGCTGACACTTTTATTTTTATTTTACATTTAAAATCTCTCTTCATAGGGAAATGAATCTGGAAAGGTCTAATCAGTTCAGGCTGGGCAATCGCTCTTGTTCTACAGAGGTCTCTTCAAAACTGACCAACATGCATTTTAGAGTTTAGTCTAAACAAGCATACAAAACAGAGACACAGGGAGGATTTTACATTCTCTTTGAGAGGTTTGAACCCCCAGGGGACTGGAAATAGTCAGAGCCAGTGGACCACTGGCTCAGGAACGGTTCTTGGAAAAATCATGTCATTCTGGCACATGGGAAAGGGTCCGATTATTCTGTCATGTCTCCGGGCCAGGAGTGTCATGACATCAGCGGGCTCCAACTTGTGAAGCCTCTCTTCCCACCATCCTGCCTTCAGGAGAGAGGGGAGTGAGAGAAGTGGGGAGTGAGGTGGATCCCAGTGCAATTTTGGGCCAGGCCTTTTCCACTGTTCATAGATGTTTCTCCACCAACACACACATGGTTAACCTCTGCAACTTCAGTTGTGCACGGCAGTAGACAAGAAGGTTGGGTACTGGTTCCTGGCAGTGCTGGGGGCTATGCTTGCTTGTGTCCAGAGATGGAAGAGTCCAGAAGTGGGGCCGCCTGGGTCCTGGCACTTGGCTCTGGCTCCACGTGCCACTTGAGGTTTCGAGGAACAACATCGAGGCAGGACTTGGCACCCGGACTATTGTCATTTCCTCTCCCAGCTCATGTGCTCACAGAGACCTTCTAAAGATACCAGGGCACAACACACTACTGCTTTGTTCTGAGACCAGACAGCAAAGCAGGAGTGGATCCTCAAAATACCAACCAACAACCTAGAAACACAACTCACTCCCTTTCCTAACTCTCTTTATTGTGAAATAATTAGACCTGCATTTAAGCAAACTGAATATTCTCACTTGAATGAGTTAAACAATTAGTACTATTTTATGTAACCCGGGGGGAAAAAAAGAGCTATTTTTCTCCCAAGTGGAAGGCGTCTACCCTAGTCTATTGGCATCTTTAACAGTTTTATGCACAGATGAGGATCACTTTGACTTTTAAAATTACTTTCCTTCTTTAAAAGGAAAAATTTACCCTTTATAAACTACTTTAACCAGAAAATTAACTGTAGTAACTAGAATAATCTTTTCTGAAAATTGTTTCCTGTAACATGGGCATTCTCAACTACTACATATATACCATTAAAACAGGTACATTTAATTACTGGAGAATCATTAAAAAAATTCCTGATCCGTTTCATGAGTATTATGAAGAGTCAGTCATAATACTCAACTCCCTTTTGTTTGATTTTCAAGTAATTACAAAAGCTTTTAGAGAAATTATCTCACAATGCCACTTTTAAAAACTTAGATTTCAGCTTTTAAAAATTCTAACTTAAGAAATTTTACATGGTTACCTCTTTTCTTTTGTGTCTTTTCAGTTATCATAGGAGAGGTTATTAGGAGTAACCAGACTTTTACCTACATCTGACTCTAAACTTTATAGTTTAGCTATTAACTCTTATAAGGGTCTTTTCTTCATTCAGCTGATATTAGCTTTTACTTGGGTGACCCAAGCTGACTCATTACAACCTCCTTAATTAGAGAGACAAATGGTGGTTCCATGGACCCTGATTTTAAAAACATGATAAACTTTTAAAGGTTCAGTGGTATTACTGGCAGAACTGATTGAATCTGTCATGTGAGTAAAATATATCACTTTTCCTTAAAAACCTGTGAGCCAACAGGGTCACTCAGTGATAAATCACAAATTAGTAGCAGATTAAGAATGGAAAAATTAACTTACAAAACCCATTTGCTTATATCAATATGGCTCCCCCTATGTTCCATCCAATCCTTTAGCCCTCCAGAAGTCCCTCCCTTTCCTTCCTTCCTAGGCTTAGTCATGAAAAGTCACTATCATTAGCCATGGTTTATTAAAACAGATTTTCAAGTTCATCAGCAGTGTGCTAACTTCCAACTGTGGGTAATGTCCATTTATTTCTAGCACCTTTTAGTTTTAATATGTAGAGCACATGCATTGTTAACCTTTAAATCCTTTGTATAAACATTTCTGGAAGGGCTTTAAAACATCTCCTCTGTATTTCCTGACTCGCCAGTTGAAGGCATTTAGGAACTCCCTGGTACCAGCAGGTGCTGTATTTTGCTTTCTTCAGGTTCCAGCTGGGCTACAATGACAGATTCCTGTCCCAGGCCCGGCCCAGCCACCTAGGCTGGGACCACATGGAGGCAAGCTGAACCGGGCCCTACCAGACAGCAAGATAAATGACTGTTGTTTAAGTTTAAAATCCCCTGGTGGGAGTAAATATTGTTCCAGAGAAAAAGGCTTGACAAATATTGCGTCATCCTTCCAGAGCTGTCTTGATTAAAGCAGGATCTTTGGATTAAGTTGGTGCTCAATTCAGAATGTATCTATCTTTCTGTCATGGGATTTCTGCCCCCCTTCCTAAAGTCTGAAAACAGACATATTGTTGGGGATGGTCAAACAAGGCTACCGCCTCCCAAGCAGCTAGAGTCCACTCTGATAATAGAAGGCGACTGAACACTTCACTGAGGATAATGGAGACAGCAGAGGCTTAGTGGGAAAAGGCCAGTTGTCACCTAAGTGACAGGCAACAGCTGAGCTCACACATCTGGAGCCAGACCAGGGCAAATATTCAGCAACCCTCACCCGTCTACACCTTGGGTTTGTCTGAAGTAACAGATGGAAGTTCCTTTCACTCCACAAGCACATTAAAAAATATCTGACAGTGAACCACACTGATTACATAACAGCAGCAGCAAACACCCTTCTGAGGAACTGGTTAAAATTGGGAGGTAGACAAAACTGGACCGCAGGTACACACAATTTCATTACATATAACCTCTTCTTCATAAAACTCATCCTAAAAGCCACATAAATATACATGCTTTTTATAGCACAAATGCAACTGAATTCCTTGGGAGAGGCAAGATCCTTACATGTTCTTTTCCTTTAGGCAGTTCCCATGCTGTGTTCTTCACCTTGCTCAGGGCCGCAGCCGCTCTGCCTCCCATACTCTTCAAGAAATCAGCAACCAAACGTGTTTGGCTTGTGATTCTGAACCCTCCTTAGGCAAGCTGGAACGCAGAGCCAGAGCGGTGCCAGCCGTCCTCCCCCCACCCCCACCTCCTTCTTCAGCCTCCTGAAGACAATCTGTGGACAATTTCCCCAAAGTCCCCAAAATAACACGGCACTGCCAACAGTCACCGGCGATGCCGTTTGTTTTTCTTAGAGGGCAATGAAAATTTAACAGCTTTCTGCTGCATCCTGAGTCCAGGTCCTGCTGATTATTAACATGCCCAGTTTCTTTAACTTTTTCTGCCTAAAGGGAAGTCGACGCGCCCATTCCTTCTCATATTCGTGTTGCATGCAGAAAACACCACTGCTGGGGGGGGGGGGGGGGGGAGGTAGGGGGCTGACGCACCCCAGGAAAATTTAAGCAATCGAGCCTTTCCCCGGAGCGTTAGGGGAGAGTCGGCACCCTGCCTCCGGACGCCGGTAGGTGACAGGCGATCCTAAGCGGCGGACACAGACCAATGCGCCCTGGCCTCCCTGCGCCCCGCAGCGCCCCAACTCTGGGGCCCCTGAACGGGTTTCCACGCAGCAAAGAATCAAAGGAAGAGTTGGTTGGGCTGCAGCCAACAGGAGCGGTGCGGGCAGCCTATCTGAAGCCCTCTGATGCCGCAGCCCCAGTATCTGCTTTCATGGTCTACACAGCCCAACAAACCGGTTATGCCCATCTCCCGCATTTTCTGCGACACCGAACCACTCTGAGTGTCAGATGCCCCGCAGCGACGCGGACCCTTCTGGCCCTTACCCCGCGGCGCTAGCCCCCCACCGCCGCACCCGCAGCCCCTCTGCAGAGCCCACTCACCCCAGAGAAGGAGCGGGACTCGGCTGGACGGTCGTCGGCTCTGCGGCGGGTCTGCGGACCCGCCGTCCGCGGTGTCAGCGACGGGCGAGGGCGGGCAGCACCGGAATCATCCGGAACCCGGGACGTGGCCGTGCCGGCCGCGGCGCCCCTCGCGGAGGTCAGCGCTGGCGGCGCGAGGCGGGCACGCTCCGGAGCGCGCTGTCTGGCGCGGCGGCCGCGGGAGGCGGCGCTCGCGGGGCTGCAGGCGGAGTGCGCCCGGCTCCCCAGCCCCGTCCGCGCCGCCGCGCACCCCGCCCTCGGCCGGCCGCCCGGCGCGAGCGAAAACGCGGAACGCGGAACCTGCCGCGGGATCCGGGCCGCGCGCGCCCACGCGCCCCCGGCTCGGCTGCGAAAGGCTGGAGGGTTAGGCGGCGGATTCCGGCGGCCGAGGGCGCGGGGAGACCGGGCTGGTTGGACCGGCTCGGCGCCGCGGGAGGGCTGAGCTGAGCGCGGGCAATCTGCGGGATGAAGTTCGCCTGGGCGCAGCCGGGGTTCTCAAGCGCAGTCGGGTCTTCTCTGCCCCGCCCCCAATTACACGCTTTTTTTTTTTTTTTTAAAACCAAGCATTCTGATGGATGGAAAGACAGGAAGGGTGAAGGAGCAAAAAAGACAAACCCAATTTCCTCTGATCAAACGGTTTCGGGGTTGCCTATTTGGGTTTCTCTTCCTTTGGCGTGGTCGGGGCGGGGTAGTTAATTAAACTCTTACTTCGATTCCTTCCGGCGCGCCTCGCCTCGCTGGGGACTCGATTGTACTCGATCCTATCTCGTGTAACCCCACAGGCTGGGCTGTCTCCACCTCCGAGCAAGAAGCCACAGATTCAGCCTCAAGTCCGTTCCCTCCCCTCCCCGACGACCCTGGTCATCTCAGTAAAAACTAAAAAAATCCGAGGAGTGCATGTGAAAACCTCAGCTTATCGCAATGTCCCGGCCTGAGCCAAGTTAGCGTGTTGCACTTAAAGTCGTATTGAAAATATTAATTTCATCACGATGATCATTTTCCATTGGCCAAGCTACTCTCCATGTTTTCAGTCTGCCCAGTTTCCAGGGCTGGGCTCTCAGGCGCATTTTCTCAGATGAAGTGGAGCTCAGCCTGTTTGAAAGTTCTGCCCTGACATCTGGGTCGCCTTAGAACCTTAACCTTCCTCACTCGTTCCAGTTCCAGACCAGTGGAGTTTCATTCCATGGGGGTACTGTTTCCCCCGGGGTTGCAGAAGGTTGCAGACAGCAGCTGTTGAGCCCAACTTAACAGGTGTCTCTGCAAATCTAGGGCTTCCTTGACCTCTCAATCCCTTCTACAACTCTCTAGGACACTGTAACATCTTCCTGAAAGATGAGGGTGTGTGCATGCGTGGGGGGGGGGGGGGGAGGTGTTAATTGATGCATTTTTAAATTTCTTCAAGAAAAATCAAAACAGCCAATTTCAGAAATTTTCAGAGCACCAAATCTCTTCTATTTTTAACTGGGAGTAAAATAAGGGAATACTGAACAAATTCGGAGTTGATGAAAAAAGGATATAAAGCAATAACATTTAAGACAAAATGAAGGGGTAACAGTACAAATCTAAGGAAACGTTTGGTCACAGCCCTGTGCTCTGCAATTCCAAATCTGATTTAGATCTCCCTGCACTGTGAAACTTTCTCACCTCTAGATTCACCCCTGAGTTTCTAAACCTCTGAGCACAGATCTTTTGGGAAACAAGACTGTTGCTTTTGAAGTAACTCCACTTTTTCCCGGTGTTTGTAACTGATGGGAATCTGGGGGAAAACAACCTAGGCTGTCTTGCTCCTCAGCATTTTTTTGGAATTGTGTGTGTTTATCTTAACAGGGTTACAAATGCCTCTATTAAGCTGTAGACTTTTAGCTTCTACCTAAACTCCAGAACTGCCAAGAAGACTGACAAAATGATTTATTCCACCATAGAGGTTGTGAAAACCAGTACTTATAAGGGCAAAGAGTCCACTTTCCATCTGTGGATGCCTGTCTATGGTTTCAGTGGAGACCTTGAAATGAAAGTAGTTTTCCAACAAACTGAATGACACAGTGGGATAGAATCAGTGGAGGATGGAGTGGAGGAAATTGTCACTGAACTCCTGCAGCTGCATCTTCATGAGAAAATCCTCTCTGATGGACCAGTAGGCACTTGGGGCCAGCAGAGTTGGGTATGGAGAAGCTCAAGAGAAGGATATTTATGGAAGGTGCAGTTGAATCTCCCTATTAATTGGAGACAATGCTACTTTCGTACGATGAGAAATAAATCAATAAATCAATCTGATGTCAGAGGACTTACAGCTCTGTGGTGGCCTCACAAAGGTTTCATTTGTTGAGCACCTATTGTTTGGTAGCAAACATGTTGGGCACTGTAGGGTATTCACAGTTGCCAGTTGAGGGATCACTGTCTCTTTAGACAGTGCACTGAGCAGCATCTTTTGGAACAAAAGATGAACAGAAAAGATGAACACTTGGTCTTCAGCCAGGACTCCCAAAATTACTTTGGAGGGTACATGTGATAACTTGTGGTCAGAGAAATTTGAGTTCAAATCTCAACCCAGCTGCTTACCAAATGCAGCCTAGAATAATGTAGTTGGGATTAAAGTGGTGCTTAGGTTCTTCATTTGTAAATGAGGATAATAATATCCACCTCTAGAGAGCTGCTGGGAGAATTGAATGCTAGGCATGCAGAAACGACTCAGCAGGTGGAAAGTTTATACAGTGCTGGTGTATAAGGCATTGTTTCACACCACCCTTCTCTACACCAGCCTCCAAGCAAAGGCCTGTAAGTTAGGAAAGAACCATTTTGGACTTAATCTGCAAAAGTATTCTTCATTGTGGACTATTCTGTTTCTTCTGGGTCTTTTATCCTAATGGTGTTATTTTCTTTGTCTACACAAACGAACATGGTACCAAATCCTTTTCTTTTTTTAGAAATTTCCTTATTATTATTTATTAAGCACCAGCTTAATACTGAAGACATTTCAAATCACCAGTCCACAGCTCATTCTTCCCCACCCCAGCCCACCCCAAATTCTTAATAAAGAGCTCTTCAAGTAAAGACACACTCTCTTCTCTCTTCTGTATAAAACTTTATGAAATAAAGGCAAAGAAATGTGCGCATCTTGCTGTAAATGCTGCCCACAGCTGTGGAGACAGTGTCTGTCCAAGGCGGTCTTTACTGTACAGGTCTGGAAAGACTCTTGTTCATGAATTGTCTCTTCACAAAGCAAGTCTGCCACTTGTTGGGTTTATCATTCTGATGGTCAAAAACTTTCTCACAAAGTCTCAGTCCAGCCTCTTGCCTCAGCTGTTGTAAGTAGGCCCTCATCACTTCATCTTCCTGTTTGTTTGCAGGTTTGGCGTAAATGGCATTAAGTGGAAAATCAAAGGCTCTCTGGGAATGGGAAAATTAGTGTTTCCCAGTGTATACATTTCTTTCTCGCCTTGGCTTTTAGAATTGTACTTTTGGAGTTTCTTTAGACACCCAGAAATGTAGAGAGTTGTATATATCAAAGTCGTATTGGCTTCATTCTTAATTTCATAGATTTTGAAGAAGACATTGGCCTTAAAGTAATAGATAGCTTCATCCACAATATCTGTATCTTTTGTCTCTCTAGGGGCAGGTCCTTTTGAACTGACTTCTGATAGGCAACAGTGCCATGTTTCCAAAGAGTTTGGTGTCAGGGTCTATGAAGGAAGAGAGGTAAGCTGGCATCTTGGAGGTGCCCAGGTCTCAACCCCAATGAAGAGAATCTCCAAATCTTTTACAAATAAATCAATTCACTTAGAGAATGTCTATTTTTCTTTTATTTATTTATTTTTCTATTTTTCTTTTAAAGCTTTGATAACAAATGCATATTTTTGTAAATGACATCTGTATACACTGAAGCATGTCCTTCAAACATTCATGAGTTGGGGTCTTTACTTCCAGTATCTCAGAATACAATTTATTTGGAAATAGGATCTTTACAGAGATAATCAGGTTAAAATGAGGTTGTTGGGTGAGCTCTAGTCCAGTATGACTGCTGTTCTTCTAGAAAGAGCAAACAGATATGCACATAGGAAGAATACCCAGTGAAGAAGGCAGAGGTCAAGGTGATGTGTCTTACAGATAAGCCAAGGAACCACCAGAATCTCAGCATGAGACTTGAGCATAGATTCTTCCTCATGGTCCTTATGTTAGGAGAAGAACACTGTCTGAAGCCACCCACCCTGGTCAGGCACCATAGTAACCATTTGCGCTAAGTTATTTTACAACAGGGTATCCTACTAAGGAACACAGAACTAATAAGCCATCACCAACCCAAAGAGTTCAGGAAAGGTCGAATGGAGATGCCACGTGTCCAACCACCTCACAGAATCCTTCTTGCTGGCATCCATCTTGGCTGAGAAATGTGTGCGCCACCAGGAAGGACCCTGAGTCAGAGTGATTGGCCAGGGAAAACCCGGGAACCAATCCCATCACGATAAAACCTGAGACTGTGAGCCACATGGCAGAGAGTTCTCCTGGGTTCCCTTAGCTTCACACTCTCTGCTAGGGCACCCGTTCCCAAAAAAGCCTCTTGCTTTGTCAGCACATGTGTCTACTCAGACGATTCATTTCTGAGTGTTAGACAAGAGCTCCCTTTCGGACCCTGGAAGGGGTGCCCCTTCCTGCAACACTTAGAAGGCCCCAACCTTGCTGACACCTTGATCTCCGCCTTCTAGCCTCTAGGGCTGTTAGACAATACATTTCTCTTGCTTAAGGCATCCAATTTGTGTACTTTGTTATGGCAGCCCCAGCTAACATACAATTCCCCACCAAGTCACGTTATGAAGGCCGTGGCTCATGGAAGAATATTTTCACATGAAGATGAATAATTCCCAATGGTTTAGGCCACAAGCTTGGGATTTTAAAAAGCAAGAGCCTGATGATATTGGCAGGCTCTGTTTGATTCCCAGGTCTGCTGGGTTCCTAGGCTTTCTTGGTCCCTGTTCCTTGTGTCTCGTTTGCCCACATTTGGGACTCTTTCCTGACCTGCAGACTCAGCCCTACTTAGTGTTTCCAGAATGAATCATCCTGACCCTGTAATGACCTGCATGGACTTAGCCGTAAGGTGTGTTTGCCTCCTGAGAAATCCTACATAGGCTTCCCAGCAGTTTCCAGATAGATTGCACCCTATTTTGTTATCCTAAAAGGTCTTTCATGTTTATACTCTGCTAATCTTTCCAGTTTCTCTTTCTACCACCCCCAATCCTTGTTTGCTCTTACCGTGTTAAGTTATTTGGAGTTCCTCGAAAGCATCAAGCTATTTCATGCCTCTGTGCTTTGAACACACCTAGAATGTTACCCACTGATAAAGGTCCTCTTTTTTTTTTTTTAAAGGTCCTCTTTAACTAACTCTTGCTTATCTTTTAAAATTCAACTCAGGCATCATCTTCTTGATAGTCCATTGACATGCATATTTGTTTTTTTTTGCCCATCCAGCATTTCTTTCTCCTTTGTAATGCCCCAGATTTCCTTCGGGGAACCACCTTCCTTCTCTGTGAGTGCACAAGGTTTCACTGGAGACTCCTCCCTGGTTTGCTGTTGGGATCATGTGACCAAGGCCTGGAAATGGAGCACTAGATCCTCCTGATCAAAAAATTGGTTCAGGGAAGGGCATGTGATCCAAGTCAGATCTGGGGATTTTTGTACAAGATTATAGGAATTCTACAACAAGAAATTCAGCAAATTCGTACTGACCACTATTGTACCAGCTACCTTTTTTGCTGGAAATTCAACAGTAAACCAAAGTCTCTACCCCTATGGATCTTCTTTGAGCCTCTGGATCAAACTCTATCTGAAAACAACTGTCACTGCGCTTGTCAAATTAAATCAATATCTTGTTTTTGTTGTTTAAGCCAATTAGGGGTTGAAATGACTTGAAATTAAAGAATACTAACTGATACCTTCTTCCCCCATATATATTCCACTTTGTTCAACTTTCTACTCCTTTATCACTTCATTTATTTATTTGATTAATTAAACCTGACCTTATTCCATCAAAGTTTTGTTCACTTACAATTATGCAACAATAACATGCAACAAGCTAACATGAAATTGTAATTTGAAAATAGGTATGAAATGTGAAGCAGAAATGAGAAAAATTCATAAAATTCACCCCATAAAGAATGGGGCACAATTTATTGTATAGGTTTATAGCAGCCAGTATAACAAAGGTTACATAATCCTTACACAACTGATAATGTATTTAAGATTAAGGAATTGTATCAAGCGAAACACAACTATTGCTAAATCAAAGAGCAGAAAGTGGCACCCTCACCCCCAGATCTTCATGAAAAAGGCTCTAGAAAAATGATAAACAGTGTCCTCAACAAAATCTTCATAGAAACATACAACAGTATGTCTCTTGAGGCTGTTTCTCAGAGTATCCCTCAACTCATTCTTCAGAAAATCCATGTTTCAGAAGGAGCAATTTAATTTGCTTCATTTTGTGACAGACACTTCACAGAGTGTATAGCAATTACATTAAAGTGAGATGTCCAGAGTGTTCTGGTAGTACATAGCAGGAGCAAGCTATACAGCTGGAGGGGACAGAGGTAGAGTCATAGACGTTTTCCTGGAAGAAGAGGCACCTGAAAGATGAGCGAACCTAGGGAAAGATGTGTGTGTGTGTGTGTTTGTTAGTATGTGCATGTGTGTACAGGTATTCAAGCATTTTAGGCAGAGGGAACATCACGTGTAAAAGTGAAGTGTGTGCGCATGCTCAGTAGTGTCTGACTCTTTGTGACCCCATGGACTGTAGCCCGCCAGCCTCCTCTGTCCATGGGATTTCCCAGGCACTGTGGTGGGTTGCCATTTCCTCCTCCAGTGGATCTTTCCAACCCAGGGATCAAGGCTGTGTCTCCTGCATCTCCTGCTTTGGCAGGCAGATTCTTTACCACTGAGCCACCTGGGAAGTGAGATGGTGAGTGTAAATATGGCAAGTCTGAGAAACTGAAACATATCCCATCTGTCTGCAGTCTGAGGAGCAGGGGGAGGGCAGTGGTGGAGGTTTGGATATGAGCCTTGAGAGATGGGCAGAGGCTGGGTCATGAATGAACCTAAAAGCAGGAACAAGTTTGATGGTGACGATTCAATTTTGGATGACAAGAGCAAATAACCTTCATATTGACTAAGAAGTTAAGTAGGAAGGAGTTAGGGAGAAAGTGGTGTGCAAGAATTCAAAAGAAGAGAGTATTCCAAGAAGAGAGGAGTACCTACCCTCTTCTGCTAAATTTTAGATTGTGCAGAGCAAGGTATGTCCCATGCAGCCCTAAGAGTTCTCTCAAACCCCTAAATTAAGAGATTTGATGGAGGTCCTCAGAGAGAGTTGAGCAGTTTATTTACATCCTCAAAATGGACCAGCTAATCTGTGTATCCTTTAGGCAGTTCAATTCAGTTCAGTTCAGTCACTCAGCCATGCCTGACTCTTTGCAACCCCATGGACTGCAGCACGCCAGGCTTCCCTGTCCGTCACCATTTCCTGGAGCTTGCTCAAACTCATGTCAATCAAGTCTGTGATGCCATCCAACCATCTCATCCTCTGTTGTCCCCTTCTCCTCCTGCCTTCAATCTTTCCCAGCATCAGGGTCTTTTCCAATGAGTCCTCCTTAAATAAATGTGCACCAGGCTTTGAGGAGTTTGGCCAGCAGTGATCCTGAAATTATAATCTGTGGGGCAATACTGAACTATTCCATGTTGCTCATTTTAACAGGAATTGTATTTCAATTGTGCGGTAGTTTGAGCATTCTTTGGGTTTGCCTTTCTTTGGGATTGGAATGAAAACTGACCTTTTCCAGTCCTGTGGCCACTGCTGAGTTTTCCAAGTTTGCTGGCATATTTGAAGGCAATCCCAAAGAATGCTCAAACTACTGCACAATTGCACTCATCTCACATACTAGTAAAATAATGCTCAAAATTCTCCAAGCCAGGCTTCAGCAATACGTGAACCGTGAACTTCCAGATGTTCAAGCTAGTTTTAGAAAAGGCAGGAGAACCAGAGATCATATTGCCAACATCTGCTGGATCATCAAAAAAGCAAAGAGTTCCAGAAAAACATCTATTTCTGCCTTATTGACTATGACAAAGCCTTTGACTGTGTGGATCACAATAAACTGTGGAAAATTCTGAAAGAGATGGGAATACCAGACCACCTGATCCACCTCTTGAGAAACCTGTATGCAGGTCAGGAAGCAACAGTTAGAACTGGACATGGACCAACAGACTGGTTCCAAATAGGAAAAGGAGTATGTCAAGGCTGTATATTGTCACCCTGCTTATTTAACTTATATGCAGAGTACATCATGAGAAACACTGGACTGGAGGAAGCACAAGCTGGAATCAAGATTGCTGGGAGAAATATCAGTAACCTCACATACGCAGATGACACCGCCTTTATGGCAGAAAGTGAAGAGGAACTAAAAAGCCTCTTGATGAAAGTGAAAGAGGAGAGTGAAAAAGTTGGCTTAAAGCTCAACATTCAGAAAACTAAGATCATGGCATCTGGTCCCATCACTTCATGTCAAATAGATGGGGAAACAGTGGAAGCAGTGTCAGACTTTATTTTTCTGGGCTCCAAAATCACTGCAGATGGTGATTGCAGCCATGAAATTAAAAGATATTTACTCCTTGGAAGGAAAGCTATGACCAACCTGGATAACATATTTAAAAGCAGAGACATTACTTTGCCAACAAAGGTCCATCTAGTCAAGGCTATGGATTTTCCAGTGGTCATGTATGGATGTGAGAATTGGACTGTGAAGAAAGCTGAGTGCCAAAAAATTGATGCTTTTGAACTGTGGTGTTGGAGAAGACTCTTGAGAGTCCTGTGGACTGCAAAGAGATCCAACCAGTCCATCCTAAAGGAGACCAGTCCTGGGTGTTCATTGGAAAGACTGATGCTGAAGCTGAAACTCCAGTACTTTGGCCACCTCATGCAAAGAGTTGATTCATTGGAAAAGACCCTGATGCTTGGAGGGATTGGGGGCAGGAGGATAAGGGGATGACAGAGGATGAGATGGTTGGATGGCATCACCAACTCAATGCACATGAGTTTGTGTGAACTCCGGGAGTTGGTGATGGACAGGGAGGCCTGGCGTGCTGCGATTCATGGGGTTGCAAAAAGCCGGACACGACTGAGCGACTGAACTGAACTGATATATTTCAATTGGAATTGGGCTTCTCAGGTGGCTCTAGTGGCAAAGAACCCACCTGCCAATGCAAGAGATGGAAGAGATGTGGGTTCCATCCCTGGGTTGGGAAGATCCCCTGGAGGAAGGCATGGCTGTACTCTAGTACTTTTGCCTGGAAAATCCCATGGACAGAGGAGCCTGGTGGGCTACAGTCCACGGGGTTGCAAAGAGTCAGACATGACTGAGCGTCTAACACCTCACCTCCTCATATATTTCAACAGTCAGCTGATCCCAGTTGATTATCTCTTGTAAAAATTGTGTGTAAGAATTTAAGGCCATTTCAAAGGTGAGTGGGAGGAGGATGCCAGGTTAGGGTGCCTCCTCTGTCACAGCAATCTTCGTGGTCTCTTATTTGCTGTCACTTCCACTAGTCTGAGCCCAGAAGGCAGAGTGTGGCCTATTTCAATGTTGTGACTGCTGTGTTTTGCACAATGACTGGAACAGAGTAGGTGCTTAATATACACAGTATGATGAGTGAATACTGGGACCTAATGGAGAGCTGCTGGGCAGGAGGGAGTGAGGTGGGGGCACGTAGGGCTCATCTGCCAAGCCCTAAGGTGACCCAGCCAAGGCTAGTGCAGTCCACAGGACCACAGGAGTTCAGCGCCATGCCTTTGGGCAGTAGAGACTCCGTTGATGGGGAGGCATGTGCTAGGTGAAGCAGCCGTTGGGGTTTAGGGGCAAGGTCTAACAATGTTTAACCAAAGGATCTGAGGTTCAGGGGTGGACCTGAATCCCAGTGGCCACATTAGAAATCAGGTGAAGTCCAGTGTTGTCTGTATGTGATAGGGGTGCAGCTGCTACTTGGAGAAGCCCCATAGCATACCCCCAAACTTTGGAGAACAAGATGAACTGCAGACCTCCACAGTCAAAATGGGGGGCTGGTCTGGAGAACAGATTGATGTTTTGGTTCTATGATTCTGCCTTCCTTAGTTATCCTTCAAACCAGACGACTCTATTGATTTCACATACCTGTGAGTCTGAGAAAAAAATCACAAAGAAGAAATATAAGTGTCCTTTCACTTACAGCTGTTGACCCTATCTATTTTATTTCAGAGGTACCAAGACTAATTCTTTCACTTTGACGTTTACAAAGCTTAAGACAGTGGCATAATGGCTGCTAATGACCTTTCTGGAAATATCCTGGGTTGAATGGTGCTTTATTTTCTCTTTTTCTTTTTATTTTGTCTACAAGAAACTGTGGAAATTGTAGTTGAATCGCTGAGATTGACTTCTCTAGATCTTAGATATTACTATCTATTCTCTCCTTTTTATAAAAAGTGGCAATTCCGGCTTCAGAATGTTGCTTATGCTTTTGGCCCCCAGGCTTAAAGATCTCCTATAGATAGCGCATGGCGTTCCATAAATATCTTCAAGTATGACCTGCAATGTCTGAATTAGCTTTTCCCCTCATCAGAGCTTTGGCTGGGACAGAAGTTTGTAGATGTTGAAGTTTATTTATTAATAATTCCACAACTCCTGGTCATACTTCCATCCCATGCCCCAGCTCCCACCCTGAGCCCAGAATATGTGGGGTATTAAAATAAAATGAAGCTCAAGCAAGCATAAAGAAAAAAAATGACATACTCAGTAGTATGGTTATGGGCTCTACATGTAAAAAAGGAGCAACTTTCAAATAGAGCTTGCTAGATTAACATCCATTTTCTTTTAGAGTTTAAGATGGGAAGGGTATAATTGTGGGGTGCTGGCTGCATGCCATTTCATGAGAGAAAAAGGAAGCTGTTGACATTGCTTGCTGCTGCTGCTGCTGCTGCTAAGTCTCTTCACTTGTGTCCGACTCTGTGCGAACCCATAGAAGGCAGGCCACCAGGCTCCCCCGTCCCTGAGATTCTCCAGGCAAGAACTCTGGAGTGGGTTGCCATTTCCCTCTCCAATGCATGAAAGTGAAAGTGAAGTCGCTCAGTTGTGTCCGACTCTTAGCGACCCCATGGACTGCAGCCCACCAGGCTCCTCCGTCCATGGGATTTTCCAGGCAAGAGTACTGGAGTGGGGTGCCATTGCCTTACCAACCCTGAAAATCCAGAGACAGCCACGGAGTAGAAAGAGGGTGCAGGCAGCATTTCTGATCCCTTGCAAACTGGCTCCCAGGCCGGTGCATCCACCAGGATGTGGTTTTCTGGTGAGTGAGAGCCACTGATGGACTTGGAAATTAGTCCTTCATGTTACTGTGCTGACCACATGACTGTCTGAAAGCATTAGCAAAATAACCTGTCACTCGCGATGTGATTGAGAGAAATGTACAAAGGAAATGAGTTTACTAACTCCATTAGGTTAAAAGGCAAATGGGAGACTGAAACAATAATCAAATGGTAATATTTTAATTTTCAGAATTAGTTATCTGACAGGGCATTTCTCTTTTAATTTAGCGTTCTATATGGCGAAATGATGAAGTTTAAGGAGCTTAATAGAGAAACAGAGGAAATGAGGGTGCCAAGCAAATCAACAGGCTTAATCTTCTTTATAGAGGTTCAGAGTTACAAACCACTCTTGCTAAAAAGTACTATTCCAGCCACCCCCGCAGAATAAATCAATATGAGAAAATGGGAAGAAAACTCAAACCCCACAGGAAAAAAAGCTGAAAATGAAATCAATGAATTTTCCCAAATGAATGACTCATGATGCTGAGATCCCAGCCTGTGATTCTGCGTGGTGCCTGAACTTCAATATTTGCAAGTTAACGTGCAATCTCCTCTAGTCTGAAACCGGAGTTTGCCTGGAAGCAGCTATAATTCTCTTACCGTCTCGTTAAATAGGTTAAAGCAGGCAGGCAGTCCTGTCAGCAGGGCCTGGGAGAAATGTGAATACAGTGGGAAGTTGTCTTTGCACATTGATTTTCTTTGCAAGAATCAGCAAAAGTGTGTGGGTGACAAGAGGAAGGAGGAAAGCAGGAGAAAGGAGGGGCAATTCTCAAAACACCACCAAATGAAATGAAGCTCTTGTCACAACCATGGCAGGGATATATTGATACTATTTTTCCTCCACAATTGAGGTTTATGTGAGTGTCAGGGAAGCACTCTCCATTGGAACAAAGTCCTCCAAAATGGATCCAAGTCATTTGATTTTTCATAGTGCAGATGCCCATCACTGGACTCAGTGACCAGTGCTGGGCAAGTTGCTGCTGTTACTCTCATTGACATTATTTGTATTAGAGTCTTGGGGGTTAATACAGCAGGGTAAAGTTTTCTTTTCTTCTCACTTTTCTGATTTGATGCTGAAATTGTTTTAAAATGTCTAAATGAAGCCTTAGCTTATTCACTGACTTATGAGCATCACCATAAGGATGGGGATGCGAGCTGTGTTGTTGTCAGTAGTTAAGTGGATCATTCTCTTCCTATTCTGTTTATGAGTGAGGTTGCTGACAGCAGCCAGGTGGTGGCAAAGTATTTACCATTTCTCCCTATCACCTGGTGCTTTGCACACTGCTTTCCTCTTAGTTGGCATGGATTGTGTGCATTAAAGCTCCACCAACTAGATTGTTGGCCCTTGGAGGGCAAGGCTTGTCTCCAAGATTTCTTTCTATCCCTCACATACACCTATGCATGTGGGACTGTGTCTTCACATCGACCATGTGTTGGTCGATGACTCGTATTGATTAAGTGTGTATTTCTACATCCTCCATGCGCTCTGAACACAGAATCACAAAAGAGCTGTGGGAGACTCATTTTATGGAAGAGGAAACTGAGAAAAAAGAGGAAAAATGTACTCCCAGCACAGGGTCCAGTGGGGATCAGAACTCAGCTGTCAGACCTGTGCATGTTTCTTTTGTTCCTCCCCAGTGGGAGAAACTGGGGTCGCTAAGTAAAGTGCAAGAGACCAGGGTGAGTGGGAGAACAAATTCAGGCACACAGCCGGGGCTGCTCCGGCATCATTCTCAGTCTTGAGCGTGATGCTGTTTTGTAAGCGGAGCACAGGGCGTTCCGCACGTAGCTCAGGACCCAGGGCTTTGGCAAATGCGTCTCTGTCTTGACACAGGGCAAAGAGAATGTTCTGCTAAGCAGGAGCTCCCAGGCCTGAGTCTAGAGAGAAAGAAGGAAATGTGCAGCTAATAGTGTGCCTGCTGGCTTTCTTACGTGAGGCCTGGGCTAGCTGGTTTTCTGAAAAGGTTCTTTTTAAGCAGCTATTTCGGGGCCACTGGCTGTGGGCAAAACATTCTTTTCTTTGACCACAATCCAAAGGCAAGCATATAGGAGGGCTTCCCCCACCCCCCTGCCCCGGTTGGCATCCCAAATAATGGCCTCCTTTCCTCCCCTCTCTCCCGCTTTTCCTCCTGAGAACATTTGGTGATCACCTACCATGCGCTGAGCACAGTGCTGGGTAGACGATGTGGAGACAGTTATGAAAAAATCAACTGTCTTGTTCTGGAATGCAGGGTTTATTAGGGAGACGAATGTCATCATTATTTGCCTGGCAGTGAGATAAACACTGAGGAGGCATCTACAAAGTGGGAGCACAAAGGAAGAGGCAACTAAGGACATCTGTGGGGCCAGGCGAGTGTTTTCGAGGCAGTGGCATTGAGTCTTTATGGAAGAGTTATCCGGTTGGGTGGTTTTGGTGGAAGACGGAAACCCGGCAGAGGGGACAGCCAGTGCAGACGCAGGAAAATGCAAGAAACCCACAATGCTTGGGAACTCAGAAACAGTTTGGAGTGGTAGAAAGTGAGGAGTTGTGTGTATGTGGGGGTGGGGTGGAGCTGAAAGCCCAGGCAGGAAAGTAGAAATCCAAAGGACACTGGATGCTGTGCTAAGGAGTTTATATTTTAGCTCAAGGTAACGGGGAGGAGAGAACCAGCAGAGCAGAAACCGACTATACTAATGTCCTTTTCCTTAAAGTAACACACGTTGCTGAATATAAATAGCTCTGCCAAAGAAAAAATAGACTGGGCTCATTTCATTTTCCTATAAAGATGAAAATTAGTTCTTGGAGATACCTTTTGCTTTTGCAATTATTAAGCTTTTCCAAGTGGTATGCAATAGTAGTTTTATAAAGCAAATCATGTTTTTCATGGACTTAAAATGTATTTTCAAAGTTAATGGAAAGGGCAATGGACTGGGAATTGTCCTGAGACCTGGGTTCTGGATCTAGGACCCCCATTAACAGAGGGTGTGGGAATCCCCTATGCTGGGTCTTTCTCATTCATCAGGTCAGGGGATGGGAACAGCAGCTCTCCAGGGACCTTTTAGCATTAGGATTGGAGAGTGTAACTTTTGTGTGTGGCATGTGTTTCTGTGTGTATTGGTGTATTTATATCTAGCCTAATTCCGATAGGAATATGAGGCAACTGAGTATAAAAGCGACTGATTCAATGAGTCAAACTCTTAAGGCTGTCACAAAAATAAACAAAGCAAAGTAAAACAGCCTGCTGATTCTCACCCAAACCAGAGAAGGAATAATAGCAGAATAAAGAACAGCCTTCTGAGTTGCCATCATCATGCCATCTTAAATTTTATTAATTTTTTGGATAGATAATACATTCATAAGTTTCACAATTTGAAAGGTAAAACATGCATACAATAAAATTCTCCCTCTTGTCCCTTCTCCTAGCCACCCAGGCTTGCTCTCACCAGGCAGGCACTATACTCTTTAGCTGCCAAGATAAGGTAGGAAATAGAATGATTTGCAAAGCTCTTAAGGATCAAGAATTATTACAAAAGAAAGGCACTTTTTTTTTTTTTTTGAGGGAGGAGAATTTTAAGCTCTTAAAGAAATTTCTCAAAAGGATACCTACACAACAAAGGCTCTTGAGTAAAATCACAGAAAATAAACTCAATAATATCTATGGCAGTGTAGAGGATTTCATTTCTGAGCTGTTTCAGAATTTAAAGAAATACTTTGTTGAATTTCCTACATTCTGTCCCATTAAAAAGTCAAGAGGAACAGACTTTGACCTGGAGTATTTTGAGGGAAGAATTTAACTAAAAGCTCATTTATTTCTGCCCTTGAGATATCTTAACTTCTGAATTATGTTTAATTTGGAAAAGGACTACCACCTGATTTGATTCCAGGGTAATTCAGTCCCCAAATGAAGTCCTGTATAACTGACTGGGGAAAACTTTTGGCTAAAATTGTTTAGTGTTGTCCATTTATATGTGACAATGCAATTGACGAAGGAATTTGGTTTGACATCATTATTATTTAGCGGTTCTCCCAGGCAGGAATTGGTCAATAGGTTCAACTGCTTTTAGACGCCACTCCTGGAATGTGAAAGTGGTGTCATGTGATCAGCATTAGAAGGGTCCTTTTGTTGGCCAACATAGGTACCTTGGATTTGGAGCCAGTACCCAATAGTCCACGGCTTGGCTCAGTGGGTAAAGAATCCGCTTGCAATGCAGGAGACACGGGAGGTGCTGGTTCAATCCCTGGGTCAGGAAGATCCCCTGGAGGAGCTAAATGGGAACCCACTCCAGGAAATCCCATGGACAGTGGAGCCTGGCAGGTTACAGTCCAAAGGGTTACAATGAGTCAGACGTGACTGAGTGAAGACGAATGCACCATTCCAGGTACAAGTTAAACTGAGAGGGGACTGTGGGTGACTCCTGTATGTGCCACTGAAATGATGCTAAATTTAAATGATTCTAAATTTTGGCTAAGTTGTCAGAAAGTGAGTGCTGTCAGCTCTGATTCCCAGACTAGTAGGAAAATAAATGCAGTAAAGGGGTTAGATCTTAGATCAATGCATATTATGTAATTTGGCCCTAAATCATTGCCTGTGGAATGAAAGACTGACACCAGATCAATAATTGCCAGAAAAATTAAAATTTTCATTAAGTGAAACAGAAAGCAATGGTTGAACAGTAAAACCTCAAACAAGTCTGCTTTTCAGCTGGGATAAGAGATGGCACGACCCAGGCCTGGACTTTGTTGGGAAGAACTAGCATAGAATTCTAAGGAAATGAGAGGGAATACACTGGGTCTAATTTTTGTTTTTAATGGTGTTTGGGTCCATCTAGTTAACAGAGGTACAACTCAATTCAATTCACAGACTCAGTCATGTCCAACTCTTTGCAACCCCATGGACCATAGCCAGTCAGGCTCCGCTGTCCATGGAATTCTCTAAGCAAGAATACTGGAGTAAGTAGCCATTCCCTTCTCCAGGGGATCTTCCCAACCCAGGGAATGAAGCCGGGTCTCCTGCATTGCAGGCAGATTCTTTACCATCTAAGCCCCCAGGGAAGCCCGAAGTCAGACCTGTTAATTGTAGTAGGTTAAAGAACCCCAGGGCAGGACTCCCTTGGGACCCTTCTCTGGCTTAAGACTAGTGTCAGAGAGTGTTCTGGAGCCACAGCAATAGCCCTTGTCCCAAAGCTGCCGCAGCAGAGCAGGACCTTGACAGGTTCCCCCTGTCACAGACATGTGACTGTTAACAAAGTCCTAGCCACCAAGTAGTCTAAGGGCCAGGCTCCCACCGAGGCCTGTGGGAGACCCTCACCCATCCCCTTTGGCCATGGGTGAATTCAAAGCAGCTTTCTCAGAAATACAGGAAAACTATGTACTTTCTTGCTAGTGTGCCTAGCTTTTCTTGGCTCCCTAACGGTTCCTTCCCAGACTCAGGGCAGAGAAAATAAGGGGTCGGATTCTCCACTGGAGAGCTCTATTTCCAGGTTTAATTGATCTCTAGTTCATGGTGGCACTGCTCTTTGGCTCACCCTGGCCTCATCTCATCTTTCAGCCAAATAGTTAATGACCTGTAAGCAAACAAACAGCTGTTCAGAAGGATCCAGATATTTCAAAAGCCCTGAGGTGAATCTTCTTGTGAAGCAAAGCATCTTCTGTGATGCAGAAAAGCTTCTTCTAATTCATTTGTTTTATAGGTTAGTGCGCCGTAGGGGTCTCCAACCATGAAGGTATCATTTGTAGTTGTAGTCAGAAGAATGCTGATGAAGTTTACAGTTAAATTCAGATAAAATGAAGTCTGATTTCCTTACCGTGGGACAATGGCTGTTACATTAAAATGTCTCATTCCAACAACCCATCTTTTAGCCTGTTCTACATTAAAGATCAGTGTTTTAATTATTTTGAGTAGCAGAAACAAGACGTGCCTCCTCTCAACCAGGGAGGTGAATATTCCTCTGCTCCTTTTGTTGCCTGGTGCATAGTTGCTCTTGGCAGACTCCTCTGTCCATGGGATTCTCCAGGCAAGAATACTGGGGCAGGTTGCCATGCCCGCTTCCAGGGGATCTTTCCAATCCAGGTACTGAACCAGAGTCTTCTGTGTCTCCTGCACTGCAGGCGTATTCTTTATCTGCTGAGCCACCCGGGAAGCCCCTAGCTGCCTGGAGAGGCAGATAAAGATCCTTTGCAGTGAAAGCAATGAACTTAGAAAGAGGAGCTTCCCAGAGGAGGTGCTCTACTGCATGCAAACTGGGAGACAGTGCCAATGTCAGGGCTGAGTCTATTTGTCTCCGCTTGGCTTCCAAACTTCCGAGAATGCAACATATTGTTGGAATACTTTATCTTCGTTAACAGAATATTATTCCACAAGGAGAAATATTATATAAATACAAAAAGATGAACAGGCTGTTTAAAAAGGAGTAGTGTTTGGATAACTCTCATTCTATGGTATAGATGTGAGAGTTGGACTGTGAGGAAAGCTGAGCGCCGAAAAATTGATGCTTTTGAACTGTGGTGTTGGAGAAGACTCTTGAGAGTCCCGTGGACTGCAAGGAGATCCAACCAGTCCATCCTAATGGAGATCAGTCCTGGGTGTTCATTGGAAGGACTGATGCTGAAGCTGAAACTCCAATACTTTGGCCACCTCATGCGAAGAGTTGACTCATTGGAAAAGACCCTGATGCTGGGAGGGATTGGGGGCAGGAGGATAAGGGGATGACAGAGGATGAGATGGCTGGGTGGCATCACCGACTCGATGCACATGAGTTTGTGTGAACTCCGGGAGTTGGTGATGGACAGGGAGGCCTGGCGTGCTGCGATTCATGGGGTGGCAAAGAGTCGGACACGACTGAGTGACTGAATTGAACTGATGGTTTGTCTTGTACTGAAACAACATGCTTATCACCGAAATTTTGAAAAATATAGAAAAGCACAAAGGAAATGTATCTTCTGGTCTTTTTTCTTCTGGGCATACATATATACAGAAACTGATCACACTGGACAAGTGTAACTTGCTTTTCAGTTGACATATAATGAACATTTCTTCATGTAATTTGATATTTTACAACCATTATTTTATGGCTCTATGATCTATTTGTTGGACATTAACATTAAAATAATTTTAAATAAATTTTCTTTAACAGGTGATGAACGTTCTTTAGCTAAATCTTTGTGCTCATTCATTATTTTCACAGGATAAACTTGTAAAAGGATTTCTGTTTTCTAAAATTGTATTCACCCAAAGTGAAGGGAAGAAGACTAACTGAGCCCTAACGGTCAAGTGCTGATATTGGGGAGCAGTATTTTAAAAGCATGGAGATTTGCAGTCAAATTGCCCTCATTTAAATCCCATTTCTACCATATGCTCAGTTTCCTCATCTACAAAATGAGGGTAATAATGGTACCTATGTTCTAAGGTTGCTGGGTGATATAAATGACTAATACAGAAGCATGTATCCGATACATTATCGTATTTTCCTTCTTTCGTTCCATTCATGGCTTGGTTAGATGGACACCATTATGGCCAAATTGCAGAGGAGGAAGCAGATGCCCAGAAAAGAGAAGTAACTCACCCAAAGCCAGATTCTGTGCATCCAGCTCCAAAGTGCATTCTATTCGCTTTTATGCAATAATTATTAAGTTAGTCCATGTAGTAACAATTACGAAACATTAACTCTAGAGTACAGATTTTCAGTTTTGCTCTCAGTCTCTGCCAAAGTATCACAGCCCCAGAGAAGAGCAGCTGCCCATCACGTCACTCTGTGTTTCCTTCAAGCCCGTGTCACAACTCTAATGATCTCTTAAACTCAATTTCCTATTTATTGTCTGTCTTTCCTGTTGGAATGTGTGTTGAGGGCGGGTTGTGTCTTTTCAACGATGCAGCACCCAATCTGGCACCAAGAAGACTTTCTGTGATAAATGCATCTTATCATTCAGATGTGAACACAACCTAAATTACCACATTATTACTATTTTCTTCTGCTTATGAAAAAAGTTTATATATATCAAATTATCTGGATAATTTTCAACTTACCTTTCACTTTTTACTAAAAACATGCTTGATTTTTAGATTAAAAAGCAACCAAATAATAAATACATTGAAAAAAATCTTAATAGGTTTGTAAAACTTGACTGAAAGTGGTAAACTTCTGCTGTCATACCAAATACTTCTGTGAAGTCTTCTTCGAGCAGATAAAGGGCTCAAATATGAAAACAGTCCTAGGAACGCTCTCATTTCTTAAAGCCCAGAGTTTAATTTGCCTGGTATGGGCTGTGTATACAGGCATAATCTCCTTGTCTTGCCGGACTGATCCATCCAAACAACTGGATAATTCCACAGAGAAGAATAAGTTAAAAAATCATGTTTCACAGGGTACTCAAAGCCAGTGCTTTGGGACAACCCAGAGGAATAGGGTGGGGAGGTAGGTGGGAGTGGGGTTCAGGATGGAAAGACATATGTGCACCCACGGGTGATTCATGTTAATGTATGTTAAAAACCACCACAATACTGTAAAGAAAGTATCCTCCAATTGAAATTAATTAATTTAAAAAAGCTCAAAAAAAGTGGAAAATTAAAAAAAAAATCATGCTTCAGTCCTTTTGTTCTGATTAATAGGCTGTGTTGCCTTTTTTCTTCTGTCTCTTAAAGAATTCCCACTTATCCTTTGAGTCTTCATTTGAAAATCTATTCTATCTAAAGCCTTCTCTTATTTTCCCTATGCCCTGGGAAGGAATTCAGCTCTCTGTTCTTGGTGCTCCCCTGACACCTTGTATAGAGTATGATATGGCTCGGAGGGCTTTGTACTTGTTTTTTTAAAAATCTCATGTGTCCTCATGTGTCCTCATTTGGACTGAAATTCTTTAATGCAGTGATCATGGCCCGTGTTCCCAAGGCCTAGAACGTTACACAGCATGTTGTAGACTTTGCTGAATGAATTAACAAATGAACCAACTGTTTGTGTGAGATGTGTATTTAGATTTTGTTATATGAGCAACAAGGTGCCAAGTGAGATCTCTATTTTTTTTTCCTCCAGCTTTGTTAAGATGTAAGGCATAAGTCGTGTCCAACTCTTTGCAACCCCATGGACTGTAGCCCGCCAGGCTCCTCTGTCCATGGGATTCTCCAGGCAAGAATATTGGAGTGGGTTGCCATTCCCTTCTCCAGGAGATCTTCCCTATCCAGGGACTGAAACTTGGTCTTCCACACTGCAGGCAGATTCTTTACCATCTGAGCTATAATTTTAAGGTGTATAACATATTGATTTGATACATTTATACACTGCAAAATGGTTGTCACCATCCAAGGAAGGTTTTTAAGTAAAAGAGTAGCAGGATCCAATTTACGATTTAGAACTACATGTTTGATTTAACTCCACCCTCGTCCTGGCATTCAGCCTCTTAGGCACATGTGTAATTGCTGAAATTTACTCTTTCTATCTTACACATTTCATTTAAAGACATTTTGTTTCATTTTTTGATACCTCTGTAGACTGGCCCTTCTTTCTGAAGATTGTAATTTATTTACTTTTTCCACTAGATTTTCTTCCAATGATGGATGATACTTTATCCTGATATTTGGTACTTCCTTGATCAGAAAAAGTAATCATTTCCAGCACTGAAACCATTTGACTGTGGAGAATAGGTGGAAAATGTGCCATAGCCTGCTTGAATAGGGTTAGAACTTTCAGGCAGGATTGCCAAGTTTCTAGGAGACCGCAGGCAGGAATATTGCATGTTGTTTCTCTCACGGTTTTTCCTCCACCCGCTGAAAGCCCCTTAAGAGTAGCATGCGTGCATGCCAAGTCACTGCAGTTGTGTTCAACTCTTTGTGACCCCTTGGACTGTAGTCCACCAGGCTCCTCTGTCCACGGGACTCTCCAGGGAAGAATACTGGAGAGCATGGAGTGGGTTGCCATGCCCTTCTCCAGGGGATCTTCCCGACCCAAAGATCAGACCCACATCTCCTGCGTCTCCTGTGCCACAGGGGGGTCTTCACTGCCGAGCCACCCCCAGGAGACCCCCCCTTTTTTTTCATTTATTTTTATTAGTTGGAGGCTAATTATTTTACAATATTGTAGTGGTTTTTGTCATACATTGACATGAATCAGCCATGGATTTACATGTATTCCCCACCCCGATCCCCCCTCCCACCTCCCTCTCTACCCAATCCCTCTGGGTCTTCCCAGTGCACCAGGCCCGAGCACTTGTCTCATGCATCCAACCTGGGCTGGTGATCTGTTTCACCCTAGATAATATACATGTTTCGATGCTGTTCTCTCGAAACATCCCACCCTCGCCTTCTCCCACAGAGTCCAAAAGTCTGTTCTGTACATCTGTGTCTCTTTTTCTGTTTTGCATATAGGGTTATTGTTACCATCTTTCTAAATTCCATATATATGTGTTAGTATGCTGTAATGTTCTTTATCTTTCTGGCTTACTTCACTCTGTATAATGGGCTCCAGTTTCATCCATCTCATTAGAACTGATTCAAATGAATTCTTTTTAACGGCTGAGTAATATTCCATGGTGTATATGTACCACAGCTTCCTTTTCCATTCGTCTGCTGATGGGCATCTAGGTTGCTTCCATGTCCTGGCTATTATAAACAGTGCTGCGATGAACATTGGGGTGCACGTGTCTCTTTCAATTCTTGTTTCCTCAGTGTGTGTGGACAGCAGTGGGATTGCTGGGTCATATGGCAGTTCTATTTCCAGTTTTTTAAGAAATCTCCACACTGTTCTCCATAGTGGCTGTACTAGTTTGCATTCCCACCAACAGTGTAAGAGGGTTCCCTTTTCTCCACACCCTCTCCAGCACTTATTGCTTGTAGACTTTTGAATAGCAGCCATCCTGACTGGCATGTAATGGTACCTCATTGTGGTTTTGATTTGCATTTCTCTGATAATGAGTGATGTGGAGCATCTTTTCATGTGTTTGTTAGCCATCTGTATGTCTTCTTTGGAGAAATGTCTGTTTAGTTCTTTGGCCCATTTTTTGATTGGGTCATTTATTTTTCTGGAATTGAGCTGTAGGAGTTGCTTGTATATTTTTGAGATTAATCCTTTGTCTGTTGCTTCATTTGCTATTATTTTCTCCCAATCTGAGGGCTGTCTTTTCACCTTACTTACAGTTTCCTTTGTTGTGCAAAAGCTTTTAAGTTTCATTAGGTCCCATTTGTTTATTTTTGCTTTTATTTCCAATATTCTGGGAGGTGGGTCATAGAGGATCTTGCTGTGGTTTATGTCGGAGAGTGTTTTGCCTATGTTCTCCTCTAGGAGTTTTATAGTTTCTGGTCTTACATTTAGATCTTTAATCCATTTTGAGTTTATTTTTGTGTATGGTGTTAGAAAGTGTTCTAGTTTCATTCTTTTACAAGTGGTTGACCAGTTTTCCCAGCACCACTTGTTGAAGAGGTTGTCTTTTTTCCATTGTATATCCTTGCCTCCTTTGTCGAAGATAAGGTGTCCATAGGTTCGTGGATTTATCTCTGGGCTTTCTATTCTGTTCCACTGATCTGTATTTCTGTCTTTGTGCATGTCCTGGCTATTACAAACAGTGCTGCGATGAACACCGGGGTACACGTGTCTCTTTCAGATCTGGGGAAAGCCCCCTTAAGAGTGGTGCTGGTGTCTTATCCATTGTTTCATCTCCAGGAACTAGTACAGTGCCTGGGGTATAGTGAAATGGTGGTGGTGGGGCAAGGTATAGATTAATGAAAGACTGATCGATTGACAGATGGATGGATGGAAGGAGTGAGTTACTTTGGACAAAGAGCTGGATTTCACTGGATTTCAGTACCAGTGACAGTCCTCAAAAGGGCGGAGGTGACAGAAGCTAACATTTTGTAGGTTTGTAACAAAGCCTTTCCCCTCTTGGAGATAAATGGTCCTAGGGTCTTTGGAAAACTCTTTGGCAAGAAGTCAAGTAAGCCCTCAAAACTCATCTTCTTTCAGATGAAATTTATAAACTCTATAGCGTGTCTCTCATTACCAAATTGACTGGTAATGTTATTTGTGAACTTTTGGGAATTAACAATCAGCAACAGCTTCTTTTACTTTGAATGGGTCTGTGTTTGCCCTGGTCCTGTGGATTCCGCCTTCTTTCTCTCCTGTTGTCTCAAATAACACGTTCTGTGAGACTGAAGCTTCCAGGAGGGGAGAAGTGAGGCAGAGAGGGTGAGGCTCTGTTGAGACCTGCATCTTTCTCCTGGAGGATGAGTGTTCTGCTGGGGCAATTGGGAGGAAGGTGACACATCGGGTTTCTGCTTCCCGCGATTGGGCTGCAGTTGACGTGGGCACACCGGCACCCTGCTCACTGCTAAGCTCTGAACGCAGCCGGCTGTTTGGGGCCTTCATGTTCATTGCTCTGATTCAAATGCAGGTATTCTAGGATGGACTCCCTTTAATACAAGTCAAAGGTACATTGTTAGATTTCATTCTGGTTCTTTCTAAGGCCTTTCATACCTTTCAAAAAAGCCCTACCCACAAGACCTTGCCCTTGTTAACAATTGGGTTCCCACCTTTGGGTTCAAGTCCGGGAGGGTCCCTTAGGGGATGTGAATGTGAGGTGACTGCCTTGTAGAGTACATTGTACATCCTTCCCCTTTGCAAAGGCACTTCATGTTCTCAACATTCCTTTTATCTTGGGGAGACGCTGCTGCCATGGTAATGTGTGATTGACATGCAGGAATTTGACAGCCCTGAGTGTGCCCGGTTCTGGGTCTGGGAGATGTTGAACGGTGGAGCTGTCTATACCAGAGTCTGGTTTCGAACTGTTCTTTGCTTTATAGACTGAAGGAACCACAGCCAAAGAAGCAGGCGGAGGTGGAGCTGACTGCAGAGGACATGGGCTTTTCCACGGCTCCATGGAGAAGCTCCTGCTTCTGTGGTCTCCCGGGCAGAGTGGAGTGGAGCTCTGTGACACCCTAGCCAAACGCTTTCTTCTCAAACTGTCCCTCTGTGCACTCAGCCTCCTCCCCACCAACCCCAATCTCCCACAAAGTTTAAAAAGAAAACTGTCAGAGTTTAAGAAGCCTCACTTTATGTCAACTGCAATTCAGGGGGGATCATTTTCCTGGGGATTTCTGAGAAGGGCTGAGAAATGCTTCCTCATAGGTCACCCAAGTTACATGTTTCTTCTTTCTATTACGTTGGATTCTATCTGCTTTACACTTATTTAAGGCTTGTCTATCACAAATGTATATATTTTTTCTGATGGCTAAAACAGTTTTTCTTTCTTATCACCCTGACTCCACTTCCTGGTAAGTTTTCTTGATTCGATCACCAAGTAGTTGCTTATCTTGTGTCTGTCCGACCCCTTAGGCCTTCTGAAGGGCGGGCCTACAGCAGTTCCTGGGGAGACGACTCCACCCTCCCCAGGACCATTAATTAGGCCAAGGGTGTGCGGTGGAGCCAGTCAGAACCTTTTTTTGTGGGATTCTGAGTCTGTCTCTCTGAGAGACTAGAACTTTAATATTTGAACTCTAGAGCAATGTGTCCATTTTATATTCACTTGGTTGAACAAAGTAGCATGAGGCAGAAGAGTCTGGAGGAGAGGCGGAGAAATTCTTGACCCCATTCCTTTCTTTCCTGTTCTTGTCTTCCTGAAGCCCAGCTGCAGTCCTGTCTTGGGGTGTGTGCTCACCTCTGTATCATTATGAAAACTCTCCTATTTTTTTTTTTTTTTTTTCTTGCTTGAGCAAGTGTGAAGTTTTCTTCTGTTACTTCTAATCCAAAGAGCCTTAACTACTCCGGATTTACTAATCAATATTTCCTTTGGCACAGACACAACTCCAAGAAGTAGATTAAGGTAGAGGAAGAGAGAAAATGAATAGTTCACCATCAAGCTGGGAAATGGGAGGCTTTCTTCCCTTCTTCATCTCAGTCATAGACGCCTTCCTTGAGGGGAACTTTGTGGAAGGAAGAGAGAATGGCGAAAACAAATAGTTCACCGTCAAGCTGGGAGATGAGAGGATTTCTTCCTTTTTTCGTCTCAATCAAAGACGCCCTCCTTGAGGGGAATTTTGTGGAATGTGTGAGAGGTTGGCACCCAGAGCCCAAAGCAACAATAACAGAGCAGGAAAGAAATAACGTTTTGAAAGACAGGGTCCAAGTTTATAGCTTCACATGTGTGGAATGTGTGCCCGACAGAAAGATCCTGGTCCTCTTGGGCAGATCAAATGTTGACTCTTGGATCCCTTCACGGGACACATACCATTGGCAAGAGCCAGGAATGAGTTGTTCTTGAAGGACTGATTACAATGCTTTGAAATTTGCATATTGTCATTTTATTCGCATTCTGGGGGATCTAAGAGGGCCTTGAAGTTGTTCTGATAATTACCACTCCCTTTCCCCACATTGCACATAAACAATCCATATCCAGTTATGATGTGACTAATTCATATATGATTATTATTCAAACATAAATAGTCTTGTATTTTCATTGCTAGAAAAGAACTTTCTACTTGATAGAGCCAAGTTATGGAAAAGTCAGTATTGTCTGTTTTTCATAAAGCACATTCTTTCTCTGCTTCTTGCCAAAATTCTGTCTCAGTTGAAAATAAAGTGGAAAAATCTTCATTGTGGTTGATGTATAGCTTTTTTATGAGAAGGGATATATTATGATTCTAACTCTAAACTTTGACCTTCTGTTCTGATTTAAAGTTACATGAGTAGAATATTTAAAAATCAGAGAGGCTACTTAGAATATGGATACAAAATTAGGTAATTTTTTTATTTTGACATTAAAATATTTGATAAAGTCAAAAAACTTAGGGAAAAATCTTCCATGGACCATTTTTACTTTTACTCAGGAAGATCAAAGCAATGTTATTTATAGATTATATCAGGCAGAGGTGTAAATTTTGTCCCCAACCAACTTCATTAAAAATGTTGTCTATCACAAACTTCTCTTTGCAAAACTCAATTTCAGATATTGAATTTCAGTATTATGTACACAGACTGGAATATGGGTGTTTCTCTTACTAATCCAGGTGGTTCTACTTTCTGTTTCATGTTAACTAGATGGCTTAGAGTAGACCATCTTTCATTTTTGTATTCCTCCCCAACCTGAAATGAGCAAATGTTGCATGAATTTTTTCCTTCTTGCTTTGGTTTCCCCTTGTTGCACATTTTGCCAGATGGCTGAGTTTCATTTAGAGAAGAATTTTCCATCATAGCATATCACTTGCTACTCACGGCCAATGGTCCCACTCCCCTCTGCCATCTGCAGGAGCCACGGAAAGGAGGGAAGTGGCAAATGAGTCAAGCCGGGCAGAACCTGGAGGAGGGAGAGGAGCGAGGCACCAAGGAGAGGGAGGCTTGGATTGCGCGAGTTGGAGGAAGAGCCTATCACAGCAGGAGCTGAGTGGGGTTGTAGGGGGGAGAAGGGGAGACAGAATAAAAGGGAGAAAGGGAGAGAGAAAGGAAGGAAGGAGGGAGAGAGATTAAGAGAGAGAGGGCAAACCACATGCACATACTCAGGAGGAATTGTGTATGTAAGTGTTTTGGAGTGTGTAGCCGCTGGAGGGGATTTTGACAGATGTGGAACACGTGTGGCTCAACTTTGTACAGAGGAAGGGAGGACCGGGGGAGAGAGGAACACTGCTGAGCTGCCAAAAGAGACGAGGCTAAGATCCTGGGTGTGCAAGGGAGGGCTTCGTGAGGGAAACGGTATTAAGAAGGTTGGACAAACTCATGTTGGGCCATTTCCTGTGTTTGCCAAATTTTAGCCAGAACTACAACAAAGAAGAAATGAAACTCTTTACCTAGAGCTTGAGTTTACAATATTCAGAAATTGCAAGACCGAGGACTCTGCAGACAGAGTAACTATTACATAAAATCTAAACAAGGGGCCAGAACCTTTGTTCTGCCCAGTACAAATATGGTCTTCAGTGAGACTGGCGTTCATGAAAGCTAACTTTTGGACTTAGTGACTTCCAGCAAATTATGTAACCTCTCTGAGCTTCGAGTTCCTCTACTGAAAATGAAGCAGTTGGTCTAGAGAAGTGTTCTCCAAACAATTTTCTACATTTCTTCCTAGAGAGTGCCTCTCCCTTGCTTCCAGGGTTCACAGTTAATAAGACTTTTCTTGCTTGTATCTTAGTCCTTCAAGAAGGCATTCTATAGATTAAAAGAAAAAAAAAAAAGATCTGGGATTCACCAGGTTGAACTCTAAGCTTCCTTCTGGTTGTTATCCTAAATAAGTTCACCTTGGTGATGATGTGAACACATTCTGACCCATTCAGTCAACAAACATCACAAAGCATCTATTATGGACTAGGCACAGTTATAGGCATCGAGAGTACAGCAAGAACGGAGACAAAGTCTTTCAACATTCCAGATGAAGGAAAGATGATGAATGAAGTGATTACAGCTCATGCTTGATGTGTGAAAGCAGGGTCAGGATGCAGAGAGCTCCCCAGAGTGACTTTGAACAGACACCTGAACAAAGCGAGTGAAAGACTCTAAGGATGTGGGGGAGAGCATTCCAAGTAGAGGGAACAGTGAGCTGAAGACCTCATGTGGATACACGACTGCAGATGTATCTTCCCACATGACCTGATCTTGGTCTCTAGGCTCCACACTCCCCTGGGGAAGGAAACAATTGCTGATGAAAGATGTTGGAGTCTCTTCTGCTTTCGGTAATGTCTGTGTAAGTGGTTCCTCCTTGCCCTTTCCCAGGGGCTCCTCCAACCTTGCTCACACAACACGGTGCTGACTTCCAGTGGAGAGAAATGTCTGGTTCTGCCCATCCTTGGGGCTCAGCCTGCTGAAGTAAACGCAGTGTATCCTGATCCTGTTCTCCTCTTCTGCACTGGAACCTGTTCACCCCCACTGGCCTCCCCACTGCCCTGTACCCCAGGACCCCAAGCCCAGCAGCCTGGGGCTCTCTGTTCAGACCCCAGGTCTCTTTGGTCTTCTCAGCCCTGTTCAGTCTTGGAGCTTTGTTCTCTGCTGGAGGGGATGGGAGAGGCATTAAGAATCCAAGCTCCTGAGCCTCAGGAGGGGAGTCTCTTCGTATTTTCCTCTTTGTCTCAGTTCTTCAACCTGTAAAATGAGGGTGATCATGATGGTACCTCTACCGTAGACGGTTGTTGTCAGGTATAAATTGGTTGACATATTCAAAACGCTTTTAGAAATGCATGACATGTAGTAAATACCTGGCAGGTTTTTGGTTTATGACAACCCTAGGACAGTGCCCTAGGTTCCTTGCTCAGCATTGCTGTTCACCCAACCTGTCAATAGAACCCCCACTTCCTAAGAGGATCAGAGTGCTCCATTATTAGTTCCTGTGGTCCAGCCTGTCTCCCTCTGAATGGGATACTCATTTAGAATTTCTCATCCAACCACAGACTATACTTAACCAAACATTTTCACATGCATTATTTTATTGACTCCTCAACCTGCCATTGTGAAGTCTGAATGATCAACCCCATATTACACATGAGAGTTAGAGAAGGTTGTAACTTGATCACACAGATCAGCAGTAGCTAAATTCATGCTTTAAAAAAAAAAAGTTTTCTGTTTACAAAGTTCCTTTCAGTATACCTCAGCTGTCTCTAAGAAAATCTTTGGATAAACACACAGGTCAGAATATTAGGCAGATGAACTGGGCTAAATCCAAGTATAGAAATAACCTGTCTTATCAAATTCTTGCTTCTTTGTTTTCCCACACTATTTTTCATGTCATTAGTTTCCCTTCTCCTCAGTCACTGGAATGTTATCAGTGAAGATGGAGTAGAAAATGTAACTTTGGATTGTTTTTAGTACTTTTGTATTTTATTTTAAGCATCATTTAAGTAAGGCTCATCAAAAAAAAAAAAAAAAACTTATTGGAAGAAATCCCTCTTCCCTTTTTATTTAAATATAAATTGCAAAATAAAATCACTAAGTCAACTGATTATTCATCAGAGACTTGTGACAGGTCAAGAAATCAATTATTTATTTTAATTGTGAGAGAGTGGTATATGTAAAGAATAAAATAAAATTGTTAAGAGAAATACTGTTGGGTTTCATACCAACAATTCCCTTTCAAATTATGAGTTTTACAATTCAACCACAGTGCAATTAAAATGTGAATGAACTGATTACACAAAGTGTCCATCGGGAGAATCCTGGTCCCAGACAGTGAAGCCAACACTCCATACTGGCTCTTTATCTGTGGCCATGACTCCTGTCAAAACCCAAGTCTATTTCAGTAATTATGGTCTTTTTCTTTTCCTTGCAAAGATCACATACAGTTAGTATTCTGTACATTTTGATAGACTCTCTAATTGATAGAATATCTAATGGTTAAAAGGAGTTCCACAGAAAGCATTTTAAATTTATAACACAATCTTAGGGGTAAAGCCTATGTTTTATTGTGTGAGAATTTTTTTGACTCAGCCTTTCAAAACCAGTGTCTGAGTTTTGTCGACTATTAGAAAGCTGCTGTACACAGTTTGGAGAGCAGGGCTTTGGCTTGGACTGTGCAGCTGGCTTTTGAGAGCCTCGGTGGGAATGCTTGTTGGGAGAGATCCTAGTTCATGCCCTGGCCAGCTCTTGCAGACATTGTCGTGTGGACTTGCTGCTTACGGGTATTGCTAACCTATTCGTTTCACCCACGATGGTTGGAGATGATGCCCCCATGGTATCCAGGTAGGTCTACGTCGCAATGATGCAGCCTGAACTTTGGCCGGCAGCTTCCATTTTCTCTGTCTGAAGCGTCCATTAAGTCATGTCAAGAATTTCAAAGCTGAACTCTTTCTTTTCTTTTCTCCCTAGAAAGCTTGCCAAGTGCATTCCTGCCTGTGTATGAAGGGAACTGGGGAGTCACTGCAAGAAGGTTCAGAAGGATAAAAGGAACATTCCGATTTCCATGGTGTTGATCAAGAATTGTTGCACACGTTAGTTTTCAAGGGGGATCATGTAAGTCTTCATTTTAATATGTGTCACTGTTTGCGGTGGGAAACTGGACCTTTTCATGGCTCCTTGCTTTACAGGAAGTCTCTACAGGCCTTTTCTAAGAGTCTGTGCACCCCCTCTAAGAGGAAATGCAACTTTCTGCTTTATTTATGCTCACAAGTCTGAGAGGAGTACTGTATTTTGAGAGCACCACATGGAGTATTCCTAACTTTAATTATCTGCTTGAGGCATCAACAACTAGGGAAACTGAGGAAATCACAATTTCTGAGATGATGGGGGCTTTTCTGGTAATGCTAAGAAGTTCAGAAAGGTACCTTACCACTTTTGTGAATGCAGTCTCCCAACCGTTGTTTAATTATCTGTCAGTTAGAACACACAGGAAGAAAGCACTGAGATAGCTCAGCTTGTTGGAGAGGATAAAAGAATTCATTCACTTTCTGGTGAAATAGCTAAAATTCGAGCTGCTTTAAGGCGTTAAGTGGGGAAAATTGATTTCAGTTCATTTTCTCTCTGTTGTAGTTTTTCTAGGTGACCAAGAACAAATTATTTAAAATAGAGAGGGTGACAATTAATCATAACTGCCTTTTAAAATACAGAAACCAAGTTTATTCTTACTGGCAGATTTATTTTTATGCGTGTTCACCTTGGGCTGGGAGCTATAGCCTAACATGGCTCCATCATCTTCAGGGTTCCGTTTCTAGGAATGATCAGTCCAGAAAGACAGTTTTCTTCTTCTCAGTTACATACCACTATCGTCTTTCCTTGCACTCAGCCTCTGTCTCTATCTTAGTCTGTTAAGATTATGATTATTGTCTTTTGGACACCAGGCCCACTGCATAGACTTGCCTTTCACTGTCTAACAGCAGCTTTGTACTCTGAAATGTCATCAGAGAGAAAGTTCATCTTCAAAATGTTTCTTTTCACAATGTTTTTTGAGGAACAGCGTGCCAGGTGCTGGAGGACAGTGGCAAACCCAGTGGAGAAAGATCTCTGCCCTCAGAGCTTATGCTCAAGGGAAAGGGAGATCAGTTTCTTATGGAAAATCAGCTGATATTTATATGGTATAAGCTGACCTTAAATCTTCTTATAAGGTATAAGCTGACCTTATATCTTATATCTTCTGGAGCTTTCTCATCCCAAGATGTGTATTGGTGCAGTTTATATACATTTTACCAAGATCAGGACAGAGGACAGAACTCTTATTAAGAGAAAATTGTACGCAATGTGGTAATGCGTTAGTTGCTCAGCTGCGTCTGACTCTTTGAGACCCCATGGACTGTAGCCTGCCAGGCCCCTCTGTCCATGGAATTCTCCAGGCAAGAATACTGGAAAGAAAAAGTGAAAGTGAAAGGTCGCTCAGTCTTGTCTGACTCTTTGTGATCCCATGGACTGTGTAGTCCATGGAATTCTCCAGGCCGGAATACTGGAGTGGGTAGCCGTTCTTTTCTCCAGCAGATCTTCCCAAACCAGGGATTGAACCCAGCACTCCTGCATTGCAGAATACTGGAGTGGGCTGCAATTTCGTACTCCAGGTGATCTTCCCGGCCCAGGGATGGAACCAGGATCTCCTGCGTTGCAGGTGGATTCTTCACTGACTGAGCCACCAGGGAAGCCCCTTTACTGTATGAAGCCTTTGGTAATTCAGAACCAAGATCATTTGTTTTCTGCTCTAGATGTATGATTCTGGTCACCAAGATCAAATGAGAACAGAGGGCCTGAAAGACAAACTCTGTCCTGAGATCCTTGTTTTAAATTTAAAGGCAAAAACAATCGAGAAGCAACACCAGAAAAGACAACAATAACAAAAAATTCTTGCTTTCACCCAGCTTGCATCTAGTTGAGGGGGACAGAAAGCAAAAAATAAATGAGTTAACATATGTTATTGTGTCAGGTGCTGTTAGGTGATATGGAAGTACTGTTGGCTACAGTTTGCAAAGTAATCTTGCAAACACCCTTCATTCGTTTAACCAATGTTTATTGAGTATCCAATATGTACCAGTCACTGTGCTTATAGCAACTACATAATTGTTAAGCTATTATCCAAATTTTAAGACTGAAATACTGAGGTGGAGTTATATTTCTAAGGTAATGGAGCTGGCAAATTGCAAAGCCAGGATCAAAACTCACATTTTCAGTTTCCAAGTCCTCTTTCTGATGCAATAGCTGTAATTTTAAAATCTGGGCCTTGAAGCAAATATTTCTATAGAAGCGTCCTTGTTTCTTCTTTCACTCCTTCACTTACTACTTAATGGCAAAATAAACATGTTTCTAGAGAAATGGATTTCTACCTTCAGGGGTTCCTTGCCCTGGGTTCTGCTGGATACTTTATCTTCAGTTGATGAATTTGGTAGCCTAAAAGTTCATTATGACTTGCAAAAGAAAAGTATGTTTGTGTGTTTTAAAATTTACATTTATAAACTTTCTTTTAAGTGAATTTAAAGAAATTCATTTACTGTAATCTTCCCCTCCCTGTTTCATAGTCTTTAGTTAATCTTTTTCCTTCAATTTCCTCTGGTTAAATAAATTTAAAGTTCAATCTTTTCACTCTTTTCTAAACTGTATTTGGAAAGTCTTTCAAACCTCACTTTTTGCTGAATTTTTAAAAGCCCATGGCTTTCTGAATTCATCCTTTACCTGGGAAACAGGAGAAATTTTTGGAAATAATCTGAGTCGAAGTCTATTTCTACTGTTTTATAAAAGTCTCCTGAAGTAGGCAGTTTAAAATAAAATTAGAACAGTTGTGAAAAAGTCAGCACAGAGTTGCAAATTGTAGTATTTGCAGGCCAGAGAAACCAGACTTCTTTTACTAACTCTTTACACAGGAATTTTCCTTGAGTTGTGTTTTTAACCCTCTTCTCATTCCTTTTTTTTTTTTCCTTTTTGCCATGTGATGGATCCATCTTCAGTAAAAAGTTTTCAACTGATTTTATACCAGAATGAACGAAGTATTGAGGATTTGAAGTCAGGACATTGCAGTGGACAGAACACAGCAATTTAAAAAAATAATTGAGCAGCTTGTATAATTGATAATCTTTAAAAAGACAAAATTAATAAACTTTAAAAATACAAGAGCAACTTTTGTTTGATGTAGACATTACTACTGTTGATATCCTGGTATGGTCTATCATTTTGGTCATGTTTTCCTCCTACAAAAATTTGTAATCATATATTATGGACTTCTTCTGTGTCAATTTTTTTTTCTTTTTGGTCTGCTTCATTTTTATGGCTCTTTAATGGACTGATATAATTTCTCTATTTGTCTACTACTAAGTTATTTCTATTTTTCACTCATTAATAAGGCTATAATAAATATTCTTAAAGTAAAATATTTAAGTTCTTTAAACTAAAACTTCACAGAAGTTGTTAGGTCAAAGGGTACACAGGACTTTTAAGGTTTTTCCAGTGGTCATGCATGGATGTGAGAGTTGTACTGTGAAGAAAGCTGAGTGCCGAAAAATGGATGCTTTTGAACTGTGGTGTTGGAGAAGACTCTTGAGAGTCCCTTGGACTGCAAGGAGATCCAACCAGTCCATCCTGAAGGAGATCAGTCCTGGGTATTCCTTGGAAGGACTGATGTTGAAGCTGAAACTCCAATACTTTGGCCACCTCATGCGAAGAGTTGACTCATTGGAAAAGACCCTGATACTGGGTGGGATTGGGGGCAGGAGGAGAAGGGGATGACAGAGGATGAGATGGCTGGATGGCATCACTGACTCGATGGACATGAGTTTGAGTAAACTCCGGGAGTTGGTGATGGACAGGGAGGCCTGGCGTGCTGCAATTCACTGGGTCGCAAAGAGTTGGATATGACTGAACTAAACTGAAGGCTTTGTTAATTTTGTCAAATTTTTCTCAAAATTTTTTATTTCTACTAGTAATAAATGGTGAGCTAAAACATTGAATAAGAAACTTTAAAATGTATAAAGTATAATATACAAATTTAAGAAGTAGATTTCAACAACTAAGTTTACTCTGATTCTTTATTTTTTGGAGATTTCCTGTTGGACAACCTTCCTAAAGAAAAAAACAGGAACACTATTGTAATTGAGAAGCTCTGTGGAGTGTGCTGAGGGCAGTCAGGAGATTTGGTCTCTAGTCCTCGTCTTGCTATGAACTGATGTGTGTGACTCCAAGCCAGCCAGTTAGCCTGCTGGGGCCTTAGATGCTTTATTTGTGGTTCCAGCACAATAATTAATAGCATCTTACTTTACTCTCAAAGTGGCCCATAAATCCTATACTTTCACTACTTACTTATTTGGGAGGTATTTTACCTGTTGGCATGGATGTCTTTTGTTTTGGCTGCCTCTCCTGTTTCTCTCAGTATGTTTTGTAAAACCACTCTCCCACGTCATAGACTCTTTCCCAGCCTACACCTTGCAATGTAACTTCATCCTTAGGCACATGAACAGGCTTGGCCAGTCAGAGCACCACCTCCCTCTGCCTCAGAGATGGATCTAAATGCGGGCATGTCGCCCAAGCTAGGCTCCTGTGAACTACCTTGGATTTCTGATGGAACTGGCTCACATGGCCTGCAAGTCCTAATTTCTAGGGATTTTGCAAATCAGCTGTTAAATATAGCCATTATTAAAAATTAGATTATATAAACTTATAATTAAGTTATATCAAAATACAGCGACTGAATACTCAAAATTCAAAGCTTTCTAATTATTGTATTATATTTTATTATTATCTATTGTTTTAAAGTTATTTATGTATGTTGTACCTGCAAGTATGATGGAAATGCTAAACGATCTGCCCTCTGTATTGGAGGGTTCCATATTCTCAAATTAAACCAATAGATGACTGAAATTGAAACTGGATAACCCTGGATAGGAGGACCAACTATGCTACACCATTTTATATAAGGGATTTGGACATCCATGAATTTTGGTATCTGAGAGGGTGGTCCTGGAACCAACCCCCCAGGGATACGGAGGGCTGGCTGGTTGTATAATGGACTAGTGCACATCCTTTCCTAACTCCATGTTTAGTGATGTCAAGTTAGTAGGCTGAAATTGATCAGGGTAGAACTACTTACATCATAAAAATCAGCAAATGCCACAAACCAGCATTTCTTTCTCCAGAAAGCCAGTTGTCAAACATATACTTTATTCTATTGGCTGTATCTATTGGGAGGGGATATTTTGCTTTCTTACTTTGTTGCTATGCTAGTAAAATATAATCCTGAAGTAGCCAAAAGGTTGTTTTGGTCATTTGTGGAGCGTTTGTCCCAACAATAATGCCCAGGAAAGCAGAGCTGAGGGGTGCAGAGAGACCAAATTCTTCAGGAGGTAAGCATTTGATATTTTAGTTGAATGAGAAACAGGTTCAAACCACATTAGGTTTCTATACCTTATAAATGAAAGTCTTTTGATAATACAGATTCCATGATCCCTGCAACTGCCTCATAGCTTTAATAATACAATTCATAATATAAGATTCTTAAACTATATGAAAGGGTAACTCCTTAGCTAGATTTTGAGTGCCCATAGTTACTATCTTTGAAAAAAGTCAAATAAAAATAGTCTCTAGTGAACTCACTCAATCTGTCCTCACTCAGAGTAGCATTAAGTTAGCCAATAACTTAATGTTGACTAAGTTATTAATTAACATTATCATTAATGTTAGCATTAAGTCTTATAACAATGTTAAACTCATAAGATAAATGAAATAAACTTATGTTCTTAATTTCAGTTCATTTTATCAGAATTTTCTTCTTCCTTTAAAGTGAAATGTGTTTATTTTAAATTGATACTCTTTCAAAGATTTTAAAAATGTACTTTTAATTATCTTCAGATAATTAATCTTATTTTCAATCTTAGCACTGTTTCCAGAAAACCAATTAGAATAGAGTTACTCTGCATTTTAATAACACTGAACTTTCCCTCTTTGAATTATTGATTTCATTTTACTGAAGTGCTTCCTGCCAACGTGTACCCCGAGGTACTGTTTCTTAATTAGAGACTGAGTCCAAAGTAGGTCCTACTGAGGTAGTAGGAATACTCTCCAATTTGACACTGCTTCAGTGTATATTTAACACTTAATTCCTGGCTCACTGCAGCTATGACCCATTTCACATATTGTTGATTCAAAAGAATCAAAATCCCATTGGTATGTTTACTTTTTGGTACTTGACTGTTGATAACTCAGAGGTGTTAGTGGTTAATTGTCACCATTCACAAAAACCCTGGGAACAAACCTGATAATTTGCCAAATGCTAAGATGGTTTAAATTTACCACTCACCCCTGCAGATATAGAGTTCTCCTTTTTCTCTGCCTTTAAAAAGATGTTGAAGAAAATGTTTAGATTTGGATCACCCGAAAAATAAACTCAACAAAGAAAACCTTGACACTGATACTGTTAGCTCTGCTAGAATTACTTCTGGATGTCAGTACTTCTGGATGTCTTGTTGCTAATAGCTGGCTGCCCTCTCTCAATTCTATTGCTAGTTTGCCCATTACTTTTCATTAATGAGGTCATATCGTGCAACTATAAAAAATGATTAAAATTAATATGAAGGAGAACCATAGTGTAGTGGAACAAATCAACCCTCTCTTTGACTAACTTTGAGTTAGTTCCTTACAATAGCTTTTGTATTTCCTAAAGTGTATTCTGATGTTGGGAAAGATTGAAGGCAGGAGGAGAAGGGGAAGACAGAGGATGAGATGGTTAGATGGCATCACCAACTCAATGGACACAAGTTTGGGTAAACTCCAGGAACTGGTGATGGACAGGGAGGCCTGGCGTGCTGCGGTTCATGGGGTCGCAAAGAGTTGGACACGACTGAGTGACTGAACTGAACTGAACTGAAAGTGTATTCTGAGGAGCCTAATTAGGGAAATAGTCCAGGTCAGAGTTTCTCAACATGCTGGTCTTCTGCATCTGAACCACCTGGGGTATCTGTTAAAAAAGAGACTCTAGGGCTGTTGTGGACTCCCATTTTCCGGGAGATTTTTTAAATAGTTCCTCAGGGTGATTTATACATCCTCTGGGAATAAGGATCTAATGAATTTGTTAATCACTTTTCTTGAAGATTTACAAACCAAAGTAGCACATTAAAGGCACTGAAAAGTCCTGTAGTAGAGAGACTGCCTAACTTTTTAAACCCAGGATTTCCCCAAATTATTTGATTACAAAAACTCTTTCTTTAGGGAATATCTGCTATTTGACCAAATACTATTGGGTTCTCTAACTAATCACATAAGAATTATAGATTGTTTCAGGTGCTTTCTAGTTTGATACTAAAGAAGCAATGTCATATCTTTGTATGAATTTTGGACAGGAGATGTGAATCCTTGATTTGGTACTGTTAGCTCAGCTGCTGACCAGTAATGTTCCCTTCATTCCAAGAAAGATGGGATAAAATCATGAGTTAGTATCAATGCAGAACCATTGCTAGAAAATTAATTTAAACAGAAAACTGCTTCTTTGGTAATGCCATCTTTTATAAAGAGCAACCCATTAATACTTACGGGAATACACTTTGTCCAGACTTTCTACTTCCTCATTACACACCCACAGGAAGAGATCTGGTTACTATTTTACAGTGGAAGATATGGAGAGAAGAGAAAGGAGCTAGTCTAGAGATGCCAATCAAGCTGAACAAAGGGCAAAAAGAAATACATTTGAACAGGAAATTGAGTGGAAGTGAAACAATTCTTTATCCTGTAGCAGCAAGGGAGAAAGGCGACCCCAGTCTTCCGTCCCACCCTTCCTCTTTTTTATTAGCTGGAACAACACGGGGACTGGAGAGAAGCAGGGGGTAAAGAAATGGTAAGTGAGGATGAACTGGGGAGTAGCCTTCTCTCTGGGTAGGGCTGCCTTTTGCTTGGCTATAGAAATAGAGGGTGCCAAGATGAGTACAGACAAAGAAGTAGGGGAGAAAAAGAGATCTTGGGGTTTCCTTTCAGATTGCTTGGGCTGGTTCACTGGGGTAGAGGGGGAAGCGAGGTCTTGAGCACATTTTGCCCCCGCTTCTGTCCCCTGACAGGTACTTCATACCCCCCATGACTTCGCACTTGCTGTCTCCTTTGTTTCAAATGCCTTTTTCTCTACTATGTGTTCATGGAACTTTGCTGATTTCTGCTAGTTTAATCCCATAATATTATACTAACGGTATATGGTTGAATTAGGAGCTCTTTGAGGGCAGGAATATTGTCTTCTTTATTTCAAATATCTTGCACTAGGCACAGCTCCTGGCATGAAGAAGCATTTCAATACATGTTTCTTGGTGACAGCCGGGGGGACATCAGAAACCTGAACTGGAAGTCCCCAAACAGCACCCCGAGTATTTGTCTGGAGCTCCATGGATGCAGAATTTTAGAACTGAAGGCTGTCTAGTAGACGCTCGTCATTTTACAAACAAGAAATTGAGAGTTTACACAGGAAACAAGTAGTGACTCAGGACTCAAGCCCCCTAGCTCCCAGGCCAATGTTATTTTGACTATTCCAAGGTAGTGTATGTCATTAAAGAAAAAATTTCTTATACTATACTACCCAATGGTGGCAGGATTTTTTCTGAATTATGGTAAAAACCAACATTTACATTAATATTTGCATGAGTTAAAAATGCACAATCATTGAGCTTGAAGTGATTTGAGGAGGATATTCCACCTCCAAATAGAATTTGTTCCATCTCTTTTTTTCATTCCTTGGATTTTTGCATCCCATTGTGCTCCTTTGGATTCTTGGCTTCACTTGGAAGTTACAGTTAAAAACTGCTGGGTGAGAAGCTATTCTCCAGGTACTTTCAGCTTTATTGGAAAGAGAAGATCTCATAAATCACATAAGGGAACTGGGCCTGTGGGATTGCTTAGTCGCCAAGTGAATTCTGATTGATTGCTTTGGAAAATATGTACATTTTCCAGGAGCTTATCTGAAATAAAATAAAAGATTCATACTTTCTCAGACTGAGCTCCCTCCCCACCAAATTTCAGTGACAGTCTGGTCATTTTAATGCAGTGAAAGGACAGTTAAATCAACTGTATAAGCATTAGATGTTTAGTCAAAAACTTGGAGAGCAGAGCACAAATGTTATTCCAAATGGAGAAAGGTGTGGAACAACAGTGTCCCTAACTAAACAGAAAATCAGAACCAGATTCAGGTTATAGGGCTCATGTTGACTTTATCAAACTGATTTCTAAGAATTATCAGCATAGAAGAAGAATTGCTGGGAAAATCAGATGCAGCTATATCACTTCCGTATCAGGCAGTGGTGTGAGTTAGGGTTTCAGGGGAACTGAAATCGAGTATGTCCAAGAATAGTGAGATAAGTGGGAGGAAGGCATTTGGATTGTAATCCTTTTAGGTCACAGAATCTGTTGAAAATTTCTAAAAGCAGTGATCCTTCTCCCTGGAAAAATTCACAGAGACATAAAAGCCTTCAGGCTATTATTTCAGGGAGTTCATAGACCCATAGAAACCCAGGAATGTGGGACCCCACACGAAGGGCCTCTTACTTAGCTATTCCCCCTCAAAGTCCCTACTTTCCTCGTGGGCAGCTCTGCCTGGCTGGCATCTGTGACTTCCAGTCCTGTTACACACATATACATACCCCACAGGGCCAAGTCTTAGCAAATGGAAAGGACTGAACATATGCTATGAGGCTGATTCAATTTTATTCAGAGTGAACAGAAGTGGCCTTAATCCCCCACAGATTTCCTTAACTTTGTTGTATGGTGAGATCATCTGGGGGAGATTTAGATTTCTCTTAGCATTTATTTATACTTCCCTTTAGAGTATGTCTGAAAGGAAAATGCAGACTTTTAATTGGACTGATTTGGTCATTTGGCTCAGTGGTAGATTAGGTTTAGAATTGTGTCTATATTCACTGGATGATCACAATTCCCATGGGTAGCAGGATCCACTTGATCCTGCAGATATACAGTTCACAGGATTTTCTAGTCTTCAATCATTTCCATCTTATTGAATTCACTGTTGAAAGGAACCCTTTCTGCATTATTAGTCTAGCAAACATGGTAGTGAATCCCTGAACAGACATGGGAAAGGAGGGTGGATAATAACAGTCTACAATCCTTTTTGTTTATCCAGAAATCAACCATCCCCAGCAGGTTGACATATAATCCCATCCTTAATCTGTCATCCATACTTTATGTAATAACAATAATAATGATAATGATAATCATTTACACTTATATAGTTACTTTTATCTAGGGAAACTCAACACTTTACAAACACTAATTAATTCTCCTAGTGTCCCTGTGAACTAGGTGAGGTCCATTTTACAGATGAGGCAACTGAGGCACAGGAAGGAGGAAGGAGAAGTGGCTTTCACAAGGCCATTGGGTAGCCGATGACAGAAGCCTGGAGAGCTCTGTACTGTTCAGGTGTCCAGAGCCAGCTGCATCTTGTGGGTGAGAGCGTGGGAGGGACCACACCAGAATGAAACTCTTGCTCTTCTGGACCTTGGTTACCTAAGCCTCAGCAGTTCATAGAAACACAGGGCGGGTTTCCAAAGCAAACACTTTACCATCCCCACATGACATGTGCAGTCTGTGAGGGGTTGTTTTTGAGGTCTAAGTAATAGAGATGGAGCTAAAATTGGCTGTTGTACATGTTTGGATAGAAAGGAGTGGAATGAACTTGGGTGGAAAATTGCCTTTTCGTTGGATGCTGCTGAGAAGCATTGCTCACTCTATGCCAAATTGGAGCAATTGTGACCTTGGACTTGTTTTATTCTGTTCCACCCTATGAACTTTCCAGTATGTACATAGCAAGGATGAAATAATTAAAGAGGGCCCCATATGCAATTTTCTAGCGACCAAGTGGAAAATAGCTTCTCACTATTTACAGGTTTTTCAGTTGTAGAAAATACTGGAGTGGGTAGCCATTCCCTTCTCCAGGGGATCTTCCTGACCCAAGGATTGAAGCTGGGTCTCCTGCATTACAGGCAGATTCTTTACCATCTGAGCCACCAGGGAAACCTAGAAAATTCTTAAATTCCCCCCAAACAGGTGGTGCTGAGTTCCAGGTAATATGATGGTGTATATGAGTGCTTTTCAAACTTTAAGATGCATACAGATAACCTGGGATCTGTTAACGTGCAGATGCTGGCTCAGTAATTCTGGAGCGGGGCGCAGGGTTATGACCCCATCAACTGTAGCCCACCAGGCTCCTCTGTCCAGGGAATTTTCCAGGCAAGCATACTGGGGCTGGTTGCCATTTCCTACTCCAGAGGATTTTACTGACTCAGGGATCAAACTGCAATCTCTCGTGTCACCTTCTGCTTGGCAGGCAGATTCTTTACCACTGCGCTACCTGGGAAGCTTGAGACACTATGCTACTATCTATCAATCTGATAGGTTCATTCCCACCTACTGCTCTGGAGTAAGTTTTGATCTCTTAGAATGAGTCTTGGGCTTAGAGAACTAAGGCCTTGGTTTGAAAATTGATTAATAATTACATATTATTAATAGCTGAGAGATTTGGGACACTAAACCTTTCTGAACTTCACTTTCCATATCTTGAATGGATATAATGTATCCCTCCCTCTTAAGGTTGAAAATGAGTAAGATAACCCAACAGGAAAAGTCTGTCCTAGGCTGAGACTCCAAACATGTCCCTTCATTTCCTGTCTCCCCAGTTCAGCCTGTCTGTCTTCCCTAACAAATACTGAGGAGTTTCCCTCTACATCTGACAAAATCACCAACTGCATTTGCTCCAGACTGCCTTTTTCATATAACTTTATACGATTTTTCTTCCACATGTAAAAGCCAGTATCGACTGTCAACTCTTTTTCATTATCAAATGCTTTCCTTGAGCTAATTTCTTGTCTTTTTAATGACTCTAAATGTGTCCCTGCCTTCCTGGGTTCTCATTTGATCTAAACTACACAATGGAAGTGAGATTTTGGGTATTCATTTTAGTACGTAAATACTTATTGAACATCTACTGTGTTAGGCCCTGGGTATACCACTGTGAATAAAATAGACATCTTTCTTTTCTTTCTATTGTTTTTGTAGCCTTTGTTTCCTATTCTATTGTTTTCCTCTATTTCATTGCACTGATCACTGAGGAAGGCTTTCTTATCTCTCCTTGCTATTCTTTGGAACTCTGCATTCAAATGGGTATATCTTTCGTTTTCTCCTTTGCCTTTAGCTTCTCTTCTTTTCTCAGCTATTTGTAAGGCCTCCTCAGATAACCATTTTGCCTTTTTGCATTTCTTTTTCTTGGGAATGGTCTTGATCACTGCCTCCTGTACAATTTGCGAACCTCCATCCATAGTTCTTCAGGCACTCTGTCTATTAGATCTAATCCCTTGAATCTATTTGTCATTTCCACTGTATAATCGTAAGGGATTTGATTTACCTGCATGGTCTAGTGGCTTTCCTTACTTTCTTCAATTTAAGTCTGAAGTTTGCAATAAGGAGTTCGTGATCTGAGCCACAGTCAGCTCTCGGTCTTGTTTTTGCTGATTGTATAGAAATTATACAGTATACAGAAATTAAAAGACGCTTGCTTCTTGGAAGAAAAGCTATGACAAACCTAGACAACATATTAAAAAGCAAAGATATTACTTTGCCAACAAAGGTCTGTCTAGTCAAAGCCATGTTTTTTTCAGTAGTCATGTATGGATGTGAGAGTTGGACCATAAAGAATGCTGAGTGCCGAAGAATTGATGCTTTTGAACTGTGGTGTGGGAGAAGACTCTTGAGAGTCCCTTGGACTGCAAGGAGATCCAAGCAGTCAATTTTAAAGGAAATCAGTCCTGAATAGTCATTGGAAGGACAGATGCTGAAGCTGAAACTCCAATACTTTGGCCACCTGATGTGAAGAACTGACTCATTTGAAAAGACCCTGATGCTGGGAAAGATTGAAGGTAGGAGGAGACGGGGATGACAGACGATGAGGTGGTTGGATGGCATCACTCACTAGATGGACATGAGCTTGAGCAAGCTCCAGGAGTCGGTGATGGACAGGGAAGCCTGGTGTGCTGCAGTCCACGGGGTCGCAAAGAGTTGGACTTGACTGAGCGACTGAACTGAATTGAACTGAGCCTCTCTGTTTAATTTTCTGGACCACAGGGAAGTCTTCTTTTAATTCTTCATTTGTTGATGGCTTTAGACATTTCTGTATTCTTCTAGTTTCATGTTCTCTATTCTTATTGCCCATGCTAATGCTTTGGTTCATTTTCTCTGAATCTATCAGGCTGACTTAAAGCTTCTTTACTAAAAAGTTTTATAAAAGCTGTTTTGTGTGACTGTCTCTGTGTAAAAACTGCTTTTTTTTTTTTTTTTTTTTAAATACCAACACTGAAAGTCATGTATAGCTATACATACGAAAAAAGTCTGGAATAACACACACCTCACGGTTAACACTATACTGTGAGAGGGAAATCTCAATTTCTTCTTTATGTACTTTGGCATTTTTGGGAAAAATTTTCACCTTTCAGTCAGCAAATTTTATCCTATAACACAGGAAAAAAGTAAGGAGAGAAAAATTAACTGTGTGGATTAATGGATAACGCAAGGAAAGATGAAGAAACAGGAAAATAAAACTTGTGATCTTCAAATCTTCCCACATTCTCACCTGTAGTTTTATGACTCAATTTCTGGGTCTGTCTTATTTAAGTTTCAAGTCACTGGTGCAGAACTCTGTCTTCCAGGGATTATAGTGTCAGGAACACTGTTGGCATGAATGCAACACTAATAGCAAAGCAACAGGAGGCATTTTTACAAGAGAACGCACAACCCAGATGGATTTTGATAAGGTTGGTATGCGCCCCAAGAGGTCATAATTACCCACATCAAAGAAGGAGTGGCTTCTTAAGCAAATGGACTTTATCATGCCATCTCCCAAAAATGTACCAAATGCTCTTACTTTGTTGAAAAACATCTGCACTCTTGAAACCAAGTCTTCACAGTTTTGGACTGATGAGCAGGACTGAAGAAATACTTCAATGACTGACACGTTTGACCTCCCAGTCTTTATTTGGCACCTTGTTCCTCTTATGTCCTCCTAGTTTAGACACATCATCTACAATTTGCCTAAATAAGATAGTACTGTGTCATGGCTGAGTTGGAGAGAGAGAGAAGTTATCTGATAAAAAAAGTGCAGGAAGAATTCATTTCCCCAGCTCACAGTCAATTTTCACCTACCAGCTGGTATGCTAGGCTGAGTAGTGGTCAGGTGGCAGGCTAAACTGTATTAGAATTTAGCTAGGACTCAATATGGCTTCTTATTAGAATCTTCTAGAGAGGCTGTTTCATTTAGAGAGCTTGACTTAATCAGCCAAACTTCAATAAAAACAACAAACAAGTCAAAACAAAATAAAACATCAAGCACAAAACCCCATGACTTTCCAAGTGTCTGCTGGGACCATAAGAGGTCTCTGAGCAGCATGGTGTTTAATTAGATACCATATAGTTCTCCAAAGAAAGACTGAACACTTCTGAACTTCATTCTGTTCTACAACTTTTGGTTTCATGCACAATGGAAAAATAATTGGATAGGCAGAAAAATAAATTAGAATAGTCCAAGAATATACTGAACATTTATAATTATGTTTAAGGTGATTTAATATATACAAAACTCTACTACTACATTTCTTTACAAATAAATCTTATTTCTTGGTGGTCAAGCTTTAGTCATTAAGTCGTGTCCAACTTTTGTGACCCCATGGACTATAGCCCACCAGGCTCCTCTGTCCATGGGATTTCCCAGGCAAGAATACTAGAATACAACCCACTCTAGTATTCTTCCATGCCCTTCTCCAGGGGATCTTCCTGACCCAGGGATTAATCCAACTGTCCGGCACTGTAGATGGTCTCCTGCATTACAGGCAGATGCTCTACCTTCGAGCCACCAGGGAAGCCCGCAAATAAGTCTTATTTCTTAAATATTACTTAATAAAGTATTTTGCCTATTGTTTCTGCAATAATTGTTAAATTATCAGTCTTAAAAAAAAAAAACAGAATAAAAAATGTGTTTATCCTCACACCGGAGCTTCTGCCTTTGGGGTAATTTTAAGCTTTTTCCTGCTTCTCCTTTTTAGAAGTGCCATATTTGTTAGATTTTCCATGCATTTGATAGAAGTGTTTGAGGTTAATTTTTATGCTTTGTGGTGTTAATTCTCTTTCCTTGTTTTCAGTGTTACTTGGGGGGTATATGCAGCTGTGTTGTTTCCGACTCCACCACTTTCCAGAAAGTTCTGGGTATAACATTTTAGAAGGTATCCCCATGGAAGATAATCTATATGTCAAAAGACCTGAAGACCATGCTGGTGGTTTAGTCACTAAGTTGTGTCCAACTCTTGCGACCCCATGGACTATAGCCCACCAAGATTATCTGTCCATGGTATTCTCCACGCAGGAATACTGGAATGAGTTGGTTGCCATTTCCTTCTCTGAGGGATCTTCCTGACCCAGGAACTGAACCCAGGTCTCCTTCATTGCAGGCAGATTCTTTACCAACTGAGCTACAAGGGAAGCCTGAAGACCATGCTGAGTGATGAACATTTGAAGGAAATACAGTCAAATATCTTAGAAAAATTATAGTGTGAAATTGTAAGGTGATGGCTTCCTTATTATATTTGCTTTCTTAAGGAAAGTTTTCTTTCTTAATTAAAGAAAACTTAGATCCTTCAAGGTTGCAACCCTTGTTCCTTGATGTGCAACTTCCTTTAGGGCAAGGATGGTACTCATCATTCATCTGTGTTGCTGCTCCCTCTTCATATTCATGATCTATAGCAGTGATTGATCAAAGCATTCTTTTCTGTTGAATCTGGACATAGCCTCAGAGTCTTTCTCAATAGTACTCCAGACAGCCACTACTAATTGATTTCTTTTGGCATTAAAGATGATGCCTACTTACAATCCCTACCTTAAAGCTTTCTTGGTAAGTACTGCAGCCAGGAGGATAATTCTGTCCTTCAACCACTGAAGAGGTTTTATGATCCTTATTTGAATACCCAGAAAACAGTTGAGACAAGATTGGAATGTTTTCCTAGAACTGCAATCAAGGCCAGGTGAGTAACAGAGTGGGAACAGAGTAACGTAAAACCAGACGGTCTAGTCCATTTTCCTCTACTCATTCTCAGCCCATTTTCCTCTACCCATTCTTAGCCCATGATCCCCTAGAAAGATACATCCCTGCATAGTGCCTGGTCTTCCATGAAGGGAAATCATTTTTAATTCCAGCTTTCTGGGAATATATTTTGTGTCTTCAGGACTTCAAAATTTAGACCCAAGTAAATGAAGCTCTGAGAGAGAGAGAGAGAGAGAAAGGAATTGCTCTGTTTGTTTCCTTCTAAATTATAAGTTAATTGCTTGACATTTCTCTGAATATTGGCAACAGAATGTTCAAACAACTCATCTTTAAGCAAAACCACTCTTCACTACCATTCAGCCATGATCTTAAAGTCCCAACATTCTTTTAGGAGATTCATACATGTCAAGGTTATAAATGCTATATTCAAATATTTGAAGAGTTACTTTGGAGAAGAGGGTGTAGGGTTATTTTGTATTGCTTCTGAGGGTCAACAAGATCAGTGGGGAAAGACTAGAGGGGGGCCACCTTGGGTATGATAGGAGGTTATATTTTCTATTAATAAGAGCTTCCCTCACGCGAATAAGCTGTCTAATGCTATTGAATGCTTTTAGTCACTGGAACAATGTAGGCAAAGGCTGGATTGCCCTCTGCAAGAGATGAAGTTCAATGGAATCCTATTTTAGATGGAAAATTGAACTAACTCTCCTTTTCAGAGGAAGGCTCTGGTAAGCTAGATATAACTAAGCTATGAAGTGCAATATGTGAGCTTGTATTGAGGGCGTCCACAGACCTTTTGACTTTTTTTATTTTGACACCTGCTGGCCAGCACATGACAAATCATAGGTCAGGATGATATATCTGCACCATATGAATAGGAAGGTCTTTGAGTGGGAACTGAAAAGGCAAGGTGATGGAAAGATAAACTTGATATTTCCAAGGTGATGGAAAAATAACCAGCGGTAATATATGCTGGCACAGGTTTATAAGTAAATACAATACAGTTGCATTATAACATATACATGTATTCATATATAGTCTATAGTTACAACTTTATGTGAATGCAACATAGTTTTAAAACATTTTAAACATAATTTTGATCTTACAATTATGACATGGAATATTATGTAACCTGAATAACACTGCTATGGAAAATATGTAACAGGGAAATAATACATTCCCTAATAATTATTCCCTGTGAATAATAATTCACACAATACAGAAGAAAAGCAGATCATACAAATAACACATGAAGTATGATTTCATTTGATCAGGAAAAACCTATATTTGTGTTTTAAAAAACAGATTGGTTAAAGGTGTGCTTTAATTTTGTAAGAAAAGACTAGAAGAATATACTCTGAACAGTTAATAGTGGATACCACAGGATAGTAGAATTCTGGGTGATTTTTGTTGCTTTTTAAAATGTTTCCCCAAATTTCCAAAATCTTTAAGATAAACACACATTACTTTGGTGGTGAATTAGTTCTGTATTGCTGCCAAGAAAAATTATGAGAGATTTAATGGCTTAAAAAAACCCAAATGTATTATTTTATGGTTTTGTGGGTTAGGAGTCAAACATGAGCCTCACTGGGTTAAAATCAAGATGTCAACAGAGCTGCTTTCCCTTCTGGAGGCTCTGGGGGAAAGTCCTTTCCTTACCTCTTCCAGCTTTAAGAGGCTACTTGCATTTCTTGGCTTGTGGCCCCTTCCTTCGTCTGCAAAGACAGCAGAATTACATCTCTCTGACATTCTTCCAGAGTCACACCTCCCACAGACTGGCTTTAGCTGGAAAACATTCTCTGCTTTTCAGGATCCTCATGATTAGATTGGCTTTATCTGAATAATCCAGGGTAATCTCTCCATCTCAGGGTCCTTAACCCTAATCACATCTGCAAAGTCCCTTTTGCCAGGTGAGATAACATATTCACTGATTCCAGCAATTAGGCCATGAATATATTTGAGGGGCATTATTCTGCCTTGAGCAAACTTTGGGAGACAGTGAAGGACAGGGAAGCCTGCTGTGCTGCAGTCCATAGGGTCATAAACAGCTGGACACAACTTAGTGACTGAACAACAACAACAATTCTGCCTACCTCAAGTGATTAGGATAAAAATGATTCTGTAAAAAAATGCACTGAACCCCTACTGGACTTTCCAGTAGAAGTAATGCCATGCATGAGGACATGCTCCCTGGTCAGCCATCAAAACTTGCATGACCTGCGTAAGAAGATGCTTCGCTCTTTTAGGTACTTCAGTATAAGAACACTACTGAGGCTATTTGACACAAAACCACAAATGACATTTTTTTTTTTTTTTGGAGAAAAAAAATGTGTTCAGAGTTCTCAAGAGGATACCCCTTCCCCTGTCTTCTCAGCGTTTCCCCCACATATCCTTATCATTGCCTCTCTCCTGTCCTCATCTGTTTGCAAAGTGTGAGTAGGAGACTCAAGTTCTAAGCGTTGGTGGTGGCTGCCATGGTCTGTGGCATGGACTTGAGCAGAGTCGGGGTGGGGAAGTGAGGGACAGCTGAAGAACAAGGTGACTCTGAGGGAAGGTAGCTGAGGGAGTTTTTCCTGGTGTAAATTAAATCTCTAGGGTTATCCTATGAGGATTCTGGGTCTCTCCTTTAGTTCTCCCAGGGGCCTTGGCTTACCTACTTTTTCTTAGCTGCCTCTGCTAGTCTCAACAAAGTTTCTCTCCTTATTGGCTCACTGTGGAATAAAATATGTTATTGTTCACACAAGGCCAAGCCCTTCTGGAGTTTTCTGAGGGCTTTTGTTTCCAGCAACTAGGGGAGAAAAACAGCCCTCTCCCCTTCTCCCTTCTATTTATTTTTACTCGTGTGGGGATCACACACATAGGTGCCCATGAAGGACGGGCTTGGAAGGTGAGGAACACAGGAAGGCTCTGCAGGGGCTCTGAGGCAGGAAAGGGCTGCGTTCCCCTCACAGGGCGGGTGTGAGGGGAAGGCCCCGGTTGGCTACTGCAGCCCCACATGATCCTGACCAGCAGAGCGAGTGTGACTCCTCACAGCCTTTGCAGTCGGTGAGTCTATTGTCATTTCACTTCCTGAGCTTCTCTGCAGTTCGCTGAGGGAGTGTCTGGAGGTTTGTTTTGGAGAAGTTTCTTTTTTTGGAGGGAGTTAAGGTGAACAGGGCTCCTGAATGGGATCCAGGGCTCACTTCCCAGTGATGATGGTGGTGATGCAAGCAGTGGTCGCTTTGAACGCTAGTGTCTACAGGCATTGTCTAGTCAAATCCTCATGGTAATGCTATGACATAAGAACTAATTTATCATTGTCATGTGCCAATGGCTTCACAATTACACAGGAAAACATTTAAAACTGTGTACTAACTTGGTGCAATACATAAGCCACTCAAAAATCATTGGGAATAAGATACATTGAGTAAAGCACTGAAGTCATGGAAAGAGCTTAGCTTGGCTGTGCCAGGCATGGAAGAAGACACATAAAATAAAATGTGGGGTCTGACCTCTCCCCTGCTGCTGCTTCTTGACTGGCTTTTGCTCGGGCTGCTATGGCCATGCCAGCGCTCTTTCTGTCTCCTAAACACACCGAGCTTGTAATGAACTGAACAGTGTGCCCCAAATTCATATATTGAACTCTCCTCACCCCAGCACCTCAGAATGGGACTGTATTTGGAAAGAGAGTGTTTAAGAAGGTCTTTATTTAAGGTAAAATAGATCATTAGGCAACTTCCCAGGTGGCTCAGTGGTAAAGAATCTGCCCACCAATGCAGGAAACGCAGGAGATATGGGTTTGATCCCTGAGTCTGGAAGATCTCCTGGAGGAGGAAATAGCAACCCACTCTAGTACTCTTGCCTGGATAATGCCATGGACAGAGGAGCCTGGCAGGCTACAGTCCATGGGGTTGCAGAGTCGGGCACGACTTAGCCACTGAGAATGAGGTCATTAGGGTGGGCTCTGATCCAATGTGACTGGTGTCCTTATGAGAAGAGATTAGGACATAGATGCCCACAGAGGGACGGCCTTGTGAAGGTATAAAGACAAGGCAGCATTCACCAGCCCAGGACGGGGGTCTCAGAAAAAACAACCAACTTTGCTGACACCTTGATCTCAGACTTCTGGCCTCCAGAACTGTGAGGAAACATGTTTCTGTTGTTTAAGCTCAACAGAGTGTGGTGTTTATTATGGCAGCCCTAGCAAGTGAATGGAAAGTCTTCTTTATGTCCCAGGAACTTTGTGCTTCATACCTTCTGGCTGAATTCTCTGCCCCCAAGTTCAGTTCAAGTATTCCCCCCTCACAGAGGTTGTCCCCACCTGTAGTTAGTAAAATCAGTGCGCTCAGCCTTCACAGTTAACCCCACACACCTGAGCCTTTTCCGAGTTTTTTTTCACCTTGACTAGCACCTGGGATTCTTACCAGTCCGAGTGTTCATTTCCTCTTTGTAGAATTTAAGCTCCTCAAATTTCTTACTCTTTTCCAACAAGTAACACTTGGGAAAGGGAATGTTTCTGAATGCATTTGTGTAAAGTCCAGGGCAGCGTGGTTATCTGCTGTCTTCCCTCTCATGACATCTGCAAATGCCATCTGTCGGCTTCCCCATCAGCCACTATGGCTGCCTGGTAACCGCAGGACACCCTCACTGTCCTAGACTTTCTGGTCTCCTTCTGGCTTTCCTTATGCTTTTGTTTGCATGTTGTGCTAATGGACTCAACATTCCGTGTGTCGTGGTACTGGGATGGGGGTAGGAATCCCCCTTCGACAGCAAGAGCTACTGTATGCTTAGAGTCAGAACTGAAAATAGATTTCTTCATTGGGCAGCAGTTTGGATGCCCCTACCCCCAGTAGCAGTAGCTCAGGGATATTATTATTTGAACAATATGGTGATGACTACATATCCACAGGAATATATGTATGATAGAGTATTAGAAATGGTGTGAAGTCCATTTATTGTGTAACTAAATGGATCTTGCCAATCAGTTACCGGTCAGGTTAGCTGGTCTCACGATTTCAGATGGATATATTGTATTTAAAGATTGATGGCCAAAAAATAAATAAATAAAGATTGATGGTCTTTCATAATTTAGTTGCTGGCATGGACAAACAGCAATGTGAGAGTGACTAGATAAAATAAAGACCCGTGATAATCTCTTTTATTCTTGGGGAGAGAAATGAAGCTGGTGCCAAAGGACAGATCTGCCTGCTAACATTTCGAAAAAGATCGTATTGAGAATAAATACAATTTCATGAAAATTGCAATGGTGTTTAATTTAGGTAATATTCTTACTATTGCTTTACAGAAACAGAAGCACTCCACTATATGACCGGTTACTTTTTACACTTATTAAATGTGTCATAGGAATCTTCAACTCCTGAAACAGGACAGAAAATATAAAAATATGCCTTTTTTTTTTTTTGGGTAAAAAGAAGCAGAAAGCAAAGCAAGGTACAGGATGTTGACCATACAAATACAGTACAAAATGACAAAGACCAAGGTCAAAACACTGAGGGTACCAATTTGCTATTTCTGAGATTATTGGTGCATTAAAACTATAGACAGAACCGTGATCTACTCCTCGTTGTGGCTCATAGTTCCAGATTGACCACCGTCATCTTCCCATAGCAGAGGGAGGCACTTATTTTTTCCTGGTTTTCAGATGTTGAGCCTGCTCAATGAGCACCAGGGAACCAGGTCCCTGATGTGAACACAGATTTACACTGCAATGGCACAAAATCAAACCTCATTTTTGGACTTTGGTCTAAAGGCAAAATTTAACCTCGAGGTACTGATTAAAGCAAAACCTCCCTGTTTCAAGAGGTTTATTCATTAAAAAAAAAAAAAAAAAAAAGCCTATTAGGAACTGAATGAGTTTACAGTTCTGAATACCTGTATATATGGTATATAGTAAACAACCTGAATAGCCGTCCTAAATGAGTTCTTTATATTCAGCTTCTAGAAACTTGTAATTACATTAGAAGCAGGACATGTGATATAGAAGATGTAAAGCTATTCAGCCCCAACTGCCACTTGAATTCAATTCAGGCAGCCCAGCGAGATCAGTGAACACATGAGAAAATCACTGCAATTAATCATCTCTTAAAGTTGAACTGAGGAAAGCTTTTCCTTAAAAACAAATAGATTTAACTCTTTTTCATTAGTCCTGGGCTTTTAAGATAAATTGTGATGGGGTTGCATTTTCAGCAGCAATTGATCTTTCCCGTCATACATTTTCTATCTTTCTCGGTCATGTTAGAAAATTAAAAACATAAATACTGTCATAGCATTTCAGTTTGAAAAGTGGAGGTTTGAGAAGAGAGTTAGAAAAAAAGGATACATTGATTTTCAACAACTCTGAAATCAAATGTGGGGCTACTGCAAGAATTTCTCCCCATTTTGAACTAAGCACAACCTAAGAGAAGACATATATGCCCAAGGGAATTTATAAATTTAAATATTAACAATCTTTGAATAAATAAATCATGTTTTAAATATACTTATGTTAAAAATATGGCAAATTTGAAAGAATTGCCTTTCCAGGCAGACTGACCAAATATCTAACAGTTTGCTCATTACTTTAGTTACTTGCAAAAATTTGATAGACTTTCTCATTCTTCCCATCATACATTCATTATTTCAAAAAAATATTTGTTGAGCTTCACTCAGTTCTACGTGCTCAGTCAGTCAGTCACGTCTGATCCTTTGCAGCCCCATGGGCTATAGCCTGCCAGACTCCTCTGTCCATGGGATCTCCAGGCAAGAGTACTGGATCGGGGTGCCAGCCCCTATTCCAGGGGACCTTCCCAACCCAGGTATCAAACCCACATCCTGTGTTCCTCCTGCATTGGCAGGTGAATTCCTTACCACGAGTGCCACTGGGAAGCCCTTCACTCAGTTCTATTACTAATGGCAGTAAGCATTAAGGGCCTGAAGTTTCTTATTCATATTTAGGAATATACAATCAATTTATCTTCTAATCCTTCAGATTAGGATTAGGTCCAACCTAATTTCTTTCTGATCTTGGCTCTCTTAGTCTATGTCAATTATAATTGAAGCCAACTGCGATGATCAGCATGAGCTGATGCTGGTGATCCATGCAGAGGAGAGGAAGAACCACGAAGAAGCAGTGTGTGGGCGGTGTTGCCATCCCAAACTAAACCATAAGCTGCCCACATAGGTCACGGCTACACAACTGGATTATTCACTGTTCTTTAACTAGGCACCTAGTTCATTTGTTTATGATGTTGGTACACGCCTTTTTGTCTGCTGTTTCCAATTTCAGTGCTTTGAACTTTTAACCACTCTATAAGATATAACTCAAATCATTTATCTTCATTAAAGCACCTCTAATTTATCTTCTTCATTCTCTTCCCAAGATACTTTCTTCTCTTTAAATTTTCATTTGTTTGTATTTTTCTTTTGGTTTGAATCTAGAAGTGCCTATGGTAGGTATTTGCTCCCTTGTATTCCTACTAGACTGTAAGTTCTTTGAAAATAACATTTTTTTTCTTGTTTATCATAGTAGCCGCTGGAAAATTTTGTTTGTCTTTTAAACAGAAGATGCTTACTAAATATTAATTGACAGAATTGGGAAGAATTGGATGCAGTGTTGGTGACATGTATCTGGCATATGGGTTTTACTTTTACCTTTATTTTCTCTTCCATTCCCATTTAAAAAAAAAAAATCCTTGTATCAAGACTCCACGTATAGTCAAAGAATCCTTGAATTAGAGCAAAACAACAGAGGCTAGAATTCAGCTCTTTACATTACATTTGTGGCACTAATTCTTCTAGTGGCTGTTTGGGAAGTCCCCAACACAGACATAACGTCATTGCAAACCAGGAGGCCGAGCAGAGCGGTGGGAAAGAGAGCCCATGTTCAAAAGGAAATATCCAAAATAATAGAATGGAGGGTCTAGAAAATCGCCATCATGAATGCCTTTTTTGTGGTCTCATTTTCCCCAAGGTTGCTCTGGTATGAAAGTCCTCTTTAAGGAGATAACATGAAAAGAAGTAAGTGGTGGCAAAAAAAATCCACTCATGTAATGGCCTTGTGTTCTTTGGCTATTTCAATGTAATGTTTATCTAATAAATAGCATTTCAGCACCAAACAGTAGAGCTGTGTCTGCACTCCTGGGCCAAAAGGCTGGACCTCCTTCAGGTCTTGCCAAGCTCTCACTGCTGAAAAAAGGTCCTGTTTTAATGAAAAGAGATACTATATGCCTGGAGCCAGCACTAGTGAGGGCTGTTTAATGTTTTCATGCTTCTGTGTAGCATTTAAGTCTTCAAACAGAATCACAATTTCATGTGTGTATGCATACATTCATGAAAAAATGTGATTTTAATAAAAATTCATAGTCCTTCAATAATTAAAATCACCCAGATAGTGCATTTTTGAAATATTCTATACAGTTACTTCTTGTTCTAAACTATTTGAGGGTGTCTGTGATGTGATTGGTTCATTTGTATAATAACAAAAGTGAATATTTTGATGTCAATGTTAAAAAAGAAGGAAAAAAAGAAGACTAATGTGTGGTTGTGAAGTTTAAAAAAATACTAATTCCAGAAGAGAGAAAATGAAACCTATGTCCAATTACCTACCTCAACCTTTAGACAGTCAACACATCTAGATAGTATCTGAGTCAGAGAAAATTCTAGAAATGTAGTCTCTGACCTTGCTATTCTCCAGTGGAGGGAAATGTGTTTTGAAAAGAGTTAGGTAGATTTCCATCATGGTGGAATGAAGAGGTGAATGGGAGAGGGTAGGTGTGCTGGAGATGAACATTAAAGAGAATAAAATGTAGTACATTAAAAATGACCGCAACCACAGAGAGAAAATACATGATTTTTTCTTGTTTACTTAATCTGTCTCTGTAAACTGAGAAGATGTTTATGTGGTTCTAAGGCAGCATTTCTACTCTGACACAGTATATGGATTTGGTTTATGGACCAAGGAGTTTCAGGCAGGAAAATGGGAAAGAGAAACTTGGAGGGGAGTTTGTTAGTGTTCTTATCATCAGTCTGAACTTCTTAATAAACCCTTACATACTCATTCATGCATTCCGTTCATTAAAAGAAAACTATTAGGCACTTTCTGGGAGCATTAGAAAGGGTAGCGACGCTGAAACAAACAGGTCCTTCCCCTGAGGAGTTTAAGATTAGGTTTAAATTATGGTACCAGTTAGGCATAGTCTATATGCCTTGCAACTCATTTTATTTAATTATTTAATTAACATTTTGGGGGGTGGGAGGGGTGGTTTTTATTTTGACTCTGTAACACTCAGGCTCCAGCAGTCAGCAGGCTATTCCATGCAATGCTGGCATTGCTGTATAGTTCCACCGCAACCTGAATATTCACATATTCATCAAGTGTTTCCTACACCCTCTTATTAAATACCTGCTGACTACGGGCCGGTACAGCTCTAGACACTGGGCAGAGTGAACGAACAGTTCAGCATTTATACCCGCTAAGCTTTTATTCTTGTGATGGAATAATTATGTGAGTGAAACTTGCTCAGTCATGTCCAACTCTTTGTGAACCCATTGACTATAGCCTGCCAGGCTCTTCTGTCCATGGAATTCTCCAGGCCAGAATACTGGAGTAGGTAGCCATTCCCTCTCCAGGGGATCTTCCTGATGCAAGGCTCAAGCCCAGATCTTTTGCATTGGAAGCAGATTCTCTAGTGTTTGAACCACCAGGGAATCTGGGATAATGATGCATGCATGTGTCCCGAGTCACTTCAGTCGTGTCTGGCTCTTTGTGACCTATGGACTATAGGCCATCAGGCTCTTCGGTCCATGGGTTTCTCTAGGCAAGAATACTGGAGTGGGTTGCCATTTCCTTCGCCAAGGAATAATAGGCCCCAAATGGTCAGCCCACAAAGTATAAGAGAAACAGCTTTTTAAAGGAAAAGTCAGATGCTCTATCAGAAAGAGGGAAGGGGTGATGGGAAATCAAAAGTGATAGATGTCTGGTACAGTCCTCACCTAATATTCAGCTTGACACATCTCGTGTCTGTCACCCAGCATTTGACTTCAGACCCTGCTGTTTTCTTCTTCCTGGCCCAGTGCACTCCTGGATAACAGTCTCACTGCTTTAACCCAACCCCAAGATCTCTCTTTTCTACACCCTGACCCAGTGAACAGTCCCTGTTCCAGGGCGTCCTGGCCATTAGGGCAGGACGTGTACATGAGAACCAGGAGGCAAGGTGTGGGGCTGACAGCAGCAGGGGGAGTGGAGATGGGACTGGGGAAGGGAAGAACTCACTGTAAAGGGTGAGGACAACTTTACAAATAGAAATGACAAAGTACGATAAATGGCAGTAATGCCAATGAAAGCTAAATCAGCTTAAAGCAGGAAGAAATTAAGGGAATACTATTATTTTTAATAGAGAAAAAAATGAATCAAGTGACATGAAGGAAAGGTAGGGGAGAAAAGTCCACTGCAGTGTTTCTCAGAGTGTAGGCCTGGGGACCACATCATCGGCATCACCTGGAAGTTTGTTTAAAATCTGCACTTGTCAGAAATCCTGTGAATAGAATCCCCCAGATGGATCTGATACAGGATATTTTTTAGGCCTTTTGTTCTAGAGGATGATGGATTCTACCCACTTGGTGATCCATTATTCTTTTAAAATAAAGTGCTGATACTTTGGCCCCCTGATGTGAAGAACTGACTCATTGGAAAACACCCTGATACTGGAAAAGATAGAAGGCAAAAGGAGAAGTGGGTGGCAGATGATGAGATGGTTAGATACTGTCACCAACTCAATGGACATGAATTTGAGCAATCTCAGGGAAATAGAGAAAGACAGAGGAGTCTGGTGTGTTACAGCCCATACGGTGGTGAAGAGTTGGACACAACTTAGTGATTGAACAACAACATGAAGGAGAACGACAATGATATTCTCTAGGTCCAAGCATGTTGCTGCAAATGGCATTATTTCATTCTTTTTTAATGGCTGAGTAATATTGTCAGCTTCCATGGTGACTCAATGGTAAAGAATCTGCCTGCCAATGCAGGAGATGCAGATTCAATTGCTGGGTTGGGCAAATCCCCTGGAGAAGAAACGGCAACCCACTCCAGTATTCTTGCCTGGGAAAACCTGTGGACAGAGGAGCCTGGAGGACTATGGTCCTTGGGATCGCAAAAGAGTTGGACACAGCGACTAAAAAACAGTAACAGTCTTTTAGCAATTCGTAAGATGCTTCCTTTCTGATCTCTTTTTTCTATTCCTTCTTCCTTGTTTTCTGTAATTTTGATCTGTAGCCCATGAGCATTATACAAATTGTCAATTTGTAGGTCAATGAACATAGATAGAAAAAAGAAAAAGACAAAGAACAGCTTGAAAGTTCTTAGGAGAAGTCACATGAATCAATCTAAACTTCAGCTTGTGACCTGCTTGTTCACAAAAATGCATGTCATTTATTTGAGCAGACATGTAATGGAGAACGGGATTGCACAACCTTTGTTGTACACTATCTCACACATACACAGAGACACATGCAAATATTATAGAATTCAAACATTAAACTTTTCCATCTGAAATTAAAAGATAAAATTAAAAGATAACAGTTTTTAAAATATGTATTTTTCTGCAAATAACATGTTAATGCTTTAACTTGGCAAATGTGCAGAGAACATGTTCAATGTGAAGGAAAAAGACATCAGTTGCAAAGAAAACAATAGAAAATAAATAACAGTGGACAGTTTTACACGATATTAATATTTAGAGCTTCCCTGGTGGCTCAGAAGGTAAAGAAAGCACCTGCAATGTGGGAGACCCAGGTTCGATCCTTGGGTTGGGAAGATCTCCTGGAGAAGGGAATGGCTACTCACCCCAGTATTCTTGCCTGGTGAATACTATGGATAGAGGAGCCTGGCAGGCTACAGTCCATGGGATTGCAAAGAGCTGGACAGGACTGAGCAAGTATCACACATGATATTTATGTGCCAGGTCTTAAGTACTTGACATATGGATTTACTCAGTCCTCATAATGGCCCTGTGAGTTACGGGCTGCCGGCAGGCCCATTTTAAAGATGAGGATGAGGCCGTGAGAGGCACGATCTTGCTAAAGATCACACAGTCTGGATTCGAAGCCAGGGAGTAGAGACCAAGAATCTCAGTTCTTAACCTCCATCCTCTGCCTTAACCTCTGCTTCTAACCATTCTTCAATCCTTTCCTTGGGCATTCAAAATGCCATGGTGCTCCATGGTCCTCTGCTAGGGTGCAATAAAAGCATCATTTTGTTAGGCAGGAAGTTAGCTGAGAGCAATGAGAGGTGACCCCTTCAGTTAAACATCCAATGTGGGAGACCTGGGTTCGATCCCCAATTCCAGTATTATTGCCTGGAGGAGCCTGGTAGGCTACAGTCCTCAGGGTCACAAAGAGTCAGACATGACTGAGCGACTTCAGTTTCATTGAAAATGGTTTCTTCCTCACTGCTGTTATAGGCAATTTGGTTGGTGTTTGTCTTGTAGCGCTGCTCACATTCTGCCCTGGATTGTGGGTAGAGTACTTGTAGCTCCTTTTTACTATATTGCAAACTTGTTGAAGGTAGTAATCATGTCTTTAAATAGCCACACAGATATAAAATGTCTGGCACAGTGCTTGGGACACTGTATCTCATATTCTCATTGTATTTCATCCCTTCCCTTCCCTTTTCCTTTAGCAAGATGTTTTGCTTATAGTATATGTTTACTAAGTGTATGTTAAGTAAATGAGTAACTGATACAGGAACTGTTGGAGGCTTTTGTTAATTTGTATTACTTTTTGGTCTAGATAGACAAACTTAGAAAAAAGTTCCTGGAGGCACTTAGAAGGCAGAATGGAGATGCTTTATCTTTCTTTGTCAACAATCACAACGCTAAGATCTTGACTGCTTAGTTTTGGGATATTTTTAGAAGAAACAAGCATTTAATTGAGTATATAAGAGGCACAAAAATTTCTCCAGAGAACTAAGGAAGGACACAAATGGGACAATGTTTTCCTAACATCTTTTAAAGATGTTTCCTCTAACATCTTTTAATTGCTTCAAATTTCTGTTTGATTCTGTTTGTTCAGTATATCTTTAGATCAGATACAGCTTTACTTCCATAACTGTAATTCCAAGGAGATCAATATTTTTCATCAATTTTTATAGTGATTTCCCTTAGTGACAATTTCATTCTATGTGTTTTGCTTGTTTTAGGTGATAGGGTTATCCTATGAATCTTTATAACCCTTTGGATCACTTTCCAGTTCCTTGAATTGAGATTAAGTTTCCTTCAATTCCATCGTGATGTGTAACCTTGGCTTTGCAAGGTCCCTCCTGTAAAACATCAACTTAATTGGATAATGATCACTCATCCATGTAGTTTTCTTATAAACATCCCTTATACAACTGGATGCAATTTCTTCAGAAATCCAGGAGGATTCTACCTGGGAAAGAAATCTCTTCCAGATATACCTTTGAGATTATGTTCTAGAATTATGATATAAAACTACAAAACAGTCGTGTTCTAATGTTGACTAGGCAGCCATGGCCACGATAGCAAACATAAACTCACATTAAAAAACCCCAACTTTAAAAATGCATTCAATTGTCCAAATGTTTCTTAACATCCAGATGTTTGGCATTACCAGAACAAAACATCTGGATAGCAATCAAATGTTTTTAGTTATCACCAGCATATTTTGCTTCCTATAAGACCCTATAAGAGCCTCAAAGATATTATCAAATTTTTCTGATAATCACCTCCACAGTCCATGTAATCAAGGTCACAGAAATCTTAAACATGAATTGCTTCCCACTTTTGAACAACGCTGTCTGTTGTGGGCTCTCAACCAGAGTGAATGTATAGTGTGTACATTTCTTCTGAATGCACTGCATTCCAGTCTCACAAGTGGGGACTTTAAATAGCAGCTTATCATTATGTCAAAATTCCTTAATGCTTTTACACCAGAAAGAAGGCATATAAGGAAAATAAGAAATCGAACTGCTCTTGACCATCACATTGCTATTTTTGTGGTTCACACAGTGACCTCTGTGAATCATAATTGTTCAACTATACAAGACAGCTGGTACATTTAAAAGATGAGTTCTTTAGAAATTGGTTAAACAAAAGGATTCATTTGGAACTAGTGCTAATGGCTTTCTGTTACATAATATTAAATGTGGAAAACTTCTATGCATATGCCCTATGGCATTATATAAAAATAACCTCTCTCAGTGCAGCTTGATCACCAGGTAACTTTACTGAAGGTAACAAGTAACAGTAATTTGTGGCTATGCAGCTTTAACAACGGAAACACCCCAGAAAGGCAACCTAGTGAACTCTCTTTAGTTAACAATCAGGCCCCTTTCATTCTTTTGAATTATAAATTTCCAGAGGCGAAAAGAGGGAAAAGACCCACAAATATTTTGCCTCAATTAATTTGAACAGGATGCTGGAATGGATGTGTCAGACTTGACCATTACTAAACCTGGTATGTAATTACAGCAAAACATCTTGTAGGATCTTGAAGCAATCATTTTTATTTTTCATTCCTATTTGGTGACTAAAAATTACCATTTCAAATTTCAATGAGTAATTCACACCAATTTTGCATACTTAAGAAGTCACGGAGACCTAAAGATAGAATAAAAATTTACAAAAGTACTCAGGTGGAGCTATTTGTGGTTCTTGACTAGGACATTTCAAAGTTAGCACTACTTTATTTTGAATAATACAAAGTTGGTAAATAGAAAAACATGTATCCTTTATTACTCCTCAATTTCTTATACTGTATAGTACCTTTAGAGGAAGGAGAGAGCATTTCAAATGAGGGTGACCACAAATACCCACCTACTATTTACATTCTAGAGAACTTAAAAGAAAGAAAAGAATGGAACTCCTAGCCCTGGTTCCTTTTCAGAGGAGGGAAAGGGGAAAGCAGAAGTAGGGAGAAACTTCAGGACGGCTAGGCAGCTGTGTCTAGACATTTTAGGGGAGGGGTAAGGGACTAGACAGGCTGTCACTTGATGATAGGAGTGGCCACTTCATTGTTGAGTTTTAGCTGTTGTAGGATCTCTAAACTTCTGATTTCTGGTAGGGACCAGAAGTGCTAAATATCCTGAGAGAAGGAGGAAATCATATTGCCCTAGGAGTTCCAGTTCAGTTTTTCCAGACTGCAGAGACAAAATGTTTGCCTGAGCAATGAAACTTTTGGGTGGTCATCCAAGATAGGCTGGAAAGCCTTCTGAGGTTCTCCAATTGCTACTTATCATTCACCATAATTCTTATAATTATAGGTTTGTCTGATATGATCCTTGATCCATTATGCCCTTTACATATATATCAATTTTTCTATTTTATAATTGTCCTAGGAGTGATTTAAAGCTATGCTATTATAGAATTTAAATTGGAAAAAATAAATTTAGAAAAGTTATAAAATGTTACCTCTGAAATGTACACATATCCTTTATATAACTATCATTCCACTGGGTTTAACACAGTGGGATGTGTTAAAATACTGTAAGTAAATTGTGACTTTTTCTGTGATTAGTGGAAAGTTTTTCCTAGGATTTGGTTAAACTCTTGTGTGCAATCGCTGATGGGTTCCATAAGAGGGTGGGTTGGATGCTAGCTAATTTTAATTCTCAAAGATTCAGACTGCAGGGATTGTTTCAGGTGCTCAGACCCATCAGAAGAAAAGAACCAACAAGCAGAAGTACTAGAGGATTGTCACACTTTATCTGCTTCTTTTTCCACAATCCAGTTTGGAAGGTCAGTTCAGGTGTTGTCCCTGCTAATTGCTTCATGCATATGCAGTGCTGTGCTGCAGAAATTCAGGCTTAGGCAGAAAGCCGGCCAGTCTCCCACTGCACCATTCTAGGCTTTGCTTAATGCTGTGAACCCAGATAGTGCTCCAACCTTAGCCGTCTAAGCTCAATACAAAGTCAGCCCAACTTTGGTATAACAAGGCACAGAGCACTTGCTTTCCCCCAAGGTGAGTTCTCACAGCTGGGAGAAGGCAGAAACACAGAGTAAAACAAATTATTAATGGCTGCTTCCTTCAGAAAAGGATACTCTTTTGCTTTGCTTTTAGATGGGTGAGCTCTGAGGCACTAGAAGAGCCATTTCCATAGCATCACTTGTTTTGGAGTAATGGAAAATAGTTTGGCAATTTCTTACAATTATTTTTATTTTATATTATTTGATACATTTATCATAGGACTCGCTATCCCTCTGTTAGGTATTTAGCCATGATAAGACTTGAGAAAAATGAAGTCTCTCAATCATGTCCGACTCTTTGTGACCCCATAGACTGTAGCCTACCAGGCTCCTCTGTCCATGGAATTTTCCAGGCAAGAGTACTTGAGTGGGTTGCCATTTTATGTTCACACAAAATAGGGGACACCTCTATTCATAATCACCCATCATGGGAGACACTTCAAATGCCCTTCCATGGGTGAATGAGTAAGCCTCCATTCAAAGGAATACTACTTAGCAATAAAAAGGAACAAACTATTAATATATACAGCCACTTCAGTGAATCCCAAAGGCATTATGCTGAGTGATAGAAGCCGGTCTCATAGTTGCATAATTTATGATTCCATTTATATGATGTTTTCAAAAATATGTATTTATAACTATAGCAACAGAGAATGGATCATTGTCAGGGGCTGGGTGTGAGGGATGAGGATTGACTGAGAGTGATGGAACTAGTCTATATTCTTACTGTGGTGTCAAAACACACTGTTACAGACATAGGGAACAGACTTGTGGTTGGTTGTCAAGGGCGACAGGGCTGGGGGAGGAATGGATTGGGAGTTGGGGATTAGCAGATGTAGACTATTATACATAGGATGTAGAAACAACAAGATTCTACATGCAGCACAGGGAACTATATTCAATATCCTGTGATAAACCATAATGGAAAAGAATATGAAAAATAATGTACATATATATGTATAACTGAATCACTTTGCTGAACAGCAGAAATTAACATAACATTGTCAATGGGGGATAATGAGAACACCTGTCTTGTGTGCTAAGGTTTCTACTGAGAGAACACACATGAACTGTTTAGAATAGTGTCTGATGGTGGTAAGTGATGTGTTTACTCAGATTATTACTGTAAGAACTCAAAGCTTTTCAGGCAGAGTGGCTCATGTAAGGCCTGGTCAAGGTGACTTGTCACTCGTGGACCTGTGACGTCAGGGGCGCTATTATGAGCCCTTCCTGAAGCCTGATATGGAAGGAAAGAGAGGACCACTCTCCTTTGGAAAGTTCAGGAGCTAAGATCATGCACCTCAGGTCTTGCTGGGGGAGAACATAGACTTCCATTTGGAGAAAGCAGGGGAGGGAAGGAGAGAGAGAGACTGGGAATTCTATTATTATTAAATCTCTGATTCTAGCCATGCCAGAAGTCAAACTACTATTAGAGGTTTTAGTTCTATGAGTCAATTAGAACTCTCTTTCAGTAAAACTAGATAAATTGGGTTTCTGTCATTTGCAGCAGAAAACTAAGTCCAGAAGGACATAAAAGATGCTGTTTTTGTTACTGAGTATTCACTTAATTGCCTTCTCTTTGGTTTTCCTTTGGGAACCCATGCACCTCTCCACTCTTTAAGTCCTGGGTTGTGGCACTTGGCTTGAACAATCAGTGAATTCCATCTTCTTGGCTACAATGATTGGTTCGGGAAGTGGCACAAGGCATAATCCATGTTGGAGGGACTCCATTTGGGGGTTTTTATGGGAACTATTGGAAATATGAAACTAGATTTTCCCTAGAGTTACAATACCAGAGGTTGCCAGCCCAGAGCTCTTGGGGCCATTATGTGAAAAGGGCCCGTCTGGAAGCAAAACCCACACAGAAAATTTGAACATGGAGAGATCAAGACTGATGACATCAAGGTTCAGAACAGCTGAGGTTAAGAGGTTCAGGAAGCTTAAAAAGCACATTAAAGAGAGTTGTTAATCAGCCACAGAGCACACATGTTTAGAATCTTGCTAAATCACGGTCAACTTCAACAGATTTTCTCAACTGGTTTTTTGATCCAAAAGAAGACTTTGGACTCAGTGTTGGCCAAAAGAGAAGTTATTCCTGCCATTTGCTCCATTAAATGGAAAGGTTAAGGCCACTTTCATTGAAGTAATGATAAAATCAGAATTTCAAACCTGAAAAGGAGGGACCCTAGACTTTATCTAGACTGGTGGTTTCTGAGCTATGGGCCATGTAGTCTTTTTTACAAGTGGTCCTTGAACCCATATACATGATAAATTTTTCCCTGTAGGTGAAAGAAAGCACAAACCTGGCATGCATACACGAATTATACTTTTTCGGATGTACATAGATGCTACTACGATTCATTCTGCTAAGATAAATCTGGGCTGAAAGTGTAGTAATTGTTTATCATTCTATTTTCTCAATCAGGATTGAGTAAACACAACATTTGGTAAGGAGGAGGGTCAGAAGATTTTTCAACACTATAAAATTTCATGTAACTGAAAAGATTTTAAAACACTTCCCTTGGCCAAAATGTTGATTTCTATTAATTGAAGAAACTAAGAGGTTGCATGACCTGTCTGAACATTTGTCTGTGATACTTTTGCTACCCATCATGGCTATTGAAAGGCAGCTACCTAAGTGACATGGTACCCATGAGGCAAATGGGGACGTGAGAGTCTTATGGATGGTTACAGCTCCTCAACCCATCTCCTACCATCACCGGCCACATCCTGCAGCTTCACCCGTCATGTTGTCCCCCTTCTGCCTTGCTCTCTGCGCATCTCTCTCATGAGTTTCTTCCCTTGTTTTGGAAAGGTTGTGCTTTCTCTTATCCCAGTGGTTGCCTCTGTCTGTAATGGTCTCCACCCTCTGCCTCCTCTCTTCTCCCCGCTCAGCTCAGGAATCATCTCCCGGTCAGGGCAGCTTGCCCCAGCTCCTGTTCAAGTCAAGTGCTATGTCATAAGTCTTCCATGAGAGCATGGCTTTCCTTCTGACTGCTCTCAGCATCTCTCTGTGCTCTTGGGCTGTGGGTGGAAGTATCCTGAGAGCAGGGTTGTCCATTTTTGTCTGTTTCTGTCTTTGCAGTGCCCGTACCTGATAAAGTCAGTTGCACCATTGAGGCAGGCTGTGAAGGTGTTTTAAGTTCCCACTGTCTGTGTCCCTCTGCCTCCATTGTGCCCCTTTTTGTATATCTTTTTGGTTTGCTTTCTACTTTTTCTGTCCTTAGACCTAGTCTTGGAACTCTTCAAGGGCAGAAACTGTATTGCATTTATCTTTCTATCACCAATACACGTATCTATTTTTATCCAAAATGTGAATAGAAGGCACACCTGCACAGTTGTGACATAACCAGAAAACTATGTCCTATATACAGCCCTGTCCTAAAAATAGCCCGGCACATGCTCTGGTTTAATCTGACTCAGATGCTTCATACCAGAGCATTTCAGGAATAGGCCTGTTTTTATACACTAGTTAAAATCCAGGAATTGAGTTAGTACCTTCAAGCCACTGCTAAGATAAGATCAATATATTACTCCTGGGTTTAACTGGAAGCAGAGGCTCCTTAAGCCTGGGACCTTCTGTGGCTTCACAAACACCCCCCTCTCTACTCAGCCTGAAGTGAAAGCTTTGGGAGTGAAGGACACGTGGCCTGGGAGACCACCCAAGAATAGTGCCACATTTATCGCCTCATGAAAGCTAAACTTTGGAGTTACACACCCTAGGTTTGAACCTAGCTTTGTTAATGAGCAGCTGTGTGGCCTTGGCTGGCTACCAGGTCTCTCTGAGTTTTGTTTCCTTCACAGCTAGGTGGAGAGGACAATAGTTCCTACCCCAACGGGCTGTCGGGAGCGTGGCTGAAACCCTGCAGGTAAAGAGCTCTGCCCAAGGCCAGATGGAGGTGACTGCAATCATGGCTTCTCCCCTGAGCTCAGGAGGGGTGCGTAGGGCTACTGGGTGTAGCCTGAGTGGGACCAATATTCTGGATTGGGGAAAGTTTGCCAAGTCTTTTTCTGCAGTGTGGTAAGTGGGCGAAAATTAACAAAGATCCTGGGGAATAGAGAATAAGCCAGTGGTGACCATTTGGTCTTTTTTGGGGAAAAGTAGAGGAGGTGGGTATGTTGGAGTGTGGTAACTTGAAGATAAAGAGGGGACAACCGATAGACATTTGGGGACAGCAGGAAGCTTGCTCCGATAAGAATAAAGTCTCAAAAGACCTTGAGGGAAGAAGACGGAGTAGATACATGTAAAATACAGTTCAGTGCAGATCCTCTGATAAACAGCAAGCGCCTCAGAACTTCCTGGCAGCTGCAGACCATTGGTATTTTTATTGTAGATTTTAAGTAGGGGTCGGGTTTGTGATGTTTTCTTTGTGTGATGCCTCACTTACATGCTCATTTCCACTGAGATCTGATGTTTAATTATTGCCTTTTTAAATGGTGAGGATTCAGATTCGATAATGGAGTGAGAGTATGTTATAAAGTACAACACAAATGTGAAGAATAATCATTAAAGCTTTCTAACTCCAACAAACTGTTTCCATCAGTTCCTTCTAATCCATTCTCCAGACTCATTTGGGGCTTATTCCTGAAACACAGTCTGCTCACATCTTTCCCTTACTTGTAGTTCCTCTGTCTCAATACTTAGAGCAGTAATTGTCATTTTCCTGAAATTCTTAACTTTTTGTTAAATGGTTGAAAACAGCAAATGGTACAGAAAAGCAACAAAGCTTTTCCTTACTTCTTCCTTCCCCAATCCTGCTCCTCAGAAAAAACCACTTTCAATTCTCTTAGCTCTTCAATTTCTCTTTGGGTTCTACATAAATACTATGCTTACAATAGTATTTGATTTATCAGTGTTTTTACTGTATCTGTTGACTTTCAGCATACCCAGACACAAAGACACAGGACTATTCTTTTTTTCCCCTGAGTCATTTGAGAACTGGCTGTAAATATCCTGTTCTCTTACTCTTTAATACTTAAGTGTGTATTTCTTAAGAACAAGGATGCTCTCTTATGTAATCATAGTACAGTTATCAAATCTAGCAAACTGCACATTTGTATAATGTTATCTAATCTGTAGTCCATTTGCCATTTTTATCAATTGTCATAGTAGTGTATCTTGCAGACTCTTTTTTTCCCCTCCAGTATAGTATGCAGAACCACAGATTGTATCTTGGGGGGGGGGGTTACATTTCTTTAGTCTATAATTTGGAATAATTCTTCAGATTTTCTTTGTTTTTTCCCAACGTTGGATTAGGAAAAAAGAATTATAGGCCCTTAGTTTTATAGACTGTTTCTTGATGTGAGTTTTATGATATTTTGTCATGACTGGATTCAGTTGTACATTTCCAGCATGGATACTACAAAAGAGGCCCTGTATCCTTCTCAGGGCATCACATCAGAGGCTTATGACGTTAATTCTGGTCATCTGACTTTGCTATTGTCCAGTTTCTTCCTTGAGTGTAGAGCTACTATTTTTCCTTTGCAGTCCTTGGAAAGACACTATAAGGACATGTGCATATCTGGGTCCTCATCAAACTTTCTCCCCTAGATTGAGCATCCATTGATGAATTTTTATTAAGCCAATCTTTACTATGCTGGTTACAAAAATGGTGATTTTCCACATCCATCACATCCTCCACTTTTATTAACTGACATTTCACCAAAAATGAAGAGCCCTCCTCCCACTTTCCTCTTCCATTAGCCACCCCTACCCTTCATTGTCCCTCTGTCCTTTCCCCAGTCTGAGAGCCAGTCTATTTGAAGGGCTGCTGCTCACTCTTGGTGGTGTCAGGTCAGAGGGATGGAGGTGATGGCAACCAGTCTACTTTACACATACCGCCATATGTATGTGCATGCACACACACACAGTTTAAAGGGAAAGCTGAAGAATTAAAAAAATGAATTCATTAATTTTTGGTTGCTTGGGTCTTCGTTGCTTTGCATGGGCTTTCTCTGGCTGAGGCGAGCAGTGGCTACTTTTTGCTGCATGCACAGGTTTCTCATTGAGGGGGCTTCTTTTGTTGGGGAGCAGGCTCTAGACTTGAGAGCTACAGTAGTTGCAGCATGTGAGCTAAGATCATGGCATCTGGTCCCATCACTTCATGGCAAATAGATGGGGAAACAATGGAAACAGTGACAGACTTTATTTTCTTGGGCTCCAAAATCGCTGCAGATGGTGATTGTAGCCATGAAATTAAAAGACATTTGCTCCTTGGAAGAAAAACTATGACAAACCTAGACAGCTTATTAAAAAGCAGAGATATCACTTTTCCAACAAAGGTCTGTCTAGTCAAAGCTATGGTTTTTCCAGCAGTCATATATGGTGTGAGAGTTGAACTATAAAGAAAGTTGATCGCCGAAGAACTGATGCTTTTGAACTGTGGTGTTGGAGAAGACTCTTGAGAGTCCCTTGGACAGCAAGGAGATCAAACCAGTCAATCCCAAAGGAAATGGGTCCTGAATATTCAGTGGAAGGACTGATGCTGAAGCTGAAGCTCCAATACTTTGGCTACCTGATGCCAGGAGCCAACTCATTAGAAAAGACCCTGATGCTGGGAAAGATTGAAGGTGGGAGGAGAAGGGTATGACAGAGGACGAGGTGAATGGATGGGGTCACTGACTCAATGGACATGAGTTTGAGCAGGTTCTGGGAGATGGTGAAGGACAGGGAAGCCTAACATCCAAGGGGTCGCAGAGAGTCAGATTTGAATGAGCAAATGAACAACAGTGAAAGAAGGAGATGGATGGCTCATGCCTTCAGTTCAGTTCAGTTGCTCAGTCGTGTCCGACTCTTTGCTACCCCATGAATCACAGCACGCCAGGCCTCCCTATCCATCACCAACTCCCGGAGTTCACCCAAACTCATGTCCATTGAGTTGGTGATGCCATCCAACCATCTCATCCTCTGTTGTCCCCTTCTCCTCTTGCCCTCAATCTTTCCCAACATCAGGGTCTTTTCAAATGAGTCAGATCTTCGCATCAGGTGGCCAAAGTATTGGAGTTTCAGCTTCAGATGAACACCCAGGACTGATCTCCTTTAGGATGGACTGGTTGGATCTCCTTGTAGTCCAAGGGACTCTCAAGAGTCTCCTCCAATACCATAGTTCAAAGGCATCAATTCTTTGGTGCTCAGCTTTCTTTATAGTCCAACCCTCACATCCATACATGACTACTGGAAAAACCATAGCCTTGACTAGACAGACCTTTGTTGACAAAGTAATGTCTCTGCTCTTTAATATGCTGTCTACATTGGTCATAACTTTCCTTCCAAGGAGTAATCATCTTTTAATTTCATGGCTGCAATCACCATCTGCAGTGATTTTGGAGCCCCAAAAAAGAAAGTCAGCCACTGTTTCCACTATTTCTCCATCTATTTGCCATGAAGTGATGAGACCAGATGCCATGATCTTAGTTTTCTGAATGTTGAGCTTTAAGCCAACTTTCTCACTCTCCTCTTTCACTTTCATCAAGAGGTTCTTTAGTTCCTCTTCACTTTCTGTCATAATGGTGGTGTCATCTGTGTATCTGAGGTTACTGATATTTCTCCTGGCAATCTTGAATCTAGTTTGTGCTTCATCCAGCCTGGCATTTTGCATGATATACTCTGCATAGAAGTTAAATAAGCGGGGTAGCAATATACAACTTTAATGTACTCCTTTCCAAATTTGGAACCAGTCTCTTGTTCCATGTCCGGTTCTAACTGTTGCTTCTTGACCTGCATACAGATTTCTCAGGAGGTAGCTCAGGTGGTCTGGTATTCCCATTTGTTGAAGAATTTGCCACAGTTTATTGTGATCTACACAGTCAAAAAGCTTTGATGTAGTCAATGAAGCAGAAATAGATGTTTTTCTGGAACTCTTCCTTTTTCTATGATTCAATGGATGTTGGCAATTTCATCACTGGTTCCTCTGCCTTTTCTAAAGTCTGCTTGAACATCTGGAAGTTCACAGTTCACATACTGTTGAAGCCTGGCTTGGAGAATTTTGAGCATTACTTTGCTAGTGTATGAGATGAGTGCAATTGTGCAGTAGTTTGAACATTCTTTGGTGTTGCCTTTCTTTGGGATTGGAATGAAAACTGACCTTTTCCAGTTCTGTGACCACTGCTGAGTTTTCCACATTTGTTGGCATATTGAGTGAAGCACTTTAAGAGCATCATCTTTTAGGATTTGAAAGAGCTCAACTGAAATTCCATCACCTCCACTAGCTTTGTTCATAGTGATGCTTCCTAAGGCCCACTTGACTTCACATTCCAGGATGTCTGGCTCTAGGTAAGTGATCACACCATCGTGATTATCTGGGTCATGAAGATCTTTTTTGTACAGTTCTTCTGTGTATTCTTGCCACCTCTTAATATCTTCTGCTTTTGTTAGGTCCACACCATTTTTGTCCTTTATTGAGCCCATCTTTGCATGACATATTCCCTTGGTATCTCTAATTTTCTTGAAGAGATTTCTAGTCTTTTCCATTCTATTGTTTTCCTCTATTTCTTTGCATTGATCGGTGAGGAAGGCTTTCTTATCTCTCCTTGCTATTCTTTGGAACTCTGCATTCAGATGCTTATATCTTTCCTTTTCTCCGTTGCTTTTCACTTCCCTTCATTTCACAGCTATTTGTAAGGCCTCTTCAGACAGCCATTTTGCCTTTTTTGCATTTCTTTTTCTTGGGGATGATCTTGATCCCTGTCTCCTGTACAATGTCATGAACCTTCGTCCATAGTTCATCAGGCACTCTGTCTATCAGATCTAGTCCCTTAAATCTATTTCTCACTTCCACTGCTCATGCCTTAAACTCCCAAATTCCCTGAAGTGTTTCAGGAAAGTATTTTTTTAAAAATTTTATTTATTTATTTATTTTTTCAGTGGGTTTTGTCATACATTGACATGAATCAGCAATAGATTTACACGTATTCCCCATCCCGATCCCCCCTCCCCCCTCCCTTTCCACCCGATTCCTCTGGGTCTTCCCAGCCCACCAGGCCTGAGCACTTGTCTCATGCATCCCACCTGGGCTGGTGACCTGTTTCACCATAGATAATATACATGCTGTTCTTTCACAACATCCCACCCTCACCTTCTCCCACAGAATTCAGGGAGTGGTTCAGGTTTAGCTGTTGCAAGCTTCTTGGTGTAGGAATCCTTTGTCCACTTGGATCAGGTCACAGGTGTTCCTGTAAACCTCTAAGAAGAGACATGTTGTTCTCTGTTTTGCAACTTTTATCTCCACTGGATGGAAAAATGCTACACTCTGAAAGGCCAGAGCTTTGAGAATGGGCTGTCCTGTATATTTTAGGTCATAGGCAACATTCTTAACTCTAAGCAAAAGCAATAGAATACAAAGTTTAAAATCAAAGAGACAGATATAGAGTCAGTGTTTGTTCTTCCTTATTCCAGTGCTTTGAGGATCCATTTATCTCAGGATTAGCCTGAGATTGCAAAGTAAAGTCTTGGGGGCAAACCAAACCAGACCCCAAACAAAAACAACCCTGCTATGATTTGAAGTTCCTAAGCTGTCTGAACCAGGATTTTTCTTGATTCTGCACAAACTAGAATGCAGAAATAAGCTGGGTGCTGAAGCTTCTATGATTGCAACTGTTACCTGTCAATCTCTGTTTTAAACTGTGTGTCTATACTTTTATATTTGTTTGTTGTTTAGTCACTCAGTCATATCAGATTCTTTGTAACCTTATGGACTGTAGCCTGCCAGGCTCCTCTGTCCATGGAATTCTCCAGGCAAGAATATCGGAGTGGGTTGCCATTTCCTTCTTCAGGTGGGATCTTCCCAATCCATGGATCAAACCTGGATCTCCTGAGGGTGCAGGCAGATTCTTTTACCATTGAGCCACTGGAGAAGCCCTTTATATTTGTATTTCTATTTATACCATATGTTTACCTAAACAGCCTAATTTTTACCACTGTTTGACCTTAAACTGAATTTGAGCATATAACATCCATTCTAATTTTCTGTATCAAGGACTTATTCTTTGGGTTTCCTCATAATCTAGTTAGAATAGAAAGATTAAAAAAACTCAAACTTTTGGAATCACTAACTGAAGCCCAAGCTCCTTACAAGGACACACAAGGGTCTTTATGATATGGTTTCTTCCTAACATTCCAACCCCATATCCTGATCCTCTCTCCTTCCAAACTACTTGACACTCCTTGACTGTACTGAGGTTTTCTTGCTGTCATGTCTTTGCCTGATGGTTCTCGCCTGGCGTGTACTTTCTTGACTTGCTTACCTGATGAAATTGTATTCATGCCTTCAGACTCAGCTCAGAAGTAATGTCCTTGGGGAAAGGTCACAGCAAGAGTCTGTTCATCTCTTCTAGCTGCATCTGGCCCCTCGTGCACCCCATGACCCAGGGCATGCTCATTCTCAGCATCTACTCCTTTTTCGTGATTCTTTGTCAGTGGTGATTAAAGGGCTTGGGCATCTTGCCTCTCTTTCTTCCCTGTGCCTACTGTAGTTGGAGGCATGTGCAAAGTACACAGTGATTGTAATTATTTGCCCAACTGTATGATGGTATGCTATTTCCATGAAATACGTTCAAATGCTGCCTTCCTGTTGACAAACACGTTTCCTGTTGAAGAAATCGAAGTGTCAAAAGGTATGGATGGAGCTACTTCTTTAGCAATTTGTAAAACTGCCTCAGTGTTGAAGCTCTCAGGACACTCTAAGGCATTGGTGGTGTTTTGAGGACTTTAAACTATTATTTTAAAAGTATAGCTGGGGAGGGAGCTTCATGAGGGTGGGAACATGTGTATACCTATGGCTGAATCATGCTGATGTATGGCAAAAACCAAAACAACATTGTAAGGCAATTATCCTCCAATTAAAAACAAAGTTCAGTTCAGTTCAGTCGCTCAGTCATGTCCAACTCTCTGCAACCCCATGGACTACAGCACGCCTGGCTTCCCTGTCCATCATCAACTCCCGGAACTTGCTCAAACTCATGTCCATCGAGCGGGTGATGCCATCCAGCCATTTCATCCTCTGTCATCCCCTTCTCCTCCTGCCTTCAATCTTTCCCAGCATCAGGGTCTTTTCCAATGAGTCAGTTCTTCGTACTCCTTTCCCAATTTGGAACCAGTCTCTTGTTCCATGTCTGGTTCTAACTATTGCTTCTTGACCTGCATACAGATTTTTCAGGAGGCAGGTCAGGTGGTCTGGTATTCCCATTTCTTGAAGAATTTGCCACAGTTTATTGTGATCTACATGGTCAAAAGGTTTGGCGTAGTCAATGAAGCAGAAGTAGATGTTTTTCTGGAACTCTCTTGCTTTTTCTATGATCCAACGGATGTTGGCAATTTGATCTCTGATTCCTCTGCCTTTTCTAAAACCAGCTTGAACATCTGGAAGTTCAAAGTTCACATACTGTTGAAGCCTGGCTTGGAGAATTTTGAGCATTACTTTGCTATTGTATGAGATGAGTGCAATTGTGCAGTAGTTTGAACATTTTTTGGCATTGCCCTTCTTTGGGACTGGAATGAAAACTGACCTTTTCCTGTCCTGTGGCCACTCGTGAGTTTTCCACATTCGTTGGCATATTGAGTGCAGCACTTTAAGAGCATCATCTTTTAGGATTTGAAAGAGCTCAACTGGAATTCCATCACCTCCACTAGCTTTGTTTATAGTGATGCTTCCTAAGGCATTCCTTTCTCATTCCAGGATGTCTGACTCTAGGTGAGTGATCACACCATTGTGGTTATCTGGGTCATGAAGATTTTTTTTTGCATAGTTCTTCTGTGTATTTTCTTAATATCTTCTGCTTCTGTTAGGTCCATACCATTTTTGTCCTTTATTGAGCCCATCTTTGCATGAAATGTTCCCTTGGTATCTCTAATTTTCTTGACGAAATCTCTAGTCTTTCCCATTCTATTGTTTTCCTCTACTTCTTTGCATTGATCAGTGAGGAAGGCTTTCTTATCTCTCCTTGCTATTCTTTGGAACTCTGCATGCAAGGTATAACTGTATCAAACCACTTTATAGCAAGTCTATAACCAGAAAGGGAAAATATGTCTTTGTGTTTATTGTCCTAACAGTACCAAAGTTTACTTAAGCATTTCCACATTGTTGGCTGTTCCACCAATAATATAATTATTCTATTAATTTGGGGACATTTAAATTGTTTCCAATTCTTGTTACTATGAACAATATTATGGAAAGCATATTTCCCCACATATTTTAAAATTATTTCCTTAGGATTGATTATCCAAATTACAAAATCTGTGCCAAATAATACAAATATCTTTTGTTTTTGTATCGTGAATCATGATATTTATTACTGAACTACCATCAAAATTGATTTTACCAGTACACTATTCCTCTATTCCTGCCAGAAATACTGCTGCCCTTTTGCCTCACTCTTGCTGTTTTTTTTTTAAATTTTGACTAAATGCTATTTCAATCTAGGTATTTTAATTTTGAATTATCTGTAAAGTTTCTAATTATTATTCTTGATGGGAAACGTACTGAGACAGAAAATTTAAAAGTCTGCTTTTAAACTTAATTCCCTTTCACAGTTCAAAATACTGGAACTTGACTGCTTTCCAACTCATAATTATCAAATTATCAAGTGATCAAAACGGGATATGATGAGTTCTAGCATCATTTTTTCATAAATTTTGTATTTCTTCTTTGTTTCACTTCCTGAAGCTTGTTGCTATAGTAAAAGTCACTGTGAATCACACGGCATCTATCCTGTGTTGGATAAGAAATAACTTCATCTCTGCAGTTGTCTGGCACATTTTGACTAAATATAAAGAGAAACTTTGAAGTGTCTCAAAGTTTTCTGGTTCCAAAATTTAGTTAAAAACTGAGTTTATTGCAAAAGCAGGCATGAAAGGATTCACTTGGTATTAGGGACTTCAGGTTCTTTGATTGAAAAGTAAGTATGAGGGAATGGAAAATATCCTCATTTCAATGCAATTAAAGGCTTGATGTCTTTTCCTCTTTGTTCTCTAGAAGAGATTGACAGTATAGTAAATGGAAATTCTATACTGACTCTCAGGCATTGTGTCTACATGATGCCAAGTTTTACAAGTGAACTGTAAATTTTGTTCTCAAACAGTTGCATGGATGGCTGATCAAATTGATCCACCTGCCTTAATGGATCATTGTGTAACAGGGTGGAAAAGCAGGAAACTTGATTGAAGCACCATTTTGATCAGAGACTGAAATCACATGATGTGAGTGCTCAGTCATTACGATGTCCTTCAGTAACTCTGTCCTGTGTGACTTCATCTCACTGTGGAGTCAGGAGCTCTGCTAACCTCACCTTAGTCATGCTCATGACAAATAGAATCATTTCTCATAGTATCAACATTTCATGTCACTTGACAAAATGTTGAGTTTTCCCCAAGACATGTAATACATGCAATACATTTTTGTTTTGAGAATTTTGATAATTTTTCCATGTAACTTTTGAATGAGGAGAATATATGTGGTTTTCTCAAGGCTGAGAATTAAACAATTCTCAAAAAATCAGAATTGGTTGTGAAAAAAAAATGCATGTTGATTTTATAGTTGTTTATCTCTTTACACTCCTAGCTCATTCTCAGCTTCTCCATCTACTTACTGGCTTACCTACTACCTCACCCATCTACCCACCCCACCCCAGAACTTGACCAACCCCTCGGGAAACACAAGGTGTCCTCTCCCTGCTAATGAGAGGAGTTTGGAAAGCATCTTCTCCTATAAGTGTTATTCCTTAAACAGTTGTTTCATACCATTCTTCAGGGTTAAATAAGGGAGCTGCTATAAAGAACCAACCAGTTAAGTGAGTGACTAGTCAAACTGACTCACCTGCATTAATGGATCATTGCATGCATGCTTAGTCATGTCCAACTCTTTGCAACGCTGTGGACTGTAGTCCGCCAGGCTCCTGTATCCATGGGATCTTCCAGGCAAGAATACTGGAGTGGATTGCTGTTTCCTTCACCAGGGGATCTTCCTGACCCAGGAACTGAACCCACACCTCCTGAGTCTCCTACATTGGCAGGCAGATTCTTTACCACTGAGCCACTTGGGACGCCCAAATAACAATTAAAAACAACAATAACCAACCACTTTTGCATTTAAACTTTAGGGCTGTAGTTCCTGGAGGTCAGCCATATCTTCCCTGCCCACGTGACAGCTTCCTGAACCAATCCTTATTTGGGGAGGAAATTGGGGGTGTAGTGGGGTCTGAAGGTTCAGAGTTGGAATGTTTGGTCTCCCTCTGCTAAAATCTTTATCTGGGTCTTTTAGTTATTTTCTTTCCAAGTTTTGTCTCTCCTTGACACTACTCCCATGCCTCCCACCACCCTAGCATAATTAGCCTGTCCTTTCTCCTCACTTGCTCCATTCACCTAAATCTGTTATTCAGAGGCTTCCTTAGTTCAGTCTCCTTGAGATGGATGTGTCTCCAGAATTACTGTGGGGCTTCGGCAGAAGCCAAAGTTAGTTACTTTCCACATGAGGGCTATATCTCAGCTATGATAGTTTCTCCCAATTCTGCTGCCCTTTCACCAGGCTGTTCTCTTGTCACTTTCCCTATGTTAGGCAGTTAGGGCTGTGCTGTGAGTAGGTCAACCTTCTCTTAGGAGGTCTTTTGACATTTGCCTTGGTCGTTTGGATTCTGGGCCCAGATGAACCCCCTCTGTAGTCTATGTAGGTAAATGACTATGTCAAAAAGTGGTACAAAAAATGATGTGAAAATGCACATTTGGAAAGTAAAGTCATTATAAATATGAATTATATCATTGACTTCTTAATAGAAACAAAATTTTCTGGCAGCAGGGAGTAGAAACATAAATTTAGTTTCTGAAGACTCATTACTTGATAGAAAATGTTCCATTTCAATATTTGTAAACAAACTTAAACTGCAGTTTCTTCATTAATTCTTTCATTTAGTTAGAATATATTAGTTGAGCATCTTTTATGATGTGGGTTTTGCACTAAGTGATGGAGATACAAAGATGAATAAAATAGTTCCCACCCACAGGGATGTAACAGTGTAAAAGAAGAGACAGAAAAAGAGGTCATCTGAAAATAGCATGATTCTATAAACAGGGTATACACAGGGGCTTAGGGAGAGTGAATAAACGAATAATGGAATAAATCAATGAATCTAGTTCCTTTAATGTAATAGAAAGCAAGTAATTCAATTTGTTACTTACTGGATGTGGCAGTTTGAAAGTAAGTCTGCAGTCTTTTTTTTTTTTTAACTTTTTTATTATTCTCTTTATCAAGGGATGGGCTTTAACATGCTTTCTCTTGAAGCTGGGCAGGATTTTTGACTATTTGTGATGGAAGTGATGCTATGTGACTTCCAAAGAGAAGATGTAAAGAGGATGCAGGGGCATCCTTGCTTGCTGAAACACTCATGCTGGAGCCTCAGCTGCCATCCTAGAGGAAGCCCAAGTTAGTCCTTGCATAGAGGCTTCATGGTAAAGCCCTAGGGCCGAGAGAGAGAGAGAGAGAGAGAGAGAGAGATGCTTGGCCAGACCCCAGTTTTTCCAACACCACTATTATTCCAGTTTTAGCACTATTTGACAGCAACCACATGGGAGAACCCAAGCCAGAATTACCCAGTGAAGCCCTTCTCAGATTCCTGACCTGCAGAAACCATAAGACATAATAAAATACTTGCTGTTGTTTAAAGTTGTTTAAAGACGCTAAGTATTGGGGAAGTTTATTATACAACAATAGGTAAATGGAGCAGATTTTTGATTATGTCTTTTAAAAAGTTTGTAGTGAGGTTCTGCAGTAACACAAACTTCAAACATATGGCATTAGCTTTGGGCCTAGGCAACAGACAGATGCTAGAAGAGCCTTGAAGAAATTGTTAGCAGAAGCTTGCTGGACCTTGAGGAATCTGTTGTAAAAGTTTAAAGGAAAATGAGAAAAACTTCATTGAAAACTGGAGGAAAGCAGATCTTTGATAGATGGTGATGGGAAGAATTGTCACCTAGATCATGTGGGAAAGAAGCGATACCAAATGAACTGATGGAGCCGGCTGAGAAAATTTTCAGGGAGAATGTCAAAAAGGCCAAATGCTTTCCTTCAAATGCAGGGGCTAAGATACAAATAGAAAGAGATAAGAACAAAATGCAACTGGGCAGTTTTCAATAAAAATTTAGAGAAAATATTAAGATGTTAAGATTCTCTAGGCTGGAAAATAAAACTGTTTCTTATTTGTAATTTAACTAGATGACAAGAAACTCTCAAATTTAGTAATAGTTTTAGAGTAAAGATCAAATTCAAGGCAGTTCTATGATATCTTTGGTTAAGACCTGAGAAAAATGTCAGGTGATACCTCCTAGATCCTTTCAAATAGACAAAACATCTTTTAAGGATCTTGAGGGCATACATCACAGGCTCCCTCTGTTTAACAATGCATGCTATACTAAGTCACTTCATCATGTCAGACTCTGTGCGACCCTATGGACAACAGCCCACCAGGCTCCTCCATCCCACAGGATTCTCTAGGCAAGAATACTGGAGTGGGTTGCCATTTCCTTCTCCCCTATTGTTTAACAATACGGCTTTTAAAAATCCCACACCTGGGCATATACCCAGAGAAAACCATAATTCAAAGTGATAAATGTGCCTCAGTGTTCATTGCAGCACTATTTACTATAGCCAGGACATGGAATCAATCTAAATGTCCATCAACAGAGGGAAGACAAAGAAGATGTAGTATACATATATTATCCCCTATACAATGGGATATTACTCAGCCACAAAAATGAACAAAATAATGCCATTTGCAGCAATATGGATGGACCTAGAGATTTTTGTACTGAGTGAAGTCAGTCAGACACAGAAAGACAAATATATGATATTGCTTATATGTGAAATCTAAAAGAAGAGAGTACAAGTGAAGTTATTTACGAAACAGAAGTAGAGTCACAGACATAGAAAAGAAACATGTGGTTACCAGGGGATATGGTTGGGGGAGGGATAAATTGGGAGACTGGGACTGACAGAGACACACTACTATATATAAAACATAACTAATAAGGGCCTGCTATATAGCCCTGGAGATTCTGCTCAATACTCTATAGTGGCCTATATGGTAAAAGAATCTAAAAAAAGAGAACGGATATATGTATATGTGTAAATATTCACTTATACCTGAAACTAACACAACCTTGTAAATCAATTATACTCCTACAAAATTTTTCTTAAAAAGAGAGAAAATAAGGCAAAATTAAAAACAACAACTGAAAAAAAAAAAAAAAAACTTAAGGGAGTTTTCCAACAGCAACTTCACAGGAAGCCCAAGGTAGAGAAGGTGGCTTATCTTAAAGAGATTTGTATAGTTTTTGTTCAATGGAGTGGTTTATACATTCATATACAAAAATCCCACAAATATTTTAAAGGAATTGTATCAGCTTGAACTGAAAAAGACAAAGACAAAACAAAATGAAAAGAGGCCTTTGTTCAAACTAGTATGACCAAGGAGGAGGCTGAGAAAACTACTCTGCTGCAAACAGGCTGGTTTTTATGGTAAAGTAAAAATGACTTAGAGGGTAAAACCAAGAGTGTAGGGAGTGGAGCCAAGAACCACAGGGAAACACTCCTTGGTAGAAGGATTGGGCCTCAGCTAGGAATTGGCAACACATGCCTAACTGAATTTCAGAACTGCATGGACCAGAGACTATGTTGGGCTTCTTTTCTCCTTTATAAATGGGAGTGGCTACAATGGTTATCCTATACCTGTCCCCCCACTATGTGTTAGGTATGTGGGACAGACAACTTACCACTCTGTTTCATAGTTGAGAAAATTTTTTGCACATTGAAAGGGACTGTACCCAGAAACCCACGTCCAAAGAACTGGACCCCAAAAATATCATCAACTTGGATTTGATTTAGATGAGAAAATCCTGAACTTCAAGCCTGATACCGTAACGTAATGAAAACTGAGGGGTCTTGGGAAGGGAGTAAATGAATTTTGCTTGGATAATTGTGCCCAGAAAGTGAACTGCCATAGTTTAAAAACACATCTGAAATCACTTTGGCACTCCTGCTGTCCAGAGAATTTTAGAAATTGTTTTGACCAATAGAATAAGGAAGAGGGATGCTGTGTGATTTCTAAGGTAGATCATAAATGGTAATGTAACTTCTGCTGGAACGTTGCTGGAACATTGCAATGGGGCCTTGTGCTGGTAGGGTAAGCCACCTGAGTGCCCCAGGGCCACCAGACATGAGGAAACCCAAATGGCCCACCTGTGGAGATTATATAAAGGAGCCCTGAAGCAATACTTCTGTCTATACATCTCTGTTTCTGTATTTTTATCTATCCTCTGTTTATCTATCTATCTACAAATACACAGTCATCCCTTGGTATCCTCAGGGTATTTGTTCCAAGACTCCCCACAGATACTAAAATCTAGGAATGTTCAAGTTCCTTTTATAAAATGTAATAGTATTTGCATATTTGTACATCTTCCCATATACTTTAAATCATCTCTAGATTGCTTAAATACAGCATAAATGTGATGTAAATAGTTGAGGTGTGTGGCAAATTCAAATTTTGCTTTTGGAACTTTTTAGAATTTCTTTTTTGGAGGAGGATATTTTTCATCCAGGGTTGGTTGAATCTGTGGATACTGAGGGCTGACTGTTTAGAGAGGTGCTTGGCCAACCCCTTGTTGCCCCAGACCTTCTGCTCTTCCTGTACCAGCACCTGCCCCCTGTTCCTGATGGGATGAGAAATCCTGAGCTAGAGTTGCTCGGAAGAATCCTTCCAAAATACCTGACTCACAGAAACTAAGTTTGGAGCTGATTTGTTGTAGAGTCGTAGCTAGTCAGAATGCTGGCCATGCATACTTAAGAGTATATAACTTAACATTTCCAAGTGGGAACATAGGTATTGATTTTTTTTCTTTTAGTCTTTACTTTATATTAGATACCTTGTAAGCAATGTGTTGAATGACTGAATCAATGAATACCCCCCTTTTTTTCCATTTATTTTTAATAATAAAATTTAGTTTTAATTTTAGTTGGAGGCTAATTACTTTACAATATTGTAGTGGTTTTTGTCATACATTGACATGAATCAGCCATGGATTTACATGTATTCCCCATCCTGATCCCCCCTCCCACCTCCCTCCCTACCAGATCCTTCTGGGTTTTCCCAGTGCACCAGCCCTGAGTACTTGTCTCATGTATCCAGCCTGGGCTGGTGATCTGTTTCACCCTAGATAATATACATGTTTCGATGCTGATCTCTCGAAACATCCCACCCTCACCTTCTCCCACAGAGTCCAAAAGTCTGTTCTGTACATCTGTGTCTCTTTTTCTGTTTTGCATATAGGGTTATCATTACCATCTTTCTAAATTCCATATATATGTGTTAGTATACTGTAATGGTCTTTATCTTTCTGGCTTACTTCACTTTGTATAATGTATATCCCCGTTTTAAGGTGAGAAAACTGAGCCATTGAGAGATTAAGCAAATTAAGGTTACAAGGTAAGCAAAATCACACTTGGATACGAAACATCCCAAAAGCCATTTAACAAACTTCATTCAACAAATACTTTATTGTGTTTCGACTATGTGTCAAGCATTGTGCCAGGCAATTGGACTATAATGGGAAGCATGAAAGTGATAGTTCTTGCTTTCAAGGAGCTTGCATTCCAATGAGAAACCAGCAACAAGCAAGAAGTAATTATTCACTTTGATAACTGCAGAGAAGAAATATAAGAGCATGCTCTGATAGCTTACATCAGGAAATGCTTACTCTAGAGAAGGTATCCAGGAAAGTTCTCTCCACGGAGGAGGTGTTTGAGCTAGATCTTGAATGCTGAGGAGTAGCCAGTTATGTGAGGGGAACTCTTAGCATGTTTTGGGGGAAGTTGTGAGTAAAGTTTTCCACCCAGTACCTTGGCATGTGGCTGCCCTTTCTGGAGCCTCAGATGAGTAGAACTTGCAGTGAAGATGCTGTGCAGTGGGCATTCTGCCTGGCGATGGTTGTCTAAATTTTGCACCTTTGGCATCCCTCCCTCACCCTAGTCCTAGCCATCCTGTGAATTTTCACATTTAGGTCTGACTGCTTATCAAGTTTAAGACTCAATTAATAAAATGAAAGAATTGATACAGACAGACTCACACAGCCACACATACCTAGGAAAAACTCAAAGCAAAGCACTCTTAAAATTATGATGTTTTAAAATAGAACTAGTGGGAATCTTATGAAAGGTAGCGGGAGAACTGGCTCTTACATTCAGGGGTGGGACTTGGCTAAGTAAGGTACAAGACTGGGGTAACACTGTGGGGTGGGCTGTCTCCTTACATTTGTGATGTTTTAGTACCTGTTCAGTGATGAACTCATCAGCTCCAGGTGGATAAAAGGCAGTGATAGTTTCTGAAACAGAGAGAGAGAAAAGCAGTGTTGAGCCCAGGAGGCACTGTGAGGGCCACTCCAGTAAGGGACTTTTGGAAAATTTTACTATGCACAAAGTGCTCTTCTGTAACACCAATACCTGTTTTGGTCAAATTCTTAAAAACTCCCTCCTTCAGTGATTCAAAGAGCAGGTGTTACTGCAATAGGATTCAGAATGTATCATGGCCAAGTTGAACTGAGAGTCTCCTTTTATCAGTGGATTCATTACCCCTCACAGGTTCTAAAACATTCTTGGGACACTGAAGATAGTAGCTGAGGTGAAACTGCGTGACTTGCAGACTCATAGGGGGAGGTGGTATTGAGCAACAGACCTGAAACAAATCTGTACTTTGGGAAGAGATAATGTATGTCTGCTCACTTCATGCTTTGTTTTCCAAGTATTTTTTTTTATATAAGCAGCTTGCTTATCCTATCATTGTTCAATTTTCTTTCTGATTCTTTGAGGGATTGTTTTTCCAGAGGAAAATATTGTTCAAGGTCATTCATTTCTAATTCCCTGTATTTGTTACTGTTGGGCTATTAATGTCTTTTTACTCTATGTATACCTTTCTTCCCCCTTCTGTCTATGAGAATTTTATGCACATAACTTTTCTTCTTTACACACACTTCCTATTTCAGGCCTCACTGCAGCCTAATGAGGCCCAGGACTCAGAGGGGACTGAGGAAAGCTTGGATTCTGCTCATCTGAAAAGCTCAGGCTAACTCAGTTTATAGAGTAACTCCTTGAGCCAGGCATTGTCTCCTGGGTATTGGAGATCTAGAGTTTCACGCATCCCTGGAAGAACTCACAATTTAATGTAATTACCTCTTTACCTGAATGTCTATAGTAGAGAGGTAATTATAACACTGATGCTGGGACTGAAGCTCCAGTACTTTGACCTGCTTTCACCTGCTGTGAAGAGCTGGTTCATTGGAAAAGACCCTGATGCTGGGAAAGACTGAGGGCAGGAGGAGAGGGGGATGACAAAGGATGAGGTGGTTGGATGGTTTCACTGACTCAATGAACATCAGGTGAGTAAGCTCAGGGAGATAGGGAAGGACAGGGAAGCCTGGTGTGCTGCAGTCCATGTAGTCACAACAAATTGGACACAACTTAGCAGCTGAAGAACAACAATAACAGTCATAACACTAATTATATCAGGTATATATATCTGATATAGATATAGATAGATAGATCAGATATCAGAAAAACATAGAGTATGTACTTGGAGTGAGCTGCTCACTTGTGGGGTGATGCTGAGCACTCTTTTGAAGGATAACTTTGAATTTTCTAAGTGGACCAATAGGGCATTCCAGATAAGGTGATTAATTAGGTCATTAGTTTTTTTCCTTTCTCTTTCTTTCCTTCTTCCTTCCTTCTTTTTTTCTATTCTCTCTTCCCCTCCCTCCCCTCTTCCCTACTTCCCTTCTTCCCTTCCCTCTTTCCTTTCTTTCTATACTTATTATGTGCCAGATATATTCTAGATGGTAGTCACACAAGGTGAATAAAAATGGTCAAATACCAGAGATAGTTTTAGGTACTATAATAGAAGCCTGGACATGCACAATGAGGGGACAAGGGGAGAGCTAATTTCTCTTGGGAGAGGTTTCAGGAAAATTTTATAAAGACAGTAATGACTGAGGAGAATGTTAATAGAAAAGGGATGGGTTACCAGGCTATATGAAAGTGTGAAGGGAAGAGAATTTTCCAGGCAGAGCATGCACAAGGGCAGGGAGGCTTGAAGGAACTTACACATTTTGCAGAACTGCAAGGAATTCAACCTGTTTGGAGCTCCAGCTGTTTATTTTGGGGCCCAGGAATGGAAGAACTGAGATGGTGCACAGGCCTTTACTGGAGGACCACTTGTAGAAAGGTGAGGTGCAGGGAGGTTGCTTAGAGACCATAAGTGATTTGGCTTGTCTGAAGGAAGAGAAGGAGAAGAGACTAAAGGAGAAAACGGCTTGCAATCCTGGCCTAAAGCACATGGAACTTTTCCTTGTCAGTGGTGAGGAGTCATGGATAGATCAAAAAAATAATTGCTTAAAAATTTTCATTTGTAAAAATTCACATGTAGTAAAACCTGCTTTCCTTGGTAAACAGTTCTATGAATTCTGACAAATGCATAAAGTCTTGTATCAGCCCTCATGGACAAACATGGAATAGTTCCATCACCCCCCCACCAGAGTCCCCCAGACTGCTGCTTTGGAGTCAACTCTCCCCCATCCCAGGCAACCACTGGTCTGTTGTTTTCTGTTCCTATAAGTTTGCCTTTTCAAAAGCATCATATAAACAGAATCAGATAATATATATGGCTGGCTGCTTTCACTTATTATAATGCATCTGAAATTAATCCATTTTGTATAGGTATCAGCAGGACATTCCTTTATTGCCGGTGGTCTTCCGTGTATATATATGTTCTGTAGATTGTTTATCCATGGAATGGTTGGGGGACATTTGGGCTACTTTAATTTTTTTGGCAATTATGAGTAAAGCTTCTATAAATATTCAGATGCAGATTTTTTGTATGAACATGTTTTCATTGCTCTTGGTAAGTACGTGGGAGTGGAATTATTATGTCATGTGGAGAGTATAAACATAACTTTGTAAGTAACTGCCAAACTGTTTTCCGAAGTGCTCATAATCTTTCATGCATTGGCAATGTATGAGAGTTCCAGTTGCTCTGCATCCTTGTCAACTCTTTATGTTGTCATTTTTTTTTCTTAATTTCAGTCATTCTCTAGGTGTGTAATGGTATCTCATTGTGCGTGTGTGTGTGTGTTTACATTTCCCAAATGACTAGTGATTTAAAAATTTTTCATTTGCTTTTCCCCAAATGACTAGTGATGTTGAATATTTTTCATTTGCTTTTTGCCATCTGTATGTGTTCTTTGTTGAAATGTGTCTTCAAATCTATTGCCAAATTAATTTTATTGGGTTGCTTGTTTTCTTATTACTAGAGAGTGTTTTATATATTCTGGTTACAACTTATTTATCTGATATGTGTTTTACAAATATTTTCTCTCAGTTTGTAGTTTGTCTTTTTATTCTTTCAAAGATGTCTTTGGAAGATAAGAAACTTTTCATTTTGATGAGTCCAGTTTATCAATTTTCTGTTTTAGGGGAACCTACTTTTGGTAGATTTTCTAAGAAATCTTTGCTTAAGCAAAACTTTATGAATTTTCTTCTATTTTCTTTAAAAAAATTATAGTTTAGGCTTTACTTTTAGGTCTATAATATATTTTGGGTTAATCTGTGTATAGTGTAAGAGTTATAGGTAGAGGTTCATTTCTTTTTTCTTTCTTTTTGAAGACAGACAATTTTTTAAGAGCAGTTTAAAGTTCACAGCAAAATTGAAAGGAAGGTACAGAGATTTCCCCTACAGCCCTGCCCTCACACATACGTTATTGTTGTTCAGTCGCTCAGTCTTGTCTGAACGACTCTTTGAGACCCCATGGACTGCAGCACTCCAGGCTTCCCTCTCCTTCATCAACTCGTGGACCTTGCTCAAATTCATGTCCATTGATGAATGGTTGGTGATACCATCCAACCATCTCATCCTCTCATCCCCTTCTTCTCCTGTTTCCCATCTTTCCCAGCATCTTCCCCATATACATACACATGCATAGCCTCTCTTATCAATATCCCCCTTCAGAATGGTGCATTTTTTTTATAATTGATAAGCCTACACTGACACATCATAATCACCTAAAGCCCGTGGTTTACATCAGGGTTCACTCTTAGTGCTGTGCATTCTGTGGGTTTGGACAAGTATACAAGGATGTGTATCTACCATCAGTATCATACAGAGTGTTAGAAAACGCCGCGGGAAGAAAGAGCCGCCTCTAAGGACCGTTGGTGAAGGCCTTTATTGAGCGGTCGCTCTCGGGCAGAACTCCCGGGTGCGGGTGAGCGAGGAGACAAAGGGAGTCTGCGAGGTATGAGGGGTGGGGAGAGGTTTTATAGCCAGGGCCGGCGTTTAAGCCAGGTCTTTTCATATAAGGAAGAAAGCGCGGGCTACAGCGGCGGTTAGTGTCCAAGGGCTCTGTGTTGGTACCTGATTGGACCAGGCTACAGGGGGTCGGTTCCCGGAAGTTTAGCCAGCCTCCGGAATTTGCCTTGCGGCACTTTTCCGGGGGCATGTCTCAACATACCCGACCTTTCACAGAGTAGTTTCAGTGCCCTAAAAAATCCTCTGTACCCTGCTTCATTTCTCCATCTTGCCCTGCCCAACTCTAGCAAGCTTTGATTTTTCTACTGTCTCCATACTTTTAGCCTTCCCAGAATGCAATATAGTGGAATCATATAATATGTAGCCTTTTCAGATTGACTTCTTTTACTTGGAGATATGCATTTACACTCTCACTATGTTTTTTCATGGCTTGATACCTCATTTCTTTTTATTACTGAATAATATTCCCTCATCTGGATGTGCCACATCTTATTATTCCATTCACCTACTGAAGGATATCTTGGCTGCTTCAAGTTTTGGCAACTATGAATAAATCTACTATGAATATGAAGTTCATTTCTTCTCATTCAAGGTTGCATTTTAGAAAGCTTACTCTGAAACAATGTGGAAAATATGTTGAGGGACAAGAAAAGATTGGGTAGAATTTTTCTCAATTAATTTATCTCTTACTGTTCCAGGACAAATTCCTCATAATAAATAGGTATGTAGAAAAAGCATTTCCAACACAGTGATTGCTAGCATACGTGAAGCAATTTAAATGATTTGACTGAGAGGTAAAGTATTTTAAAAACATACCAATCAGTCTATTGGCGTCTGACTCAGTGACTTGGCCACAACACAGCCTGAACCTTGTTTGACCTTTTCTTTAATTGCTTAGTGGATATAAAGAATTTAAAAGGAAGAATGTGCTCTCTTTTATGTCACATAATTGTATATCTGAGTAAAATGATTAGTAGAGGCTTCACCAGTGTTCTGGGCGGTGTCATATTATGGGAAGATGGATTTACTTTGATTAATGGATAAAAAAATCTTAAGAAAATCTAGGTGTTGGCTTGTGAGATCAAATACCTGATGAGACTAGTTGTTATTTATTCTGTAGACAGCAGAGATAGGAAAATGCAGCTATTTCTTTTGCCCATCTTGAAGTTTCATTTTCAGTGAATAAATAAAGTCTTTGTGTTTCTTAACTTGCATTAAAATCGATTTAGAAACTGTCAAGTGGGAGGTACAATTAGAGAATAGGAGTTTAGGCTGTGGAACTTGACTTCTCAGGCTCAACGCCGAGAGTCACTAACTGTGACTTCTGTAAGGGCACTTAAATACCGTGACCTCGTTTCCTCCTTTGCAAAGTAAGAATGATATTTCCAGTACCTTTTTAAGGGTTCTTCTGAAAATTAATAGAAATAATATCTTAAAATACTTAACTAAAACTGATACATAATATGTGATCAATAAATACTATGTATAGTAAACATTAACAAAATTAAGAGCTTACTTTAAGGCATTGTGCAGAAATAGCATGATGAAATGCCACATAACTTCCTCAGGGAGTTTGCAACTTGCAATCTATTTGGAATGGCAGTTCTGTTAAGAGCTAGCACTTATAACTCAACCAGAATGAAGTAAATGTTGTGTTATTTTTACAAGATGAGGGGAAGCTAGAGTGGTGAAGGCTCCCTGGGAGGATGAGAAGAAGCTTCAGTCAAGGACGGCATTTGATCTGAACCTTGGAAGAAGATGAGGAGTGTTATAAATGAAGCAGAGAATGACCCAGACATGGGTCCAGAAAGGGTTTAGAGATGGAGTCTCTTGAGCTTATAAATAGAAAGGGTAAGGGGTGATGGAGAAAGAAGCGATCAGGAAGGCAAGAAAATAGTAGATTACAAAGGGCTCTGGATGCCAAGAGGAGAGGTGGTTTGGTTCTAATTATTTTCAATACTTCAAAATTTTTTCAAATCAGTGTTCTGAAAAAGCCAGCTTGGAAGAGAATGCATGCAAAGTTTTATTTCCTTTCCTTTGGATAAAAAGCCCCCACCCTTGTAAATCATTAATGGCCCATTTAAAAAGGAGATTACAATTGTAAGAGTTACTATTTTTTCTGTTCAGCAGAGAAATAAAAAGAAGCATATTGAATTATGTGAAATATGAATTGGTCTCTGTGCTCCAGGACTTATCTAGGACAGATGTATAAATATAAAATGATATAAATGACCATCATTCAGCTCCTTTAATGTTTTAAAAAAAAAGCTTTTAATGTTAAATCAAGGGTACTGAAAGAGAAAGTTTTAGGGAAAAATAGTTGTAGTCTGGAAATCTTAGGGTTATTCTTATTTTCATCTGTGTTCACTTATGTCTAACCAGTATTTGAAGATTTTTAGCTTTCTGCCTACTCTGCCAATTCTTAAAACACTTGAGGAGTTGAGAATTTACATACTCATTTATTTGTCCCTAAATACATTTTATAAGAAACAGTGAGATCTTAAATTATTTTATCACTTTTCATTGCATAATTCATTGCGGAAGAACTAAAATTCAGATAACTAATTTTCAAGAAATGTTTAATTAGTTCTAAAAATGACAGAAGATTGCTTTCCTCAAAAGTTTAATCCAATGTCTCCTGGAATAATACTGGGGAGTAGTGTTGGGAGGAGATGACAAGAAATTGTTTCAAATAATAGGTTAGGCAAGCAATGCTCTAATTAGTAGACTGCAGTGGAAGGAAAAATTGTCCAAAAAATAAAACATGAAAACCAACTTTTTCAGTGTTCCAAGGATAGTTAATTCTCTTAGAGAGGTTTACCTATATCTCGACTGGGAATTATTTAAATTGTCTATGAAATCTTCAAGTTATTACTGAAAAGAAAAATAAAAATGCCTTCCCTCAAAAGCTTTGTAGAGGAAAGTTTGGAAGCACTCACAATTTTATTGTTCGCCTTGACCTATTCCTCCCCTATTTCAGAGTCCAGATTGGCTTTAGGAGTTTTCTACTGTGGTATTTTTTCAGGCTTACCCTCCAAAGGAATTTTCTTGTTTTATCAAAATTAAGCTTAGCCATTTCCTTAGCACTCTGATAAATGATTGCCAGTTTAAATCTAGTGTTTATTCATTTGTTCATTTAGCATTTATTGATTTCTGTGAATGTATTTATCATCATCTATCATAGATACTTTTTCACTTACTTAAAAGGAAGCATGAAAATAATAGAGACTTTAGAGTTCAAAGTTCTGAGGTGAAATTCTGAGTATACACTTAACCGCTCGGATGTCTCAGCTAAACTCATGCAACTTCCCTGAACTTTAGTTCTCTCATCTGCAGAAGTGAAGTGAAAGTGGCTCAGTCATGGCTGACTCTTTGCGACCCCATGGACTGCATAGTCCTGGAATTCTCCAGGCCGGAATACTGGAGTGGGAAGCCTCTCCCTTCTTCAGCTGATCTTCCTGACCTGGGAATTGAACCGGGATCTCCAGCATTGCAGGCTGATTCTTAACCAACTGAACTATGAGGGACTTATCTGTAGAATGGTGTGAGAAAAATTCCCACCACACGGGGTTTCTGTGAATACCATAAAAGAGAGTTGCAAATTGTAAAGTGCAACATGAATGATATTTTAAAAAATTAATAACTCCTGCTGAGGGAACACTTGATCAGCCCAGAATACTCTTTTGATTGTGTATGTTTCAGGCACGTAGGCAGGCAGATGCAGGATAGACTGGGATGTGTGACAGGTGGGTGTGCTCTTAAGATGGCTGCAGTAACTCTCCAATCCTGTGTGTTCTTCTTGCAGTGTGATCTTGACATAGCTCCCATTGAGAGATGTGGCTGTGTCTACTGTTGGACATGGAGACGCTGTGACTACCTCAACCAAGCAAGTATGGCAAGACTGACATTATATGACTTCCGAGGCTAGATTATGCCACGCCATGCACTTTCATCTTGCTTTCTTGGGACACTCACATTTGGAACCCAGCCTCACTGCTGTGAGGAAGCCCCTGTTGACACACAGGGAGAAGCCACATGTAGGGGTACTGGTGGACAGACTAGCTGAGGTCCCAAGACAGCCAGGATCAACCAGCAGTGACTGAAGAGGCCTTCAGATGATTCCAGCCTTCCTTGGGCCTTTGAGTCTCCTCAGAGAGTAGAGATATACCATCTATGCTGTGCCCTTTCCAAATATCTAACCTATCATAATCCTTGAGCAGAGTAAAATAATTGTTTCACATCATCAAGTTTTGAGGTGATTTGTTACACAGCAATAGCTAACAAATAGCCTTACAAATAGCTGTGAATAGAAGAGAAGTGAAAGGCATAGGAGAAAAGGAAAGATATTCCCATCTGAATGCAGAGTTCCAAAGAATAGCAAGGAGAGATGAGAAAGCCTTCCTCAGTGATCAATGCAAAGAAGTAGAGGAAAACAATAGAAAGGGAAAAACTAGAGATCTCTTCAAGAAAATTAGAGATACCAAGGGAACATTTCATGCAAAGATGGGCTCAATAAAGGACAGAAATTGTATGGACCTAACAGACGCAGAAGATATTAAGAAGAGGTGGCAAGAATACACAGAAGAACTATACCAAAAAGATCTTCATGACCCACATAACCATGATGCTGTGATCACTCACTTAGAGCCACACATCCTGGAATGCAAAGTCAAGTGTGCCTTAGGAAGCATAACTATGAACAAAGCTAGTGGAGGTGATGGAATTCCAGTTGCGCTCTTTAAAATCCTAAAAGATGATGCTGTGAAAGTGCTGCACTCAAAATGCCAGCAAATGTGGAAAACTCAGCAGTGGCCATAGGACTGGAAAAGGTCAGTTTTCATTCCAATCCCAAAGAAAGGAAATGCCAAAGAATGCTCAAACTACTGCACAATTGCACTCATTTCACATGCTAGTAAAGTAATGCTCAAAATTCTCCAAGGCAGGCTTCAACAGTACGTGAACCGTGAACTTCCAGATGTTCAAGCTGGTTTTAGAAAAGGCAGAGGAACCAGAGATCAAATTGTCAACATCCTCTGGATCATCGAAAAAGCAAGAGAGTTCCAGAAAAACATCTATTTCTGCTTTATTAACTATGCCAAAACCTTTGACTGTGTGGACCATGAAAAACTCTGGAAAATTCTTCAAGAAATGGAAATACCAGACCACCTGACCTGCCTCTTGAGAAACCTGTATGCAGGTCAGGAAGCAACAGTTAGAACTGGACATCGACATCAGACTGGTTCCAAATAGGGAAAGGAGTACATCAAGGCTGTATATTGTCACCCTGCTTGTGTAACTTATATGTAGAATAGATCATGAGAAATGCTGGGCTGGAGGAAGCACAAGCTGGAATCAAGATTTCTGGGAGAAATATCAATAACTTCAGATATGCAGATGATACCACCCTTATGGCAGAAAGTGAAGAAGAACCAAAAGCCTTTTTGATAAAAGTGAAACAGGAGAGTGAAAAAGTTGGCTTGAGGCTCAACATTCAGAAAACTAAGATCATGGCATCTGGTCTCATCACTTCATGGCAAATAGATGGGGAAACAGTGGAAACAGTGTCAGACTTTATTTTTTTTGGGCTCCAAAATCACTGCAGATGGTGATTGCAGCCATGAAATTAAAATATGCTTGCTCCTTGGAAGAAAAGTTATGACCAACCTAGACAGCATATTAAAAAGCAGAGACATTACCTTGCCAACAAAGGTCTGTCTAGTCAAAGCCATGGTTTTTCCGGTAGTCATGTATGGATGTGAGAACTGGACTATAAAGAAAGCTGAGCGCTGAAGAATTGATGCTTTTGAACTATGGTGTTGGAGGAGACTCTTGACAGTCCCTTGTACTGCAAGGAGATCCAACCAGTCCATCCTAAAGGAAATCAATGCTGAATATCCACTGGAAGGACTGATGCTGAAGCTGAAACTCTAATACTTTGGCCACGTGATGCGAAGAACTAACTCCTTGGAAAAGACCTTGATGCCAGGAAAGATTGAAGGCAGGAGCAGAGGGGACGACAGAGGATGAGATGGCTGGATGGTATCACCGATTCAATGAACATGAGTTTGAGTAAATTCCAGGAGTTGGTGATGGACAGGGAGGCCTGGTGTGCTGAAGTCCATGGGGTCACAGAGAGTTGGTCACGACTGAGCAACTGAACGGACAGCTGAACTGAATAGCTAACCAGGACAAGATCAGAGGATTTATCTATTCTAAACCTATTCTTAATATTTTAATATGGTTGTAAAGAAAATTGAAACTGCCTTACCTCTTTAATTTTAATAGCTTTACCCTGTGATAGAAAGCTGTAGTTATTACTTGCTGCAACTCCAGAGCGAAACAGAGATTTAAAAATATTGGAGTTCTTACCTTTTCTCAAGTGTGACCAAATATAATGATGGTAGTTACCAATAGTCACCCGTAAGACCACTTCCTTAACTTTTCAGTGGAGGGCTAGGGTATTCCTGCTTGCTTGTTTCCACTTTTCCAAGGAATGAAAAGTGAGCCTCTCCATCCCCTTGAATCTCTTCAGGTGGAATCCAACAAAAATTGTTTTTGGTGCTACCAACTTTGGCATTTCATCTTTCAGAATAAGTGGCAAGCAGAAAGCAGACACTCTGAATAATTTGGGAAGAGCGGAGAAGTATTTTATTCTCTTTGCGGCTTGATAAGATACTTTTGGACAATAGGCTTTTCCTGATCCCAGATGTCTCAGTTCTATAGTTCATCTCTTTCATCTGTTTAAGAAAATTATAAGCTCTCTCTAAACCTGTGGGCCTTTGCTCAATTGATTTATCTTAGTGCAAATGACTCTCTTTACTTTAAAGTCTAGTAGAAATTTACTTTCTTCATGAAAGTTTCATGAGTTAGAGGCAGCCCTGAAATCTTCTTAGCACTTTGTTGGCACTTCTCTTAGAATTCTTAACACCGCCAATGCTCGTTTCCCTGATTAGATTTCAATGCCATTCTTGGCAGGGTCACCATCTTGTTCTCCTTTATGACCCCTACTGTGGTTTCTCAGGAAATGCTTGTTGAATTCCATAAGGCAGCCTGAGGTGGTGCCAAAATTGTGCAATCAGAGTCAAGAGACTTGGCTCCCAGTCTCAGGCCTGAGCCAGGTTTGTCAATAAGCAGATCCTGAAATTGGGGTTGTGACCCCTGAAGAGTCTTCACCTTTCTGGGCCGCAGTCTGCTCCTCTGGGAAACAAAAGTTTTAGAGTATATCAGACATTCTCAGCTAGGTATGCTTTCTCAACACGGGTCTGGTTCATCCTTGGTTATACATCCTTGACTGGATACACGACTTATAAGATGCCTTCTGCTTCCAGAAATAAGCGATGGGTTTTTGGATGTTGCTGTGGCTTATACAGTTGGATGGAAGGAAGTGAGCAGATTGGGATCACAGGTTAGTATTTCAGAAACATAGCAAAACAGAGTTAACTTTCTAAATGCTAATAGCTAACATTCATTAATCCAGGCCTTTTGCTAAGGGCTTGAAATGCATTCTCATTTGATCCTCATGATACCCTTAATGAGGCAGATCCTGTTATTACCCCCCACATTTTATAGATGAAGAAACTGTGGCTTAGAGAGGTTAAACAATGAGGCGGGTTGCTAAACTAGGTTACTAAGCACTGGGACCGATCAAACCCAAGTTCTCTGACTCCAGAACCCGTATTTCTACACACCCTCGGCTGCTTCTCTGTTAGTTTTCGCTTGTGTAGTAGGAGATATGCTCATATTATAGGGAGTTGTCTTATGGTTCTTAAAAATATTGACTTTATTAGTGTATATAATCCCTTTTTCTCACCAGTGGCTGGCAAGTGAGGTGTACACTCTTAAGTATAACCATTTTTATGAAGACAGGCCATGGAGACATCATCAGGCTATTTAATTTTTGCAATTTGCAGCATGCCACTCCAGATTTATGCCACACTGGCATCTTTTTATCCTGTCATACATACCAGGACAGACTGTTATATGAAAAGAACTTGCTTTCTGAAAGAAATGCCTGGAGTTGAAGGAAGAGCTGGTATTACAAGATCACCAAAGACCAGACAATGGAACAAATCTTGTGGAAACTCACCCAGAGTTCTCATCAGTGGGGTGCGAAATGTTGCTCTGTAACTGCATGGATAGAACCATGATGACCTATTTCCATTTGCAAAATGTTTCACCTCCTAGCATGATGGAGTACTTAGCACTCATGGCACCCCAGACACTGTACCTGTTTCTGTATGAGAATAACTCCCAGATTGACTTTTTTACCCCCAGTTTCCCTATCAGGTCATCATTTCTAGCTTGCCTCGGTAATGCCTCTGCCAGCTGGAGTGGTTCTTGGCTTCTGCTGAGCATGACTGGTTTTCCCCTCAGGTGTCTTGAGCACCCAGTTTCCTAGTCTTTGCGGGCAGAACGCCTTTGCATTCGTCTGATAGGTACTTTGCTTTAAGGTCATTTGGGCTCTTAGCCATTTATGCTCTATCTTCCAGTTGCTGCTACCTGATCTCATGACTTGCACCTTCATGGCATTTCTAAAGTCTCTTCCCACACTCTCCTTTTCTACAGGATTATGATCCCCTGTCCCACACCTCTCAGTGGTCCTCCTCCACCTTTGACCTCTTAACCTCTGAACAGTTAAAAAAAAAAAAAATTCCTATTACAGACTGGTAAAGTGATCCTTTCCCTTCTAAAGTCAGTGTGAAAGAGTGTAAGTGGGCCTGGTGTGACCAGTCCTTGTGCTTGGGGCCGCAGGAAGTGAAGGAAAGACAAAGAAATTGGAAAGGACACCAGTAGGGTTGTGGAGGGCTGGTTCCAGGTGTTGGGTGTTGGGCAAAGTTGGGTGTTGGGCAAAGTCCCCTGGCTGCCTGCTCCTGGGAACTTGGCACATGATGTCAGGGCCAGGATATGCAGCCCTGGCCAAGAGGGGGCTTGAAGACTTGGGCAAATTAGTCACTAACATCTGGGGACTTCAGTCCCTCTACAGGAGAGGTCTTCCTGGTGGCCAGTCTCCCTTCCTTGCATTATTGGAAGTGACAGAGTGCCTCACCAAACAAGTGCATTTCCCAGCCTCCTCGGCAAGAAGTAGAGTCACATGTGTCTGCCATGAGATCTCAGGCAGTTCCGTGTGAGTTTAAAGTAGGAGGTAATTGAGTGGGGAAGGGCTCCTTTTTGGCCTTTCCTCCCTTCTTTCCTGCTACCCCCTGTGCAGATATTAGAATTTCAACAACCAACTTGCACCCTGAGGTGCTTGGGAATAGAAGGTATGCCTATTGTATTAGTTTTCTACTGCTGGGTAATAAATTACTGCAGATGTAGTGGTTCAAAGCAACACAAGTTTATTGTCTTACAGTTTCTCTGGGTCTGAGGTCTGGGTAGGAGCTAGTTAGATTTTCTGCTCAAGGTCTCATGAGGCTGAAGTCATTCAGCTGTGTTTTCATCTGGAACTCGGGCTCCTCTTCCAAGCTCATTCAAATTTTGGCAGGATTCAATTCCTTGCAGTGGTAGGACTGAGGTCTTTCTTTCCTGCCTGGCGCCTAAGGGCCACTTGCAGGTTCTAGCCACTTGACTCTCTCACACAAGGCAGTGTTCTTTTTGAAGGCTAGCTTGCAAATCTCACTCAAGAAGGTTTAAAAGCTAGTTTTTTTTTTTTTTTTTAGTACCTTTCATATTTGTAAAAGCTAGCTTTGAATATCTTCCTTTAAGAAGATCTCAGCACCTCTTAAAAGGTTCACCTAACTAGGTCAAGCACCCCAGGCTAATCTCCTTTTTGATTAAGTCAAAGGCAACTGCTTTGGGACTTTAACTGTATCTGTGAGATCTCTTCACCTTTGTCATGTATTATACCCTAATCATGACGGTGAGAGCCATCAGATTCACAGCACTGCCCATGCTTACAGTGAGGGGGTTGTTCTGGGCATGTACACTAGGGGCAGGAATCTTGGGACCATCTTGGAGTTCTGCTGACCACAAAGAAAACAGTGGAGATCCATCCAACAATTACCACCGTGTACAGGTCTTCCCAGGTGGCGCTAGTGGTAAAGAACCTGCCTGCCAATTCAGGAGACGTGAGACAGGCATGTTCGATCCCTGGGTCAGGAAGATCCTCTGGGGGAAGAAGTGGTAACCCACTTCAGTGTTCTTGCCAGGAAAATCCCCATGGACAGCGGAGACTGGCAGGCTACAGTCCATAGCGTTGCACAGAGGTGGACAGGGACTGAAATGACTTAGCACACACTCACTGAGTATTGGTATGCAGAGATCCTGGTTGTTAATGACCTTGGTGTCTCCACCACCTATGGATTGTTCTTCTTTAAAATGGACTTCTTTTAGATGAGAGACATATCCTTGGTTTATTGAAGTCACGGTATTCAGGCCTCTTTTATCAGCAGCTGAGAACAATTCCTGACTAATTCAGTGAGGGAGCTGGATCAGATAGTTTTTTTTTTCATTCTCTGGAGAAAAGAAGACGTAGAATTTGAAGTCAGAAGACCTAGCTCCCAGCTTGGGCTTCTTCATTTATTAGCTTTGTAACCTTGAGCAAGTTACTTCATATAGTTGAACTTGAGTGTCTTAATTTAAAATGGTGATTATAATCAAACCTGCCTTGCCAACTGTACAAGGCTGATGTGAGGAATAAACAGGAGAAATATGTGAAGGTGTTTTGAGTATCTGTGAGCATCATAAATCTGTGAGCAAATGTTAATGACATGCCATAACCCACCATTCCTTCTTTCCTTCCCTTCTTCTTTCCACAATCATTTACTCTGCACGAACTATTTGTCCAGCATTGAAATAATGCTAGACAATAAGACTTGTCAGAGAGAGTTCCTGGTTCCTGCCGTCATGGGACTCAATTCTGTGGGAGAGACAGACATATCAACAATACAGTGTGAGACTTTCTATGATAGAGGAGAGTATGAGTTAGTTTGAAAGCCCCTGACCTAGACCTAAGGACTCAGGAAAATCTTTCCAGAGGCTGTGGCAAATAATAGATAACCAGATGAATAAATATTAATAATAACAATTACCTCCATGTATATAGTATTGGTATGTGTTAGGAACTGTTCTAAGTGTGACACACACATATATATATATATATATTTGTGTATGTATATATCTGTATATGTGTGTGTGTGTGTGGGTGCTCACTCAGTTATGTCCGACTCTTTGCAACCCCATGTACTGTAGCCTGCCAGGTTCCACTGTCCATGGAATTTTCCAGGCAAGAATACTGAAGTGGGTTTCTGTTTCCTCCTCCAAAGGATTTTTCTGACCCAGGGATTGAACCTGCATCTCTTGCATCTCCTGCATTGGCAGCAGATTCTTTACCACTAGCACCTCCTGGGAAGCCCTAATAACTCTATGACATAAGTACTAGTATTATAGCCTCCATTTTATAGATAAGGATACTAAAGCACAAGGTAACTAAACAGCTTTCTCAAATAACACAGCTAGTAAGTCGAAGAGCCATGTTCTGAATCCAGGCTGTCTCATTCCAGAGCCAGAGCTTGTAACTGATATTCATTGATAAGGTGGGGTGGGCACTTCAGGCAGACATAACAAGAGAGCCTGTTACTCTGAGAAATTGCAAGAAGGTCACCAGAGCTTGAGGAAAACCAAAGAGTTGGGGGAGAGAGGGAGGTAAGATTACAAGGACACAGAGAGATAGGACAGGACAGAATCTGGAGATCTTCGATGTTCTGCCATGTGAAGCTTTAATATGGTGGATGCAAAGGGATCCTGCATTCATCCATTCCGCCAATACTGACTGAGGCCCTGCCATGTACTAGCTACTCTCTGAAGTGCTGGAGACACATTTATGTTCAAAACACACTAAAATCCCAGTGTTCAAGTTTGCATTCTGGTGGGAGGACTCAGATAATGAAATAACTGAGTAAATTAGGTAGAATATTAAAAGTTGGTAAAGGCTTAGGAAAGAAAACAGAAGCAGGAAAGAGTGCTTGGAGGAGTGAAGAGGGGCTTCCCTGAGAAGGTAGAGATCTGAGTAAAGACATAGAAAGAGATGTGAGAGAGTTGTGCAGATACTGGGAAGAAGAATATTCCAGGCTGAGGCTCAACTGCAAAGGTCCTCTTTGCAGAGGAAGGGGCAGGCCTGGCTTCTCTGAGTTACTGAGTGGCCAGTAGTAGGAGATAGTGTCTGAGAGGTAATTGTAGGGTGTGGTGGCATGTTGCGTAGGGCTTTTTTGGATCATTTTAAAGATTTTGGCCCTTTATTAGGAGTGAGATGGGAAATCACTAAAAGATTTAGAGTAGATGGCTGAACCATGCTGGCTCTATCTTGTCAGCTCCATCTAGGCCTGCTGTCTTACCCCTGCCCCTTCTGTGAGACTGACGTTTCACCTGACTCACAAGGAATGCACCCAGGCCAGATAAGTTCCCTATCAACTTGCCTCCATCTGATATGAAACCTGGAAGAATGCCTTTTGATGACACAGATGGTTAACGGTCCTGAGAACCCCCAAGGGGAGAGAAAGTACCCCCGGTTCCTGTTGGTGTGGACGTGCCTCTCACTTCGTTGTCAGATTCCATTTTTAGCTCTGGCCCCTTTAAATCCCCCTGTACCTCCTGCATTGCAAGGTGAAGCTTTAACCACTGGACTGCCGGGAAAGTCCCTCTTTTCACCTCCTGATGCTGCTAATTGCTGGACTCACTGGTTCTTATGCACTTTTCAGCTCTTATAAAGCCTTTGGAGCTACTTCCCATATTAAATTCTTAATATTGAACTAGCTGGTATGGACTGTTTTCCTATTTAGATCCTGACCGAGACATATATTTATTGTAGAAATTTGGCCAAAGGAGAATTTTGTAGAAAATACAACAAAGAATATGAAGTTACCACTAACCTGCTATTCCAAAGTACATACGGTTAACCTGCGTTATCCTTTGATGTGTTCCCTTCCAGTTTATTTTCATATTCATGTACACATTTTTTTCTTTCACAGCTTTGGAGTCATACTGTATTCTCTGTGATCACCTCTATCTTTCCATGTAACCTATTGAAAACACTTGTCTCATTCATTAGGTATTCTTATAAAATATGATTTTTAAATAGTTATTCATGTGACTTCAAATGGACATACTGGAATAAAGGATGTATTTAGCCATTGTTGGTTATTTAGATAGCTTCCAATATTTTGCTACTGTAATAATACTCTATGCTAACTTTTGGCTTATATTTCTGACTGTTTCTTTAGGATAGATTAAAAGTGTAACTACTATGAGAACAGGGGTTTTGTCTGGTTTGTCCAATAATGAATTCTCAATTCCTTCCTGATGGTGGGCATTCTTGGTGTGATTGAAGTAGGACGACTGCATTAAGGGATATTAAGGGACATGTGCAATCTGGGAAAGATTGAAGGCAAAAGGAAAAGGGGGCAGTAGATGGTGAGATGGTTAGATTAGATAGCATCACCGACTAAGTGGACATAATTTTCTGAGCAAACTCTGGGAGATAGTAAAAGACAGGGGAGCTTTGCGTGCTGCAGTCCATGAGGTCACAAAGAGTTGGACATGACTTAGTGACTAAACACAATCTAGAGATCCCATATGTCTTGACATACTTCCCTTTGAGGGCCAGGGCTGATTCATTACACAGAAAGCAGTTGGCTCAGAACTGGCCAGCTGTCTGATGAACTGTACAGGATGGAGTCTCCAGGCCACCACAGCTGCTGGGGGTCATTCAGCTGGTGGAATTTGCCTTTGCAACTGGGAACCAGCTGGACCGAGAATGAAAGCCAAGGCTGCGTGGTTTCCTGTGAAGTCCACTTCTGCTCCCCCCAGGACAGACTCTGGCTGCTCTGTGAAGGCTGTTGTAACCGTGCTGTGCCGAGTCTCAGGCTAACCTCAGCTGGACGAAGGCAGGGGGTGGGGCTGGGTCCTTCTGGGCCAGATCCTTGTGATGGAGTTCTCTGTTCTCCTCAGCCCTGAACTTTGGAAAACAGATTTTTAAAATTGGGGGCTTTCGATGAAACTCACAAACAATACACTACTTTGAGGGTTAAACCTGGTCACAAAGAAAGGTTTGAGTAGATGAAAGAAATTTTGTCCCTTCTGGTAAATGAAGATACTTTCTTTATTGTTTTCAGTTGACAAGCTTGGCTTTTTTTCTGTTTTGTTTTTCAAGAAGTTGAGACAGTCACATGAGACTAGCACCTTGGTCTCCACGTTTATCTTTGATTTTTGTAAGCCCAAATACATCCCTGTGCAACCCAATCTAATAACAGTAACATGCCAATAACCACAAAAGCAAAGTAGAATGTGGAGAACAAGTAATTTTATGCCAGGGCTTAAATTGCAGCCTGAGGGTGTATCTGGACACATCTGGTCCTGAATACCCTTGTCACCAGAAGCACATTCCAGATGATTTCAAGTACAAATTGAATTCAGTAATTGTTAAATGAGCACCTATTATGTGTTCAGTGCCAGATGCTGTTTCAAGGGAGTTTCACCTTCATAACAGGGAGATGGCAGTACAATTCCCAACTCAGTAAATGGTAAAGAGCTTGGTGCAGAGCCTAAGGCTGGGCTGCCTGGCTTCTAGGTTCTATTGTTTATGTACTGTGTGTTCCTGGGGATGTTGTCTGCTTCTTTTGGCCTGTTTCCTAGTCTGTAGGAGGGTGTAAGATCCTCCAGAGCTGGTGGGAGAACTTACTGCTACTGCTAAGTCACTTCTGTCGTGTCCGACTCTGTGCGACCCCATCCCTGGGATTCTCCAGGCAAGAACGCTGGAGTGGGTTGCCATTTCCTTCTCCAATGCATAAAAGTGAAAAGTGGAAGTGAAGTCGCTCAGTCATGTCTGACTCTTCGCGACCCCATGGACTGCAGCCTACCAGGCTCCTCTGTCCATGGGATTTTCCAGGCAAGAGTACTGGAGAGGGGTGCCATTGCCTTCTCCGTGGGAGAAGTTAACGGGTTGCCATTTGCGATGTGTGTGGAACACTGCTGGGGACCTGGGACATCCATGTTGTTATTCCGACCCCTCCTCCCGGAGGGGTGGGGGTGGAGGGTACTGGGGGGCATTGGTGTGTGTCCTCTGTATGGGCAGAGACTTTCTAGCTTCCATCTCTTTGTAACTTTCTGACCTTGCTCGTGGCCTTTGGTGTTATTTAGTAGTCTGTCCCTCATCTGGGGGTTGATGCAGCGCTAGGCTAAGTGTTGTGGGAGACAGAGCATTCTAAGAAATGGTCTTTTCCTGATATGCTGGGACTATGAAGGTCAAAGACATCTGGCCAAGGAAGGGATGAGCCTTAACTCAGAATGCAGGCTTGAGTGTGGGGTCCCGAGTCCCTGTCCTTAGAAGGAGTGAAAGGAGCCCTAACCTCAGAGAACTGCACAGTGGCTAGAACAAACCTATGTACTCGCAGAAAATCCAGCCTTTCATCCAGATTTAGGATTGTTTGGACTCCGTGCCTTAGAGATAGCTATTGTTCTTGCTGGAATATTTCTTTCATTTATTCATTCACTCAGCCACCCCCTGGACAAGGAGCATTATGGGGACTTCATTACCTGTCCTGTCAGACAGCACCAGAAATCCACCCATGCAACTTCCACCTGGTAGTTCTTACTCTGGTTTTGCAAAAAACAAGTCATATTTATGTTTTATGTGTTTAATGGTACACATTTTCTTTCTAAATCTTTTTGTTTTGGACTCATCATGCCATAATCAGATCATTCAGTAGATATGTCATGAGATGAGTGCCCCATGCTCTGCCATTCTGATTGCTTTCCTTGAGAAACATCTCAGTCTGAGAATCTCCTTTTTAAAATTTGGCATGATGATTTAGTTTCAGCATATCTCTTGTACACTGAGTCTCCTTGTTGCTCTACATCTACTAATATAACCTAAGACTGTTCTAACTTTCAAAGAAAAATGTATGTAAAAACCATTATCCACTCAACTTTCTTCCACCCTATAGTTGTGTAATTGGTTTTGTGAGCCTGAACGCAACTTTTTACATGATTTTATTATTTTTTTACAAGAATTTATTTTAAATAACTACAGCTCACCTATCCTTTGATGTAATTTTGAATTTGTCAGTTAGAGGTATTTGTGCCATCTGTAATTTTGTTGAGCATAGACTGAATAAGAAAAGGGCAAAACCAGCACACTCCAGCACCCCACCACACATTTATTCTGAGGTTTTACCCATCTAATAATCAACACTCTTTGCCTTTTGGATTTAACCAGTTGATTCTTCCTACAAATTGGAGTCACTCCACAATCTGAAGCTCTTCATTGATTAGCAGATCAACACTGGAGAAACTATGGGACCTCACCAAACTTCAGTTTCATTAACTGGAAAGTGGGTAAGTATCTACCTAATAGAGTTGCAGTGAGGGTAAGATATATTAGGTAATGGGATTAGCAGTGTAAAACAAATGGTAAGCATTTAAATGTCAGTTATTTAACATGTTATTTCTTTTCTCCATCATATCTGTTAAATATCACAAAGACTGAAATTTCGTTATTATAGTTATAGTATTTTCTTATCTTTGCTTTTATGAATGAGAAGCCTCCTCATTTTGAAGACTTTTAAAGGATTAATTGGCAATGATCTTGAAATGAGCTTAGAGAATTGTTTAAAGTAGCAACTGAGATCAATTATGACTTCCTATAAAGCCCTAAATCAGCCTAGTGACAAATACAAATATTATCATTAGTTATGTGTGGAGGAGACGGAAAGCCAATTTGACTCCAAGAGGTGAGAGTCAGACCAAGAAGTCAGACAATAGGTTTTTTTTTAAAAAAAATTAGTTATACAGAAATCAAAGACAATACAGGGTAATTTTTATTAGCTTAGATTACAGAACATTCAGCAGGACTCAGGGGTTGCTGCTCAGAGTGTGGTGGCTGATTGCTGCTTTCATCTTGGACACTTTATCCAATGGCATGATCATGATTAAGCGCTTCTAGGGTCAGACTGCCCTGACTCTACCGTTTATCCCCTCAGCTAAGATCGAAGCTGAAACCTTGTACTGAGTCTCAGTTAATATATCATTTGGATGATGTTAAGAGTATAAGTTTGATCCCAACAGAACTCTGCACATGTATTCCTGAAAAGGCATGTAATAGAATGTTCAAAGCAATGGTATTTGTGGTGGTGCTAAATTGGATATTATAGAAAAGATTATAACAATAGAATCTATGTAGAGTTATGATATATACATATTCTGTAGCATTGGAGCATTGAGAATAAACTATCTACAATTATTTAAAAAAAAAGAATATAAGGTAGTTTGAGGAGGATGAGAGATAGGGCATCTAAAGTGCTTGTGTTGGTTCCTACTGACTCCATAGTCAATACTCAATAAATGGTAGCCATGATTTTAATTATGCTGAGAGAAAAAATTTCACAAAGGAAGTGCCCACAGAACACCACTGATTTGCAACTGAAAACTATAGCTGGTGCCTTTTCCAGAATATTTGCTTTTTTTTCTGATCAATTGCATAACCTGTGATCGAATGAGAGTTCTTTCTATCAGCAGCCCCCAGATTTCTCTTTCACTGGAATTCAGCTTATTAGCTGCATGGCCAGGTCCAAGAGCCAAGAAATACATGACGCCATTGTCAAGCAGAGGAGAGAAATGTTTCTCGGCTTCCCCTTTCTGGGACTTAATAGCTGTTGAAGGTTAACCCTTATTGACTCATTAAGCCATGTCCATCTGGGGGTCAGTGGCGGCCTAGCTTGTGTTAACCTTGACAAGCAGCCTTCACTGGGGCTTTAAGAAGGGAGACGTTGCATTTGGGAGAAAGACAGGTGATACAACACACATGCCATCCTCAGATGGCTGTGGTTCCCTGAAGATGAGGGAAAAAAAAATACGTGTTTTCTTATAGAATTAAAAAAGAAAAGCCTTTGCTTTTTTTCTGTGTAGCTTATCGGTAGGAGATCTCAAAATTCAATCCCTTGTTATCTCTCTGCCTTTAATCTATTTGCCAAGGAGGACCACTCGCATCCAGCATCTACAATGGTGAGCGTCTGAGAGGAAGAGTCCTGTGGCCACTGCTGGGAATGTAATGAAACCCACTGGGAAAGGAGGGAAAAATGATGTTATTCTCTCTTGCAGTGAAGCATTTAAAGTAACTGGTTTTATTTTTCTCTTTTCTCTCTCTGGTGTCCCATGTATACAGTGATGGAAATGGAAATGATTCCATTTGATGTTCTCAACAGAATTATTCTGAATCTATTCTGATGTGCTTCTATTTTTTTTTTTCTTACTGAGTCTGGAGCTACCTAATTTATATGCTGTTCTTCTGCTAGTTCCCCAGGTGCAGTTCACCCTTCTTCTCTTGTGAATCCCTTGGAATCCAGGCTGTTTCTGGAATAGAAATGCATGGGTAGGGTGAAAGTGTGCTGCTGTTATCAACAGAGAATATTTACTGAGTGATTGGACAATGGTCCCTGGAGAGGGTCCCATGACATTTTCTTACTGAGCCAATACTGGCTTCTGGTGAGCATCCTTTAGTCAAAATCAGTTCTGTAACAATCTATTCCATAATAGAACTTTGTTAGGCTTAAGCTTTATGATAGTGTGTACATTTCTGATTATCACCTCTAATCATTTCTCCGTAACTGTAGACTTCAATTTATTTGAAGGGAAAATACTCATTCCCTTGGGTTTCTGGTCTGTTTTGTGTGGTTCACTCTATGCTTTATAATTTGAAGAATTTTTTCTTTGGTGGACAAATAAGGAATAAGTTTCCTGTTGGTAGTAAAGAGAATGGTCAAAAAAGTTGGAGACATAGATGGGGTTAGAACTGTGCTTTCCAATATGGTACATGTGACTAGTGGCTACAATCTTGGATGGGGAAGATACAGAACATTTCCATCATCACAAAAAGCTCTATGGAACAACACTGAGTTAGAAGGGCAAAAGAGTAAGACCACCCTCTGCTGGCTTGGAGGTCATCAGTAAAAGTCGAGAGTGCTTTAGAATTCTTCAGGTTCCACCCCTCCCCACCTCCCTGTCAACACATACCCTCTTTACCTCCTCTGTGGCTTTGGGACCACCAGGACTATTCTCATCATGTCATTTATCATAAGAAGCCCAGGACTTCCCAGTCATCTTCATCCCTGGACACCAATTCCCCTACGATTCTACGTCTCCTCTTTAAAGGATTTCATGGGCCCTTTGGAATTTTAGGTCAATTGTCAGCATAATCCCCCATAATCTCAAGGCTTCACTGAATCTTCTCTTTACCTTCTTGCTCTCCCAAGATACCACTTCCCTGCAGCCCTCTTGGGAGATTGCTGTTTTCTCTTCCTTCCTTGTTGCACTGCTGGACCTGGAGGTGAGGAGGTAAATTCTTTTACTCACTTCCTCCTCTGGACCATACCCTCTCTCTCTCTCTCTCTCTCTCTCTCTCTCTCTCTCCATACTCAGCTATGAATGAATCTCTGTGATCAGCTTAATTCACCCACTAGTCCTCACTCCCTCACTGTGGTCAATTGGCATAACCTGGACCACTCAGCCTGCTTTCTTGAAGACGTTACCTTTGGCTCACTGCCATTCCCTCATCACTCTTTCTTTACTGTTGGCAATTTGAATAGACAGGTAGAGGATTCTCGACTTTCTCTCCTCTAATTATCTTGTTCTCTGTCCTTTGTCAGCAACTCCCTCTCTTAGTCAGTCACAGTCCAGTAGACCTTGCTCTTATCCTAAGCCTGGATCTTGCCAGAATCTTAATTTCAAATATTATACTCTCTGACCACATTTTTCATCTTTAAATACAACTCACTTCCTGTAGCCCCACGACTGCAACGGGATTTCCAACTTAGGGTCTACACTAGTCAAACCCCAAAGGCAGCCCTTCTGAGTGGATGAATTAAAAAGAGGTGTCCTCACTGGGTGACACAGCCCATGACTTGGGACACAGACTGAATTTCAGTCCCCTTAACCCTTTTCAGCCAGGCACGTCTGTGCAGTGTACAAGGTTCACAAGTGTACGTGAAAGCCCTGTTTCAATCTATTCATTCTGTCACATTTTAACTGTTCCTCACCAGTATCCCTAGGATCTCATTTCCCTCTTTACCTTGTTTAAATTCCATGATGAATCATTATTATCCCCCCGTTGTGTCCACCCTTGACTCCCATTATTCTCCTTTGCTTTATTGTACTCTTTTGGCTGAACTCTAGCCCTGTTTAAATCCAGCTCATTATTTCCCTTCATGCCTACATTCTGCCATTAACATGGCTAAGGAAAAACATTTAACTGTGCTTGCCTGGCCTACCCTGTGACTCAGCTCCTAAAGAATCTGCCTGCAAGGCAGGAGACCCAAGTTCAGTCCCTGAGTCGGGAAGATCCCTTGGAGAAGGAAATGGCAATCCACTCCAGTATTCTTGCCTGGAGAATTCCACAGACAGAAGAGCCTGGTGGGCTACAGTTCATGAGGTCACAAAGGGTCGGACACAACTGAGCAACTACCAACCTTAAGTGGGCCCTAACTTTATCAATTGTACTGTATTTTCTTATTTAACATATTTTTCTATTTTCCTAGACAGTCCATCTTAAAGGAGATCAGTCCTGGCTGTTCATTGGAAGGACTGACGCTGAAGCTGAAACTCCAATACTTTGGCCACCTCATGTGAAGAGTTGACTCATTGGAAAAGACCCTGATGCTGGGAGGGGTTGGGGGCAGGAGGAGAAGGGGACGACAGAGGATGAGATGGCTGGATGGCATCACTGACTCGATGGACATGAGTTTGAGTAAGCTCCAGGAGTTGGTGATGGACAGGGAGGCCTGGCGGGCTGCGGTTCATGGGGTCGCAAAGAGTCAGACGTGACTGAGCAACTGAACTGAACTGAGACAATTCTTTGGTTTTATTTTCCTTCTCCCTAAGATTTTAACACCTCCTCCCTCACTGAGTTTCAGCTGGTGACCTTGCTTTCTACTTCACTGAGGAAACTGAAGATGTCAGAAGGTGCCTCCACAAGTTCCCCCCAGTGCCCCACCCTCCCCCTCCTGAGCCTGAGTCCACAAGTGCGGCCTGCCCTTCTGTGTGATCCCTTGACTTGTGTACCAGCTTCCCCTGCTCTGTCCTCCTCAGGGATGCTCCCCGCTCTCTTCTGTGATCAAATAATGCCTTTCCACTGGATCCTTGCTACCAGAATATAGACTTGATTTCCTTCCCCTTAAACCCATCCATCCAGAGACCCCATTTCCTCGTCAGTTACAGTTCCACTTTTTTATTTCATTTCACAGGAAAAATCCCTGAGTGTGTGGTCTCTACTTGAGCTCTCCATGACTCTGGTCAGGCTTTCCCTTTCCCACTCCACTGGTACTTTTGCTGAGGTCACCAACATCACCTACATTGCTAAATCCTGTGCTCAATGATCATTCATCCTCTCCTTGGCGTATTAGAGTCATTTACCATAGGAAGTGGAACTTCCCCAGTGGCTCAGCCACAAAGAACCACTTGCAATGCAGGAGAGGTGGGAGACTTGGGTTCGATCCCTGGGTTGGGAAGATCCCCTGAAGAAGGAAATGGAAACCCATTCCAGGATTCTTGCCTGGAGAATCCCATGGACAGAGGAACCTGGTAGACCTCAGTCCATAGGGTTGCAAAGAGTCAGACATGACTGAAGTGACTTAGCACAACATAGTAAGTAGGTGTTTCTTTCTTGGAATATTTTTTTTTCACTTAGCTTCTAGGATGCCTGCTCTTCTGGTTTCTTCTGACCTACTTTTCTCCACATACAGTGACTTAGCTTTGACTAGTCTTTCCTTCCCTCTAACCTCTAAATATTGGAATGCCTCAGGGCTAGTCCTTCGTCCTCTTTTCTGTTGTTCCATCTGATCTTATCTGGTCTCCTAGCCTCAAGTAATATTTTTATGTTGGTGATTTTGAAATTTGTAGCTTTAGCCCAGATGCTCCCCAGAACTTTAAACTTGTACTTCACACCTCAATTGCCTACTTAGATCTCTATTTGGATATCAAATAGGAATCATAAATGGAACAAGCTCAGACTGAGCACTCAATATGCCCCCTTCCCCATCCTGAAATCTGCTCCCTTACCTCTATGACGACAATCCCATATTTTTAGTAGATTAGCCCCCAAACCTTGGATTTGTTGATTTATAGTTTTTCTCAGAACATCAACAAATCTTACTGGCTCAGCTTTTAAAATATACTCAGAATCTTATCTCTCCTCACCTCCTTTACTTCTTCCACCCTGTCTGAGCATCCCTCATCTCTTATTGGATATTTTTAGCAGCCTCCTAACTAGTCTCTCTGCTTTCACTCTTGCTCCATTTCTGTTTTCCACAGAGCAGCCAGGCTGATCCTTCTCAAACACATCATTCCCCTACTAATAACTCTGCAATGGCTTCTTAGCTCACACAGAATAAAAGCCAAAGTCCTGTGCATAACTGACTATGTGATCTGGCTCCCAGTTACTTCTATGCTCAATGTCTGGCCTCCTATCCTACTAGTCTTCCTCCCTCACTTTCAGCCACATTTCCTCCTTGAATACACCAGCCATCCTACTGTCTCAGGACCTTTGCACCTGCTGTTCCTATGCCCCAAACGTTCTTCATCCAGGTGACAACATGACTTATGCCCTCACTTCTTTCTTCATCTAAATGTCTCAGTGAAACCTTTTGTAGAAGCCCTATCTAAAATTTCATTCTCCTGTGCATACTTTCAGTCTCTTCCCTGCTTCTCTTTCTTTGCTTAATTTCTTATTAGTGTTAATATTTATTACTATCTAATTTAATGGATATTTTATATTATCTGGCTCTCCTATAAGAATTTAAGTTCCACAGAAGCAAAGCTTTTCATTTGTCTGTATTTGTTTTGCTTACTTCAGAATCTCCAGTGCTTAGAAAAGTGACAGCCTGCCAGCAGATAGTTAACAAACCTTTGTCGGGACCTAACTGATGGTAAAGAGGAACTGGCCAGTACTGCTTCTCTTTTTTGAAGGAATTATAAGCTACTGCTAAAGAGTGGGGGTTCAAAATCCCACCTGTGTAACCTTGGGTAGGTTACTTTATCTGATTCCTCCTTTGTAAAATGGGGTAATAAGTGTTCCTACAGTGGTTGATAGTAAGATTAAGTGAGATAATATGTGCAGGGAAATCCACGGAAATTAGTTCTGCAGAGATGACACTTGCAGAGTAAGTGCACAGTAGATATTCGTTCTCACCATTACTGTTGTCCTCTGTGAACATCATGTCACCTTCCCATCTTCCCCTAACACTTTCCTCCTAAATTCTTTAAAAGTACAAATAAACGCATTCATAGGGATCCCAACTCTGCTGCTCATTAACTGTGTGATTTAAGGCAATGTAGTTAATTTTTCTGAACTTCAATGGTCTCACCTTTAGACTAGAGATAATACTTTGCAGAGTTATGGTGAGGATTAAGCACTGTGTCAAGAGCAGTTTGGTATCTTTCCCTGACACATAGTAAATGCTCACTAAATCATAGCCGTTAACTGTGTTGTGGGAGTGCCCGCGGCATGGAAGAGGCATTCTGGCTGGGGAAGCATGTGCCGGGTTGTGGAGCCTGCTGGACTGTCACATTCAAGCTCTTCTAAACTTGGAACTTCTCTGAGAGCAGCCTGTGCACTCACAGTTTTTAATTCAGTTCTTCCTTTTTCTCATCGAGATCACTCCAAGTTGTTTTTTTTTTTTTAAGTCAGGGATTGTGATTTTTAAGAGTTTCTTTAGATGTGTTTCTTTTTATAGCTTTTTTCCTCCATAAACTCTTTTCTCTGATTTTTAAACATCCTATGTAAAGTCTAGGGAAAAAACATTCCTTCTTTCTTTGTTTTTGTTCAGCTTCAAGGAACACTGTCATTCTCTTCCAAGGTTCCAGTCACTTCTGTACCACTAACCAGTCCTTCTTTGTTACTGGAATCACAGACAGCAGCATATCCACTTGTTCCTGCCTCTACTATTTAAGCATCCAGCAATGACACTGATATTGTTTATAGATTATAGAGCATGAAGATGTCTGCACTGACCTGCTTTAAACTAATGTCGCCTCAAGCCAGACTTAACCATGTTTAGTACAATCCTGAGAATACCAGGTAAGCTGATTATTCAATGCCACCCACTTTCACCCTGAAACATCCTTTGGTATTGTTGCCCAAACTCATCTGCTGTCCTGTTTCAGAAGGAACTCCATGAATGGAAGAATCCCTTAGGGGACAAGAGTGAGAGTTAAATCCTACACTAAATACATGAGCTCATCCTTTTAGAATCCTTCACAGCAGAAAGTGGAATTCTGCCAACACTTCACATTGACCAGGCAAACTTTCAACATGGTCTATTTCCTTTCTCTTACAAGGATTAACTATCTTTAGAAAAACCTGCTCAGAAGCTTTGGCAGAGACAGACTCCCCTCATCCTAGTCATGCTCTAATTTTTTAAAATTGAAGTACAGTTGATTTACAATGTTGTGTTAATTTCAGGTGTATAGCAAAGTGATTCTGTTATACATTCATATGTATCTATTTTTTTTCAGATCCTTTTCCCTTATAGGTTATTACAAAATGTTGAATACAATTTCTTGTGCTATACAGTAGGTCTTTGTTGGTTATCTATTTTACATATAGTATGTATTTATATTAATCCCATGTGTGTGTGTGTTAGTCGCTCAGTTGTGTCTGACTCTTTGTAACACAATGGACTGTAGCTCACCAGGCTCCTCTGTGGAATTCTCCAGGTAAGCATACTGGAGTGGGTAGCCATTCCCTTCTCCAGGGGATCTTCCCAATCCAAGGACTGAACCCAGGTCTCCTGCATTTCAGGCAGATTCTTTACCACCTGAGCCAAACCCAATGCCCTAATTTATACCTCCACCTTTCCTTTCCCCATTGGTAACCATAAATTTGTTTTCTATGTTTGTGGGTCTATTTCTGTTTTGTGTGTATGTTTATTTGTATCATTTAAAAAAAAAGTTTCCACATATAAATGATACCATTTGATATTTTTCTTTCTCTGTCTGACTTACTTCACTTAGGATCATAATCTCTAGGTCTATCCATGTTGCTGCAAATGACATTATTTCATTCCTTTTTATGGCCATGTAATTTTTTTCCAGTGGTCATGTATGGATGTGAGAGTTGGACTGTGAAGAAAGCTGAGTGCCGAAAAATTGATGCTTTTGAACTGTGGTGTTGGAGAAGACTCTTGAGAGTCCCTTGGACTGCAAGGAGATCCAACCAGTCCATCCTAAAGGAGATCAGTCCTGGGTATTCATTGGAAGGACTGATGCTGAAGCTGAAACTCCAATACTTTGGCCACCTGATGCAAAGAGTTGACTCATTGGAAAAGACCCTGATGCTGGGAGGGATTGAGGGCAGGAGGAGAAGGGGACGACAGAGGATGAGATGGCTGGATGGCATCACCGGCTCAATGGACATGAATTTGAGTAAACTCCGGGAGTTGGTGATGGACAGGGAGGCCTGGTGTGCTGCGATTCATGGGGTCGCAAAGAGTCGGACATGACTGAGTAACTGAACTGAACTGAATGTTCCAGTATATAAACGTACCACATATTCTTCATCCATTTGTTTATTGATGGTCATTTAGGTTGCTTCCCTGTCTTGGCTTTTGCAAAACAGTTTATGGCTCTAGTTTTAAGTGAGTAGGCAAAATGAAGAAAAATGGTTAAGAACAGAGAAAAAATTTGAACACAATTTTTAAAATGAATTTTCCCCCAAGTAAAAATGTTGAGATTGGGTGGTAACATAATTCTTGGAGCCAATAAAGGACTTTCCAATTGTGGAATATTGTATATTTAGTAATATATTTTGTGCCATAGTATGACACAGTTTTAGAAGAAACTGAACATTATTGCTAATTAATTTGAATTTATTTATGAAATAAAAATTTCTTCAGCATTTTGTTGCATGGGTAAGTGCCCTTCCATGCACAGAAGTGAAATAAAATACTAATTGAATTGACAGTTTTTCTTTTAATGAAGTAAGAACATGTTAACATCTCCCCTTCAAATCTGTCATTTACTTTTTCTGTAATTCATAATTATCCATCCTGATTCCATTTCTTGCACATTCTTGCAGCTCTTGAAAACAAGCCAAAAAAATATAGATGGGATTTTTGAAGTGGTTTTGCTCTGTCACATTTGTTTTTAAAGAACAGCTTTAAAAATCAATTCATTTCTTCAGAAACAACTTCTAGCAGTGCCTGTATGGGATGAGGTGTGCCATGAGAAGAGGTCAGACTTTTGAAATCAGGACACATTTTTTTCTGAGATGTTGAGAATGTCAACAGTGTTGGCAACTCGCTGCTCAGTCAAATGGCTTGATTCATAGGGGAAACGTTTTTAGTTCTAGCATTTTGGCACCAACAGGTGAATGGCCTTTTCCTCTCTTCATATCAAGCTCAGAAGGGAACTACAACAGCTCCAGAACCCCATTCAATGCACTCCCAAAGGACTCAGTTTAAGCCTTAGATGGATCTTGCCCTGTTTTCTCAAAGTTTACTGTATTTTTTTTTTTTTTTTTGCTTTTTAATAGTTTAAATAGAGGTATAGTTGACATACAGTATTGTATTAGTCTCAAGTGCACAGCAGAGTGAGTTGACATTTTTATACATGGAAAATTGATCACCAGGTTAAGTCTAGCAACCATCTGTCACCACACAAAGTTATTGCAATATTATTGACTGTATTCCCTATGTTGTACATTACAGCCCAGTGACACATTTATACTATAACTGAGAGTTTGTACCTCTTAGTCTGCTTCACCCATGTCGCTTACCTCCTTACTACCCCCAACCTTGGCAACCACCAGTTTCTTCTCTGTATCTATGGATCTGTTTCTGTTTTTGTTATATTTGTTTATTTATTTTAGGTTCCATGTATAAGTGAAATCATGTGATATTTAGCTTTCTTTGTCTGACTTATTTCATTTAGCATAATGCCCTCTAGGTCCATCCATGTTGCCAGATATGGGAAAGTTTCATTCATTTTATGACTCAATAATATTCCATTATCTGTAGGTGTGTATAGGCATATATGCATGTATATATATACATATATATATATATATAATAGCTTCTTTATCCATTTGCCTATTGATGGATACTTATATTGCTTCCATATCTTAGCTATTGTAAATAATGCTTCAATGAACATAGGAGTGGAGTGCATATATCTTTTCAAGTTAGTTCATTTTCTTTGGATGAAAGAAAGTGGAATCATTGGATCATACAGTTGTTAATTTTTGAGAAACCTCCATACTGTTTTCCATGGTGGCTGCATCAGTTTACATTCACATCAACCAATGCATGAGGTTTCCCTTTTCTCTACATACTCACCAACACCTGTTTTCTGTTGTCTGTTTGATAATAACCATTCTGACAGATATAGAGTGCTGTCACTGTGGTTTTGATTTGACTATCCCTGTTGGTTGAACATCTATTCTTGTGTCTGTGGGCCATCTGTATGCCTTCCTTGGAAAAATGTTTATTCAGGTCCTTTGCTCAATTTTAATTGGATTATTTGTTTTTTTAATATTGAATTGTTTGAGTTTTTAAAAAGTATAGTTTGGATATTAATCTTATGTTGGCTATATCATTTGCAATATCTTCCCCATTCTGTAGGTATCCTTTTCATTTTGTTGATGGTTTCTTTCACTGTGCAAAAGCCTTCTAGTCTGATGTAGTTCCATTTGTTTATTTTGCTTTTGTTGCCCTTGTCTCAGGAGAGACATCCAAAAATACTGCTAAAATCAATGTCAAAGAGGGTACTGTCTGTATTTTCTTCTAGGAGTTTTATGATTTCAGGTCTTAGATTTAAATCTTTAGTCCATTTTAGGTTTACTTTTGTATGTGGTTAAAAAATCATCCAGTCTTACTCTTTTGCATGTAACTGTTCAGTTTTCTCAAAATCATTTATTGTAGAGACTGTCTTTTCCCCATGATACATTCGGAAATCCTTTGTCATAAATTATTTGACCATATAAATGTGGGTTTATCTCTATAATCTCTGTTCTCTTCCATAGATCTATGTGCCTGTTTTGTGCCAGTTCCATAGAGTTTTGATTATTATAGTTTGTAGTATAGTCTGAAGTCAAGGATCATAATACTTTCAGCTTTGTTCTTTCTTAGATTGAATTGGCTCTTAAGGGTCTTTTATGTTTCCACACAACTTTAAGGATTATTTGTTCAGTTCTGTGAAAAATTTCATTGATATTTCAATAGTGATTTCACTGAATCTGTAGATTATTTTGGGTAGCATGGACATAATAATCCTCCCATTCAATGAGAACAGTGTATCTTTCCATTTATTTGTGTCATCTTCAACTTCTTTAATCAATGTCTTATAGATTTCAGAGTACAGGTCTTTCACTTTCTTGATTCAATTTTTATGTCATTGCAAAAGGGATTATTTTCTTAATTTCTTTTTGTTAGCTCATTTTTAGTGTATAGAAACACAACTGATTTCTATATGTCGATTTTGTATCCTGCAACTTATCTGAATTCACTTATCAGTTCTATTAGTTTTTTTGATGGCGTCTTTAGGATTTTCTGTAGTATCATGTCATCTGCAAATAGTAAGTTTTGCTTCTTCTTTTCAAATTTGGATGGCTTTTATATCTTTTTCTTGACTGATTGCTGTGGCTAGGACTTCCAATATTATGTTGAAGAAAAGAGGTGAATGGGCATCTCTGTCGTGCTTCTGATCTCAGAGGAAAAGATCTCAGATTTTCAGAAATTACGTACTATATCAACTGTGGGTTTGTTATATGTGGCCCTCATTATGTTGAGGCTTTTCCCTTCTATATCAGCTTTGTTGAGAGGTGTTTTTTGTTTTTTTTTTTTTAAATCATAAATGGATGTTGAATTTTGTCAAATGTTTTTTCTGCATCTATTGAGATGATCATATGATTTTTATCCTTTGCTTTGTTAAGGTGGTGTATCATACTGATTGATTGTGGCTATTGAATCATTTTTGCATTGCTGGGATAATCCTAAGGGTTAAATCTCACTTACTCATGGTGTGTGATTCTTTCAATGTAATTTTAAATTCAGTTTGCTAATTTGTATTGAGAAGTTTTGCATCTATGTTCATCAGGAATATTGGCTTGTAGCTTTCTTTTTGTAGTGTTTTTCTCTGATTTTGGTATCACATTAATGCTTCCTTTATCAAACAAGTTTAGACATGTTCCTTCTTCAATTTTTTGGAATAGTTTGAGAGGGATGAGTGTTACTACTTCTTTAAATGTTTTATAAAATTTATCTATGAAGTTTTGCAGTCCTGAATTTTCATTTGTTGAGAGTTTTCTTTAAATTACTGATTCAGTTTCATCGCTAGTGATTGGCTTGTTCAGATTTTCTATTGTATGTCTGTAGGAATTTATTCATTTCTTCTAGGGTGTCTTATTTGTTGGCATATACTTGCTCATAGTAATCTCTTATGGGCCTTTGTATTTCTGTGGTGTCACTTAACAACTTCTTTTTTATTTCTAATTTTAATTATTTATTTGGCTTCCCTGCCCCCCAAATCTGGTTAAAGGTTTATCAATTTTGTTTATCTATTCAAAGAAGTAGCTTTTAGTATCATTAATCTTTTCTATTGTTTTTTAGTCTCTATGATCTTAGCTTTATTTCCTTACTTTTTACTAACTTTGGGCTTTGTTCTTTTTTTTTTTTTTCCTGGTTCCTTTAAGTGTAAGGTTAAATTTTTTTATTTGAGATTTTTCTTGTTTCTTGTTTCCTGAGACTGTGTGGTTATAAACTTTCCTATTAAAACTGCTTTGCTGTGTCCATAGATTTTAGAACATTGTGTGTTTCTATATTGATTTGTTTCTAGGTATTTTTAAATTTTTTCTTTGATTTCTTCATTGATCTATTGATTTTTTAGAAACATTTTATTTAGCCTCCACATGTTTGTGGTTTTCCCAATTTTATTCTGGTAGATGATTCCTAGTTTCATAACATTGTGATTGAAAGGATACTTGATATGATTTCAATCTTCTTAAATTTATTAAAACTTGTTTTGTGGCCTAACATGTGATCTATCCTGGGGAATGTTCTATTTGCATTTGAAAAGAATGTGTATTCTCCTGGTTTTGGATGGAATATTCTGTATAAATCTATTAACTAATGTGTCATTTAATGCCAATGTTTTCTTATTGATTTTTGGTCTGAATGATCTATTCACTGATGTTAGTGGGATGTTAAGATTTCCCACTATTATTGTATTATTGTCATTTTCCCCTTTATGTCAGTTAATATTTGCTTCACAAATTTAGGCACATTTTTTTTGGTTACACAGATATTTACAAGTGACTCATTCTTTTGTTGGATTGACCCATTTTATCATTATGTCATGTCCCACTTTGTCTCTTGTTACAGTCTTTGTTTTAAAGTTTATTTTGTCTGATGCAAGTGTTGCTACCTCAGCTTTCTTTTTTTCCCCATTTGCATAGAATACCTTTTCCCATTCCCTCACTCTCAGCTTGTTTGTGTCTTTAGATGTGATGTGAGTCTCTTGTAGGCAGCATGTACATAGTTCTCAGTTTTTCTATCCAGTCAGCCATTCTAAGCCTTTTGATTGGAACATTTAGTTTATTACATTTAAAATAATTATTGATAGATGTATACCTCCTGCCACTTTGTTAATTGTTTTCTAGTTGTTTTGACAGTTTTCTGTTCCTTTCTTCTTCTCCGTTCTCTTCACCTGTAATTTGTTGACTATTTTTAGTGTTATATTTGTGTCATTTTCTCTTTATTTTTTGTGTATACATTATAAGCTTTTGGTTACTATGAGGTTCATATACAATAACCTGTGTATATAAGTGTCTATTTTAAGTTGATGATATCTTAAGCCCAAATGCATTCTACATTTTATTCCTACCTCCATGTTTTATGTTTTGGCATCATATTCTATACCTTTTAATTTGGGTGTATTCCTTAATTACTTTATTGTACATAGAGATAATTTTATTACTTTTGTTTTTTATACTAGCTTTGCAAGTGATTGATCCAGTACCTTTATCATATGTTTGCCCTTACCAGTGAAAATTTTTTCTTTCATAATTTTCTTATTTCTAGTACTGACCATTCCTTTTCCATTTAAAGAAACCTGTTACATTTTTCCTAAAGGTGATTTAGTGGTAATGAACTCCTTTCACTTCTGTTTGTTTGGAAATTTTTTATTTCTTTTTCAATTCTGAATGATAACCTTGCTTGTTGGGTATTCTCAGTTGTACTTTTAGTACTTTGAAAATGCCATGCTACTCCCTTCTGTCTTATAAAGTTTCTGCTGAAAAAGCAGGTGATAGTCTTATGGGGATTCCTTTGTATGTAACTTGCTATTTTCTCTCAATGCTTTTAAGATTCTCTTTTTTTAACATTTCACATTTTAATTATAATGTGTCTTGCATAAGTTTCTTTACCTTCATCTTATTTGGCACTTTCTGTTCTTCCTGGACCAAATATCTATTTCTATTGCCAGGTTAAAGATGTTTTCAGAAATTATTTCCTCAATTAAATTCTCTGTCTTTTTCTACCTCTCTCTCCTTATGGGGTCCTCTACAATGCAAATGTCAATATGCAAGCAATTGTATCAGAGGTCCCTTAAATTATCTTCATTTTAAAAAATATTCTTTTTTTTTTGCTGTTCTAATTGGGTGATTTCTACTACCATGTCTTCTAAATTGCTGATTGTTCTATATCGTTTAATCTGCTGTTGATTTCATTTAGTATATTTTTCATTTCAGTTTTGGTATTCTTCATTTAAGATTGATTGTTTTTTACATTTTCTATCTATTTTTTGAAGGTCTTATTGAATTCCTCCATTCTTCTCCCCAGTTTGGTTAGCATCTTTATGACTATTCCTTTGAACTATTTATGTTTTTTTTTTCAGTCTTTTTGCTGAGGTTTTGTCTTGTTTGTTCATTTGGAAAGTATTAATTTCCTCCTCATTTTGCCTAATTTTCTGTGTTTATTTTTATGTATTAGGTACATCAGTTATATCTCCTAGTTTTGAAAGAATGACCTTATGTAGAAAATGTTATGTGGGGCCCAGTGGAGCAATTCCTCTGATCACCAGAGCTAGGTGTTCCAGGGGGTATCCCCTATATGGGTTTTGTGTACCCATATCTTGTGGTTGGGTTTGTTTGTTGTGGGTGCACTCATGGGCATGGTTTGCTCTCAGGCCAGCTGGCTGAGAAAACTGCTTGTGACTGTAGCAGGCATGCTAATGTGTGAGGCTTGTCCTCAGTATATCTGGTTGTAAATCCAGGCTGCAACTCTAACAGGCAGGCTAGCATTTAGGGCTGACTGCCTGGAATGGGAGCCACTTTAGAAGGACACCGGTACAGGCTGACATAGCCTGCCAGGTAGAGTGCAGCAGGAACTGCTTTGATGGAGCCACCCATGGCCAGTGGGCTGGGGGAAGTTGGTCCTCAGGAAATGCCAGGCTGGGGCCCATGACATTAAGTAGATTGATGGAGAGTGACAGAAATGTACACACCAGTGATCTGCCACCTAGATGAAAGGAGAGTAAGATAAATGGCATGTTCTAGTGGTTTTGTTCCTGGAGAAAGTTCCACCAGATACCTGCCTTCGGGTACATGCCCTAAAATTAGCTAATAAATTTCTTTCTTGTATGATCCAGGCTCTTTTCAGCCTGCTGCCTCTGTGCTGGGACTTGGAATGAGTGAGTTTGTGCACATGCCCTTCGAAAGCAGAGTCTTAGTTTCCTATAGCCCTCTCGCTCTCCTGAATGTAAGCACCACTGGTTTTCAGAGGCAGACAGCATGGGGGCTTATCTTCCTAGTGGCGATCTCCCAGACTGGGGAGACTACGTGGGGCTCACCCTTCATTTCTGAGTGTGGGGGCGCTGCATGGTTGTGTTATCCCTCCCACTTGTGGGTTGCTGTAGCAGGGTGTTGGTTCTGACTAGATTACATCTTTGACTCTCCTGCCTATCTTGATGTAACCTTCTCTTTATATCCTTAGCTGTAGAAAATCTGTTAGTCTTCAGGTCTTCCTCAGAAATTGTTGTTTTATGTTTAGTTGTAGTTGTGGTGTGTCCATGGAAGGAGGTGAGCACAGGCTCTTCCTCCTTTGCCATCTTGATCTGGACCCCTCAGGATTTACTTGTCTTATCTCCTAAACCAGATCATCATATCTCACCTCATGGGGAGAGACTTACTTTAAAAAAACTTTTTTTTTTTTTTTTTATTCAAGTGGGCTTCCCTGGTGGCTCAGATGGTAAAGAATCTGCCTGCAATGCAGGAGACCCAGGTTCAATTCCTGAGTCAGGAAAATCCCCTAGAGAAGGGAATGGCTACCCACTCCAGTACTCTTGCCTGGAGAATTCTTTGGACAGAGGAGCCTGGTGGGCTATGGGATCGCAAAGAATTGGACACGATAGCAACTAACATTAACACTAACTATAGTTTATTTACAATGTTGTGTTAATTTCTGCTGGACAGCAAAATGACTTGGATACACACACATATGTGTGTGTGTGTGTGTGTATATATATGTATATATATATTCTCTTTCATATTCTTTTCCATTATGGTATATCACGGGATGTTGAATAGAGCTCCCTGTGCTATACAGTAGGACTTTATTGCTTATCCAACCTATATATAACAGTTTGCATCTGCTAATCCCAAACTCCCAATCCTTCCCCTCCCCACCCCTTACTACCCCTCCCCCTTGGCAACCACAAGTCTATGGAAGAGACTACTCTTAACCATCTTCTTTCAAGGTGGATACTTTAATGAGAGTTTCTCAAAGTGTCATCCTCAATATCCTATGTCAGGAACATCTGGAAAGTCTAACTAAAAATGCAGATTCTAAGGCCCCACCCGTCTTCCTAATTCAGTATTGGCTGTAGTGAGGAATAAAAATATGGGTTTTAACAGTGTCTCCAGGTGATGCCTAAGCATGCCAAACTCAGAACCACAGCCTCATAGGCACAAGGCTGATATTTGCTGACTGGTTTCACTGACACCCCTCGGATACTCTCAGGATAAGTCTTTGAAGGCCACAGGGATCAGCAGGCTGGGCCCAAGAGTAGAATTTGTACACGCATTCATTTAACAATCATGAGCTTACTAGGCTGGTTATGGGTATATGATGGGGAGTTAGATAAAAACAGTCTCTGCCCCAGTGGAAGTATAACTTCAGAATCTTGAAATAGTCCATTCCTCAGTATTTTCTCTTTATTTCTCTTTTTGATTCCTCATATGTTTTATGGGTATCTTCTATTAGTCAGACTGTGTTCTATTATGAACATGACAGATAAAAGAGCCTTCCCCTCTTACAGAGCTTACATTTCAGAAAGGAGAAAAGGAAAATAAACAAGTAAACCCAACCCCCCCAAGTTAATCACAGATCGTGATAATCACAAAGACATAAATAAACAAAGTAAAGTGTGGAGAGATTGACTTTAAAGAATGGCGCATTTGAGTTGAGAATTGATGGATGAAGGTCTGTGGGTCATGACTGCAAACTGGGGCAGACTGATGAGTCATTTGAAACACACGGGCCTAAGACGGAGTGATGATGATGATAATAATGACAGCGATTACTTCTTGAGCATTTCCTATGCGTCAGACTGTGTATTAAACATTTTATGTGCTCTATTGCATTCAGTCTTGACGGGAAGCCTAGAGATAGGTGTTATTACTCCCACTTTCAGATGAAGAAACTGAGGAAGCCCGGAGATGTTAACTGTGTTGTTTGGGTCAAACAGCTATTAAGTGGCAGATGGAACAATTAAACTTAGCTCTGTGTGCTGGCAAAGCCTGCACTCTTTGGCACTACACCTTTTTCCTTTTTGGTGGTACGAGGCTGCCGATGCTGACTGCAGAGGAGCATGATGAAATAGGAAGTTCACAGGTTTCTTATGACGATGAGGATGGCTAATATTAAAAATATTTAATGGTAATAATTTAGCACTGTTGAGCATCTACTCTGAACAGGGCACTGAGCAAAATACCTTGTGTTTATTAACTTGTGTGATCTGCAGAACAATCCTTTGAGATACAGGTGACAAAATTGGGGTTTAGAGAGGTTGAGCAACTTGGCCAAAGCCGCTCAACTAATAAGTGGTAGAACCACAGTCACACTTAACAAGGTCTGATCCGGAATATCGACTCTGTCCCCTTTGCTTCCCTAATGAAAAGAGCTAAAGTCTGTGCAAGGGTCTTGGACATGCTAACACAGAGCTTCCCAGGCAGCACTCGTGGTAAAGAACCAGCCTGCCAACGCAGGACATGTGTGAGGGACTCGGGTGTAGTCCCTGGGTTGAGAAGATCCCCTGGAGGAGGGCATGGCAACCTACTCCAGTATTCTTGCATGGAGAATCCCGTGGACACAGGAGCAGGCTATGGTCCATATGGGCCCAAAGAATTGGACACTTGAGGAGAAACACGTGAGGACTAACACGGCTGTCTTAGCACACACACACAGAGGGAAGCTCAAAATAATCAACCTCCCCCAAACCCGCCATAGCTGTTTTTCTTCTGGCCTGGCTCCTAGTGCCTGCGACCTCCTCTCTTGTCTCTTTGGGACACTTTACTTCAGAATCACAATGCTTTTCCTCTCCTGGGCTGACTTATGAGAGCTGACTGTTATTGGCAAGTACCTGGGCATGTCACAGGAGAATTTGCCACTGTTTTCTATCTTTAGAATGAACGCTGTCAATCCAGCATTAAATTGCCTTCAATCATTAGCAAGCCAGCATGGGTTTGTCTGTCACCATCGTTCCATAGGGATGGGACTGCCGAAAGCCGGGTGCAGAGGAGTGAGTTGCACTAGGGGGAGGCTGCCTGCCTGGTTCAGAGGCTCGAGGAGTGAAGTTGTAGTGAAGACTCAGAAAACTAGGCTGGAGGGGACAGTGGAGTCGTCCAGGGTTGTGGTTTCCACCAGGGGGGCTTGAAGCTCCTTGGAATGGAAGGTAGATGGAGAAACAAAAAGTAAACATCAGCATTTTTCCTAGTGTGGTCCTTTCTGCTGGCTTATATTGAATCAACAACAGCATCACAATAGCTCCAGTCTTTTCTATGTGTCTCTGTACAACAGCAATGATGGCATCGGATGGCGGTGAATATCCGGTTTGTGATTCCATGTTGTTGATTTTCTTTTCAATATCAGTTAAAATGTGAGACTTATCTCGTTCCTAGAAAACCCACTACTTTGAGAGTTTTTGACCCATTCTGCTTGGGCTATTCTGTGGCTTGGATGGGGTTACATGTGGAGGATGACCTGGCCCATTCTCTTCACCCTTTGAGTTACTCTGGGTTGGGATTAGTGGGAGATGGCTTCATTCCCTGTGATTTGGGGTTGAGCAGGGTTGGGTTTGGGGGAAAAACTAGGGCTCATTATCAATCCACCAACCCTAAATTTTCAGGTCCCTACCAGTGCGATTTCAACATTGGCCAGCTGGTCACACATTTCAGAGTTCCTATTATTTTGTCAAACTTAAATCTAGAAAGATGACAGGATCTTATGCATTCAAAGAGAGGTTTTATCTTAACCTTAATCTTGGACTTTGGTATGGAAATGTATTTATCATCAGTGTTCCATCTTTTTTTTCTGTCCAGACTAATTGTATATAATTAGCTATTCATATGACATGCATTTAAAACTGTTCATTGCCCCAAAAGGATTAAAAGTAGGTTTGTACAATATTTTACAGTACAGTTTTATTATTAGAACATTTTGAAAAAGCTCTGAATGTGTAGGTGGCATCTCTAATGTGTAGAGTTGGAAGGAGCAGTAAACCAAGGGATCACTTACCTGGTCCCCGGTTCTTGCTTTGGCACCAACTAGCTTTGTGACAGTGGGCCAATGACCTTGTCTTTTTATGTCTCAGCTTCCACATTTGCAAAGCAAGGCCACAGGTGAAGGGTGGAGGATGGGGAGGCTGTACTAGCTGACTCCTATGCATCCTTCCAACTATGGTTATTTTTTTATGAAAGTGACCTTTGACTTCTATAAACTGCCCCTTTGTGTTACTGTCAGAGGCAGTGACTTGACTTGAATGTGCTTATATTTTAGCACACCAACATATGGTTTCTATCCTTATTTTAAAACCATGATGGAAATCTTTGCAGTGAATTCAGATGCCAGCCTGGCTTCACAGGCTCTGATTGCTTTGGTGTGGCACTTGGGTGAAAAGGTTTCCACTGATTCTTTTAAATTGTAGGACATGGGTTTTCAAATTGCAACTTTGAACATAATCTGTACTTCTTAGCACAGGCTTTGTTGAAGACTTAGGCAGCAGATATCAAAAAATCAGCCAGCTTTATGCACTGACTTTTTTTCTTTAAAATCTTTTTGGCAAGCTTCACTGTGCTCGTCTCACCCTCATACACAAGGGGACTACTTTCCCAGTTAATAGAAGAGCTAAAGACCAGGCTAACAGGTTTGCTGCCGTGCTAATATGGAATAATCTCTGATAACTATAATTAACTTGTGTGCGCCTGTCATAGGTTGACTCACCAGAACATTCACACCCTGCAGGATTGCTATTCCTCTTTGAGAGGCAAGCAGATGCTTCCACCAGCTATCTGAAGCCCCAGTGCTGCAGCCTCAGTTTTGTACGCATTTATCCTCGGCAGAAGCACCATCTATTTTAGGAAGGTATTTTGACGTTACCTCTGGGCTACAGTTTCTCCAAAAAATGCACTCAGTGAACAGAACAGCTCTCTCCCCCATGTGACAGTCAGCCCCAGCACGTGCTGTGGCAGAGGAAGCTGGCCTGAGACCAAAGCCGCTCTTCAGCACTGGGTTTATTCTGGGGCTCAGTTCCCCGCCATTCGCTGGCACTTCTGCCTGGCTTCCTCTGCTGGTAGCCCAGTCCTGTTGTGTAGAAGGGCTGGACAAGGTGCTGGGGAATTCTCACTAGGGTGCATTCATGAAAATGAGGCTGTTGCCGGGCTTCCTATTGGGTCTCTTCTGAGGACATTTCAAAAGGACAGTCTTTTCCTTGGTAATGCTGTGGGCTGCCTGGCTCCTCAGGGAAAGCTGTTCTTCCTTGTATGGGTTTAGGAGAACGCTATGGAGACTATCTGCTCCTTCCTTCTGTGGCAAAGGCGAGAATCAGGATGAGGAAGCATTTAGAAAACAAAAGAAATACACAGACCTATTTAATATACAAACAAATGTGCATAGAAATAAAAAATAAGGGATTTATATGAAACAAGGCCATGATTTATTTTCTAGATTTGGGTAAGGTAGAATTGTATCAGACAAGACAGATCTAATCCAGTGAGAATAAGTTAGTGAAGTCCGCATAGGAATTAGTAGTGAGTGGGTGTTTCCCACTGGTTTCTTAATGAAATAAACTCTAAGGATGCTGTGATGGTCATTTTTTTCTGAACTTTTTTTTTTTTTGGTTTCCTGGAAGTCTATCTTCTTCATATTCTCAAACTGTAGCTCCCCAGCACCTAAGCCACATTAGTAGGAGAATCTGCTGCTGGTCGCTAGTGACATTTACCAAAAACACAAACTGCCTCAGAGGAAATAGAAGAGGAGTCTGTTCTTAAAGCTGTTTATAGTAAATATTTTTAAAATTACAGAGTAGCGGCTGTCAAGTTTTCTGAGGTAAAACAATGTTTGATTTGTTTTCAGGCATCTTGGGAAAGTCTTAACTTGTTCTTTCTGAAATTTTCCTTCATCTTTTTTTTTTTTTCTTTTTTTAAGGATCACGAATTCCCCCCAAATGGTTTCTTATAAGTCAGTCATTAGAAGTAGCACAAATTTACGTGTCTGTGCGTTAGTCCCTCAGTCGTGTCTGACTCTTTGCGACCCCATGGACTGTAGCCCACCAGCCTCCTCTGTCCATGGGATTTCCCAGGAAAGAATACTGGAGTGAGTTGTCATTTCCTTCTCCAGGGAAGTACAAATTCATAGACCTCTCTAATATTATCCTGTGAAAAGGCAGGTCTCACCACAACATGTGTCTGAGTCAAGAAAGTTATACAGACTGTTGACAGGAAGGTCTGGTGATCCATCACCTTGGCAAAACCAGAAAAACTCCCTTAAAACAATTATACTTCAAAGCCAGGCAACATCTTCAAAATTTCCCTATTTTCTTTTAACCATTAATGATAGTCCCTATTTGTTATTCTTTAAAATGCTAGCATTTTCAGAGTGAATGAATAGGAATTCTTATTAAGGAGATAAGCAGGGTAACACTGCAAAGAAGACAGGGCATTTTCTAGATGGGATAATCTGTTGTTACTTTAATTACAATATTTTCAGTTAAATTGCTTCGATTATTGGGCCACTGCAAAATAAAATATAGTTTACATTTTTCTTCATTTTTAGAGTTTAAACAAAGCATTATTTTAAATGACAGCACAAATTACACTCCAGGATTTTCACCTTTAGAATTCCAATTTTGTTTTTTTTCTGATTAAATGGGATTTCAAAAAAAGTGTATCTGAGTATAAAAAGAAATATCTGGAATACAATTACTTAAAAATGTTCCATTTTTACATTTATAATACACTTCAGAATGTGGAGTGAATATTTTATGTAAAATCTACTTTTGACTTGAAGATGGTTTTATATTTAAGTCTCTACCCAAATGTATTCTCAAAAAGAATATATTCAGTCACCCATTGTTTTCATGTCCAAGCTACTGTCAGAAGAAAGGAGTTCTTGGTGCTATTCCAAAAGTAATTTTTCCATTTGCAGAAAAGATGAATTAACATCTTTATGCTAATGTGTTATGCTCAGCTGACCTTTGATTCTTTATATGGTTAAGTAAATATATGGCATAATTCTTAGGTTTTCCTATGAAAATGAAAGTCTGTCACATCTATCAAGACTCCAAGGTTGGAAATTCAGATTTTGTTGAACATCAATTATATACTGTGGACTCCCCTCACAGTATCTTAGTTTTCACAGAAAATAGGTGAATGTGTGAGTGTTGTGGACAAAGGCAGAAATGTCTCAGTAAAGTACCGTTTGGCATGCAGTATTGTCTCTGCACGGCTCATCCTGCCCTCTTTTCTCTGGTTCCGTCTCCTGTGCTTGGTCAGGCTGGGACTCCTGGTCTCTGAGCTCTCTCTTCTCTCTGGGCTCTGGTGGTGGGAAGGTTTGTGAGCTACTGCTTTTGGCATAAGGTTAACTGAGCTGAAACATATCTTCCATTGAGCCGGAGCTTAAAAGTTCTACCGCTCTCTGTGAAAAGCCGTTAAATCTCCTGCCAATACCTGACTAAGGCAGCTAAAAGGTACTACTGTGAAGTCCTGTTACCAAACACAAGTTCATGTGCCCAATGCACAGAGAAGACAAACATATCCAAAATGTCAGAGTATGGAGTAGAAAAAGGCTTATTGCAGGGCCTACAAGGAGACCGGGTGGCTCATGCCTCAAAACCCCTGAAGCCCCTGAAGGGTTTCAGCAAGGCATTTTTAAAGGTAAGATGAAGAAAGGGCAAAGTTGGTTGTTGTAAACTTCTTGGTGTAGTAATCCTTTATTCTTGCAACTTTCCACATAGGTCAGGTCACAATGTTCCTGTAACCCTATAATGAGACAAATGATATTCTCTGTTCTGCAACTTTCTATTGCTATATAAGTAGAAAAGGGTTACCCTTAAAGGTTGAAGCCTTGGGAATGGGCTATCCTATATATTTCTGGCTATAGGCAACATTCTTAACTTGAAGCAGAAGTAACAGAATACAAAAGTTTAAAAATGGGTCTAATATGGAGTCGGATATTGTTCTTCCCTATTGTAGGCCTATCATATCCCATATTACATGGGTTATAGGTATACATAACCATAGACAGGCCTTAGAAGATACAGACTTAGAGTCATAGAAGATCAGGGCTGGAAGGAGACTTTGAGATCATTTTGGGCAGTGGGTTTCAGAGTTTCCCAAAGTATGAATGTTGGAGAAGGGGTCAGAAAGGAAGGCTCAGGCCTTTTCAACAAGAACAAGATAACTATTGTTTTATATATTGTGGTTTGGAGTAGTATTTCTTCAGGGAAGAAGTACTCTGCCATTTTCCCCACTAAACTATTTGAGAACCACTGAGCCTGTCTTTTTACAAGTAAGAAAATAAAGGTCCAGATTTATGCTGGGTGTTAACTCAATGTCACATGTAAATACAGAGATTTTACCTAGGCTGGAAATTCTTGCATAGCCAGTACATAATACATGTATCATTTTGATGGAAACTTCTTAGCTGGAAAGCCATGAACAAAATGTTTATAATGGCCCATTTCTGGGATTGTTCCACTCTTGCAACAAACACCCTCAGCACATGAGCATGTATGTGGCGGTGTGGGCATGCATATGCTGCTTGAATTAGGCTGTGGAGCCATTAATGCAACAAGTCTGCAGAACTTGGGGATTAGTTTGGTCCCCTCAGCAGCTGAGGGAGAAGTGCTTGGAACACTTCCTAATTTTTCCCACAATATGGCAGGCACCACTTTCTGTAGGAATCAGATTGTAAATCCAGTCTCAAATCTCTTGGCCGCTGTTGCCACTAATGTGGCTTTGGTATTGGTGTTGATTGAAGACCTTTGGATGTTTGGGAGAGGTCATTAATTTAATGAGCATGTTCTGTTCTGGGTGTGGCACCCAGGCCCTTGAGTGCACGGCATGTTGGTGGGCGGGCCAACAGGACATGGTCGCTGGAAGCTGGTGTGGTAAAGAAGCCATAGCCATGGTTACAATCTGATCAAAATTGTTTGTTCTAAGTTTTCAAAGTTCACCTCATGAAACTCGACATTCTGTTTCCTTCCTATGCACTACATTCAGTTCAGTCTGGCCCAGCAAACATCTCTACATGCTCTGTGCCAGTCATGGGCCGTGAACCTCATGTGAAGGATTCTATGTTAACTTGGGCCAGGATATCCATATTTCTTTCCAATAGATCATTTAAAAATAGGTTTAAATGGGATTGATAGACTGATGGGTATAAGCTTAATGTCCATCAGAACAATACTGTAAATGAAAGGAGTAGGGAAGTGGCAACACCCACCTAAGGGGTCAGTCAAATTCCAGCCCATCATTGTCACCTGGAAACATAGGCTTTGGTGTTGCCATATCATCTAAATTATATGAAGCAAGGAATCCAGATTTTTAAAATGTTGCATATCCTAGTTTTTAAACGTTGACAACTTAGTTAAAAAAAAAAAAAAGGTAAAAGCCCATGTCTGTGAGCTGTTCTCTTGTGCCCAGAAAGCCCAGTTTGTGACTAATGCTTTAAACTCACCTTTGAAGGTGATCCCCGCATTTGTAGTTGACTGTCCTGCTACGGGAAACATATTGTCTCTGAGGCTGTGATGCTGGAAAGCTTGCGCTGCACATATGGTTTTGTGGACATATTGTGGGCAGCCAATGAATATTAATCATCTGCAGCAGTTTTATCACCACTGTTATGCAAGCTTGAGAAAGCCATTGCAAAGCAGTTAGTAGCAAACCTGCAACAGTCATTGTGGGACTGCTTTGGAAAATGATGATCCAGAAATAGATCTCACTCACACATTTAAAAGCAATTATGAGCCGTGAGAGAAATATGATAATGCAATGGTCCAAAGGCTGAGGTGTTTTAAAATAATTTCTATGGATTGAAGAACTGAGTACCTTACCTTCCATGAAGATTTAGTATATATATGAAACTTGGTTTCATGGAAACCATAAAATGTTCATTTGCTTGATTGGTATGACGGCTGTAGCTACTTCTTCTCCATTATTATAGTCATAAGCACTTACCTTCCAGATTTTACAATTGTAGAGACAGAATTCAAGAGATCAGTTCCTGGAGAGAATAAAAGATACATTTTTTATGAAAATGAGGTGACAGTGTGTACATTGCTCCTAACAAATAAATGCCCTTGATATAGACTGAGAATTTGCATTTTCTCCAAATCATATAATGGCATTTGGAGATGGGGCCTCTGGGAGGTGATTAGGTCATGAGAATGCAGCCCTCATAAGTAGAATTAGTGGCTTTATACAAGAAACCCCAAAGAGCTCCCCTACCCATTCTACCACGTGAAGACACAGTGAAAAGATGGCTGTCTGTGAACAAGAAAAAAGAACCTCATCAGATAACAGATTTCTGCCTTGCACTTATACTTCACAGTCTCCAGAACCATGAGAAATAAATATCTGTTGTTTATATGCCAACTAGTAGTCTATGGTATTTTGCTACAGAAACCAGAACAGACTAAGACAGCCCTTATAATCAAAATTCACAACTCCAAAGCTGCCCTTAATAGAATACTTGATAGCATCAGTATTTAGGACTAAGAACAATCTTTCAGATGATCTACTTCAACTCTAGGACGCACAGAGAAGTCAAGTGATTGGCCTAGTGCCACACAGACAGTCTTAAGTCTCCAGCACCAGGTACAGGAATCTAGCATGTTTATAGTTTTAATACTTGTTGTTTCAAGTACATACCTATGATCCAAAATCCATGACATGTAGTGTTTATAATTTTGCTGAAGCAGGGATTTGCATGCATGCATGCATAGTGATACAAGTGCGTTGAAATGAGTCACTTGACTGGTGAATGAGCTTAGCTGACTGTTTGGTATCTAATCTCAACCTGGTTGTGCTGTTTTCTGCTCTAAAGGGGTCGTTTAGATTGTTTGGTTTTACTTTATTGCCTGCCTGTAGCAAGATTTCAATAAGATGCTTCTTAAATGAAGGAATGAAGGAAAGACTACCATTTTATGGAGAAAATTACATGTTGTAGAAGCATTTGCAAATACAAGTATTCACATTTTCTCATGCTGTTAGTCTTTGTGAATGTTAAGGGTCAACTGTAGTTTGTATTAATAGAAATGATATTCAGATAAGGAGGTAGAGTCTCCAGTGGTTTCTCCCAAAGGAATCTAAACCAGTCTCATGAATTTGTGGGGTTAAAAGGTAAGACTAAAATAAAGACTTAAAAATATTGAATCAGATTCTTCTAGTTCTAAAACTGGCCTGTGAGATTAAGTTAGGGACCTATGAAAGCTACATCAGACATTCCAGTAAATCTATGTACTGTTTGATAAATTATTGCCTTAGGGATAAAAAAAAAATGTTATGCCTAGATGTTGAATAGTGTCATATGATCAAAACTCCCCTTCTGAATATATATGTTTAACTTGGGCAAGGTATTCAGACTTTCTAATTCTTGGTTTCCTCATCTATAAATTGACAATGACACCTGGGCCAGAGGGTGTCTGGGAGTTCAGAGGGAGCCCTTCAGGAAGGTGTGTTGGGTACTCCCTGGTGTCTTTCCTAGAAGGCTGCCTCTCCTTCCTCTGCTGAACTGTAGTCGCCTGCTTGCTTGTCTGTGAGTATCCACATTAAGCTATTATTTGGGAGCGGGGAGATGAATGTCTTGCTGCCTTTTGTATCCCGTTCAGTAAACGTTATTGAATGACTACAGGGCATAATGCAAATGCAAGGACCTTTTAGAATTCCATCTAGGAGGTCTGGTTTTTTTTAAGTTGATGGTAGCAGGTATTCCTGCAGACACCCCTATTAGTCCAACCAATGTACTCTGCTCAGTGGAGAAAGGTGGGAAGGTTGTGTGTGTGTGGGGGGGCGGGTACATGGTATACAACAAAGAGGGGTCCTTTCTTGGATTTTGCAGTGGATCTCCTTCAAGCTTGTGGTATATCACTGCTGCGTACTGTAGCAAAATCATTGTTTCAAAGACTGGTTTCTTTTGCTAAGCAAAAAAAAAAAAAAAAAAAATAACAAAAATAGAAAATTATAGAAGCAGAATTGGGAAAGTCCATGGCTCTGAGATTACATTTAATGCAATAATGTGTTTACTTGCTATAATATTTTATGGTTTTGTTCTCCCCAAAGCACAATTTACAATGGTTTTACTAAAGGTTTCAAGTCATCTTGGTACGTAGTCTTTTGTTTATGTGTCTTTTAATTACCCAGATCAGTTTTTCCTTGACTTTAGCTCATCTTAAAAATTTTCAGAGGGCGTGCCAGGATAGCTTAGGGGGCACCAGGTTTCTTGCTAGACAGCCAGAAAAACCACTATATATTTGTTCTGGGGAATCATAAAAAAATTAAAAGGTGTAAGGGAGTGGTCTTTGTAATCATACACTCCTCTTGAGTTCCAAACCAGTTGTATGCTCTCTCCTGAGCCTAAACCCAAAGCTATATATGGTATTGGTATGAAACAGCATCATGCTAGAGATAATTATGTCTGTCTTGAGGACTTGACCCAACCAGACTGACACTTCATAAGGAAAGTCTTGTGATGCTGGCATACTTAGCATTTGCCTGGGGCGGTTTGCAAACCTACTGCATTAAAGACACAGGCCCTTCTAAGGGAAATGCTCTGTGCTTGGAACTCCTCAAAACTTTTCACTTTAAGCTAATAGCAGGCTTTCCTGTGGGCACAGAATCAAGTACATATACATTTAAAATGAATTTCTGATGTCCAGTCATAAATGTATTATGTCTGGAAGACATAACATTTTTGGAGAGCAGAGATCTGTGACAAACACATGTTCATAGTTGCTTCATTATTGTTAAAATTTGACCTGAAAGCCTGTGATATATGTCTCCTGGGGGAAAAAGTACTGAACTCCATTGTTCTATCAATTGTGGATAATCGAATCCAGTTGCATTGTGCAGAAGAGGAAGCAAGAGCCCCAGAGCATACCTTGCTTGGTGTCCCCCTGAACTCTCTCTGCTCTGATCTCTACCCTCTGCTGTCTTCTGTAGCTGCTCCCTCCAGTTCAGCCCAGTCCTGGTCTCTGCAACCAGCCTGACCCCATGCAGAAGCCTGAGGAGTTCCACCCAGACCCTGAGACTCCATGGCAAATCAGTGTTTCTGCTGGCCTGGCTTTGTGTCTGGCTTCGCCCTGGGTCCCAGCTCTGAAAACTGCGTTTCTGATCTGTCTTGTCCCCATGTGTCTGACTCCTGATCAAAGTCACCTAGAGCCCTGGTCCCTCTGAAGCTGAGTCTTCTGCTCCTGCTGGTTTCCTTTCTAGTACCTGGAGCTTTTACTGTCACAGAACAAGTGACAGAAGCCCTGATGATGATGAATATATTGTTATATAGAATATTATGTTAATAATGGACTTCCCCAGTGGCTTAGATGGTAAAGCATCTGCCTGCAATGTGGGAGACCTGGGTTTGATCCCTGGGTCGGGAAGATCTCCTGGAGAAGGAAATGGCAACCCACTCCAGTACTCTTGCCTGGAAAATTCCATGGACGGAGGAGCCTGGTAGGGTACAGTCCATGGGGTGGCAAAGAGTCGGACACGACTGAGCGACTTCAATGTCATGTCAATGTCATGTTAATAATAATAAACAATATTAGGCACCATGCTTATTGCTCTACATACATCATCCTTCTTAATCTTTATGGACAATTTATAAGGTAAATTTATAAACTGATAACATTAAATTTATAAAGTAGATAATATTAATATGCCCGCCTCCCCAGTCAGGGCCAGTTTCAGTCCAGCCCCATTCAGCCTGCTCTGTTCTGCTACTGTTGATTCAGCCGAACCCCTGGTGTGATACTCAGGTTGCTAGTGACTCAACTGGATGGTGGGAAAACAGATGGGGGTTTGACTGGAGACCAACATTGAGACTGTACAGAGGAAAAAAAAACCCACAACATTAAATGAGTAGTTTATTTGCATTTTAGGAAAAAATTCAACCTCTGATGTAACTTTTGAAATTCAGGAACACAACTTCATAAATCTTTATAAAGATCTTCATAAAGATATTGTTCATAGATATTCAGGGATAACCTCATACATTTTTCAAAGTTGATTATATGGTACAAATGTTAATTAATCTGTAGTACTTGTACTTTCCTCAGAGTAGATATGGTAAAAACTCATCCCTTGACTTTCACAGTACATTTAGCTCAGAACCACTTAAAACTGAGCTCTCGGTTCATTATTGATGCTCTCATCAGATTGTACTTGTGTGTAGTCCTGTATCCACATTCCCATCTGCCTTTCTGTATCTTCATATACTCTTACAATGCTTGACTTTTGACCAAAATATCTAAGTCATCTATGTCAGTCCCATACCATTTAGGCCATTTCGCATACCTAATTCCTCTCTGTCCCCAAACAAACCTCAGTTTCTTATATATTTATACTTTTGCTAACTTTCTACATAGTTTTATTTACTCTGGCATCTACGTCCCATTCTTTTAACCTTGACCTGTCTGCAGTTTCTAGTCAGGTGACTTTGGGTGACCTGGATAAACCACTCTCTGCCTCTGAGACACTGTCTTTGAGGAGGCAGATAATAACCACTCATGCAAAGTGCTTAAAAGAGTGGCAGGCATGTACGAAATGTTTAATACAGGATGGCTAAGTGTTCTCTCCATTACAGACAGGTAGCTCTGCTTTAAGAATTGTCCCATCTCCCACTCTACCATATGGGCAAAAGGCTCCAGTTGTGGGTAGAATGAAAATAATACTATTTTCAGAGTACCTTCTCTGCTAAGCACTTACATTATTTCACCCAATCCTTCCAACAATCACCAAAGAGGCCAGTACCTTCACATCATTACAGGTCTGGGGTAATGACTAGTCTGGGCTTCAGGAAGTATTTTTCCTCCCTTGCTTCTCAGAGATCAGATTTCTGAACATATCCTATGTCACCTTTGGGCTTGCTTAAGGCGCCCATGCAGTTTGCAGGGTGTCTTGTGGGTTTCCACGTGAGAGGAGATTAGTGAGCAGGAGCGGGGGCAGTCTTTGGGGATGCTATAAGAGACTTTCAATGTTTTAGAGAAGTGGAGGGCCTTCTGGTTACAGAAGTGTGTTTACCTCCTGGATACTTTGTGGGAAAAAAGATCTCTTGAGTTCTGAGAGAGATTAGGGAATGGGAAAATTGTGGGATAATGTTAATTAAAAAATAGAAACATTTTGTGAAAGTAACTTGCTTACTTCTGTTCTTGAGATGAATCATTGAGGGTTATTTGAAAAGGACTGGAAACTCCTAGCAACGCCTTGATCTGAGAGTGAGGAGCTGAGTGGCAGGGAGCCCCAAGACCTGCCCATTGTCAATTCTCTGCAGTAGCCCTGCCAGAACCTGCATGGTGGATCCTCCGGGGCAGGGGCAAGGTCTGGACCAAGGCATCCTTCAGGCACCCTGCTGTGTCTCTTATGAAGCGAGTGACAGTGTAGGGAACCCTGGGGAGACTTTTGCCTCCACTTCCAATGCATGTGCATTTGCTAAGTATTAAGACTTCTGGAAAAAAAAAAAAAAGACCTCTGTTGTGCTTCCCTGGTTACTCAGATGGTAAAAAGTCCATGTGCAATGCAGGAGACCTGGGTTTGATACATGGGTCGGAAAGATCCCCTGGGGAAAGGAATGGCAACCCAATCCAGTATTCTTGACTGGAGAATTCCATGGACAGAGTAGCCTGGCAGGCTATAGCCCATGGGTTACAAAGAGTCAAACATGATTGAGTGACTATAACTAACTAACTAAGATTTCTGTTAGAGAGCTGGAGAGGAAAGTATAAGACTTGATCCTAAACTCTAATGTTTGAGTCTTTAACATTGCTACTATAGGTTCTAAACGGAAGAGAGCAGAGGAAACTGTCTGGGCAAATGCAACCTCTTTGTTGTTATGGGGCTTTGGTCTCAAATCCCAGTGGCTGAGATGAGCTAGGTTGGAGCTTGTGTCAGCAGTGAACCTGCCCTTTGCCTGTCTAGGTTCAGGTGGAAGATGAAAGCTGAAAGATAAGTTCAAAGTAAATTAAGTCTATATAGGAATAAGAGCCAATAAAACATAATCCTAAAGTTAGATGTGAAAGAGAGAATGCTATGCTCGTGATTGAGAAAGAGCATGAGACTGGCCTTACAGGCATCTCCAGCTTCTGTGCTGGACTTCGTTTTGTGTAGGACCATCTCAAGCATGGTCCTGGCGTGCTCCCTTCTCAGGAAATAGTGAGATCACGTGGGAGCAACCTTCAGCTTTTCCCAGTAGCCGAAGTGTGCCTAAAACATGCATTACAGCAATCTTAGAGGGAGTTCTCTAAGGAAAAGTATATTCCCTGGGGCCGGAAATTTTAGTAGACTACAGTCATTTTCAAACTTTCTTTTTTGCGAAGGGATATTTCTTTTAGGCATAAAACATTTGAGACTGTAATATGTAAACTATAAAAAATGTATTCTATTTGTATAAGTTTGTTTTATGAGCTCAAATGTAGTGAATTGTTGCTACATACTATCTTTAATGGATATATAACATGAGAAAGTTGAGGGGAGATAACTGCTTACTGAAAAGGAGGCTTCAAACCAAATTTTCAAAAGAAATCAAAAGTTCAGTAATACAGTTATAAAAACCCCAATAGTTTTGCAGGCTGCATACAGTTTTCTCCATGAAGTAGTCTGAATAAGACATTAATAGAGAATGCTCAAAGAGATAGATAAAAGAGTGATTTTCATTAAAAAGGTCAAGAAATTATGAAACAAGATCTGTGAAAAATGAAAAAAAAGTTTAAAGAGAAAAAGAGCAATTAAGAAAATGGAGAATCAATTGCAATGCTCCAAAATATCTTTAATAGGAATTCATGAAGAATAAACTAGTGGTAATGGTGGAGAATTAATATTTTGAAAGGTGGTAAACAATGAACCAGAACTGAAAAAAGACATAGGTCTTTGAGTACTCTGAGGATCAATCCCAGAATGGATAAAAATAAATTCATAAGTAGACACATGATGGTGAAATTGCAGACTATCAAGGTGCTTGCTAGGGCTGCCATAACAAAGTGTCACAATTTAGGTGGCCTAACAAGAGAAATGTATTTTCTCACCATTCTGAAGGCTAGAAATCCAAGACCAAGGTGCTAGCAGGGTTGGCAGTGTTGGTTTCTTCTGAAGGTCTGTCTCCTTGGCTTGCAAATGGTCATCTTCTCACTGTGTCTTCACTGAGTCTTAGCTTAGTGCCTGCCTGTGTCCCGATCTCCTTTTTATAAAGACACCAGAAAGGTTGGATTAGGTCCACTCTACTGGCCTCATTTTAACTTTATCACTTCATTATTGGCTCTGTGTGCAAACACAGTCACATTCTGAAATGTTGAGCTTCAACAACATGAATTTTGAGGAGCATATAGCTTGGCCTGTAACATAAAAATAAGGAATAAAATCTTAAGACTGTCGATGTAAAGAACTCTCACAAAGGAGAAGCCATCAGACTTGACTGCAGCCTAAGGGAGTGTGAGCTTCCATTTACTGAGAAGGGATAGCAGTTATATATCTGGATTTTAAAAGAAGCTAAAATATTGTTAAAATGAAGCACAGTTAAGGCTGTCAAGGCTGCAATACTAATAAGTGAGAGGATTAGACTTTGATTTTAAGCAGTCTGACACCCCCAGCCTATATTTTCAATCATTCGGCTACTATTAGGAACAAAAAAAATTATTATTTTAAAAATAACAAGGAGATATCATGAACAATTGGTGTTAATAAATTTGAAAACAGGTAAACTTTGTACTTTTTGGAAAATATAAATTATTAATGCTGTTGTTCAGTCGCTTAGTCATGTCTGACTCTTTGAGACCCCATGGACTGTAGCAAACCAGGCTCCTCTGTCCTCCACTGTCTCCCGGAGTTTGTTCAAATTCATGTCCATTGAGGTGGTGATGCTATCTAACCATTTCATCCTCTGTTGCCCTCTTCTCTTTTTTCCTTCAATCTTTCCCAGCAGCAGGATCTTTTCCAGTGAGTCATCTCTGTGTATCAGGTGGCCAAAGTATTAGAGATTCAGCTTCAGTATCAGTCCTTCCAATGAATATTTGGGTTGATTTTGTTTAGGACTGACTGGTTTGAGATTTTTGGAATCCAAAGGACTCTCAAGAATCTTTTCTAACACCACAATTTGAAAGCATCAATTTGTTGGTGCTCAGTCTGTTTTATGGTCCAACTCTCACATTTGTATGTGACTACTGGAAAAACCACAACTTTGACTATACAGACCTTTGTCAGCAAAGTGATATCTCTGCTTTTTAATACACTGTCTAGGTTTGTCATAGCTTTCCTTCCAAGGAGCAAGCATCTTTTAATTTTGTGAATGCAGTTACTGTCTCAGTGATCTTGGAGCCCAAGAAAATAAAATCTGTTACTGCTTCCACTTTTCCCCCTTCTATTTGCCATGAAGGGGTGGGACTGGATGCTATGATCTTAGTTTTTAGAATGTTGAGTTTCAAGCCAGTTTTTTCACTCTCCTCTTTCACCCTTATCAAGAGTCTCTTTAGTGCATCTTTACTTTCTGCCATTAGAGTGGTATCATTTGCATATCTGAGGTTGTTGATATTTCTCCCTGCAACCTTGATTCTAGCTTATGATTCATCCAGCCTGGCATTTCACATGATGTACTCTGCATAGAAGTTAAATAAGGAGGGTGATGATACACAGCCTTGTTGTACTCCATTCCCAGATGGGAACTAGTCAGTTGTTTCATGTCCGGCTCTGTTACTTCTTGACCTACATACAGGTTTCTTAGGAGACAGGTAAGGTGGTCTGGTACTTTCATCTCTTTAAGAATTTTCCACAGTTTGTTGTGACCCACATAGTCAAAGGCTTTAGCATAGTCAATGAAGCAGATGTTTTTCTGGAATTCCTTTGCTTATTCTTTGATTCAACAAATGTTGGCAATTTGATCTCTTGGTCTTCCCTAAACCTCACTTGTACATCTGGAAATTCTTGGTTCACATATTGCTGAAGACTGTCTGGAAGGATTTTAGGCATAACATTGCTACCATGTGAAATGAGCACAATTGTATGGTAGTTTGAACATTCTTTGCCCTTACCCTTCTTTGGAATTAGAATGAAAACTGACCTTTTCCAATCCTGTGGCCACTGCTGAGTTTTCCACATTTGCTGACATACTGGGTGCAGCACTTTAACAGCATTATCTTTTAGGATTTGAAATAGCTCACCTGGATTTCCATCACCTCCATTAGCTTTGTTCATAATAATGCTTCCTAAGACCCACTTGACTTTATACTCCAGGATGTCTGGCTCTATGTGAGTGACCACACCATTGTGGTTATCCAGGTCATCAAGGCCTTTTTTTGTATAGTTCTTCTGTATATTCTTACCACCTCCTTAATCTCTTCTGCTTTTGTTAGGTCCTTACTGTTTCTGTCCTTTATCTTGCCCATCCCTGCATGAAATGTTCCCTTGATATTTCCAATTTTCTTGAAGAGATCTCTCGTCTTTCCCTTTCTGTTGTTTTCCTCTATTTCTTTACATTGTTCATTTAAGAAGTCCTTCTTATGGAACTCAGCATGCAGTTGGGTATATCTTTCCCTTTCTCCCTTGGTTTTTGCTTCTCTTCTTAACATTGACACAAAGGAAATAGAAAACCTGATTAAATTTCAATTTCTACAGATATTTAATGCCAAGTCAAAAATCTTCTCTTCTACGAAGTAAACAGGCCCACATAGTTTTACTGGCTATTTTCAATAACATGTTCAAAATAGATACTTTTTTATGTTATATAAACAGTTTCAAAAAATTAAAAAGATACCCAGGAAACCCACTTAGCTTGTGTTAGAACACTAGGAGAATTTTGACCCTTAAGCCAGAAGAAGAACAGCATAAGAAAAAATGTTATAGATCATTTTTACTTATACACAAAATTTCAAATAAAAAAATGCTTAAATAAGCTAATTTATCATAAAAAGTCTATTAAAAGGTACATAAATTAATAGATTAAATTTAAAGATTTCTTAAATGATGCAAAAAAAGCATTTGATGAAACATAATAATTTTCAATTATAACAATTATAAAATGTGGATAGAAGGAAATTTCCTTTCCCTAATAAAGTATGTCCACTTGACTTCCACAGTAATATCAAATAACGGCGAGACCTTAAAATCATCTCATTAAAGTCAAGAAGAACTCAAGGATGTCCTGAGTCAATATTTCTTTTGAACTTGGTACTTGAGATTCTAGCCAATGAATAAGACAAGTCAAAGAAAAAAGATTAAAAAGGGAGAGATCAAACTATTCTTATTTGCAGGTGATAGGATTCAACCCTAGAAAATAAAAAAGAATTTACAAGTAAATTCTTAAAAATAGTAGTAAGTTTAGCAACATTGATTGCTGGCTATAACATCAACATAAAAATATCAAAAGCATTCTGTACAAATAGAAAATGAAGTTGAATAATCCTTTTATAATAAGAACCAAAAATAGAAAGTATAGAAATAAATCTAACAAAGATGTATGGAACCTTCATGAAGAAAATTCCCAAACACAGAAAGATACAAAAGAAAACTGAATAAGCAAAGAGATAGATAAATACACCTGACTAAAACAAATCGGTATTGTAAAGATAGCAATTCTCCTCAAATTAATCCATGTATTTAACGTAACTCTAATCAAATGTTATAAAGATATTTTTGGTACTCAATCCTAAAATTAACATTAAACAGCAAATTATGAAAAATAAGAAAACTGTGAAGATTAACAATATAGGGAGACTTGTCTTATCATATCTCAAGGTCTATTATACACTGTAACAATTAATAATTCAAACAATCAGAAAAACAGAGAGCCCAGAAGCAGACACGTGTGTGCATATGACAAGGGTGACATTTCACATCTAAAATGTCATGTAAAAGAAAGGAGAGACTATTCAATAATTTTTTCTTGGACCAATCAGTTAGCCATTTATAAAAAAGTAAATTCTTCCTGGAAACTATACAAAAACCATTCCATGTATATTCAAGGCATAAGTATGAAATGAAAGCAAAAATAATATTTTAGATGAAAATATAGAAAAATATCTGTATAACCTTAGGGTAAGAAAGAAATTGGTAGAGACATCACAAAAAGCACAAAGTGTGAAAGAATACATTGATATATTTGCCTACATTAACACTTTAACTAAATGTTCAACAGAAAGCACTATAAGAAAGTCAAAAGAGAAGTCACAAAACAGAAACAGATATTTGTTATGTACGTAACTGACAAAAAATATTGAAAAGACTCTTTATATAAAGCTTTATGTGAAGTAATCTTATAAATTAAGAAGAAAAGAGCAACCCAAGAGAAAATTGGCAAAAGAAACAAAAACAAAATTCTAAAATGGGGGAATTAAAATGGACAATAAACATATGAAAAGATGCACAAATTAGCAAATAATTTGGGAAATAAAAATTAAAAGAAAAATGAACTATAATATCATTCCCATCAGAGAGGCATAAATGAACAATACCAAGTGCTGTGGAGGACATAGAACACTTTGGAGAGTACTTTGGCAATATCTTGTGATTTTGTATCTAGGTGTTCTCGATGAAGTAGCTATTCTGCACCTAGATACAGCCTTAGAGAAACCTTACACTTGTGATCAAGGAGGGAGTTTCATTGATTGTGATGTTATTAACAGAAGAGGTTCAAGGACTCAGTTCAGTTAGTTCAGTCACTCAGTCATGTCCGACTCTTTGTGACCCCATGGACTGCAGCACACCAGGCCTCTCTGTCCATCACCAACTCCCGGAGCTTGCTTAAACTCATGTCCATTGAATTGGTGATGCCATCCAACCATCTCATCCTCTATTGTCCCCTTCTCCTCCTGCCTTCAATCTTCCCCAGCATCAGTGTCTTTTCCAATGAGTTAGTTCTTTGCATCAGGTGACCAAAGTATGGAGTTTCAGCTTCAGCATCAGTCCTTCCAATGAATATTCAGGATTGATTTTCTTTAGGATGGACTGGTTGGATCTCCTTGCAGTCCAAGGGACTTTCAAGAGTGTTCTCCAACACCACAGTTCAAAAGCATCAATTCTTTGGTGCTCAGCTTTCTTTATGGTCCAACTCTCACATCCATACATGACTACTGGAAAAACCATAGCTTTGACTATATGTACCTTTGTCAGCAGAGTAATGTCTCTGCTTTTTAATATGCAGTCTAGGTTGGTCATAGCTTTTCTTACAAGGAGCAAGCGTCTTTTAATTTCAAGACTGCAGTCACCATTGGCAGTGATTTTGAAGCCCAAGAAAATAGTCTCTGATGCCCTCAGTATCTATTAATATGAGAATCAGTATACAACGATATTGTCATGGAATAGTGACAACTGACTTATCAGTTTAAAATGAATTAATTACAACCAGGTGTATCAATATGGACAAATCTCAAAAAAAATTGCTTAGCAAAAAACCCCCACAACAGGACAAGATGGTTATCATAAATATATATATATATATATATATACTGTTTTAAAAGTAAGACATTACTATATATAAACATATATATGTATATATATATATATGAGTTGTAACATTATTAAAGCTATATTAAATGAAAAACATAGACTATATTAAGGAGAATTTTCACTGGAGCAGAAAGAATGGAATGGTATTGGGAAATGATAAGCTTGAATTTTCAACTGTATCTTTAATGTTTTATTTCCAAACAGAGCAAAGCATAATAAAACAGGCAAATATGGCAAACTGTTCAAGAATGATCATTGTTATTTTCTGTAATGTCAATAGAAAAATTTTAAGTTTCAACTGAAATATTTTAGTTAAAAATAAATCACAACACTTATTTAGAAGAAAGTCTTTCAATGAGAAAAATGGACTTTGAGTAAAAAGTCTTAATATGTCATAGTGGACTGATAGGTTTACCATATGATCTGGATAAAAGCATAGTACAGTGCCTTTTAACTGGAACAGTCTAGAGCACTGATTTTCAAGCATTTAGAAATGTATTATGCCAAATGTATTATGCCAAACTGCACTATATGAAACAGAGTAGTTCTAGTTTACTCAGGTAATTTATTTCATAAGAATATATTTCCTTATGAAATACATATGTATATGTGTATATAAATACATATGTATAAATCCACAAAAAGGAATATACATTCACTAGAATGCAAGGAGAGTAGATTAAGAACTCCTATTATCAGTAAGAGAAAGAACTCAATAGAAAAAACTTTTAGAGGATACCCAAATGGCCAATAAACACATGAAAAAGTCTTTAACACTGCTAGTCTGCCAGAGGACCATATATCCTGGGAATAGTCCCAGTTTACTCTGCTAAAAATTTAAAACTCCCTAAAAATTTAAAAACAATTCCTTTCACTTTTGGTTTAAATGATACATCTTGTGGTTGTCCTACTTATACCGAGGGAATACCAATTTCAATCCCAGTGAGACACCATCATGTACCAGAATTGGCAGTGCCAATGGCTGGCCAGGATGGGAGAGAGTACTAACTTAAAATCCTTCCCAGAAGAGCCTCGTGGCTCATTCATGATACTCATTCTGGAGCCTATTTGGGGAGGTGGAGAGGGGTAACTACTCCTGGAATTTTAGAACGTTCCCAGGAGGTGGGCCTGGGTCTGAGTCTCTGCTTAAACTTATGGGAACTTTGCTTAGGGAGTCTGTTTCAAAGCTGATTTAACTTAGGTTGCAGTTTACCATACATATCTAATTTAGTTATGGTTAAGTGTTCCTTCAGAACTGAGTAAAACTTTGTTCAAACATATGGCCCCAGTCCTGGAGTTAGAAGTCAGCTAAGTTACAGAAATCTTGATCTATAGGAAGGGGATCTCAGATGCCTGCTGGGGCAGCCTCCCTGTGTTTTTCTAGGTCTCTATGACTTCACTTCCTCAGACCAGCAGAAAGGCTCACACAGTGAATGAGGTCAGTCTTTGAAATCTTTCTGGAGGCCAGCTCCAACTTGTTTCATTCATCTCTTCAGGGCTGTTGCCTGGTCCCTTATAGGAAAAGAGGGACTGGGATCTTTGTTATCCTTTGGCTTTGCACTGAGATCACTTTCTTCCAGAATCCAAGAAAACCAACCAGTTGCCCAGGCCTCCAAATAACTCTCTGTGTCTACTTTCCAGCCACCAAAAAGAGCAAATTTGATCAAACATTCCAGATCACTCTCTGCTTCTTCATTCAAAGAGAAACATCACTTTTTTTTTCCCCCTTCAAGTAAATTAAATTGCAGGAGTCAAGTTCAACAAGTCACCTGGGGGATTCCCCACTGCACTTTCCTCCCTTTGTGGCTCCAAGTGAGACAATGAATGTGCCTTCAATTTGCATGTGCGGTGAAAACGGATTCTTGTCTGACTCCATCACACTTGCATCAGACACGAACACGGTCTGGCTTCTTCTGCCCTGCTCGTTTTTGATTACCTTTGCTTTGATGCTCGCGGATTTATTAACCAGCCAAGCGCTCTCCGGGGAACCTCAGCGGCTGGGGAGCCCGGTGCCAAAATCGCTAGGTGCTCTCTCCGTCACACAACGCTTTTGTTTAAACATTTCCCAAGCAGCGAACCCGCCTGTCAAGGCTGATTCTGTGGGAGAACATATTTGTAAGACAAAGCAAGGCTGCGGCCGACCAGGAAGCCTATGACTCGCGCGGTGAATTATTCACTCCCGGCCATGCAGGGTCACGGATGCTCACAGCGGGAGCGAGGCGTTATTCATTACCAAGCTTGGGTTTGCAGTCTTCAGATATCCCTCTTCCCCCTTCCGTTGCCCCTTCAGGTTTTAACAAGACATCACATTCTTTCAAACTTCCCCTGGGCAGCAGAGGTCTTCTCCTCCCCCCTCCCCCCTTTTTTTCCACCCGCAGAAGGTACCATTGAAGATAGAAAGCTGAAGCGGTTGTAAATTGCAGCAGTTAACGTCAAATTGATGCAGCAGTGATCAAATGAAGTTCATAACCACACAATGCAACCTGAGGGCGGAATGCTGTTTCAAACATTTCTAATGACAGGGTTATAAAATCATAAAAACGGAGCCCTTCCCCGCCCCCCCCCCCCCAAAACCCCCGCCCGCGGCAATAAAAAGACCATGTGGGTGATCAAAACTATTAACGAGGTTAAGAGTGGACATTGGTTTGGGGATAGTGGCGCCCCAGTCAGAACTTCAGCTTTGGGACATCCTTGAAGTTTGGATTCTCCCAGCTCTCTACTTGCTGGTTTTTTTAACCTTGACTGCAGGGGTAACAGGGACAGTTCCCTGGTCTAGAAAAGCAGTGGTGGCAAATTGCTGAGCTGTCTGCCCGGCTCCGGCATGCAGCGCAGTCCATTCACAAAACAGAATGAGGGACAATGTCACAATTAACGGGCAGGGAAACATTTAAAAACGTATTAAACCAGCCACTATGCAGCTGACTTCCAGCTGTCTATTCAGCTGCAGACAGCAGAAGGAAAAGTGATTAGACGCAGGAAAACATTACAATAAAAAGAGAGAATAATATCGAACACATCCCATTGTTAACTTTCATATAGAGGGGAAGAACAGATCCACTCACTTTTAGCTTATTATAGTCTCCCTGCCAATGGGGGTGAATGGTAAGAGAATGACGTGATTTCTTTAGAATGATTTAGGTGTAGGGAAAGTAAGAAATTGAACGTGGTGGCAGGAATGATGACATGAGAAAAACAACGGAGGCCGCTGAGACAACTATTAGAATCTCCCCTCTCTGTTGCTCTTACTCTGCTGCAGGGGCTGTTGACCGTGTCTGTTGTTAATATCAAGCAGAAGAGTGAAATGTCAACTTGTTTTCAAGCAGGCCCCCTCTTGTCCTAAGGAATCTATCTTTTAACTGTTGAAATTGTGCTTTGTGAAATAACCACTTTATTCAAGAATAGAGATAGCCAGGGAAATAACTGAGCCTATAAAATAGGAAAATGCACATAAGACTGTAAAGATAAACATATATGAAAGTATATACAAGAATATAAAAAAATATACAAAAGAATGACATAGGTTTATAGAGCTTATGTACAGAGCACAGAGAATCACATGTGACTGGGTTATTCTGACAAGCAGCTTTGGTTTGCTCTTAATTACCTAAACAATTCAGGACCTAGTTGAGCCATTTTTGACAGAACATTATTTGGGTAGTTCCCTTTGATTGTGTGGACCTGGGTATTTAATATATTTCAATTCCTATCATTTCAAGGCATATGTGTAGACTAAATATTGTCAAGCAGGATATGGGTCCTGGAGGATGCCAGCGTTCACCCACTAATTGACCTGCTAAGAACCAGCAGCAACATGCTCTCCAGCTATGGTCTGGAGGTTGAATTAAAATAAAAACCCACACTAGTGTCCTATTTAGATTTGTCCGATTAAAAACTCATATACAAAGCTGATGAGACCCGCATTAGTTGCAAGTTAATGCTTGCTGGCTTCTTGCAGTCAACTCACCAGCCCCACTCAGTAAACAAGAGCTCGGGCTAAGTGGGTGCTCTTTGCTGCTGCCAGAAAGGGAGGCAGGAGAGAAGCCAGCTGAGGGGCCGTGTGAAAGCAACGGTCTTGGAGCCAGACAACCTGGGTCCTAGTCTTAGTTCTCTCTTTTCCCTTGGTCCCCTGGTCACTTACAGAAGCCAGACTACAATTTTTTTTTTCACGTGTAAAGTGGAGGAAGTGACCTGGACCTCATGGATGGTTGTGATGTACGTGGCAGATAGTCTGAGACTGTCTCCTTACAATCAGGACCCTGTGAAAATACGACCACAGATGTTCCGTTCCCTGAGATGCTGTCTAGATTCCAAAAGACAGATCTCCAGAAAGCAGGAAAGCAACTGCATCTGACTTAGGGGTTTTTGGGCTCCCCTTGGAAATAGAATATCTGTAGTAAGGTTTTTAATGACAGTTCCCTTCCAGTTTGAGGCAAGTCTGCATTGAGAGAAATTTGATGCCTTGGGAAGCAGAATTAGTGCAGGTCTTTTCGTCTTAAAGAGTAAGGGATTTTAGTTCACAACCATCCAGTGCATCTTGTCTAGTCCACCTGATGCACTGTGTTCAGGTAATCTCATCAAATGAGAAAAATCACATCAGTTCTGGCTGATTCAGAATGTCCTGGCAGAGGAGGTGTCAGTGGAGATTTCGGGCTCATGGAAAAGTGCTTAGGTGTGGCTTCGTCTGCGTCTTCCATTCTAATCAGAGAGGTCCTCTGTGGGTCATAAGACAAGAAATAAGAGTTTAGAAAGCCCCTCAAGAACAAGGGGGCCAAAAACTGAATCTGAGGAGCCAAACACTTAAACAAGCTCTGGCTGAGGAGGGAAGGTTAAATGACTTCAGGGATGAACCAGCTCGCTCTGAAGCAACTTCCTTGGTTTGGAGCCAGAGGGCCCGATGCCCAGTGAGTGTGAACACAGAGGATTTAAGGCAGACTGCTGCACTCGAGAACCTTCTGTGCTTTTAGCTCAGTCTTGGAGGAGTTTTATTCCATAACTTGTATATTTTGAAAGGCAAACCTGTGACCCACTGGACACAGAACCCATACTATGAGAAAAGTCACTTGACCCAGTAATAAAATGTTTTGAGATTTAGTCCCAGCAAAAAGATAAAAATCTTAAATTGCCAGAATCATAAGTTTTGATTTTATTTAATCATAGACACATTTCCTGCTATAACTTTTTAAAGATGGTCTACATTTTAAAAGAATTAGGACAGTCCTGTATCTTTGATCAACTCAACGTCTCTTTAGGGGAAAAGATTTAACACTCTCGTTTTTAAACAGAAATATAAATATGCATCAACGAACAGTTTTCCAAATTAGGCAGCAAAAACTTTATGATTTCCTGACGTCCAAATGAATAGGAGCCCTGTTTTGCGCTTAGAACTGTCTGTTTTTGAACTAAGTACCCTTGAGTGAGGGGGTTTTATGTGTCATTATTTTCGACACAACTTGTCATTAGTTTTAACTTTGACCAGGTTATAGTGAGGAATTTGGTTGTGCAAGTTTGCCTATTGTTTATCTATACCCGGACTTAATTATTGTTTCCCAGGTCAATCACTGCTGTTTTAAGTGGAAAGAAATGGCCTTTACCCATGGGATGATTCCCACAGCCTATGATATGTAGTTAGACCATGAGGTCAGATGTAAAGCTGGAGTGGGCAGAGTACTCAGAGATGGGGTGGAGTATGATCCGGTTACTTGGGAAAAGTTGGAAATACAAGGCTTTCTCTTTTTCAGAAACACTTCAGGGAGATGGACCAGTTAAAGATTACACAGGCATGGAAGAGCGGCCATCTCAAGCCGTCTCAGAAAAGTCCTTTCTGTGTCCCCACCATAAGGCATTTTGAAATTTCTGCTCTTAAAGAACTCCTTACAATGAGAGGTCCTATTGACATGAGCGGGGACCGTTTCTTGTTGTGTGGAATTTCCTGAATATTGCAGGATGTTTAGTGTCCCTGACTCTTCCTTCCCAGTTATTTTGGCAATAAGAATGTCTCCAAAATGTTCAAGAATTGCTACACATGTTAGCCAGGTCAGGAGAGAGCCATGCATGACCCAGGCTGAAAAATCACAGAGATTTTCTTGGGGAGGGATAAGAGAGGGAAACTTCAGAGCACGTGATAGATCATGTCAAGAGGCAGAGGTGCTAAAAAGATCACAGGCAACCAGTTTGCCTAGGAGAATGTGGCCAAGTGTGCCCCCGGTTGTGTAGGGAGGGGAGGAGGAAGTAACATTTGAATACTGTACCTATTATATGCCAGTGTTTTGTAAAGATTATTTAAATTAGCCACCATTATTCTGTGAATTAGGTGTAATTATTCTATCTTATATGCAGAGTACATCATGAGAAACACTGGGTGGAAGAAGCACAAGCTGGAATCAAGATTGCTGGGAGAAATATCAATAACCTCAGATATGCAGATGACACCACCCTTATGGCAGAAAGTGAAGAGGAACTAAAAAGTCTCTTGATGAAAGTGAAAGAGGAGAGTGAAAAAATTGGCTTAAAGCTTAACATTCAGAAAACTAAGATCACGGCATCTGGTCCCATCTCTTCATGGGAAATAGAGAAACAGTGGAAACAGTGTCAGACTTTATTTTTTTGGGCTCCAAAATCACTGCAGATGGTGACTGCAGCCATGAAATTAAAAGACGCTTACTCCTTGGAAGGAAAGTTATGACCAACCTAGACAGCATATCAAAAAGCAGAGACATTACTCTGCCAACAAAGGTCCATCTAGTCAAGGCTATGGTTTTTCCAGTAGTTATGTATGGATATGAGAGTTGGACTATAAAGAAAGCTGACCACAGAAGAATTGATGCTTTTGAACTGTGGTGTTGGAGAAGACTCTTGAGAGTCCCTTGGACTGCAGGGAGATCCAACCAATCCATCCTAAAGGAGATCAGTTCTGGGTGTTCATTGGAAGGACTGATGCTGAAGCTGAAACTCCAATACCCTCCATGTGTGCAGTGGACACTTGTTGAAGGCCTTCACTATTTCAAGCAATAGACTTTGTTTCCCTCCTCTGCCAGTCAGAGATACATTTGCTCAGTGCCTGGGGCAACAATTCCTGCAACATTTCTGACAACATTAGACCATACTTCACACTGAGGTCACGACGATTTTCTTCTCCGTGGCTAATAAAACAGAATTATCAATTGACTATTGATAAGATATTGATGATACTATTGATGGGCTGGAAGTCGGGTCTAGAAAAAAGTGCCAGAGATTGGCTAGCTATTTACCAAAATTGTTTTCTTTTCCACAAGTACATAGAGCTAGAAAACGTCCCCCAGCGTCCCTGCAGTTAGGTGTAACCGTGAACTGAATTTTGACCGATGGATTGTGACTTGAAGTGAATATATCCCTTCTGGGCCTGACCCACAAAATCCTCCTTGGGATCCCGTACTCTCATCTTGCTCTGTCTGCTGCCTGGATGTTGGCATCAAGATGACCTTGGGAACCTTGTGCTGAAGCTGGCAGAGCCTTCATCTCCTTGGGTCCCTGTGAAGCCAACTCTTTTTCTGAGCCTTTCCCACTCTTGACTGGATTTTATGCTGGGTTAAGTCCATTGGTGTGCTGTCTCTGGCTTGTACTGGCTGGCAAGGGCTGACTGTTTTGTAGCTGGTCGATATTAAGTTGAAGGCTTCAAATCATCATTGGATAGTTTACAACACAGAAACTGACCAATGCCACAAACCAGAGCTTTTTATTTTAGAGTCATTTTACTAACATGCCACTGGCTAAGCCACTGAGATTTTATTTGTATACAAGTAGCATTCTTATAATCAATATATATACTGCTACTCAAAGTGATGTTCTTTAACAAAACCTTTTAGGTGATGCAGTGGTAAAGAATCCACCTGTCAATTCAGTAGACACAAGAGACCCAGATTCAATCCCTGGGTCAGGAAGGTCCCATGGAGTAGGAAATGGCAACCCACTCTAGTATTCTTGTCTGGAAAATTCCATGGTCAGAGGAGCCTGGCAGGCTATAGTCCATGGGGTCACAAAGAGTTGGATATGATTGAGCATGCATGCACAAAAGACGTGAAATTGGTTTGATGGTTGGGTGGAGGTTGACAGGAAATGGGCATCAATGAAATGGGTATCAGAGACTGGAAAAGCAGCAACTCATTTGATGTAGTGGCAAAGCATTTGGTAAAACCATCATTTGCAGTAACTCAGAAGGCAAACTCAGTGTGCTTGCAGTCACTACCTCTTGGAGAAGTGGTTGGAAAACATAATGGTAAGTAATGTGTACCGTTTATTACCGGCTGTGACTAAAAAGTCTTAAAACATAAGATGAACTCAGACTGAGACTTGTTTGTAAATAAAAATAGAGGTAAAAATAGAAACATTTGTAAAATTGGAATAATTTACCACTGTAGGATGCCAAATAGTAGGAAAGAAAACAGGAAAAGCTTTTGCATGCCAAAGGGTCAGGTGGGTTTGTTTATTTTTATCATCACATTTTTAAGATGGGAAGTGTTTGAATGTGTCGAAATTGAGTTCCTTTGGGAATCAGTCAGAAAGCAAGATGAGCCATTCAGGTTGGCTCTCATTATAGCACTTCTGTTCCAGTTACCTTCCAGTATACAACCACTCTCAAACCTAGTGAATTAAAACAACAATCATTTATTTTGCTCCTGAATTTGTGTTTTGGGTAGAACTTGGTGAGCAAGGCTTGTCTCGGCTCCATGCAGTGTCAGCTTGACTGAAGGCAGAAGGGGCTGCTGCCAAGATGATGCACATATCTGGCAAGCTGCTATTGGTTGTTGGCTGGGAGCTTGGCTGGGATTGAGAGTCGGGCACTTAGCTTCACCCCTACACGGCTTTCTCCATGTGGTTTGGGCTTCCTCACAGAATGGTGAAGTAAAGTGAAGTGAAGTCGCTCAGTCGTGTCCGACTCTTTGTGACCCCATGGACTGTAGCCTACTACGCTCCTCCATCCATGGGATTTTCCAGGCAAGAGTACTGGACTGGGTTGCCATTTCCTTCTCCAGAAGATCTTCCCAACCCAGGGATTGAACCTGGGTCTCCCGCATTGTAGGCAGATGCTTTATCATCTGAGCCACCAGGGAAGGGCTGGGTTCTAATAGCAAGTGTCCTAAGAGAGAGCCTGTTGGATGCTATATTGCCTCTTCTATACTGACTTGGAAATCATAGAGCATCACTTCACTTGTGCTCTGTTATTAATATTGAGTAGTCACAAAGGCCTGTCCAGCTTCAAGGGGGAAAAGCATAGCTTCTGTTGTTTGATAGGGGGCATCAAGATTCTAGAAGAGCATATGGGGTAAGAGATATCATGGTGGTTGCTTGCCCCACTTATTATGCTGGGGAGTGAGACTTCATTTAACCACGTTCATTTAAGAAGCTGTCTTCATTAAATGATCAAAAGGAATTTGATATCTCAAAGTTAATGCAAAACTTTCTACTCATTGAAGATAACCATAATAAGGCAAATTATTATCCCGTAACAACCAGAACAAAATCTATAGCAAAATAAGTCCTGAAAGGGTGTTTAGAGAGGAGAAAGAAGTCATAGTCTGATAAGACAGAAGTGAGACTCAATACCCTCCATGTGTGCAGTGGACACTTGTTGAAGGCCTTCACTATTTCAAGCCCCATCCAACTCACTAAGAAGATAAAAATGAACATTTATGTTCCTAAGGAAACTAACAGTGGTGGTAGGGGGGGGGTGGGGTGGTGGTGGCATAAGGCTTGGAGGTGAAATAGGAAACATTTTCAAGTCATTACTATAGACCCAATGGTAGAGATGGGAACAGTGCTTCAGAAGTACCTAGAAAATGTCATTCTCCTTGGGATAGTTGTGAAAGATGGCAGGAATTTGTCATGAATCTTCACTTACCAAAGGTCATGAGTCAGTTTCCTAATGGAGTCAGAGCTGCAGACCCATCTCTCCTGAATTGGAGTCAGTGCTCTTTCTACGACACCACATAGCATTTCAGGTTGAATTGGGTTGTGTAGGTTATGAGTATGCTGGAAGTTCAGGTGTTAACATTTCTTCTGCCATTACGTCTGCTCTAAACCTCAAGGAAATTCAGCTCAAGGTCTTAGTTAGACCTTGACAAATGGGGCAAGCTTGAAAAAAGATGTGTTCAGATTAAGCAGAAATTTCCTTGAGTTGGAGAGTTTGTATCATCTGTATGAACTGTTGCAAGCATTGGTAACAAGATACCATAGAGATTTGTTTCCATTTTATTGCTTTCCTTTCTATTATCAATATTCTGAAAGAAACAGTAATAATCATCATAATGGCCAAAAGGTGGACAGGAAAAAATAAAGATATGGCTAAACTGACAGTTCAGAAATTAGGAAATAACTAAACAATGATGAGTATGAGAACTCATATATTCATGATCTTGGAAACAATTGTCTCTACATATTTAACACAGAATTTTTTTTCTCCCCCATCATTTACAAGCTTTGTGTATTTTGTCCATAGTCCTTTATCTGACCAAGATAAAGAACAGGGGCAGAGATTACTTTACTTTGGCAAAAAACCTAGGGTATTTTTGCTTACCTTAAAGGTAACTAAAAATTCTTGAAATGGAAAACTTTTAAATTAAGCTGATTTTAATTTGGAAAGTGGCTTGTCCCTCATGAAGTGAATATAGGAGAAGTTAAGTGAATTTAAGAGAAAAAGAAAAATATTCCTAAATGCAACAAGTGATAGCTGGGCTTGGAAACACTGAAAATGTTTACAACCCCTGACATATGGAGTGGGATATCAAAAGCTTTAAGAAATTATGCACTCATGATGACATTTCTTGCATTTGGAGGCTTTACTTAACCGTAATTTCTACTCTACTTTCCCCAACTTTGCCTTAAAGCAGTCTTCTGAACTGTTTTCTGTTCCTACACCATCTCATCATTGTCCTGAGAGCTGAGAAGAACTTGATGGGCCTTCCTAAGCCTGTGACAGTTCACGGAGGTCAGAGCACCAGCCCATTTCAATAATTTTCATGCTGTAAATAATGTGATTTTGTAACAAGATGGTGGTTGCTGGCCAAGTATGAAAAAACATGCTCGTTTTAATAGAAAACTCTATTTTCAAGTGCATTTTACAGTTTATAGAGTGAGAAATGCCTAATTCTCACCATGTGAACTTCCAGATTGCTTATGTTGAGTAGTGCAGATGTAGCTGTCTTGAGAACCTTTGAAGCTAAAATCCAGCTTTTATCTCAAAACATCTTACTTTTATAATAACATATAAGAGAAGCGGTGATCTGTCTTAGCATCACGGACAAGTTTTCCATCACCACTGAACCCATGTGTTGAGCGGCGTAGCATGTGTAACATCATGCCTGTTTGATTCTAAAAGTCTGCACTAGAGTCTGTGGATAAAAAGACTTAGGCCTCTCTGGCAGCTGTTAAATCACAAATGCTGTTGGATCATGAATCAGATGTAGAAAATATTTGTTTAGTGGTCTAGTGGATTTGAATTCTATACCATATATTGTGTAGATTTTTATGGTGGATGATATCCCAGAAAACACTGATACCCTGAAACATTGAATCAATGAATTAATTGCTTACTTAAATGACTTCTTGCAGTTTTTAGGGTAAAGCCTATAGTTTCCAAGTAATATACTAGTCCTTGCAAGTCTCTCTAGACTCATTTGACCTCATTCTTCCCTCTGTCTGTGTACAAGCTTAGACCTAGAATAGACTTTGTTTCTCGAGTGTTGTATGCTCTGTCCCACCCTAGGATTTGCACTTGCTGTTTCCACTGGCTGAAAACTTCTCTTCCTCTTGGTCCCCTGAAAGTGAAAGCCACTGTTTGCAACCCCATGGAATATACAGTCCATGGAATTCTCCAGGCCAGGATACTGGAGTGGGTAGCCCTGCCCTTCTCCAGGGGATCTTTCCAATGCAGGGATTGAACCCAGGTCTGCTACACTGCGGGCAGATTCTTTACCAGCTGAGCCACCAGGGAAGCCCAAGAATACTGGAGTGGGTAGCCTATCCCTTCTCCAGCAGATCTTCCCAACCCAGGAATTGAACTGGGGTCTCCTGCATTGCAGGCAGATTCTTTACCAGCTGAGCTACCAGGGAAGCCCAGTTCACTATTACTCATCCTTTAGATTTTGGCTCAGATGCCACTTCTACTAGGAAACTGTTCCTTATATACTACTGTACACTCTAGTCACACTGCATAACTTTCTTTCATAGTGCCTGGAGCTGTGTGTAATTATTCACTTACTTGTATACCTATTTGATTGGTGTTTGGCTCCTATACAGGACTACATGAGAATAGAGACCATGTTTCTTTTGCTGATCATTTATACTGTCAGTGTCTGGTAAAGTGCCTGGTTCATGGGTAGTGCTCCACAAAAGTTTGTTGAATAAAAATATTGCATCAAGCACCAGCAGAATGGCTGGTATGCAGTAGTCTCTAAGAGCAGCTATTAGACTGGTCTTCTGAATTACCAAGAAAATTTAGCTTCTGTGGATGGATTTCTCTTTGACTTTATGGCTCACTTTACTTCACAGTTCTAATGAATTCCTGGCCAAACCTGGAAGATCACATCCTTGGTGCCTCAGTTTCCCAAGAATGGGTTGATTGATATCAGCAATTGCATCAACCAATCCCTAGGAAAGCATGAATGCCAAACTGATTGTGAGATGTGGATACACTTTGGGAAATAATTCTTGTACTGTGCAAACCTATGAATGTATTGCAGCCTAGACTCTTCCTCCCATTCTTTTACGTCTGTCCTTTCTCTCTTCATTCTAGCCTCAATGCCTTTGAAAGGAAAGTGGTACGACACTAGTGTCTGTTTCCCTTTCTCTGTGCTAGACCATGTTATGTATAGTATTCTGTTTTTAATATTCTCACGAACCATTTGAGATAGGTATTTTGATCTCCATTGAACGGATAAAGAAATTGAGCCCCAGAGAGTTAAGAAACTTGACTCAGGTAATTTAGATAGTAAGTGATGGAGTTGAGGTTTAAGTAAAAGTCTCTGTTATTGCAGATCTTGTGATATTTTCCACTAGTCTAACTAGAATAGCTAGCTTTACAAGTGTCTCTTATACCTGGAGGGTTAGTTATCCTCTCTAATCCAAACAGGGTAGAAGCTGGGGTGACTGGAGTTGGGGTTCAATTCTTCTCATGGTTACAGTTTCCTACCTCAGTTTATAAAGGGTCTGACAACCCCCTGGAGAGAAATGTGAACTCGACCAGACTGATAAAAACATGTGGGACTAGGTAACCAGAGAGTAGTTTGCTGTCGGGTTATTTGGAGACCAGAAGACCTCTGCAGAGGGCTCACCAACGTGGAAGAGGAGGCGGACCCAGCCCTGCCTGGAGGTCAGAGGCTGGAAGTACAACAGTTGACTGTTATGGAATCCATTTCAACTCAAGCACCCAGGGAAAGAGTCAGCCTGTCGATAGGAAGACAAGTCACGTTCTCGAACTCAAACTAAAGGTGATACAGAAAGAATAGTCTCTCACCCAGCGGTCATGTGATATGCCAGTTTCACTGTCAGAATTTTCAGGGAGCAGCGTCACGGAGGCAGAATCTCTGACCCGAGGTGTCTTCTGAGATTTTGTGTGGTCCTGCGTCACCTGATCGTGATGGAGGTCTATGGCCAGGTATATTTGTTCTGAGGATTCCTTCACAGATTTGTGGCTGAAGGGAGATTAAGTTTCCACATCTTTTGGGATCAAAGACAATTACTATTAACACTGGTGTGGAACTATCTGTTATGCTCAGTTGCTCAGTCATTTCTGACTCTTTGTGATCCCATGGACTGTATGTAGCCTGCCAAACCTGTCTGTCCGTGGGCAAGAATTCTGGAGCAGGTTGCCATTTCCTTCTCCAGAGGATCTTCCTGACCCAAGGACTGAACCCACATCTCTTATGTTTCCTGCATTGGCAGGTGGTTCCTTACCACTAGCGCCATCTGGGAAGCCCTGTGTCTATCTGTAGTCACTGTTTAGTGATGCCTGAGATACTTGGGCTCCATCTGGAATAATAAGATTAATGAGGCAGATTCTCTCAACAGGCATGTTCTATGAGGCATAAGGGCTTAGGGCTGTAGGAGAGGTGATACATTATCTTTTATTTGTGTGTGGAATTTTCACTTTTTCTTAATTAAGAGACTCTATTTTGAACACAATCCTCTCTTAAGGTTCTGATCAATTTGTGCATACAAGTAGAATTAACTTAGTCTTCCATAGTGAAATAGATAAAAAGAATTGGAGTAGAGTCAGGAGACATAAGTAAAAGATAAATAAATCTATGTAGTGAATATTTGGGGCTTCCCTAGTGGTTCAGCAGTAAAGAATCCACCTGTCAAGTAGGAGAGAGATGCAATTTCAATTCCTAGGTCAGGAAGATCCCTTGAAGAAGGAAATGGCAATCCACTCCAGTATTCTTGCCTGGGAGATCTCATGGAGATTACAGTCCATTGGGTTGGAAACAGTTAAACATGACCTTAGCGACTAAAAAACAACAACAACAATAAGAAGTGAATATTTACTTTAATTTAACATTCTGCAGGATGCTGGGGATGTGATGGTGCCTTAATGAAGCTTATAAACTAGTGAGGAAGATACACATTAAAATCAATTGTACAGTCTTGTAAAATGAAAAAAACTATAAGAATATATGTAAAATTATTTGAGGGGTAAGTGCTATGAAGTTAATGGTTTGGGTAGACTTGAACAGGGGAATGTAGCTTAGTCAGGGAGGTTAAGCAAGGCTTCCTGGATGAGAATAATGCTCCATGTAAGGATTTGAATTGGGGATGGAGGCAGCTGGCAGAGTGTTTTATAAAGTGGAATCAGCAAGGCCAAAAGCTCAGTGATGAGAAGAGGCAAGCATTTCTCAATCTTACCTCTAGCAGTAAAACCAGAGTATTGAACAAGGTGATTCTTTTACTTCTTTTTCAACCTAACAGTCTATGAGTTGTTTATTTGAATACATTTGAAGATATATTTTCTGATCATGTGTGAGAACATGAGTTTGAATTTCTCCTCCACCACATCCTAGCTTTAAACTTCCTCTGCTATAAAATAGTAATAAAAATATATGTTTTACCCATATTCTGAAGTTACTGTGTGGATCAAAATAATATAGCCGATATATCACCCTGTAAATGTAAGATGCTTCTCTTCAGTTCATGTACAATTTCAACCTGATAAATCTGAAGGCAGACATTCTAGGTCAGGGGCACTGGGCTGTGATTCTCACCAGGTGGTGAAAGTGGCATAATTTAATGCCTTGCTCTTTGGGGAAATGTTTCAGAATTCTCATGGTGGACAAGTGGTGTCACTCAGAGAACTAAGAATAGAGATCTGTCATAACCTACAAATACAATCAAGGGTCCTTTAACACTGGAATTGCAAAACAATTTTCCTGTGGCCCTTTACCCCAGTATATATTTTTAAGTGAATAAACTTTGAAACTAATGCCTATTAAAATATTATTTCGTGGAGAAAAATCTCTTCAAAGGCCTCACTGGGAAAAATGAATGTGGAAGACAGAATTTAGAAATGGATGATGGATAAGGTGTCTTTTTTTTTTTTTTTTAGTTTTTTTTATTAGTTGGAGGCTAATCACTTCACATCATTTCAGTGGGTTTTGTCATATATTGACATGAATCAGCCATGGATCTACACGTATTCCCCATCCCGATCCCCGCTCCCACCGCCCTCTCCACCCGATTCCTCTGGGTCCTCCCAGTGCACCAGGTCGGAGCACTTGTCTCATGCATCCCACCTGGGCTGGCAATCTGTTTCACCATAGATAGTATATGTGCTGTTCTTTTGAAATATCCCACCCTCACATTCTCCCACAGAGTTCAAAAGTCTGTTCTGTATTTCTGTGTCTCTTTTTCTGTTTTGCATATAGGGTTATCGTTACCATCTTTCTAAATTCCATATATATGTGTTAGTATGCTGTAATGTTCTTTATCTTTCTGGCTTACTTCACTCTGTATAATGGGCTCCAGCTTCATCCATCTCATTAGGACTGGTTCAAATGAGTTCTTTTTAATGGCTAAGTAATATTCCATGGTGTATATGTACCACAGCTTCCTTATCCATTCATCTGCTGATGGGCATCTAGGTTGCTTCCATGTCCTGGCTATTATAAACAGTGCTGCGATGAACATTGGGGTGCACGTGTCTCTTTCAGATCTGGTTTCCTCAGTGTGTATGCCCAGAAGTGGGATTGCTGGGTCATATGGCAGTTCTATTTCCAGTTTTTTAAGAAATCTCCACACTGTTTTCCATAGCGGCTGTACTAGTTTGCATTCCCACCAACAGTGTAAGAGGGTTCCCTTTTCTCCACACCCTCTCCAGCATTTATTGCTTGTAGACTTTTGGATAGCAGCCATCCTGACTGGCGTGTAATGGTACCTCATTGTGGATTTTGATTTGCATTTCTCTGATAATGAGTGATGTTGAGCATCTTTCCATGTGTTTGTTAGCCATCTGTATGTCTTCTTTGGAGAAATGTCTGTTTAGTTCTTTGGCCCATTTTTTGATTGGGTCATTTATTTTTCTGGAATTGAGCTGCAGGAGTTGATTCTATATTTTTGAGATTAATCCTTTGTCTGTTGCTTCATTTGCTATTATTTTCTCCCAATCTGAGGGCTGTCTTTTCACCTTACTTATAGTTTCCTTTGTTGTGCAAAAGCTTTTAAGTTTCATTAGGTCCCATTTGTTTATTTTTGCTTTTATTTCCAATATTCTGGGAGGTGGGTCATAGAGGATCTTGCTTTGATTCATGTCGGAGAGTGTTTTGCCTATGTTCTCCTCTAGGAGTTTTATAGTTTCTGGTCTTACATTTAGATCTTTAATCCATTTTGAGTTTATTTTTGTGTATGGTGTTAGAAAGTGTTCTAGTTTCATTCTTTTACAAGTGGTTGACCAGTTTTCCCAGGACCACTTGTTGAAGAGGTTGTCTTTTTTCCATTGTATATCCTTGCCTCCTTTGTCAAAGATAAGGTGTCCACAGGTTCATGGATTTATCTCTGGGCTTTCTATTCTGTTCCATTGATCTATATTTCTGTCTTTGTGCCAGTACCATACTGTCTTGATGACTGTGGCTTTGTAGTAGAGTCTGAAGTCAGGCAGGTTGATTCCTCCAGTTCCATTCTTCTTTCTCAAGATTACTTTGGCTATTCGAGGTTTTTTGTATTTCCATACAAATTGTGAAATTCTTTGGTCTAGTTCTGTGAAAAATACCGTTGGTAGCTTGATAGGGATTGCATTGAATCTATAGACTGCTTTGGGTAGAATAGCCATTTTGACAATATTGATTCTTCCAATCCATGAACACGGTATGTTTCTCCATCTATTTGTGTCCTCTTTGATTTCTTTCATCAGTGTTTTATAGTTTTCTATGTATAGGTCTTTTGTTTCTTTAGGTAGATATACTCCTAAGTATTTTATTCTTTTTGTTGCAATGGTGAATGGTATTGTTTCCTTAATTTCTCTTTCTGTTTTTTCATTGTTAGTGTATAGGAATGCAAGGGATTTCTGTGTGTTAATTTTATATCCTGTAACTTTACTATATTCATTGATTAGCTCTAGTAATTTTCTGGTAGAGTCTTTAGGGTTTTCTATGTAGAGGATCATGTCATCTGCAAACAGTGAGAGTTTTACTTCTTCTTTTCCTATCTGGATTCCTTTTACTTCTTTTTCTGCTCTGATTGCTGTGGCCAAAACTTCCAACACTATGTTGAATAGTAGTGGTGAGAGTGGGCACCCTTGTCTTGTTCCTGATTTCAGGGGAAATGCTTTCAATTTTTCACCATTGAGGGTGATGCTTGCTGTGGGTTTGTCATATATAGCTTTTATTATGTTGAGGTATGTTCCTTCTATTCCTGCTTTTTGGAGAGTTTTAATCATAAATGAGTGTTGAATTTTGTCAAAGGCTTTCTCTGCATCTATTGAGATAATCATATGGTTTTTATCTTTCAATTTGTTAATGTGGTGTATTACATTGATTGATTTGTGGATATTAAAGAATCCTTGCATTCCTGGGATAAAGCCCACCTGGTCATGGTGTATGATTTTTTTAATATGTTGTTGGATTCTGTTTGCTAGAATTTTGTTAAGGATTTTTGCATCTATGTTCATCAGTGATATTGGCCTGTAGTTTTCTTTTTTTGTGGCATCTTTGTCTGGTTTTGGAATTAGGGTGATGGTGGCCTCATAGAATGAGTTTGGAAGCTTACCTTCCTCTGCAATTTTCTGGAAGAGTTTGAGTAAGATAGGTGTTAGCTCTTCTCTAAATTTTTGGTAGAATTCAGCTGTGAAGCCATCTGGTCCTGGGCTTTTGTTTGCTGGAAGATTTTTGATTACAGTTTCGATTTCCTTGCTTGTGATGGGTCTGTTAAGATCTTCTATTTCTTCCTGGTTCAGTTTTGGAAAGTTATACTTTTCTAAGAATTTGTCCATTTCATCCAAGTTGTCCATTTTATTGGCATAGAGCTGCTGGTAGTTGTCTCTTAGGATCCTTTGTATTTCAGTGTTGTCTGTTGTGATCTCTCCATTTTCATTTCTAATTTTGTTAATTTGGTTCTTCTCTCTTTGTTTCTTAATGAGTCTTGCTAATGGTTTGTCAATTTTGTTTATTTTTTCAAAAAACGAGCTTTTAGCTTTGTTGATTTTTGCTATGGTCTCTTTAGTTTCTTTTGCATTTATTTCTGCCCTGATTTTTAAGATTTCTTTCCTTCTGCTAACCCTGGGGTTCTTCATTTCTTCCTTCTCTAATTGCTTTAGGTGTAGAGTTAGGTTATTTATTTGGTTTTTTTCTTGTTTCTTGATGTAAGCCTGTAATGCTATGAACCTTCCCCTTAGCACTGCTTTTACAGTGTCCCATAGGTTTTGGGTTGTTGTGTTTTCATTTTCATTCATTTCTATACATATTTTGATTTCTTTTTTGATTTCTTCTATGATTTGTTGGTTATTCAGAAGCGTGTTATTTAGCCTCCATAAGTTTGAATTTTTAACAATTTTTTTCCTGTAATTGAGATCTAATCTTACTGCACTGTGGTCAGAAAAGATGACTGGAATGATTTCAATTTGTTTGAATTTTCCAAGACCAGATTTATGGCCCAGGATGTGATCTATTCTGGAGAAGGTTCCGTGTGCACTTGAGAAAAAGGTGAAGTTGATTGTTTTGGGGTGAAATGTCCTATAGATATCAATTATGTCTAGCTGGTCCATTGTGTCATTCAAGGTTTGTGTTTCCTTGTTAATTTTCTGTTTAGTTGATCTATCCATAGTTGTGAGTGGGGTATTAAAGTCTCCCACTATTATTGTGTTACTATTAATTTCCTCTTTCATACTCGTTAGTGTTTGCCGTACATATTGCGGTGCTCCTATGTTGGGTGCATATATATTTATAATTGTTATATCTTCTTTGATTGATCCTTTGATCATTATGTAGTGTCCTTCTTTGTCTCTTTTCACATCCTTTATTTGAAAGTCTATTTTATCTGATATGAGTATTGCGACTCCTGCTTTCTTTTGGTGTCCGTTTGCATGAAATATTTTTTTCCAGCCCTTCACTTTTAGTCTGTATGTGTCTCTTGTTTTGAGGTGGGTCTCTTGTAGACAGCATATATAGGGGTCTTGTTTTTGTATCCATTCAGCCAATCTTTGTCTTTTGGTTGGGGCATTCAACCCATTTACATTTAGGGTAATTATTGATAGGTGTGGTCCCGTTGCCATTTACTTTGTTGTTTTGGGTTCACGTTTATACAACCTTTCTGCATTTCATGTCTAGAGAAGATCCTTTAGCATTTGTTGAAGAGCTGGTTTGGTGGTGCTGAATTCTCTCAGCTTTTGCTTATCTGTAAAGCTTTTAAATTCTCCTTCATATCTGAATGAGATCCTTGCTGGATACAGTAATCTAGGTTGTAGGTTATTCTCTTTCATTACTTTCAGTACGTCCTGCCATTCCCTTCTGGCCTGGAGGGTTTCTATTGATAGATCAGCTGTTATCCTTATGGGAATCCCTTTGTGTGTTATTTGTTGTTTTTCCCTTGCTGCTTTTAATATTTGTTCTTTGTGTTTGATCTTTGTTAATTTGATTAATATGTGTCTTGGGGTGTTTCACCTTGGGTTTATCCTGCTTGGGACTCTCTGGGTTTCTTGGACTTGGGTGGCTATTTCCTTCCCCATTTTAGGGAAGTTTTCAGCTATTATCTCCTCGAATATTTTCTCATGGCCTTTCTTTTGGTCTTCTTCTTCTGGAACTCCTATGATTCGAATGTTGGGGCATTTCACAGTGTCCCAGAGGTCCCTGAGGTTGTCCTCATTTCTTTTGATCCTTTTTTCTTTTTTCCTCTCTGCTTCGTTTATTTCCACCATTTTATCTTCTACTTCACTTATCCTATCTTCTGCCTCCGTTATTCTACTCTTGGTTCCCTCCAAAGTGTTTTTGATCTCATTCATTGCATTATTCATTTTTAATTGACTCTTTTTTATTTCTTTTAGGTCTTTATTAAACATTTTTTGTATCTTTTCAATCTTTGTTTCCAGGCTATTTATCTGTAACTCCATTTTGTTTTCAAGATTTTGGATCATTTTTATTATCATTATTCTAAATTCTTTTTCAGGTAGATTCCCTATCTCCTCCTCTTTTGTTTGACCTGGTGGGCATTTTTCATGTTCCTTTACCTGTTGGGTATTTCTTTGCCTTTTCATCTTGTTTAGATTGCTGTATCTGGAGTGGGCTTTCTATATTCTGGAGGTCTGTGGTTCCTTTTTATTGTGGAGGATTAACCCAGTGGGTGGGGTTAGACGATTGGCTTGTCAAGGTTTCCTGGTTAGGGAAGCTTGCGTCAGTGTTCTGGTGCGTGGAACTTGATTTCTTCTCTTTGGAGAGCAATGGAGTGCCCAGTAATGAGTTTTGAGATGGGTCTATGTGTTAGGTGTGACCTTGGGCAGCCTGTATGTTGATGTTCAGGGCTATGTTCCTGCGTTGCTGGAGAATTTGCGTGGTATGTCTTGCTCTAAAACTTATTGGCTCTTGGGAGGTGGTTGGTTTCAGTGTAGGTATGAAGGCTTTTGGAAAGTCACTTATTACTTAAAGTTCCATGTAGTCAGGAGTTTTCTGGTGTTCTCAGGTTTTGGGCTTAAGTCTCCTGCCTCTGGATTTCAGTTTTATTCTTCCTGTAGATAAGGAATCTTAAGACCTCACTCTGGTTGGGGTTCGGTTATCAATGAGGAGGTTGGCATAAATAATATGCAAGCCCTCAGGAAGCACATTTTTTCTGTTTGATGTTTTATTTGGTGTCACATATTCTTTTGGCTATCTCCATCTGCAGTTTATCTCAGCTTTCACCAGCCTTTGAATACTAATGAGGCATTCATTTCACATCTCACCACTGTTGAGCCTCCACTAGTTCACAATGAAAGTCTCAATTTTTTTTTTCCTGGGAGGCCCTCTTCAAATAGTTCCATGGTGCCCACAGATCAGTCATTAATCCTAAGCTCGCTGTGGAGCAGAAACCCAGAGTTGCCCCTCAAGCCCCGATCCTGAAACTTCTGCACTGATGTCATTGGCACAGGAAGGACATCAGTGGTGAGCACAGAGCCAGGGTGGCTCAGGCTGGCCCCTGAGGCACTGGGAAGTGCCTGGACCATCTCTACCCTAAGTCAGATTTCAATCATGCTGTGTTGCAAGTGCTAACACACAATAGGAGACAAAGAACAGAGCTAAATTACCTCCTGCGGGGAGGTGTGCAAAGCTGGCTCTATAGAAGAATTGGAAGTAAGGAAGTTTTAGTCGCTCAGTTGCATCCGACTCTTGGCAACCCCATGGACTGAAGCCTGCCAGGTTCCTCTATCCATTGAATTCTCCAGGCAAGAATCCTGGAGTGGGTTGCCATTCCCTTTTCTGGGGAATCTTCCCAACTCAGGGATCGAGCCTCGGTCTCCTGCATCGCAGGCAGATTCTTTACCATCTGAGCCACCAAGGAAGCCATTCAAACCAAATTTTGAAGGATGGACATGATTTTGATGGGCTACATGAAAATAAAATGCACTTAGAATAGAGGGAACATATAGGAAAAGAAGACGAAAACATGAAAATAACCAGAATTTGTTGCAACAGAAGTAGCCCAGATTGGTTGAAAGGTCAGGGGTTCAGGGCGTGTAGTACTGAAAAGTTTGGAAAATGTCGAGTGAAGGAGAGATACTTGAAAGTCAGACCAGAATTTGGGCTTCATTTTATTCAACTGTGTTGCCATTGACAGCAGTTCTGCCGAGGACTGATAGCACAGGACCACTCTAGCCGGAGAGGGGACTGACAGGGAGAAGATTCTACAGCAGAGGTATGGAAATACAATGTGAGCTACAAAGTGGACCCACCTGTAATTTTACACTTCCTAGTAGCCGCATGTATAGCCACATGTATTAGTTTTGTATTGCTACTCTAACAAGTTACCATAAATTTAGTGGCCTAAACAATACAAACTTAATCTCTTAAAGTTCTGGAGGTCAGAAGTCTAAAATCAAGCTGTTGGCCAGACTGCTTTCCTTTTGGATTCTTCAGGCTAGAATCTGTTTCCCTGACAACTCTGACTTTAAGGGAACTCCTATACTTTTTGGGTCACAGCCCTTTCCTCTATCTTCAGAGCTAGTAGTTTAGCATCTTCTGTAGTCTGCTGTCCCTCTGTCTCCCTCTAGTAAGGACCCTTGTGATTACACTAGGCTTAACTGAATAATCCAGGACAATCTTCCCACCTCAAGATCTTTAACTCTATCGCATGTTCAAAGTCCCTTTTGCCCTGCTAGATAAATACTCCTAGCTTCTAGGGATTTGGATTTTGATGTTTTTGGGAGGCCATTATTCAGCCACATTAAAATATATAAAATGAAACTAGTGAAATATTTAGTATTTCAACCCAATATATTAAAAACATAATAATTTCAATGTGTAGTCATTATACAAGTTATTAATTATATTCTCTTTTTAATACCAGGTATTGAATACAGCAAGACTTGGTACTCATAGCATGGCTCCTTTCAGATGAGACACAGTTCAAGGACCCCATCTCCGTGTATGGCTCGTGGCTTCAGTGTTGGGCAGTACAGTTCTAGAAGGAGGGTGATTTGCTGAAAGCTGGAAATCTAGGTGGGCTGCAATAGAAGGGGTGAAAGGAACAAAGGTGACAGACCTTGAAATCAACATTAGGTAACTGTTGGGATATGCTAGGAAGAGGTAGAGGGAGCTGAGTGATAGAGATGGTGGCTGTTAGCTACAATCACTGATGTGGGAATTTTTCTTTCTTTGACCAGAAGTGTATGAGTCCTGTTTCAGATAAATGAATGAACTGTCCTGTAGAAAGTTAGAAATGGGGGTCTGGAAGTCAGGAGAGGGGTGGGGCTGGTGGCTTATGCTTAGAATTGCTTTATGAGAGATGGCTGGATCCATGATGGTGACTGAGAACCAGAACCTTGGAAATGTCCATGAGGATGGAGCAGATGGAAGAAGGGAGACTGAGGAGAAAGTGGGGGAAGCATGGGCATTCCTAAGATTAGAGGAAGGAGAAATGGTAGTAGCAGGGAGGAGGGCGGTGCTTTTCCAATGCCCAGTAGTATTTCTGAGATAATCATGATGAGTCTCCTTGTGCATTTGGAGTCCCTGCTTCAGATCTGAGGTCATTATTCAGCCTCCCACACAGAGGTGCTTTTCAGTCTTCAGTGGGAGTGGGAAGATGCTTGTTTACAAAACTGTTCATCTTTAAAGAATAACTTTATGGCTGTATCTACCAAGATGGGTTTGGCATTCAACAATTATGTGGTTAGATGAATATAGATAGCAGAAGGGGACATTTCAGGCCCCTCTCTCTTCAATCCCAAAGAATTTTTTCTATAGAAAAACTAACAGAATAATTGCCAGGTCTTCCTTCAATGTGAAAGTGTTTAAATAATCTATCATCTCTTTGGAACAAATCCTATTTCCTTTCTAGATTCCTGTTTTTAATCTCTTAAAGAGGCACTGCTGTGCAACAGTTAAGTGTTGAGTTTGTAAGTCAAACTACCAGGGTTCAAATCCCAGCTCTCATTCTTAACTGTCTTTGAACTAGTTACTTAATCTTTTTGTGCCTCCGTTTCTCATCAAAAAATTATGGACTATCACAGTGTCTACCTTGGCATTGTTGTGAAAATTAAATGTATATGTATATTTATATCTATACACATTGCTCTCCATTGAATCCTCTCCAAAAGTTTAGAACATTCTGTCTCCATTTTAACAAAATGGAATGACTCCTTTGGTGAATAGATATTTTATTTGTCTTATTAGCTTAAACCATCCCATTCCTACTCCCTCCCAATCCAACTCTCCCATCTCTGGCTCTGTATTAAAATGCTTGAAGATATTTGCTGTACTTCACCTATAACATCATGTTTAGTTACAGATAAATCTAACAGCCAAACAAAGCCTTCGTTGATTAATTCCTGGTATAACTGACTCAGGCTAGATTAAAAAAATTAAAAAGGACAAAGGTGAAAAATAAGATTAAACATACCTAAATCAATATTGCTATATTGTGCAACTATTTTTTCATTTTATGATCTTATTAAAGCCAAAGAATAATGGCAAAAACTTTGCAGAATTAAAACAGTTCTGTAAGACTCAAGTAGAATTTACCAATAGATGATTCCTTCACACTTTTCCAGAAAATTGTTTCTTACATATTGGTACTGAGCATATCGAGATGGGAAGCCATCTGAATATCTTCAAGTTTTATTGTCTGATTTATTTGCACCAAAAATAGCCCTTATGGGTAGAAATAGGAAATTGTGTTTTTCTCATTCCCATAACGTATTCTGTGTTAAGACTCAAATGAAAATGTATATACTCAAGCACACATTTTAATGTACAGGATGATCTTTTTCATCCTAAAGTTTTGCTTTATTTTTTGTTTTCAGTTCTTGGTCCTCTTACTTACCTAGGAGATAGATGGATGGCTGCTTCCTGTAGGGCTCTCTACTCTTAAATCTCTTTGGTCTCCTTCTGCAGATGACGCTTTTCTTTTGAGTGTGGAATATCAGTGTTCAAGATTAGCAAACATTGTAGTTTCCTGAAAATGATCTCAGGATGTACAATAACACTATTTAGAGTTTTCTTGAGTGTTTTGGTCACTAATAATGGAGACCAGTGATTCTTAATCAGGGGAAATTTTTTCCTCCAAGGGACATTCAACAACATCTGGAGACATTTTGATTTTCATGACTGGGGAAGGGCATGGCTACTGCATATCTTGTGTGGAGGCGGAGTTGCAGCCAAATATTTCACAATAGACAGGATAGTCCCTCTCCATCCCAACAAAGAATTATCCAGCCCTAAATGTCAATAGTGCAGAGGTTGAGAAGCTCTGCTCTAGATTAAGTTCTAGAGAGAAGAGGAGGGTCCCAAAACAGGGGTAGAGGAATAAAAGCATTAAGAGGAGGTGATGACAGGGGTCATGTTTATTTTCAAGATTAGCTTTTATGCTTTTGCTATGTTTCTAGCCAGTATAACATTAAATACTACTATCCTAGGAGGCATTGGAATCTATGGCCATTCCAGGCAGCTCTATAACCTGTCATTTTCCTTTTATGGAAGTTTATAATTTGTGAGTTTCAGAAAAACATCTACTTCTGCTTCACTGACTACACTAAAGTCATTGACTGTGTGGATCACAACAAATTGTGGAAAATTCTTAAAGAGATTAGAATACCAGGTCACATTACCTGTCTCTTGAGAAACCTGTATGCAGGTCAAGAGCAACAAGTAAGAACTGGATATGGAACAACTGACTGGTTCAAAACTGGGAAAGAGTACTACAAGGCAGTGTATTGTCACCCTGCTTATTTAACTTCTATGCAGAGTACATAGTATGAAATCTCTGGCTGGATGAATCATAAACTGGAATCAAGATTGCCAGGAGAAAGAGCAACAATCTCAGATACGCAGATGATACCACTCTAATGGCAGAAAGTGAAGAACTAAAGAGCCTGTTGATGAGGTTGAAAGAGGAGAGTGAAAAAGTTGGCTTGAAACTTGCATTAAATGACTAAGATCATGGCATCTGGTCCCATCACTTCATGGCAAATAGAAGGGGTGAAAGTGAACAGAGTGAGAGACTTTATTTTCTTGGGCTCCAAAATCACTGTGGATGGTGACTGCAACCATGAAATTGAAAGACGCTTGCTCCTTGGAAGGAAAGCAATGACAAACCTAGAGAGTATATTAAAAAGCAGAGACATCACCTTGCAGAAAAGGTCTGTATAGTCAAAGCTATGGTTTTTCCAGCAGTCATGTATGGATGTGAGAATTGGACCATAAAGAAGGCTGAGCACCAACGAATTGATACCTTCAAATTGTGGTGCTGGAGAAGACTCTTGAGAATCCCTTGGACTGCAAGGAGATCAAACCAGACCATTCTAAAGGCAATCAACCCTGAATATTCATTGGAAGAACTAATACTGAAGCTCTAATAGTTTGGCCATCTGATGGGAAGAGCTGACTCATTGGAAAAGACGCTGATGCTGGGAAAGATTGAAGGCAAAAGGAAAAGGATGCAGCAGAGGATGAGGTGGTTAGATGGCCTCACTGACTCAATGAACATGAATTTGAGCAAACTCTGGGAGATAGTGGTGGACAGAGGAAGCTGCCTTGCTGCAGTCCAATGGGTTGCAGAGTCAGAAATGACTCAGTGATTGAACAACAGTATATTATTTGAGTACATACAGGAGATCCTACAATCAACCAGCTATTGTGGTCAATTATCTGGGTATAGTCTTTCCTTGACATACATAAAAAGAGGCAAACTAATTCCCAAGATTGAAATGATTTCACTTCAAAAAAATCAATCCTATGGGAAGGTGGCTGTCAGAAGTTGTAGGAGAATGGTCTAGAGGATCAGGGAGGGGAATGGTGTGATTATTTTATTTAATACAAAGATTAATTTAAAAAAGGATATAAAATGCCCAACATAGTACAGTATATCACATGCAGTAAAATCCCAGAAAATTTCAGTTATTTTAATTCTGTAAACTTAGGATCTGAGCTGTAAATGGGATAATTCACATAATAAGAGGAAAGGAATTTTATGTTCATTTCCTAGGTAAAGAGCAGGAAAAAGTTCAGCCACAAAAGCCCTTTTTCTCTGCACTGGTTGATGCTGCTTGGCATCACATTGGTTACTATGTTGAAAACACCCACTCATTTGATCTAGATTTTTAAAAATAAAGCTCTGGCTGTTTCCCCAATAGACAAACCATAACCATGATGAAACAGGCTAAGGAGTCTTTCCTTCTGTCCATGATCTCTTGACCATATTTTCATCTTTTTTGAGGTTTGCTCTCAATCTGGGAACATCAGAAACTAAAGGTCTCTGTAGGCATCAGAAGAGACACACCAGCTGGATGGTAGTGAGGTAATTAGCTGGAGAACCTAGATTCCAATCATGGTTTTTGTCTCTGAAGTTATATGACCCTAGACTCTGTGATACTTAACCTTTTGTTTACCTCTGACCTCAGCTTGACCATAACGGTTATTAGGAAATTCACTACTGTCCAAAAGGAATGTTTGGAAGGTTAATGACATAATTGCATCTAATCCTGATGATGAAGAGAGAGTAAATATCTGCATTTTGGAAATATATAAGTCTACCAGGTAAATTTCATTTCATTTATTGAACTAAACATATCCTAAAGGGAAACCATATGAAGAGCTTTCAGTTTTAACAATTTTGTTCTTTTTAGTGACCTGAGAGAGTTCCAGAGCTTCTAAAGTAGGGCACATATGTCCTCAGCACAACTGGAACTTTTGATATTAAAGGGTTGTGAATTTCCTGCAAGGCAATTATGCAGTTAGATTAACGGACAGCATTTTCCTTGCTCTCTCCCCTGAGCAAATTACCACATCTGTCTCCAGAGCAGAGAAACAGTTTTTTTCAGCTTGTTTTTTACTTTTTCTGGATTAAAGATCTCACAGACCACTTCCTCTACCTGACATTGCTTTAGAGTAGCAAGGTGAGCCTAAAATCTGGACTCTACATGGCCTGTCTATGGGAAGGTACCCTTTTAACTCCTGAAATCTCTGTTATCTGAGATCAAACATTTATTAGGCCTGAAGAATAAGGGAAGGATGGAGGGCCTCAATATGAGGATGGGGCCTGGTTACCTGGAGAATGTAGGGAAAATGGGGGAAGAATGCAAACCAATCTGAGCTCCCCAGTGTCAGCTGTGAACTTTGAGCAAAGAATTCACTCTACATAAATAAAAAGACTAAATATTTATGAGCAAGTACTATTTTCTGAGCAAGATGTGAGGTATTTTCACATATATTATTCTGGCTTAAGCTTTGCATCAGTTTTCTGAAGGGTATTATTATCACCATTCTTAGTGATTAGTAAAGAGTGGTTGAATTGCTTGCCCAAGGTCACACAGCTCAAAAATAAGAGCCAGGATTCAAATCCAGATTAGTCTGATGCCTAAATCCATGCTCTTTTTCATAAACCACCATCCTTTTGCAAATGGCAAAACTTTCTCACATTTCTCTTCTTCTCAGTTATCGCATCCCTTTTTGACTTTTCTAAGGATTTTGGAAGATTCAGTTGTACACGCGAACATGTGAAAATGGAGACAGCAAGTTTTTGCAAACAATGGTAACCATTACTGCAAATACCATTGTACTTGTAGTTTGTAAAGTGCTTAGTATATGAATGCAACCCTATTATTACCTAGTAATAGTGTGTATTATTATAATAACATACAATTATTTAGCTTGGGTAAAATTAGAATGGTATATATTTAAGATGTCATCCAGGTTCTATTTTTCAAGACCTTCTGGAATATACTGTTTCATTTAATAAATTGCATCATAATCTGTAACATAAAGGAAGTTGATCTGCATTAAAATTTCACCTTTAGTTAGGAATTTCCTGTTTTAGTAAGATTTGCCAATTTGAATTTATTAACACTGAAAATGCATTAATCAAATAACATACAAATCTCATACAGTTCTTGATATGAGGAGTATCCATGGGAACCATTTGGCCCAGCTAGCTAAATGTCTGATGTGTTTGCGAGAGAAAAAGTTGCTTTGAGATGTGTCTGCCCCCAGCTTCAGACTACTGGGCAGTAAGCCCAGAGACCAGGTGCTGACACGCAGAGACCACCAAAACCCCAAAACCTTTCCCAATGCAGCGAGCTAACAAGTAGCTCTGATAGTGCAGAAAATACTCAATTCACCAGGCAGTAATTCTTCTGCTCTTTTGCTAAACCTTTGACTTTTAAGAGATGTCTCTCCTTCCCCTCTGTGCCCATTAGAATACTCATTAGAAGTGGCTAAGGCCAATATATGTCATTCTGCAACGTCTGAGCAATGGTGGTTAAAAAAATTGGTGGTTAATAGTTTTGAAATAAGAACCCCAAATCAGTTTTATTTATTTTTTTAATCTCATGGTTTTGAGAAATTAACAATTTCTCTGATTTTATTTATTTGATGGACACATATTTATTGATCAGTTATGATGCCTCCAATCCTCTACAAGCTTATAATGGGATATACAAGTAAATTCAATGTAATATACAAGCAACCTGAATATAAGGGAGTATGTAATCGGTGGTATGTACTATATTACCAGCCACTATAATTTACTTCAGTCAAGCTTTGCTGCTTACACATTGTGTGACAGACTTAAAGCTGGGTTCTGGGGATATCAATATGAACCAAAAACTGATTCTAAGCCCCTCTTCATTTATCAGATAGCCAGAGTTATGATAAAAAATGTCTTTTAATGGGTGATGAAATTTATGTATTTAGGATAAGTTTAGTCTTTAATATGATATTTGAGAAACATATAAAACTTTGGAACGTCAATCATCCATTTGAGAGTCAGCATATTCAGGGAAATGCTGGGATTCCTTGCTCTTCAGAAATCCTGGCTTGGTGCTATGCCAGTTTCTGCTCCTATTTGCTTAAGAATATCCTGTCTAATTTCTGGCTCCCTCCAGTTTGCAAGTCTCCAGGGAAGCTGCTTGTTTGCTAGTAGAGGAGAAAGGGAGGGTATGTCATCTGAGCATCACCCTTGAGGAGGCGCCAGGGCTGACCTGAGTTCCTGGGAACCATTCAGGGCATGAGGATTTACTAGGGCTTGGACCTTATCCACCATTGTAGCCAGGGGCCTAGAATCAAATTAGATAGTGGAGACTGGATCCAGCTTGCCCGAGGGTTTGGCAAGAAGGTGAGTGTCTGTACATCACGTTGGCTCTGTGCCTGCTGCAGAGAAAGCTCCAAGGTTGCTGTTGATTAATGTGCATGCAATCATTGGACCCCCCATCCGAGTGATGTGGTTCAGGACCCTGGATGGTGCAGGTGGGGCTGGGACCTCGCCTGCCTCCCTTTCCTCTTTTTAGGCTTCTTTTTCTCTCAATTGTTTGCCCTGTGGGGCAGGGTGCAAATTCTTTTTGGTTGCTGGTTGCCCCCAGGGACAGGGTGAGTCTTGTTAAGCAAGGAAGAAGCCAGTGAATCTAGCTTTTGTTTTGCAATCCTTTGGGACAGGCTTACAACAGAGGATTTCATGATGAGTAAATTTTGGTTCTAAAAGAAAAATACATCTACTGATGTATTTGTCTCCTGGCTGTGGTTTCTGAAGTCATATTAAATTACATTAAGAGCCCTTCTCTCATTGCCACTGGTCTTTTAGTATTCACTAGGCATTTAGAAAGATGATATGTGGGTGAAAGATAAAAAGCTGAATGATGGTCACTGCCTTGGGGAAGATGTTCTCATAGGGAGGAAGTGCACAGCTGGGCAGAGCAGGAAGGTCATTTTTTGGGCAGGGAGATGGTTAGAACTCTCTCTTCTGCTGCTCTGCTGTCTCTCTTAAAGTGTAGCTTAGCATCGCCAGACTAGTTATTTTAAGCTCTCACAAACAATCTCATAGGTTTATTTTTGCCCTCGGCTCTAGTAAATTGGGGCCCCCATGCAGTGAGTTCTTGGCATTAAAATGGATTTGAGCTGCTTAAGGACTGGGGATATGGAGGGTTGGCACACTGGGGAGGGCAGACAACAGGTTAGGATCATTCAAGACTAGAGCATTAAGGATGCTTCTTTAGGAACCTACAGGGCTACCAATAGAGTTCTGTAGTGTGTGAATGTGAGCATTGATTTGAAAGTCTTTCCGACACTCTTAGTAAACAAGATTTTTTCAGGCTGCTTTGTATTTCATTTCCATTTGCTCTCTTGTTTGAAAATTCATATTTCCCCTTTATGACAGGTTTTTAATCTGTCTATCCATCTATCTGTTTATTCATTCTATCAGTTAGTTTCAGAGAGAGATTTCGGTAGTGAGAGAAAGATGTTGAGAAAGCTATTTTGAGCATACTGCTTACGAGTTCCAGTCAGTGGAAAAAGCAGCACAGAGGAGGGGATAGTGCTGGCCTGTTATTAGTTAGAGCACCTAAATTGCTCATAAGAAACCAGCACAAATGGTGGGCTGCAGTTTCCCCTGCATTTGCAGCCTGTAGGATACACTAGGCTGAGGAAAAACAGTCCTCATCCTTCCATCTGTGAGTCCTCTGTAACAGACAGGGGCAAAGGCAGTCTCAAAATGAGTAGACGGATTAATCTGAAGGAATCTGGACTAGGTTATTTCCTCCCTTATGGGCTCAAGATTCCCTCAAATCTCATTGCTAGGATGTTTTTCTCTGGCTTATGACCTTACTAATATCCCATAGCTACCTTGTTAGGTGTTTACACCTTAAGTGCAAATTAGTTTATTGGCTCCTTTCCTTAGATCTAGAGAGAATGATGAGTAGGTGATGAGAGAGAGAGAGGGCAAAGGGAAAAAGGGCAAGAAAGTGGATGCCTGGGTGTCCTGTAGATTCACCTCTGCTTGAAAACTTTGCCAAGGAATGGTCGTGCCTGTGGGCTCTGCCTCAGGGTCTGCCAGCTGCAGCCATTTCCTGTGCCCTTCAGCAGTTCTCCGAACAGAACCATCTTTCCTTTCTTGAGATGTGACATCTGTTTTAAATTATGTCAATTGTACCTAGATAGTCAAGTGATTGACACCTTCTTCGGAATATGTGTGGAAACTACGGTAAAAGTGTTGAGCCAGATGCTTCCCGGAGAGTAAATTACTCCCTGCATGTAAGTTAGCCATGGGGTTGGTGCATTCACTTTTTTAGGTCACCAATAACTTACTCCTGTAGAGCAGTAAATGGACCCAGTGTGGCCCGAAGTCCTTGTGCATGTGTGGAATGGGGTCTCTTATCTCTGTGTAATATCTTTTCTCCAAATAATTAAAAATGCTTAACACTTGGGGTTTGTATATCGATTTACCAGCATCTTTTAGTCATTTTCCATAAAATGTCAGGTCTTAAAGCAGGCAATTTTTATTAAATTTTTCTAAAAGGTAAGCCTTTGAAACTAGGCCAAACTGCTTACCATAATAAAATATTACACGTATTTTTGCCTTTTGGGTGAATTCTCTCACCTCTATAATTATACAAATTTTACACACTTCCAGGTCACATTTAAGTTATATCATACTTTACACACACACACACACACACACACACAAACTGATGTATTTGGGCTGTGTCTGGTTACCCACTCTGGTAATTTCCCAGAACTCTCTTCCCTGTATGTTTTTTGGTTAGTGTCGGCCGCAGGAGACGCTGACCGCGGTGTTGGGAAGCTGAAGTGACGTGGTAGCCATATTGAATTCCGAAGGCCGGTGCTGGGCGTTGGACGCTGTGGTGACCCATGCGTGTTGCTGCAGGTCTGTTGTCTCACCTCGTTGGTGAGGGCAGTTCCAAGTCCTGTGCCCCTCCAGTTCTCATCAGACACCCTCTCCATCAGCTTGCCCAAGTGCTAAGTCAACTGAATGTGCGCTACCAGCAGGTTACCTAGGCCATCAAGGTTGAGATAGTCAGAGTTTCGATTCCCAGGTCATTGTCATGGCTTCCTGTTGTCTTTCTTATTTATATTCAGCTTCTCTTCCCAGCTGTCAGTTTGGCTGGCCTCTAGTGAATTAACTATGGTTAACTAGCGAGAAAGGGAATATCCTGCATAGACTCCTCCATCAGCCTGCATATTCAGACTTTTCCCACAACTGAATATGCCCTAACCCCTATAATAAACCTCTTTTTATATTATTTAGAGTGATACGGTGATGCAACCCTGACTGATACATAAAAATTTAGATTTTTTAAAACAAGCATGTGGAAAGTGAGCCACATGAAGGTAGCTCTTTAAAAAAATTTTTAGCTCTTAAAAAAATTTTTTTTTTCTGCTTCTCTGACTCCTATCCCTAGCATAGTGCTTGACACATAATAATCCTTCACTAAATATTAATTGGATAAGAATGGAAAGTTTGGGCTTTTTATCTATATGGGTTTTTCATCTTTTTATATACAAGATAAGCAGTTCCTTAAGTTTTGATTTTATCTTGCATTTCAGATACCTATGGGACTTCCAATAGAGATTTGGTTATATGGATCTGGAGATCAGCTGAAAAGTCTGGACTGAAGCTATGTAGATTTGTAGATCTTTAACATATAATAGCCACCCTTGCAGTGGCTTCATGGTGGGTGAATGGTACGGCCATACCTTGACATTCGACTGGGTTTTATTACTTCCTTTGGCTGATGTATATGATGTGAGCAGGTGCATGAAATGTACTTATACACTTGAGTTTCTACTTTCATGTTCTGATCATCTGCTATGAGAGAAAAATGCTCCCAGTTGACACTTCAGGCTGGGCCCTGAGTGAAAAGAGGCAGAGTAGACTGAACACAACTTGCAACATGTGTTCAAGTCCAGCTGATGTACTTTCTGAAACTGAGCCTAGTTAGACCAAAATACAGTCCATCTGCAGATTTGAAAGTGTGAAAACAAATGCCTGTTGTTATAGGCCCTGAGATTGGAGATGGTTTGTTAGGCAGCATTATTGTAGCAATTGCTGACTAATATTCGTAACAGCTGTAAGTTGAGGAGGAAGAACTTATGAAAGGATCTGAGAAGGAAGAGCCAGACAGGTAAGGCAGAATTCAGGTGAGAGAAGCATCACGGTTGCCAAGAAGAGACTATTTCAACTAGGAGAAAGCAGTGACGGGTGTCAAATGCTTCAGAGAAGTCAAATATCAAGGACCAAATTTTGTTCCTTGGATTTGACAACAAAGATTGATGAAATTCATGTCTTATTTCTCATGTGAAGTAGGAGATGCAGTCTTCTGAAAGTGAGAGAGAAGACTAGACACCTGGTAGAAAGTGATAAAAGCTTGAAAATTCACTGAGAGGTGGTGGAAAAGGAGACCATGTGATTTTTCTCTAGCAATGACTGCAGACTTGATATAAGAAAAATCTAGGGGATTGATAGGATGTTGGGGTTTTTGGGGTATGTGAGTCTAAAAGACACAGAAATTTTCCTGTCAATCCCAACTATAATTAACTCTCTTGAATTCTTGCAGCAATAGAATCTGTATTGTACACTTTTGTACTTTTCTATTTGTTGCCATAATATATATGTGTATGATTTAATGTATCATTTTATTTTTTTATTTATTTTTTATTGAGGTATAGTCAGTGTACAAAATTATACACATTGTAGGTGTGCAATACAGTGATTTACAATTTTTAAAGGTTATACTCTATCATTGTTATAGAGCATTAGCTGTATTCCCTGCATTGTACAATGTATTCTTGTAGCTTATTTTATATATAATAGTTTATCCCTCTTATTCCCCTACTCTCATATTGCCCCTTTCCCCTTCCCTCTCCCCACTGGCAATCAATAATGTGTTCTCTATGAGCCTATTTCTTTTTGGTTGTTAAATTTACCATTATTCAGTTGTTAAGTCCAGTCTGATTGTATGCAGCTCCACAGACTGCAGCATCCCAGGCTTCCCTGTCCTTCACTGTCTCCTGGTGTTTGCTCAGATTCATGTCCACTGAGTCAGTGAAGCCATCCAACCGTCTCATCCTCTGTCATTCCCTTCTCCTTCTGTCCTTAATCTTTACCAGCATCAGAGTCTTTTCCAGTGAGTTGGCTCTTTGCATCAGGTGGCCAAAGTATTGGAGCTTCAGCTTCAGCATCAGTCCTTCCAATGAATAATAAAGGTTTATTTCCTTTAGGATTGACTGATTTGATCTCCTTGCTGTCCAAGGGACTCTCAAGAGTCTTCTCCAGCACCACAATTTGAAAGTAATTCTTCAGCACTCAGCCGTCTTTATGGTCCAAATTTTACATCCATACATAACTACTGGAAAACCATAGCTTCGACAATACAGACCTTTTTTTGAAAAGTTATGTCTCAGCTTTTTAATACACTGTCTAGGCTTGTCATAGCTTTTATTCCAAGGTGCAAGCATATTTTAATTTCATGTCTGCAGTTACCGCCTGCAGTGATTTTGAAATCCATAATATAAAATCTACCCCTGTTTTTAGATTTCACGTATAAGTGATATCATGCAGCGTTTGTCTTTGTCTGACTTACTTAACTCAGCACAATTCCCTTCAAGTCCATACAGATTACTATTGTTGTTGAGTCGCTAAATTGTGTCCAACACTTTTGTGACTCCATGGACTATAGCTCGCCAGGCACCTCTGTCCATGGGATTTCCCAGGCAAGAATATTGAAGTGGGCAGCCATTTCTTTCTCCAAGGGATCTTCTGGACCCAGGGATCAAACTCACGTCTTCTGCATTGGCAGACAGACTCTTTAGCATTGAGTCACTTGGAAAATCCATAAAGGTTATTCAAAATTGACAGAATTTCCCTCTTTTTAATTGCTGAGTGTTATTCCACTGTGTGTGTGTGTTTGTACTACATCTTCTTTATCCATTCTTCTGTTGATGGACACTTGAATTACTTCCATGTTTTTTCTATTATAAATAATGCTGCTGTGAATATTGGGGTGCACGTATCTTTTTGAATTAGTATTTTTGTTTTTTGTTTCTGGATATATACCCAGGAGTAGAACTGCTGGATCATATGGTAGCTGTATTTTTAGTTTTTTGAGGAACTTCCATACTGTTTTCCATAGTGACTGCACCAATTTAAATTCCCACCAACAGTGCATAAGGATTCCCCCTTTTCCACATCCTTGCCAACATTTGTTGTGTTCTTTTTGATGCTGGCCATTCTGACAAGTGTGAAGTGATCTCTTTGTTTTGATTTACATTTTTCCAGTGAGCAGCCGTGTTGAGCATCTTTTATATTGATCATCTTTTCATGTACTTGTTGGCCATTTGCACATCTTCTTTGGAAAATGCCTGTTGAGGTCTTTTGCCTGTTTTTAAAGTGGGTTGTTTGCTTTTTTCATGTTGAGCTGTATAAGCTTTTTATATATTTTGGATGTTAACCTGTATTGGTCATATCATTTGCAAATATGTTCTCTCATTCTGTAGATTGTTTTTTTCATTTTGTCAATGGTTTTCTTTGCTGTGCAAAAGATGTTAAGTTTAACTAGGTTAAACTCTGATTTATTTTTGCTTTTATTTCCTTTGCTTTAGGAGAGAGATCCAAAAAATATTGCTATGATTTATGTCAAAGAACATTTTGGCTATATTTTTCTCTAGGGGTTTTATGACTTCTGTTGTTGTATTTAGGCCTTTAAATCATCTTAAATCTATTTTCGTATACAGTATGCTTCCTCTGTTGTAGATTCATTGACCATAAGTGTGTGGGTTTGCTTCTGGGATCTCTATTCTGTTCCATTGATCTTTGTGCTAGTACCATACTGCTTTCATTACCGTGGCTTTGTAGTTTAGTCTGAAGTCAGGGAGTGTGATTCTTTCTACCCTTCTATTCTTTCTCAAGGTTGTTTTGGCTATTTGGGGTCTTTTGTCTCTCCATACAAAATTTAAAATTATTTATTCTAGTTCTATGAAAAAGGTCATAGGTATTTTCATAGGGATTGCATTTAATCTGTAGATTGCCTTGGGGGGTTGTTTGGTCATTTTAAACATATGAATTCCTCCAATCTAAGGGCACAGTATATCTTTCTATCTGTTTGCATTTTATTCAATTTCTTTAATCAGTGTCTTATAGTTTTCTGATACAGGTCTTTCATCTCCTTAGGTAGGTTTATTCCTAGGTATTTTATTCTCTTTGATGCTATTGTATGTTTCTTTAATTTCTCTTTCTGATCTTTCATTGTTGGTGCATAAAAATTCATCAGATTTCTGTTTATTAATTTTGTATCCTGAAACTTTGCTGAATTCACCGATGAGCTCTAGTAGTTTGTTAGCAAGGTCTTCAGGATTTTTTATGTATCATGTCATCTGCAAACAGTGACAGCTGTTTTACTTCTTCCTTTCCTATTTGAATTCCTTTTATTTATTTATTTGTTTCTGTCTCGTTGTTGTGGCTAGGACTTCCATTGCTATATACAAGTGGTTACAGTGGGCATTCTTGTTTTATCTGTGATCTTATAGGAAATGATTTCAGGTTTTCACCATCAAGTATGCTGTTAGCTGAGGGTTTGTTATATACAGCCTTTATTATGTTGAGGTGTGTTTCCTCTATGCCCACTTTCTGCAGAGTTTTAAAAACCGTAAATAGGTGTTGAATTTTGTCAAAAACTTTCTTCATCTATTGAGGTGATCACATGGTTTTTATTTTTCCTTTTGTTAATGTGGTATATCACTCTGATTGTTTTGCAGATATTGAAAATCCTTACCTCCCTGGGATAAATTCTACTTGATCATAATGAATGATCCTTTTAATGTATTGTTGGATTCGGTTTCCAAGTATTGCTAATTTGATTTCCTGTGAATTAACACTAACCCCAGGACCTAGTTTCACTTACCAGTGGGTGGAGAACCCCCAGAGTCTTCTAGGCCTTGACTCCACCCCTAGTGGGCCAGACTAACAGCAGGGTCCCCTGGTGTTTTGCAGTCAGCCATCTCATGACTAGGCCCCACCAAACAGTAGCTGGCAGTCTCCATGCTAGGGAGGGCCTGGCAATCCATTGGACTAGAAGGTCAACCAAGCCAACTATATCACCTTCTTAGTTGGCCTGCCACAACATAAGGGTTAATGAAGCCCTCCTATGTGGAGCTCCTAGAGCATATAGCTTGAGTGATGAGAAGGGAGTACACTGCTGGGATGCATAAGAATCTCCTCAAGAAAGCCAATTCTCCAAGGTTAGGAAACCTACAAGATACATAAAAATAGAAGCAGCAACTTACACAAAATGAGGTGGCAAAGGAACATGCTTTGGACAAAAGAACAAGATAAAACTTCAGAAAAGGAGCCAAGTGAAGTGGAGATAGGCAATCTACCTGAGAAAGAGTTTAAGATAATAATAGTAAATATGATCAAAGAACTTGGGAGAAGAATGGATGCACACAGTAAGAAGTTGGAAGTTTTTAGAAAGAGTTAGAAAATATAAAGAACAACTGAACAGAGAGGAATAATACAGTGAGTCAAATGAAAAATACAGTGGAAAGAATCAGCATTAGACTAAATGATACAGAGAAATGAATCAGTGAGCTTGAAGATGGAGTAGTCAAAATCACTGATGCTAAGAGGAAAAAAGAATGAAAAGAAATGAAGACAGTTTAAGAGACTTCTATGACAACATTAAGTGCACTAATATTGACATTATAGATGTCCCACAGAAGAAATGAAAGAGCAAGGGACTGAGAACATAAGTGAGGACATAATAGATGAAAATTTCCCCAACATGGGAAAAGAAACAGTCACCCAAGGCCAGGAAACACAGAGAGTTTCATGTAGGATTAAGCCAAAAAGAAACACACCAAGACACATTGTAATCAAAATGACAAAAATTAAAGGTAAAGAGAAAACATTAGAAGCAGCCAGGGAAAATCAACAAATAACATGCAAGGGAATTCCCATAACACTACCTACCAGCTGCTTTTTCAGCAGAAACTGCAGACCAGAGTGATTTCTCCAGCAGTTTTTCCAGTAGTAATGGTTTTTCCAGTAGTCACGTACAGATGTGAGAGTAGGATCATAAAGAAGGCTGAGTGCCAAAGAATTGATGTTTTCAAATTGCAGTGCTGGAGAAGACTCTTGAGAGTCCCCTGGACAGCAAGGAGATCAAACTAGTCAATCCTAAAGGAAATCAACCGTGAATATTCACTGGAAGTGTTGCAGGAAGGGGGACCCCTTCCAGGGCCCAAAACTGGGCTCTTGTCTAACACTCGGAAATGAATTGTCCGAGGAGACACATGCTGACAAAGCAAGAGATTTTATTGGGAAAGGGCACCCGGGTGGAGAGCAGTAGGTAAGGGAACCCAGGAGAACTGCTCTGCCGCGTGGCTCGCAGTCTTGTGTTTTATGGTGATGGGATTAGTTTCTGGGTGGTCTTTGGCCAATCATTCTAATTCAGAGTCTTTCCTGGTGGCGCACGCATCGCTCAGCCAAGATGGATGCTAGCGAGAGGGATTCTGGGAAGTGGACGGACAGGTAGTGTCTCCTCTCGATCTTTCCCGAACTCTTCCGGCTGGTGGTGGCCTATTAGTTCCGTATTCCTTATCAGGATCTCCTGCCATAAAACAACTCATGCAAATAGTTACTATGGTGCCTGGCCAGGGTGGGTGGTTTCAATCAGTGTGCTTCCCCTAACAGAAGGACTGATGCTGAAGCTAAAGCTCCGAAACTTTGGCCACCTGATGTGAAGAGCTGGCTCATTGGAAAAGACCCCGATGCTGTGACAGAGTGAAGGCTGGAGGAGAAGGGGACAACAGAGGATGAGATGGTTGGATGGCATCATTGGCTCAATGGACATGAGTCTGAGCAAACACTGGGAGAGAGTGAAAGACAGGGAAGCCTGGCATGCTGAAGTCCATGCTACAGTTGCAAAGAGTCAGACATGCCTGAATGACTGAACAACAGCAACAACTGAAGACCAGAAGGGAGTGACAAAAAAATATATTTAAGGTGATGGAAAAGAAAAGCCTAAAGCCAAGAATACTCTAGTCAGCAAGGTTCTTATTCAGATTTTATGGAGAGATCAAAAGTTTTACAGACAAGCAAAAGCTTTTAAAAAAGTTCAGCACCACCAAACTAGTTTTACAACAAATGTTAAAGGACTGTCTCAAGGTGAAAAAGAAAAGTCCACAACTAGAAACAAGAAAATTATGAAATGAAAAATTTCATCAGTAAAGGCAAACATACAGGTAGAATCATACATAAAGGTAGAAAATTATTGAGACATAAAGCTAGTAGAAAAGTTAAAAAACAAAAGTAGCAAAATCATCTGTATCCACAATAAGCAAATAAGGGCTATACAAAACATTTGGATGTAAAATATGATATCAAAATCAGTAATCATGAGAGGAGGAGAGTACAAATGCTGGATTTTAAAAATGCATTTGAAATTAAGAGGTCGACAACTTAAACCAATCATATGTATATGATTGTTTTAAATACATAAGTGTATTGTTTAAAGTATATGTGTATCTATCTACCTATCTATATATACATATACATACATACTTATAAATATAGCTATATAAAAACCTCATCAGTTCAGTTCAGTTGCTCAGTCAGGTCTGATTCTTTGCGATCTCATGGACTGCAGCACGCGAGGCCTCCCTATCCTTCACCATCTGTTCATTGCATCGGTGATGCTGTCTAGCCATCTCATCCTCTGATGCCCTCTTCTCATTCTGCCCTCAGTCTTTCCTAGCATCAGGGACTTTTTCAATGAGTCATCTGTTCCCATTAAATGACCAACTTCTGGAGCTTCAGCTTCAGCATCAGTTCTTCCAGTGAATATTCAGGGTTGATCTCCCTTCAGATTGACTGGTTTGATTGCCTTGCTCTCCAAGGGACTTTCAGGAGTCTTCTCCAGCATCACAGTTTGAAGGCATCGATTCTTTGATGTTCTGCCTTCTTTATGGGTCAGCTGTCACAACTGTATGTGACCACTGGGAAGACCATAGCCTTGACTATATGGACGTTTGTCGACAGGGTAATGTCTCTGTTTTTCAACACACTGTCTAGGTTTGTCATTGCTTTCCTGCCAGGAAGCAATTGTCTTCTGATTTCATGGCTGCAGTCACTGTCTGCAGTGACTTTGGAGCCCAAGAAGAGGCAATCTGTCACTACTTCCACCTTTTCCCCTTCTATTTGCCATGCAGTAATGGGGCTGGATGTCATGATCTTAGTTTTTTTAATATTTAGTCTTAAGGTGACTTTGGAGCCCAAGAAGAGGCAATCTGTCACTACTTCCACCTTTTCCCCTTCTATTTGCCATGCAGTAATGGGGCTGGATGTCATGATCTTAGTTTTTTTAATATTTAGTCTTAAGCCGACTCTTTCACTCTCCACCTTCACCCTCATCAAGAGGCTCTTTAGTTCCTCCTCACTTTCTGGCATTAGAGTGGCATCATCCATGTGTCTGTTGATATTTCTCTTGCCTATCTTGATTCCAGCTTGTAACTCATCCAGCCCGGCATTTCTCATGATGCGCTCAGCGTATAGATTAAACAATCAGGGTGATAGCACTCTGCTCTGCTGTACTCCTTTCTTGATATTGAACCAATCAGTTGTTCCATACAGGGTTCTACTGTTGCTTCTTCACTCAAATACAGGTTTCTCAAGAGACAAGTAAGATGGTCTGGTGTTTCCATTTCTCTAAGAGCTTTCCGCAGTTTGTCATGATCCACACAGTCGAAAGCTTTAGTGTAGTTGATGAAACAGAGATAAATGCTTTTTTGACATTCCCTTGCTTTCTCTATAATCCAGTGAATTTTGGCAATTTGATTTCTAGTTTCTCTTCCTTTTTAAACCCAGCTTGAATATCTGGAAGTTCTTGATTTGCATAATGCTTAAGCCTAGCATGCAAGATTTTAAATATGACTTTACTAGCATTGGAGATCAGTGCAATTGTCTGATGGTTAGTGCATTCTTTGGTACTACCCTTTCTGGGAACTGGGATGAGGATTCACCTTTTCCAGTCTTGTGGCTACTGCTGGGTCTTCCAGATTTGCTAACATAATGAATGCAAAACCTTGATGGCACCATGCTTTAGGGATTTGAATAATTCTGCTGGAATTTCATCGCAGCCACTAGATTTATTATCAGCAGTCCTTCTTAAGGCCCGTTTGGCTTTGCACTCCAGAATGTCTGGCTCTGGGTTAGTGACCACACCATCATAGTAATCTGGTTCATTAATATCTTTTTTATACAGTTTTTCCGTGTATTCTTTTCATCTCTTCTTGATCTCTTTAGTGTCTACTAGGTCCCTACCATTCTTATACTTTATTGTGCCCATCTTTGGGCAGAATTCTCCCTTGATGTTTCCAGTTTTCCTGAAGAGAACTTTTGTTGTTTTCTTCTATTATTAAGTGAAAGTTGCTCAGTCATGTCTGACTCTTTACGACCCCATGGACTGGGGTCCATAGAATTCTCCAGGCCAGAATACTGGAGTGGGTAGCTCTGCCCTTCTCCAGGAGATCTTCCCAACCCAGGAATTGAACCCAGGTCTCCCGCATGGCAGGCAGATTCTTTACCAGCTGAGCCACCACGGAAGTCCAAGAATACTGGAGTGGGTAGCCTATCCCTTCTCCAGGCAATCTTCCTGACTAAGGAATTGAACCGGGGTCTCCTGCATTGCAGAAGGATTTTTTACCAGCTGAGCTACCAGGGAAGCCCCTATTATTAAGCATTGTTCACTGAAAAAGACCTTCTTTTCTCTTCTAGCTATTTTTTGGAACTTTGCATTTAATTGGATGTACCTTTCCCTCTCTCCTTTGCTTTTTGCTTCTCTTTGTTCTTCCACTATTTGTAAAGCCTCTTCAGTTAACCACTTTGTCGTTTTGCTTTTCTTTTTCTTTGTGATGATTTTGTTCGCCACTTTCTGTACAACATTACAAACTTTTGTCCATAGTTCTTCAGGTGCAGTGTTAACTAGATCTAGTCCCTTGAATGTATTTGTTACCTTTACTGTGAATTCATATGGGATTTGATTTAAGTCATACCTGGCTGGCTTAGTGTTTTCCCAGTTTTCTTTAGCTTGAGCCTGAATTTTGCTATGAGGAGCTGATCATTTGTGGCACAGTGAGCTCCAGGTCTTGTTTTTGCTGACTGTATACAGCTTCTCCATCTTCAGCTACAAAGAATGTAATCAATTTGATTTCAGTATTGACCATTTGGTGATGTCCAAGTGTAAAGTCATCTCCTGTGTTGTTGAAAAAGGATATTTGCTTGATTAGTGCATTCATTCTCGTGGCAGTATTCAGTTAACCTTTGCCCTGCTTCATTTTGTTCTCTAAGGCCAAACTTGCCTGTTACTCCAGATATATTTTGATTTCCTACTTTTGTATTCCAATCCCCAATGATGAATAGAATATCTTTTTTAGGTGACTTTTTTAGTTCTAGGAGGTCTTCTAGGTTTTCATAGAATTGATCAACTTCAGCTTCTTCTGTCTGGTAGGCCCCAAAACATTTTATTTTTATTTTATTAAATTGATGCCTTGGTACATTTTAAAATGTAAAATCATATAAAAAATCTTTTCTGACCACAAAGCTTTGAAACTAGAATGAACTACAGGAAAAAAAACTGCAGGGCTTCCTTGTTGGTCCAGTGGTTAAGAATCCACCTGCCAATCCAGGAGACACAGTTTCGATCCCTGGTCTGGGAAGATTCCATATGCCACAGGGCAACTAAGCCTGTGCATGACAACTATTGAGCCTGCACTCTAGAGCCTGTGAGATGCAACTACTGAGCCCACGTACCACAACTGCTGAAGTCTGTGTGCCTTAGAGCATGTACTCTGTAGCAAGAGAGGCCACCACAATTGCACTGCAACTAGAGAGTAACCCAGCTCCGTACAACTAGAGAAAGCCTGCATGCAACAATGAAGACCAGGGCAACCAAGAATAAAATAAATTAACAAATAAAATTTTTTTAAAAATTGCAAAAATACAAACATATAGAGGCTAAAAACATGCTATGAAACAACCAATGGATCACTGAAAAAAAAAATCAAAGAGACTATAACAAATACCTAGAGTCAAATGAAAATGAAAGCTCAACGATTTAAAACCTATGGGATACAGCAAAATCAGTCTAAGGAAGAAGTTTATAGTGATACAAACCTACTTCATGAGACAAGAAAATTCTCAAATAAACAACCTAACTTTATACCTAAAGATACTAGAGAAAGAAGAACAAATTAGATGACCAAAGTTACTGTAAAGAAAGAAATCTTAAAAAATGAGAGCAGAAATAATGAAGTAGAAATAGAAAAGGACAATGATACTAAAATCTGGTTCTTTGAAAAGACAAACAAAATTGATAAACCCTTAGCCAGACTCATCAAGAAGAAAAGGAAGAGGGCTTGAATCAATAAAATGAAAAATGAAAAAGGAGAAAGTGATATCATGGAAATAAAAAGAATTATAAGAGACCTACTATGCAAAACTATATGCTAATAAAATGGACAACCTAGAGGAAATGGAAAAATTTTTAGAAAGGTACAATCTTTCAAGACTGAATCAAGAAGAAATAGAAAATATGAACAGATAAATGACCAGTAATGAAATTGAATCAGTAATTTAAAAACTCTTACCAAACAGAAGTCCAGGAGCAGATGGCTTCATAGGTGAATCCTACCAAATATTTAGAGAAGAGTTATCACCTATCCTACTCAAATGAATCTAAAAATTTGCAGAGAAAGGAGCACTTTCAAACTCATTTTATGAGGCCAATATCACTCTGATACCGAAACCAGACAAAGATATCACAAAAAAGAAAATTACAGTCATAGCTTTGATGAATATAGATGTTGTCTTATATTCTTTACTGTTTTATATGCTAATAGCTTTTATTTCTCTCTCTATATCCATCCACCCATTTACTCATCTGTCCATCTGTTTATCTGTGCATGCATGCATCCATTGTCCAGCCATTCTTCTTCAACATTATTCCTTCAAGGATGTCAGAGAACTCAATAGGTAATGCTCTATTGCAATGTTAAAGTAAAAGTGAAAGTATCAGAATCAAAGAATATCGGTAAGTACACATGTATTCACAAGGTGAATGTCCCAATTTTTGATTGATTTAATAGTAACCCAGCAGAAAATTATGCTCATAGACTCCATTTTAGAGCTCAGGACTTACCCTTTAGGAATCTACCACTGCAATTAGGCTATATTTTAAAATATAAAAGAAAATTTGATTAAGTTAACATGAAAAGAAAGTAATACATAAATCATAAATGCTCACCATGGAAAGCTTTCAGTTAAACAAATTCTTCTTTGTACACCAATTTACACAGAAATAGAAATTATTTTTATGTAATTTCCTCCATCCTTACCAGACTGTATGATCTGTTTCTCCTGTCCTATCTGTCCCTCAGGACAGATAAAACAAGTAATGTTGTCAGTTGTTAGACCTTAGAGAATAGAGAATATATTACTATTTATCTTCTTCAGAGATGGAGAAAAGACTACAAAATACACATTGAATTCTAATTTTTTTTGTATACACAAAAGCTTATCTTCTGCCTCCTTTAAAAGGGAATTGACTTTTTATTTCACTTACTTATTTTTATAATTTACACCCAGGATAATGCAAGATTATTTTTACGTTCAAGGAATTTTGGCCAAAAAGAAAAGAAATCTGGCTATCCAGGTTAACTAACGTCTTTCCCAACTTCTCTTCAACTAGTAGGAAAATGAAATTTGTATAATAAACCCTATGTTATCATCATATTTCATAATTATGCCACTATTAATACTTAAAATATAGATTTAAATGACTAGTGCCATCTCTTTTTTAAGTTTAGTATTTATATAAATTGAAAACCATTTAGAAAACATACCTATATATCTCCTTGAGTTCCAGGAAGAGCCCTTTAAGAAAATAAAATATAAACCAGTCTAAGTCACTGATAACCTCAAGATTTAGGACTGCAATTTCCTCCAAAGTTTCTGGCAACACAATTAACTCCAGTCATTTCCTAGACCTTTCCTACATCCCAACAACTGCTGTGATCATCTAGTGATACGTCATCCTTCTAGATAAGAGATGTCTTTCTTGATGATACCCAAGGTTCTATCATTGCACATTTTCCCTTGACTTTTATGGTAACGTTTCCTTACTCTACTGATCAGTACCTAGAATGAAACCCTTTCATAGAATTCTGTGAAATTTGTTCATTCACTCTCTAGGCGTCCCTGGTGGCTCAAATGATAACCAATCTGCCTTCAATGTGGGACACCTTGGTTCAATCTCTGTGTTGGGAAGATCCCCTGGAAAAGGGAATGGCTACTTACTCCAGTATTCTTGGGATGTTTCTGGTGGCCCAGATGATAAAGAATCTGCCTGCAATGCAGGAGACAAGGGTTTGATCCTGGGGTCAGGAAGATCCCCTGGAGAAGGAAGTAGCAACCTACTCTAATATTCTTACCTGGAGAATTCCAAGGGCAGAGGAGCCTGGCAAGCTACAGTCCATGGGGTCATAAGGAGTCAGAAAGGATGTGACTGAGTGACTAAGACTTCCACTTTCCTTATTCTGTTATCAGCACCAAGAATGAAACCCTTTTATAAAATTCTATGAAATTTGTTCATTAATTCATTAAATATATTTTTAGGGCCTTCTGTGTGCCAGATAGGACACTGAGACCTAGGAATACAATGATGAACCAGACTACATTTCTTTATGGGACATTCTCATTAGTGCTATAGATAAATAGAACAACACAGCATGGTAGAAATTCTTGTTACTGAATTTGTCACCTGGACCCACCTGGATCATAGAGAAAGCAAGGGAATTCCAGAAAAGCATCTACCTCTGTTTCATTGACTACACTAAAGCCTTTGACTGTGTGGATCATAACAAACTGTGGAAAATTCTTAAAAAGATGGGAATATCAGACCATCTTGCCTGTCTCCTGAGAAACCTGTATTCAGGTCAAGAAGCAACAGTTAGAACCCTGTATGGAACAATGACTGGTTCAAGACTGAGACAGGAGTACGACAAGGCTGTTTATTGTTACCTGGCTTATTTGACTTATACACAGAGCACGTCATGTGAAATGCCAGGCTGGATGAGTTACAAGCTGGAATCAAGACTGCCAGGAGAAATATCAACAGTCTTAGACATGCAGATGATACCGCTCTAGTGGCTGAAAGCAAAGAGGAACTAAAGAGCCTCTTGGTGAGGGTGAAGGAGGACACTGAAAAAACCAGCTTAAAACTCAGTATTAAAAGCTAAGATCATGGCATCTGGTTCCATCACTTCATGGCAAATAGAAGGGGAAAGAGTGGAAACAGTGACAGATTTCCTCTTCTTGGGCTCTAAGATCACTGTGGATGGTAACTTCAGCCATGAAATTAGAAGGTGATTGATTGCTTCTTGGCAGGAAAGTTATGACAAACATAGAGAGTGTATTAAAAAGCAAAGACATCACTTTGCTGACAAAGGTCTGTATAGTCAATTCTTTCCAGTAGTCATGTATGGATATGAGAGCTGGGCAATAAAGAAGGTAGAGCACAGAGGAATTGATGCTTTTGAACTGTGGTGCTGGAGAAGACTCTTTAGAGTTCCTTGGAAAGCAAGATCAAATCAGTCTTTAAGGAAATCAACCTTGAATACTCCTTGGAATGACTGATGTTGAAGCTGAAGCTCCAATAATTTGGCCACCTGATGCAAACAGCTGACTCATTGGAAAATACCCTGATACTGAGAAAGATTGAAGGCAGGTAGAGAAGAGGGTGATAGAGGAAGAGATAGTTGGATGGCATCACCAATTCACTGGACATGAACTTGGGCAAACTTGAGGAGATGGTGAGGGATAGGAAAACCTGGTATATTGCAGTCCTTGGGGTTGCAAAGAGTTGGACAGGACTTAGCAACTGAACAACAACACCACTACCCATCCCTGGGGTCCTAACCAGAACCAAGACCCCTTGGCTTGACTGGGGATATTCTTTTCCCATATTGCACCTGCAGTCAATAATGAGCCAATGCTGGGATTGAAACAGCACAAGCCTTACTCAATAGCCAGATTATGGAGAAGTGGAAACTTAGGTTGCAAACCAACTTCTCAACACCATTTGCACTAAAACTATATATATAGGAAGGTCAAGGTTAAAGGGAAAGAACTGAGTTAAGAGAGGAAGGAATATTCTTGAATTCATGACTTATCCAAGAACAGAGGTGTGGCTTGGATCTGGAATTGAGAGAGCATTCTTTTTCAGCCCTTGTATGGGCTATTCAGGTTGTTGTCATGGTAGTTGTTGACCGTCTTGGTGCTGGTGGTTGTGCCATTTAGCATATGCTAATGTTTACAATGAGATATAATGAGGTCCCAGATGTACTGGAAACCAGGTCTTTCCCTGTCTTGGGCCTACCTGGTTCTAATCAGTTCTTGTTTTTCTTTTTTGCAGCTTCCTCCTTTTGTGGTTGATGTTGAAACTCAGATAAGAGCAGTTGGTTTCCATTTCAGGAATGGGCAGGTGTCTGATTCTGGGGCAACAGCCTGTAACACTCATCATATTGATATTTATTTATTCTTCTGGTTGGATCAAAGCATCTAAACTTTGGGGTGGGGGAGTGGTAGTCCATAAATATACACTTAGAAGTCTATGTATTTTTTATGATAATTAAAAAAATTTTAAGTTCACTTTGATGATAATTAAAAAAAATTTAAGCATAATTCTTTACCATCTGGATGATTAATTTGTAACAGTGATATTCTATACATTTTGTGCTCAAGTGTATATTTAATTATTCAAAAAATCAGTTATAATAAACAAATTTATTCACATTGAAATATTTATATGTAACATCATTGGTTATATAAAATGAAATCTGTTAATTATAATTTGTTGGGTTTGTTTTTACTTAATATGTATCATCTTTGATTTTGTATTTGTATAGGAGCATAAAAGCAGAAAGAGTTAATGCAATGTTTTATGCTTTTATTACTAACATTTAGTAGCATTCTGAGAGACTCCATATAAATAAAAATGGATAGGTCTGCACTTAAAATTATAGGGTAATTTTCCTTTGAAAGGAGTTCCTACATTACTAGAGTTGAGAAACCTTCATTTTGGTTCTATGTCGGTGATCTTTCAGGGATGTAGTCCATAGAATCCCTTTTCTTCATTACCTTTAAGTGGGTGATAACTATCATCTGCCAGCTTACAATTGTCCCTATTTTCATCCTCAGTTGCTGAAGAAGGGGAGGACCAGCTATATGTGATGGCAGAATATAATTTAGAAATACCCCAAGGACTGAGAATTTTTTAACCAGGTGTCTCATGCATCCCACCTGGGCTGGTGATCTGTTTCACCATAGATAGTATACATGCTGTTCTTTTGAAACATCCCACCCTCACCTTCTCCCACAGAGTTCAAAAGTCTGTTCTGTATTTCTGTGTCTCTTTTTCTATTTTGCATATAGGGTTATCATTACCATCTTTCTAAAGTCCATATATATGTGTTAGTATGCTGTAATGTTCTTTATCTTTCTGGCTTACTTCACTCTAGAAAAGATGCTCAACATCACTCATTATTAGAGAAATGCAAATCAAAACCACAATGAGGTACCATTACACACCAGTCAGGATGGTTGCTATCCAAAAGTCTACAAGCAATAAATGCTGGAGAGGGTGTGGAGCAAAGGGAACCCTCTTACACTGTTGGTGGGAATGCAAACTAGTACAGCCACTATGGAAAACAGTGTGGAGATTCCTTAAAAAACTGGAAATAGAACTGCCGTATGACCCAGCAATCCCACTTCTGGGCATACACACTGAGGAAACCAGATCTGAAAGAGACACGTGCACCCCAATGTTCATCGCAGCACTGTTTATAATAGCCAGGACATGGAAACAACCTAGATGCCCATCAGCAGATGAATGGATAAGGAAGCTGTGGTACATATACACCATGGAATATTACTCAGCCGTTAAAAAGAATTCATTTGAATCAGTCCTAATGAGATGGATGAAACTGGAGCCCATTAGAACAGACTTTTGAACTCTGTGGGAGAATGTGAGGGTGGGATATTTCAAAAGAACAGCATGTATACTGTCTATGGTGAAACAGATCACCAGCCCAGGTGGGAAGCATGAGACAAGTGCTCGGGCCTGGTGCACTGGGAAGACCCAGAGGAATCGGGTGGAAAGGGAGGTGGGAGGGGGGGATCGGGATGGGGAATACGTGTAAATCTATGGCTGATTCATATCAATGTATGACAAAACCCACTGAAATGTTGTGAAGTAATTAGCCTCCAACTAATAAAAAAAAAAAAAAAAAAAAAAAGAACAAGGAAATGATAAAATAAACAGAAGCCCTTAGAGACTTTCAGTTTGTATGTAATAATGCTGGTCTAGAAAAATCATGTCTCCATTTTAGTTATGTATAGTCAAGTGGCTAAGTTTTGGTCCACAAAACTGTAACAGAAATATTGCTTGTACTTTCAGAACAGTTCTGTAAAAAGAAGAGAGTCATATCATCTGATTAGTCCTCCCTTCCTTCTTTCTGCTGCTTGGAATAGGGCTATAATGGTTAGAATTCCAGAGTCCTTTTAGAGTATGGCAAGTCACATAGGGCAGAGAAAAGACAGGCCTCTAACGGCATTTTGGAGTCCTTCTATCTGAGTTGCTTACCTCTGCACCCCCTTTATACAAGTGAATAACATTTGCATTTCAGCTACTACAGTTGGGTTTCTGTTACTCCCAGCTGAACCTAACTTTAAATGATACGCCTTGTTAATTTGATTTCTCAGTAGCTTACAAGGACCAAATTAGAAGCAGGAAGGGCTGCTTCCAGTAGCAAGTGAGGAAACAGAAAAATTATTATAGGCCAGGAAGCCAATTAATGGTGATGTGGCTGACGTCAATACAGAAAGAAGGCAGGAAAAAGGTGTGGGATATTTCATAAAGTTTTTTTATTGAAGACAGTTGATATTTAAAAACTCTCAGTTACTTTTAGATTTTATATTTTAGATGCTTGATTTCCCTTATCACCCTTTTTGTCAAAAGCATTGATGGAGCTAGCCGTTAGGTGAATGAGGACAGAAATAAAAAACAATGTAACTGCATTCAAGCCATTCACCATAGATCCTGGGAAGGTGAGATGCTGTGTGCATCTTCCAGAATGTGGATGTACATTTATTTTGTGTAAGTGGGTAGTCAAGATAGCTTATTAGTTCAGAGAATCCTTCTCTGGCTACCCATAGTTGTATAAGTTGCCTTGGTCAAGAGGGGAGATGGTGGCTGAGTGTCAAACAATAATCCAAGCTCCTGGTTTGGTTCTCTAACAAATGACACTGCCTAGCTTGTCCTAAACTCTCTTTAAATAACTACAATTTATTCCCCTCTTGAGTACCTTCTGACAAAGGGGCTCCTGTTCTCTTCCTTTCTGTCACTCCCGGTAATACCAGCAGAAGAAAGCTTCATCAGCAACGAAGGTCACAGTGTCAGACAAAGCGTATTGTCTGGGTTAGTGATTTTTATTCCAGGAAGAGAGCTCTTAAAATAACACCAAAACACCAAAAAGTAGAATTGGGAATTATTCCTCCTCAAACGTCCCACAGTTTTATTTTGTAAACTCAACACACTGAATGATTAATTTTCGAAATCTAGAGGACACCTCAGTAACTGCCGATATTTGTGGGTAGAGATAATGCCTTGAATGGAACGTGAGCAGAGAGTTGATTTTAAGTAAGGAAATGGGGTCAGGGAGAGGTTAAGTGGCCAGCCTGGGGTCAGATAGCAAGCTGGTGACTCAATGTTGCAGCTCCTGGATCTGAGGCCTGCAAAGAAAACCAGAGCCCATTTCCTCTTGATAAGTTAACTACTACATATCTGTGGCCTGTATAAGCTTTTAAGAGCCACATTCTTTTTGTGACTGCAGATCTGAGCTCCTGTGACTTTCACAGGAGTCTGAAAACACGTTCAAGGTCAGACTGTGGTATATAAAGGGCAGAACAGCACTTCATTTACTACTGAAAATCATTATGCAGTTCGTAGGAGGAGTTGCCATCTTTTTGGTGTCTTAGGATCTGCATTCAGTACATATCCCAGTAACCAGTCTATAGAACAGAGGGTGATGTCTTGGAAATAAAGATGACCTGTGTTTATGGCGAGTTTGCTATGTGTCAGCTACTCCATGAAGAGTTTTACATGGATCATCTCATTTGATCCCCACCACGACCTTGTTGAGTTCTTTTTTTTACCGATGAGGTTGTTGAGGATTTTCAGGGATTAAGTACTGAATCCACACTGACACTGCTAGAAGGCCACTCTGTGACATAAAATTCCTGTGCAACCATATTGACATTTTCCTCTCAATCTATTTTATAGCCTATGTGTGGCTATAATGTTCATTGTAGCCTTAGGCAAATGTTCTGACTAAAAAAAATTTGAGATTTTAATAGTGCAGTTGATTGTCCTCCCTCCAAACAGATCAAAGTTGTCTCTCTTCATTGGGTGTTGTTTGGAGATCTTAGTTGTAGTCTTCAGAAAATAACTTTTTCCAAGCTAAAAGGCTGAAAATCAAAATATTTGAAAGTGGAATGCTATTTGAAAGTTCATGGTGTATGGTGATCCTTCCCCAGTGTTGGATTTCTTCCAATAGTCTTCATTTTCTGGAAAACATGACTCATTAAACTAGAAAAAGATAATGGAATGGACACCTATAAAACTTTTTGTTGCTGGAAAACTTTTCTCCTAGAAATGGACTCTTATGTAGGTCCATTGGAAAAGCGTCTATTTCTTTTGAAAGGGACACAACAGTTGCAGATGAATAAGAAAAGCACAAGTTAAGTCTTAGAATTTTTATTGTTTTAGGTGGCAAAATGTCACCTTAGAAAGCAATAGGAGGACATTGTAAACTGAGTTAAAAGTTTTAGTAAGAAATAATTTTATGAAATAATGTATTGGGAAAATTTATGTGTGAGAGAGAGAAGAGAGAGACTGGAGCATTGGCAGACTTCAAAGTGCTGTTAACCCAACTCTCATCAAATCAATTACAATGCAAGAGAGAAGGGACCAAGAGAAAACTGAAAAGAATGAGAGGGGCAGGTTGTAATTTTTCAAGATATGAAATTTTGAGCTTTTTACAACAACACAGATTATAAACTAACTAGAAAGGATATAAAATGTTAAGGTGGAAACTCAGGGCCACATTGGCTAATGCATCCCCACCACCTCTGGCAGCAGAGCTCAACTGTACGCTACCTTTTTGGAGGTGTCAGCACATTTCTTAAAAGCTAAAAGTATAATTTTAAAATCTATTAAAATAACTTTTTAAAAGGTTGTAAAAGCAATGTTCATTCTCAAAAAATAAAATAGAAAGTACAGACAAGTGAAAGGGAGGAAATACGAGTTACCACAGTCGTATCACCTAGAATAGCCAAGTTAATACCTTGGGGTTTATCCTTGCAGGTCTTCTGTAACTGTGTCCAAATAAGCATACATTTGGATCATTTTAATACATATTATTTGATAAAAAATTTCTTCCACTTCAAACCATGATTATAATGTTAATATCCATAAATGTTTTTTATGACATGATTTTCCACGGCTATAGTTGGATATTTAAGATTGTTTTTGATATTTTGCTTCTATAAAAACCCTTGGATAACTTCTCCTTTTAGGAAAACTTTGAACCATCTCCTAATTATCTTCTTAGGTTGAGTTCTTATTTTTATAGTTTCTGGATTAAAGGGAATGCAGAATTGGAGACATTTCAAACAGTCTACAGTGCCCTCCAGAGAGGTCTACCAGTTTACACCATGATTATTGGTATCTATAAGCCAAGGTTAGCTCAGAAAGTCTGAAGAATTATTTTTGGTGATAACTGTGGCTGCACTGAAAATTGTGAATCTTAGAAGTGGCATTTCTTGTATGGTTAGCTTAGATTAAAATATTAATACATGATATATATTATTATTAATACAGTTATCACCACTGAAATCTAAAATTTTTTAGAGGTCTAATGAATGTCATGCAAATTCATTGACTGCAGGTCTTTCTAAGTCAAGAGCATTAGGCAAGTTAGATATCATTAAAATAAGATATCTGAAGAAATTTTGAAAAAATCAGTATATGTGGAAAGCAGATGCTTTGTATTAATAACAGCTAAGGTTTACATTTAGAATGTTGAAGCATGAGGATAAGATTAATATCTTTGAGAATATGTGGATTTTTCTTTTAGCAAGGAAGCATATGTTTAAGAGAAAAAACCCTCACATAGTTTTAATAGTTATTAAAAAAGTTTTAGTGGAGTTTTCTTTCTTAATGGCACTTGAATTATTTAACACTCTTCCTTTATGGAACTATCATATGATATATAGGGTTGTATTTTAATTGTGGAATTTGAATTTTAGCTCTTTTCTTTTAATGAGAGCAATAATTCTACATCATTAAAACATAATCTTTGTTTAAAATGGGTTTAAATTTTTTTTGACATTTTCCCCAGTCACCTCAATGGACCAGAAAAATACACATAGTGAGGTAAGATTTTGTAGAGGTAATTCAAGGCTTCTTACAGATGAATGACTCACTTAGTCTTTCACCTATCCATTCATCCATTCATCCATCCACCCACTCCCCCATTCATCCAATACATTTTTATTGAATACCTACTTTGTACTAAGTCTAGTGCTAGGAGCTATGTCTTACGGAAGAAAAGGTATCAAATTAGCAATATTGGCAACAAAGGAAGTTTAGCAAGTTACAAGAGTAAATTTGTGTGGGTAAACAGGAAATCAAAAAATTTAGGATGAAAAAGTCATTTTTGTCCGTATTTTTGAAAGTTTTAGATAGGCTATCTTTTTGCAATATTACAACAGGCTATCCCCATTCATTCTTATTATTTGCGATTAGGTGGAACCACATATTAATTAATTGTTCAATCAACATATTTATCAAATATCGCTTATGAACCAGGTCCTGTTTAATCACTAGCAATAGAGGGATGAACAATGCACACCAGCTCTTCTGTTTTGGGAAATATCTGAACTACAACCCTCCCCTACCACCAACCTCCCCTGGGCTAGCACTCTGTATTTCCACTGCTTCACTGGATTTTTTTTTTAGTAATTACCTGTTTATCAGCCAGTCTCTTCACCAGGCTGCTGATCCGCTTAAGGGTATAGAAACTCTTTTAGGCTTCCTTCTCTGTTTTCAGCCCCTGGCACAGTCCCAACTAGAGTTGTTCTTTATATACTTATTGGATGAATGAATATTCATTTACTATCCCTTCCGTTTACTTTTTAGGATCACTGGTGGCTCAGATGGTGAAAACAAAAGTCTTCCTGCAATGCAGGAGACCTGGGTTCAGTCCCTGGGTTGGGAAGGTACCCACTCCGGTATTCTTGCCTGGAGAATTCCATGGACAGAGGAGTGTAGTGGGCTACAGCCCACAGGGTCCCAAAGAGTCAGACATGCCTGAGCGACTAACACTTTTACTTTACTTTAGAGCTATGCTTACTACGTTTAAAACAACTGTGTATATCTCAAAGCCACAAGAATCTTCTGTCTGACTTCAATTTAGCTTTTCCAGGTTAAAGGGCTACTATATCCGTCCACGCACCCTACGCTAAACCACTCCTAGTTTTCCAAAGAGGTCCCGTTCCTTTACTCTGACTTTCCTTTTGCCTAGAATAACAATCTCTATTTTACTTCTCCAAGGCTGTGAAGCCTTCCCTAACTGGACTAATTAGAAACTATTACTATTTACTCCTCGCATGCTGCCATAGTGCATTGATTGAACCACTTTGGAGTAATTTTCCCTTTTCCCCCTGCCTCCTCCAATATCAACCAATAGTTCTTTGTTTAGTCTGAGTCTTGCCCCTTGAATGTAAGATTGAGTAAAGAGCTTGTCTCATTCATTTTGGGTGCCCCCGCAATGTCCAGAGCAGTGCTTTGCACATAGTAGGAGACCAGTAGATGCATATGGAATGAATGAATGAATTATATGTATATACTCTCCAAAGTGAATAGACTTTGTGTATAGCTCAGTGGAAGAAGCTTAAAATGTGTACTTGGGATTAAAGATATTAGATGAAGGATAGTCCATTGGGAAAGACACAGGAATGATGTGCCTGGACCAGAGAAGGCAAGGTGTTATGTAGAGAGCAATAAAGGGACAAGGCTGACTAAGAGGTAGACTTAGAGGCCAGAAGGTTTTGAGTGTTGGACTGAGGAACGTGGCCTTGGGCCTAGTGAAGGTGAGTCATATTCTTGGTTTTTGAATCGCATTTCGGTTATCCAGATATTTGTGGCACCATCTCATCCCTTCTTCCATCTATTCCTGTGTTCTTGACCAATGCATTCAGTAGGATGAATGTCATACTATAAAAGATTTTGGTGATAACTTTCATCCAACAGTAGCAGGTGTTATATTCAACTGGTGGGTATGAGAAAATAATATTTCTAAGGGTATGGGAAAATAATATTTTTAACAGTGCTTTACACTTGAATGATACTTTAAAATATACAAACTGTTTTCTAGTATATTTTTACCTGCACAACAAATCTGAAAGATGCTGAAGGGGAAACTGAGTCCACGGTAGCATACATAATGTAATAGCAAAGTTAAGACTTCTGGGGCTACTGAAATCAAATCTAGTGTTTTTCTCTATATTTCTCTTGCCTTTTCTATCATGAAGGTAGTTGGGAAAGACAAGGAATTGATGATGAGAGTGGAGTGGAAAATAGGGAGGTGAAATTGTGATTTATTCACTCAGTAACTAAATATCAAACACTCTTCCTTTATTCCCCACTCCCCATGTCTGCCCATGTCTCAGTCCTCAGGGATACTCCAGGCAGGCAATCGAAAGAAGGAGGGATAAGGGCCTTGGTAGCACTCAGTGGGAAAATTAGTCTAGTTTTGAAAAATCAGGAAAGCTTTTTAGAGGAAGAGACATCAAGATTGAGACTTAAGGAAGGCAAAGGAGAACTTAGGGGAAATGGGACTGGGTATTGAGGGTTGGGGGAAATGCTTCAAACCAAACATGGAAATTGCACCACTGATCTAGAGCAAAAAAAAAATACACATCTAGAGTAGAAAGGTAAGTTTTAGATTGTGAGTAAAAAGGCATAGTTAGTATGGCATATCTGTTTCCCACGGTTGCTCTTTACCTGCCCCTCTTCCACTCCTATGCTCTTTTTAATTGTTTTCCCAATGGGGTAGGGGGGATTAAGCATCTGGCCTGTTTGGCCCAAGGTCTACAGTGTTTTTACCTTGAAAGGTCCATGGGAGAGCAATTAATCGTGTACCCAACCTTATTTTATCAATGAATTTTCTCTTCCAGCCCCAGTGATGCTCATAGTGATCATAATCTGAGCCCCTGTGGCTCACACTTCCTGCATTCTCTGCAACCTTAGATGCAAGGCTCAATTTATACTCAGCCAGTTTCAACATGTAGTTGCTTCTCTGTGGAAGAGATTGGCATCATAACTCAGAGGACAGATAGAAAAAATACACTGGGAGGAAAGGAATAGATGTGATGCTAGGTTATAGATAAGAAAAGAAAAAAAATAATTTTGAAGACATTGCATGATTACTTTTTTAGTGATTAAAAACATTTCTTCTTATAGTGCTTACAATGATGTTTATAGAATCTATGTATATTCTCAGATTATTGTACTCTTTTTCTTCCCATTAAAAATTATTCTCTGCTTTGATTAAGCTCTTAAATTTCATTTTTCATTAAAGTAATGTAGCTGAAAGCTAAAGCAGCATAGCTGAAACTATGCTTGAACTATATTTTAAAAGAATTTTTAAAAAATGTAAAACAAAATTACCCATTATTGAATTCAAAAGTCAGTACATGTTCCACAGCAGCTCTGAAAATCAGAATCTCTGTATATGAACTGAACATTGACTTTTAAAAAATGTATGAGTTGATTTAGCCTATTTACAGACTGCCAGAAGGCAAGAAAAAAGGTTTCTTCCGGAGTTGAGCTCAGAGAGTCTATTTTGCCAGAAAAATAGAGCCAAACATATTAATATCCAGTGACTTTTCAAAGTCCAGGCAACAGGAGGAATGCATTTGAAGGAGAGAAATTCATTGTTTTAGTCAGTTTGGCAAGTAGGAATGGAAAAGTCAGTGACCTCTTAGCAAATCCTCTCCTACACACCCTGATAAATAATATTAGCCCATTTGCGGGGCTCCCCATTTCCCTTTTGTCCAGGGGTGTGAAGAATTCAGTGGTGTAGCAACGAATCTTCTCCATGTACTCACTATGTTTACACATTGGAACAAAGGTACTCCAGGCAGAATTACAAGGGCTCTGTTACAAGTTCAAAAGTGTAAAATTCAAGCTAACCATATATTAATAAATATGAAAGTTGAAAGTGTTAGTCATTCAGTTGTGTCCAACTCTTTGCAACCTCATGGATTGTAACCTGCCAGGCTCCTCTGTCCATGGAATTCTCTGGGCAAAATTAATGGAGTGGGTGGACATTCCCTTCTCCAGGGGATCTTCCTGACCCGGGGATTGAACCCAGGTCTCCTGCACTGCAGGCAGATTCTTTATTGTCTGAATCACTAGGGACGCTTACATGTAATAGAACTACCAAACTGTAATATTCGTTTTCTTTCCTGGTTTATGAAAATTGAGCTTATTGCATTATCACAGCCCAAACAAATGAAGATTTTTAACTAAATTCCACTGTGTGGGTGTAACTTAAAGCTAGACTGTGTATAGTTCTCCCTCTGTATACATGGGGGATTGGTTCCAGGACACCAGAGGATACCCCAAACCACAGATGCTCAAGCCTTACATGGAATGACTAAGTAGAGTAGGCCTTGCATGTCTGTGGGTCCTATGTCTGGGGATTCAACCTGCCTCGGATCAAAACTCATAGATACGGAGTGTCAACTGTAGGTAGGTAGGTAGGTAAAAGCACAAAAATGGTAGAACATTGACTGCTCAATTCTAGAGCATACTTTAGCAAGTTCCATACATTTTATATTGTTGGGTCAGAGAAGCCAGAGTCTCCAGAAGCTGGGAGAATCATTTTCCATATATGTGGAGGAAAGACTAGACTTGTGGATACCCATAGCATTGTTTTTTTTTTTTTTTTTTTTCATTATAGAGCAAAAGAGTTAATTTTTTTCTTCTGCAAAATGCGGAGATGTGACATACATTTCAGAAGTGACTGTTTGTGGCTGGGACATTTCTCCTGTAGAAATATTACTCCATGGGCTTCAAGGAGCTGAGTAGCACTGGGAAATCATGGGAAGGGGCAGGGAGCTTGCCTCCTCACTTAAGGAAAGTGAAATAAGTCGACTTTCTGACAACTTAGACAGCAGTCTTATCTTCCTCTCTCCCTTCCTCTCCCTCCTTCTCACTCTTCCTTCTTTACCTTCCTTTCCTTTCCCCCTTCCTTCTCTTCCTTCTTTCTCTTCTCCCTTTCCCTTTCCTCCTTCCTCCTTCTTCCCCCCACCCCATCCCTTTCCTTCCCTCCCTCCCTTCTTTCCTCTTTCCTCCTTCTAAGCACTTTTCCGCACACTACTGATAGAGATAAAACATAAAGATTAGACTAAACAGGGTGTATACGTTGCAGCATTCTTTCAAAGTATTTTTCTTCTGAGGTTTGTAACTTAAATTCAAAGTAAATTCTTTAAGGTTAAACCTTGGCCCTTTCAAGGTATTGATTTTACAGTTTAGTGATGATTTGTGTTAAAACCGTATACAGTATTAAACTTCATACAGAACTGTAACACTTTAGATGGAAGGGGAAAATGTATATGTGGCTTTTAATCTTATCACTTCAAAGGAGATTTGTGTTAGAAAATGGAAAATGTATGGGGCATTGACCAATTAGGTGAACTGGGGCTTTGAGGTTTTGGAAAAAGAAAAGAACTCTTTATAAAAATTAGAAACAAGGATACTGGGTATTATCCAAGAAGCTTTCATAATGGAGCTATGCTCCTCAAATGGTTATCTTGGTGTGGTTTAATTTATGGTCTCTAATGGGTAGGAAATCTCTAAGTAAGAACAAAGAGTTATGAACCCACTAAGAAGGTTATGAATGCATCTTGACAAAGTAGCTTAAAAGGAGACATTATGGCATCCAGGGGACAAGAATTTATATTTTGTTCTTAGAATGTATAATTTCCCTCAAAATCATCAAAGTTATCATCAGACAATATTTCTTAAGCTCTTTTAAGAATCTGGTATCTTAACATCTATATAAAATCAAACACATAATCATACATAGTTAATGTAAGTCACTTTACTTTTTTATGTTGTTAACGATCATTTCCCCAAAAGCCTTAACTCTAAATCTCTAAATACCAATCTCACAGGAAAAAATTCTGCAAATACCATTTTCCATACTGATAGAAATGGAAACTTACATATATATATGACAAAGTAGAAACTTGAAAATCCCCAGTATTGGAATATAGAACTTGCTGTAAATAGTTCAGATCCACATTATGGAAAAATTAGGGAAAAATCAGTGCAAAAACCCCCAGCAAACTATTGAAGATTAATATACTCTAAAGAGAAAGATATTTGCAGAAAAATTATAAAGGTAAATCACACTTGAGAAAGAATGATTATGATCATGAAGTGGTCACACCAGCAATCCAATGGGGGTTGAATTGGTTTATTTGGACTTACAAGAGAGTGCTTTTCAGGGCACTCTCTGGAAGGAAGATAGTGGGACTAAGTTTGTAATCCCCTCAATGAGTTCTTAGAGAACCCCACAAAACTTTGAGATGTGAGGGTTGATAGATGAAAGCAGAGTAAAAATGCTTGTCAAAAGTATGGCCATCCTCTGCATTGAGACTTCATGAAGTTGCTTGTTCTCAGCTGAAGCATAATATTTGCAATTGCTCCAGTACTGAGGCTATATATACATATGTGTGTGTGTATATATATACATACATATATATATTTCTTGGCACGAAATACCTTGAATAGAGTGAACACAACAAACCAGCCAGGGTGTACTATTTTCCTTATTTTATACTTTAGGAAACTGGGAGATGCAGACTCACTTTTTTGCCTCACCCCTCAGCTAAATGTCGGTAAGAAGACAGAAGCTTTAGGGTAATAACTACAGGGCCAAACAAAGTGAGAGGAGTTAGAGCAGCCTGACCCTGGGCTCTGCACATCTCTGACTTCAGGTGCACTATGAGCTTTCACTTCTGCATTTCAGAATATTCTTTCTTCATCGCTGTTGGGGGAAGCTGGGAAAGTATCTCCGCTCCATTTTTTTTTCAGCCAGGGAAGTGGTCATAGGGAGGTTATGGATTTATACAATAGCAGAACTGTGCTTCAAATGGGGTTGTGCTAACACAAATCTCACTGCCTTCCCTCAAACAGACAAACTCCATCTCCTAGAGTAATGGTAGTAAAAACAAAAATAAACAAATGGGATCTGACTAAACTTAAAAGCTTCTGTGTAGCAAAAGAAATCATAAACCAGATGAAAAGACAATCTATGTACTGGGAGAAAATATTTGAAAATAATGCTACTGGCAAGGGGTTCATTTGAAAATGATAAAAACAGCTCCTTATATGTAAAACAATCAACAACTCAATCAAAAAATGGACAGGAGACTTAAATAGACGTTTCTTCAAAGAAGACGTGCAGATGGCCAACAGTCACGTGGAAAGAAGCTCAATATCTCAAATTACTAGAGAAATGCAAATAAAAACTACAGTGAGGTATCACTTTACAGTAGTTAGAATGATCATCATTAAAAAGTCTACAAATAATAAATGCTAGAGAGGGTGTGAAGGAGATGGGACCTCCATACACTGTTGGTGAGAATGTAGATTGGTAAGCTGCTATGGAGCACAGTATGGAGTTTCCTTAAAAAACTAAAAATAGAGGCACCATATGATCCTGCAATTCCACTCCTGGGCATATGTCTAGAGAAAACTCTCATTTGAAAAGATACATGCATCCCAGTTTTCATAGCAGCAGTATTTACAATAGCCGAGACATGGAAGCAACATAAATGTCCATCTACAGATGAGTGAATAAAGAAGATGTGGTACAGATATGCAATAGATTATTACTCAAACATAAAAAAGAATGAAATAGTGCCATTTGTCACAACATGGATGGGCCTAAAGATTATTACCTTTAGTGAAGTAAGTCAAAGAAAAATATGATATCACTTATATGTGAAATCTAAAAAGTGATATACATGAACTTATTTACAAAACAGAAATAGACTCATAGACATAGAAAACAAACTTATGGTTCCCAGAGGGAATAGCTAGTGGGGGTGGGGGGAGATAAATTAAGAGTTTGGAATTAACATATACACACTACTATACATACAATAAATAAACAACAAAGATCTACTGTATAGCACAGGGAACTATATTCAATGTCTTGTAATGAATCCATCATGGAAAAGAATTTGAGAAATAATATATATATATCTCTGAGTCACTTTGCTCTTCACCTGAAACTAATTCAACATTGTAAACAAACTATACTTCAACAAAAAATTATTGAACAAAAAGAACTAATTTTCCCCAGTATCACACCTTCCTTTCAATATTTACTTTGTATACATTGATTGTACATTTTCAGAAGAACATGAATCATAGGGGTTAAGGAAAATGATCATTTCTTTAGTGAATGGAGCTAACAGTTACTCATTGGTTTTTCGTTTTATGTGGTTGATCTCTACATTTCTAAACATAAGAAGAGTAGTCTTAAATTAGTTCAGGCTGTTTTAGGAATGTGTTCTTTAAGGACTCTGTCTGAAGTGTTCTCGATTTGATCAGGTTAAAAATGCTTTAGTATTTTTGTTTTACTTTTCTATAACTAAGAAAAGAAATGTGCTCTATATGTTGTATGAGTAAGCCTTTGTATAGCAATACCTATCACATATAATCATATAAATACAGACATTTTCTGGGCCTCGGAAAAAAAAAAAAAAAAAAAAAGAAAACCCAGACAACCCCCAAAGAATGCCAAGTAGGGAGGCTAGGATCTGAGGATCAGGCTGAGGGAGAGTTACTGACCAGGTGTCCAGACAACGCATAGAAGGTCTTTAGATAAGCATTTCTTACTCATTTGGATTCTGTACACACACACACACACACACACACACACACACACACACACACACACAAGGCTACAAATTACTGTAGGGTAATTAATTTTCTTGAAAGAGCAACAGGCCCTCTCAACATGAAGATAAACATTTCACTTAACATAGTTAATGTAGTCAGGTGTGGAAAATTTCAAACTTTTGAAGAATATATCCCAGAGTTACTTAGCCTTATGCAGGCATACACACTAATAGAAATCAGAGTGCATCTGCCTCTTTCTAGGCTCTTTCTCTTGGAGGATATTTGCTTCCTTCGTTGGGGCTATTGAACCTGCATCTTTCTGGCTCAGAATCCCTTTGGAGGCTCTAAGAGTAGTCAGAAGGCAGGAGTGTTAAGATTTCTTCATGATGTCATTAACAAGGCAGCACTGACCTCAGAACTTTATTCATCTTGAACAGCTTGTCACTGAGGAGAGAAAATGTCATTTTCTGTTGGTAAGGAGAGAATGGAATGGGGGCAGAGAGAGGAAGAGAGTCAGTATCTGGCTTCCTGACAGCTGGATACTTGCGAGAAGTGTCAGATGACTCTTGTCCCTGCCAAATAGGAGTTCCCCAGTTGTTCTGGAGTCTTCAAAATGCTAATAAAAATACTTAAACATTTTCATTTGTATTGGCTGGGGCTTGTATTAGTTAAAGTACTGGCAGCTGCTATAATAGATAACATTTGAAATTTCCATGGCTTAACACAATGGAAGTGTCTCAGGAAGTCCAAGATGGTGAGGAGGTACCTCCTCAGAGGTAAGGGTCATGGGAAGGAGAGGGAGAATGTGGTGTTCTGGTCCACGCAGTTGTTTCAGGGTTCCACGGTGATGGAGACTGCCATTTCAACATGTGGTACCCAAGGTGGCCTTCAGTGTCAACACTTACTCTACCCATACAGGAAGAAAGAAAAAGAAGTGAAGAGGAAGAAAAAAAGGAGAAGAAAGAAAGAAGTAGAAATAAAGAAGGAAGAGCACACCTATTTCTTAACTGCTTAGGTGTGAAAATGACACAAATCACTGGCATTCACATTCTGTAAATGAGAACTTGTTACGTGAGCACACAAAAGTGGCAGGACTTTTGAGACCAGGCTGGTAACATCTCCCAGAAACAACTTTGTACTTTGGAAGGAGAACACAGATGAGGAGTTTCCATGTACTGATAACAGCAGTCTTTACTGCAAGCAACAGAAATTCACTTATGGTGTTTTGTAAGAAGATAAATTTGTTAGGAGGATATTAGGCAGCTCAAAAACCAAAAGGAACACTTTTGGGGCAAAATTGTAGAAACTACCCGAAGGTTTTGTCAAGATGAGGCTGCCAAAATAAAGAAACAAACCTCTTTTTAAAATCTTCCTGTTCATTGTTCAAATTCTCAGGAGGAGTATGTGACTAACTTAGCTTCGGTCTTTTCCTGGCTCCTCAGACTGTGTCCAGAGGTAACTACTCAGAGGGAAAGGATATTCAGTAACAAAAAGAAATGGAATGAATGAACAGCCGCAACAAACATTCACTCATCATCTTTCACAGCTTTGATGCCAACTTTGAGGTAAGAAAGAAAATAAAACTAATTTCTACCTCATGAAGATTATTGTTTATGAAGTATAAAGGAGAGCAGATTGGAAATTGCAAAGTCTTTGAAAGCATGACATACCTCTCTCTGTAGAGCAGTAATAACTGCTTTTATAATTGGCACCATATATTCCTTTTCTTATTGCTGTTCTTCATAGATAACATGTATCGTTATCATTGAGCAGGGGCACTCCACCCATGAAGCACCTCTTTCCGTGGCTATGTGGGTGCCGTCATGATATTGTATTTGAAGCCTTTTTCTTTTAAGAGAGAAATGCAAAAGCCACATCTTTACCCATCACCAGATAGAGAGAGTAGAGACCATAGATACTGGGTACTTTAAACAGATTGGGAAGAAATAGTGTGCTAGGACTCTGAGTTGAGAGAGTTGGAAACCCAACTTAAAACAGTTTGGACAAAAAAGGAATTGTGAAGTCCAAGAACTTACAGTGTGGTTAGATCCAGGGATTCACATGATGTTATGAAAAATTAATATATTTTTCCCCTCTATCTCTTGGTTTTGCTTTCTCTGTGTTGTTTTCATTCTTAGCAGTCTCTTATCAGTTGGTAACAAACACAGCTTCAGGTCCTCAGAAGGAAAGAACCATAGAAAGATATAGACTGTTTTTTTTGTTAGTTACCAGAGCAATGTCAGAAAAAGGATTCTCATTGTCCTTACCTGGGTCGCAGGCCATTGCTGATTTCATGATTTAGGGTGTTTGTTAGTCCAGCCTGTGTCACATGTTCACCTCCGAGGTGAGAGAGTAGGAGTCACTATAGTAATGCCATTTCTAGATGGAAAAAATACTAAGGTGACAAGTGTCCATCCATGTCACATCTGAGCAAAACAAGCAAAACCCCTAAGCTAACTGACTTAAAGCAACAAACTCTTATTATTTCTCCTGATTTTGTGGGTCACCTGGGCGATTCTTTAGGTTTGGACTGACTCTGCCAATTTTGCAGACAGCTGGTGGCTCGGCTGGGCTTGATGGCCTGGCCTGGTCTCATTCACATACCTGGCGATTGGCAGGCTGGTTAGATAGTGGGGTGTGACTCTGCTGGCTGCACACCTCTGCTGTCCTTGCTCCGCATCCTCCAGTATCCTAACCCGGGCTTCTTCACACGGTGCTCTCAGGGTTCCAGAGGCCAGGAAGAGAGATGGCAATCACGAATGCAGAAGCACTTGCTAAGCCTCTGCTTGTGCCAGTGTGGCCAAAGCAAGCTGCATGACCATGTCTAGATTCAAAGTCTGGAGATGTAAACTTCACCTTGATGTGAGGAGCTGCAAAATCACGTTTCAGAGGTGCATGCCCAGAGGGATGGGAAGAATCTGGGGTATCTGTGCAATCTACCACAGTGCGCCTTCCTCTTCACCTTCTCCTCACGTGTAGCTTTGCTTGTCTGTAATTGACTTCATATATACAGTGCCCATTGCAACTTGACTATGGTTTCCTTATCTCTTAGTTCAAAAATGTTTGTGCGCGCACGCACGTGTGTGTGTGTGTGTGTGTGTGTGTCTGTGAGAGAGAGAGAGAGAGATAAACAGAGAGAGGTTGAGAGAGAAGAGACAAGTGCACAGAGAATTAGGTACAGTGGACCCAGGCAGCTCCTGTTGGGGGCAGGTAGGGTCATGCTATAAAGTAGGGCTGTGCCTTTCATAGGACATGGATGGAATCAGTTAAATTAGAAAATTAGAAGAGGCTAGACCTGGCAGACAAAGTGACTGATGACTGGAATTGAACATAAACAGGACTGAATCCAAAGTCATTTCTCTTAAGCCCTAGGATTCTGTTGTGGACTGTTATGTAACTGTTACTATGTGAACGCACCTTAATATAGTGCTCTGCACAGGATAGAAACTAAATAAATCCCAACTAGACTCTCTGCTCCTTATGGTGAAGAATTATGTTTACATATGATGAGGCAGAGTAGGAGCTCACAAATTCTTGCTGAAGGCAACTGAATGGAGAGAGGGGCTAAGAAGAAATCATGAAGGAAGCATAAACAAAGCTTAATGAAGTCCCGATTACCAACAGTGTTTGTTTGATTCTCTGGAGAAGGCCAAAGCCAATACAATAAAAGACATTCTTAGGAGAAGATAGTGTATTTAATGGCAGTTAAGAATATCGTGTTCCTCAGATTATTAGGTAAATAAAAGGAGTGAGGAGAGATAAAGTAGGACAGTCTAGAGAGTTATGTGAGGAATATGCAAACTATACAAATCTTAGAAAGTGGAACAAACTGTGAGAATTAACATCCTACTTGACTTAATTCCAAGACAGAACTTTTTTACTTTTTTTAAAAGTTGAAGTTCTGCTTTTTATTTGGTATCAGAAAAAGTTAATATTAAAATTAGACATAAACTGGGCCTTGAATAAATGTCCCTTCATCTGTTAGTGGCACATGGATTGAGACAGAAGTCAGACACAAGGAAAAAAAAAATGTCTTTCTTGATGGAGTATTGGATAAGAAATGATGATATTCTAGAATAAGAAAATAATGCCTTTAGGACATTTTCCCTCCTTGTCATAAAGTAACTCCTTAGTACAACTCTTCTTTTTCAAATTAGAAACACTGATTTGCATACTTCATTTCTTAAGAGTTCATTGTGATGGGAAAAGAAAAATGAGTAGGGAGGAGAATATGAAAGAATATAGCTGGCCCTCTGTATCCTTGGGTATGGCATCCTCAAATTTAACCAACCTGGATTGAAAATACTTGGGACAAAGATTTTTGGGAAGTTCCAAAAAGCAAAGTTTGAACTTGCTGTGCACAGGCGACGATTTATACAAGCATTTACATTGTTTGCAACTGTTTACTTAGAACTTACATTGTCTTTAAAGCTATTTACATAGCACTTACATTGTATTAGGCATTGTAAGTAATCCAAAGATGTTTTAAAGTATATAGAAGGATGTGTGTAGGTTATATGCAAACCCCATGCTATTTTATATAAGGGACTTACTATCCTAATACCCCACAGATCTGAGGAATGATTATATAGATAATTGGTGACAACAGACACTTTCTAAGCCTCATTACTTCATTTCATCCACTAATTTTAATATCTGCCTCCATTCCATCTGACTTTACACAGAATTATGGCAAACAGCTCATAAACATTGCTTTGATTTTTAGTTCTTTTTTTCAAGCTGATGTATTTTTATTTTAAGGTACAAAAGACACTAAAGCAGCTTGCCATAAAGAAGGCCAAATAAGGATGTGAAAATTTCACATTATCTAAGAGTGGCCTCTGTTAGATGTGAAGTGGTTTACTGGGGATAGGTCAGTCATGGTAATTGTATTCCTTGAGCTCAGCCCTGGATGACTGATAGGATGGACACCAAATCAGCTGGAGAAAGGTTGGGGAATGGCACTGACAAGGAAAAACTCTGTAATAAATAGTGATAAAAGCCAACTGAGCAAATTGGATTCCTAAGATGTCAATGCTAAGGCTGGCAAATAAATCAAGATGATAACAGCAGTCACACTTTCTCCGTTTATTGGGTGCTACCAAATGGTACTAGGGGCCAAACTAGGGACACATCCCCACCCTTCACCATGGTTAAACCTCTAAATTCAGCTCTATGGGATAGATCTAACTCCCCACTCTGTGCATAGAATTCCAGTCCCATGAAAGACTTGCCCCCTCCCAGTTGAGATAAACCTCAGCCCTAACACCTGGATTCCAAGAGCCTTAAGGCAAGTATTGTTTATATCCATCAATAACATCTGGGGATATTCAGGACTGAAACTTGTCACAAAGAATGTGATTGGCAAGCTGTAGGGGTCTCTGTGAGACCAGAGGTATTAGGAGAAAAAGGAAGATTCTATAACCAAAGTCTTTGATATCATTTTGAAAACATGGTCCTAACTTAAAAGTGAGGTTGCTTTACTTTTATCATTGCTTTGCCAAGTCAGCTCCTTTGAGAAGAGAGTGTTACATGTTATTCTTTTTATTGCAACTTGACTATATGTTGCTTTATGAATGACGATATTAAGATAAACTAGATCTTGATAATTCTGAGAGCAGCTTGACAACAGCTTGGCATTCACAAACTTCAAGGCACATATTATGTGATTAACAGGGTACTGGAACAACTACTAGTTCCAAATTGGAAAAGGAGTACGTCAAGGATGTATATTGTCACCCTGCTTATTTAACTTATATGCAGAGTACATCATGAAAAAACGCTGGGCTGGACGAAGCACAAGCTGGAATCAAGATTTCCAGGAGAAATATCAATAACCTCAGATATGCAGATGACACCATCCTTATGCCAGAAAGTGAAGGGGAACTAAAGAGCCTCTTGATGAAAGTGAAAGAGGAGAGTAAAAAAAGTTGGCTTAAAGCTCAACTGTCAGAAAACTAAGACCATGGCATCTGGTCCCATCACTTCATGGGAAATAGATGGGGAAACAGTGGCTGACTTTATTTTTTTGGGCTCCAAAATCACTGCAGATGGTGACTGCAGCCATGAAATTAAAAGACGCTTACTCCTTGGAAGGAAAGTTATGACCAACCTAGACAGCATATTAAAAAGCAGAGACATTACTTTGCCAACAAAGGTCCGTCTAGTCAAGGCTATGGTTTTTCCAGTAGTCATGTATGGATATGAGAGTTGGACTATAAAGAAAGCTGAGCACAGAAGAATTGATGCTTTTGAACTGCAGTGTTGGAGAAGACTCTTGAGAGTCCCTTGGATTGCAGGGAGATCCATCTAGTCCATCCTAAAGGAAATCAGTCCTCGGTGTTCATTGGAAGCACTGATGTTGAAGATGAAACTCCAATACTTTGGCCACCTGATGCGGAGAGCTGACTCTTTGGAAAAGACCCTGATGTTGGGAAAGATTGAAGGCAGGAGGAGAAGGGGATGACAGAGGATGAGATGGTTAGATGGCATCACCGACTCAATGGTCATGAGTTTGGGTAAACTCCGGGAGTTGGTGATGGACAGAGAGGCCTGGCATGCTGCAGTTCATGGGGTGGCAAAGAGTCGGACATGACTGAGTGACTGAGCTGAACTGAACTGGGCTTTATAATGTATAATGAAAGAAACGCTTATCATTTTACTGAAGTTAGGTTTTGCTCGAAAATAATACAAGACCTAATAAAATGCAAACTTGTGTGACTTGCATTGTATATGTAATAAAGCTTCTGTAGAGAGAATGTGTATGGGCTGAAATAATGAGGAAGCTTTTTGAGGAAGTTAGAGTCTGGGTTGGGCCTTAAAGAAAAAACAGAGACTATACAGGCAAAATGGGCTTCCCTGATAGCTCAGATGATAAAGAATCTGTCTGTAATGTGGGAGACCTGGGTTTGATCCCTAGGTTGGGAAGATTCCCTGGATAAGTGAATGGCTGGAGAATTCCATGGACAGAGGAGCCTGGTGGGCTATAGACCATGGGGTCCCAAAAAGTCAGACACGACTGAGAGATTAACACTTTCATTTTCATGCCGTGTTGTATCAAAGAACACATGTATCTGTGATTTGGGCTTCCTTGGTGGCTCAGCTGGTAAAGAATCTGCCTGCAATGTGGGAGACCTGGGTTTGATCCCTGGGTTGGGAAGATTCCCCCGGAGGAGGGAATGGCTACCTACTCCAGTATTCTTCCCTGGAGAATTTCATGGACAGTATAGTCCATGACTTTGCAGAGTCGGACACGACTGAGAGACTTTCACTATACAGGCAGAAGGGCTTCCCAGGTGGCACTAATGGTAAAGAATCTGCCTGCCAGTGTAGGAGATGCAAGAGACATGGGTTCAATCCCTGGATTGGGAAGAGCCCCTGGAGTAGGAAATGGCCACCCACTTCAGTATTCTTGCCTGGAAAATTCCACGGGCAGAGGAACATGGTGGGCTACAGTCCATGGAGTTGCAAAGAGTCAGACATGACGGAGTGACTGAGCACATGATTGAGCACAGATAGCAGAAAGGAGAGGAAAGAACACCGAGAGTGAGACTATGGGATCCAGAAGTTTCCCCCTGCCTGGTGGGGCCAAGGTGATTTCCATTTTCAAACGTTGACTTGTTTGAAGGATAGTATGAGTTTAGGGAAGCCTGATGCTTGGTTCTGCAACGGCAAATAGATGCCACACATATTTCTCAGCACGTTGTTTGGTAACCCCACTGCCAATGTTTTAAAATAAGAGTTGAAATTTATTTGTTGACTTCTTTGGATACTTCCTCCAAGACCACAGCTGTAGAGATTTATGTGTGTGGGCAACATAAGCCAATTCCTCTCTCTTTGTAAAAGATCTATCCCCTTGCTCTTTAGTTCTTTTCTTTCTCTACTCCTATGAAGGAAAATAATGAGGAATAAATTTAACTTTAAATAAACACCTAAGTTGTGCTAAGTAATACATAATCTCTATCTTAATTCTCTGAAGCATCTTAAAGTTAAAATCTGCATTGTTGGTGGGCCAATGGGTTCCACTCTTCTACACATTTTTCAAAAGCAGGACCATATGTCCAACACAAACTGGCTTGCAACATCGATGGACCAAGATCTAGCTGATGTGTAGGATTCCTGACCCAACTATCTAAATTTATGCAGGATATTCCATCACAAAGTTAAAGCCTTGGATTTTTTCCTTGTAGATTCCCTGAACTAGCCCTCTAGAAAACTGTTCTCTGTTCTCAAATTATTCAGTATTAACAAAATACTTAAAGAATGTTTATAAAATACTTTTAGCTACTAATAGCTGTTGAGCTTTTGAGGAATTTGACATGATACAAATCTGTATACTATGCTCTGCTGACAACTGGCTTCCAGAGGTAACCTGAATGACTAGATTCACTAAAATTTGGACCAAGTTTTATTGAAAAAATTGATTTTATTTGGTTTTATTTATATTTTCATCTGTCTAGGAGAACATAAGGTAGAAAAATAACATTAGAACAAGTTATAAATACTGTAGAACAATTTTTAGAGTTAGCCGGGGTTTAAATCTGAGTCAACTATTACTCCCTTGAAGTTCTTTAAAAGAAAATATGAAAAGACAAGATAATTTCAGTTTGTAAATTATGGGTGTCAAGCTACACTTAACCTTTGGCTGTTACAAGTTTCTGTCATCAGATACATAGCTTTTAAATCAAACTGTTGATGTTTTTAGTTGATCCAATAACCCCAATGAAACATTTCATTCAATGTTGTCCTTTTTCTCTCAAACCGGGTCTTCTGAGGGCTGTATTTTGAGAGCAGATGCTGCCCTTCACTCTTCTTTGAATCTCCTGTAACACCTGGCCCAGTGCCTGCCACCATGAAATAGTCAAGGAATTAAGTGTGTTTTAAATACTGTTTCCTGCCACAAAATCTTCCTTACATTTCATCACATGTCATGAATTTGAGTGGAATATAATGGACTATATATGTATAAGGAATCTAGACACCTGAGAATACTGTTTCCAGGTAATATACGAGATCAGAACCTTAAAGGAATCTAATTTAAATTAGAAAACTTTAATTCCTTTCTCTTACTGCACATATGCCAATAATCTCTAAGCCAAATCAGCATAATAAACATGACTGAACAGGTAAGACATACATGGATTTATTGATATTGATTAAGGTCTAGATTCAAATTCTTGATTAGGTTTTCACCATCAATAATAGATATAATGGCTCTGGAAGACTTGTGTCTGTTAAAGAGACATAAATGATTAGTGGTTTATACTAATAGTTTGCTTAAACAAAGTTCTATTAGTGTGTAAATGATCAAAAAATTTGAAGTTAAAGTCTTCAAAAAATAAAAATTGAAGAGCTGGTATTGCCTTGATGTGATTGGCAAATACTTAGAATTCCCAGTGTCTCTTTTTTCAATGTGAAAATTAATTCCTAGTCATTAACTCAAAAAATATTTATTGTATACCTATTATTTACTTGGAATTGTTTTGGTCTCTTGCAATGAAATGTTGAAAAATGTCTTAAGAAGCTTTTATTTTGATGGGCTGCAGATACAAAAAATTAAACAAATAATTTCAGATAGTGGTCTAAAACCAGTAAAACAGGATACTGTGGTAGAGTGAACTGGTATGTAGAGGACTCCTGTAGCTGGTGTGGTTAAGGTAGGTCTTCTACTGGAAGAGGTAACATGTGAGACAAAATGTGGTTGCCAGTGGTCATGTAAATATCTTGAGAAAGAGTGTTATGGGTAAGGAACAGCAAGTAAAAGACAGAGGTGAAATATTTTCAGTGAGTTCCAGAAACAAAAACAAGGTTAGTATGACTGGAGTGTAGTGAGATGGGGCAATGGGGTGAGGAGGCAGGGGATTGTGGGGTATGAATGTGCAATACTAATCTCAGAGAGTGGGAAATTACCTAGTGAATATGAGAGGGTTGTGGGCTTCCCTGGTAGCTTAGCTGGTGAAGAATCCACTTTCAATGCAGGAGACCCTGGTTAGATTCCTGGGTAGAAAATCCCCTGGAGAAGGGATAGGTTACCCACTCCAGTACTCTTGGGCTTCTCTGGTGGCTCAAAAGGTAAGGAATCCCCTTCAATGCGAGAGAAGTGGGTTCAATCCCTAGGTTGGGAAGACCTCTTGGAGGATGGCATGGCAACCTACTCCAACATGCTTGCCTGGAGAATCCTCATGGACAGAGGAGCCTGGAGGGGTACAGTCCATGGGGTTGCAAAGAGTCGGACATGACTGGGTGACTAAGCTCAGCACATGAGGGGATTGCAGGCAGTATTCAGGACTCATTTAAAATTTGTAGTCATCACAGACACAGAGAACAGACTTATGGATGCCAAGTGGGAAGGAAGGGGATGCAATGGATTGGGAGTTTGGGAGCTGCAGATGCAAACTATCATACACAGATTGGATAAACAACATTCCTATTTCTGGAACTCCATCTTTACCCTTAGAAGTTTCTGGGTTGATCAAAGAACTGAGTATTTCCTTTTAGCTCTGTCAGGTTATCCTCTTGGGTATCAGGCTCAACTTAATTCAGTTATTTAACCACATTTAATTTGTGTCTACTAGATGTCAGACATGGTACTAGGTGCCAAGAATAAAATGGAGAATGAGATACAGGCTCCATCCCCTTGCTGTTCCAAGAAGGACTTTTTGTAGTCTATATGCTTGGAAAATTTGAAAGTATATTTGGCGATATGTAATTATGACACAATATAGTAAGTACTATGATACAAAACTATAGTTACTTAGGAGGGGCAATTAACCCAAAATTAGGCTAAGGAAAGTCTTCATGGAAGCTATAATACCTAAGCTGGAATCTGAAAGATGAATAGAGTGGTTGCAGGGTTTGGGGTCAGGGGATAAGGACTAGGCAAGAATGTTCCAGAATAAGGAAAATAAAGTATATCCTAACCCTTTGGTTTACTTTCTTTGCCTCTTATCCTTAAAATGCTTTTGTCCTTGTCCCTACATAATTAAACATATGCACTGTATCAATTCATATGATGACTTTACAACTTTATTCTTCTGTCTATTAAATGTATATTCTATACATTCAGAAACTCTTGGGGATCTAGCCTTTCTCTTTCTTCAGAAAAATGTAAAATTGGGTGCTAACTTCCCAGGTGGCCCTAGTGTCAAAGAACCTGCCTTCCAGTGCAGAGACATAAGAGACTGCCTTCCAGAGATTTAAGAGACTCGGGTTCCATCCCTGGGTTGGGAAGATCTGCTGGAGAAGAAAATGGCAGCCCACTCCAGTATTCTTGCTTGGGAAATCTCATGGACAGGGGAGCCTGGCTGGCTATAGTCCATAGCATCACAAAGAGCTGGACATGACTGAAGTGACAGGCATGCACTAAATGATGAGGCAGATAACTTTCTATTGTAGCAGAAAAATAAATGGCACCTAAACAATAGTAGCACAAATAGGAAGTAGAAATAACTTACACATGAAAAGTGAATGTTTAACAAAGAAACAGACTACAAATCCACAGATAAATGCTTTTACTTAGAGTTTGCATGAGCTATCATTTCTTGAATTTCTAAAGAATGAAAACAAAATTCAGACTTGCAAAAATTCCCAGTTCCTACCCACGGTGAAAACAGCTAGCAAGAAAACAGGACCTTAATCACACATGCTTGGAAGCAGATTGTTTCTGTAGTCCAGATGAGAAGGCAGCCAACTGACACTTTGATTTCAGCCTTCTGGAATCTTGAACAGAGAATTCAGCCAAAATGTGCCAGATCCCTGACCCACGTAAACTTTGAGATAATAAATTTGTGATAAGTTTGTGATGATTTGTTATGCAGTGATAGAAAGTTCATACCAAATGATTCCTCAGGGGTATTTTGAAGTACACGTGAGATAATGAAATGGCAAAGACCTAACAGAAGCAGAAGAGATTAAGAAGAGGTGGCAAAAATACACAGAAGAACTGTACCAAAAAGGTCTTAATGGCCCTGGATAACCACAATGGTGTGGTCACTCACCTAGAGCCAAACATCCTGAAGTGTGAAGTCAAGTGGGCCTTAGGAAGCACTAGAGAGTGAAAAAGCTGGCTTAGAACTCAATGTTAAAAAAAACTAAGAATGTGACATATGGTCCCATCACTTTATAGCAAATAGAAGGGGAAAAGGTGGAAGCAGTGACAGATTTCCTCTTATTGGGCTCTAAAATCACTGTAACTGGTGACTACAGCCATGAAATTAGAAGACAATTGCTTCTTGTCAGGCAAACTGTAACAAACTTAGACTGTGTATTAAAAAACAAAGACATCACTTTGCCAACAAACGTTCATATAGTCAAGGTTGTGGTCTTTCCAGTAGTCCTATACAGATATGAGAGTTGGACCATAAAGAAGGCAGAGTGCCGAAGAATTGATGCTTCTGAACTGTGGTACTGGAGAAGACTCTTGAACAGCAAGAAGATCAAACCAGCCTATCCTAAAGGAAATCAACCCTGAATACTCATTGGAAGGACTGATGCTGAAGCTGAAACTCCAACACTTTGGCCACCTGATGCAAATAGCTGATGCTGGAAAAGACCCTGATGCTGGAAAAGATTGAGGGCAGGAGGAAAAGAGGGCAATAGAGGATGAGATGGTTGGATGGCATCACCGACTCCATGGACATGAGTTTGAGATAGTGAAGGACAGGGAAGCTTGGCATGCTGCAGTCCTTGGGGTTGTGAAGAGTTGGACACTATTAATGACTGAACAACAGCAATGAGATAATGTGTGTGAAATAGTTAGCATAGCACCTGGCACACAGTAAGTGCAGCAAATATTAGTTATTTAACAGTATTAGTTTGATTTTAGGCAAGTGATTTCTAGCTAGATCTTGGTTTTTCTTGTCCCTGATATGAGAGAATTAAACCAGAGCTAAATTTTACAGACTCTGAAATTCAATTAAATATGTTGAGGGATTTCTGAGAAGTCAAACCACTTTTAGGAAGTTGTATGAAAGAATTGTGTGATGCTTCAGAAACTGCTAATTTCAGCATCATTGGTTTCATAGACCCTACATATGCCTTTTGCCTTCCAATGTTTGGGACCATGATCACCAGGATGCACTTTGCAGGCGATTCAGGTTTGTTGTGTGTGTGTGTGTGTGTTTGTGTGTGTATGCTTGGTTTTTTTAAATTTGTTTTTTGTTTGATTGTTTTTGGAAAGAACAAAAGTTAGAATGCCTCATGGCTATGGAACTCTGTGCTGTAAGCTCTTTTTAAAAAGTGAATTGAAAAGGTTGAGCCAATTAACACTGAACAAAGAACATCCCAAACCAAACAAAAAAGCTATGGTATGTTTTAAAACTCTTTGAAAACATCAATTTACCAACAGAAGCCACCTGTTTGCAGGCTGAAAGTAAGATGCACGGTTTCAACTGTTGAAAGTAAAATTTAGAGACTGTATCAACTAGGTGCTAATATATCTTTATTAGGGCCCATAACTTCAAAATTAAGTTTTCAGAAAGTGCTCAGATTGGATCCCATTAACTATTCTCCTCTTTCAGGATGAGATATTAGAAGTCAGTGAATTCCCACAGCTGTTTAAAAGCAGGGTTCCTGGATCTCACAGTTGTTAACAATGTGCAAAGATCAGCTATAAAACCTAATGTGTTGGACCAAGTCAGTATGACATCCCAGCCCTGATGAAACCTTTTTTTTTTTTTACCATATGCTCATTACAGAGCCTGCCTGCAGTGTGCATAAAGGAACAAGGATAAACCAACCTTCCAGCAACCTGTAGTGGAAAATTCTGCTCCTTTCTTGCTGGCAGTCTGGCAGAAATGGCTTTCTTAATTCCTTTGGTGGAGACTTTATTTAAGCTTCAATAACTGGAGAAAGAAACTAGGCAAACAAGCTTTGTTGAAGACATGGTAAGATTATTCAGTTTTTTTTTATAGGTGTACACATTCCAAATTCAAGAGGACCACCAGCAGTTACCCTGCTCCCCACTTGCCTGTTATTAATTTAGCTTTGCTTTTATGGTTTATGGTTGTATATATGTATTTGTGGTCATATTTATCTCTGTCTTTGAAGGTTATAGTCTGTTAAGCATTTACCTATGTGTTTCCGTGGCAATCTACTGGCCACTAGTCCCTGAGAGAGAATTGTCAAAAGTGTTACTGGACAGAGCTCCTTCTCATGTAAAGTTTGGCTTTTCAAACAGTAGCCCTTGAATACTGAAGGCCTGCCACGTTTATTGGCAAAGTATTTGCACCCCCTTTTTTCCATAATTCAGCCCCTCTAATAGCAACTCTGGAGCTACCCTGCAGCTCAGTGGGTAAAGAACCTGCCTGCAATGCAGGAGCTGTAGGAGATCAGGGTTCAGTCTCGGGGTAGCGAAGATCCCCTGGAGAAGGAAATGCAACCCACTCCAATATTCTTGCCTGGAGAATCCCATGGACAGAGGAGTCTGGTGGACTACAGTTGAGGGGGTTGCCAGGAGTTGGACATGACTGAAATGACTAACACATGCACACAGCAACTGTGATTTTCGATGGCAGACAAAAATTCACTGCTTTCATTTGCTGCTATACATTGTTTGAAGTCTTTCCTAAATGATTTAGTGAAAGGTGGTAATTTTCTTCCCAGCGCTACTTTTACTCAACATGCTCACTCTCCACTTACCACCTGGTACAATGAGTAACCTACTATTGCTCATAATATAAAACTATGAAATCTACATATGGAGACCACCCTGGGTTCTAAAATTAAGTGGTCTTTCTGGCAAGTGGTTGTCTGTTTAACAATGCTCCTTATAGTTTATGCCTCTAACACACATAGAATGATCCTTCAGGGCTTTGTAACCAATAGTTATTTTAGAGTCAATGTAGATGGCCCTGAACATCATCCAAATTATCCCAAGGATTTTCTGGGTGATTTTGTGTGGAGATAGGTTCCATTAATGGACCTCAGGAAATCTACAGCAAGTTTGATCATTGCTGTGAAACCATTAACCGTTAAATAGGGCCATTGCTTGGCATCAGGGTCTGAGAACTCAGCAGGGAAGCTTAAAGCCCCATGTGGGGTGGTTTTAAGAAAAGCATTGCTTATGGAGAGAGGTATATGCTGAGCTAGAGCTGGCTAGGCAATGCATTTTGTTTAACTTCTTTTCTAAAAAAAAAAAAAAATTGTTTTTTAATAGTCTAATGTACTGGGGAAAGGGCCTGCATTCATGTTAGGCAGGTGGTCTTTCAAGGTAGGTTCAAAACACATTACTCTGATGGGAAATAAACCACATGTTCAGAGCCCTTAGCTATTTCAGAACGTGGTCTTTGAATATAGGTGGTCTGTAGTAATTCTTATTTTACACATTTAATGTATATATTTGGTTAGTCAGTGTACTTGTTTGTGTGTTCTGTGTCAGCTGACAAACTTCTAAGGGACAGTATCAGAATTAGCTTGCTTTTTTATAGACTGAGAACTGTCTATGGCTATTTAAAATGTGTTTTTTAAGTATAAAATGTGCTGGTTATGTTAAGCTTGTAGGTGGTGTGAGAGAAAGGGGCTTACGGAGCAGATGACTGATTTAGGAAAGTTAGGTTACCCAGCTAGAGCTTGGGGTAGGGAACTAAGATGGGTTATTCAGTGGGTTAGAGATACCCCCATATGAGAAGACAGGTACCGGATCTAAACTAGAGATAGATGTGAAAGGATAAGTCAAGTTTTCTTTAATCAGAGTATTATAGTATGAACCAAATACTGAAGCAAAGTCTTATTTTACTGGGATCCAGTGTGGTCTAGACCCATGGTATAAGATGAACTTGGCCTTCAACTCACTTAAAACAAGTGGCTACATGAAGAAGGGAGGAATATGGGAGTGTGGGTCTGTTCTCAGAGTGATTCTGCCACATTTTCCATTCTGCTTCACCTGTAAGAGTAAGCAAGATCACCTTACTGTTTAGTTTCAAAGAACTTTGCTATCCCTCTTCTTTAAATGTTAACACAGAGGCAGCTTTGGTGTTAACAGGGGTTGACTGACCATCTGTGCTCTGACATCTTAGTTGTGAAATGGTTGCATCTGAAATTTGATGTAGAGTTAGGCCTGGATGCTGATGCCCAGGCTCTGCTTCATACCATGTTGGTGTCCCTGCCCCCAACCCATCCACCATGCTCATCGGGGTCCTCCACAGGTTCCTCAAACTCAGAATGGTCAAGCTAAATCCATTGTGTTTTACTCCAAAGTTTATGGATGAATTATCCATCTTAGAAAACAAAACTACTATTATCCCAGGAATTTGGGAGTCATGGATGACTTGTGCCTTTCCTTTTCTTTCATTCTTCCGGTCAATCAAGCCCTAAAGTTGATTGCTACTGGTTTCTTCCAGTTCCTGTTCATGAGCTACTATCCTGGCTTGGCTCTTATTATCTCCAACATGGATTATTCAATGCTCTTACCTCCTTGCCTCTAGGTTTGACCCTTCCAACCCATTCTCGACAAGTTACTGGAAGAATCTTTTTAAAACCCATATCTGATCATGTGTCTCCCTTGCTTAAAGCCTTTCAACGACAATTTCTTAAGATAAACACCCAAATCCTTATCATAGACCACTTTATAATCTGGCCCCAATTTACCTCTTCAGTCTTATCTCCTGCTGTGTTCTTTCTTGTATACACATGAAGTAGTTGAATTGAACTATTCATAATAACTTGAATAAATCATACCATTTCATCCTTTCTGCCTTTGTTTGGGCTCCACATCAACCATCCTCTCCCTCCTTACCTGGAGAACACCCCTGCTTACCCAGAGACATATTTCCTTGCTAAGCTCAATGATTACCTTCTTTGTGAAGCTGAACATTCCTGAAACATTTCCTCACCTTCCTCATTCTTCAACTGGAAGAACTACTCACTCTTTTACATTTTCATTGCACAAACATCTATAATAGTAACTATGTCACTTCATTTCTTCTATTTGTGTGTGTCACTCTATCCCTTTATCAGACTATAAGTTTTTGAAGAGCAGGCATTATGCCTTATTTGTCTTGTGTGGTGTCCAGTGTCTAGTGGTGATCACACATATTTGTCTAAAAAATAGAGTAGATTTGTCACATACCTAGTGTAAGATTGATGAGAATTCTTGTTACATCTGGACTGAATAGGTGTCTGAACCCAGGTAAGGTCTCTCTCTACGCCAACGTTCTAGATTCTCATGGGTGGATGCAGAGATCTACTCATCTTATGACTGCCCAAGTCTTAAATGTAAGTTCTCTTGCTTATTAAACCTGCCCCCTGCCAACTTAGAGTGGTTTGCCTCTTTCTGTGGTTTATCCTTGCTATCCATGTGAGGACTTGTTGCAGATTTCACCTTGTAAATTCTTGAGTTTTGAATGAACAACTGCTGAGCCAGGCAGGAGATGGAAGAAGTGGGTCTTGGGAAAGAGGCATCCACTAGGAAATCCCAAGTTGGGTGCCAATCTTTGTGTAGGGAGGGGTGAGCCATCTTATATTAGGTGCTTGTGGACCACCATGTGAATTCAGGTACACCCTGCAAACACTGGCTGGTTTGATGTATTTATCTGAGAAACTGCATAGAAGGCACTGTGGCAAAGAAGTGGAATGAATGCCTGCTACGGTGGGCTGGCATCTACTCTGGGGCAGTATAGTGGCCACTGATGCCCAACTAGAGGTTGAATCTCCAATTAGAAAGTTGGAAGAAGAGCTGAAATTAGAGAAGGGCATGTGGTTGTCCACTACTCTGCTAGCTTTGGGGATGGTGACAAGGTGGGAAAGCAGGATAAGTCAGAGAACTCAGTCTGCCATTTTGCTTGGATTAAGATCTGGGTGCTTATGAAGAGGCTTGACTAGGACACCAAGAGGTGAGTACCTTGGGAAAGTGAGGAGAATAAAGGGGAGGGTGTCGTGCTAACAGCGAAGCAGATGAGTTGCCAAAAGCCATCTGACTCCTAACACAAAGGTGTGGGAGTTCTGAGGGGCTGCCCTTGCCTACACTTGCATGGCAAATCAACATGTTATGCTTTTGAGAATACCAAGCTCCGTCATACCAGGGAAAGGTGTTACCTAGTGGAATTTGCATTGGACTTCCTACTGGGATGCGTGACTTACCTCGCACCCCTGTGTAAGGGTGCAGTTTCCACCAAGATTCTATTGCCTGCAGCAAGATGGAACTGTTCAAACATTCTATGCCTGGAGTGGGAACATGCACCATTGAAAAGAGGAGAGGAAGTGGGGTCTGGCCTGGCCTGTTCTTCCCTCGTTTGTTTTCTCATGCCTGACAGTGCTTCCTCCCCTGGTCAATGTGTGTGGTATGCACCATAAGGTCAAGATCCTACAGCTGCCAACTTACCTCTCCTCAAGGCTAGCTGGGCACATCTGTTTTCCATGGTACAATCATCTGGCTGCCATCTTCATTCTCTCCATTTCCTGTGGATATTGTAGGACACACAAACCCACCCAATGAACAAATGATTGGCAGCAAAGCCTGTCCTCACTGAACACTGAAATGTCTCTAGTGAGAAAAGCTGTCCTCTAAAACAGAATGGACTTGGTCACTATGACTTCCTGGCTAGGAGGCACCTCTGTCATTATCCAAACAGAATGGTGTGTGTACATAACTGATGAGTCTGTTAATGTGTCATTTCTATTACATCACATGTGGACATAAGTGAAAACCCTGGATAATTCAACCCCCAGCTTCAGTTCGGTTCAGTTGCTCAGTCAAGTCTGACTCTTGGCGACCCCATGGACTGCAGCATACCAGGCTTCCCTGCCCATCATCAACTCCTGGAGTTAAGTTAAACTCATGTCCGTTGAGTCAGTGATGCCATCCAACCATCTCATCCTCTGTCATCCCCTTCTCCTCCCACCTTCAATCTTTCCCAGCATCAGGGTCTTTTCCAATGAGTTAGTTCTTCGCAACAGGTGGCCAAAGTATTGGAGTTTCAGCTTCAGCATCAGTCATTCCAATGAATATTCAGGACTGATTTCCTTTAGGATGGACTGGTTGGATCTCCTTGCAGTCCAAGGGACTCTCAAGAGTCTTCTCCAACACCACAATTCAAAAGCATCAATTCCTCGGCACTCAGCTTTCTTTATAGTCCAGCTCTCACATCCATACATGACTATTGGAAAAACCATAGCCTTGACTAGATGGATCTTTGTTGGCAAAGTAATGTCTCTGCTTTTTAATATGCTGTCTAGGTTGGTCATAACTTTTCTTCCAAGGAGTTTTTAAATTTCATGGCTGCAGTCACCATCTGCAGTGATTTTGGAGCCCCCCCCAAAATAGTCTCTCACTGTTTCCACTGTTTCCCCATCTATTTGCCATGAAGTGGTGGGACCAGATGCCATGATCTTAGTTTTCTGAATGTTGAGCTTTAAAACAACTTTTTCATTCTTCTCTTTCACTTTCATCAAGAGGCCCTTTAGTTCTTCTTCACTTTCTGCCATAAGGGTGGTGTCATCTGCATATCTGAGGTTATTGGTATTTCTCCCGGCAATCTTGATTCCAACTTGTGCTTCCTCCAGCCCAGCATTTCTCATGATGTACTCTACATATAAGTTAAATAAGCAGGGTGACAATAAGCAGGGTGACAATAAAGGACAGAAATGGTATGGACCTAACAGAAGCAGAAGATATTAAGAAGAGATGGCAAGAATATACAGAAGAACTGTACAAAAAAGATCTTCACAACCCAGATAATCATGAAGATGTGATCACTCACAGTCACCCAGAGCCGGACATCCTGGAATGTGAAGTCAGGTGGGCCTTAGGAAACATCACTATGAACAAAGCTAGTGGAGGTGATGGAATTCCAGTGGAGCTATTTCAAATCCTAAAAGATGATGCTATGAAAGTGCTGCGCTCATTCTGCCAGCAAATTTGGAAAACTCAGCAGTGGCCACAGGACTGGAAAAGGTCAGTTTTCATTCCAATCCTGAAGAAAGGCAATGCCAAAGAATGCTCATACTACCACACAATTGCACTCATCTCACATGCTAGTAAAGTAATGCTCAAAATTCTCCAAGCCAGGCTTCAGCAATACATGAACCATGAACTTCCAGATGTTCAAGCTGGTTTTAGAAAAGGCAGAGGAACCAGAGATCAAATTGGCAACATCCACTGGATCATTGAAAAAGCAAGAGAGTCCCAGAAAAACATCTATTTCTGCTTTATTGACTCTTCCAAAGCCTTTGACTGTGTGGGTCACAATAAACTGTGGAAAATTCTTCAAGAAATGGGAATACCAGACCACCTGGTCTGCCTCTTGAGAAACCTGTATACAGGTCAGGAAGCAACAATTAGAACTGGACATGGACAACAGACTGGTTCCAAATAGGAAAAGGAGTATGTCAAGGCTGTATATTGTCACCCTGCTTATTTAACTTATATGCAGAGTACATCATGAGAAACCTGGGCTGGAAGAAGCACAAGCTGGAATCAAGATTGCCAGGAGAAATATCAATAACCTCAGATATGCAGATGACACCACCCTTATGGCAGAAAGTGAAGAAGAACTAAAGGGCCTCTTGATGAAAGTGAAAGAGGAGAGTGAAAAAGTTGTTTTAAAGCTCAACATTCAGAAAACTAAGATCATGGCATCTGGTCCTATCACTTCATGGTAAATAGAAGAGGAAACAGTGGAAACAGTGTCAGACTTTATTTTTCTGGGCTCCAAAATCACTGCATATGGTGATTGCTGCCATGATATTAACAGACGCTTGCTCCTTGGAAGGAAAATTATGACCAACCTAGACAGCATATTAAAAAGCAGAGACATTACTTTGCCAAGAAAGGTCTGTCTAGTCAAAGCTATGGTTTTTCCAATAGTCATGCATGGATGTGAGAGTTGGACTATAAAGAAAGCTGAGTGCTGAAGAATTGATGCTTTTGAACTGCAGCGTTGGAGAAGACTCTTGAGAGTCCCTTGGAGTGCAAGAAGATCCAACCAGTCCACCTTAAAGGAGATCAGTCCTGGGTGTTCATGGAGGGACTGATGTTGAAGCTGAAACTCCAATACTTTGGCCACCTGATGCGGAGAGCTGACTCATTTGAAAAGACCCTGATGCTGGGAAAGATTGGGGGCAGGAGGAGAAGGGGTTGACGGAGGATGAGATGGTTAGATGGCATCACTGACACAAGGGACATGGGTTTGGGTGGACTCTGGGAGTTGGTGATGGACAGGGAGGCCTGGCGTGCTGCAGTTCATGGAGTCGCAAAGAGTCAGACACGACTGAGCGAATGAACTGAACTGAACTGAACTGAAGTAGGGTGATAATATACGGCTTTGATGTACTCCTTTCCCTATTTAGAACCAGTCTGTTGTGTCATGTCCAGTTCTAACTGTTGCTTCCTGACCTGCATACAGATTTCTCAAGAGGCAGGTCAGTTGTTCTGGTATTCCCATTTCTTGAAGAATTTTCCACAGTTTGCTGTGATCCACACAGTCAAAGGCTTTGGCATAGTCAATAAATCAGGAGTAGATGTTTTTTTGGAACTCTCTTGCTTTTTCAATGATCCAGTGGATGTTGGCAATTTGATCTCTGGTTCCTCTGCCTTTTCTAAAACCAGCTTGAACATCTGGAAGTTCGTGGTTCATGTACTGTTGAAGCCTGGCTTGGAGAATTTTGCGCATTACTTTACTAGCGTGTGAGATGAATGCAATTGTGCAGTAGTCTTGGGGTCTCCAGCTTAGGGGACTCCAGCTTAGAGAGCTGGGGTTGATAAAGTGATGGTTTGGATGGTGGGGCTCTTGGTGGAAAAAATTGTCACTTTATACTGGGAATCACTGTCTTCATCTGTGTTTTCTCTTGCATGTGGTTTTACTGTTGCTGTGGCATGTGCCTTCCATGCAGTCAGACAGCCACCAAATGAGACAGCTGCACACTAATAAAACCCTCTGCTGACTGCTCAGACACATTATGGGAGAGGGGGATATATAAGATTATAATAGCTGGTCACAAGGGGTGGAGTATTGGAGGAGGTCATTGAGAAGACTTGACCACTGATTGACCCTGGAGCTGGTCTTGGGCAATCATAGCCTTTTTACTCCTACCCTGTATGTGGAATGTTTCCCCTAATATTACTATGTTTGCAGTCATTTCAAGGATGTAGCTTTGAGACAGTAATGTAGTGTTGAGACCTTTGGACTATATATGTGATTGAACCCATTTAAGACCTCTATGTAAAAATTTGATTCTGATATACAAGTGAGGATGTCTAGTATCTTGTGACTGCCCAAGACAAGACTTGTATGTAAGTTCGCTTGCTTATTAAACCAGATCTGTCTCTTTTTTGATCTCTTCTTGCCATCCATGTATGTCAGCCAGTTTCAGATTTCACAAAGGAAGACCCTGAGGAGGTTTTGAACCAACAGTTTAGTCAAATGCTCAATGTCTTACCACTTCCATTTTGAGTTCTTATTTGAACCTTGAATGTATTGGTGCTAGATTGTGCTTCCTGGGTGCTGTTCTGATTTTCTATTAAGCATATATTATTATATACTGAGGTAGAATATTGTGATAACTTTAACTTCATTTTTTCCAAGTCCACATTAATTTCCTTTTTTGGTATGTATTATTTTATGTTTTTAAGGTGTGCAATGAGAAGATGAAGATTGAGATCCATACAAATTGTTTTTCTAATTAAGGGATATAGAAAGAAATAAGCAAAGTTGGATAATATATGCATGTTGATAATATAAGTTTTGTTTCCTTAGTTTACTTTGTACATCATGATATTGCCTTGGCCCTTAAAGCTTTTCTTAAAAGTTTTTCTTCATTTTTCTTTTTAAAATTGAAGTATCATTGATTTACAATATTTTATTAGTTTTGGGTATACAGCATAGTGATTTAGTATTTTTAGATTATACTCATTAAATTAATTATTACAAAATAATGGCTATAATCACCTGTACTCAACAATATATCCTGTTTCTCATCTATTTTATACATAGAAGTTTGTATTTCCTAATCCCACAATCCTATTTTGCTTTTCCTCACTTCCCTCTGCACACTGGTAATCCCTAGTTTGTTTTCTATATCTGTGTCTGTTTCTGTTTTGACGTATACATTGGTTTGTTTTATTTTTAGATTCTACAAATAAGTGATATCATTCAGTATTTGTCATCCTCCATATGATTTACTTCACTAAGCAAAATATTCTCTAGTTCCATGCACTTTGCTCCAAATGACAGAATTTCATTTTTAAAGGCTTAGTAACAGTCCACTACATGTGTGTATATATTACATCTTTATCATTTCTTCTCAATGAATACTTGGATTATTTTCATGTCTCAGCTATTATAAATATGCTGCTGTAAACACTGGGAAGCATGTATCTTTTTGAATTAGTGTTATTTTTTTTTTCTAGATATATACCTAGGAGTGGAATTGCTGGGTTATATAGTAGTTCTATTTCTGTTTTTTGAGGGACTACCATATTGTTTTCCATGGTGACTGCACCAATTTACATTTCCAGCAACAGTGTACAAGGGTTCCCTTTCCTCCACATCCTCTCCAACATTTGTTGTGTGTAGACTTTTCAGTGCTAGCCATTCTGACAGGTATGGGGATATCTCAGTGTTGTTTTGACTTGCATTTCTCTAATAATAGTGATGTTGAGCATTTTTCAAGTGCTTGTTAGCTGTATGTCTTCTATGGAAAATGTCTTTTCAGGTCGTCTGACCTTTTAAAAATCAGGTTGTTTTTTATTTTGATATTGAACTATGAGTTGTTTACATTCTTTGGATATTAAGCCCTTGTTGGTAACATCATTTGCAAATGTTTTCTCTCCTTTAGTGGATTGTCTTTTCACTTTGTTGATGGTTTCCCTTGCTGTGAAAAAGCTTTTACTTTGCCCCATTTGTTTAGTTTTGCTTCATTTCTTTTGCCTTAGTAGACAGATTAAAAGAAAAATATTGCTACAATTCATGTTAAAAAATGCTCTGCATATGTTCTCTTCTAGAAACCATATGGTTTCAGGTCTTACATTTAGGTCTTTAAACCATTTGGAGTTTATTTTTTGTATGTAGTGTGAGAAAATGTTCTAATATTGTTTTACATGTGGCTGTCCAGTTTTCCAAGCACCATTTATTGAAGAGACTGTCTTTTCTCCATTGCATATTCTCTCCTCCTTTGTCATAGATTAATTGACGACAGGTGTGTGGTTTGCTTCTGGGATCTCTAGTCTGTTCCATTGATCTGTGTGTCTGTTTTTGTGTCAGTACCTACCATACTGTTTTCATTACTATAACTTTATAATATAGTCTGATCAGGGCCCCTGATACCTCCAGTTTTGTTCTTTTCTTTTAAAGATTTCTTTGGCAATTTGGGGTCTTTTGTGATTTTACATAAATTTTTAGGATTATTTGTTCTAGTTCTATGAAAAATGTCATAGTATTTTGATTGCATTAAATCTGTAGATTGCCTTGTATAGTAAGGGCATTTTAGCAATATTAATTTTCCCAATCCAAGAGTGTGGAATATCTTTCCATTTGTTGTATCACTGATTTCCTTCATCAATGTTTTATAGCTTTCAGAGGATAGGTCTTTTACCTCATTGGTTAATTCCTTGGTATTTTATTTATTTTTCTTTGATGCTATTTTAAATGAGATTGCTTTTCTCTTTCTGATAGTTCATTAGTAGTGTACAGAAAATTAAAAGATTTATGCATATTAATTTTGTATTCTGCAATTTTGATGAATTCATTTATTGGTTCTAATTATCTTTCAGTGGAGACTAGGGTTTTCTATACATGGAATAATGTCATGTGCAAATAGTGGTAGCTTTATTTTCCCTTTCAGTTTGTGTGTGTTAAGTCTCTTCAGTTATGTCTGACTCTGTGCAGCCCCTTGGACTGTAGCTCACCAGGCTTCTCTGTCCTTGGGATTCTCCCAGTAAGAATACTGAAGTGGGTTGCCATGCCATCCTCCCAACCCAGGGATGGATCTATATCTATATCTCTTACATTTCTTGCATTAGCTGGCAGGTTCTTTACCATTAGCACCACTTGGAGAGCCCTCTCTTTCAATTTGGATGACTTTTTATTTCCTTTCTTATATGACTGCTGTGGCTAGGCTTTTCAACACAATGTTAAATAGAAGTGGTGGGTGAGAGTGAGTATCCTTGCTTTGTTTCTTAATTTGGAGGAGAGGTTTTCAGCTTTACACTGTTGAGTATGGTGTTAGCTGTGTTGTCACAAATGGCCTTTATTACATTGAGATATGTTCCCTCAATACCCACTTTGATTAGAGTTTTTATTATGAATGGGTGTTGAATTTTGTCAAATGCTTTATATGTGTCTGTTGAGATGATCTTGTGATTTTAATCCTTCCTGTTGTTTATGTGGTGTGTCATGCTGATTAGTTTGTGAGTAGTGAACTGTCTTCACATTCCTAGAACAACTCAAACTTGATCTAATGGTGTATGAACCTTTTTATATATTGTTGAATTCAGTTTGCAAATATTTTGTTGAGGATTTTTGCAGCTATATTCATCAAAGATATTGGCCTCTTATTTATTTATTGATTTTTGTAGAGTCTAGTTTTGGCATTAAGGTGATTAGGGTCTTGTAGAATGATTTTGGGTGTGTTCCCTCCTCTTCAACTTTTTGGAATAGTTTGAGAAGGGGAGGTATTAGCTTTTGTTTATATGTTTGGTAGAATTTTCCTTTGAAGTCATTTGGTCCTGGGCTTTTGTTTGCTGGGAGCTTTTTAAACCACAAACTTAATTTCACTACTAGTGATCAGTCTGTTCTTGATTCAGTCTTGCTGTACGTTTATAAAAATTTGTTTGTTTCTTCTAGGTTGTCTACTTTGTTGATATATAATCATTCATAGTGTTTTCTTATGATTTTTTTGTGCCTCTGTGGTATCAGTTGTTATTTCTTCTCTTTTATTTCTTATTTATTTGGGTCCTCTCTCTCTTTTTTCTTGGTGAGCCTGGCTAAAGATTTATCAGTTTTATTTATCTTTTCAAAAAAAAAAAGACCAGCTCTTAGTTTCACTGAGCTTCACTATTGTTTTTTAGTCTCTATTTTATTTATTTCCTCTCTGATACTTCCTCCTGCTGACTTTGGGCTTTGCTTGTTTGTATTTCTAATTTCTAATTCACTTAAATGGTAGGTTAGATTGTTTATTTGAGATGTTTCTTATTTCTTGAGGAAGGCCTATATTGCTATAAACTTCCCTTTTAGAACTGTTTTTATATATCCCATAGATTTTGAAAAGTTGTGTTTTCATTTTTATTTATCTTGAGTTTTTTTTCCTAACTTGCTCTTTGATTTTTTGCATTGACTCATTGATTTTTTTTTTAAAATAGTGTGCTATTTAGTCTTCATGTGGTTGTACTTTTCCCTTTTGTCTTTCTGTAATTGATTTCTGTAATTGATTTCTAGTTTCACACTGTGGTGGTTGGAAAAAAGGCTTGATGTAATTTCTATCCTCTTAAATTTGTTGGGATTTGTTTTGTGCATAGCATATGATCTATCCTGGAGAACATTCCATGTACACTTGAAAAGAATGTGTATTCTGCTATTTTTGAATGGTATGTCCTGTAGTTGTCTACTTGGTTTATGTGTCACTTAAAACCACTTTTGCCTTGCTAATTTTCTATCTGTATGCTCTGTTCATTGATGTCAGTAGGATGTTCAAGCCTCTTAGTATAATTGTACTATTGTCAATTTTTCTCTGTTGATATTTGCTTTCTATATTTAGGTGCTCCTATTTGAGGTACACATATGTTAACAAATGTAATATCCTCTTCTTGTATTGATCCCTTTATCATTATATAATGTTTTTCTTTGTCTTTTGTTATAGCCTTTGTTTGAAAGCCTATTTTGTCTGACACGGATTTTGCTACTCCATTTTCTTTTTGTTTTCATTTGCATGAAATACCTTTTTCCATCCCCTCAGTTTCAGATTGTGTGTGTTTTTAGTTCTGAAGTGAGCCTCTTGTAGGCAACATATCAATGGGTCTTTTTTTTTTTTTTTTTTTTTTGTATCCAGTCGTTCACTCTATATCTTTTGACTGGACCAATGAGTTAATTGCCGTTTAAAGTGATGATTGATATGTACATACATATTTTATTATTTTTATTTATCAATACATATGTATATTTTATTTTATTTTATTTATTTTTTAATTTTTATTTATTTATTTTTTTATTAGTTGGAGGCTAATTACTTCACAACATTTCAGTGGATTTTGTCATACAATGATATGAATCAGCCATAGATTTACACATATTCCCCATCCCTATCCCCCCTCCCACCTCCCTCTCCACCCGATTCCTCTGGGTCTTCCCGGTGCACCAGGCCTGAGCACTTGTCTCATGCATCCAACCTGGGCTGGTGATCTGTTTCACTATAGATAATATACATGCTGTTCTCTCGAAACATCCCACCCTCACCTTCTCCCACAGAGTCCAAAAGTCTGTTCTGTACTTCTGTGTCTCTTTTTCTGTTTTGCATATAGGGTTATCATTACCGTCTTTCTAAATTCCATATACATGTGTCAGTATGCTGTAATGTTCTTTATCTTTCTGGCTTACTTCACTCTGTATAATGGGCTCCAGTTTCATCCATCTCATTAGAACTGATTCAAATGAATTCTTTTTAATGGCTGAGTAATATTCCATGGTGTATATGTACCACAGCTTCCTTATCCATTCATCTGCTGATGGGCATCTAGGTTGCTTCCATGTCCTGGCTATTATAAACAGTGCTGCAATGAACATTGGGGTGCACATGTCTCTTTCAGATCTGGTTTCCTCAGTGTGTATGCCCAGAAGTGGTATTGCTGGGTCATATGGCAGTTCTATTTCCAGTTTTTTAAGAAATCTCCACACTGTTCTCCATAGTGGCTGTACTAGTTTGCATTCCCACCAACAGTGTAAGAGGGTTGGTTCCCTTTTCTCCACACCCTCTCCAGCATTTATTGCTTGTAGACTTTTGGATAGCAGCCATCCTGACTGGTGTGTAATGGTACCTCATTGTGGTTTTGATTTGCATTTCTCTGATAATGAGTGATGTTGAACATCTTTCCATGTGTTTGTTAGCCATCTGTATGTCTTCTTTGGAGAAATGTCTGTTTAGTTCTTTGGCCCATTTTTTGATTGGGTCATTTATTTTTCTGGAATTGAGCTGTAGGAGTTGCTTGTATATTTTTGAGATTAATCCTTTGTCTGTTGCTTCATTTGCTATTATTTTCTCCCAATCTGAGGGCTGTCTTTTCACCTTACTTATAGTTTCCTTTGTAGTGCAAAAGCTTTTAAGTTTCATTAGGTCCCATTTGTTTATTTTTGCTTTTATTTCCAATATTCTGGGAGGTGGGTCATAGAGGATCCTGCTGTGATTCATGTCGGAGAGTGTTTTGCCTGTGTTCTCCTCTAGGAGTTTTATAGTTTCTGGTCTTACATTTAGATCTTTAATCCATTTTGAGTTTATTTTTGTGTATGGTGTTAGAAAGTGTTCTAGTTTCATTCTTTTACAAGTGGTTGACCAGTTTTCCCAGCACCACTTGTTGAAGAGGTTGTCTTTTTTCCATTGTATATCCTTGCCTCCTTTGTCAAAGATAAGGTGTCCATAAGTTCGTGGATTTATCTCTGGGCTTTCTATTCTGTTCCATTGATATATGTTTCTGTCTTTGTGCCAGTACCATACTGTCTTGATGACTGTGGCTTTGTAGTAGAGTCTGAAGTCAGGCAGGTTGATTCCTCCAGTTCCATTCTTCTTTCTCAAGATTACTTTGGCTATTTGAGGTTTTTTGTATTTCCATACAAATTGTGAAATTATTTGTTGTAATTCTCTGAAAAATACCGTTGGTAGCTTGATAGGGATTGCATTGAATCTATAGATTGCTTTGGGTAGAATAGCCATTTTGACAATATTGATTCTTCCAATCCATGAACACGGTATGTTTCTCCATCTGTTTGTGTCCTCTTTGATTTCTTTCATCAGTGTTTTATAGTTTTCTATGTATAGGTCTTTTGTTTCTTTAGGTAGATGTACTCCTAAGTATTTTATTCTTTTTGTTGCAATGGTGAATGGTATTGTTTCCTTAATTTCTCTGTCTGTTTTTTCATTGTTAGTGTATAGGAATGCAAGGGATTTCTGTGTGTTAATTTTATATCCTGCAACTTTACTATATTCATTGATTAGCTCTAGTAATTTTCTGGTAGAGTCTTTAGGGTTTTCTATGTAGAGGATCATGTCATCTGCAAACAGTGAGAGTTTTACTTCTTCTTTTCCTATCTGGATTCCTTTTACTTCTTTTTCTGCTCTGATTGCTGTGGCCAGAACTTCCATCACTATGTTGAATAGTAGTGGTGAGAGTGGGCACCCTTGTCTTGTTCCTGATTTTGTATATATTGTAGGTGCTTGAATGTGGTTACCATGAGGTTCATATATATTGACTTAAAACTATCTATTTGTCTTAAATTGGTACTGTTTTAAAAAGTTTAAATGCATTCTAAAAAGTCTACAATTTTGACTCCCCTTCCCTGCATTTTATTTCATATTTCAATTTGATGTCATATTTTATATCATTGTGCTTTTTCTTGACTCTTCAGAGTTGCTATTATAATTTTTTTATTTTTCACTCTTCATATTAGCTTATTTAAATGGTGATCCTCAGCCCTTATATTATTACATATCCTTTCTTACTGGGATTTTTCCTTTCTTTTTCAACTTAGAGAAGATCCTTTAACCTTTATTTTAAGGTAGGTTTGGTATTGCTGAACTCATTTAATTTTTGCTTGTCTGAGAAGTTCTTCACCTCTCTTTCTATTCTAAATGATAATCTTGTTGGGCAGAGTATCCTTGTTGCACTTTTTTCTTTTTCAGAACTTTGAATATATCATGCTACTCCCTTCTGGCATGCAAAGTTTCTGCAGAGAAATCAGCCGATAGCCTTTTGAGGATTCCCTTGTATATGACTTGATTTTTCTCTTGCTGCCTTTAGAACTGTCGTATCTTTAACTTCTGTCATTTTAATTATGACATGTTGCTGAAATGCTTAACATGTTGAAATGCTCACTGAGTTTATTTATTCCTTTCTCAAGTTCAGTTAGCATTCTTATTTCTAAAGCTTTGAATTCTTTATCTGGCAAATTGTTTATTTCTGTTTCATTATTTGTTTTTCAAAGGTTTTCTCTTGCTCTTTCAATTGAGACCAGTTCCTGTGCCTTTTCATCTTGCTTAACTTTCTCTACCTCTGAGTTTAGGTGAAACAAGTTACCTATGTGGTCTTGAGGGGGTGTTCTTATGTGGCAGTGTTCCTACACTGTTTTCCAGTGCCTTTGGTGAGAGAGCTGGATTTGACATGGATGCAAGTTATGCCTTTCCTCAGAGTGTGCTAGCAGCTATCACCTTGGTAGGAGGTGGGACTGGAGGTCAAGTAGGTAGAGTTGGAGGTCAATGTGAGGGAGGATTTTCCCTCTGCTCAGTGGCTGTCACCACCCAGTCGGGTGTGGGTTCTCATCTCAAGTTGCTGGAGCAGAAGCTCTGAGCACTGAACCCATGCTGGCTCTGTTCCCTTTAACTGTGTGCTTTCCTCCCTCCCAGAACCAGGACCCTTGCCCCAGAGGGGAATAGTGCAGAAGCAAGGGGCACCTCTTTGGGCTCTCAGCTCACACTGACCTCAAACAGAGTACCAAACTGTCTACTATGCATTGGCTGTACAGGCTCAGATACAGTGGGTCTCAGTTCCTTTTGTCCCTCACAGCCTATTGTTGCCCCCAACTTCTGCCACCTCTGCCTTGTTTGGGACCACATCACAGGGCAGGTGGGTACCCTATGTACTCTCAGCGTACACTGGAATGTGAGCTGTGATGGAGTGGCCAGTGCCATAGATCTGGGCTGCTTTTGATGTTCCTCTTGAGTAAGCATCAACAATGGTGGCTGTCATCCCTTCTAGATACTGCCCTAGGATTGAGCTGCCCTTGCCTTCTGTAGTCAATCTTTCTCCTTGGTCATGGTAGCCCTAGATTCAATGCTGTGGTGTGATATGCAGTAAGTTGGTCTGGAGTGTTCACTTGGCTTGGACTAGGGCTCCAGCTGGGGCATTCATTGGAAACCTGGCAGCTATTGCTGCTGCTGCTGCTGCTGCTAAGTCGCTTCAGTCGTGTCCAACTCTGTGGGACCCCATAGACGGCAGCCCACCAGGCTCCCCCATCGCGGGGATTCTCCAGGCAAGAACACTGGAGTGGGTTGCCATTTCCTTCTCCAATGCATGAAAGTGAAAAGAAAGTGAAGTCGCTCAGCTGTGTCCGACTCTTAGCGACCCCATGGACTGTAGCCTACCAGGCTCCTCCATCCACGGGATTTGCCAGGCAAGAGTACTGGAGTGGGTTGCCATTGCCTTCTCCGATGGCAGCTACTGCAACAGTCCTTAAATATTCCTCTCCACCCTTCCTCAGTCATAAGCCAGCATGTGTGCTCCTTGTAAGTGAGATTCACTCTTCCCACAGCCCTCCTCTTAGTTCAAGGGTTCCTCCAACCAGCAGGGAGCTCATCTTTCCTGTGTAGAAGCCCAGGACCGAGTTGCCCAATCTGTCTCTTGACTGCTTACTCCCCAGAGTAGGTCCCCTCCCAGGGGCATAGGTCTTGACCTGATTACTTCTTCCCTTCCTACTTAATTATGTTTGGATCTCACAGCTCTGGTTGTATAGGACCTTTCTGACAGTTTCCAGTTCCACATATATATGTATTTTTGATGTATTTGTATGGGGAGGTGTGTTCTCCTACTCTGCCATTTTGATCCTTTCCTTAAAGCTTTTTAAACAAAGGTTTTTTTCTCTCCCCCTGTTCAATGCATCTTTTTAATAATACCATAGAATGAAAATAAGTTTACTTAGGAAATATAGACTGATTTGTTATGAGTAACAAGAATTATCAGTGAAGATCCCATCCATACATTTTGGGTGCAGGAAAGAACATTTCAAACTTAGAACTCATTTCATTGCTCGGAGTATAATCAGTCATCTTGGACTTTAGGATTTGTTCATGAAGCTATAGTTTCAACTGAGGTAAAGCTGAACAAAAACAATAGCCTGTCATTACAGTTATACCAATTGTAACCATTATAGTAAACAGTTTTCATACATTTAATGTGTTTGGATCCCAGAAATTAAATCTTTTCAACTCTTGAATTCATAGAAAGTTTGTTTTTATTCAAAATGGTTTTTAAAAGATTTCCTACGAGAAGTTTTTTCCTGACTTATGAGTCATTTCTTCTGTTTTGTCCCATTCGCTCTCTCTTTGCCCCCACATTTTAAAAGGAAAGCCTGTTATCCTCTGTCCTTTGTTTGCAGCATGAGAAGCTCACCGCATGGCTGTCTAATGAGGAACCCCCTGGGGATGGTGGTGACAGTCACTCCCCTTTGCCACTGAAAGCTTGTTCCACTTACACACCAAGAACTTGGACTGGGTATGCAGCACATATGTTCTTCTGATGGCCTCATTTGGGATAATGTTTAAGAAAAGTGTGCTAAAGTAATGCCCAAATTGCATGACCTGTAATTAGTCTGAATAACATTTTCCATTTTAAACTCTGATTTTATGGGATTTACTACTTGGCCCATAAAGTCTTATTCCAAGCTTAGACTTGAAATAATTTTTAGCATAAGAAAATCTACCATAGCAATAAATCATGAGCTCAGTTCTTGAACCTACGGAATGAAGAGCAAACTCATGTTAAGTGACAGGGAAAAGTGCCCCCAGGTTTGGAAAGGGTGGCAGAATCCTTGCTGTTCAAGTTTTATGCACAAGCTGTGCAACATCAGCAGTAGTCCTGACTTGGGAGGTCCAAAGTGGGATTCAAATAATGGAAGGATGGTGATGCTCTGACCCTCAGGGCAGCAAACAAGTGACTAAAGATGTTTCAGAGAAAGAATAAGAATGGTATGATTTGGAGAAGTCTCTGCCCTATGAGTGAGTGAGTGAGTGAAGTCGCTCAGTCGTGCCCGACTCTTTGCCACCCCATGGACAGTAGCCTGCACCAAGCTCCTCCGTCCATGGGATTTTCTAGGCAAGAGTACTCGAGTGCGTTGCCATTTCCTTCTCTGCCCTATGGATTTGATAAATGAGGGAGGGAGGCTCTCTGAAAAAAACTTACACAGGACTGGTATTTTTTTGTGATAAACATGTCTATTTGAGTACCAGCACCTGATTTTTACTTTTCTGTAAGCAATGGCCAACAACACTGAACACTCCTTTTTCAAATTATTTGACAGGGTCATCCATGGGAAGAAGTACCATTATTTTAGCATTAATTAGTGGACTATAATGTGATCATTGTCACTTGGGAACTCATTAGAAATGCAAATGCTTGGAACCTCCTCCCCCAGAGCTACTCAATCAGAAATGGCGGAAAGGGGCCACGCAGGATTCTCTGTTTTTTAATCAGTGATTCTGATGATTGTAGAAGTTTGAGAACCACTGGTGCACTGGTTAGGATAATGGGCCTTAGAATCAGGTGGGTCTGGCTTTCTCTCTCAGCTCTGTCTCTTCTTTTGGAAATTATTAAACTTCCCTGAGACTCAATACTTTATTTGCTTATGTATACATGTATGTATGTATTGATGATGATGATATTGTAAAAATAATAAATATAGGGATAATATCAACATTATAGGGTTTTTATAATTATGAAGTAAGCTAATGTACATGGAGTCCTTAAGACATTTTTCCAGTGACTGATAAATGTTTAATAAATAATTACTGTCATATAAATAATAAAATATATAAATAATGTTATATAATATTATAAAAATATAAATAATATTTATAAATATCTATAAATAATAAAATTAAAAAGGGAGAAGTGGATGAGGCATTTTGAGTTTATCCCAATATGATACAAAGATTCCTGATTCCTTTAAACCCACATGGCACATTTTGTGGGGATGTAGGTTTGAGAGTAGTTAGACCAGTAGCTTGTGTCCTTTGTAGCTAAGGCAATTCAGCTCTCACTTTGGCTGTTGAAGGCTAATGTCTCTCTCCTTACAGAATATAAGCCCAGACAATGAGAAAAATGAAGGATGGGTCTGGATAGTATACTCTCCAAATAATAGAAGTTACTGAAACAAAGAATAATTTAGAAACATTTTGTCTTCCTAAAGCCAGAAAAAATGATTTTCAGATTTTATTATCATGTTAGATGATTTCTCAGTTGTTTTTCAAGTTATTTCAGTAGAAATTAATCAGTGAATAGAAAGTATATACAGTGTCAATAGGGCCTGAAGATTCTACTTGTTCATATGATTGGATGGATATTTTTAAGCATTAATTAGCTAATGCTTTGAAGATGAATATTACCCTATAAGTTACAAAAGTTATTATTAAGTCACAGATTATGAATCTGTCATTACAATAACAATTATAATTTGAAGCTCTGCTATTGCCTATAATCACTCATTTATTTCATAATTTGACACCAAAGGAAACTTAGAAGATTCCTTGAAGAGTTAAATATAATTTCCATAAAGAGAAATTATTCTAAATAAGTATATAGTTTAATGGCAAATTCTTAAACAATTATCTGTGATATTTCATATATCAAAGGTTTGTCATTATTACTCTGATTAGAAACAAGTGATTTTTCCCTTTGAACTTTGGGATTTGTATTTATATTCTGAAATCTTTTTGCACTGTGAAAGTAGCTTGAGTTGATTCTCTGTATACACACACAGACATAGACACACACATACAAATTTGAAGATGCCCACACAGACATTTCTCCCAAATGTTGAATTCTTTTTTTTTTTTAATTTTTGTTTTTGAATTCTTTATATATGTATACAATATACATACACTATTAAAGAGTTATTTTTCAAAATAAAATAACTACCTGGACACAATTCAAAGTTTTCCTTCTTCAAATTTTTTCTAAGTGTACAGATGAAGACTAAAAATAATAAGGTGGGGCTTCCTGGTGGCTCAGTGGTAAAAGAATCTGCCTGCCAATGCAGATGTGGGTTCATTCCTTGGGTCAGGAAGATACTCTGGAGAAGGAAATGGCAACCCACTCTAATATTCTTACCTGGAAAATCCTATGGACAGAGTAGGCTGGTGGGTTACAGCCCATAGAGTTGCAAATGAGTCAGACACCACTTAGTGACTAAAACAACAAGAAACAATAATAAGGAAATCTAAGTCATTTCATTTTGGGGTACAAATTATGAACTGGGAATGGTATAGTGATATAAATTATTTCACAGTTAAGCTAACCCTCAGAAAGCAGCATTCCCTGTGTGAACAAGAGCCGGGATTACATCATGAAGTCCTTCTGTGGTGGTGGTGAAATGTGGGAAGCTGGGAAATGTCCCCTCCTGAAGCTGCAGTAGAAAGGGTGGAGGACAAGTTTTCAGGTAGACAGGCTTCTTTTCCCTCTCCTTCTTAATTTCTTGACTGGAGGAGAAGATGCCAGGAAGTAGTATGATGTATAGAATCACAAGAATGGGATGTGAAATCATTTGGACCTGGGTATATCTTTTCTTCACTATTTTCTAGCTGTGTGACCTTGAGTGAGTTGCTTAAATTCTCTGAGCCTTAGTTTTATGAAAGTTGTTAAATGCTCATTGAGCTCAGATGAGATTAATATATATATATATACATATATATATATATGAATGAAACGAGGTGGTAAAGCTATAGATCCCAACTATCATTATCAAAGATGTCATCCAATATTAGACTCATTTTCTCTTTTCCTGGAAAATAATCATCAGTCCAAGAAGCTTGTTACCTTTCTCTCACCCTTAATATTCCAAGGATGGTAGACAGGACACATGAAGCAATTGAGCTCATAAGGTCATCATGATGCTCGGATATGGTCCAGTTTCCCTGAATCTTTAATTGTCATGCTTAAGAATACACATAAATGCTGGTTGGGTGATCTGGCACATTTTCCCAAATACCCACATCTATTCATATATGTAAAAACTTCCATCTTTGGTGATGTCAATATTTCTTTTCTCTAACTCAGGAGACACCACTTGGGAATTTTTCTAAATTCTGTCTTTAGGGTCCAGGCTGAAGGGAAGTGAAAGGTTTTGTAGAAAGGAATCCTACTCAGTCTCCTTGCGCAGATGGGATCCTAGGTGCTGGACCTTGTTGTAACTTTTTCTCTTTTGGCATCTTTAAGATGCTGAGGTTTCAGCACGTGGGTGTGGGTTTTTTTTTTTTTTTTAATCTGTCTGAGGAATTAGTAGAGGGTTGGAAGGCCCAGCCAAACTACTTTTAGGGACAAATATATAATACAATGACTTTCCACTTCCTCGCATTTTGTTTTCCTTTTTGTTTCTCATTATGTAAATTCCAGAAAGTTAATCATGTCTTAGAATAAGACAAGCAGGGTCTTTTTGGTTCACAGTCCTTAATTCTTCTGTGGTTGATACTCAAGCATATAGTCCAGCGTTGTATGTTAATGTCTTGAGAAGAAGGGAGATTGAGTATGTACCAGAATATGTTTGATTTAGTAAGGAAAACTATCAGGCCCAGAATGCTTCAGAATACAGGGCTGAGAACAGAATACTGCAATTAAAGAGGTAGTTTAGCCTTCTTATAGGTATCTAAAGATTGAACACTTTAAACAAATTTATCAGAGAACATTGTTTCTGGTGTTCACATTTTTTGGTGAACCCATGAAAAAACTTTGGTGTTAAGTAAATCTAATTCCTGAATTTTTTTTCCCCCGAAAACCCTCAGCCAGATAATGTGGGGGTGGATTGGGCTAGTAATGCCCTCCTTCACATCTTTTCTGTTTTTTTTCCTTAAAAAAAAAAAAAAATTCCCACCAAGTTTAGCTGTTTGGCCCCCATCTACAACTATTAATTATCACCCATGTAATATGAATTGGCCAAAGTGTTAGCAGCACTTATGCATAATCCTATTTTCCTTTTGTAGTAATTCTGAGCGTAGATGCTACTATTATCCCTATTTTATAGAAAAGGACATTGAGGTGTAAAAGATTAAATGAATTGCCCAAGTCTCTCAATCTAGTAAGTAGTGAAACAAGAATCAGCCCCTGGATTGTTTCCCACTTATAATCCTAAGACCTACATGTTCTCTACTCAGGAGGAAACTAAAGAACCTAGTTTGATGATCAGCTCAGTTTTGCTGAATTAGTCGTGTTTCAGGTCCACATTTCTGCTTTGTTCGTATGATTAACTTCTAGTCTTTGATTTTGTGTCTTAGTTCCTATAGCTGTTTTTCTTGTTCCCTATACTGGGGTTTCTCAATGATGGCATTATTCTGGGCAGAAAATTCTCTGCTGTTTGGGGCTGTTTGTAGATTGTAGGGTGTGTGGCAACTTGCCTGGACTCTACCCATTAGACACACTGGTATCTCCTTGGAGACAACCAAAGTGTCTCCAGCCACTGCTAAGTGTTCCCAGTGAGGGGAATTGCTCTCAGTGGGAAATCTCTGCCTTACAGCCATGCCAGTGACTGGGTGGTCTGCTGATGACCTTTTTGTCCTGCCCAGACGAATGGATAAGGAAGCTGTGGTACATATACACCATGGAATATTACTCAGCCGTTAAAAAGAATTCATTTGAATCAGTTCTAATGAGATGGATGAAACTGGAGCCCATTATACAGAGTGAAGTAAGCCAGAAAGATAAAGAACATTACAGCATACTAACACATATATATGGAATTTAGAAAGATGGCAATGATAACCCTATATGCAAAACAGAAAAAGAGACACAGATGTACAGAACAGACTTTTGAACACTGTGGGAGAAGGTGAGGGTGGGATGTTTCGAGAGAACAGCATGTATATTATCTATGGTGAAACAGATCACCAGCCCAGGTTGGATGCATGAGACAAGTGCTCTGGCCTGGTACACTGGGAAGACCCAGAGGAATCGGGTGGAGAGGGAGGTGGGAGGGGGGATTGGGATGGGGAATACGTGTAACTCTATGGATGACCTTAGTTTTTTGAATGCTGAGTTTTAAGCCAGCTTTTTTACTCTCCTCTTATCAAGAAGCTCCATGGTTCTTCACTTTCTGCCATTAGAGTGGTATCATCTGCATATCTTGGGCTTTCCTGGTGGCTCAGATAGTAAAGAATCTGCCTGCAATGCAGGAGACCTGGGTTCAGTCCCTGAGAAGGGACAATCCCCTGGAGAAGGGATTGGTTATCCACTCCAGTATTCTTGCCTGGAGAATTCCATGGACAAAGGAATCTGCAGGCTACTGTCCATGGAGTCACAAAAAGTTGGACACAACTGAGTGATACTCACTTTCACTTTCATCTGCATATCTGAGCTTGTTGATATGCCCTGCAATCTTGATTCCAGCTTGTGATTCATCCAGCCTGGCATTTCCCATTATGTACTCTGCATAGAAGTTAAATAAACAGGGTGACAATACTCCTTTTCCTATATGGAACCAGTCACTTGTTCCATGTCCAGTTCTAACTGTTCCTTCTTGACCCCCACACAGGTTTCTCAGGAGGCAGGTAAGGTGGTCTGGAGTTCCCATCTCTTTAAGAATTTTTCACAGTTTGTTGTGATATACACACAATCAAAAGTTTTAGGGTAGTCAATGAAGCAGAAGTATATGTTTTTCTGGAATTGCCTTACTGTCTCTGTGATCCAATGAATGCTGGCAATTTGATCTCTGGTTCATCTGCCTCTTTGAAACCCAGTTTGTACATCTAGAAGTTCTCAGTTCATGTACTGCTGAAGCCTAGCTTGAATTTTGAGCTAGCCTTAGGATTATGAGCTAGCTTTAGTAGCTTGTGAAGTGAGCACAGTTGTGCAGTAGTTTGAACATTCTTTGGCATTGCCCTTCTTTGGGATTGGAATGAAAACTGAAGTTTTCTAGTCTGTGGCCCCTGCTGAATTTTCCAAATTTGCTGATACATTGAGTGCAGCACTTTATAATATTTTAAAAATATTCTTTTAAAATAGCATTTTCTTTAAACTTTAAAAGATATTACTTCTGCATAGAATCTTAATATTTTTTCCTAAATATACAGTTTATTTTTTTAAGACTATTTTTTAAATAACTGACTATTTCCTTATTTAGCTCACATGTGACATTGTCATTTGTTAAATTTCTATATACAATTGGTGAACTTCTGTACTCTGTATTTGGTTTATTCATTTATTTAAATTTTTACAAATAGCAAAGTATTTTAATTGATTTAAATTTTATTACATTTCCCACTCACTGTTCTTTTAAAAATTATTTCTCAGCTCTTTTCTATCTTTTGTTTTCCAGATGAATGTTAGAGTTTGTCAGGTATTAAAATTACTTGGTTGGTTATAGATTAAAACTACATCAAAATTATTGGTTATCTTGAAGCAATTGGTAATTTAAAAATGTTAAGTTTTCTTAACCAGGAATATGCTATCTCTCTTCATTTATTCTTGTCTTTTAACTTAATAAAGTTCCCTTGAAATATGTATCAGACACTTTTATTAGCTTTATAATTTTTCTTGCTATTGTTTTTGGATCTTTTCAAATAAGCTTTCTAGCTGTTTATTCCAATGAATTCTATTGATTTTTCTATATTTATGTTGTACTCAGTCACCTTGCTATACCTCCATTTTTCTTAACATTTTTCAGATTATGCTTTTCAAGCCTTTTGATTCTTATAGAATGCATCTCAGTCTGATGTGAGATGAGTTACAAAATAACTGTCAATTTCCTCATGATCTCTGGCTCTCTCATAATGGTGGTGCAACCACACATCACACAAACAGCCGAAACCCCATCACAGGCATTTTCCCAGTCCTCTTTCTGTTTCCCTGCACTCTTTCTTTCTCATGCTTCCCTGCTTTATCCACATCCTGGTTCCTGTGAACTACTTTGTTTACGTAACCCATTAGAAACAAGCATCCTAACCGCACCTCTGTATACCCCGTGGGCTTCAGTACATCTTGGGATCCAAGCATGATAACGATCCCTCTGCCAGCCTCAGTTCTTCAGAGCCCTGTTCTCCACTCCAACTGGATTAGACAATTGAAAGTGCAATTGTGACCCTGAATAGTGCTATCCCACCTTATGTGGTTTTCCTAAACACCTCCACAAAATAGTTTAACAAGAGTGGTAACAATTTAACTTGAGCACTTGCTAGGTTCTAGGCATTTGACTATGCTCTAGGGAAAGAGTGGTGAATATAGCCGACATGCTATCTACCCTCAATAAGCTTATATTCTGCAGGGAGTCCAGCATGGAAGGGGAATTCCTCCATGCTCTTCCAGGGGTTCCTATTGGTGCTGGGAGTCTCCAGATCTTCAGGCTCCCAATTATCCCCCAGACAGCATTTGCCCTCACCTCTGATGTCAGTGTTTGGGAGAGTGGAGAGTTAAATCCAAATGGAAATAAACTATTTTCATTAAAAACAAAAAACAACCTTGCTGAAGCTTTGCACTTCTTTACAACTTTGGATAGTATTTATGTGCACAATTTATTTTTATTTGTAGTCATTATTCCTCTACTTGTTTGTAAATTCCCACAGAAGCAAGCACTTAGCTCATATACTTTTCATTCTCTTGAGCATAGCCAGGAGTATTGCACAGAATTGATGCTCTGTAAGTATTTGTTGTCTCTTTGGGTGGGATAACTTGATAATATCCCTCAAAGTCATATTTCATCCTATTTAGTGAGTTTCCTAAGACACTTCAAGTGACCACTCACTGCATCTTCCTTGAGGTTTGGAGTTTTAAAAAACCAAGGGGGAAAACTGGGCATGCTATTGTGGTCTTGGGTGACATATCCTGTGTTAAATGAAAGAAGTCACTCTCATCTGTGGTTTGCTAATTATTGTTTTTTTTCCTTACAGAACAAAGAAGAAAAAATTTCTTTTAAAGAAAAGCCAAAAAATTATTATAGATCTTTTCTTTTAACATTCCTAAACAAGAACAGGCCTAGTTGGTATCGTGTTTAATTCTTGCCCTAACTGGTATTGTTTGATTTGTATTTTCAGATTGCCCTGAATTTTTGCCCAATTTTGTTTGTGTGTTTGGTAAATATTACCTTTTCATGGAACAACTAAGGTTTCTTAACTGCTATGTACAAAGTATTATGTTGTGTTCTTCTGCATTTAACAACTAACTTTATGTATGATACTAGTTATCCTTTGAGTTTTTCTTTTTGAAAGGATGTACTAACATCTTAGGCCCCCAGAGACAAAGAATTCATGGAGATTGCATTTTGGAATTTTCCCCTTATTATCTCCATATGGTGAACTCACAACTCTAAAGAAAACTGGATGTTGTATTATATGATTCAGAGATTTGTACTTTTGTTTTGGATTTTGTATGTTTTCTTTCTAGATTTTCTTTCTATCCATCTGACTTAAGAGCCTCTTTTGGTACTATGGAAAGTTGTAGAATGAATCTCATAAGGAGCTTATGAAAAACTCCAAAATCATTTTTTCAAGCTTCAAAAATTACATCAGGGATTTATAAAAATGTGAGGGGAGATTTGCTATTTCATTTGTCATATTCAAACCAGAAACACACTGAAGTTCTAATAGCTTAGTGTTGGACTGAAAGTTTCTCAAAACAGATTTCAAATAGGGAAACAAAATGTACAAGTGTCATTTCAAATTCTAATTTGTATTAGTCACATAGTACAGAGGCGACAGAGTACTAGTTGTAGAGCAAAGAGTAACTGGTGAATAGTACTTATTGAAGTTGTTCACCTTTTAGTTTTGATTGGCTGACCGCTTTAGCTCTCTTTCCCAGCATGCCAAATCCATTTACAATCAGAACAAAAACATCTAGGCAAGTAAGCTGGACATGCTTCATAATAAATAATGATATCTAGTGTCTGGCAAAGATAGGGAAGATGATAGTCTAAAGCCACCTGATTGTATCTCAGGGAAACCTTCCTTTGAGAATTAATAAAGCTGGGGTTTGAAGACAATGTCTGGGTACTTGGAAGTCTTACCTTAGGTGTAACTGATTTTAGATCTGAGTTCATAAATTCCTGCTTACTTGTTTAAGTCTCTTGGCAAATTTGTTTGTGAGAAGGAAAGAGGGGGAGACACCAGGATTTTGGTTTTAAGCATTTTTATAGGGTGTAGTCACCCAGTGAATAAAGAGGAATTACAGCCAGAGAAACAGTATGGCGGAGAGATGGACTGTGAACTCAGTGCATGCATGTGATTTTAAACAAGTGATCTTGCCCTTATATTTTCTGAAGATATAGCTATCTTGTTCTTAAATTCATACATAATATTTTAGAATTTCTAAATACGCTTTTCTTTTGTCCCCTGAAATAAATGAAATGATTATGTGCCCAAGGGTCAACTTAAAAGTTAAGTGTTTGCCTGGGCACTGGTGTACTTTTAGTGACAATTAAACTATGCCCTCTTCCCTACCTCTGGAGATTTTTGGTAGCCTTGCATTATTGAGTTTTTTTAAAATGCAGTTTTTAAAAATTTAAATGCAAATGTTAAAAAATGCAGTATAAAAAAGGAGAAAAGGAGGATTCTTAAATCCTTTCAGGCACTGAGATCTAATTTCTGGAGTGAGGTTATGTTAATAATAATTACTAATCTTTATTGATACCAGGTGCTAAATAGTCTGCTAAACATTGTTTAAACATCATTTAATTTAATCAATAGAGTTACTTTATGGGGTAGGTATTATTTGTTCTAATCTTATACACATGAGAAAATTTAGGAATGAAAGGTTAAGTAACTTGCTTAAAGCCATGCAGCTAATAAAGGGCAGAACTGGAATTTGAACTCGGTCATAATGAGCCTGGGGCTTCCCAGGTGGCGCTAGAGGTAAAGAACCCAACTGCCAAAGCAGGAGACATAGGAGATGCAGTTTCGATCCTTGGGTTGGGAAGATCACCTGGAGGAGGACATGGCAACCCACTCCAGTATTCTTGCTCGGAGAATCCCATGGACAGAGGAGCCTAGAGGGCTACAGCCCATGGGGTTGCACAGAGTCAGACACTAGTGAAGCGACTTAGCACATATGCACTCATAAGGAACCTAAGCAGAGTCATGGTCTTAACTATAGCCTAATAGTGCCTTCTTTCCTGCCCAATCAAGCAATAGTTAGAGAGACTTGACTAAAAGCAAAGTCAAAGCACTTGTACACTCTGGTATAAACTTGGTTGTTTACACAACCGTTTTTTCACTTCCCTCCAATTTTATTCAGGTGTTGGGCAGCCAAGAATGTCAAGCACTGTCCCAATCTCAGGAAGTTAAATAGTGACTAAGTCAATACTGATAAATCCATTATTTTGCTTTTAATTGGTTTAGGAATAGTCTTGTGACAGGATTTTTGTCAATAAGACCTAAAGATAATTCTACATGATGGCATCTGGAAAAGTGTATTTTGCTCTGAAAAATGGTTAAGAAAGAGATGTACTTTGTTCCTGCTTCCTGAGATTGATGAGTGGGCTGTGAAGCTTGGAGCAGCTGCAGCCAGCTTGCAACCATGAAGACATAAGACTGAAGAAAAAAGTCCATTGAAGATGGTGGAAAGAACTTGAGTGCTTGCAGATGTGGTTAAGTTGCTGCTTTAATTAATCCTGGAATCTCTTTGCCTTTAACTTTTTAGTTTTGAGAAAACAAGTATGCCCAACTGATTAAGCCATTCTAAGCTGAGTTTCTTTTTTTGTAACTCAGAACATTCTAATTGATACATCTGGGTTCCAGACATGTCCCCCTCCCATATCTTCCACATTTTATCCCCTCATATGTGATATCACTTTGTGTTTTCCCTTATAGTTTTTGTTAGGTTAGAAACTGGCTATAAGATTTTCTAAACAGATGTTTGAGAATTTCCCAAAGAGAGATATTTTGAACAAAAGTGAATAGTTTTGACTTTAAGAACTAAATATTTACAGTTTCTCCAAGGCTCTAAAGCTGTCCAGGAAGAAAATTGAGTGAATGTTCTATCACATACAGAATGAAATAAACAATATACACGAGAACCCTCAGGGGACTGTCAAACTACATGAAATTTTACACATCTTTAAGCAAATCCACAGAGTCCAGTGAAAAATGAAATAAGAGCTGTGAGTGGGTTTGGGACCCTCCCTGAGGAGTCCTCTGCTCTTTTGGGAGTATCTAGCAGTGACCGATGATGCTCAGCCACAGACAGACTCATTATCATTAGGAGACATTTAAAGAATCAGATCAAGTAGGCAGGTTTTGCAACTGAAGTTTAAAGTATTCTTGACTTTATCTCTAAACCCACATGTGAAGAGGCCACAACTAAATGGAAAGTGTTCATGAAAGTGAAGGGAAGGTTTAATTTTCTATCCGTCTATGTTTTGCCTATCTATTTCTCTACCTCGGAAGCACTTGGTATGCCTTTTAGCAAAGTTAAAGACACGTTGTAAGTCTTCTTTGGCTGTGGCCTGTTATTGCCAGCTGTGACATGACTTTTATGCCAGTAGTATGCACGTCACATTTCACAAAATGAAGCTCCCAGTGCTTTCTTTTGGAATGTAACCCCTTGGTGTCAAGTAGCATTTCTTCACTTGGTTTTCTTAGGGTGGGACATCTCAGACTCTATACTCATTCATAGGCTTGAAATCACCTCTAGGACTGGTTCAGATAGCCTGGTAAATTATGAATGCTGAGTTTTATTTTCCCCCTGGTTCCATGAAATCAAACATACATTGTGTTTGGAGGTCCTTGCTGTGTGTCTTAGGGGTGCCTAACTCCTTCTGATAAGATGGCTAGCCATGTATTGGATTAGCCTAAAAGTTTGTTCAGGTTTTCCATAATATGTTATGGAAAAACCCAAACGAACTTTTTGGCTGTCTCCTCTAGGTTTTTTCTGCCTCAGTTAGTGGCTGAGAATGAGAGAAAGGGGAGTTTGTTTGTTTTTGAGGGTGTCTCCCTCAGTAGACGGTGAATTCCCTTAGGAAAAAGACATTTGTGCTTTTGCCTTCCCAGCATGTAGCACAGTGTCTGGTACGCAGTTGCAGGTTATCATTCAACCCCATAACCCTTTTTTCTCCCCTCAATTGCATGAGGTCACAGGAAAGATCTAAAGACAAATATAGCAATGTGTCCTACAGTGATCTGTTGCCAGAGAATAGAATGGGCTGAGTAGACTCCAACCCTGTTGGTGTGCTGTATGCAGCCAAAGATTTCAAGGAGATGGATAGTCTCCTGGAACTGATTTGTCCTGAACAACAAAGGCAAAAAGCCAGATGTGTATTTGAAGGAAATCCATGGTGCTCTTGTTACAACTCTAGGAGCCAAAGCGAAAGATCCCTCCCTTCCCTCTAAGCACTGAAATTGGGAATTGGCAGACACTTAATAGGGCATGTCTATGTTTAGTAAAGAATGGAAAACTAGAAAAATATTAAATCTAGGGTTATAATTATCTGATTAACCACAAGTGGTGCAAAAATTGAAAATCTAATAAGAAAGCTGGCATGACAAGTAGGATTGAGACTTTCATAAAACTGATCAACATATTGAAACAGAAATGCATTAAATGTGGTACTTGTAACTTGACAAGATTCCCCCCACCCCAAATCATTCCTAATAAAATCTCATAGATAAGGAAATTTCCATAGTGTCATGTGCTTCATCATACTTCTAGTGACCAAGATTCAGAATGCTCTGCATAGAGTAAAGAAAGCTGCATGGGTATAATTACAAGCAGAATGTCTTTGGTGGAATATTATTATTATTATTAGTTTGCTCATAAGACACTTTCCTTCTCAAAGTGCTTTGGGAAGCATATGAAAATATTAAAACATGTTACCTTATGAAGGAAACCAACATGGTAGAAAGAAGCAGGGGGAAGAAAGTTGGCTCAGAAGATGAAACAGGACTCTAGTTCTGTGAATGGGGCCAGGGGATAGTTAGTGTTTAAAAAGGCCAAAAGGAGCTTTCACTTTAAATTCTAAATTATATTCCAGATCAGCATATCTTTGTGAGCACTTAACTTCAGGATGATGTCTGGTAATACATGCTCAGGGTTTCTTAACTGGGATTTTTATCAGTAAACAGGAATATCTTAACAGTTTTGTTTTCTCCCCAGCCCACCATTGCAGCAAAGCACTAGTTTCTCAATATTACACTTTAGTGAACAGTGACTAGAGGGAGAACAGACTGTACTTATAAGATGCTTTCATCGATATTTCCTCAATAACATCTGCCCTTCCTTCCCATTCTTGCTTGTAAAACAGAGGCTCCAGGAGTGGTGGCGTTTCCAGTTTGGAGAACTAGGCCTGGGAGAGGTGAGGTGTAGAGCCGAGGCCTGTGGAGTGGTGACAGGGCTGCTCATTTGTAACAGCGAGCTCCCACGAGGGATTAGTGAGATTGAAGGCTTAGAAAGAGTCCTTGACTTTGTGTCTGCTGCTGTTCTAAATGCTTGACTCATGTAATTTTATTTAATTCTTATAATAAGCTTATTAGTCAGGTACCTGGTGTGCCGTATTAGTGGCTCAGTTGTGTCCGACTCTTTGTGACCCCTAGACTGTAGCCTGGCAGTTTCCTCTGTCCATGGAATTCTCTAGGAAAGAACACTGGAGTGGGTTGTAGTACCTGTCAGCATTTTAAAGGCCCAGATAGGATAGGTAAAAGGTCACGCAAAGGCCACGGCAAGGGTGGCCCCTGGAATTTAGCACAAGTAATCCCACCTGGGCTGAACTCAACTCCCACACTTCAGTTGCCTCTACAGTAGTATGAGATCAGACCGCGGACAGCCTTGAACATTATACTTATTATTTATTTACTTTTTATTCTGTTTGCAGATTAGTAAACATTTTAAAGATTGTGAAATGCTCTTTCAAATGACATTTTGCCTATATATGAAACAGATAAAAATGATATGCCTGTACACTAAGCAGGGACACGGTATATCAGCTTTGTTAGATCAAGGGTACATGCTCTGGTACACTTTTTCAGTTAAATTAAAAAAAAAATGTTTTCCTTCCATATTTCATTTTAAAAGGCAGATTTAAGACCAGGATATATAGAACATGTTGTAATCCGCAAGCACTCAGGCATTAACTAAAAAGCTCACGATTAATTTAAATCTCAGAATCGTCTGTCACTACTACCTGATATCAAACAAACAAGAGATTGATAGGGCAGTACCAGACCCACAGAGGGAAACCCAAGTGTGTGGAGTGAGTGGCAGGGTTGTGGTTCCACAGACCTGACTTCAAGGAATGTACTCCTGGTTTTAAGAATCAATAGAACATTTATGTTGATTGTGTCAAGCTCTTAAATCTCTTTCACCTCTTGATGTCAACCAATCAGATTATGGAATTTTTGAAAAAAACTTCAGTCCAAAGTTAGGTAGATATGTTGCTATGTGGATGGATGAACCTTCCCCCAAACTACATTTTAGACCCAGAATCATAAATCATTTTTAATTGACTAAAGCTGGTCCCTAAAGAAGAGTAATCAAAATTCAGTGCTGGCTAATGAATCCACTGTGAAAGACAGTTGTAGCTCTGCTGATGGATGCCATTGTTTTTAAACAGCCACTAAATTGTTTCAATTAATTTCATTTGGATTTATGAATAAACATTCATTCTCCTTTGGGCTTTCTAACCTGTCTTTGCCTTAAAAAACTCATCTCAGCTCCATCAATCTATGGTGTGTTTTTTTCCCAGTGATAAGATTTATACACTCAGGATTTTCTAATTTCTATTTTTTTGAAAGCCTATCTCCAGGGACATCACACGTGATTGGGCAGTTAAAGCAGTCTATTGAGTAAAATATGTGAGAATGACTTAACAGAAGGAGATGTTATTATAAAGAGAAAGTGTGATTTAACGAGCTCTCTTGAAACAAGTTAGAACACTGACACTGTTGGGGAGGGGAGACTCCCAACACACTCCTGGCTTCAGGATTATTCCAGAAGCTGTAGTGAAGTATTTCTTTAAGCTGCAAGAGTGTGAAATCTCTCCAAATCTTCACAGAAAGCAAAAGAGGACTACTAATGAACACAAACTATAATACAATTCCAATTTTACAGCACACTTAACGTTGCTGATAGCTTCTTAGAGCATAATTAAGTCAAGTCGGAAGGAGATTCTAGTAGAGCAATAGTCCTCTTGGCTGAGAAAGTGAATATTCATTTAAGTATTATTTACCCTAGGCTGACGACGTGCAAGCCAGCACTGTGGCGTTTATATGGGGGATTGCAAGAAGCTATTCAAACTGTTTTGAGTATTTAGTGATTTCCTTTATAGTACAAAGAAACATCTACTTTGGGATGAGGGAAGAAGAGGGGCAATTATGTTTGCACACTTAAATTTCTCTCAATAGAGGACTAAAAAAGGCAATACTACCCCTCCAAAAATATAATGCAGTTTTCAAATAGCAAGCTGCTTAAATTAACTTAGGGAGCAGTCTTATAGAAGAGTGCATTGACTTTAAAAGTAAATTTCCCTGAGTAGGCTACTTTTTCCTCTCAAACTTCATAAAGTAGAAAAGACTGAGCACTTTCTTCCAACGAAATTCTTCCTATGTTGTAATTTTAAAATGCTTGTTAAAAATGAAGGGTAACATCATTAAGCTTTGAAAAGAATAACCAGAAAATCTAACTGTGTAACCTCAAATGAATTACTTAAAATGTTCTCCTCAACTGGGATGATCCCCCATCCCCTGAACGTGATGGCTTGGTCTTTATCCTTTTAGCTGATGCTGTAATCTTCAGCTCTCAAAGGCTTTCTGCTAGTTTCACATTAATTCCATTGGCTTGGACTTGGCTCTCATACCTCCTCTTTCCCCTTCTCCAGCCTCACCCAGCAAGAGTTGACTGGGTTGTATCCACTTGGGAAAAGGCTTATGTGTACATATCTGACCGACTGCTTCCTATCTTTCCTTTGCCCCATTCCTTTACTTTTTCAAGACTTTATTTACATCCTAGGACTGCTCATGTACTGATCAAAACTTTTCAGTGAAGTACAACAGAAATATCAGACGGGCTTATGTCAATGAAGGAGTTAAATAGACATTTTCCAGGCATTTGGCCTCAAATTAGCACTCTGGAATGTGGAGAATGCTTTAAACATAAAAAAAGCTGAGTTGTATATTATAATACATGGTAACTTTTTAAATGTTAGGGTTTCATATCACAGAACATACACACTGGAAATTAAATGACCCATTGTTTTGAAACTTCTGCTGTTCAGATACTTAACCTAAGTACTAGTTATAGTTGATTTAAAGACAGAGGCAGGGACCTCAAATGCCTTGTGTATGATTTGAGGTTCTGCTTCCATTACTTTTTATAAAAGCTTGGACGAGTCAAATTCCCAAACATTGGTCTGAAGATTGAGGGCTTATTTTACCCATACCTTTGGGTTGGGCAGGTGTTTAATTTCTTGAAAGGTGGGAGAAAACAAAATACTAGAGCCAACAAATTGATTTTCTGCAGTTTTACTGAAAAGGGTTTTTTTTTTTTCTTTTTGTATATCAGCTAGATTTCAAAGTGTAAGATTTCCACCATGGAAAATTAGACAAATTAGACTCTAAGCTCTTTGAGAATATGATAATACAAAATGATTTATGATAACATAAATCTTATGTTTTCTTATAAACTTCACATTATTGTTTAGTTTTCTTTGAGGAGGTAGATGGAGATCTTGGAAGAGTTCAGAAAGCCATGTGATGCCATGACTATCCAGTCAGTGGTCAAGTTGGTAGTGTTCAGAGACCATGGCTTGGGAAGGACCACAAAGCCTTATTGTTTTCCAGCCACTAAGTGGTGTCTGACTCTTTGTGACCCCATGAATTGCAGCACACCAGGCTTCCCTCTCCTTCACTATCTCCTGGAATTTTCTCAAACTCATGTCCATTGAGTCACTGATGCCATCTGACCATCTCATCCTCTGTCACCCCCTTCTTCTCTTGCCCTCAGTCTTTCCCAGCATCAGGGTCTTTCCTAAAGAGTCAGGTCTTTGCATCTGGTGGCCAAAGTATTAGAGCTTCAGATTCAGCATCAGTCCTTCCAATGAATATTCAAGGTTGATTTCCTTTAGGACTGAGTGGTTTGATCTCCTTGTCATCCAAGGGACTCTTGAAAGCCTTCTCCAGCACCACAGTTTGAAAGCATCAATTCTTCGGCACTCAGCCTTCTTTATGGTTCAACTCACATCGTATGCATGACTGCTGAAAAAACCATAGCTTTGAGTGTACAGACCTTTGCTGGCAAAGTGATATTGGCTTTTTAATGTGTTGTCTAGGTTTGTCATAGCTTTTCTTCCAGGGCTGTCTGGTTCCAAAATGCCTGCCCACACTTTACCATTCCTTTCACTCAGCAACCTCCCCTTTTCCTCACTCCAGTAATTACTTTTTTGTGAAGGTAAAATTCCTGCCCTGGAGTTACTCCCTTCATTACTTGCAGAGGGCCATCTGGAGCTGACCAAGGGGGAGCCAGGGGGGATCTGTCTTTTCATTCCTCCCTTCTTTCCCTTTCTTTCCTCCCCCTCTTCTTTTTTCCTTTTCTACCTCCTTCAGAAAGAGTTTATGAGTTTATGATAGTGATTCTTTCATTAATTCATTGCCCTGGAATCTTTGGATAAGATTAGGTAATTTAGGGAGGGAAGGAAGAATTCAGGGCAATTATTGCTTTTTTTTCCCCTGCCACCAACAAATGAGTAGACACCTTCCTTCATGTGGTCATCTCTGCTGGGTTTTCTTAACACCTTCCAAATGATCCAGGGTTATCATGGGTTTCCCTATGAAGGATATTAGTAAGACAGGGAGCAATGTGGAAGCAACTAGCTTCTCCCCCTACCACCATTTCCTGGGGAAGGAAAACGATAGTAAAATCAGTAAGTATTGACAGTGGAATCATGAACAGCCACTGGGTGGGAAACTTCATTCCTTTCAAAATAAAATGGGTGCTGGAAGAATAGCTGAAAACTTCGCTTAGGGTTTTCCTTTCAGTAGTGCATGACAGCAGATAAAAAGGTGGTTTTGGATAACTAGGAAGCCCACTGCTGAAGCCAAAAAAAAAAAAAAAGAATTAAGTGACATCAAAGTAAAAAGATAATTTTACAAGATGCAAATGAATATGTCTGAATACAGTGGAGCTTTTCAGGCATCTGCCTATATCCTCGGGCAGAAACTCTATAAATAAACCAGAATCATTAGGTCATTTTGAAAGCTCATCTAGAATTGTCAAGCCTATTCAATCACATTTTCATTTTAGAAAGATAACAGAATCTGCCAGAGCATCTGAGAAGAAAAAATAAATAGTGATCAAGTTTGTTGTCTTACAGAAGATTTCTCTATCTATTGATCTAATTTCTGCTTTGAATTCACAAAACTTGAAGGTATCAAAGTTATCCTGAAACTATTGTAACTGGCGTAACATTTCTCCAAACAAGTGTCTATTAGGCCATATTTTATGTTTTGGGTTTTCAGGCATGCTAGACAGTTTCCCACCCCACCTCCCCTAAAATGCTAATAGTCACTCTGATCACTGTTTGAATACATAAACTTCATTATTTTGCTTATTAGAAATAAAGTTATCAAGAACCTTCTAGAGAACAGGATTGAAAATGAGAAGAGTAGAAAATTGCCTGCAAGGGATGAAAGAGTAAATAAGATGAAAAGTGAGGTCTTTTAATATCTCACTTTATACTTTTGTCTATAGCTATTGCTATAGTTATCCTAGAGGAGAATAAAGAAAGAAATTAAATGATGGATGTTTTTATGTACCTCCTCATACTACTGATGTGTGAGGCAGTACATTCAGTGGAACATGGATTACCACTGATTGATATGGTTTTTGGAGATCTCTTTGCTAAGAGGAGCCATGGTTTTAAGATTGGAAGGTGGTTGTATTAAGGAGAATGTTCTGTCTTTTGTTTTTGTCACCATGAGAGAGACTGAGGTTGGTATGCGTGGTATGCAGGAAGCAGAAACTAACCTTAAAAATCTTATGGGTATAAAAAGCAAAAACTTCCCTTCTGCAATCCTGGTTCTAGAAGAAATGTCAGTGTAACCATGGCACATAATAACTGTAATAATAGGTTCCTGAATCATTTAAGAGTATTGTCTTATTCTTTTGTTCTTGGTATTAGATTTTTCATTCCCTGTTGAATGCTGAAGCCTATCATCTATCTATCTATCTATTGACTTAATTTCTGCTTTGAATTCACAAAACTTGATGGTGCCAAAGTTGTTCTGAAACTAATGTAACTGGCATGACATTTCTCCAGACAAGCGTCTATAAGGCCATATCAACGCATTTCACTTAAGTTAAAGCCATTTAACTCTTCATAGGCATAGGCTTTATGGTTTAAATACTAAGCTAGACCTTTGTGCAAATCCATTATTAGAGTAAATCTGTAGAAGTGAAACTGCTAAGGATTTTGATGCTTGTTGACAATCTGCAATCCAGCAGGGTTGTACTGATTTACATGGTTACCAGTACGTTTTTTCCCTCAAATACCTGTCAATGATAAGTATTCAAATTCTTTTCAATATTTGTTAATAGCAGAGGTGAAAGTTTAGACACCTAATTTAATTTTCTAAGCTTTTTAAAGCAAGTAGCTCACTTGTTTTCATTTATTCTTTTTTTTTTTTTTTTTACAATAAAGCATTTAGGCTACAAGTTTTCCTATGAGCATAGTTTTTATCATTCCTTTTGATAGTTCCAATTGTTATTATTCTGGAAATAGTTTATATTGATAACTATAATTTTTAGTTCAAGTTTCTTATGAGTGTTTTAAAATTTCTATGTAGTTGTTCTTAGCTGAAATTAAAGTAAAACAATTTTTTCAAAGTTGCATAATGAAATCCATGTTATGGCAAACATTTTTAGGTTTTTCCTTATAGCATTTCATTTTATGTTTTGGTAAATATTCCAAGGATGCAGATTTTGGCAGGTATCTATTACTAAGGCTTCTAATGTTATCCAAAATTATTATATCCTTTTTTATTGCCTATTAATCAGTCAGAGATAAGCCCAGTGACAACTACAATCTTAAAAATTATTTGTTGTGTTCCTAATAGCTTTTGTTTTATATATTTTAATATTTAATGTTGGCATGTCTATATTTAGTTCTATAATATCATCATTGTAGAATGTAACTTTTATTGACATAAAATAGTTCTCTTTTCTTCATCTAATACTTCTGACTTGAATTCCATTCTCTCTGATATAAATAGAGCTACTTCTTTTTTTTTTGAATATTTTTTATGCCATTTTAGTTTGTTGTATCTTCCAAATAGCATGCACAATTGTGGCTTTGTGTATTGGAGGTTGTTAGTTATTTATTTTGCTTGACTAAAGAGAGTGGTTGTATGAAGGAGTTTGATTAATTTACTTTTCTCAGGATGACATATGTTTAACTTTACTTTTGCATCTTATTTTATGCCTGCATGTTTTTATTCTTTTGTTCTTTTCCTATCTTTTCTGTATTGATTACATTTTTCTTAGTTTCTTTTTTTCCTTTACTGCTTTGGAAATTAGCTTCATATTTATATAACAGTTGGTTATGTTAAAAATAACACATTTCAACCTATATTTATCTATCAACATAAAGAATGAACAGTATATTCTTATTCTTTAATAGCAGCATATGAAAACTTCATGGTTTTCGAAAATACTATCACATCAATTTTTCTTTATTTTCTTTTATTTTTTTTATTCCTTCTATCTTTTTTAAAAAAATTTTAATTGGAGGCTAATTACTTTACAATATTGTGGTGGTTTTGCCATACATTCACATGAATCAGCCATGGGTGCACATGTGTTCCCCATTCTGAACCTCCCTCCCACCTCCCTCCCCATCCCATCTCTCAGGGTCATCCCAGTGCACCAGCCCTGAGCACCCTGCCTCATTCATTGAACCTGGACTGGCGATCTTTTTCACATATGTTAATATACATGTTTCAATGCTATTCTCTCAAATCACCCCACCCTTGCCTTCTCCCATAGAGTCCAACAGTCTGTTCTTTACATCTGTGTCTCTTTTGTTGTCTCACATATAGGGTCATCATTACCATCTTTCTAAATTCCATATTTATGTGTTAATATACTGTACTGGTGTTTTTCTTTCTGACTTACTTCGCTCTGTATAATAGGCTCCAGTTTCATCCACCTCATTAGAACTGATTCAAATGCATTCTTTTTAATAGCTGAGTAATATTCCATTGTTTATATGTACCACAGCTTTGTTATCCATTCATCTGCCAATGGACATCTAGGTTGCTTCCACGTCCTGGCTATTGTAAACAGTGTTGTGATGAACATTGGGGTACACGTGTCTCTTTCAATTCTTGTTTCCTCAGTGTGTGTGGCCAGCAGTGGGATTGCGGGGTCATATGGCAGTTCTATTTTCAGTTTTTTTATGGAATCTCCACACTGTTCTCCATAGTGGCTGTACTAGTTTGCATTCCCACCAACAGTGTAGGAGGGTTCCTTTCTCTCCACACCCTCTCCAGCATTTACTGTTTGTAGACTTTTTGATAGCAGCCATTCTCACCAGCATGAGATGGTAGTACCTCATTGTATTTTTGATTTGCATTTCTCTGATAATGAGTGATGTGGAGCATCTTTTCATGTGTTTGTTAGCCATCTGTATGTCTTCTTTGGAGAAATGTCTGTTTAGTTCTTTGGCCCATTTTTTGATTGGGTCATTTATTTTTCTGGAATTGAGCTGTAGGAGTTGCTTGTATATTTTTGAGATTAATGCTTTGTCAGTTGCTTCATTTGCTATATTTTCTCCCATTCTGAAGGCTATCTTTTCACCTTGCTTATAGTTTCCTTAGTTGTGCAAAAGCTTTTAAGTTTCATTAGGTCCCATTTGTTTATTTTTGCTTTTATTTCCATTACTCTGGGAGGTGGTCATAGAGGATCCTGCTGTGATTTATGTCAGAGAGTGTTTTGCCTATGTTTTCCTCTAGGAGTTTTATGGTTTCTGGTCTTACATATAGATCTTTAATCCATTTTGAGTTTATTTTTGTGTATGGTGTTAGAAAGTGTTCTAGTTTCATTCTTTTACAAGTGGTTGACCAGTTTTCCCAGCACCACTTGTTAAAGAGATAGTCTTTTCTCCATTGTGTATTCTTGTCTCTTTTGTCAAAGATAAGGTGTCCATAGGTTCGTGGATTTATCTCTGGGCTTTCTATTTTGTTCCATTGATATATGTTTCTGTCTTTGTGCCAGTACCATACTGTCTTGATGGCTGTTGCTATGTAGTATAGCCTGAAGTCAGGCAGGTTTATTCCTCCAGTTCCATTCTTCTTTCTCAAGATTGCTTTGGCTACTCGAGGTTTTTTGTATTTCCATACAAATTGTGAAATTATTTGTTGTAATTCTCTGAAAAATACCGTTGGTAGCTTGATAGGGATTGTGTTGAATCTATAGATTGCTTTGGGTAGTATACTCATTTTCACTATATTGATTCTTCCAATCCATGAACATGGTATATTTCTCCATCTATTTGTGTCCTCTTTGATTTCCTTCATCAGTGTTTTATAGTTTTCTATGTATAGGTCTTTTGTTTCTTTAGGTAGATTTATTCCTAAGTGTTTTATTCTTTTTGTTACAATGGTGAATGGTATTGTTTCCTTAATTTCTTTCTGTTTTCTCATTGTTAGTGTATAGGAATGCAAGGGATTTCTGTGCGTTAATTTTATATCCTGCAACTTTACTGTATTCATTAATTAGCTCTATTAATTTTCTGGTGGAGTCTTTAGGATTTTCTATGTAGAGGATCATATCATCTGCAAACAGTGAGAGTTTTACTTCTTCTTTTCCAACCTGGATTCCTTTTATTTCTTTTTCTGCTCTGATTGCTATGGCCAAAACTTCCACAACTATGTTGAATAGTAGTGGTGAGAGTGGGCATCCTTGTCTTGTTCCTGACTTTAGAGGAAATGTTTTCAGTTTTTCACCATTGAGGATAAAGTTTGCTGTGGGTTTATCATATATGGCTTTTATTATGTTGAGGTATGTGCCTTCTATGCCTGCTTTCTGGAGGGCTTTTTATCATAAATGCATGTTGAATTTTGTCAAAGGCTTTCTCTGCATCTATTGAGATAATCAATATTCTTTAATAGCAGCATATGAAAATTTCATGGCTGTTTGAAAATACTATCACATCAGTTTTTCTCAAAAAATTTTGAGTTATTAGATCTTAAAGCAATCCATATCAGGGCAAAATGGAGAAAAGCACAAGAGGATGTAATAGGTTGAAGTTGTTTGTAAACAATATTAGAGTTAGAAGTAAAAAAAAAAAAAGCTATATTAAGTAGCTAGAACAGAGGGGCTAATTTGAGGAATAATCTATTAGGAATAAAGTTAAACATTTAATAACTGTTTTAGGTTGGAATGGCTGATCATATTTTCAGGTATGTGGGATCGTTTGGCATGGTCTGTTTTAAAATAGAGGCCATGTGGTAGTGAAACTGGTCCTGATGTGATGAAGCCATGGAGTGTAGGCTGTACCCAAGGTGAGGGCTCTTCTGGGAAGAGGAATTCCCTCACCAAGTCAGGCTGATAACAGAGACCACACAAGGCTTGAGGGCGAGGAAAGAGAGTTTATTGAAATGAAACAGAGAAGATTTCTGACATAGACATCAAAAAGGGGTAGAAGAGCATACCTATATCATTAGCTTGAGCATTATATACCTGTTGATTAGTTACCAAGAATGGATTAAAAGAGTATATCAAGGTTGTAAAAGTTCTACCAGACCCTCTCCTACAACATACGCCTTGAGATAACATAGACACAAGATTAGCCAGAAATAATGGGTTCCTGTTAAGAAGCAAAAACATATCCTCAAACAAGATATATTGTTGTTATATAATCATTAGCACAGGACCTAAGGAAAAACATGTCCTCAGGCAAGATATATTATTGCTTGAGAATCATTAACACAGAGCCTAAGGAAAAACAAATCCTTGAGTGAGATGTATTGTTGTTTACTGGCAAAGAATGTATACGTCCTTTTTAAGGGGTCTTGGACTCATTATCAACCTGCCCAAAGTTAACTATATCAGTAGGGCCACCAGAGAGAGGTACCTCAGGGAGTTCACCCTCCAAACCTATGTAGGTTTGCAACTAAGATGCTTTATGCAAGCAGATCTCAGTGAAACCTGATCCAAGATGAGCAGAAATGGGGTCTATTCCTTGATGAGTAATTAACAACTCAGAATAAACCACTTTGTTGTTTTGTTGTTCAGTCACTCAGTCATGTCCAACTCTGTGACCCCACAGATTGCAGCCCACTAGTCTTCCCTGTCCTTCACTGTCTCCTGAAGTTTGCTCAAATGCATATCCATTGACGATGATGACATCCAACTATCTCATCCTTTGTCACCCCCTTCTCCTCCTGTCCTCAATCTTTCCCAGCCTCAGTGTCTTTTCCAATGAGTTGGCTCTTCGCATCAGGTGGTCAAAGTATTGGAGCTTCAGCTTCAACATCAGTCCTTCCAGTGAATATTCAAGACTGATTTCCTTTAGGATTGACTGGTTTGATCTCCTTGCTGTCCAAGGGACTCTCAAGACTCTTCTCCAGCACCACGGGTTGAAAGCATCAATTCTTCAGCGCTCAGCTTTGTTTATGGTCCAACTCTCACATCCAGACCTTACTACTGGAAAAACCATAGCTTTGACTAGATGGACCTTTGTTGACAAAGTGATGTCTCTGCTTTTTAATATGCTGCCTAGGTTTGTCAGAGCTTTTATTCCAAGGAGCAAGTGTATTTTAATTTCATGGCTGTAGTCACCATCTGCTGTGATTTTGGAGCCTGAGAAAGTAAATCTGCCACTGTTTCTCTTTCTTCTCTATTTGCCATGAAGTGATGGGGCTAGTTGCTGTGATCTTAGTTTTTTGAATGTTGAGTTTTAAGCCAGTTTTTTTACTCTCCTCTTTCACTCTCATCAAAAGGCTCTTATTTCCTCTTTGCTTTCTGCCCTTAGGGTGTTGTCATCTGCATATCAGAGGCTGATATTTCTCCCAGCATTCTTGATTCCAACTTCTGAGTCTTCCAGCCCTTCAATTCACATGATGTACTCTGCATAGAAGTTAAATAAGCAGGGAGACAATATACAGCCTTTCCCAATCTGGAGCCAATTCGCCTTTCCATGTCGAGTTCTAACTGTTGCTTTTTGACCTGCATACAGGAGACATGTAAGGTGGTCTGGTATTCACATCGCTTTAAGAATTTTCCACAGTTTGTTGTGACCCACACAATCAAAAGCTTTAGTATAGTCAATGAAGCAGAAGCAGATGTTTTGCTGGAATTTTCTTGCTTTTTCTGTGATCCAACGGATATTGGCAATTTAATCTCTGGCTCCTCTGCCTTATCTAAATCCAGATAGTACAACTGGAAGTTCTCAGTTCATGAACTGTTGAAGCCTAGCTTGAAGGATTTTGAACATTACTTTGCTAGGATGTGAAACGAGCCCAATTGTGCAGTCGTTTGAACATTCTTTGGCATTGTCTTTCTTTGGGATTGGAATGAAAACAGACCTTTTCCAGTTCTATGACCACTGCTGAGTTTTCCAAATTTGCTGACACATTGAGTGCAACACTTTAACAGCATCATCTTTTAGGATTTGAAATAGCTCAGCTGGAATTCCATCACCTCCACTAACTTTGTTCGTAGTAATGCTTTCTAAGGCCCACTTGACTTCACACTCCAGAATGTCTGACTCTAGGTGAGTGACCACACCATTTTGGTTGTCTGAGTCATTAAGGTCTTTTTTTGTACAATTCTTCTGTGTTTTCTTGCCACTGCATAATTAGCAACTCAGAATAACCCAGTAAAGCACAATGAAGTTGGATATAGTATAGAGACCAGGTAAACTTGCTCCACAAATTCTACAGTTCAGAGTTTAGATTTAATTTGATGGCCAGGAATGCAGTTCTGGTTCCCAAGAATGAAGTAAATTCTGGACCAAACAGCATCTATTGTAGTTCTCTGTTTCCATTAGTTCTTTGGAAAATTCTAGAAGAATTACACATTCTCACTCTTATGTGCACTTTAGGAAATGTTCTCAAATATAGGATTTATGGTATGCAGAGGCAATATTACTTCCACAGAACGTTTTGTTTAAATTCTAATTATTAGGATTTTAACCCCACGTAGATGTAATTCTTATGAAGAATTCTACCTACTCATGAAAGAGTCATGATTCGGGACCATCTGTGCTTTATTTAGGTGTGCCTGAACTATTTCTTGTAAAACTACAGAAAAATTCTACTCCTTCCCCCCCACCCCCCGATTTTATAGGCATCTCTTTAATCAGCTAATAAGATCTATGGTGAAACTATGACTTGCCGGACCAGTTCTCTGTTTACTGAAAAGGTTAAAAAATGATCTAAGAACATTGTTTTGGAAAGGAACCAGTGCTTGCCTCATCTGGAGTGAAAGCAAAAGGAAGAATCCGGAAGTATCAGTTAATGTAGTGAGTGGGTGTATGTGTGTGTGAGGAAGTGCAGGCCTGGGGCAGTTTCTTTTTTTTAACTCCATGGTTTGTAGAAATTTTTAAAAATATTTATTTACTGTATTTTGTCCTAGTTGCAGCATGCAGGCTTCTCTCTAGTTGTGGTTTGGGGGCTCAGTAGTTGCGATGCTTGGCCCTCCAGAGTGCATGGGCTCTTTAGTTTATGGCACACAGGCTTAGTTGCCCCACAACATGCGGCATCTTAGTTCCCTGACCAGGGATTAAACCCTGAATTAGAAGGTGGATTTTTTTTTTTAAAAACCACTGGACCACCAGGGAAATCCCGAGGGAGAAGTTCTTAACTGATCTTAAGGAAAACAAGTGAAGAAAGCTATCAGGCCACTGAATTGGTTTCTGAAAAACTTTCCACGTTTAGTGTCTGTAACAGTGGTAGAAAACCTCTGAGACTGTATGCAAAATATTTCTAAACCAGGTCTATTATCATCTAACTGTTATTCAACCAAATATAATATTTGGAATATCAGCATGTTGTGTCCTATCTCCTATAACTATCTAGAATACTATTCATTTTCCTTGGAGTCCTCAAATCAGAGTTTTTTGTTTTTTCATTAACTTCCCATGGTATGTTGCTTATATACCCATTGTAACATTTTGTGAAAGAAGAATGAAGCAGAACATTTTATGAAGGAAGAATGAAGCATTGTATGTAAATTGTAATTCATGTACAATGTCACCTTTTTAAAGTGTATTGTTGTTTAGTCTTTTAGTCACGTCCGACTCTTTGAGACCTTATGAACTCTAGCCTGCCAGGCTTCTTTGTCTGTGGGATTTCCCAGGCAAGAACACTGGAGTGGGTTGCCACTTCCTTCTCCAGGGGATCTGCTTTACCCAGGGATGGAACTAACTTCTTCTGCATTGCAAACAGATTCTTTACTGCTGAGCCATGGGAGACTTTTAAGTGTATAGTTTGCTGCAAATGCACACTGTAATGTAGCTATTATGACAGTCAGCATACAGAATATTTCCATCATTCCCTCAAGTCCCTTTATAGCCAGTCACCTCTGTCTACCTCAAGATTCCAGCAATAAGTGATCTTCTTTCTGTCTTCACAGATTAAAAAAAATTTTTGTTGTTGTTTAAGTGTCTTAGGAAGGAAGCATCGCATAGATCCTGTATGATTCTGTATATTAAGAGAATGGATCTGTCTCTATAAAATTTTGCCTTGAATGTCTTATAAATAGAATCATACAGTTTATAGTAGTTTTAGTCTTTTTTGTCTGGCTTCTTTTCATCCACGTCATTTCATGGGTCCAGAGTTTAATTTTTATTATTGTGTAGTATTCTATTTTATGGCTCTACTGTAATTATAGTGTTATTTATCTTCATTAAAAACCTTGTCACCTATAGACATATGGTGGCCATTTACCTTATGCTTGGCATGTCATGGGTGCTGGGGGTAAAAGGGCTAATTAAGATACTTCTGATGAGATATTTATATAAGCAGATGAAGTTAATATAATAAGGCTAGGACAGGCTGAGGTATATTCATGAGTATAGAGAAGGGACATTTAGGATAAATTGAGCCTTTCAAGAGAATAAAAATCAGCATAGAAAAGAAAGATGAAAGAATGCAGAACAAAGAGGAATGAGCATGAAGACAGATAATAACATATGAAATGCTAGGAACTTAACTAGAATATTAAGTTTAAAGCCTTGGTGGCAAAGGAGGTTAAGAAAATAAGTAGTAGCTGGAACTTGGGAGACTTTAAATGTCATAGAAGGAGCTTGTTCTTTATTATGTCATGTTAGGGATTCTTTGATGTATTTTAAGATGGGAGAGTTGGTCTGATTTTCATTTTAAGCTATATTTAGTGTGGCAAGTGGAGTATGAAAAACAATTTTAGGTGGTCTTTGCCAGTAATAATGAAGACCTGAATCAGACCAGGAGTCTAAAAGGTAGAGAAATAAGAATCAGAAAAAAATAAGAAAGGAAAAGAACTTGGTTATTGAGTGGTTGTAGATGAAAATGCATAGAGAGACAGAGAGGGTGATTCCCATAATTCCAGAAAGGATGTTGGGATGAATATTTGTGTAACTTTGAAGAAGGGAAATAATTTTAGTTTTGGGCATAATGGATTTGAGGTGCCTACAGTGCTTTCAAGAGCAGATTTTTAGTAGGCATTTGTGTTTATGAACATGACTTAACGTGAAATTAAAGCAGAGGTTAGGAATAATTGACATATAGTGAAATACATGGAAGTGGAAGAGTTAAAATTCTTGGAGAGTAGGGACAAAAATCCTACTTATGTCTGTGTTTTTCACGGTTCACAATACAGAGCCTGAAATGCAGAAGATGCTCCAAAATATTTATTAAGAAGATGAATTTCCAAATTAAATTCTGTCTTATGTCTGCACACTGGAATTCAGGGGATTTAGACCTATAACTAAGGCATGGAATTGCATGACCTATATAAAGGCAGTTGGATAATATTCTGTATCAATGGCAGATAGACCTTTGTGCAATAAACAAATAATAACCTTATAGCTATTTTCTGTTTCTGGGTTGTTGAAGGAAAGAGAGAAGGCCACCTGGAGCTTGGGTTGCACAGATTGCCAACCCATCACTATGTCTACCATTTAGTTCTACCTTGATTAGGCCTGAACTGGGTAAATAAGTGTTTCAGCTTGCATTTTTCCCACATAAACAGATGTCCTTACCCACATATAAATTTAGAAAACTGTGTGGTTTTAAAGAAAAGGAGGCTATTTTTCCAGTTAGGAAAAAGGTTGCTGTTTATCATCACTCTTAAAGACAAGTTTATTTTTCAAAATCTAGGTAAAACCAATCCCAGCTCTTCCAAGAAGCCTTCTCAGATCTTGCCAGTTGGAACTAATATCTACTCACCATTTACTTTTATATTATTTGTTTTGGAAGCTGTGTGATACATTAGAAAGAGCCTGGATTTTGGAGTTAGGTAGTCATGGGTCCTATGGCTTCCCTGGTGGCTCAGACGGTAAAGCGGTCTGATGGTAAAGCCCACAATGAGGGAGACCGGGGTTCAATCCCTGGGTCGGGAAGATCCCCTGGAGAAGGAAATGGCAACCCACTCCAGTATTCTTGCCTGGAAAATTTCATGGACTGAGGAGCCTGGTAGGCTACAGTCCATGGGGTCACAACAGTCAAACATGACTGAGTGACTCTACTTTTTTTCCTTTTAGGTCTTACCTTGGTGTTGATAGTTACTAAACTTCTCTGACTCTCACTCTCCTTAACTGTAAATTATCTATAATGATGCATGTTGGGGTGGGAGGGAGGCCTGTTAAGTAATCATTTCCTTATTTCTAAATTCCAAACCTTGGAAGATACATATGGACAGTTCAGTTCAGTCGCTCAGTCATGTCAGACTCTTTGTGATCCCATGAATCGCAGCACGCCAGGCCTCCCTGCCCATCACCAACTCCCAGAGCTTACTCAAACTCATGTCCATCGAATCTGTGATGCCATCCAGCCATCTCATCATCTGTCGTCCCCTTCTCCTCCTGCCCCCAATCCCTCCCAGCATCAGGGTCTTTTTCAATGAGTCAACTCTTTGCATGAGGTGGCCAAAGTATTGGACAGATGGACTTAAGATGCTAGTTGTACCTTTCTCATTCATTAATCAGTTAAACTTCTTCTTCTGCAAAAGATTGATGAAGAATCTGCTAGTGCAAGTTATATACTTTTCTTTCCTTTGGAGTAGAGTAGAAGTGATAAATATTCCCTTATAAAAATACTTAGTTTTAAATTTACCTTCATGCTAGAAATAGAGCTTCTTGCTTTCTTTAGTGCTCTTTATAGCACTAAGTATAGTACTTTAATATGTAGATTACATTTGATGTTTGTTGAACTGAGTTACAAACAAATCTCATTTGTTTCATTAATATTAGGTATTTAATTTCTCTGCAGAATTTTTATACTTCTTTTACCATATGATCTTTAGACATTGTAGGTCTATACAATTTATTTTCCTCTTTTACTCAAAAATGACTTCTAATTTGAAGTATAAATATACATACAGAAATGTACAAAAATCATAAATATTGAGGAATTATGCTTGAAGATTATGACAAATTGAACACACTTGTGTAGCCATTACCTTGATAAAGCAATAGAACACAACCTGCATCCTAGAATTCCCCTCTGAATTCCCTTCCAGAGGTAGTATTAGCTTCATTGCTAACCCTTATATTAATTTTGTCTGTTTTTGAAGTGTATATGTTTGTGGTCTTATCTGTTCAGGTTATGTAAATGAGATGTATTTACTACCTTTTGTATAAATGTAACATGTTCACTTTTATTTGCTATGTCATTTTCTATGGTATAAGTGTATTACCATTTATATATTGAATCCATTGTTAATTGACGTTTGGATTGTTTCCAATAATCTGCTATTATGGATAAAATTGCAATGAAGATTCTTAAACACTTTTTTGGATATTTATCTTGAGTACATAGGAGGGAGATTGCTGGGACACACTGTAAGTGTGTGTTTAGCTTTAGTAGATAATGAAAGAGTAATTTTTCAAGTGGGTTGTACCGATTTACATTCCCATTGGGATTGTTTGAGAATTCTATCGCTTCATATCATTATCAACACTGGGTAATCTCAGGCTCCTGAGTATTAGCTACTTTGTTGAGTATGTAGTGATAGCTCATTGTGGTTTGGGTTTACATTTACCTGATGACTAATAGCATTAATATTATTTTTATCACAACTTTTTATGCCATGTCATTCTATCATGATGAAATTCTTATTCATGATTTTCATCTGTTTTATTAAATTAAAAATTTTAATTAAAATTTTATTATTAATTTTTTATCTAATTTAGAACCTATTTTCTTTACAGTTAGTACTTTTGGGTGTTCAGTTAATAAATTGTTGCCTATTTTGTCATTAAAATGTATGTGTCTGTTACCTCCTGGAAGTCTCCCCTCCCTCTTTTACATGTACATTTATCTACACTACTCCTAGAATTGATTTTCTGTGTATGGTATGAGATAGGGTCGAGAACATCTTTAAAATTTCCCCTGTTCAGTGGTCACCCTTTGTCATAAATAAATAGTCTATATAAAGAGCTTTGTTTTTGCACTTACAATAATATTCCATTGTTCTTTTGATCTATTCTTGATTACCACAATGTTTTAAAGCTGTAGATTTGCAATGTTTTGATGTCTTGTGGCATAAGTCTTCCAGTTTTTCTTCAAGATCTTGGCTATTCTTAGTCCATGGCGTTTCTATGTAAATTTTAGAGTTATCTTGTCAATTTCTGCAACAACAACAAAAATCCATTGGCATATCTTAAAAATCTTGGGATAATTTTATACTTACAGAAAAATTGCATAGATAATAGAATTCTCATATGCCCCTCATCCATTTTCTCAAAGTAACATCTTATATTACTGTGGTACATTTATCAAAACTAAGAAACTGACAGTGATGTATTACTCTTAGCTGAACTCCAGACTTTATTTGGATTTCACTAGGTTTTTCTATTAATGTCCTCTTCCTTTCTAGGATTCAATTCCATATACAACATTGCGTTTTTTAAAAAAGATATATTTGATGTGGGCCATGTTTAAAATCTTTTGAATTTGTCACAATATTGCTTCTTTTTTTATGTTTTGATTTTTTTTGGTTGCAAGGCATGTGGGATCTTAGCTCCCCAACCAGGGATTGAACCCACACCCCTTGCAGCGGAAGGTGAAGTCTTAAGCACTGGACTGCTAGGAAAATCCCCACATTTAGCTGCATTTAGTTTTCATGGCTGTCTAGTCTCCTCAGATATGGGACAGTTTCTCAGCCTTTATTTTTCATCATGATTTTGGTAGTTGTAAGGAGTACTGATTCTGTAGAATGTTTCTCATCTCAGATATTTTATTATTTTTCTTATGATACTTCTGGAGTTTTGGTCAAGAATACAGCAGATGGACTTCCCTGGTGTTATAGTAGATAGGAATCTGCCTGCCAGTGCAGGGAACATGGGTTCAGCCTCTGGTTTGGGAAGATTTCATGTGCCTTGGAGCAACTAAGCCCATGTACTGCAACTAGTGAGCTGGTATACTGCAACTACTGAAGCCCGCACACCTAGAGCTGGTGCTCTGCAACGAGAAGCCACTGCAATGAGAAGCTCATGCACCACAACTAGAGAAAGCCCTCTCACAGCAATGAAAAACCAAATACAGCCAAAAATAAATAGATAGACAACTTAAAAAAGAATACAACACAGCTGAGTACACTGCTTATCAATTTATATCAGGGAATACATGATACCCACATGAAATTACTGGTGATGTCAACCTTCATCATGGGGTTAAAGTACTGTTTGCCAGATTTGCTCAATTTAAAGCTATATTTTTCTTTTCTTACTCCATTCTTTGGAAGTGAGTCATTAAGACTGGCCTACCCTGGAGGTGGTGATGAGGGGGTGGTATTAACCTGAATCTCGGGTAGGATGCACTATCTTTATATATTATTTGGAATTCTTCATAAGAATGTTTCTTTTCTGTTTACTCAATCATTCATTCATTCTTTCAACCAACCATTCATATCAGTAGGGACTCATGTATATTTATGTTATATTTTCAGTTATAATCCAATACCACTTTGTTTATTTTGTTGCTCAAATTGTCCCAGCTTTTGTTGGTTTTGTTCAGTTGCTCAGTCTTGTCTGACTCTTTGTGATCCCCTGGACTGCAGCACACCAGGCTTCCCTGTCCTTCACTGTCTCCTGGAGTAGGCATAAACTCGTCCATTGAGTCAGCGATGCCATCAAACCATCTCGTCCTGTCACCCCCTCTTCTCCTGCCCTCAATCTTCCATAGCATCAGGGTCTTTTTCCAGTGAGTCAGCCCTTCCCATCAGGTGACCAAAGTATTGGAGCTTCAGCTTCATCATCAGTCCTTCCAATGAATATTCAGGGTTGATTTTCTTTAGGATTGACTGGTTTGATCTCCTTGTAGTCCAAGGGACTCTCAAGAGTCTTCTCTAACACCACAATTCATCTGAATTAAATTCACCCAGTCCAGTCCATTTTAGTTCACTGATTCCTAAAATGTCTGTGTTCATTCTTGTCATCTCCTGTTTGACCACTTCCAATTTACCCTGATTCATGGACCTAACATTCCAGGTTTCTATGCAATGTTGTTCTTTACAGCATTGGACTTTACTTTCACCACCAGACACATCCACAACTGGGCATTGTTTCTGTTTTGGCTCAGCCTCTTCATTCCTTTTGGAGCTATTTCTCCACTCTTCTCCAGTAGCATATTGGGCACCCAATGACCTGGGGAATTCATCTTTAAGTGTCATATCTTTTTGCCTTTTCATACTGTTCATGGGGTTCTCAAGGCAAGAATGCTGAAGTGGCTTGACATTCCCTTCTCCAGTGGACCATAATTTATCAGAACTCTCCACCATGATCCATCTGTCTTGGGTGGCCCTACATTGCATGGCTCATAGTTTCATTGAGTTAGACAAGGCTGTGATCAGTGTGATCAGTTTGGTTAGTTTTCTGTGATTATGCCCTCTGATGGATGAAGATAAGAAGCTTGTGGAAGCTTCCTGGTGGGAGGGACTGGCTGTGGGGAAAACTGGGTCTTGCTCTGTTGGGCAAGGCCATTCTCAGTAAATAGGGAAATTTTTCAGATTGGTTCCTGTATCCATTTGATGTCTCTATAATTTTGTTTTGAAGTATTTCCTTACTTATTGGCACTATAAGATACTCCAGGCCTATCTTTTATATGCCCCACCCTAGACCTAGAATCAGTGATTTCTCCAATGAGCCCTTGTTTCTTCTATTGGACAATGAATCTGGGCATTTGATGTGCTCATTGTTACCATTGCTTCTAGGCTCTCTCAGTGAATAGTACTGTATATAATATATTTATATATGTAGACACACATGCATACACACACATACAAACACAAATATGTGTATTTATGTGGTGTGTATGTACATATATCTATGAATACTAACCCATGCATATACACATTTATAATTGTTCTGTATCTATCCATGTATATACACATATATATAGGCTAAGTATGAGTTTATACTGATATTTCTGACTTATTAAATTCCAAACAACTGAAAATAGATGTTGGCAAGGATGCAGATCAACAGGAACTTTCATTATATGCTAATGGTAATGAAAATAGTTCAACCACTTTGGAAAACATTTGGCAATTTTTATAAAGTTAAACACAGACCCACCATACCACTCAACAATCACACTCTTAGGAATTTACCAAAGTGACTTGAAAATTTATGTCCCAACAAAAGCTGCTGAATGTTTCTAGCAACTTTATTCGTAACTGCTAAAAACTGGAAACATCCAACATGTCCTTTAACAAGGGAACAGATGAACTGTGACACAACCATACGATGAAATAGTATTCAGCTACAGAAATGAATGAGCTACTGATTCACACATTGACAGAAATGAACCTTTAATGCTTTGTATTAAGAGAAAGAAGTTGTACTCAAAAGACCACATAGTATATGATTTTATTCATATGACATTCTGGAAGAGGTAAAACTATAGGAAGTGAAAACAGATTAGTGTTTGCCAGAGCTTAGGAGTAGGGGAATTGTTGACTCCAAAGAAACTCACAGAGGAACTTTATGGTGAAAGAACTATTGGAGAGTGATGGACATGACTATAAGCATTTGTCTAATGTGTGCAAACTAATTCATACATTTGAAAAATTGATGTTTTTATTAAAAATTATAAGGCTATACACAAAAGGAACTGTACATAAACACTGTACTCTAGTTGGTGAATTTCTTTCTTATGGAGATATAATAGTTTATTAGATAAAGCAAACAATTCTACAACTGCTTTTAGGTGTATACTTATTAAACAAGTAAGTAAATAAGTAATAGGTGGTAAGTGCCAGGTTTCTCATCAGGGAAAAATTATAGACAAACTAGCAAGGAAGACTAAAATGAACCTGATAGTACTGGATTAGAGTCAGAAAATCAGTATAAACTTATGTTTAGCTCTATGTACTTGTTCATATTAGTACGAAGCTTTTTGTAATCCTTTATTAATGTCTGTAGGGTATATAGTGATGTCTAAATTTTAGTTTTTAATATATTGGTAAGTCATGATTCCTATCTTTTTTCTTGGATAGTCTTACTAGAGATTAATTAATTTTATTAGACTTTTGAATACACCAACTTTGGCTTTATTGATTCTATTGTATATTTGGTTTATATTATATTGCTATTTTTTATTGTTTTATTTTTTTAAAACTTTTTATTTTATTTTGGAGTGTAGTTTCAAAACTTTTTTTATTGGAGTATAGCAGACTAACACATTGTTGTGATAGTTTCAGGTAGACAGCAAAAGGACTCAGCAATACATATACATGTATCCATTCTCCCCCAAAGGGGAAGGCAATGGCACCCCACTCCAGTACTCTTGCCTGAAGAATCCCACGGACCGAGGAGCCTGGTGGGCTGCAGTCCATGCGGTCGCTAGGAGTTGGACACGACTGAGCGACTTCACTTTCACTTGTCACTTTCATGCATTGGAGAAGGAAATGGCAACCCACGCTAGTGTTCTTGCCTGGAGAATCCCAGGGACGGGGGAGCCTGGTGGGCTGCCGTCTATGGGGTCGCGCAGAGCCGGACACGACTGAAGCGACGCAGCAGCAGCATTCTCCCCTAAACTCCTCTCCTGTCCAGGCTGCAGCGTAACATTGAGCAGAGTTCCCTGTGCCGTGCAATAGGACCTTGTTGGTTACACCTTTTATTTATTAAAAAAAAATCTTTTTTACACCTTAAAAAAAATTCATTCTTTTTTTGGCTACACTTGATCACTGTTTTGTGTGCGCTCTCTCCAGTTGCAGTGAGTGGGGTGCACGGACTTCTCATTGTGGCGGTGTCTCTTGTTGCAGAGTGCGGGCTATGGGACCTGGCGGGCTTTAATAGTTGCAGAACACCGGCTCAGTGGCTGTGGCACACGGGCTTAGTTGCTCCGCAGCAGGTGGAATCTTCCCAGACCAGGGATCAAACCTGTGTCCCCTGCATTGGCAGACAGATTCTTATCCTCTGCCCCACCAGGGAAATCCTGGTTATCTGTTTTAAATATAGCAGTGTGCACATGTTGATCCCAAACTCCCTATCTCTTCCCTCCATCCTTTCCCCCAGTTCTGCATCTGCAGATTCAACCAACCATGAATTGTGTATTACTTACAAGTGAAAAAAATATCTGCATAAAAGTGGACTTGCATAGTTCAAACCCATGTTGTACAAGGATCAACTGGGCATTTGTGTGTATACATATATATTTTTCAACATTTCTGTATTCTAGTATTTATGGTATGTCTCCTAAAGCAGCACAAAGTTTACTTTTTAATGCAATTTTCACTTATATTTAATTGGAGTATTTAGCCTCTATCCAATGATAAAATTACATATAAACTTGTATTTGTGCATGCTAAATTGCTTCAGTTGTGTCCAACTCTATGCGACCCTATGGACTGTAGCCTGCCAGGATCTTTTGTCCATGGGATTCCCCAGGCAAGAATACTGGAGTGGGTTGCCATGCCCTCCCTACCCAGAGATTGAAACTGCATCTCTATGTCTCCTCCATTGGTAGGTAGATTCTTTACCACTAATGCCACCTGGGAAGCTCATATTTATATTTACAATTATGATTTGTTTTCTATTTGTCCCAAGTTTTCTATGCTTCTTTGTTTTTAATCCTTTCTTCTCTTGAATTAAATCTTTTGTATTATTTTATTTCTCCTCTCTGTTGACTGGCTAGTTATATACATATATATATATATATATATATTTTTTTTTTCTTTTTGTCTGATAGTTTCTCTAGAGATTTCAACATAGTCTTGAGCCATTAATGTCCAATATAAATTAGTACTTTTACAATTTCCCAGATAATGTAAGGATCTTAGAACACTTTAATTCCACTTTTCCCCTCACATCTTATATTATTGTTGTCATATATTTTTATTCCATAGGTTTTTAAGCACACAGACATTATTGTCATTTTGTACAGTCAATATTAATTTAGATGTATAATTTAGATCTATATTTCTACCCTTAATATTGTTCTTTATTCCTTCCTGCATTTACATACTATTGTCTTGTTCCTTCTTCCTGAAGTACTTGCTTTAATGATTCTTTTAATATGGATCTAATTTTATTTTCCTAAGAATGTCTTTTTTGTTTTGCTTTTGCTTCTGATAAATACTATTGTTGGAAACAGATTCTAGATTGGCATTTAGAAATTAGTTATTTTCTTTCAGCACTTGTAATATTCATAATTGTCATCTGGATTCTATTGTTTCTGCTCACTAGTCAGCCCTGTCTCTTTAAAATGTTTTATTGAAGCATAGCTGATTTATAATGTGTTAATTTCTGTAGAACAACAAAGTGATTCAGTTATCCATATATATTCTTTTTCATATTCTTATCCACTCTGGTTTATCACAGGATATTGAATATACTTCCTTGTGCTATACAGTAGAACCTTGTTGTTTGGCTATCCTATTTATAATAGTTTAGTCAGATCTCAGTCTTATTTTTTAAAGGAAATATTTCCCTTTTCCACCAACTTGTTACTTCAGAATTCCTTTGCCTTTGGTTTTCAGTAGTTTACTGTTATTCTTAGGTATGTGCAAACTCATGCTCTGTCCTGAAGTCATGTTCAACTCAATGCGACCCCATGGGCTATATAGCCCACCAGGCCCTTCTGTCTGTGGGATTTCCCAGGCAAAAAACTAGAGTGGGGTGCCATTTCCTCCTCTACATTCTTAGGTATAGCTTTCCTCAAACTTGTTCTGATTAGGACTTGTAAGCATTTTGCAATTTTGTGGCTTGATAACTTCTTTCAGTTGTAGCAAAACTTGAGGCTGTTACTTTTTCAAAATTACTTTTGAACTAAATTCTTCTTCTTCTCCCTTTGGGATCCCAAACATTATCTTGGGATATCATATGTCTTTTACATCCCCCCACCTCCTGTATTTTCCATCCTTTTATCTAGCATGCACCTGTCTGAATATTTTCTTTTAACCTTTGGTTTCACTATTAATTTCTTTGTGTCTATTTCTGTTGTTAACTTACATATTACAGTTTTAATTTTAGCTAAAGTATTTATCAGGTTTAGAATTTTTATATGATTTATTAATAAACTCCATCTCTTCATCTAATTTATTCAGCATATTGTGAATAATAAGAGCTATATTAAAATACTTATTTGATAACTTCATATCTTCTCTTCTATGAATCTGTTTCTGTTTTATTTATCTTTGGTTTTGGTTATCTAGTCTTATTTTCTGATATGCCTCGTAATGTTTAATTGACTGTAGGACATCAGATATGAACAATTGTGGAGATAAATTGAGCCTTTGGATGCTGCTTTCTGCATCACTGGAGAATTTAGTTTTGCATCTGTCAGGCTGTGAGGGTCAATCACCTTAATCCAATCAAGGATTGAGTTAATTCAAGTCTGGGATTCACTCTTTGCAAGCACTGATTTAATTTTGGTTTCTCTCTGTTCTTAAGGTAAAAGGCTTCTGTGTCTGCATAGCTTAATATGGACTTTTCCTTTTGAACTCCAACTTTTGTCTCTCAGTCATAAAACTATGAGGAATTTGCTCAGATTTTTAGCCTCATTTGTTGCCACTTGATTTATTTATTTTATTTTCGGCTATGCTGGGTCTTTGTTGCTCTTCACCGGCTCCTCCTGTTGCAGAGCACAGGCTCTAGGCATGTGGTTTCAGGAGCTGTGGCTCATGGGCGCTCACTAGTTGCAGCCACCTGGCTCTAGAGTGCAGGCTCAGTAGTTGTGGTACCTGGGGTTAGTTGCTCTGTGGCATGTGGGATTGGGATAGAACTGGTGCCCCTTGCGTTGCAAAGTGGATTCTTAACCACTGAAACCACCAGGGAAGCCCCAAGTTGCCACTTTTTGCTCAGTTTCCTGATACCAAAGTCATCACCAGGGAACCCCCCCAAAATGATTTAAGGGCAAAAGCAGTACCAAATGTTGTTGTTGCCTCCCTAAGTTTCTGTTCTTTTTGGGATCTTGACCCCTTGGCCCTCATGGCTTTGGAAACCTCTTGTGTCTTCAAAAAAATAATATCTGTATATATGCATATATACATAATTCGGCTTTTCTTGCTTTTCATCATGAGTGGTCTGCAACACAGTTGTCCATTAATATGGAAAGAAATTATTATCTATGTGATTCTTATACATCATGTGTATCTGTAAGATGGGTGTAATAATGCTAGAGATTATTGTGAGACTCAAATTAGATCATCATGGGAAAGCACTGAGCAAACTGAGAAACTCTATGCAAATATCATGTATTATTATTACCCTAGTATAGAACATGATCTCTTTGAAACCAGCAGTATGGCAGAGAAGGATTAATAATTTCTTATTTGTTATTTTTAAAAATACGGATTTTCTTAATGGACTTGGGTCAATATAGTAAAGGTGCTACCCAGTGTAGAAGTTGGATGGTGTAGAGGTAGGGGACCCTATGCCTGGTAAAACTGAGCTATGTATTCCCCCATGGAAACCCAAAGGTAGAGGTCATGCCTCAAGAGGACCTTAGTCCCCCATATCAAATCCCAGCAGGGACAATGAGAAGCAGGTCACTAGCATGTGTAATAAAGTCAGAAGCTGGGGCAATCAAGGATAGAAAGGAAGGAAGTGGGCGAGTGACATAGATAATGAGCAATGAGAGGTACTAGAGTGTATCTGGTACATTTCATCAGATGTGGTTTTGAGGCTAAACAAAATTCTATGGGATCTGTAATTTGCAACCTGTTGTAATTTTATGGGCTTTTAATTTTACATCTCCTCAAGGTGTCTACTAGAAATATTTCTTTTATGCTGTTTTCTTATACCCAAATTAGAGATTGGGGTGTATGACAGCAATATTACACCCTATTGAAATGCACTGAATATTATTATGCATGTGTCTGAATATTGGTGGTGTGCTGTAGTAAAGATGTGGGTATGAAAAGGAAGATATGTGAAAATGAACAGAAGGACAATATGCCAGTTTGAAATGGTCTATCAGTTTAATTAAAAAAAATCAACATGATGTACTTTCTGCTTAATATTGGAAATATCTTGTTTTCATTATGATAGTTACCGTTAACTATTGGTTTGTTGTTTTTGAATCCATAGAATCTGTTAATGGTGGTGGTGGTTGCTATTGTTCAGTCATTGAGTTGTGTCCAAATCTTTGTGACCCCATGAACTGCAGCACGTCTTGCCTGTCCTTCACTCTTGCCTGGAGTTTGCTCAAACTCATGTTCATTGAGTCAGTGATACTATCCAGCCATCTCATCTTATGTTGCCCCCTTTTCCTCTTGAGCTCAATCTTTCCCAGCATCAGCATCTTTTCCAGTCAGTTGGCTGTTTGCATCAGGTGGCCAAAGTATTCATCTTCAGCATCAGTCCTTCCAATGGATATTCAGGGTTCATTTCCTTTAGGATTGACTGGTTTGATCTTGCTGTCCAAGGAGCTCTCAAGAGTCTTCTCCAGTACCACAATTTGAAGGCATCAGTTCTTCCATGCTCAGCTTTCTTTATGGTCCAACTCTCACATCCATACATAACTACTGGAAAAACCATAGCTTTGACTAGATGGAACTTTGTCAGCAAAGTGATGTCTCTGCTTTTTAATATGCTGTCTAGGTTTGTCACAGCTTTTCTTCCAAGGAGCAAGTGTCTTTTAATTTCGTGGCTGTAGTCACCGTCCACAGTGATTTTGGAGCCCAAGAAAATGAAATTTGACACTGTTTTCACTTTTTTCCCCATCTATTTGTCATCAAGTGATGGGACCAGATGCCATGATCTTAGTTTTTTGAATGTTGAGTTTTAAGCCAGCTTTTTAAATTTTCCTCTTTCACCTTCATCAAGAGGCTCTTTCATTCCTCTTCACTTTCTGCAACTACAGTGGTGTCATCTACATATCTGAGGTTGTTGATATTTCTCTCGGCAATCTAGATTCCAGCTTGTGAGTCATCCAGCCTAGCATTTCGTATGATGTACTCTGCATATAAGTTAAATAAGCAGGGTGACAACATACTTGACATACTGCTTTCCCAATTTTTAACCAGTCTGTTGTTCCATGTCCAGTTCTAACTATTGCTTCTGGACCTCCATACAGGTTTCTCAGGAGGCAGGTAAGGTGGTCTGGTATTCCCATCTCTTGAAGAATATTCCACAGTTTGCTGTGATCCACACAGTCAAAAGCTTTAGCATAGTCATTGAGTCAGAAGTAAATATTTTTTGGAATTCTCTTGCTTTTTCTATGATCTTGTTGACGTTGATGGTAGTGGAATGCTATTTTGAATAGAAATCGAAGATGGGTGCTACCAGTATATCCCTTCCTCTCAGACCTGCTTGTCAAGGATTTCAGTGAGGAGGGGCACTGACCTCTGACTCACTCACTCTGTTATTCCTTTCTCACCCGTCTTGCTCAGGGATTTCACTGTGGGCAACCCTCCACTTACTCTTCCTCCCTTCTTCCCTACTCCCTACTAGTCCTAACTCCTCTCTGAGCTCAAGCTTCTCATTAGAAGTTTTCAAAGACAAAAGTTTGGGAATTAGCATTCTTTTCATGCCAAGCACCATATCTCATAAAGTAAAAAGACATTTCCAAATAAATCTTACCTATTTTTAAAAGCAGATCTTATAAATAGCTATAAAGAACATGGTGTATTAGCCTAGATTAAGTTAATATATGTTCTTAAGTAAAGAGTTACATGAAAGGTTCAAGTCAGTTATTCAGAGTTATAAAGCCCACCTCAAATGATGAATAAGAGAACTGTCAACAATAATACAAAAAGCAAATAGTGATTTAGAGTAAGTACGGGAGGTAGGTCCTAGTGTAAGTGTGTTGTTTTTCATAAAAGAGAAAAAATAGATGGAGTTTTGTAATCCAAGGAGTAGAGATTAAAGCATTTTATCTAATGTAATAATGGAGGCTCCCTAGAAGAACTAAGGCTAGAAACCACTGAGTGGTTTTCTTAGAGAAGTGGGGCTGGGAGTGCTAAGGGGAGAGAGACTTTTTCTTTTAACTGATACAATTCTGTACTCTGACTTTTTAATTTATTGTGTAAAGTCTTTCTTTTATTATAAAAAAACAGTTTAAAGTAAGTGGATATAAACACATGTACATAGCATAAAGATATCAATTATAATGACAGGAATGAATATTTAAGAAATTAAAAGTACTAAAGATGTGAAAGTGAAGACATTCATAATTTCTTCAGTTAAAGAGGAAATCAAAACTAAATGTATAGTACTCTTCAGAAGTGACAAACCTATCTTTGCATAGAGTAGGTGTACTGTGCCGTTACTGGTTATGTTACTCCATAAATAGCTATTCACCTGTTATGGGCATTTGAATTGCTTTTAGTTTGGGGCTAATACAAACATCTTATTCATTTACTTATGTAAATGTCCTCACCTACATAAAATATGATTTTCATTCTACTTGAAGGACTTTAACATTTCTTATGATGTGCATTTGCATGTGTGCTAAGTAGCTTCAGTTGTGTCCAACTCTTTGCAACCTCGTGAACCATAGCTCACTAGTTTCCTCTGTCCACAGGATTCTCTGGGGAAGAATGCTGGGGTGGATTGCCATGCCCTCCCCAGGGGAACTTCCTGACCCAGGGATTGAACCTGGTTCTCTTATGTCTCTCCTGCATTGGCAGGTGCGTTCTTTACCACTAGTGCCACGGGGGAAACCCCATGATAGGGATTTACTAGTCATCAAACCCATTTTTCAAGCTTTTGTATGTCTGACAGAGACATTATTTAATCTTCATGTTTGAAAGATATCTTTACAAGATACACAATGCTAGGTTGGCAGTTGCTTGCTCTTAGTTCTTTCAAGGTATTTATCAACTGTTTTATTGTTTGCATTGTTGCCAATGAGAAATCTGGACTCCTTATCTAGGTCCCTCTGTGTATTAAATGTCTTTTTTTTTCTCTGACCACTTTTAAGGTGTTCTGTTTATCACAGTTTTGGGTAAATACACGACTGAGCGACTTCACTTTCACTTTTCACTCTCATGCATTGGAGAAGGAAATGGCAACCCACTCCAGTGTTCTTGCCTGGAGAATCCCAGAGAAGGCGGAGCCTGGTGGGCTGCAGTCTTTGGGGTCTCACAGAGTTGGACATGACTGAAGCGACTTAGCAGCAGCAACAGCAAGTATGACCAGAGCACTGTTTAATCTAGGACTAGATGTTTCTCACAGCTGATGCAGTCCCTTCTGAGTACTCAGTCCCTTCTGAGTACTCAATCACCTGCAAAAATAAGGTTTTTCAGCCTGACTAATGGGAACAGACACTTTGTCTTGCCCTGGGTGGTGCTGGGTACTGTTTCCTCTAATCCTTTGGGTAGTACTTTCCCTGGCCTCAAGTTTTTTTTCCTTCCCATGAATTTGCCCTGATTAGTATGTTACTGACTCAAAGTGACCTCTGGAGATCTCTGGAGTTCCTTCCTGTACAACTCTCTTCTCTCCAGGACTCTATTCACCTTGGTCTCTGTGGACTATGTATTTTGTTTCCTCAACTCAGATAGTCCACCAGCCTCTGCTTAGTGTTATGCATTTTTCTGTTCCACTTCTTGAAATCTTTCTCAGGGAAGTAAGTTGGTGCAATTACAGTGCTCACCTCTTTTGTTTTCCATCTCTGCCCCAATGTCCAGTGCTATTTCAGTTTTTTTTATTATTATTTTAGGCAAGAGGGTGTATCTAGTTCTTTTTAATTCATTTTGGTCAGAAGTGGAAGATAATAAATTCATTTTAAAGTGTTAATTTTAGAAAATAGTTCAAGAAAGGTGTCCTGAAATAATAAGGTAGCAAAAGAAGTATGTGATCTTGCAACTGGATACTAAATTATTCTAGACTGGATCTACTGTTAGATATTTACTTTTATGAAGATAGAGACTTCATGTAATTTTCAAGCTTTCTCCAAAATGATCTGTAACAACTGGAATAACTGTTGAAGTTTGAGCAATACATCTGTGTATTATTTGAGTATACTAAATGTAAAAACATATGACAACTTACATAAGGATCAAAACATCTAGATTAAAAAATGAAGCCTAATTATGTTCCAGGCATTTTGTTTTAAAGCATCAATCACTTTTAGAAGTATTTCTTTTATAATTTCCTTTAACACATTGTCTTTGATTTATAAAATTTGCTGATAATACTAGAAATGCAATTTGACACTGGAAATGCACATTTATTAATTTGACATCACTTTAGGGTATTTCAGGACATTTTTAATATATATGAAATGGAAAATGGTATGAGGCACGCCCTATAGCTTGTTAAGTGTATAAACTGTGAACTGAGTTTTGATCTTTAATAATGGGCTATTTGAATTTGGGGCTTCCCTGGTGGCTCAGTTGGTAAAGAATCTGCCTGCAATGTAGGAACCTGGTTTCGATCACTGGGTTGGGAAGATCTCTTGGAGAGGGGAAGGGCTACCCATTGCTGTATTCTGGCCTGGAGAATCCCCATGGGTTGTATAGTCCATGGGGTCACAAAGAATTGGACACGACTGAGCAACTTTCACTTTTATTTGAATTTAGTTGCAAAATTTACATGTTTTTTTGTTTCATACATTTTGTGCAAAATGTATGGATAAGCTTGTGATCAATAAGATATCAATTAAAGTGATAAATTATACATCAATAATTATAAAGTAATTTCAGTTTGAAATCAGCTTGGCTTGAAACATTTCTGAGTACATATAAAGTGTTTAGAATGGGTTCTGGAATGTAATGAGTTCAATAGAGGGTAAAAATTAAATGATTTCCTCCTGCTTGATTATGTTTTGAGATGCGTATGTTGAAGTGTAACTACAGTGATGACATAATGATACTGCTTCTATAAGTTACTGGCTCCTTGCATTCATTTACCACCAATCAGTGTTTGACTGCAGATGAGACCAGGGTGAGTCACATGTCACTGTGGAGGCTTCTTGTCTCTTTCACTCCTTGTGGATAGTTCTTCATTTTAATTCCTGTTCCTGTGGGAGAGCTTTCACTCCCAACTGACGCTGAGTGAGGAAGAATATTCGGGTCTCCTGAACGGCAGGCAGGTTCTTTACCATTTGAGCCATGAGGGAAGCCCCAGGGGAAAATGAGGAGGTTGGATTCACATATACATTGGAGAAGGAAATGGCTACCCACTCCAGTATTCTTGCCTGGGAAATACCATGGACAGAAGAGACTGGTGGACTGTAGTCGATGGGGTTTCAGAGTTGGACATGACTGAGCAACTAACACTTTCACTTTTACTAGTATATATAATAAAAAATAGATAACCAACAAGGACCTACTGTATAGGACAGGAAACTATGCTCAATATTATGTCATAACCAATAAGGGAAAAGAATATGAAAAAAAGATATATATGTATGTATAACTGAATCACTTTACTGTATACTTGAAACTAACACAATATTGCAAATCAACTATATTTTAATTAAAAAACCCCCCAAACCAAAAAAAAAAAAAAACCCACCCCAAACCCAATCAGTCATCATGAATGTATTTGATTAAGTTAGAGTATTTACAGAAATTATTTAAAGGATAGGAAGCCCAGTGGTAAAGAATCTTCTTGCCAGTGCAGGAGAAGCAAAAGACTAGGGTTCCATCCCTGGATTAGGAAGATCCCCTGGAGAAGGAAATGATAACCCACTCCAACACTCTTGCTTGCAAAAGTCCATGGACAGAGGAGCCTGGATGACTACAGTCCATGGGGTCGGACATAACTGAGCACACACACACATCTACAAGTGATATAAATGGAGACAAAACTGTTACACCAAAGAGCTTATAATTTAACCACAGAGAAAACATGTACATCCACGAAATAATCAGATAATGATATTAGGATAATATGCAATTAGTTGTTGAGCTGAGTAGCTTAAGTTATAAATACCCTGGAGTAGAAAGAAGGAAGTTATTCCTGTGAATAGAGTTAGAGACGATTTTCAATTTTAAAGGACTCCTCAGAAAGGAGTTTTAATTTGTTTTGGTAACCATTTTTGCAAGAGAATAACCATAAAAATTTTCTTATTAACAGAGGTAATTTATTGTTTCACAACAATTTATTGTTTCACAACAATTTATTGTTGTGAAAGTTAAAGTTGTTCAGTCATGTCCAACTCTTTGTGACCCCATGGACTATACAGTCCATGGAATTCTCTAGGCCAGAATACTGGAGTGGGTAGCCTTTCCATTCTCCAGGGGATCTTCCCAACCCAGGGATAGAACCCAGATCTCCTGCATTGCAGGCAGATTCTTTACCAGCTGAGCCGCAAGGGAAGCCCATTTATTGCTGTAGTTCATATAAATTTCTCTTGGTGAGGCTTCAGTATGAATAGAGGAAGGGCATCTCTTAATAAAAGAACAGCATTGCTATTAGAACATCTTCAGGAAAAGATCATTGTAATTCTCTCTTGTTACCAGAGGGCTTTACAAAATCTGTAGATCTGCACACAGACAACATACAGATTTGCAATTCAGTGATAGCATTTGAAATGTGAGATGACTTCAGAGAACAGCTGGGAAAACTCGAAGAGTAATGATAAGAAATAAGTAAAAGACAAGGTGGAATCTAACAAAGGCAATTTGGTGAAAGTATCAGAAAGAAAAGAATTAATAGGACATGTGTATTTAAGTAATAGAAGAAGATAGAGAAAAAGACATACATGAAACAGGTCCATGGGATAAGTGGATGGCTGAGATTAACATATGGACACCAGACAGCAGGATGGATCAGAAGAGAGGAACAGCCACCTGGGATATATATAGCAGCAGATAAGAAGGAATGGAAATACTGGATGGGGGATTTGCTTCCTCTTTTGGGAAGACCAGGGGAGAAAAAAAAAGGACTACCACATTAAACAATTTAAAAATTATGTACTTCCCCCTTTCTCAAAAGGGTTATGTAATTTGTAAATACTAAAGCACACCTTTAAAAAAAATACTGGCATCACTCTCCATGTTATTTTTAAGCACCTTTTCATTCATTAGGCACAATTAAGCTATTAAGTCCTCTGTTTTAACTATGCAGAGCCCAGTTCTTACAGCTAGGAGTTTACCGAGGTTTAGAGACATTATGAACAATTCTGAACTTGCACAAAATATAATTGGCCAATTTGGAGACATTGTTTTGCACAGTATTATATGTCTCATACATTTTTCATATAGAGGCAATGCATTTTACAAGACACACAATAAGCATATGGAAGTACGTGCCTTCTCAGGAGGCTAAGAAGAACAGTAGAGGGGATGGGCGACCAGGACCTGAGCGGAGCCTTGGGACAAGATTTGTGAGCTCGGAAACTTGACAAGCTTGGAAAAGACTATTCTAGGCAAGCTTTCTAAGGTACTTACGATGCTAATTATATCTGGTGCCTTCCATTTTTTCCTTGCTGTAATTTCTTTACTGGTTTTAATTAAGTGCTTTTAATGTCTGTTAGGAAGGTGGAGGAACCAGGAGGGTGAGAATTTGCTCAACCAGACAAGTTTTGCCTTGCCCGCACTCATTTTTTGCCCCATCCAACCTGCGCCTCTGTTAATCTTTCATATGATTACCTACATTTCTACTAATTGACGGCTTTTAAAATTCGTTTATTTTGCTAATTCTACAAATTAAGGTTCTACTTAAATTGAGGTTCTTAAATCCCAATCAATATCCTCTTTTGACTTTGTATTAGAGTAAATGGGTAATACTCTTGTTGATTGACGTGACGATATCCAACATTACTGATGAAGCTTGAAAGTGTTTTTGTAAAGAATTCCTACGAAGTGCTGAACTGTGGTACAAAAGGCCTCGTGGAGGATAAGCTTCTATTTGTATAGACAGACTTGGATCTGGGATGCAGAAGGAGGACATGGCTCCATCCAGTTATCTTGGCTGAGTCACCACTTCCTGACCACAGTGTTTGGTACGAGCACCCTTGTAATTACTTGAGAAGTGCATCTGAAAATTTAAAGCTGAACATACACATTATAGCATTTAATATGTACAGGCCACTTATCTTTAAAAAGAAGGAAGTTTTTAATTTTTGTCTTTGCACAATCACCCAATATATCTTGGCTACCTACTGCATGAAAAGCAGTAGAATTGAATGTAGAAATGGATGGAATGAGACCACCTCAAGAAGCTGACATTCTAATAGGGAAGAGAGATCATGTATAGAAATAACCATCTGAGACATTTATTCATTTATTTTTCATTAAGCTTTTATTAGCTGATTATTCTGTGTTAGGAAATATGCTAGGGGATAAAAATATGAAGATGAGAACACAGTATTTGTTCCCAAAAGATTGGGTAACTGGGACAGGGCACAGATATGTAGATGAACAATTGGAACAATGGGTAATTGCTATTATATATTTATATAAAGAAGTGCTAAACTCTGCAAAGAAGAGTCAGTCACGGCACCCTGAAAATAAAGAGACCCTTCTCAGGGTGGTTTGGGTCTCTTCATTTTCGCAAATAATTTCATTTCCTTTTCTGCTACAGCAAGTTTGAGTTGGATTTCTATAATTTACAGTCAAAATGATGCTGTAAAATTTTGAGCCAGACAGAGCCTGGTGAGTGTATCATTGCAACAGTGCTTGGAGAGATACCAAGGAGCCATGGCAGGATACATATTTTGTCTTTTAACCAGAAAGATGACTTCATTTACATTTAAATTACCTTCTTGTACATATACAATCTTCTTCCTTATTTTTTTATTTGAATTTATTTCTAGTATTTTATTCTGTGTGTGGTTATTTTTTTATTTGTGGTGGTTTTTTTCCCTCTCCTCTTTTGCTATTTTTTACTGGATGTATTGCATTTTCATCACTACCTGGTTTCTCTTTACTTATCTGGAAATTAAACATTCTATTTCTGTTCTTTTTGTAGCTAGCATTAAATTTTTTAACATCAAGTGTTAAGTAAAAAACTATTCTGTATCTCAACCCTTCTCTCCAATATAGGTACTTTATAATTAGTCATTATTTCCTTTTAGATTCCAAATAATTGTTTGGTGTTGTTTTTACCCCTCTCCCATTAGTATTATTAATAATATTACTATTATTATAATAACAACCCATGCTTGTGTAAGTTTGCTAAAGGCTTATAGATTTTTGTTGCTTGGTAATTTATCTTTAACTTATCATTTTCTTTTGGGCTTATTTTATTTATTTTAAAATACGTATATTCTTTGCCAGCTATTTCAGGTATCCGGTTCATAAAGATCACTAGTCTTCATCTGGAAAAATCTTTATTTTGACCTCACATTTGAAAGTTTAGTTTGTACAACATTTGGGATGGCAGTTGTGCTGGATATCATCCTTTTGTCTAAGCAGACTCACTCTCCACTATTCTACATCATTCTCACTGATCAGGAAGCTGAGCTATATAAACTGAATCAGTTTCTCTGACTTCAAATTGGTTAAAGTATTCTCTAGCTTAGCTAGAAGAATATAGACAAGACTCAGTCAGAAATAAATATCCAGACTAAATGACACAGAAGATGGTGTTAGAGATCTGGAAAATAGAATAATGGAAATTATCCAATCAGGACAGCAGACAGAAACACAAATAACAAAAATAAAGCAATATATGGGATCTATGGGATAACATAAGACAGGACAACATTCATGTTATAGGAGAAGCCAAAGGAGAAGAGTGAAAGAATGGGATAAAAATGTATTTGAAGAAGTTATGGCTGAAAAGTTCCCACACTTAAATAAGGAAACAGATATCCAGGTAAAGGAAGCAGATAGGGTCCCAAACAAGATAAATAGGAAAGACCTCACACCAAGATATATCATAATTAAATTGACCAAGGTTAAAGCTAAAGAGAGAATTCTAAAGGTAGAAAAGATAAAAAACAAACAAACAAACAAACAAAAAAAACAGAGTCATATACAAGGGAATCCTCATAAGGCTGCCAACTGATTTCTCTGCAGAATCCTTGCAAGCAAGAAGGGAGTGGCATGATATATTCAAAGTCCTAAAAGGGAAAGAATTGCAACCTAGGATACTCTATCCAGCACAATCATTTAGAATAGAATTTCTCAGAGAAGCAAAACTAAAAGAAGTCAGCAGTAGTAAACTTACACTAAAAGAAATGTTGAAGGGTCTTATGTAAGTGGAAAGGAAGTAAGAATCTATAGGAAAGAGAAACTCCCAATAAAAACAGATAATGTATAATAAGGGTTGTGTGTGTGTGTGTGTGTGTGTGTGTGTGTGTGTTAGTCGCTCAGTTGTGTTCACTTTTTGTGATCCCATGGACTGTAGCCCATCAGGCTCCTCTGTCCATGGAATTCTTTAGGCAAGAATACTGAGTGGGTAGCCATTCCCTTCTCCAGGGGATCTTCCCCACCCAGGAATTGAGTCTGGGGCCCCTGCATTGTAGGTGGATTCTCTACCATCTGAGCCACCAGGGAAATCCACAGTAAGGGTTGAAGACCACTTAAATAAGCCAATACATAGATTAAAAGATAAAAAGTGTAAAAGCAGCTGTAACTGCAATAACTAGTAAAAGGATAAGCATGCAGATGTAAAATATGACATCAAAAACACAAAATGTGGAGGAGGGGAGTAAAAAAATGTGAATATTTTAGAATGTTTTTGAACTAAATGACTATCAATTTAAAGAAAGTAGATAAAACTATGGATCAACCTACATGAACCCATCCTTCTCAAACTATTCAAAAAAACTGAAGAGGGAGTACTCCCAAATTTATTTAACAAGACCATCATTACTCTGATACCAGAAATAGGCAAAGAGACTACCAGAAATGAAATAAAAGGCCAATATTTTTGATAAATAAGCAGTAGATGCAAAAATCCTCAATAAAATATTAGCAAACTAAATCCAACAATATGTAGAAAGGATCATACACCACTAAGTTGGACTTACTCCAGGGTCACAGGAATGTTTCAACATACTCAAATCAATGTAATGCTGATCCACCACTTTAACAAAAGGAAAGATAAAAATCATAGTCATCTCATGGTAGTTCTATTTTTAGTTTTTGAAAGACCTCCATACTGTTTTCTACAGTGGCTGCATCAATTTACATTCCCACCAGCAGTGAATGAAGGTTCCCTTTCCTTCCACATCCTTGCCAACATTTGTTATTTGTATTCTTTTTGATGACAGCCATTCTGATAGGTGTGAGGTGATATCCACTGTGGTTTTGATTTGTATTTCTCTGATGATTAGCAATGTTGGACATAGTTTCATGTGTCTGTTGGCCATCTGTATTTTTCTTTGGAAAAATGTCTATTCAGTTCTTCTGCCCATTTTAAAATCAGGTTCTTTGTTTTCTGATGTTGAGTTACTTGAACTATTTATAGATGTTGGATATTAATCCCTTATAGGCTGTATCATTTGAAAATATCTTTTTTTCCCATTCACTAGGTTGTCTTTTCATTTTGTTGATAGTTTCCTTTGCTGTGCAAAAGCTTTAATTAGGTCTCATTTGTTTATTTTTGCTTTTATTTTCTTTACTTTAGGAGACACTCAAAAAATATATTGCTGTAGTTTATGTAAGAGTGTTTTGCCTATGTTTTCCTCAAGGAGCTTTATGGTTTCCAACCTTACATTTATGTCTGCAATCCAGTTGAGTTTATTTTTGTATATGGTGTTACATATACGTATATTCTAATTTCATTCTTTGTTTACATGTAGTGGTTCAGTTTTCCTAGCATCACTTATTAAAGAGACTGTCTTTTCTCTGTTATATATTCTTGCCTTCTTTGTCATAGATTAATTGACTATAAGTGTGTGGGTTTATTTTTGGACTCTATCTTGTTCCATTGATCTATGTGTCTGTTTTTGTGCCAATACCATACTATTTTGATTACTGTAGCTTTGTAGTATAGTCTGAAGTCAGACTGTGTGCTTTCCCAAGTCTGTTCTTCTTTCTCAAGATTGTTTTGACTATTTGTAAATCTTTTGTGTTTCCATACAAATTTTAAAATTATCTGTCTTAGTCTTGTGAAAAATGCCTTTGGTATTTTGATAAGGATTGTATTGAATCTGTAAATTGCCTTGGGTGATATGGTCATTTTAACAATATTGATTCTTCCAATCCAAGAACATAGTGTATCTTTCCATCTGTTTATGTTGTCTTTAATTTTTTTCATCTGATAGTTTTCAGAGTACAGGTTTTAACCTCCTGAGGAAGATTTATTCCTAGTTATTTAATTCTTTTTGATGTGGTGGTAAACGGAATTGTTTTTTTAACTTTTCTTTCTGATACTTTGTTGTTAGTGTATAGAAATGCAACAGACTTTATATATTAATTTTGTATCCTACAATTTACTGAATTCATTGATAAGCTGTAGTAGTTTTCTGGTGGTGTCTTTAGGATTTCTAATGCAAAATATCTTGTCCTCTGCAAACAGTGACAGTTTTACTTCTTTCCTATTTGTATTCCTGTTATTTCTTTCCCTCTGATTACAGTGGCTAGGACTTCCAAACCTATGTTGAATAAAAGTGGCAAGAGGAAGGAGGTTTCCTCCGAATGCAATCAATTTGAGAATCTAGGCCCTACCTATCAAGCTGTAATACTGTTTTGTTTCAGCCAAAGGGATGACAGAGCTGTTTCTTTTATACAGGATAAGACCCCAGAGCCAACTACCTCTGAACAGCTGAAGAAACAGTGTAGTTCTTATGCAAACTAAAAGCTGCTTTCTTCTGTACCTAAACAATAGCTCTCTCCTCTATCATCCTTAGGGCTTCCTAGATGGTGCTAGTGGTAAAGAACCTGCCTGCCAATGTAGCAAACATAAGAGATGTGTGTTCGATCCCTGGATTGGGAAGATCCTCTGGAGGAAGACATGACAATCCACTCCAGTATTCTTGCCTGGCGAATATCAAGGACAGAGTAATCTAGTGGACTATGGTCCATAGGGTCGCAGAGATTCAGACACAACTGAAGCAATGCATATTCACTCATTCTACCATCATTTGCCTTGTGAATTCTAGCTGCTTGGGCCTCTGTGGACAATCAACTCTGTCTCCTCAACTCAGGGGAGCTCTGGGACTCAGCCTGGTTCCCTCCCTTGCCCCTGTACTGCAACCCGGAAAGGCTCCCAAGGCAGCAATTTGGGACAATCACAGGGTCTCTTCTCACAAATCACTCCCATGTGTTGCCTGATACCCCATGCCTTAAGAATCAAACTTTTTATTTTTTAAACTTATTTGGCCTGTTATTTTAGTAATATTTCCATCAATGTTGCATCTCTTTCCTTCCTACCTTGATGCTTGTAATTTATGAGGAATCTATGTAGTTGGCATTTGAATAACATCAGTATACTTTAGTTCCACTTTTTTATTTGACTCTAAGTTGACACTATTTTCCCTTAGTCAAACAATTTTAATCAAGTTAATAGTAAGCAGTTGAAGTGCAATTACATGAAAAGTCCTATATTTTATGTGTTTAAATTGTTTTTCACTCTCTTTACTTGTAAGGTGTTGAAGCAGGAGCCCGCTCCTGACTCTTCTTTCTGGTAGAGTGAACTACACACTGTTTTGGCATGTCAGTTTGATGCTTTTATTGTTTTTCCAAATAAACTCACCAGTAGCCATGTTCTTATCGTGGGAGGGTCACTGGTTGTACCGGGAAGCCAAGGAAGCCATGCTGGTGGCCCTGTTCTTCTAGTCACATCCCGAGATGTGGTTTTGCCATTTATTTCAATAATGTGTATGACCCCACAGTGATGGCCAAAAAACTGTTTACTGTCTTCAGAGTATTTATTTCCATATTTGTCTTCCCCTCTATGTACCAATCCTCACATCATTTGCCCTGAGGAAAATTCATACATTGCTGCTGAGGTCGCCATGGCCTCTGATTTGCTGTAGCCTGCGTTTAGGACTCACAGGAACTCTCCGTCATGTCTTATGGGGCCAGCCTCCTGGGTACACCACACAAAAACCCATGCGGGAGAAGCCACCAGGTCATGTCTTCTTTGGTAAGAATTAGAAGTTGATTTTATGCATGTAAAACTAATTCTTTTCATTGTCAAAATAAAAATTTAATTTAGGAAACACATTAGGGTGAACTTACAAATGTATATTTTATAGCCAAATTCTAAAACTTAGAATGAGCAGAGCAGGGAAGCAGAACCTTCTGGAAAATGAAGCACATTTTGACAAAGCACATTCTGACAATGCTTATTCCTTCGGACTATGTTTACTTTACAAAATAGCATTCGAACAGCAGATACTTCGGTTTTAATGAAGTCTCAAGTGGGACAAGCCTGACTTGGGTTTCAGTTCAGTTCAGTTCAGTCACTCAGTCATGTCCAACTCCTTGTGACCCCATGGACTGCAGCACTCCAGGCCTCCCTGTCCATCACTAACTCCTGGAGCCTACTCAAACTCATGCCCATCGTGTCGGTGATGCCATCCAACCATCTCATCCTCTGTTGTCCCCTTCTCCTCCCGCCTTCAATCTTTCTCAGCATCAGGGTCTTTTCCAATGAGTCAGTTCTTGGCATCAGGTAGCCAAAGTATTGGGGTTTTACCTTCAGCAGATTTAATTAGATGAAAAAAACTGCTGAAAATTAATAGAGTTTGGAATTTTTGAAATACACTGTCCTGGGCTACTGGTAATTTTAATGACAATTGTTTTTCAGTTGAAGAACCAAACGTTTGTATGAAATAAACCATTAGAACTGAGGGAAAAAATCAAGAACACAGAGATACCATGAGGATCAGGAAATTGTTTTATATCTTCAGGTTTGGCAAAATGTCTTATAGATTATTAGACTCAAATACTTATGAAATAAAGAATGAATGGAAGAATGAAGTCTGATTCCTTGAAGGCAGGGACTGTGTTTGTCTTGTTCACTGTTAAATTTACAATAGTTAGTTTTGGGTCTGGCACATTGTACTCAATAAACATTTTATTGATTGAGTTAATGAGTCAATTAAAATTACATGGCCTACAGCTTTTATCATTATGTGCAAATTTGAAAATATATTTTCAATTTTGGAAATTTCCTTGTATAATTGAGAAGTTATACTAAAAATAAAAAAAAAATGGGAGACAATCTGAGGCAATGATATACTGGTTAGAAGAATTTACATATCTCTTCCAGTCTAGTGATGAAAGAATTTATGTTGCAAATAAGAGTTCTGTTGCAAAAGCTGGGAATGCGAGAGTTCTTGTGTAGAAGGTCCCTTTATTTTCCATTTCTGTTTGAAGTACATTCCATGAAGAAGAAATGGAAAGATAAAAATGCCAAAAAAGCAGACACAGGAATTTAAAGAGAAAGGAAAATTAGTCAGCAGCCATGTACCACAAATCACTACTCAAAACAATGAAGACTCATGAGATCCAGAGAAAAGATGATGCAAATCCAAGGGTAGACCTCAGGGAACAGATGGGGGCTAGTTTGAACATTTCCCTGCCTCTCTCCCTCTCCCTTTATAAGACATTTTCATAAACTCCTTGTTCACTATAAGTAAAAATGCCCAGTTTTGTTTGAGCCCCTCGAAACTAGTTGTGGTGTGAAATGATCATGCTGTCAAGTCACCGTGGGGGCCCAGCTAACGTCCGTGGATGAACACGCCTGGAGAGAGCAGGCCAGGTCAATAGCACTTCCGTTAGGTGCATTTCTGTTAGTTTTAGTCCTATATGGGTGTATGAGAGGCTAAATTAGCATCCCATCAGGAAGCAACTGCCACGAAACAAGACTGCCTAGCATGAGAAATGCTAATGTTATAACTGGATCATTTCAGTCTTACTCACTGATGTTAGACCCCAGCTATTGGTGGAGGTACCTCTAGGTAGTTAGCTTAAAACACACACACACCACTGCCCCTGGGTCATTCCCCCTCCTCCCTCCCCTGCCCGGGATGTTGGAGAATCTGTGTGAGCTGGAAACACAGCAGTGGCATCCCCTCTCTTTTCCATTTGGACCCCAAGCAAACAGTAAGACCTAGTTTGTGGGGACTTGGCCATTCCTCCACTGAGCAAAAGACAATTTCCTCTGTGTTGCAACTTTCTATTTGGCGAGAGGATGGAAGGCTTGGCAGGACCAGAGCTGGCTACTAAAAGCAGGCACAGTAAAACCTCACAATGATTTGCCTCTTTTTCAGCTTGGCACATCGTGTTAGGAGCTGGAATAGAGAAACATTTGTAATAAATTGCAGTTGGGAGAGGGGCTGCTTCTGTAGAAGTCTTGTGTTTTTATCCCCTCCCCCTCTTTCGGTAACATAGTTATGAGCCTCACTTTTGTTTTTCATATTTTAAATTCAGCCTGTACTGAACTTGCCACAGAAATAGATCTGCGCTGACACTCCCACACTCAAGCTGCCGGCTCTGCGTCGCAGGTTTGACATGGCTTGAGCCAACCCAGAAACTAGAAAGTTGAAGTGGCGTGAAAGATGTAGCTGCTTGAAGAGACCCTCTTCTGGGTTGGAAAACCTGGATCGCGTTTCATTTCCATCCCGAAAGTCTTACAAACCTTTAACACTGACACCAGGCTCATCACACAGTGATTGCCCACACTCACAAGGTCATAGAAGGAACTGCTTTATGACACAGGCATATATATATATATATTTTTTTTTTTTTGCCTAAGTGAAAGGGTACAGCAGGAATCTTTCTCACTTGGACAAACTCTCCTGCGGATGCCTGATGCCTGGAAGTCAGATTAATGGAACTGCTGGGTGAGGGCCAGCCGACAGAGTGGGAGGTCAGCGTCAGGGAGGCCTAGAGGAAGGCAGCAGGAGGTCCTGGCAGGAGGGGTGGACGGAGCATTAAAGGTGGAAGCGGGAAAGTCAGCCCAGGATGTCAGGGACCTTTGCCAGAAGGGACCTCACTCCAGGGCTGAAAACCAGAACAGATCTTCAACTCTTGGAGGAATCTGAAGAGGGAGTCGGAGGAAGGAGGGCCCAGAGCTCTATCCCTACAGACTCATCATGTCAATCAGCATTTATGGAGCCACCGAGCCAGGCCCTGGGCTTGCAATGTTCTGTACATCAGTCCCTGCTTTGTCACAATGCATGTCGTCTGTTTATTCACTCTCATGCATGTCACAGGATAGCGAGATCCTGGAGAGAAAGGTTTGTATCTGTCTTGATTACTGAACAGGGTACCCGGCATATAAACCTTTGGTAAATGTTTGTTGATTGATTGAGTGACCTTACATTTTTCAACAACCCTGTGAAGTACCATCATTCCCATGTTCCTGTGAGTGTCAGAGAGATGATGAATGAGGAGAGGTCCCAGATTCTGCAGGTGCAATGAGGGGAATTTTTCAGATTGGAAGTTCTGGGGGTAGTGAAGGTGGAAACAGCAGTAGGGCTGACTTAGTATAAAATCCCTGAGCCACTAAGATTCTGCCAATCCCACTCACTGGGCCCCACCCTCCCTCCCTGCCCATCCCTGCCGATGCCATAGGGGTAAAGTTGCCAGACAGAATCTAGGACACGCGGTTCATTTGAATTTTAGATAAACAACAAATAATCTTTAGTATAATTATGTCCCAGATAGTGTATGGATGTACTTAGATTTAAAAAGTATTCATCGTTTATTTGAAATTCAAACATAGCTGTCATCCTGTGCTTTTATTTGCCAAATTTGGCAACCCTAGATGGTGGTTGATTTTTCAGGGTGCAGGTGAGAATCAGGAGGTAGGTTAACCCACCTCAGCATCGGGGTGCTCCGTGGGGATAAGGAGTGCTAGAACTGCTGGGTTCTGATTTATCAGCAGTCCAAGTGCCCTTTTGTTACTTCTCAGAAGGGAAGCTCACTGGGGGCTGCTTTTTTCCCCACACCCCTGCTCCCTGTGCATCTTGCTGTCATATTTCCCAAGAAAGCACATGGCTGGGCTAGTTTGTGTCTGTTCAGTACGGATGTCCTGCTACAGAACAGGTGCTCAGTAAATATTTCTTGAATGAATGAACAAATCAGTTTTAAAATGTGTCACCTCCCAAGTGGTTGATTTCCTTTCTTCCAGATGGTCCACAGCCAACTTTGGCTGCATATTCTCAGGTTTAATTGGTTGTGGCTGAAGCATCAGGGCTAGTTAGGGTCTCACTGCAATAGCGTAAGAGTATTTTTCTGAAAGAGACCCCCGGGCTGCTTTCTCAGTAGGGATCTGTAGATGTGGTAGGCAATATGATATTTCATCCTGTCAGTAGGTGTGGCTCATCAAGTACACTTGACTTGTGTAGTCAGCCTGTCTGAGAAGCATGACCTGTCCAGGATGCCAGCCTTAGAGCATGAACAAGCAATATGATCTAGCACATCAATATTAAGGTGATTATATAATTTATTATCTAAATTGAGATACTTTGATGCAGTAAAAGAGATTGAATGATGAAATTCATAGTGGCACTAAGACATATGACATAAATTCAAACTGGGATATACTGTGAATATTAACATCCCCAGGGAGTCCCCTGTACACTGTGATCTACAAATGCCACTCTCTGGGCACAGTAACCAAATTATCTGATTAGCTGCATATACACCCTGAACTGTTCTTCCTTGAGGTTTTTTCTCAAGATAGTTTATCAAGAAAGAGTCTATGAGTCTGTTTTCCTCACATATCTGACTCATATAATACTTTGCTGAGTATATTTCTGTCTCCATCACAGATTAGTCTCTTAAAGATGATGGTCCATGCCATTTACCTTTATATACCAGCACATGGCACATTTTCCGGCACTTGGAAAGTATACTTAGATCAACAGTATAGGCTGTTATGATGGTGCAGTAATAAACCACCCCCTCCCTCAAATTTTGGTGGCTTGTAAGAAAAACAGTTTTTATTTTTTGCACCACATATCCAGAGTTGGTCAGCTTGGGCGCTGTTCCACCTCCTGTTTAATCTGGAACCCAGACAAATGAGAATTTTTAAAATCTCTCATGGAAGAGAGAAAAGAGATGTTGAGTCACAAGCTGGGTCTTAAAGCTCTGCTCAGAGGGAGAGAGTTACCTTCACTTGCTTTCCATTGCAAAGCTGGTGAGGCAGCCAAGTCTGCTTTAGTGAGGAAAGGAAATAGAATTCTCTCACAAGGAAGAACAGCAAATGTTTTGAACAATAGTACCAAATCTACTATACACCCAGGATATGTGAACAGAATTCAATTTAACATCATTGTTTAACTCTATACTCCAGACTTTACTGACATGAAGAAGGGGTGAAGTGGAATGTGATGGGGGTGGTGTAGGGGAAAAGCACTCTATGTGCATCCCGTGAGAGGCCCAGCCAGTCTGCTCACCTTCCTGCTTTCTTTCAAGGCACATTTGCACCTGGGAGGAGCAAGGAAAGCTTCAGTTCTAGACTTTTCCTTCCTCATTTAAAAGGATTCTCCTTCTTCCCTGGGTCATGGCTGGGAAGAGAGTCTAGCCATTCTAGAAGGATCAAAGAATAGTAACTCTCTGATTTCAAACCATGCCAGCTCTGGGGTTATTATATGAATTCCTTCAATTAATTGACACCTATCACCTGCCAAGTTTCAGGTACCAGACACTGTCCAGGGGCCCACAAACATTTCAATAATGTCAAGATTCTTGCCGTCAGGCAGCTTGCGCTCCAGTAGAGGAACAAGACATTCTAGGTGAGGTGGCATATGTCAAGCCCTCAAAGCTTGGAATTCCTGTGTTCCAGCCCACTTGAGTCTGACTGTGAGTCCTGGCCAGGTTGGGTTTGGCCAGACCCACCAGGTGCCGATGGAGTCCCAGTGGATATTAAAGTGAAACCTGTCTTCTTCAGGAAGACTTTTTCAACTAAGGTAGAGGATGCTGATAATTCCTACCAGACTCAGCTTGACCCCTTTGCTCTCCCTCCTGTGATGTGCACTTTGAATATAATTATCAAGATATTTAATTGATTTATTGTGTAATATTTGAGTGCACCATGACCCCTGTGATCCAACTCCCAAAATACAATTATACAAATTCAGTTGGATTTTTCTTGGTGATACCACAGTCTAGGGGAGATCATTTCTGTTCTGAGGAGCCAATCAGACAAGAAAGGAAGGAAAGGAGAGGCCTTAGGATCCACCCTGGGCAGACCTCAGGCATTCTCAGCTGTGACAGTCCTGTTCTAGGCCACCCTAAAGACCGCAGGGTTGCTTCAGAGAGTCACTTAGCTCCTAAGTGAGCTGTTTCACCATCCATGTCTCACTAAGTGGTTTCAAGAAATTTAGAATTAGCTAAGGTCTCAGGACAGGCTTCTAGGTGGCCAAGTGGTAAAGAAACTGCATGCCAATGTGGGAGATACAGGTTTGATCCCTGGGTCAGGAAGATTCCCTGGAGAAGAACATGGCAACCCACTCTAGGATTTTCGCCTGGGAAATCCCATGGACAGAAGAACCTGGAGAGCTATAGTTCATGGAGTTGCAGAGTCAGACATGACTTAGCAACTAAACAACAACAACAAGGTCTCAAGACACAGGTCTTAAAATGATCAGATTTTAACTATACCCCCAAGCATACTTCTCAGCAGATTCTAGAGTTTTGATCCATTGATGTTCTGATTCCACATTGATAGCTCAGACTTATTTTACCCATGAAAAACTGAAGTTCAGGTAGATTTAAACAAATTTTCCTAGGGTCATATATTGTCCAATTGAAACATTCTACATCTCTAAAATATTGGACCTATATATGAACTTGAATACATTAGGACATTTGATGGCAAGAAAGTCAGAGTCAGTTTTCTTTAGTTCCACATTTGTGTTGATGTCTCTTTTTATATATTTTTCAGTTTATAAAGTCTTACTAAATAACTGGAGAGCATGTGCTGCCTGTTTCACAATAGTACTGATTCTTTAAAAGTCAGATTTCTGGGTCATGTTGAGTTATTCACACAAACAAAATCTGGCAAATGGAATAATAGGGACAAACACAGTGATATCATGTGTCTCTTTTTATAAAAGGCTAGAGAGAGGCCCAGAAAAGAAGTTTCTGCAGAAATTAGGGCAAAATTGAATACTGAGCTTCACCCAGTTACAATGACTGATAAAGAAGAATCATATCTGGTGAACTCAACAAGAGTGGAGTATTATCATTAATAAGCAACAAACTGGAATGGAATTTAACTACTTAGCTAAAAGTAAACTGCATTGTGAACTCTACTGGCTCCATGAACATCCCTCATATATGTGAGGTTCATTTCTGGATCCTCCTGCCTTTTCTCCAGGAGTTGAAATAGTCCTTGTTTTCAGGGACAATTCTTATTCATATGTTTCTTGATCCCTCTTGGTTGGAAATAGCTCCCCTCACCTTGATTGCCTCTGATGGGGATTTGAATAAGCATCCTTTATAGGCTTCATAAGATTCTAGCCAAACATATATTATAATTATCATCATGTTTCACTTCCTCTGATGTATAATAAGCCACCTGAAGACAGAGATTGTGTCTTTTCTCCAGTGTGTCCTCACAAGGCTTAACACCATGCCAAGTACATATTACACATCCTCCAAATGTTTGTGCACTAAGGGAAACTGAATTATATGTTAACTGATAGGGCCAGAGTTGGGAGAAAGCCTGGAAAACAGTCTGCTGATATAAAGGAAACAAAAGAAATTCTGAACATTTTAAACATCAGAATTAAGATAGGGTAACAATTGCTTTTCAACCTTGGAGAAGATTTTCTCTTCTGTTCATAATGTATTTTCTATGATATGACTATTTTATATTATACAAAATGAGTTAACTACATTATGTTTGGGGCTTAAAAGAAAGTATGTTTCCTTAGGGAAATAGCAAAAAGACTGAAATATTACTTTCTTCTTTTTCTATGCTTATACTATTAAATAATACAAAGGCCATCTTAATGATCTGGTTTAGAAAGTTGTCTTTTAAAAAATCTTCATAAAATGTTATAGTATTATTCAAGTTCCCCATGCAGGGTTGATAGCCCACTTACCCTGTTTGCCTTTTAAAAATTCTCCGTATTGTGTGGTGGAATAGAGGGCCAGACCCTGTGGAAAACACTGACATATTTTATGAGTAGACAAGGCTGAGGCCAGCCAGCCTCTCACTCTAGGCTTAGAGTGAGAAAAAGATTAGAGGGACAAAGGCCAGTCCCTGGTCCACTGTCAGCCTGCCGGCCCTGGTCAAGAGCAAGCAGATATAGTACAAGCTCTCCACAGAAGATTCCTTCAGCAGTTGAATCACTTTAGTTTAGAGTGACATTTTCTGTGCTCAATTGTGTATATTTGGCTTGTGTTAATAAAGAGTTTGTACAGACATTTGAGATATATTGATGCTTTAGGTAGCGTGTGTATGTATTATAAAGAACCAACAAGGGGGAATGGATAAAGGAGACAATATTTGCTGAGCACCTTCCATGTTTTAGGTAATGTACCTTACCTAAATAATAACAATGATGATGGGTCTTCCCAAGTGGCATTGTGGTAAAGAATCTACCTGCCAATGCAGGAAATGCCGTAGACACCAGAGACATGGGTTCAATCCCTGGTTTGGAAAGTACCCCTGGAATATGAAATGGCAACCCATTTCAGTATTCTTGCCTGGAAAATTCCATGGAGAGAGGAGCCTGATGGGCTACAGTCCATGGGGTTGAAAAGAATCAGACATGACTGTGCATACACACAAAAACAGCGATGATGTTGATAGCAAAAATAATTTTATTTTTAATAAGTGCTTGCTCTGTCCACACACTTAGCCTTTTAATTCTTCCAGGAAATTTAAGTGTACTCTGTCTGCTTTACAGAGGAATAAAGAAGCTGGTGATTTTAAGTAACTTGTTCAAGGTCTCGGTTAGTACCTAAGCCAGAATTTGGTTTTGTTGCAGGGTCAGTCCTTATCTCAGTCTAGCTCAAGGAACAAAAGAGGATTTTTCTTTATTTTTTTTTAAAAATTTTATTTTAGAATACTTCAGACAAAAAATTGTGAGGCGAGTACAGAGTTCCCTTATACACAACACTTAGTTTCACTTGTCAACATAACTGTATAATTTCTTTGTCATAATTAAAAATAATTGTTAACATATTGAATAGATTTTGTCATGATGAAAAAGTCCATATTTACATATTATTGTGAACTAAGCTGTATTGCTCGTTCAGATTTCCTTAGTTTTAATCCAGAGTCCTTTATCTATTCCAGGATCCCATCCAGGATACTATATGAAATTTAGTGATCTTGTCTCCTGGTGCTCATCTTACTTGTGATAGTTCCACAGACTTCCTTTGTTTTTGATGGCCTTGACAGTTTTCAAGCATACTGGTCAGGTATTTTGTAGACGGTCCCTCAACCAAGGCTTATCAGTGGTTTTCTTATACTTTGACTGGGGTTATATGTTTAGGGAGGAGGAACACTGACATAAAGCATTGTCATCATCACATCATGCCAAGGTTCTGTGCTATCAACATGACTTTTCACTGTTGATGTTGACTTCGATTGCCTGGCAGAGGTAATGTTGTCAGGTTTCCCCACTTTAAAATTACTCACAACAAAGTTTTGTTGTTGTTGAAATAATTCAGAGAAACTTCACAAAAGTGAATTCTAGCTGGGTCCTCAGGAATTGAAAATTGTCAGGAAGCCACTGACGTTTTCTCTTTGGGACTATAGACTCTCCCATTCCCTTTACTCTGAGTGTTTTCTTCATTCTCTCTCTCTCTCTGTTTTTTTACTAACTGGTGATAGATTCCTGATGCTCAATAACTCCATTTTCTGATTTCACTCTTCTCTTCTCGGTCTGCTTTTTGACTTGGCTGCTGGCAACCTGTCCCATGAGCCTCTCACCTTTTGCTGGTCAGGAACCTGTCAGCATGTTTGCTGAGGGACCTGCTCAGCATGTGTCTCACTTGCTTCTAGTTTATTTTCCCCATCACAGCTCCTGGTGCCAGTTGCTGTCATAAGCACTTGTCCCTGAACTAATTTGATTGCTAAAACAACACTGTGAGGTGGGACTGTCCTGGTAGTCCAGTGGATAGGACCTGGCACTTTCACTGTCCAAGCGCTGGATCCGGTCCTTGCTTGGGGAACTAAGATCTTGTAAGTCATGCAGTATGGCCAAAAAAAGAAAAAAGAAAAACAACTCTGTGAAGTAACTAAAATATCTCTGTTTTATAGATGATGAAATTGGGGTCCAGAGAAGGTTAAGAAACTTTCCTAAATTTTTGTAAGTAATGCATTTGGCCCTGAAGCCAAATTTTTCAGATTCCAAACCCAGTGCTTGAATGTCTAAAAGGAGTTTAACTGGGACTGTATAGAATTGTACTTGCCTTAGATTAGCCAGCTAGTAAGTGGTGGAGCTGGGCTCAGACCCTGGTTTTTGCAGGCTGAAGTCCACCACACCAGCTTGTCTTCCAAAATACTGCAATGTGTAAATTAGCCAGATGAATTTCATTGTTTTAGGCCTGTTCTGAAAAAGTGAAAATAAAGATGTAAAATCTAATACCCAACCATCTGACTAAATCAGCTCAGGTCTGGTCTTTAAAAGTCTCTGGCATTCATTTGAGTGAGTACTCAATCAGATAAAGCAACTGTAGATCTGGACCTTGTGATTAAAATATGCATTAGGAAGTTTGCAAGGCTAGTGTATAAGAAGAACAGAAAGAGAAATAAATAAAAACATAGAAACTTCAGTGGCACTATTTACAATAGGGAAGGCATGGAATCAACTTTAGTGTCCATTCAGTTCGGTTCAGTCGCTCAGTCGTGTCCGACTCTTTGCGACCCCATGAATCACAGCACGCCAGGCCTCCCTGTCCATCACCAACTCCCGGAGTTTACCCAAACCCATGTCCATCGAGTCGGTGATGCCATCCAGCCATCTCATCCTCTGTCGTTCCCTCTCCTCCTGTCCCCAGTCCTTCCCAGCATTAGGGTCTTTTCCAATGAGTCAACTCTTCGCATGAGGTGGCCAGGAGTTTCAGCTTTAACATCAGTCCTTCCATTAGCAGATGAATAAATAAAGAAGATATGGTATTGTTCTGTATGTGTATGTGTGTATATATATATATATATATATATATATATAATGAAATATTACTCAGCAATAAAAAATAATGAAGTATTGCCATTTGCAGCAACATGGATGGACCTAGAGACTATCATACTAAGTGAAGTAAGAGAGAAAGATAGATATTTTATGATAACTTATATGTGGAATCTAAAAAAAAAATGATACAAAGACGCTTATTTACAAAACACACTCACAGACATAGAAAACAAACTTATGGTTACCGAAGGGGAATAGAAGAGGGATAAATTAGGAGTATGAACTTAATGCTACCATCTATAAGATAGATAAACAACGAAGATTTACTGTATAGCAGAGAGAACTATATTCAATATCTTGTAATAAACAGTAATGGAAAAAAATCACAAAAGAATAATATAGATATATACATATTTATTTGTACAAAATCACTTTGTTGTTTACTCAAAATTGACACAATATTTTTTTAAACACAATATTTTTAATCAACTATATTTTAATTAAAAAATTACTAAAGCTTCCATAGTTGGCAAATGTGCTTTTTTTGTGGATCTTAATTTGCATGTGAAAGTGAAAGTCACTCAGTTGTGTCTGATTCTTTGCAACACCTTGAACTATAGAGTCCATGGAATTCTCCAGGCCAGACTACTAGAGTAGCCTTTCCCTTTTCCAGGAGATCTTCCAAACCCAGGGATAGAACCCAGGTCTCCCGCATTGCAGGCAGATTCTTTACCAGCTGAGCCACAAGAGAAGCTGCTTGTATGTAATTTGTATATATGTTGGTGCAAATGCTGGGAGCCATGCCTGTTGAGGATTTTTCCTGTTACTCTTGCTATCCTGGAGTACTAAGTGATTGCCATGGCCTTGAACTTGCAGGAAATAGCTCCACTTAATCTTGATTTTTCTTAATGTATCAGTGGATGTAGTAATGACAAAGTAGTTAGTAGTGAAAGATGATGGCAGCTTAGGCTAGGTGGTACTAGAAGAGGCAGAGAAAAGAATAAGTAGTTTTAAGATACTTAACGTGTATTCAAAGATGTGGAAGTTGTCAAGGATGATGTGTGAGTGGTAGTGTCATTTACTGAGATAAGGACACTGGAAAAAGCATATTTGGTTGGCATGGGGTGGGGCAATCACGAATATTTATTAGATGTCCAAAGGGAGATGGATATATGGGTAGAATTCAGGGAGAGTTCTGGGCTAGAAAGACGTACTCTGTGTCATTTACATACAGGTAAGTAAAACTATGGGTATTGTTCAAAGCTCCTAGAAAATGAATGAAAAGATAAGAGTGCCTAATGACTAGATAATGATTAATTTGCAAAGGAGAAAAATAAGTAGTAGGCTAATAATTGCAGACAACCTGGAAAAAACCCAGGTGAATGAATATGAGAACTGGAAATAGTCCAGTGCTAGGAATGAGACTGTTTCAATAAAGAGAGATAAGTTATGGATTAATAGACCATAGAATCATTAGTTAGTTCATCAATTAATCAAACAAGGTCAAAATTTCTTCTGTGTCAAACAATAGTTAAAAAACTGAGACTATCAAGACTATTAGGGTCCCAAAGCTTAGTTCTTTGACACAACTACAGCTACTTAGTTCTTTGACACAGTTATAGCTACTCAGCTACTGAGTTGAGTCAGAAGCTGGTTGTGGATTATCTGTCACTCTACTTCTGATTTTTTCTCTCTATTATTTTTGTCATTTCTTTGCATTTAGCACTTCCATCAAGGACTAGGCAGGAATAGAGAAAGAAAGTTATAGTAAAAGCACTAGTGTTTTTCCTAATGCTGGTACATAACTGATGGTATAAGAATAAAATCCTAAGAACAACTGCACTTCTAAAATTTTGTTTTTTATTGTTATCCCTGAATCTCATTAATTAAATTAGATTACAAAGTATCTAGCTCTATATATCTTTCCAACCAGGATCTTTCAATGTTTCAAAGAAATTCAAGTGACTATAATGCATCAAAAAAAAAAAAAAAGCAAAGAAACTATTATCAAGGAGATAATATACACTTGACAACTATTTAATATTTTAATGTCTTTTATGTTCATATCCATGTAAATATTAAAAAGGTAATAACATGTGCAGTTAAATACAGGATCATATAAAACAGTATCCTACTAGCAAAAGTAGTTATTTTCCCTCTTTGTTAATTGTTATCCCAGAGGAGGAAGCGTCTTTGTATCACAACTCCAATGTTGCACTGGAATGGGATAATGTAATAACTCAGAATAGCTTGAAAATGCTTTCAGTTAGAGACAAAACAGAATTAATTTTGTGAGAGTCCTTGATTATGCAGAAACTTCTTATAATCTTTGTATCCTGATTGATATTGACTAAACATTATTTAGGATAATGGCTTTCAGACTATTGTATCTTTTGATATGAAATGACATTATGCAATAGAAAGGCAATCATTTTTCTGGTGAACATATCAGTCAAATCAAATATTTGGTTTGGCTGTTTCATACCGGAAACAGAGCCATGTCTGGCCTTAAGAGCCACGGAGGAGGCACAAGCCTCTCTTTTGAGATTTAAGCTTTCTCCAAAAGTGCTGTGCTTCATAACATCTCAGTCTTTGACTCCCACCTCAATCAGCCATTGTGCTAAACATTCCCATTACTCACTCTTTCGAATAAAAGCACTGATGTGTAAATGCTATCTTGGAATGATAAGATATAAAATAATTTGTTTAAGATAAGGCATTTCATTTCCTCTTGGGATTAAAACATTTGGGTATCAGAAACAGCCAATTAAACACTCAGTACCTCGTTAACCATCTTGTGAGATATAAAGTAGTATATTTTTTTCATGTCCTCACACAACTTACATTCTTATTTTAAGCCACACTGAATAGAAAATGAACCTGTCATTCATCTTAACACTGTAAAGATAAGAAGAAAGTAAAATCTAGAAAAAGTGTGTTCTAATAACCAAAAGATATCCAAAGCTTGAACTAGGTATTTTAATGATCTTTCAATGGAAAAAAAAAAATAGCCATGTCTTTTAGGCAGGAGCTTCAATATTCCACTTCATTTTTATTTTTTTAAATCTCATTTATTATATATATATATATATATATTTATTTATTGGTTGTGCTGGGTTTTGTTGTGGTGCACAGGCTTCTTTAACTAAGTGGCATGTAGACTTAGTTGCCTTTTGGCATGTGAGATCTTAGTTCCCTGAGCAGGGATTGAACTCATGTCTCCTGCATTGGAAGGCATATTCTTAAACACTGAACCACCAGGGAAGTCCCAATGTCTCATTTTAATGGCTCATGAAGTTACCATTCCTTGTGTTTAGGTATATTGCTCTTTGTTCTCTAGACTATTCACTTATTTTTCATATTTCACTTATTTGCATCCATTTCTCCATCTCAAAAATTGACTCCTGGGTGGGATAGACCGTGGAACTTTGCTCATTTCACTGCTTATCACATCTCAGGATACTCCCATCAATAGTCTCCATCAGTCTTGACCATAACTGAAGGGTCAGGACTCTGCACATGAACACACAGGCCTCCCTGTGGAGGCAGAGGCTGAAAGGTACCCGCTTGACAAATAATGTGATTCCCTGTGTTCCTGGATCAGACAGTCTACTTCTGCCAACCTAGTCAAGTTCTGAACTCTGGTCAGTAAGGATCTTCTTTTAACTTTTTCCCCTCCTCCCCTCGTCTTGCTGCTCCTGACCATCTGCGCTGTAGCTCGTTATCCTGCAGAGAACCACTTCCCAGCATGGGACTGACACTTGTCTGCAAGACTGATTCCTAAATGTTCTGCACATTGTCTTTGTAAATGACTGTGGTCACTAACTGATAGTTAGACAATAAGCAAGTCAGAACCTGTCAAGGGTATATGGAAAAAAAAAAAAAAAAAAAACAGTTAAAGAAAAATAACTTGAGTGAAAGATAAAAATCCAATATGTTTTCATTTAATTTGGCTGAGATAGTATGGTATTAAATTATCCAATCATCCATATTCATTGCCAAAGAGTCATTTTTGTGGTAGCTAAATCTAAAAGAAATCTGTAATAAATAGACATCCATAAATAAAATCGTCTGCCTTATAATTTTTACTGGCTTCAATGAGAGGATAACATAAATAGTATTTTGTTTCTATCATAACACAGTTATTAAGGCAGGATAGTCAAATGTTATTGTAGTTCCTCCTAATTATATAATTGCCATTATGTAAACCTATTTCCTTTCTTCTGGTTAAAGAAGAGACTGTTTTATACAGTTCAACAATGTCACTGGTGTGTTAATAAAGTACTATTTGTATTATTCAGGATTCATCCATCATCTTATACTCACAAAATTTTACTCAACATTGTCATTACCTCTCTATGGAAGGAAAGAATTTTACATTTTCAGAAAAACATAGTCTTGCCTTATTCTTAGAGTGAATTTTTCTTAAGAACTAATTTCAGTACAAAATAATTAACCAAGGTTCTTTCCAGTTAGAAAAGATGTTGGAATGTATAATGTGTTTTCCTTATGAAGTATGTATTTCTGACAATTTCTTAACCTGCAGTAGAAGTCTTGACCTGCTTTAGAAAGTCTGTTATCTTGATTTGGGTTAAATTTGAGATGTTCTCAAGCCATATGTAATGAAATAGGCAGAACAAATAATGTTTTTGAAATAATAACTTGCCTATAATCCTTGTTCACAATGCTATGTAGGAAAGATGGTGAATTTCCTTCTCTTGATTTCTTGGACATGGCTTGAAAGGCAACTGGCTTTAGTGGAGTCAGAAACTCTGACCCTGTGATGCTGAGCAAGACAGTATATTTGAGCTTCAGCTCTCTCCCTGCAAAGTAAGACGTTAAATGGAATGTTCTTTGACTTCCCTTTAAATTATATAGAAATTGTAAAATGCTGATTAAGCTGAGTTCTTTGAAACAGATGATAGAGAGAAGGGCAGCGAAACAGCGGAGGAAGAAAACCCAAAAAGTGGAGAACATGTGGGACGATATGAGGGCGGCTCTTCGTGGCTGGCAGCCTGGCTCTCGTCCCTCCCTCTGTTTCCGATAGCTTTCTCCACGATACCTTGAATGATCTCACACCACAAGGAAAGTCTGGGTGTGGGTTGAAAAAGAAGGGGGCGAGTTTTACTGGTTGAGAATGACAGGCTTAGTCTGAAATTCATTAGTTCCTTAGTGCAGTTCAGTTCAGTTCAGTCACTCAGTTGTGTCCGGCTCTTTGTGACTCCATGAACCACAGCACGCCAGGCCTCCCTGTCCATCTCCAACTCCTGGAGTTTACCCAAACTCATGTCCATTGAGTCGGTGATGCCATCCAACCATCTTATCCTGTCATTTCCTTCTCCTCCTGCCCTCAATCTTTCCCAGCATCAGGGTCTTTTGAAAAGAGTATCACCTCTTCACAACAGGTGGCCAAAGTATTGGAGTTTCAGCTTCAACATCAGAACTTCCAATGAACACCCAGGACTGATCTCCTTTAGGATGGACTGGTTGGATCTCCTTGCAGTCCAAGGGACTCTCAAGAGTCTTCTCCAACACCACAGTTCAAAAGCATCAATTCTTCGGTGCTCAGATTTCTTTATAGTCCAACTCTCACATTCATACATGACTACTGGAAAAACCATAGCCTTGACTAGACCAACCTTTGTTGACAATGTTTCTTACGTGATAATTAAAATAACAGAACATTAGGTCAGAGTAGTTAAAAACAGACAAAACAGTAGTTAAAAACAGACAAAAATGACTGCTAATCCCAAGTCCCCCATAATGTCATTTGAGGCAAAAATTTCCAGAATTAACAAAAAGTTTAGTTATATCATTTAATGGTCAATGTATGTCATGCCCCTAAAACATATGCTTCTCCTTAAAATGCTACTCAGAGAATGTTTTTTTCTGTTCTAAATTTGATTCCTAGGTACTCTGTGTGCGTGTATGTGTGCATGCATGTGTGTGTTTAATTTTTATAAAGTCACCTGGAAGCCCATGATGGCCCAAAAGAAGTCTGCCTGCTGGCTGAAGCACATCTTATTTCCTTTAGGTCTGTGCTGCTTGTCATAGTATGTTGTGGTGGTCTGTCTTCTTTTCGCTGCCCAACAAGAAAAGTCCCTTGAGGACACAAATTACATCTTCTGTTTTCCCAGAACCCAAACTGCCTATGGCTCAGAGTGGATCAGGCATGGTTCTAGGGTGGTGATGGGTAGATGAAAGTCCAAACCTATATGCTTATGGTTCAGTAGTGGTCTCTGGAGTGAAAAATGTCTATGATGTCAATATATGGCAATAAATCCTAAATTTATATGTGACCCAGGGGACAATAGGTCATAAAATATTTGGTTGTAAAGGTAGAAGGATAAGAGAGTGTGGTCACAGAGTAACTTGCATTATAATCACTGAATATTTGACTTTTTCTATTATCATTAGATACTGCTGAAACTAGAGATAAGAAATGCTGAATTAGAGAATCAGTTCCCTTGTTTCCAGTGAGGTGATGACGGTTCATAGTTCCACACAGGTGCAACTTGTAGTCAGGATTTAAAACATTCAACAGTAGGCAACAGCCCCACCTTGCTCCCAATTTCAACCATGTGCCTGATACTCCAGACCGGGAGGAGATAAATGCAGGGCTCACCTCCAGATTTTGTCCACTCAGCCTGTTCTCTAGGTCTGGAAATGCTTCCCTCCACTTTTCTGTCTGATGATTTCCCACACATCTGTGATAGGTTAAAGATGGCTGCTAATCCTCTCATTGAGAGACGGGAGTCTGTATCCCTTCACTTTGAATCTGGTTTGACTCTGTGACTACTTGACTGATAGACTATGATGATCCCAAGCCTGGGAGACTGGCAGCTTCCACTTCCTATCTCTTGGAATGCGGGCTGTGGAAGAAACGAGCGGTCATGTGATAGGTCTGGCTCCCCTGAGACTGCCATGCCTGTGAGAAGCCCATGCTCTGTGGAGAGGCCATCAAGGGTGAGACGTCATGTAAAGAAAGGGAGAGGCCAAGGGACACTGAGGTACCAGGAAGACAAGTGAGGGAGCCTTGTGGCAGTGGATGCTCTGCCCTAGCTGCGTCAACTAACGCCCATGGGTCAGAGATGAACCACTCACCTGAGCCCTTCTTTAATTCCTGACCAGCAAAGTCATGAGCAAAATAAGATGAGTGCTTTAAGGCAGTAGAGTTTACAGTAACTTGTTACATAGTACTAAACACCTGAGACAATATCCTTCAAGACTGTGGGCAGTAAGTGTCATATTTAGGGGACAGATTTAATCTCCCCCAACTTCTGCCATGTTCCTCTGTCCAAAGCTGTCATAGCAGTCACTTTTGGTTGACTATCTCCTATGCATTAGGCACAGTACTTGGCCTTTTACATATACTTTCTCACTGATCTCTCAAATCTATAAAAAAGATATTCTCATGACACTGACCAGGAGGTTGGAGCTGGGAATTACCCAACATTACTGAAGGTCCCACAGGGAAACACTGAAGAGTTGGAATCTGACCCTGGTTCTGTCTGACCCTTTGCACAACAGAACGCTGTATCCATTCTAGCCTTTGTCTTTGTAGACTATGATTATCTCCTTTTGAACCGTTCTCCACGTGCCACACGGCAACGCAGTTTTCTGTTCACTGTGATGCTCTCCAGCATCAAGCCCTGTGTCTCATGCGCAATCAGTCTTCATTGAATGAGTGAACAGCCTGCAGAACAATTTCTAGAAAACCAGCACAAGGCTGTGTTCATGTGAAACAGATAGTTGCCTTCAAGTGGAAAGGGAACAACTCTTAGCCATACTTTGAAGCCCAGGTTCTGCAGTCCCTGCTGATTCCATTCTGAGAATATTGGCAATGGTAGCATCCAGTGTGTAGCCACGAGACTGGGCTATCTTTACCTGAATCTTCCACACATAGTACTACATCAGCACGTTAACAGGGAATGAATATTATTGTACGCAGTTGCTGTGAGAATACCTGTCTAATAGATGAGTTTGTTCTAAGTAATGGAGAGAACACAGTCACCTCTGCAGGAGAGGCTCCTATCTTTTTTTCACAGCTAAAGCTATGGGAATTGAGAAAGCAAAACTGAGGCTTACTTAAAAGCAGGGAGACAGATAAGCAGCCTTAGACAAGGCAGCACAGGTCAGATAGGGATAAGAAGTCCCAGAGATGGGACTTCCTGATTTGCTGGTGCTCTCACCCATATTTAGTATGGACAAGAATTTTCCCTGAGTCTCCTAAATCTTGCTCTTGCTGACATGGTTCTCCCTTTGACACTTTATTGGGTGCATTCCATAAGCATTTACCCAGCAGGAAATATACAGCAAAGAACATTTAAGAGAAAGCAGCCCCGCCCAATTTCTTTGTGAAAGTAGAATTGAAGCAAGGGATTTCCAAGTAGAGTGAGGCAAATAAAATGCCAGCTTAGAGCTTAAATCCTGCCAGAAGAGCAGAGATAACTTACACAATGTGACCTTTCCCCAAGCAAGCTTGTGTACGGGAAGAGCTACAGTGAGAAGTGAGGAAGCTGTCTGCAAGAGAGATTAGACCTTGAGATGTCACTTGTGTCGTGTGGATACCCCAGGGTGCAGTTGGAGACTTGTGAATCATTTAGGAGAGGGTAGAGACTTTGTTAATTTTGTCCTATATTGAAAGAGAGAAATGAATTCCCATTATAATTTCCTTTACATTTTCTTAATGGATTTGATAAAAAGAGACAGATTTTGTAATGGATTGGATTTTGATTAGCTTTCTGTCCCATTCTCTGAGTACACTGGAATTTAATTTAAAAAAAGAAAAACACCTTAATTTTATTGGGGTCAAGCAGCTGTAATCTTATGGGTCTAGGGATGTGCACGCAATCTTTTGCTGGCTATGCGAGGGTCTGTGTTCTTGTCAGTAACATGTCAGTATTGTCTGCTGGGTAAGGAATGTGTTTGAAACGCAAGAGGAAAATATGGATCATCCACTGCTTGTATTATATTTCTTTCTTTGCATGTCTGTCATTTTCGTTAGAACATTCAGTGAAATTAGGTCAGTTATGGTTTTCGTTAGCAATGCAGCTCTTGTGTTGTACACAAATCATATGATGTTTCTAATTATCTCTGCTTTTTAACATTGATCTGAAACCAAATCCTTAACTATGCATGGCTTAGAGGTGTTTCCTTCTCCCCTTTCCTTTTTGCTTTGACTTCTTTCTGGGGCAAATATGAAACTTAATCTTGCAATAGCAAGACACAATATTCTTGGCTTTATAGGCAGCTTGAAAGCCCAGGGTTAAGAGGGAAAGAAATGAATAATTAGTGTATAGTTGTAGATGGAGATTTTTGGAGTAATTAATTGCATGATCCACTACTCTATTTCTAAGGGGTACTGTGATGCTTATCTGAATTTTCTGGGTACACCAAAGAGCCCTTGGAGGTCTCAGTGGTCTGCCTTAGGCCAAGAGCTCTAGGTTTTCTGACTCTTGAGTTGTGCTCAGTTTTCAAGGGTATGATAGGTTTTGAAAAGTATTTCTGCCGGTCTCAAAATGTGAGCTTCTATGTGGTGGCAGAGGGAGGGGAACCTGGGCAATGCAACATGACCTGTAAGGAGACACTACATCGCTTTGTTTTGTTTTTTTAACTGAGTACAAGTAGGAACGGTGTCACAAAGGGTTTTCAAAAGCACCTCGCTGTTGAGTCTTAAAAGCAGGATTGATTCTCTTCAGTCTAGTTTATCAGATGCTAGGACAATCCAACTGTGCAGTTGTGCCTCAAGGCAAAGACCGAATGAACTCCAAATGCTTTCAGATCTGCAGTTTTGTAAAGAGACAGGAAAACCTTCAATGTTGCTTAGTCCTTTGGGACTGGTCCCTGGTCATGTTCCTTAAGGGTTTTAGGCACGATTTGCAGCAACGTGGATGGATTTGGACCGCACTATGCTAAGTGAGGAGAAGGCAATGGCAGCCCACTCCAGTACTCTTGCCTGGAAAATCCCATGGATGGAGGAGCCTGGTAGGCTGCAGTCCATGGGGTCGCAAAGAGTCGGACACAACTGAGCGACTTCACTTTCACTTTTCACTTTCATGCACTGGAGAAGGAAATGGCAACCCACTCCAGTGTTCTTGGCTGGAGAATCCCAGGGACCGGGGAGCCCGGTGGGCTGCCATTTATGGGGTCGCACAGAGTCGGACACGACTGAAGTGATTTAGCAGCAGCAGTAGCATGCTAAGTGAAGTAAATCAGACAGAGAAAAACAAATACTGTATGATATCATTTATATGTGGAATCTAAAAAGATACAGCAAACTAGTGAATAAAAAAGAAAGGAAGCAGATTCACAAATATAGAGAACATAGAGAACAAGCTATTGACTCCCAGTGGGGAGAAGAAAGAGGGCGGGGGCTGGGCAAGATAGATGTAATGGATTTTTAAAAAAAGAAAAGGTTCTTATGGGGTTGTATGAAATCATGTGTGAAATTTTTGAAAATTGTAAGGCATGGTAGAATTTTTTAATAAATAAATAAATGTAAAAGTCTTAGGCATGGAAGATTTTTGGAAACCTAAGGCTTGAGAGAAGCTGTGCGTGAAGAAAAGAGAGTCAGTTTCACTTGCTTTTCCTTTCTTTATTCACAAACATATTTATTAAGTACCTACTAGGTAATAGGACCTGTGATAAGCTGTGGGAATTAAGAAAAAAAGAGTAGGTGATGGCCCTTGCCTTCACAGATCCCAGAGTGTGATGGAGGAGGCATACATGTGAAGGAATCATTACTATATGATTCTGGCGGAGGAACTGTCGTGAACTGAGTTGTGTTCCATAGAAAGCTAGGTTCAAGCCCTCACCCCTGCTGCCTGGGAATGCAAGCTTATTTGGAAATAGAGTCTTTGCACATGTAGCTAAGTTAAAGGCTTGAGGTAGGATCACCCTGGACTTAGACTGGGCCCTGAATCATCGACTGGTGCCCTTATAGGAGAAATAAGAGGAAGACTTGGGATGCAGAGACACACAGAGAGAAAGCCAGGTGATTACTGAGGCAGAGATTGGATTTAAGCCCCAAGGGTGAGGCTTCCCTGGTGGCTCAGATGCTAAAGAATCTGCCTGCAGTGCAGGAGATCCTGGTTTGATTCCTGGGTTAGGAAGATCCCCTGGAGAAAGGATAGGCTACCCACTCCAGTATTCGTGGGCTTCCCTGGTGCCTCAGATGGTAAAGAATCTGCCTGCAATGCGGGAGACTTGGGTTCGATCCCTGGGCTGGGAAAATCCCCTGGAGGAGGGCATGGCAACCCACTCTAGTATTCTTGCTGGAGAATTCCATGGACAGAAGTGCCTGGCAGGCTACAGTCCATGGGGTTGAAAGACTCAGACACGACTGAGTGATAAGCACAGCACAGCTGAAGGGTGCCATGGTTTCCAACAGCCAGGAAAAGCCAGGAAAATGTGAGGAAGGATCACATCTCAGAGCCTCCACATGGAGCCAACCCTGGCACACTCTTGATTTTGGACTTCTGGGCTCCAGAGTTGTGAGAGAATACATTTTCTGTTCTTTTCAACCCCGTGTATGCTAATTTGTTATGACCACCTTAGGAAATGATTGCAGACATGTTTAAAAGAAGAATCAGAGAACAGTTGTGTCCAAAAGTTCAGGGAGGGCTTCTCAGAGATGTACCACGTAAGCAGAGTCTTGAAAGGAGATCAGTTCACCAGTTGCTCCATGGGGTAAAAGACATTATAGGCAGAGGGAGCCTTATAGTGAATTCAATGTTAATGAATGTGTCTTCAGAAAATGCTATGTCATCAGTGTAGTTGGAGTACAGGGAGCAAGGTGGAGAATGAGAGACGATAAGAAAGACTGGAGCAAAATTGAGACTGTTTGGTATGGCATGTTAGAGAACCAGACTTTCTCTGGGCAATTTGTCCTCAATTTCTCTCCCACAATACAATGTGCCTAAGAGATACACTGTAAGTAATTTACTATGAATAATAAAATGCTGAAATTTTCTAAAATAATTAGTTTTGCTTTCAACAAGAGGTGATTTGAAGTTATCCAGGCAAATAAGCCATCCTTGCTTGTATTTTGATGTGTTTCTTCACTGGGAGGGAAAGGGGCAGAGCTGTGACAAACACTTAGAGAACTGTTTATAACTGGCACCACCGATGGATATGAACACCTGTTGTGTGTGTGGCAGAAAAGAAGCTCGCTGCTTTGGATGGCAGAAATCCAACAGAGACTTTGAAGTTCAACAGTGAGAACATGACTTTGACTTCTCAGGATAACTTTGAAGGTGATGCTGAGAATGGGAAAGAAGTGGAAAGATGTTTGTTCTTGGGAGCTGGTGGTAGTAGTCATGACCAGGATCAGTAGAAATCATGATCTTAGTGGCTTTGGGGATGGTAACATGAGATGGGCAGTTTTTAAGAGATCTTTCTAAGATAGAAATTACTAGTTTATGACTACAACTAGATGTTGATGTCATTGATTGAATTAGAGAATATGGTGTGGGGGAAGGAGTAAGTTTTTGAGAGAAAATAATGAGTTGAAATTGGACATATTTGATTTGAACATCCAGAAAGAGGTGTCTGAATTCTTCCAAAAAATAGAGTACTGGATATCATCAACCTTGGTGGAGTCTGATACCTTGATGGGGAACTCTCCATTGAAGGACAGCTGTCTAAGGTATACAGAAGACAGCCAAGAACAAAATTTTGTGGGGAAAGGTCATAATAAGAAACAAGGGTGAGGTGAGCCAATGAAGGCTCATTGGCTTCACCAATGAGCCAATGACTCATATATACATATGTGTCAGAGGAGAACAAAAATGAAGGTTCTCTTGAAAATCAAAGATGATCTGGTGTACTAACTTTCTAAGGCTACCATAAAAATTACCACTAGCTTTCTAAGGCTACCATAAAAATTTGCCTTAAAGCAAAAATTTATTCGCCTACAGTTCTGAAGACTAGAAGTCTGAAATCAAGAGGCCAGTTGATTCATGCTCTTACTGAAGCAGGGGAATCTTTGCTTTCCTCTTCCAGCGTCTGGTGGCTCCTGGTGTTTCTTGGCTTGGGCAGCAAAACTGCAGCCTCAGCTTTTCTCTTCACATGACCTTCATCATTTTGCTTCTGTGTCTCAAATCTCCTGCTTCTTTTCATTATAAGGATACCATCAATCATTGAATTTAAAACCCATTCTAAATCCAGGATGCTTTCATGTTGAGATCTTTCATTTAATTGCATCTGCAAAGACTCCATTTCCAAATAAGTTTACATTCCCAGGTACTGGAGGTTGGGACTATGATACAGGTTTCTGTGAAACACAGTTCACTACAGAAGTCATACCAAATGTTAGAGGAAGGAAGATTGGACATTAGATTGATAATAAGAAAATAATTGATGACTTGAATCAGAGCAATTCCAGGAGAGGAATTTCAAGCTGCTTGTTCAGCTCATGACTTAGTAGATCTACAGGTAATGATGGGTATAGCTTTCCCTCTAGAAGAAGGCAATATCAACACTTTAGCAGGCAAGATCATCTAGGTTACAAATGATCTAGCAGAGGGCCAGAAAGGTTAGGTCATTTGCCCAAGGTCATATCACTGGAGTTCAGTTTAAATTTTTGTCTTCCAGAGCTCTGCTCAGATTTATTTACTTTTAGAAAATACAGAAATCTCCCCCTAAAAGTAAAAGTCATTCATAAGCCTGTAACTTTAGAAAATAACCTGACGGAGTGATAGACTAGTATTCTAGTTTGGGACAAAAGGGAGGTAAGGTAGTCAACCATTTCCTGTTGGTTCAGGCTTGGAAGGGTTCCTGGGACATGGCTTTGGTGATAAAACAGGGAAAATCCTGAGCAAACTGAGACAACTTGATTACTGTAGCTAGAGGAGGGAATTATTATTGGGACCTGACAAGACCTGAGGCTCAGGGACAAGGTGGCAGCACAGAAGCAGAATAGCCAGTGATTAGACAGGGTCTAATTAAAAATATTATCTCCTTTACTCTTCAAAAGTAGTTTGAGAGGTAGAGATCATTAAACCCGATATTCACAGATGAGGGAATTTATGCTTCGAGGAGTAAAGTAACTTTATTGTTGAATGCTTTTGTATGTCAGGCCACAGAGCAGTGCCTCAATTTCTTCCTTTAAAGCACATAATCATCCTATTTACACAGATTGGCTTGGGAAGTTCCAAATCTATACATTTGTAGCTACAAACAATGATACTTTCTAGAATTACTTTTACTTATTTTTCTCTTCACTCTTACATACAGAATTTAAATTACATTAATATAGGCAATCATAAAAAGTCAAGAAGGCAAAAAATGTAAACTTGAAAAAAGTCAAAGACTGAAAAATTGAGTGTAAATATCACTCGGGTTGTGAAGCATAATCAGTTGCTGTAATTGGGATGGAAACTTGACCTGAATTTCTTGGTGGTCAAAATAAGAAGGTAAACAGGGGCAGTCACATAGTTCTTATTGTCCACAAACAATTAAAGTGAGCACCTACTATGAGATAAATACTGTTCTAAGTGCTTACATGTCTATCTCATATGACCCCCCACAACAACCCTTATTGCAATTGAGGAGAAAGAGGTATTGAGAGGTTACTAGTTTATCTACAAGTGTATAGCTAGTAATTGGTGGAGCTAGGTTTCAAACCCAGGCCATCTGACTATACCACTAACTGTGAGGGACAGAGAGGCCTGGCGTGCTGCAGTCTATGGGGTCACAGAGTTAGACGTGACTGGGCCACTAAGCAACAACAAAGTCATTTCTAAAGGCTGTTTCTCTGTCCTCAAGAGAAAGAAAAACTTTCCAAGTACTTAGTTCTATGTTTTCTAATGTGGGACATTATACCCACAGAGAAGCCTAAAAGAAGTAGTAGATCAAGGTCTTAATGATCCTTCTTTGCTGAAAATGAAAGATTTACCAAAAATGCAAGTCAGTAATAGAATCCTTCCTGAAACGAAGACAATAGGACCTATACTTGGGTAATTGTATCTATGTATTAGTCCTTATTAGTCTCATTAACTGTTTCCATGTTCATGGAATACCTTGCTTTTTTCTTATGCACAATACAAAATATAAGCCATGTGTGCATGTGCTATAATGCTAGTGAGGAGGGTGAAGGGAGATGGAAGAGAGGACTGATTCTTTAATTGAATTACCAGGGCCTGGAAGAGGAATTGTTGTTATGGACTGAAAAACTTCCATGGTAAGAGTCAATTGGTGTGGATATAGAATAAACACATGGCTCTTAGTAACACTTTTTCATGACTTGTTTCATGTTATGTTGAAAAGTCTTTGATCCATGACAAATGTCCTATGATCTGTTCCAAGGTGTTTTGTCCTTAGGATTTTTTTTAGTATAATCAAGATTATACTGAGCTTTGGAGAAACACACATTTTGACCAACATATTTTTCATATCACATGCATAGGATTTAGTAAGTCTTAGGTCTATGGACCCTTGGTTGGCCCACAGGTGGCTTGCAAACAAATGAAAGAATTTACAGTGCAGCCCCCATTATGTAGCTTGGATTAAAAATATCTGGCATTGAGAGACTTTTGACTGCTTGTTTGGGAACCCATTGTCAGTCTTCTATATGATTACACATTCACTCATACTAGGCATTTACTTCAGACATTAGTCTGGATGGTTGCAGTTTTGATTTATTAATTTTGATTTATGGATCATTTTGGTTTTGGAGAGGCCATTTATTCTATCCTCACCACATGCATATCAGATAAATGTGCTATCTTAGGAGGTGGAAGACCCAGGGCATGCGAACAGCTTGGTGGGAGTGGGGAAGGGGGCTGGCACAGACAGGCTGTTGACTGCCAGGAATATTTAGGCTAAAAATATATGAGGCAGAGGCAAGCACATGGCTGTGCATCATATTTTTAATGTACTGATACTTTGGCTTTGGTTTTGTGACTGAAGTTAAATGTGGGAGGATCTTGTGGGTGTGTGTTTCTACGTGAAAAAAAATTTATTTGATGATGCTATGAAATTCTGACTTCTTCAATCAGGTTCACAGCCATTCTCATGGTCTCAAGCCACAAACATTACCTCATAAATGGCACCATGGAAATATGTCAACAAAATTCAACCTACTGAAATCAGGTCTTGGAATAGCAGCTGCTGGTGCTCTGGCTCAAAAAGCAGGTGTGAGACCACCTACGGTACCAGCTCAGAAAGCTTCCTGTCAGTATGAAACCAGCGTGGGCTTCCTCTAAGGTGCCAAATCATGCAGCAGATAGCATAGCAACATGAAGACAAAATGTTAATATAATTTACTTTTCATAAGCACTTGGGTTAGTGCCAGAGAAACAAATTAATTATAAAACAACTGCTTAAACCAAAGCTCTCAGCCTGCAGCTAATGTACAAGGGTTTGTTTCTGAACAGTTCTGTTTTTCTGTTTATGGAGTACCAGGCTGTGAGAATCTTTGTGGATGGAGGTAGGGAGGAGACAGGTTGGTTTAATCCGTTGTAGGACAGCACTTTACGTCTGTTTTTACAAGAAAGAACATGTAACATAAGATGTACGTGTGTGTGCTAAAGGGTGGGGAGTGGAGGTGGGACTGATTAAGAGTGGAAAGCTGAGAGGGCCGTCAAACGCGGAGGGGGCTCCTCAGTCAGGGAGGTCCAAGGTTTTATTGCCTGGGAACTGTATAACTCACTGCCAAAGGGGAACCAGGCTCCACCCTCACTGTGCAAATTAAAGCTGCAGAGCGGAGAAATCATTAGGAAATCCTTGCCTACAACACAGAAACAGCACGGGTGCTCCCTGCTACCTTTCATGGACGGCCCACCACCCTTGCAGTTCTGAGAGGCAAGCAGCATTGAGTTCACTGCGCCGGAAAAGCAAACATTTTGCAAACTCTTTCAAAATCTTGAAAATTTGGCTTGCTTTTGCTTCTACCCAGATCTGCCTGGAAGATTATTTTATTTTTAAGTCATCTCATGCTTTTAATAGCAATTTATCGAAAAGCTCTCTGGTTAATTTTATGGTTTATTAAAAGTCTAAAGTTTTATAATCCAAGTGAGCGTAGGCTGAGATTGAGTGTTGGAGAAAGGAACAATCTGGCTGACCATACTGCAGGAAGCTGGAGGCAGAAAGGAAGCAAGATGCTGTCTTGTCTACGAATTTCATCTTGATGTGAAGCATGTCTGGATTTGAGAGGACCACATATACTCTAAGTAGGGTTGTCTATGGCAACTAACGCAGTGTGCGGTGGCCTTAGAGTGTCTTTATTGTGTTGTTCACCCACCACAATTTATTTTCCATGGAACTGGTATTTGTGAATAAAATGTAACAGTTCAGTAGCAAGGCGGCAACAATTACACTGAATAAACTCGAATCCAATTAGGTTTATTCTCTTTGGAAATCCAGCATCCTCTGATAAAGGGGGGCAAATCAAGTAAGGTATACAAGGTACGCAATGACTATACCATTCTTAGTTCAGTCTTGGCTCTTATTTGGGTTGCCTGGGACCAGGTATGAGAGAGATCCTTGTGATTAAAAAATTAAAATCTGAAGAAATATTTTAAGACTCCACTTCTGTACAAACAGACCTTTGGAATGACCCAATAAAACAGAAAGAAAAAAAAAAGATATCCTTCTGCATAAGTGCTGGACAGTCCTCTTCCTCAGATATTCAAATTTTTAACTTAGCAATTTTTTTTAGAGCAGTTTTAGTTTTATTGCAAAACTGAGCAGAAAGTACAGAGAGTTTCCTGTACAATCCCTGTCCTGACACATAGGCAGCCTCCCACACTATCAACGTCCCTCACCAGAGGGTACATCTGTAACGATGGTTGAACCCACATTGACCCATCATTATCAATCAAAGTCCATAGTTTATGTTAGGGATCATTCTTGGTGTTGTAAATTCTGAGGATTTAGGCAAATCTATGATGACATAAATCCACTATTATAGTATCCTACAGAATGGTTTTACTGATCTAAAATACTCCAATACTTTGGCCACCTGATGTGAAGAACTGACTCATTGGAAAAGACCCAGGTACTGGGAAAGATTGAAGGCAGGAGGAGAAGGGGACGACAGAGGATGAGATGGTTGGATGGCATCACCGACTTGATGGACATGAGTTTGAGCAGGCTCTTGGGAGTTGGTGACGGACAGGAAAGACTGATGTGCTGCAGTCCATGGGGTTGCAAAGAGTCAGACACGACTGAGTGACTGAATTGAAAATACTCTGTGTTCTACCTTTTCACTCCTTCCCCTCTTACCGCCCCCCGCCACCAATTACCAATGTTTTTACTGTCTCCATAAGTCACACAGGCCTTTTCCATAAAGTCATATAGTTGGAATCATATAGTGTATAGTCTTTTTAGGGTGTCATCTTTCACTAAGAAATATGGTTTTTATGGTTTCTCTGTCTTTTCACAGCTGGATAGCTCATTTCTTTTTCATGCTGAATAATATTCTATTGTCTGGATGCAGGTATTTAATTTCAACTAAAGCATTCTGCTAAAATGGAAGAAACAGTAGTGGTTTGTGCATTGTGGGACAAAAATGGACTTAAATAAACAGCTACCTGCCCCAGTGATAGTTGAATGAATTAGGCTACATCATTTTTCTTGGTAAAACAGGACTGAGTTTTCCATTACAGAGTATGTCCTCCATTCTGGGAATTTCCTCATTGTCACAAGGGAATCCCTTTCTACTGGGTTCTCTAAATATTTGGAATATGTTTGGTAGTGAGGACAGAACTTACTGTTCAGCCACAGCATACTGGATTCTCTGTACACGTGGACCGAATTTTTTGGTAGAGAGAAAGCTTCCCATTGAAAGAAAATTTCTGGAAGTCAGCCCTTATCACGTGAGGAATTTGCATGCCATTCACGGGGCATTGTGTTCTGGCATGCTGGCTGCCGTTTTGCCATAAAGGACAGTTCTATGCTAGTCAATTTTAGCTTTTTTGCTTTTGTTGGTCCACAACAGCATTTTATTTCTCCTTTAGAGTTAATAGTGAGAGAAGAATAGTAGCTTCACGTAAAAAGCAAAACAGACATAGAAGTGATGCTTGCCATTTGTCTGAGGCTGTTCAGTTTGGGGATGCTTAAAAGAATCATATAGCCATGGTGTGTAGTGGAGCAGATTAGGGAGATGATCCCCACTTTTCCAATTCTGCTGGATTTAGTAGAGTGGGCTTTGAACATTCTCCAGTTTGGTGCTGGATGTCACGAGAAGACACATGGGTTGTACAGGTTGTTAGTGACGTGTTCTTAGCATTTAGTTGAGTACCGACACGGACGAGCTGGTGCTGCTGACTCAGCGCGGTAAACATGTGACTCATCCTGGCAGAGCCTCTTTTCATGACGCAGGGCACCGCCTGGCAGGGGGCATGCCAGAGACTGATTTATGGTACCTGCAGCATTGACACCACCGAGCGCTGGATTCTCTCACACTGCCTGCCACGCTCACAAGGCCAGAACGGGCACCAGCCTGTTCCATCCCATCACCTTCAGCCCTGGAGGCCTCTGATGCAATGCCCTGCTTTCCAAATTCTCAGCCCCTCAATTCTTCTGTTTTGAAATGAAAGATAGCATTTTATTTCAAAGTTGATTTCCTTTAGGCATTATAACCAGGATGTGTAGAAACTCCCAGAATAGATCCTGAAAAGTGTTCTGTATAAACATGAAGAGAATCAAGGGTCAGTAAACAGCCCCATTGGATTAAGACAGATTAAGCTCTTACAACATGCCAGACACTGGGTTAGGGGCTGAGGCTGTATAGATGAATAAACCATTACCCCTAAGCTTGAGGAGTGGTCAATAAGTGTGTGAAAAGTCCTTACCAGCAAATGATGATAGTACAGCCTGATATGAGCAGCCGTATACATCTCAACACTAGGGTAATTAACTTTGTGTGGGGACCAGTACAGGGTGTGTGCCATGGAAGACTCCATTTGACTGGAGGAAAGGAGGTAGAAAGGGCCATTCTAGGCAGAAATAATTGCATGTCCTAGGCACAGATGTATAGTATGTTACAGTAATAGAAGTTTACAGTTTATTGTTTCTGGAGCATGAAGATGAGAAGGTGAGTGTAGGAGAGTTGAGTGGCTGGAGAGTCAAGTAAAAGCCATATCGGGAAGCAGTTTTTAGGCCATTAAGGAGCTTGTGTTTATCTTGCAGATAAGAGGGAAGCATTAAAGGATTTAATCAGAAAAGTGACTTGGTTGTCCTTATAATTTAGAGAGATACTTGTGAGACTTTTAGAGGTGATTTAGAAGAGGACAAGATTGGACAGAGGGAGACCAATTAGGAAGCTATCACTCATATTTCAGACACCTTTCATAACTAAGAAGATTGAAGACGTGATCAAACAGAGATGACAGAGCCAGATGGGAAACGGGCAGAATTTGGAGATATGGTTGAAGGTAGGAGGGGGGAGAGGGGGTTCTGGATGACCCCCATATTTCTGTCATGGGGGAGTAGTCATCGCCACAGTGAAGCCACAAAGGATGGAGAGAATACACGAGGGGAAGCAGGATTTTTGAGTTGTGTAATGGGGCGGTGACTGAGAACGCATGAGGAATAAAATATTTGGAGCTAGGCACTCTGCATTTGGGGGTGTCTGTGGGACAACAGGTGAAACACTGTAGTAGATAGTGGAGATGTGAGCATATGATCATATTGGCATATTTCACAGGGACTCTCAGCTCTAGATGCTTTGTTCATCAACAAAAAAATTATGCTAAAACTTAGGTGTGATGCTACCTGTCAGGTGTTCAACTTGGCAGGGTTCTTGTTCCTAAGATATCTGTTATTCCAAATACCAGTCAAAAGTTTCATTTCAGTTTTTATTTTATGTGCTTATAGTTAAGACACATATATGTCCCTATTCTTATTCTTTACTTTTTCTTCTTGCGATGCAGAATATTAGTAACTCTCTACTTTGAATCGAGTAGAGATGTGCTCCCCTATCTAATATCCAGCTTCATCTTATGCCTCTTTTTCTCTCGTCTTGTTCTAGTCACTGCAATAAATGCGACACCTATCCTGTGTTATCCAATTCTCATAGCAACTCACTGCAAGAAATGCCTTATGAAGTTGCACTTTGAAGATAAGCAAAGAGGCTAAGGCGACTCAAATGAATGTCCGTTGACAAACAGGAGCTGGAATTTGGATCTGATTAATTTCAGTGCTTACACTCAACCACTAACTTATATTGACACATATTTTTCATGATTTATTTAAACAAGTCAAAGAAATTTTTTGACGTATTCTGGAGCATTCATCTAACATTCTGTAGAGCTGAAAAAATGAACAGAGGAATACAATTTAACAGCCCTAACCCTTTTTTAATACCTCATTTAGGAAAAGGGAATTTCTATGACATAATGGAAATCTTTCATCATTTGAGCTGGTTTAAGACAATGTTTCTACTTACACAAACGAGTCAAGAGCCTCATTTTGAGGTTGTTTACCTGGAAACATCTTCATTTGCTAACTTTACTATGGGAGTGCCAAAGAAAGGCAATGGATTGCGCATGTAAGCATGTGAGATGGGTGATTTAGAAGCCCTGAGTCCGGTCAAGCTCTTGCTCTGTGTGCCTTTAAGCAAGTCACTTTGCCTTTGTGGGCCACAGATCCTTTTCCATGAAATGAGAGGTTTATATTAGATCAGTAATTTCCAAACTTGAAGCAACAGCTTTCTTCCTTCTGATGACAGCTGAAAAGGAAGTCCAATATGATAGGTAAAGGACAAGATGCTTGGTTTAAAAAGGATGGTGTGTGGATTCCCGACCATCCCTCATATAAACTTCTGGTTGTGATGACTGAGAAAGGGAAAAAAATTAAAATGTGTTTAGGTTGGCTGCCATAAATCATATATTCCATCTTTGATAACAAAGTAATGATCAAAAAATAGCCAATGGCAGACAGTGCTCCCAAAAGGGGGAAAAAAAAAAAAAAAGGAGAGACAGAAATCCCTGATGTGGGAGGCAATACAGGTTCTGGGGTCAGAGTGAGGTCCCACCTCAGCTCTGCTACTCACTAGGTGTGAGTTTGGGAGTAAATTGGTCTGTCGAAAACTTACTTTTCTCCTCTTTAAAATAGGGTTAAAAATAGGCTCTATTTCATAGCAACATGGTGAAGAATGATTAGGGTGATTTTTGTAAGATGATTAGGACAGTGCCTGATACATAATATGGACTCATTAGATGTTAACTGCTATTAGTGTCATTCTTTCAAACTATTAAAAACATTTTAGTGCAGTGTTTGGCACCAAGTGTTTGACAAATGATCATTGATGTGATGAAAGGATGACAGTGACCATGACCAAAAAGAAAAAAAAAATCAACTTCAGATTAAAAATTTAAATGTCCAAAAACAAACAAACCAACCAAAAACACTTTAAAATATTTAGTAGAAATTCTAGGTAAATCTGCTTTAGAGCTTGCTTGATGTTGAGAAAGATGATAAATTATCACCCTAAATGTCAAAAATAAGGTTTTTGAATCTTTAGTAGAAAATACAAGTGAATATGTTTTAGACCTTAAGACTTTAGAAAAATACTCAGCATCATTAGTGATCAAGGAAATACAAATCAGTATTTCACCCAGTGACAACTTTATACTCAAATGGCAAACATTTTAATATCTAGTAATACGAATACAACTGGGTGTACATGCTGTTGGTGTAATCAGTGCAACCACTTGGGAAAGCAGCTTGCTAGTAACTCCTAACATTGAAAATGCACTGAGTCCCAGTGATTCATTTCTAGATTAAAAAATACAAAGGATGGAGATGTGCAGCGTCACAGCTATCCATCTGCAGGCCCCAAGGAAATTCCTCAGAGTCCAGCTTGAAAACAGTTAAATTGGATGATCTCTAATAGTGATTTTAATATTGTCTAGAAAGACCTTGATCAAAGCTTTGGTGTTTTCGTTTTCTAAAAGTTTCAGGCATTATCAACAGATAATAAACTGCATATATTTAAAGTGTGCAATTTGATGACACTTAACCTATAATCACACACATGAAAACATCACTACAATCAAGATAATGAGCACATCTGTCACCCTTAAGACTTTCATGTGAGCCTACCTATACTTTGCCACATTGCCAAGCAACCACTGACCTGGTTCTGCCACCATGGGGAAGTTTGCATTTGCTGAAGTTTTATATAATTGGATTAATAGAAAATGTATTCTTTAATATTTGGCTTCTTTCACTCAGCATAGTTAAGATTCATCCATGGAGTGTCTATTTGTAGTTCCTTTTTAGTTGCTGAGTGATATTCCATTTTATGAATATATCAGTTTACTCATCCATTCATTTTGGTGGACAGCTTGAATATTTCCAGTTTTTGGCTATTAAAATGAATATCTTGTAGCATATTAAAATAAATCTGCTATAAACATTCATGTGGAGGTCTTTGTATGGAGATATATTTTCTTTTCTCTTGGGTAAATACCTGGAGTGGAATGGTTGGGTCATATGGTGGGTGTTTAATGTTCTATGAAACTGTCAAAGTGATTGTACAATTTTGCTTTCCAACTGGCAATTGAGAGAGTTGCCATTCCTCTGTTGAGAGAGTTGCAGTTGCTCCTTTAAGCACTTGCTATGGTCAGACTTACTAATTTTAGTCATTCTACCCAATGTGTAGTATTATTTCATCATGGCATTTTTATATTTTCTTAGTAACTCTTAAAGTAGAGCATCTTTTTAGGAGTTGATTTGCTATATACGAAACTTCTCCTGTGAAGTGTCTGTTCAAATAGTGCCTATTTTAAAAAATTGGATTCCTTTTTTACCATCAGGTTTTGAGAGTTATTTGTGTATTCTTGGCATAAATTATTTGCATGATTTGCAAATATTTTTTCCATTCTGTAGCATGTTTTTTTTTATTTCCCTAACAGTATCTTTGCTGTTATCTAGTAGTATCTACTACTAGATAGTAGTAGTATCTACTACTAAAGAGTAGACTTTAATTTTGACAAAATTGAATTTGTCAACATTTTCTTTTACAAAAGTGCTTTTAATGCTATACATAAATTTCCCTATGAATCCTGCTTCATCCCACAAATATTGTTATGTCCTCATCTTCATTCAGTTGACAATATTTTTAATTTCCCTTTTGATTTCTTCTATAACCTACTGGCTATTTGGAAATGTATTATTTAGTTTCTTAGTGATTGAGAGTTTTTCACATAATTTTTTGTTATTAATTTCAAATTTTGTTCCATTCTGGTCAGAGAATACATTTTGTATATGAATTAAAATTTCTTCATTGATTGAGACTTATCTTATGGTCCAGAAGATGATCTATCTTAAAAAATTTTCCTAGGCACTTAAAGAGAATTTATATACTGATGTTGTTTTGTGGAGTGCTTTGTAAACATCAATTAGATCAAATTTGTTCTGTCTACTTGTTTTTATCAATTACTGAAAGATGTGTATTGAAATCTCTCTAATCATAAATCTATTTCTCCCTGAAATTCTATCAGTTTTTGTTTCATGCTGAAGCTCTGCTATTAGATGTTTAAACGTTTATACAGCTAGTGAACTGACCCCTTCATTATTATGAAGCAACTTCTTTACAAGTAATATTCTCTGCTCTGAAATGTTTCTTTTGACTTGAGTTAGCATTTTCCAATCCTTTATTTTTAACTTGCATGTGTCTTTATACTGAAAGTACATTTCTTATATGGACATAAAATTGGGTCCTACTTTTTATCTAATTTGATAGTTTTTGTCCTTTAATTGAGATAGTAAGACCATTTGTATTTAATGCAATTATTAACATGTTTAGGTCTAAATCTTTTTTCTTGCTGCTTGCCTCATTTGTTCTTTGTTTCCTTTGTCTTTCTTTTCTGCCTTTTGAATTAACTAATTTTTTTTAAGGTTCCATTTTATTTCATTTGCTATCTTATTAGCTATGCCTCCTACAGGAAGGACTGGTAGATGACAGACCTCAAAGGAACTCAGAGTGAGATGAGAGAAAAATAATGGAAGTGATAAAGGAAATTATATTCTAAGGCTTTAACTCAGGAAACTAAACATTTAGGGGTGTGTGTGTGTGTGTTTGCCTAGTAGAATTCCATTACATTTCCAAAGTTGCCCTTTCCAAGTGGGCAAAAAGTAAGAAACACTTTGTATGAAATAATTATCTTATAAAATATTTTTAGAAAATTTTTTTTAATATCATAAACTAATAATATCATTAAAAACTAATTTTGTGTTAGACATTTTACAATAGTATCCGGAAGTAAAAAAGACCAATTCTGTCCCCTCCCCCGAAACAGAAAACAACTTTTACTGTTCCCTTGCCTTTGGAGAAGGAAATGGCAACCCACTCCAGCATTCTTGCCTGGGAAATTCCATGGCCAGAGGAGCCTAGCAGGTTAGAGTCCATGGGGTCGCAAAGAATCAGACACTACTTAGTGACTAATCAACAACAAAAGCAGTCAATTAAAAAACTCTTTCCACATTTTGCAGTTGTTAAAATGTTGTTTTGACTTCCTATTTTTTACCTCTTTTCCTGTATAGGCAAGTTCCCACCACCTATGTCCATCTTTGCAAACAGGGAACTTCTCTAAAAGCTTTGATTTAATCTGGCCAAATAAAATACTAATGATCTTTAAGCAGGGAGGAGTCCAAAGTCACTGCATGAAGAATAATTCATAATAGTTTTTTAAGCAGCAACGTTCTCCTTTTCTGGCTAAACTCGTCAAGAGTCTGGCAGTTTGGTTTTTGCAATGAATCAGACTGTATGTGCCAGGACATTTGCACCATCTGCTACAGGAGTGTCATGGGAGGGAGGACTGTGGACACCTGGTGGGTTGACGTTGAAATGTCAGCTCGAGGGTAAACACCACCTCCGGTGATGAAAGGCCAAGAAAGCATAAAGCCTGGGAGCAGCAAAAGAAAAAGGCACATCTGTTTCTAAATTGGGAAGAATATATGTGTGCCTGTGTGAATCTGTGTATTTTCAACATTAGTGACTTTCATAATCTTAAAGACAGGGTGATACTACATTCTTGGGAAAGGTAAGACTATCAGATAACATTACACATGCAAGTACTGGTAAAGGCAGTTGATACTATTTGTAGAAAGAACTGTAAAACGTGGTCTGTGAATAGTTTGAGTGAGATTTCCCAACTACCTCCTTTGGGAGTAAAGCCATAATCATAGACTCAGAAAAGCTCTTTTAATTCTTCTCATGGCAACTGTCATCTACTACTCTCAACTTTGGTTTCTCTTTTGTTAAGGAACTACTCTATTACCCCCCCAATTTTTAAGGTGATTAAAACATCCAGTGTTTGAAACCATCTATGGAGTGCTTATGAAGAAGGCAATGGCACCCCACTCCAGTACTCTTGCCTGGAAAATCCCATGGACGGAGGAGCCTGGTAGGCTGCAGTCCATGGGGTGGAGAAGAGTTGGACATGACTGAGTGACTTCACTTTCACTTTTCACTTTTATGCATTGGAGAAGGAAATGGCAACCCACTCCAGTGTTCTTGTCTGGAGTATCCCAGGGATGGGGTCACACAGAGTCGGACATGACTGAAGTGACTTATCAGCAGCATGGAGTGCTTAAGGATGTTGGTTTTAAGTAACACAAGGCACCTGGGCATGACAGGAAAGGAGTTTCAAGTCATTTTCCAATTATGGACTCTTGAATTGGGTTCTCTATAGTAATAGTTCCCTGTAAAAATAAAATAAACTCTCTTCTGCATGCATTTAACCAGCTTACATATACACATACATGATCATGTATGCACACACACACACAACACACACACATACACATCCTTTCCTTCTTCCTGGTGATACACAATGAGTAAAGATCATCAATACGCCTGTAGGAGTTTAAGGTCCAAAAGTCAATAGTGGGGGCAGCTTTCAAGATCAGGTCCTCCAGCCACAAGGATCCTAGGTGATTTTACTCTACCATGCTGCATTATAAGATCTTTGTATATTAGTTCCAACTTGTTCCATTATTGGATAAGAAAGGTCAAGGGAGGTTGGGTAGTAGGGGGTAGTTGACCTCGTTGGCATCAATTTCAAAAGTTTGACCACATTCTAAGCATTTCTAACTTCTTATAAGAGTAAATTTACTGCAATGAACATAAATGTAAATCATTTTTTTTTCTGACTGCTGGGCAGTTATAATTTTGGTATACATCTGTAATTCTTATATCTAATTTTTCCACTTCTACTGTCTCATCATTCTCCATTTTGCATCCATTTTCTCTGTCCCTGTTGTAGTACAGGCTCTTAGAATTTTTCACATGGAACTTTGTAGCTTCCTGATAGGCTTTCTGTCTTCTGCTCCTTACTATGGCAGAGGAGATCCTCTATAATGTGACCTCTTATACCTTGCTTCCTCACCGGCGTGCTGTTTGCTGGATGTTATGTACAAGACTGTTTTGTGTTCCCTAATGCTTTTCTCTTCTCTGCGTCAAGTCTCTTATCTGAGCTGTGCTATGAACTCACTCCTAAGACTCAGCTTAAAAGCCTCCACTTTCATGAAGCCTTTACTTATTGTTCTGGGCTTCCTCCTCCTTGCTCTTTTAGTACCTTAATTACCCTAATCACATTGCTGTAATGATTTTTTATATCATCCTGGCTGCACTGAGTCCTTCCAAGGCAGTGACTGAGTTATATTCATATCTGTAGCTCTCAAACCAGCACAGTGCTTTGCATGTAAAGGTGCTTAATGAGAATTTTTTGATGTTGTTCCTGAATGCCTCCTGAAATCTTCTGGAATTATAGTCAGTGTTTGGGGAGAGGTATTATTATCTGTGGTGTGTCTTTAGGGAAGGAATTTGAACACGACTGGGAGCTACTGAAAGTAACCTGACAAATTATCTACTTTATGAATATAACTAAATGTCTTGGATTTGGCACGATTTTTCAGCTCTGATGCTCAGGAGATCAGGGGCTTAAATATATGCAGATGATTCCAGACTTTAAGTGTTGCCCAGAGAGCTCTCTGGAGGAAACACCATACCCAGAGTACTTATTAAATGTGCTGCTTACATACCTCCCGGGGCCCCCAAATCCTCCCCCTCCCCACATTTGCAAAGAATAAATGGTACCTAGATGCCCAAGCAACAACCTGGGAATTATTCAGAATACTGTTTTCCCTTTTGCTCCCACATTCAATAATCACCAGTTCCCACCAATTCTCCCTCATTTATAATGTTGCAAATTTGTATTCTTTGTTCCAGTATCATAGCTCCCCATCAGGGGTCCCCATTTTGCTCTCCTCCATAACTGAAAACAGCTCTGGTTTGTCTCCTCCCATCATCTGTTCTCTACAATGCAAATTGGGATTTTTTTCTGAAAAGCAAATCTGATCATGCATTGGCCCTACATAAAGCTGTCTGCCTTTCCATTACCTTCAAAATCGACCCTTCATGCTGAGGTACCTGCTTCCTTCTCTAGCTGAGCTCCACTCACTGCCCAGCACCCCCAGCCCTATGCTTTAGCCATACTGAACTACTTGCTTTTTTCCCCAAAAGTTACATTTTTTTGCCTTCAGGTTTTTGAACATAATGTTTTCTTTTTCTAGAACCTCCCACCTACCTCCTCATTCCCACCTTCAACTTCCTACTCATCTTTCAGTCCTTAACTTGAACATGATCTCTTTTGGAAGAATTTCTTTATTCTCCAATACTGAGCCAACTGCTCTTCCTAAGTGACCCACAAAAACATCTATTATGATTCTTACCACCAGCATTGGGGGTGATCTAAACTGTGTTTGCCTCTCTCACTGGACTGTGACTTCCATTGGTACAAGGCTAGATCTTATTCGCGATTATAATCCTAGGTTCTGACAGTGTCTGGACACAGAAATTGCTCAAGAAATGTTTGTTGACTAAACAAATAATGGTCAATACATAGCTACATAAATACATTGGGCAATTTGCAACTACTCTGAAGATCTACTCAGACAAAACTCTTCCTAATACAGTATTGACATTTGTTTGAACCCAGATACCTTGAGCATTTAAAAATACTTATCTACTTCATTCAGATCTTTATCTGTTTACTTATGAAGGGTGAAAAAGCCAGTCTAGTCTAATTAGCAGTGAAAAGGGTCTGGGGTGTGCAGCTTGACCTTGCAGTACACACGAAGGGCATGTATTGTCTTGGCCACTGCCAATTAAAATAATGGTAAAGAAGGGAAAATAGGAGAGACTTCATATATCTTCTTATGGCTTGAGCAAATTATGAATTTAAGACAAAGGAGACTATTTAAGTAGGAAATATTTTGACCTTAAATCATAAAAAGTCTGAGAAAAGTTTGCACAGATAGAAAAATAATACTAACCTTCTTGCCCTAGGTTACTGCTGAGGGCAAAATTTACATATTCCAATTCCTGTACGGATGACCTCATTCAAAGGTGTTGAAAGTCAGTGATCATTATCTAGTCTCATCTCCTTTGCTTAAAGTCTAATTCATGAAACTTCTCTGGAAAAACCAGGAAGATTAGTAGAGATAAAACCACACTCATACACACACACACACACACACACACACACACATTGAGTTGAATTACTCAACAGTCTGTTGTATGGATACTTTTTTAAGTTCAAAAAAGTTAAATAAACTATTTGAAAAAAATTCATATCCACAGTCTCCTTAGAGAAGTCAAATTTAAAAATGTAGGAAAATGTTTATAATCCCATAAATTGTTGAGGTGTTGATAGCAGATAAAAGAGACTTTGATGGTGGAAATCCTTGGAAAACGTCACTGATGGGTTTGATAATTGTTGTCAGCCAGCTTGTTTTGTTATTTCTTCAGTATATTTTCTATCAATTTACTTATACCATGACTTGTTTAGTCATGGTAAACAGGTTTAGTCCTAGTTCATTCACTCAATACTTATTGAACACATGGGAAGTAACAGGTAATCTCTGGTGTATAGTCACCTGAGATTGAGATGCTCCTTATAAGAAATGCCTTCACTCATTCAGTAGAAACACTTAAAGAAGTTGACTACAGGATGGGGAGAGGGACTGATTCTACTTGGAAGAGAGAGGGGAAGTTCTGGAGGCTGATGTGACCTTTGACTTGTATAAACTTCTTGCAGGAGTTTTCCAGGCTTTTGAAGGTAAAGATTACAGACTGGAGTGTGGGATGAGGTTTGAGGAGAACATTCTAGGTATCAAAAATGGTATGGGCAGAATAGAGAAATATAAAAGTGAGTAGGATGTTAGGGAAAGGGTGGGTGTTTTGTAGGGGTAGTAGAGTAAGATGTTTGCAGATGGACTGACAAGATGAAGCTACAAAAGTGGATTGTTTTCAGATCTTGAAAAACATTGTATAATAGCTTCAATACATCATTACCATATTTTACTCATTTCTCAGACACTTTTTAAGATTAACTGTTTAATTCAATCAAAATTTTATATGTAAATGTATAACATATATTCAAATTAAAAAGAGAAATAGTTCTACTAGACTTTTTGCAAAATTTCATTCATTCATTCATCAAACACTAAGATTGCTGTTCTTATATGCCAGATATTCCACTAAATATCATCATTACCTCATTTGAAACAAAATGACAGACTTCCTTCCCTCTCTACATCATGTACCAGATTCTTATTCCACGGGGCAACATTTTAAACTATTTTAGTTGTTTCTTTTGGTGTTTTCATTTGTGCTTCTAAAATAACAGGCTTAGAATGTCATTTGAATGATCCATTGAATTCCTGCTATAGTGTAGTGAAATCATCATTTTTGGTTAGATCAATATTCAGTTCTTACATTATTTTACTCATGTAAATGCAACTCACAGATGTCATGTATAATTCTATAGTAAGTTTAATTTCTTTGTGAAAAGGTTTTGTCCTTGCTAGATACAATTGTCTCATACTTGCTTCCCTTTTTCATGTTTTCATTGTTAATGCTTTCCAAAAATCTTTGTCAGAGGTGTTAGTATTCTCTTAACATCTCCAAATCCATCAGAAATTCTACCAGTTTTTTTGTCTTTTGAAGATGTGCCTCCTGGGGTATTCTGCTATTCTGCCTTAGTCTGAGCCTCTTCTCTCTGGGTCTGCTGGCCAGTTGCTATCATTAAATCCTCTTGGACCAACATTCTGGGGATTCCTTTCAATTTTTTCCTGGGTTCTTTCCTACTTCTTGGATTCTCTGTAGCCCTTTCTTGGTTTACTTTCCAAGTAAATGTCTACTAGAGTATTTTCTAGATTATTTTTCTATATTACTAGATATTTAATATCTGAAAATATCTTTACTCTACTTTAATTGATTTTGGCTTAGGTGGAATTTTTATAGTATTGATATTTTTTCTTTTAACATCATTTGGATTCCTGTTGTTTTGCAATAAAACCGGTTTTGGTGTTTACCTCACCCTATCCTTGTGGAATTTCCACTTTGTTCCTAGTATTTGTAAATTTCATCAAAATATCTTAATATAGGTCTCTTTCACTCTTTATTGAGGGCACTAAATGAAACTTTTCAATCTGGAGACTCATGTATGAGTCTGGGAAATTGTCTTGGATATTTCCTGTTTCATTTCCTCTTTTCATTTTTACCTGTAACTCCTAATATTTTGTTGCTGGAACTCCTGGGCTTTCCTCTCTTCTATTTTAAATACCTCAGTGAGAAGTAAGATGAAAACCAAATGAAGACTAAGTAAGATGAAAACCAAATGAAGACACAGTGATAACTCAGGCAGGAAAATAAAATAATGTCAAGTGATTGAGTTCATTCTCCATTCTTTTTTACACATTGGCAATACAAGAGGCCATTTCAAATATATGGCTGCTTGGGTAGTTGGTCAGTTCTATCTAGGAAATGCAGCTGCAAATTCAAGCTTCCCGGAACATTCTAGACCATATATATGGCTGTGAAGGACTGACCTCACATAACTAGCTTCATGTGTTTTAGATGTTTATTCAGCAGAAATTGTATCTAACATTAGAAAGTTTAAAAATTTTTGAAACGCTTGCTTTGAATTTGTCCAGATAAAAATTAGGTTAGTGTATTTACTTGGTAGAATTCAGCCTCAATCAAGAAGATTACAAATTTTGTGGGACCATGACACACAGAATTTTCTTTAGAACAGGAGGACAACTGAAAGTAGTATATCTTTCCCCGTTCTTTCCCCAGACACTTGACTTCTACTGTTACACCCCCTCCCATAAGGATATTTTTAGAAATATATATTGATTTAATTAAAACATAGTTAACTTTCAATGTTTTAGATGCACAACAAGGTGGTTCAGTTATACAAATACACATATATTATTTTTGAAATTATTTTCCAACATAGATTATTACAAGATATTGACTATAGTTCCCTATGCTATACAGCAAACCTCTGTTGCTTGTTGCTTATCTGTTTATTAATTAGAAATCTAGCATTCTAGGCATACTAATTCAAACAAGTGGAATCAAAAGGTCATAATTGTTTTGATTAGGCAAAAATTCATAAGTTTTCTAAATATATATATTATGCATATTTATATATATGAATACAAAAGCTTTTCTACTACACTTGATAAAGACCTGAGAAAAAACATCAAAAAAAAAAAAAAAAAAGAGATGGATAAATTGGAGAACATAAACTAAATGAAATGATGCACTGAAAAGGAAATAGAAAAAGTGAAACAAGCTAGATAAAAGACCATCATATAGTCTATAGACCATCATATAGTTCATACATGACTGCTTATTAGAAACATATCTGGACCTCTGAAGAAAAAAAACAATATCTGAGTATTTGTATTTTTCAAAAAATTTCAAGATTATTCTGATATGCATCTGGATTTTAAAAAATAATTACAGGTTTTTCTATTAGATACTAGTTTTGGTGATAAAGATTTATATTACTTTTTCTGTTGACTGGTCATGATACAATGGTATTAAGTGAATAAGTAATAGTTATATAATCACAATAGTGAAAGATATTTATCATTTTTCACAATCAATAGCCAGACAAAAAATAGATAATTACAATTGCAAGTCATAATGGGAACATAATTAACTATGTAAAATAATTACATACAACTTGCCAGGGTGGGAGTGGGGAGGAAATTAAGCAGAGTAATGTGGTAAGTGGAACTGCATACATGCACATGTTTTCATCCACCCAGCCAGTGTAAGTCTGTTGGTTGGTGCATTTAGTCCATTTACACTTAAGGTAATTATATGTATGAGAAATGCTGGACTGGATGAAGCACAAGCTGGACTCAAGATTGCTGAGAGAAATATCAATAACCTCAGATATGCAGATGACACCACCCTTATGCCAGAAAGTGAAGAACTAAAGAGCCTCTTGATGAAAGTGAAAGAGGAGAGTGAAAAAGTTGGCTTAAAACTCAGCATTCAGAAATCTGAGATTATGGCATCTGGTCCCATTGTTCATGACAAATACACGGGGAAACAATAGAAACAGTGGCTGACTTTACTTTTTGGGCACCAAAATCATGGCAGATGGTGACTGCAACCATGAAATTAAAAGAAGCTTGCTCCTTGGAAGAAAAGTTATGACCAACCTAGACAGCACATTAAAAAGCAGAGACATTATTTTGCCAACAAAGGTCCATCTAGTCAAAGCTATGGTTTTTCCAGTAGTCATGTATGAATGTGAGAGTTGAATTATAAAGAAATCTGAGCACTGAAGAATTGATGCTTTTGAACTGTGGTGTTAGAGAAGACTCTTGAGAGTCCCTTGGACTGCAAGAAGATCCAACCAGTCCATCCTAAGGGAAATCAGTCCTGAATATTCATTGGAAAGACTGATGCTGAAGCTGAAACTCCAATACTTTGGTCACCTGATGCAAAGAACTGACTCATTTGAAAAGATCCTGATGCTGGGAAAGATTGAAGGCAGGAGGAGAAGGGGACGACAGAAGATGAGATGGTTGGATGGCATCATTGACTCAATGGACAGGAGTCTGAGTAAGCTCTGGGAGTCAGTGATGGACAGGGAAGCATAGTGTGCTGCAGTCCATGGGGTCACAAAGAGTGGGACATGACTGAGCAACAGAACTGAACTGATGATCCTATTACCGTCTTCTTAAGTGCTTTGGGTTTATTTTCTGTCAATCTTTCCTTCTCTGTGTTTCCTACCTAGAGAAGTTCCTTTAGTATTTGTTGTAAAACTGGTTGAGTGGTGCTGAATTCTCTTAACTTTTGCTTGTCGGGAAAGATTTTGATTTCTCCATCAATTCTGAAGGTTGCTGGGTAGAGTATTTTTGGTTGTAATTTCTTCCCTTCCATCACTTTAAATGTACCATGCCTTTCCCTTCTGGCTTGTAGAGTTTCTCTTGAGAAATCAGCTGATAGCCTGGTGGGAGTTCCCTTTATATTATTTGTCATTTTTCTCTTGCTACTTTTAATACTTCATCTCTGTCTTTCATTTTTGTCAGTGTGATTACTATGTGTCTCAGTGTGTTCCTACTTGGGTTTATCCTTCCTGGGACTCTCTGTGCTCCCTGGACTTGGTTGACTATTTCCTTTTCCATGTTCAGGAAGTTTTAAAGTATTATCTCTTCAAATATTTTTTCAGGTCCTTTCTTTCTCTCTTCTCCTTCTAGGACCCCTATAATGTGAATGTTGGTGTGTCTAATGTTGTCCCAGAGGTCTCTTAGGCTGTCATTTCTTTTCATTCTTTTCTTTCTGCATTCTGTTCTGTGGCAGTGATTTCCACCATTCTGTCCTTCAGATCATTTATCCATCCTTCTGCCTCAGTTATTCTGCAGTTGCTTCCTTCTAGTGTATTATTCATCTCTGTTTGTTTGCTCTTCAGTTCTTCTAGGTCTTTGATAAACATTTCTTGCATCTTCTCGAGCTTTGCCTCCATTCTTTTCCCAAGATCCTGGATCATCCTCACTATCATTATTCTGATTTTTTTTTCTGGAAGGTTGCCTATATCCACTTCATTTAGTTGTTTTTCTGGGGTTTTATCTTGTCTCTTCATCTGGGATATAACTTCTGCCTTTTCATGATGATTAACTTTCTGTAATACGGTTTTTGTGTTAGCAACTGTGAGACTGTGCTTCATCTTGCTTCTTGTCTGCCTTCTGATGGATAAGGTTAAGAGGCCTTGTTGATGGGAGGGACTGGTGATGGGAAAAACTGGGTCTTGCTCTGGTGGGCAGGGCCTTGCTCTGTAAAGCTTTAATCCAAATATCTGCTGATGGGTTCGGTTGCTCTCCATCCCTGGTAGCTGTTTGGCCTGAGGTGACCCAGCCCTGAGGTCTAAGGGCTCTAGGTTAGGGTTAATGATGAACTCCCAAGAGGGTTTACACCAAGGGGGAGCTCCCATTGCCCCATCCCCATGGGGAGCCCCTGCCAACCCATGCCTCCATAGGAGGTCCTCCAACACCAGCAGGTAGTTTTGGTTCAGTCTCCTGCAGGGTCACTGCCCCTCTCCTCTGGGCCTTGGTGCACACAAAATTTTGTTTGTGCCCTCCAAGACTGGAGTCTCTATTTCTCCCAGTCCTCTGGAAGTCCTATAATCAAATCCTGCTGGCCCTCAGGACTAGATTCCCTGGGAATTCCCAGTCCCTTTGTCAGATTACCAGGCTGGGAAGCCTGATGCGGGGTTCAGAACCTTTCCAATGGTGCGAGAACTTCTTTGGTATTATTGTTCTCCAGTCTGTGGGTCACCCACCCAGTGGGTATGGGTTTTAATTTTATCATGATCATGCCCCTCCTACTGTGTTGCTGTGACTTCTTCTTTGTCTTTGGATGTGGGGTATCTTTTTTTTGGTGAGTTCTGGTGTTCTCCTATCAATGGTTGTTCAATAGCTAGTTGCAATTTTGGTGCTCTTACAGGAGGGGATGAGTGCATATCCTTTTACTCTGCCATCTTGAACAAGAACCCCATAAGATTTTATAAAAAGAAAACTAGCTGCTCTAAATGAGAGCTTAGGTTTTTTAACTGAGTAAGAATTTGTGATGTTGGCTGCTGGTGGAACTTGCATACACATAAAAAAGCCAGGTAAGTAATATAAGGTTGAAGAGAATTCTCTCTTGCAAAACTTCTGGACAATCTGAGTCTTAGACTATGTTGTTGTTCAGGATTCAAGATAAATGAAGAGTTAAAGCTGCCTCTAAAATCGAGGTATGAAGTCTGATGGGTCGTGGGGACTCTGATACTTCAATTTCCTTTCTTTGTACCAATGCATTCTCCTAAGCAGAGTTAGTAGTAATCTATTAGCTATTATGTGGTATGCACCTACCTGTGCTTTTTATACAAGTAACTGTTCCAGGTCCTATTTTCTTTCTCTTATCTCTTGTAATTGTTTCAATCATTTTCTGAGATAGGTCTAACTCATTATATTTATTTTACAACTGAGAAGATAAGAGGCATAGAGAGGTTAAGAGTGTTGGCCCAAATCACAAAGCTAGTGAGAATGAGAGGCAGAATTTGGACACAGGCAATCTATCATCAGACCCAGTCTTCTTTGGCTCCCCAGGAATGAAATTAGTACTGAAAAGACTCATGAGCTACCCAGAGGCAGCACTGCTGGCTTAGGAGGGGAGGGCCACATGCAGACTTGTGTCTTCCTGGGCAAGAGTGTTGCTTTGGGCATGTAGTCAGAGAGCTAAGTCGCGCTTAGTAAGAGCTAAGTTCACACTAGTCACTTCTGTGGTTTTTAACTGTACATTCAGAAATCTGGCTTTCACTTCTAGTGTTTAACTAAATTTACTCTCTCTGAGATTAGAAATGACCCTCCCCCCCCCCGCCCCATGCTAACGATTTAGTATCTGATGGCCTTTGCTCATTTCTTTGTCTCTGAATTGTCTGCAGTGCTCAAACACATTCCTTTCTCTCATTCTCTTGCTTTCACACTCTTCTCTTTCTCTCTCTCCTTCTCTACTGTAGGTCTCTCTGTCTCTTCTTTACTCTTTTCCCTTTCTGTCTGTCCTGTCCTGCTTTAGAAAGGAACACATGTCTATAATAAAACAAAATAATGTAAAAACAAAAGGAAAACTGACAAAGGGAAGACAAGATAACAAGATTATGAAGATCATGGGTGAGATAATACACAAAGTGTCACATCTCATTTGGAACATTTGCTAGAGTTGGGCCACAGATTTGCATCTAAGGTTCCCTGTAACTACATTAAATGTTTTCACAATTGTTTTCTTGATTCACAGTGTCCTTAAGATAAAAACAAATTGGTTGTTTAAGAGGAACAAGCATTTCCTGGAATGGCAACTCAGCAGACATCTTCCTGGGAGCACTGTGAAAGTTTTCAATAACATTTGACCATAACCCAGCAACGCATATCACAGGATTCTTCTTCCGGGTTGCTGCCTGTCCCACTCTCTCACTTCACTCGGGCCTCTTTTTAGTTGTCATCTTCTCAGACAAGGATGACATATAAAATAGCTCCTGCTCTTGTTTCCTTACGTCTCTTTTCTCTGCTTTATTTTTCTGCTCACCAGCTGACATACCTTTGTTGGTTTGCTTATTGTTAATCTTTCCCTTTAGGTTGTAAGCTCCCTGAGGGCTGGGACATTGTTTTGTTCATATCTTGCAAGTGTTGAGGACAGTGTCTGGCACACAGTGGTGTCAACATATTTTTCTGAAGGAATGAATGGCTAAAATGCCACTAGTAAGTGTTAGGGGCTTTAGTGTTAGTCACTCAGTCATGTCCAACTCTTTGCAACCCCATGGACTGTAGCCTGCCCAGGCTCCTCTGTCCATGGAATTCTCCAGGCAAGAATACTGGAGTGGGTAGCCATTCCCTTCTCCAGGGGATCTTCCTGACCCAGGGATCAAACCTGGGCCTCCTGCATTGCTGGCAGATTCTTCACCATCTGAGTCTCCACCATTGTACTTATTGAAAAGTATCTTGTTTGAGGTAGAGTGTGACTAGCCAGTTCCCGCAGCCATTGAGGTTGACTTTTTGTACCAGGTCAACATAGTAGTCTGAGACTTGGTAGTCAGCAAAAGAAGGAATATTCTCAAGTGAAATTGTGAGGAGAAGGACTCCTGTCCTATTCTATAAGCAGGAAGAATTGGAGGCCATATCACTTCCTGAGGTGGGGAAGGAGTTATAGGCTAGCAAGTTGTAAAATTATAGGGCAAGATTGGTTCTAAAAGAGAGAACCTCTTAAGTGAAGCCCTGATAGGAGTGCTATGGGATGAGAGTGTGTGTGGTGGGGGCATGGCCATTACGACAGGAAAGAAAAAAAAAAACCACCCCACAAAACTAGAGAAATGAACATCACTGATGTTCCTAAGACTTTCTGAGAGAAACTTATGCCCATTATGATATGGAGGTAATGTCTTCTTCCTGTTCATAGGATTTTTAAAAGTCCAATTTTTTCATCACTTCCACTTTGACCAGATTATCTCATCTTTTACAGTAAGGGAAAAAAGCTACTCCAAGAACATGCTTCTCTGAATCTGCTGAGAAGGAGAATGATTGATGTGAAATTAAATACATTAGAAGCAAATTGGTTTGTAAGTGGTAAAAATAATTTTGTGCATGGCCATCTACTTTGCTTTCTCTTCTGAGGAAGAGAAACTCTTTTGAGGAGTTTCAAAGTTATCTGCCTCCTTGTGATAGCCTGGTCAAGGTATGTTATACAAAGTTTAGTTTTTGTTGATCCCAGAGTTATCATTTCTCTTGACTTGTATAATATTGACGTTCTTTGCTAGAAGTTTATAGGCTAAATGTCAGGGATCATGGATTTGAAAAAAGTTATTCTTTTTATTATAGTTATTTTTTATGGTTTTCAGTCTTACAGAGATGAGAGGATGCACGTGGGTCACCAGGAAGGCAACCTTTGGATAGCTGCAGGTGTGGGAGGTCAGGGGATAGGTGAAGGTGGGATAGGAGTACCCAGACTTCCCCAATTATGGTTATCTGGAACCTTTACCTACCATCCCTGATGTTCATTATAAAAATATGCTAAAATCAAGAAACAATATAGAAGAACAAAAATGATGGAAAATTCAAAAAATTAAAAGGGATAATTGGTTAGGTAAAGGTTAAATTTTGAAAAGAAAGACTAAAGTAAAGAATATTAAGCCAAAAGGGAATGAAGTGGGAGCTAGAATAGATTTAAAATCCCTACAACGATAAAAGGTTAAGAGTTTAAAAATATAAAACACAAGAGATTTAAAAATAAAAGATAAAATACTATAAGCCAATGAGATAAAAGGTTAAAACATGAGTAAAAGCTATAATGGTTTAGGCTAGAAGGCTACAGCCTGTGAAATGAAAAACTAAAAACAGATCATTCCTTGGGATTAAGGTTTTGGAACAGGAAATCAGAGCTAAAAATGGAAAAGAATGAACATTTAAAAATTAAAATCAAATTAAATTCTAAGAGTAAAGTGGATTAAGGGAACTATTTTTTAAAATTAATTAGCAGAAAACAAACAAACAAACAAACAAACCCCCCAAACCGAAACCCACTGTTTAAAGGAAATGAAGTATGTAGGAAAATTCTCAGGGTAGTTTGGCCTTCCCTATGGAAGCAGAAGGGGCTGAGTGGAGGCTGCATTGGCTGTGTCTTTGGACCTGGGGTAGAAGGGCAGAGGGCAGAAGCTGTCTACCCCAGGCTGCTGCAGAGAAGATGGCACGGTAAGAGCTAGTCTGGCCTCTGGAGACTTCCTGGGGAAGCACTTTCTCCCCCCATCTTTTAAAGATTCCCTCTCACTTGCTCTCCATGTTCCATCCCCACTGCCACTGCCAGCCTTGACCTTCAGCAGCCCCTCAGTGATATTTAAATTGGCTCCTGCCCCAAGACTTTCCCCTTCCAACTCTCCCCACCCTGCAACCAGACTAATCTGAAAACCCCATTTTGGTCATGGAATTATATTGCATGGAAACCTTCTGTGCTTATCATTTAAATTATTAAACTCTCAAAAGGCCTTGTAAACTTTGACTTTAATGTTTGTTTTTCAAATGAGTTAGAGATCTTCTATGTTAGTACTTAAAATTCAACTGTCTTCTGCCTTATTTATGCTAAACCCCAAGATATCTGGAGGTTAAGTATTTTGAAGTTCAGAGTCTGATCATGAGATTTAGAATTAATTCAGAAAAAAAGAAATTCTTAATTCCATTTTTAAAAGGCAAAGTTAATTGATATTTGTTTCAGTTTCTGGTTCCCAGAGAAATCAGAGAGAGTGTGATAAAAGGAGACAGAGAGAGACAGAGAGATGGAAAGAGGGAGAGAGAAAGAAAAGAAACAGAAAACTGGAATTCATGTATATGTGATGTACTTCTGGGAAAATCTGATTTTTGTTTTAACCAGAATGAAGGTGGAACTCTCTTCTGTGCTCTCCCCTTGAGTGACTGTCTTTTTTGAGTTTAAGGCCGTTATCATCTTTAAAAACGCTTCCTGAGTATTTCTTTACTCAGTTTTGAAAATAATGAAAATTTAGCTTCTCCCAGTGTTTGAGGGAGAAAAAAAAAAAAAAAAGATTTGGGAAGTAAAACTAGCCATAGTTAAGACTATTCCAATGAGTTTTCTGCCAAAACACCAGATGCTACAGGAAAAAAAAATATTTGCCACAATTTGCTATCTGTGCCTGATTTTTTAACAGGAGAGCAATGTAAAAGAATGAGGTAAATGGCAACCCTCTTCCAAATAAACAGTGCTTTTATATTAAAAAATGTTCTAATTAGAACTATTATGATTATAGCACTAATTCATATTAAAATTCTATTACTTATCAGGAAGTACCAGAGCCCCTCAGAGCAAACGCAGTATAAATGCTTTTCATTGTCACACTTGGCCTTCCTAAAATTTTTTAAATCTTTATAATTTTCTAGCAATATTATACATTTTAGCCTGAGACCATTCTAGATTTGGAGCTAAGGCTTATATTTCTATTTTCTCCTGTTGATTTCTGTTTTCTTTTTAATTTTTACATGGGTTTTTAAAGCCTTTTATAAGCCAAATCTTTATAAGCTGCATTTGCCATATCCTCATTTAGATCTCTCTTCTCAGTGAATTAAAGCAGCATCAGAAATAGAAATGAATTTTGAGAAATGAAATATGTGTGTAGCTTAAAGTGAGGCAATTGAAGTAAACCTCAAGTTAGAAGATTATTCTGACTTAATATTATTTTTGTGCACTAAAAAATGCTTGGATGTCTCATGTCCTCTATTTTCAAGCAATTCTGCTCCCTGGCTCCAGCCTATAGCAGGAACAGAAGTTCCTATAAATTGTGTGATACACAGATTTTGCTATACTTCTCATAACTCTCTAGGATGTAAAAAAAAACCCAGAAGGAAGATGGAATCTAAAATTTTCTGCCTTCTGCTTTCTGAGTTACCCTGGTCTCACCTAATGTGAGGCTTGGCTTGTTCAACAGTTCACCATATTTTAAAATTTGTTATGGACTGAATGTATGTGTTACCCTCAGAGTCACATGTTGAAGCCTTAACTTCCCTCTCACCCAAGTATGGTGGTGTTTGGAGTAAGGAAGTGATTAAATTTAAATGTGATCATAAGGAGTGAAGCCTTGATCCAATAGAATTAGTGTCTTTTAAGAAGAGACACTAGAGAGCTTCCCCCAACTCCCACCATCCCTCCCAACTGCCCATGCACCAAGGCAAGGCCACATGAAGATGTAGTGCCACAGGCAGCTGCCTGCAAGTTGGGAAGAGGGCATCTATCAGAAACTAAATAGGCCAAAAACTTGATCTTGGACTACCAGTTTGTTATTTTGCTATGGCAGCCCAAGAAGACTAATACAGTATTCCTGTTAATAAAAGAAGAGAAATTAGCTCCAAAAAGGAGACAGGCTGCAGAAGAGGGCAGGGATCTTATTTGTCTTGTTTAATAACTATATCATTAGAAGATGCAGAAGAGTCTGGCTCATGGAAGATACTCAGTATTTATTTTGTTAAATGAATGAATGAATGGCTAGATGAGTAAGTAGATAAGTTGATAGTAAGTAGATAAGTTTCTCATGAGAAGTGAACTGATCACTGAAGTGGATTATAAAAAGAGTATTGCATTTCTTCCCTTAAATATTTTACATGTATGCCTCTCTTGTTTATTTCTGATTGTTTTGGGGCAGTGCCAACTAAAGACCTACTTATTTAACTTATTCAGAGTACATTATGTCTCTCAGTTTTTTCCTTATTATTCATGACCTTGAGGAATAGCGGCAAACTCTCATGTATAATGTCCCCCTATCTAGATCTGTCTGATGTTTTTCTCATGATTGTACTGGGGTCATGGGGTTTTGGAAATCATACCACAGAAGTGAAATGACCTTTTTATCATATGATATTAAGAAGAAACATGATAGCCACATGAAATCACTAGTGATGTTAAACTGATGTTGTTTGTACCAAATTATTGTTACTATGTAATACTTCTGCAGTATTTACCACAGTAATACTTCCTGTCTTCTGACTGGACATAGAAGATCTCAATCTTTTGTCCCCGAATTCAGAAATGAAGGCTTCTTCCTTTTCACTAATGTTATAGAAAGTGGGATATGTATATTTTTGTGTATGGTCTTACATGTAATGAATATTATTTTTTTAGCCTAATCTTGTTCTCTCTATATGAAGAACCATGGTGAACTAAGCTGGATACATTTATAAGGAAGGGCTTTCTCTAAGGTTCTTCATTCATTTCTGAGATCCCGATAGGAACTTTGATGGCATAAAGCCCAATTTAGCTTTCCTGGTATTAGCACATTAGGCACCTTATAAAATATAATTTATGTAATGTCCTGCCAGCCATACCACCCTCAAGTGTGATGTCATCAACACATTAAATAAGGACTTTTGGGACCTCCAAAAATAAGTTTTGGCAGGTAACCCAGGAGGCAGTGTGGAAGCAGTAGTGGAGGCTCCCTTTGGTGGTTACCCCGGGTGAGGCACTGGTGAGTAATCACGGGGCAGGGTGCAATGAGCTGATGCACAAAAATAAAGACCCATAAAACTGAGTCAGACCACTTTATTCTAAAAAAGATTGAGATGTATCCCTCGACTTAATGCTTTGTGGGAACATTTATACTGGAGCTTATCCAAAGTTGCATCAAATCGGGGTGAGAAAAGTAGCTTGTGGGAGTTAGAGTGCTTGTCTAGAAGGGGTTGTTCCCTTGGCCAGGGTTTGGCACCCGAATGAACACTTTACTCCCAACAAGGTCTTTAAGTTACACAGCTTCAGTCTTGAATTGGGCCCATTGTGCCTCAAGAAACTGTTGAAACTTTACTGGCTATTCATACTCTACTTTCTGTCTTGGGATGCAATTTAGTGCATTTGCGGTCACAATGTGATCAAGAAATGCCTGTGACTCAGAAAGTGTGATGCAAGTATGGGTAGATGGTAAAGAAAATTTCTGGATTAAAGTTATTTTGACCATGAGAGTTGACTTGAACTATAATTTCAAAAGTGTCTTTTTCTAGTTCAATAACTCTTCTTGACTGCCTTTTACGTGCAAATCATTTGTTAGATGTAAAAGGGTAACAAGGAGAATAAGCAATGGCCCTGCCTTCCCTTGATCTCAGACGAAGATCAAATCTGTACTCAACCAATAATCAAATCCAGAATATTAAATTAAAAAAAAAAGACTAAAAATACAGGAATAGATTTTATGAAGCTGTCTGCTTTGTTCAAATATAGAGAGCTATGTAGATTGGATGGACATTTCATCTTGTTAAGAGGTAAAGATGTGCCAGGGTGATGTGGCTTGTGATTTGGTCATCCATAAGCATTTCCAAATAGTGTAAATAAGACCTCACACTTGCCTTTGGGATTTTATTGTAGGGATATTATCTCATCAGACTAGAGGTCAACCTCAGGCCTTTCTATTCTATAACTGGGCAATTCTCCGTACTGCACCCACATTCCTTGGCAGAAAAAGGGCTCCCAAGAATTCTGAGTTCCTAACCTCTAAGTTTTCTTGTCTTCAACCACACCTGTAGTCACCACCTCAAGCATTCCACTAAACTGAGTACCAACAGTTAATCTACTCAACACATATTCTTAACTTTCAGAGTATTAAATGATGCAATAAGTGTTGGGAGACTTGTGGAGAAAAAGCACATGTGAAAGCATTTCAGTGAACTGTGTCCTTTGTCAGTCTGATATGTCTTTCCTAATCAGTGGCTCTAAATCGCTCTAGTTTGGAATGCATTGCCAAGCAATGAGGACCCTGTCTCTGGTGTCCAGGGATGACATTGTTTTTTAGGGCATACACTTTGTTTGTTTTCTTGTTCCTTATTTATTTATTATTTTTTTTCATGGGAGGGAGAGGTTGAGGGCTAGGGAATTTTTTCTTATTTTCATATACTCTCAACAATGCATTTAAAATAATTGTCATTTATTTAGAATTTATATTTGTATTGATGAAGAGCTTTTCAACATACATAGTTTACCATCCTCTTCAAAGTGGAAGTTCTGTTTAGAAACTATAGAGAAAGGAAGTGGAATAAATGCATATGATTTTACCTCATTCCTTTCAGTTTTAGCTCATGTTTTACCCATAAAACTGTCCCTGCAGTGAAAGAATGAGGTACTGCAGTCTAGTCATTGATATCATTAGAACACTAAATTTTGTCAGGTTCTCTTTTATACTCTCTGCAGCACCATCTTCCCCATTTCTCTACCACACACCCCACAGCTGAGTCATTCTTGGGGAATAGGAAATGTGAAAATGTGATCTGATCTTCCTCTGAAAGAGCAACAGTAAGTCTGGCCTCTTCTGTCTATTCTCTAGGCAGCCTTATCAGCTGGATTGGTCTCATGCAAGAACTTGAAAGTAAGTGTCATAGTGAGGCATAAGTTGATATATCATTATTAGGGCCAGAGATAGAGAGTTGGGGTATGATCAGAATAGCCAGTGGGATCAGTGAAGGTAAAGAAATGATGATGATGAGGTTGGTGATGACAAACTACTTATATCAGTGCTTATGATCTGTCAAGCTTTAAATATTTGCTTTAAGCAATTATATATTTAAACTATTTTATGCTTACCACAACTCTGCAAGAGAGGTAGCATGATTTTCTCCATTTTCCATTGTTCATGTGTGTGTGTGCTCTGTTGCTAAGTCATGTCCAACTCTTTGTGATCCCACGGACTGTAGCCTGCCAGGCTCCTCTGTCCATGGAATTTTCCCAGGCAAGAATACTGGAGTGGGTTGCCATTTCCTTCTCCAGGGGATCTTCCTAACACACAGGAATCAGACAATGTCTCTTGCATTGGCAGGAGGATTCTTTACCAGTTGAATTACCTGGGAAGCACACCTTGCATAGGTCATGCAGATGGAAAGTAGAGGATCCTAGCCTTGAGTCCATGTTCAAAATTTCTGTGCTGCATCTCATGAATCACTTGAGATGTCTAACTCTATGGCCTTCATAGGGTCATCCACTTGGATATTTGACAGGAGGTAAACAACTTAGCACACACACACACGACTGAGCATACACACCCAGTTCAGTCTATGTTCATTACAAATAGGTGATTCATTACACCAAGGTCTTTTTGTACATTTACATTGTGAATTAATAGTTTTGCTTTTCTGTTTTAGAGGTGGCCAGTAAGATCCAGTTGTGTTCTTTTTGTGTTTAAGACAAAGATTGGGAAATATATCAACTATGAACATAACTAAATTCAATGAAACTGCAATCTTCAAATCCTTTCCAATCATTTGTGTGCAATGAGTGTCTCTCACTTGATAGAAGATTGAAGAAGAAAAGAGTTTATTTCCTTGCTTTATATCTAACCTTGTTCAACTGTGTGTGTTTGGGTGGTGCTCAGTGACTCAGGTGTGTCCAGCTCTTTGTGACCCCGTGGACTGTAACCCTCTAGGCTACTTTGCCCATGGGATTCTCTAAGCAAGAATACTGGTGCAGATTGCTATTTCCCCCTCCAAGGAATCTTCCCAACCCAGGGATTGAACTGGAGTCTCCTGCGTCACCTTGCATTATAGGCAGATTCTTTACCCCTGGGCAACCTGGGAAGCCCCTGTTCAACTGCAATATTCAATAAATGTTTCTTTTGCTTTTAAATAACTTTTATGTGCAGTTGTTATGTTAGGATTCAGGATTACAATATTAGACAAGATGAACTAGGTCCCTGGTCTATGTGGTTTTAAAATCTGGTCAAGGTTCAATACAGTTCAGTTGCTCAGTCATGTCTGAGTCTCTGCAACCCCAGGACCGCAACACACCAGGCTTCCCTGTTTACCACCAACTCCTGGAGCCTGCTCAAACTCATGTCCATCGAGTTAGTGATGCCATCCAACCATCTCATCTCTGTCATCCCCTTCTTTTCCTGCCTTCAATCATTCCCACATCAGGGTCTTTTCCAATGAGTCAGTTCTTCACATCAGATGGCCAAAGTATTCGAGCTTCAGCTTCAGCATCAGTCCTTCCAGTGAATATTCAGGGTTGATTTCCTTTAGGGTTGACTGGTTTGATCTCCTTGCAGTCCAAGGGATTCTCAAGAGTCTAACACCACAATTGAAAAGCAGCAATTCTTTGGCACTCAGCTTTCTTTATGGTCCAATTCTTACATCCATACATGACTACTGGAATAAGCATAGCTTTGACTAGACAGACCTTGTTGGCAAAGTAATGTTTCTGCTTTTTAATATGCTGTCTAGGTTGGTCACAGATTTTCTTCCAAGGAGCAAGCGTCTTTTAGTTTCATGGCTGCAGTCACCATCTGCAGTGATTTTGGAGCCCAAGAAAATAAAGTCTGTCACTGTTTCCATTGTTTCCCTGTCTATTTGTCATGAAGTGATGGGACTGAATGCCATCATCTTCATTTTTTTCATGTTGAGTTTTAAGATAGCTTTTAAACTCTCCTCTTTTACTTTCATCAAGAGGCTCTTTAGTTCCTCTTCACTTTCTGCCATAAGAGTGGTGTCGTCTGCATATCTGAGGTTATTGATATTTCTCCCGGCAATCTTGATTCCAGCTTATGCTTCATCCAGTAGGCATTGCACATGATATACTCTGCATGTAAGTTAAATAAACAGGGTGACAGTATACAGCCTTGACGTGCTCCTTGTCAAAGTTATAGACAAGTAAATAAGAAATGTAAATACAGTTGGATGAAATCAAAGAGATAGTTCAGTCTTTTCTATGCAGACACCTAGTTATCTTGAGCTTTTGCTATTAAAGTCAAAATCCATGGCTGATTCATATCAATGTATGACAAAACCCACTGGAAAAAAAAATAATAAAAAAAATAATAATAAAAAAAAAAAAGTCAAAATTTTAAATTAAAAAATCTCCACTACTACAAATAGAAGATAAATTTAAGGAAATTGTGGCTGTCGTTCTATGAAAATTTGCAGTGATATTTCTCTGGCATAGTGGTATTTTACATAGTAAAAAGTATTTATGGGGGAAAATCTGTAGTTCTAACATCCTCAGGTATATATCTAAGAGGATGGCAGCAAATTGGAATAACACCAAATGAAATTCAAATATATCTCTTGAAAGGATGAATGAAGAAAAGCAAATTTGGCTACAGAGCTCTCCCATTTTGCCCCTGACTTAAGACACATTTGAATTAGTCTTATAATGTGCTTAATTTCATTCCTCATGTTGATGACTGCCCTGCTAGATTTCAATTATTTTTTCAGGTTTTATTTTTCTTTGCAAAGAATTCAGCAATCTTTTCTTTGTTCTGTTTTAGGAACATCTGTTGCAAATTTAGTGTTGAGTTTATTTGAAACTAACAGCTGCCCAGTAGCACATTAAGAGAAATAGCCTAGGTGAAATTTTCCTGCAGATTCCTTTCTGAAAAGGCTGATTTCTAAAACTTTATCTTTAATTACATTTAAATTATGTAACAAGAAAGATATAAGAATGACAACAATTCTCCGTGTGTAGCATGATGTATCAATGTTTTGTGTTTATGATAATCCTAATGTATTTAATCTAAATATTTAGATATTTAAAAGCTACAAAAGCAAAAAAAAAAATAGTTACAATTTGAACTTGAGGCTAGCTGGTTTATTGGCTCTTGGCTAATGTTTTCCAAGTGAAGTGCCACTGCCCAGAATACGAATTCTTTGACAAATTCCCAACTCATGTCTGCCTACAAATCACATTAAAATAAATTTGAATGGGCTAACAATTTGAGTCTTTGAGAGAGCTTACTTTTCAGAACTAACCAAACAAGCTACTACTAAAACAATCGTTAAAAAGAACCACAAATCTACTACCAGACTAGACTCTACAAATCTCTGGACCTCTTGATACAGAAGAAGTTTTAATTAATTCAGTAAGGAGCATGTATGAAATGTGTGTGAAGTCTCCTGTGGACACATAAAATACAACAGCAAATTCTTAAAACCTGGAACCTGTGGAATTGCTCAACAACCAAATAGGACAGGACGTATGCTCATATAATTTAAATCTTTGTACACTGTCTATTCAGCTTAGCTTCTATCTATATGACCTCTTACTCCAGACAACAGTCCTGAGAGGGGAGGATTATTGCTAACCTCATGTGGTAAAGGAGGAATGGGAGCTGAATAAGTCATTTAAAGTCATGTAGCAAACAGATGCCTCAAGTCTAAGTCACTGAGCTAACAAATGACAGGGGTGGGACCAATGTGAGTCTTTCTAATTCAAAATCCCATCTGGCTTACTTCAGTCGAGGACTCCTCTTTTAGGTGTCTGCCCTGGGAGAGTGCAAAACTCATAGTGAAGACAGTACATATGGAAACCAAGACCCAGAAACCGTGGGCAATTCTCCAGCAATATGCTGCTTTTCTCTTTTAACTCCACCCCCTGAAGGTGAAGCCCTTTCTATCTTCTCTTTTTCCCTCTCTTCTTACTTGTATACCCTTTGCTTCCTTTATTTTCTGTACTGTTTATTCCCACTATGTACTAAAATGGGTCATTCTTTCTAAGTGCTCAACAAAATCTGCAAGAAAAAGGGAACACAAAAGATAGCTAAATGAAAGACAGAAAGTATAGAGACCAAAATATATCATTCAAATCTTGCAGTCAAGTTTGGTTTTCCTGTTCTCTTCCAATAAATTGGACAAAAAGAATCATTGACTTTTGAAAAGAAAATCATAGCATTTTAGAGCTAAAAAAAAGCACAGATGTAATCAAGTCAAAAAGCCTTTACTGTAAGGATGAAGGAAGTGTGTTCTAAGGAGCAGAATTGACCTTTATGAAGTTCACAAAGCCAGAAGTGGCAGGTCTGGGACTCTGCTGTGGGAACCTTCATGCTCAGCTTATGTCCCCTCCTTTGAATCCATGTGATAGAAGGCAAACCCTTTAATGCACACAGAGGGACTGCTTGGCTTCTTTCCAAACAGGGGACTCCATACCATGCTGGATAAGGCTTTGTGTTCTGCAATCAGGTAGACTTGGGTCCAAACCTCAGCCCTGGCACTTGCTGTCTGTGTGATTCAAGTTCTGTTACTTACCTTCTTTAAGGACCGGTCTCCTCTTTTGTTAACAAGTGGTTTGTATTTCAGGCCTTCTGTATTTGTTGAGAGCATTAGGTAGATAGAATAGAAAAAGGAGTCCAAGATGGTGGCTAAAGAAAGCAGTGACTAGAAACATCATGCAGGGGGAGGGGGACAAACAGAGAGAAGAAAGAAGCAGAGGACCAGAGTGAGAACCTTTGTCTGGAAAACACTTCCCCTTCTCTGATTGCCCTTGAGCATGTGACCATTTTCATTCCCTTCCCTGCCTGGTGGCAGGTATCAGCCCTGTTTTGGATGATGCTGAACCAGAGGAGGAGACAGCAAGTACAAAAAGGGAAGCCAAGAGGGATCAAGGTCACTCCTTCAGGGTCAGTCAGTACCAGCTGTTGTGTATTTAATAAAGTTTTGCTTGCTTGAGCTGTAACTAGTCTCTTGTTTCAAACCATTTTTATGACAAGAGTTGAGAAATCCTGCCTGCTTGAGCTGTAATTAGTCCATTGTTTCAAATCTTTGTTTCTACAAGACAAGAACTGAGGGAGAGAAATAAACCAACCTCACAAGAGAATAAAAGGAAATAATACTTAACATTTATAGACTGTTTGTTTGCTCTGTGTCACATTCTGTGTTAAATGTTCTACCTTGATTTTTTGATATGATACTTATAATGTATGCAAAATGTTTAGACCATATGGTAGTAAATATTTGTGTATATCGTGTGTGTCTGTGTATGAGCACATACATGTATCAGTTAGGAATGTGTCTCTCACACACAGACATACACCCCTTCACCCCCCCCCCCCCCCCCACACACACACACCAGTCAGGAAGTCAGGAATTTCATTTAAACCTTGACTACGTTGACTTAAATAAGTAGCAGTGTCCTGTGATAAGAAATCCAGGGCTCTTCTGGTTGTCCCATGAGGCTACCAGGGCCCACACTCTTTCTGTCTTTCTGTCCTGCCCAAAACCTTGGTAGAAGGCTTCCATGCTCATGGTCACAGAATGAGTGCTTAGTTATATTACTATCTGTGCTTCAGGCAGTCAAATAGCAGGAAGATAGTAAGGAACCCAGTGTTCTTGCCTGGAGAATCCCATTGACAGAAGAGACTGGCAGGATATAGTTCATGGGGTTATAAAGAGTCTCACATGACTAAAGTGACTTAGCATGCACACACATATGCACACACACACACAGACACACACACACACATATGTATATATGTGGGCTTCCCTCATAATTGAGTTGGTGAAGAATCTGCCTGCAATGTGGGAGACCTGGGTATGACCCCTGGATTGCGAAGATCCCCTGGAGAAGGGAAAGGCCACCTGATATGAAGAACTGACTCCTTGGAAAAGACCCTGATGCGGGAAAGATTGAAGGCAGAAGGAGAAGGGGATGACAGAGGATGGATGGTTGGATGGCATCACCGACTGGATGGACATGAGCTTGAGCAAGCTCTGGGAGTTGGTGATGAACAGGGAAGCCTGGCTTGCTGCAATCCATGGGGTCGCAATGAGTTGGACATGATGGAGCAACTGATTTGATATATATGTGGGTATATCCCTCCAACACATTCACTGTATATTCAAACATATACATTTTATTGTAAAGAAAACATAGCTACTTGTCATAAGTAGCAGTGAATCTTAGTATATGTAGAGGTCAGGGATGTGAATATGACATCCCTGTGAATATTCATGTTCATATTCATATGTGATGTGAATATGACATCCCATTTACCTCAGCCCAGTGAATTGGTGGCTGGGATTTGGGGCTGGGATAAAGAAAAAAAATATCACACAAACAAAATGATTTGTTGCATATTGAAGTTACTGAAACAGGCTTCATACAGGAATATGACTGCTGAGAAGAGGCAAATCAGCTGAGATGTGTGATCAAAGGGATAGCTATGGAAGGAAGTTCACTAGGTGGAGAGATTGTACAGGAAAGAGACGTCTATAAATAGGAGATTTGGAGGGTGCTTTCACTCAAGAAGTTAGGAAACTGACTGGGGAGGGGGGGTTGTCAATTAACCTTGAGGTCAACAGATGGAGGAAACTGAAAAGAAATGACTTGACCTCCTCACTGACGGGACAGAAGAGAGAGAACAATCAAGAGAGAGAGAGAGATCTCCGGGTCAAATTTGGGACAGGAAGGAAGTCAGGATTAGAAAGGAAATATAATAGCTAGTAATACATTGTTCCAAGTTGAATTGAGTAATGAATCTGTGTACTTACATTTCATGACATATAATAAAATAAATTCTCCACCCTCACCACCTCCCTGGGCTTGGGCTTAGTTCCATAGCCCTTACTGAGCCAGGTCACTGGGGAAGATAGAACACGGAGCCAAGGCTGAAGTCTTAGAAAAGCATCTCCTGAGACATTAGCTGAAAACCATAGAGTTACTTGTGGCACAAACTTTCTGGAACATTTCCATTCTAAGATACCCAGAGCCCATTTTATAGGCCTTTGTAACTTGAAAATGAATGGCCTATGGACTAGTTCTTACAGCTTAATAGAGGACAACATGACATCTTGTGGGTATAATTTCTTGCTAGCTGTGTTTAGGTTAGGGCTAAGAGTACCAGGCACATAGTAGCAATCTATGAAAATATAATTAAAAATTTTAATTCAGTTAAATGAATGAATCTAGATAGTTATGAAGTGGCTCCAGTAAATGGCAATATACTTATAGTATGTTTACTTATTTATCTATTGATAGTACTACAAAAATTAGCTTGTACATGTACAATTTGAGTTTTTATTTTCTAGTATTTAGTTGAAACTGCCATGGATGGACCATGCAGTGAAAAAGTACTTTGGAGGAATAACAGCAATGATTGCTTTAAAATATATTGATTTCCTGTTAAAATGCTTGGAGTCATATCACTTTGCTCAAATCTGCAATTTATGAAGATAAAATCATTCCTTGTCCCACCAAAGAATTCCCCCAAGCAAATTAAATTGATATGGTTGGAAATCTTTTTTAACTTAGACTTTCTTCTTTGTTCCCACAAATAGTTTTTGTTCGATGAGCTCAAAGTGTTTCCATCCTTGTATACCTGATGTTACTGATCATTCATTCAACAACAATGTTGAAAGCAATCAGTCAAATAAGATCTGATTCCTACCCTCCAAGAGCTTTCAGTCAACTATAAAATGAACACGTAAAGCATCAGTTAAAATACAGTGCTACTGGGGGATGCAAGTGCTGGAATATAGTGATGTAAGTGCTATCATGATGATTTGCACAGGTCTTCTGGCAATATAGGGAACCAGATAAGTGCCATTTTAACAGCTTAAACTTGGATTTTGAAGTCTGTATTTAAATTTTTTAAGCTGCTTATGTTCCTCACTAGATGTATAATTACTTGTCTCTCAGAGCCTCAAGTTCTTTATCTGTAAAGTGAAGTTGGTAGTAGTATTTATCTCAAAAGGTGCTGTGAAGACTTGATGAGATATATATATATCTATGATGAAGTCACTTAGAATAAAATAGAAACTCTTTAGCATTGTGTTAAGTTCCAGCAGAATCTCTCATCAAAGTCATATTTCCCACACTCTCCCTCGCGCCTTTCATATCAGCCACACTTCCTATAGGTCCTGGTTGTGCACCAGGCTTCCTCTGCCTCAGGACCTCAGCATATGCTGGGGTTTGTGACTCAAATTAATCTAACATCCCAATTCACCCTGCTGATCATGACTTATCTCTGAGATTTCAGCCCAAATGTCTTTTCTGGTATTAAAGTATAAATCAGTTCCATTCACTTCTTTCCTAGCTGCCTCTTGTTTTCTACACAAAGCTTGTCATAATTTGTAATTCCATGCTGTTGTTGTGCAGTTGCTCAGTTGTGTCCAGCTCTTTGAGACCCCATGGAACTTCAGTACACCAGGCTTCCCTGTCCTTCACTATCTCCTGGAGTTTGTTTAAACTCATGTCTGTTGAATTGATGCCTTCCAACCAGCTCATCCTCTGTTGCCCTCTTCTCCTGCCCTCAGTCTTTACCAGCATCAGGGTCTTTTCCAAAGAGTCAGCTCTTTGCATCAGGTGGCCAAACTATTGGAGCTTCAGCTTCAGTATCAGTCCTTCCAGTGACTATTCAGGGTTGGTTTCCTTTAATAACTGGTTTGATCTCCTTGCTGTCCAAAGGACTCTCAAGAGTCTTCTCTAGCACCACAATTCGAAAACACCAAATCTTCAGTTCTCAGCCTTATTTACAGTCCAACTGTCACATCTGTACATGACTATTGGAAAAACCATAGCTTTGACTATATGGGAGGTAGAGAATTACTTAACAAAAATCATAAGTTAAGTCAGGCTATGTGATGAAGGGCTAAAAGTCAGAGAGCAACAAAACAAACTTTAAAGCCTACAGGTCAAGGAGACTACTACTGAATTCCCAGTATATTACACATTTGGCAGCCATAGACTATCTGCTGGAACTGATCTGCCCACAAATGGCATGTAGGAAAAGGGAGTGGTCCACATTCCAGCAGTCTGACCCCCCCAAGCGAAACTCACTAGGGCTTCATTAGGAATCAGGATGTTTCAGCCTTGGTGGGCTTTGGCCTTGATTCTGTGGACTGAAATAACATCCAGTAGGTTAAAATGAGACTCAGAGTCTGAAGAGTTGCAAGGTGCTCATGGTCTTCACTTAGAAATGTTTTCTTTTTTTTCTCAGAAAATACTGAAGATTTCAGGTTGAATGCCTATTGTTGGAACTTTGTAGGAGACACTTCCCAGGTGATGCTATAGGTAAAGAATCTGCCTGCCAATGCCGGTGCAGGAGGCAGAAGAGACACCAGTTCAATCCCTGAATGGGGAAGATTACCTGGAGAAGGAAATGGCAACTCACTCCAGTATTCTTGCCTGGAAAATCCCATGAACAGGGGAGCCTGGCAGGATATAATCCATAGGGTTGCAAAAAGTGGGACATGACTAAAGTGACTTAGCACATCATTCTACCACATATTCTAATATTTCAATCTCTCCAACCTAAGCTCATGTAAGTCACTTAAAATAACCAAAGATGCTGAAGTCTTTAACATCTGTTTTCTGTAAAATGAGTGGAAGGCAGAAGGATTAGATCTTCATTTTGGGAAACTCATCAAAGTTTATAGCAGGAAGAAAAAGATTTTGATTTTTATTTAAGAAGAGTTTTTCTTTTTTCTTTTTCTATTTTAATTCTCCCTTGGTCTGTGGTCCCTAAAGTAATAACTTTCAAAAGAGATGACAATAGAGACTATCAAGCCTAACTCCTCAATTTCTCTGTCTCAGCTTTGGAAGGCTTGTATTAGCTCATCTGAATTACCAGATTCAGTTTCATTCTTAAAATGATTACAGTTGCTTTCTCTTGACTGACATGCCAGTCTTGGGCTATAACTCCTTTGAGTCAATATTTATTTAGTGTTTGTTATAGGCCAAACCAACCTACTCCAGTGTTCTTGCCTGGAGAATCCCAGGGACAGTGGAGCCTGGTGGGCTGCCGTCTATGGGGTCGCACAGAGTCGGACAAGACTGAAGCGACTTAGCAGCAGCAGCAGCAGCAGCATAGGCCAAACTCTAAGAATTCAAAGACAACAAAACAAGATCGTTTCCTATGAGAACCTCTAGTGAGTAGGGAGAAATGTCAAAAATTTGTTGCAGTGTGATGAGTACTCCATGATGAGCATACTTTCTAAGGAAGCCCAAGAGATCATTAATTTGTGGAGGGTCCACTTAAGGCAAAGCCTTGCCCTATAGCTAAGGAGGATAAACACTGGAAAAGAAGTCTCTTTTCCTCCAGGAACTCCACATGGTCCTATGAGAGGCAAACACAGATAAGTAGCTCAAATTACATATAATGAAATCTGTTATAAGTTCTTTAACCGTGAGAAAGTACTCTGTGTCTGGGAAGATGCCTATTTCACACATTATGACAAATGATATAGAAAGCCTAAAACCCTCCCATAACAAAAAATGTGCAAGGAGATCCAACCAGTCCATCCTAAAGAAGATCAGTCCTGGGTGTTCATTGGAAGGACTGATGCTGAAGCTGAAACTCAATACTTTGGCCTCATGCAAAGAGTTGACTCATTGGAAAAGACCCTGATGCTGGGAGGGACTAGGGGCAGGAGGAGAAGGGGATGACAGAGGACGAGATGGCTGGATGGCATCACCGACTCGATGGACATGAGTTTGGATAAACTCCGAGAGTTGGTGCTGGACAGGGAGGCCAGGTGTGCTGTGATTCATGGGGTTGCAGAATCAGACATGACTGAGCAACTGAACTGAACTGAACTGAAGATATTTTAATGTATATTTTAAAATGCATTGCTGAGCTGAAAACAAGGAAAAAAGAATTCTAAGAGGTTGAAATATAAAAGCAAAACTAGAAATCTTATAAAGGAAAGCCAGTGATAAAAATTAGCTGTTCCAGCTACCATTTCCCATGACTCAGAGCTTTGGTTCTGTTGCTAAAATGTGGATCATGAAGAAAGACGGCAACCATACCATAAGGGATATCACATTAGAGATTTAAAAAACCCAGACATCCAAAATTACAGTCAGTGAAATGATGAACTAGAAAAATTCCTTCTTTATGCTCGACTCTGTGTGGGAGGAAAAATTCTCCCCTGACTTGGTACTCAAAGAAGTTTGGGGCCCACATTCTAGTTACTTTTGTGTTTGAGATACCTTAAGCTGAGAATTTATTATAAAGTGACCCCATTTTGGCAGTGTCCCAAGATGCCTGGAAGAAGCAAATATAAATTCTTTCTGGAGGAATGCACCTTTTAACTTTAGGCCTCAAAAATTCCCACTGATGAAGTTTATGGAACATATGCTTATGATAACGAAACTATAAAATTCAAGGAAAGAAGCAGTAAAGAACATGAATCAGAAAAATCCCCAAAGAAACAAAAAGCCAAACAAATTAAAAATTAAAGACAGCAGCTTCAGACCCACAAAACTATTAGATACTGTAATTATTGAATTACTATATTTAATGTGTCTAAATAAAAACAGTACTCAAAGTATGCGTACAGAGCAAGAGATTTTTAAAAAATGAATAGGCAGATTTGAAAAGACTCAAATAGAAATTGAAGAATAAGAATAACTATATTATTATTGATATGAAATATAGTTACTAATAACAACTATTCTTCATATACTTCAAAGGAAAAGCATAAGGAGTAGGTTAAACAACACATTAAACAAAGCTGAAAAGAGAATCAATAAACAGGAAGATATCTGAAGAAACACAAAACTTAAGAAACATAAATGATGTAGTGAGACAATTTAACAAATGTCTGATTGGACTTTCAGAAGAAAAACAGAGATAATGCAGAGGCACTATTTGTAGTGATAAAGTCTGAGAGTGACCCAGAAATAATAAAAGAACTGTGAATCCTCGGAAGCGTGGAGTCCAGAAAGTTCCAAGCAAGGTGAATAAAAAGAAACCCACCTTAAGAAATTTTGTAGTGGATTTTCAGAATACCAAAAGCAAACAAAAATAAAAACAACCTCTTAAAAACAGCCAAAGAGAAAACTCAGATTACCTATAGAAAAAAAGTTGACATCTAACTTCTTAAAAACAATAATGTAAACTAAAAAATACATTGACAATCATCTTCACAGTGCAGAGAAAATACCTGTCAAACAAGAGTTGTGTACTTAGTAAAATTATCTTTCAAACTTGAGAATAACATAAAAGATTTTTCAGATAAACAACACAGAGAAATTTGGGGATCGATAATACAGCCTATATTTGCAAGAGGGGAAAGGAACATAAAAAATTATATAAACAATAGCAATACTATAATAATATACCTAATATTGTGGGTAAAACAGTGATAAAACTAAGATAATATGGTAATTAGAACTTCTTTGATTAAGTACAGATGTTAAAATTCTAGGTTAATAATTAAAAGAAAAAGGAAGAATTTGTAATTCCAAGTGAATTTTGGGCAGAAACAAGAATGACAAAAAAATAACATAAAATTGTAAAAGAAGGTTAAAAGTTACAGAAAAAAAAAACAACCTAGAAAATTTAGAAAGCACAAAATAAGAAACTGAAGATGAATGGAAATATATCAATAGTCATAACAAATGCATAACAGCTAAATTTTCTTGAAAGAACAAAATTGCCAGGCTGAGGAAGAAATAAAATTCAGATAGACGTTGAATTCAAGAGACACACCTAAAACAAGAGAATTTGGAAAAGCTGGCAGTGAAAGAACAGAGCAATAGACATACAGAAATGTTCAAACTCCTGTTATCAAAGGAATATAAATAATGAAACCCTCCATATATAAAAAACTAAAAAATTCATATTTGGCAAGGATGTGAGTGCTAAGGATGTTTCTATGCTGCTGGATACATGTACAAGAATGCACAGCACTGCTTGTAATAGCCTAAACTAGAAAAAACCCAAATGTCCCTCATTAAAGCAATGAATAAATGTGGTATATTCATAAAACGGAATACTATGCAGCAAGAAAATGAAGGAAACAGCCATAAAAAATAGCAAATGTTATCATATTGAACTAGAAAAGAAATACACAAAAGAATACATAGATAATGACACCATTAATACACTTTATTTTCCCCTTAAGGAAACCAACTAACTTGCCCAAAGTCACACAGTTGGCAAGTGGTGGAGACAGTATCCAAACCCAGACCATTTGACTCCAGAGATTGTCTTTAATCACTTGGCTATGCTGGCTGGGAACAGCAAAGATGGAGAAACACGGAGATGCAAGGCAGGTTTGGGGGGACATGTGATCATGTACAGTATACTTTGGGAAATATTAGTGACAAAGATGAACAAGTACCTGGGAGGGGAAATAGAGCAAACTCTGAATGATAAATTGGAATAATTCTGTGTGTACTAAGGTGACACTGAAGTTTATGGGCAGAGAAATGACATGATCTGTATTTTAGGAGAATCTGTCTGTTTTCATGGAGGAGGAACATTTAGAGTATGAGGTAAGCAAGGTCTTTCAGCAGAAATTAGAAAGGATCTGAGCCAGAGAAGTTTGGATAGAAGAGACATACAAGAGGAAGGTGCTTTTCTGAGCAGAGTTGATACTTGATACATGATTAGATGTAAAGAGTGATTTGAAATTTCTGCATTTGGGAAGAGGATGACATCATGAACCAAGACAAGGAATGAGAAGGAAGGACTAGTATGCGGGGAAGATGAAGTCCTAGGTTGGATGTGTTGACTCTAAGGCATCTATGAGATGGAAATACTTAGAGGTCCATTGCTGATGCTGGAAATGTGGGCTGGATTAGGAAACAAAATCAGCAAGAAAGAAAGGGCTAGAGATGCAGGCTTGGGCATCATTCTCTGCAGTGATAATGCAACGTGGGCAGCTTCTGAGAGACATCTCCTCAGAGGAGGGAGATCTAATCCCAGATGGAAAAGGTTAGAGGAGGGAAGGAATGGGGACATGCAGACATCCAGTGTCTGCTGATCTTTTAAGAAGCTGGGTAGTGAGAGAAAGGGAAGGAGGAAATGGTAAACCATCTAAGTGAATCCTTGAAACTCTGAGATGAGTACCTGCATTTCACAGATGAGAGAACTGAGACACAGAGAAACTGGGACCACACAGCTGAGTGGTAACGTTAGTATTTATGCAAAGTCAGAATGACCAGAATATACTTTTTAAACATGATAATGAAAACACAGCAGGGTTTTCAGTGGTAGGTGGTATTTCAGCATGCTGGTAAAGTCAAGGGAGTGGAATTTGGAGAGGGATTGTGGGAAAAGAGGTCAAGGTCCAGCAGAAAAGGGGAAGCGCTGGGATGAACTAGCAGCAGTGGTAGGGGTATTGAAACTGTTTTCCTTTGAGACTAGAGGAAAGGAAGGGGAATGGAGGTATTGGCATGTGGGTGGCAGGAAATCATGGGGTCCATTTTGGATGATTTGATCTCATGGTTTAGTTCTGGAAATCATCTGTTGAGGTAAGGGAGACCAGGGTAGCTTCGTGGTACTGAGCAGTAGCTCTGGTTTCAAACAACTGGGGGCCAGAGAGGCGGGAACAGTGGCAGTGCAGTAAGAAGCGCATTACATGAGGTTAGGGTCTAATGTCAGCATATAAAGTAAAAATCACATATAATCAAAGTTACTTTTGAAAGATTCCTGAAGCCTCTTGTAAAGTATAGTATATACAGTTTTGTGTGCACTGTCCTGTCTCAGGAAGTCTGACTGAGCTGACTTTGCCCCTAGAGATGAAACAGATGGCTATTTCTTTGCACGAGCCCCAGAAAAATGAGTTGGCTTTCACTGACCCTTTGTATGATCAAAAAATAAAAAAATAAAAATCCATACATGATAAGACCGTCCTGTGCATGGAGGGGTTACAAGGAGAGCCTATGTACATAGACCAGGGTGTGAATCCTGGTCTGATCTGTTAGCTGTGTGATAGTGAGCAATGTTATCAGATGTTTTAAACTCATTTACCAGATTTTTTCATCCTCAGTTTCTTTTTTTGTAAAAATGATTAGGTTGGGACCTGGCATAGATTAGATGCTCATGAACAGAGAATGAGAAAACATAAAGCTAAACAGTACAATCAGAGTTGGACTATAAAGAAAGCTGAGCACGGAAGAATTGATGCTTTTGAACTGTGGTATTGGAGAAGACTCTTGAGAGTCCCTTGGACTGAAAGGAGATCAAAGCAGTCAAACTTAAAGGAAATCAACCCTGAATATTCATTAGAAGGTCAGCTGAAGCTGAAACTCCAATACTTTGGCCACATGATGCAAAGAGCTGACTCATTTGAAAAGACCCTGATACTGGGAAAGATTGAGGGCAGGAGGAGAAGGGGATGACAGAGGATGAGATGGTTGGATGGCATCACTGACTAGATGGATATGGGTTTGGGTAGACTCTGGGAGTTGGTGATGGACAGGGAGGCCTGGTGTGCTGCAGTTCATGGGGTCGCCAAGAGTCGGACACGACTGAGTGACTGAACTGAACTGAAACAGTAAAATCAACTGGTGTGGACAAGTAAAGGAGGATGGAACCTAAATTAGAAAGACATGGTTGAGTTTACCCAGAATTGAGGGTCAGTGTTAATGCTTTGTTGGACACCCTCATGTAAGGTCAAGAGTAATGGCACCAAGGAAAGATATACCGATTTGAATGCAGAGTTCCAAAGAATAGCAAGGAGATATAAGAAAGCCTTCCTCAGTGATCAATGCAAAGAAATAGAGGAAAACAATAGAATGGGAAAGACTAGGGATCTCTTCAAGAAAATTAGAGATACCAAAGGACAATTTCATGCAAAGATGTGCTCAATAAAGGACAGAAATGGCAGGGACCTAACAGAAGCAGAAGATATTAAGAAGAGGTGGCAAGAATACACAGAAGGACTGTACAAAAAAGATCTTCATGACCCAGATAATCACCATAGTGTGATCACTCACCTAGAGCCAGACATCCTGGAATGTGAAGTCAAGTGGGCCTTAGGAAGCATCACTATGAACAAAGCTAGAGGAGGTGATGGAATTCCAGTTGAGCTATTTCAAATCCTAAATGATGATGCTGTGAAAGTGTTGCACTCAATATGTCAGCAAATGTGGAAACTCAGCATTGGCCACAGGACTGGAAAAGGTCCGTTTTCATTCCAATCCCAAAGAAAGACAATGCCAAAGAATGCACAAACTACCACACAATTGCACTCATCTTACATGCTAGTAAAGTAATGCTCAAAATTCTCCAAGCCAAGCTTTAGCAATACGTGAACCATGAACTTCCAGATGTTCAAGCTGGTTTTAGAAAAGGCAGAAGAACCAGAGATCAAATTGCCAACATCCTCTGGATAATTGAAAAAGCAAAGGAGTGCCAGAAAAACGTCTATTTCTGCATTATTGCCTATGCCAAAGACTTTGACTGTGTGGATCCCAACAAACTGTGGAAAATAAGAGATGGTAATACCAGACCACCTGACCTGCCTCTTGAGAAACCTGTATGCAGGTCAGGAAGCGACAGTTAGAACTGGACATGGAACAACAGACTGGTTCCAAATAGGGAAAGGAGTATGTCAGGCTGTATATTGTCACCCTGGTTATTTAACTTATATGCAGAGTACATCATGAGAAACGCTGGGCTGGAAGAAGCACAAGCTGGAATCAGGATTGCTGGGAGAAATATCAATAACCTCAGATATGCAGATGACACCACCCTTATGCCAGAAAGTGAAGAAGAACTAAAAAGCCTTTTTGATGAAAGTGAAAGAGGAGAGTGAAAAAGTTGGTTTAAAGCTCAACATTCAGAAAACTAAGATCATGGCATCCGGTCCCATCACTTCATGGCAAATAGATGGGGAAACAGTGGAAACAGTGGCTGACTTTATTTTTTTGGGCTCCAGAATCACTGCAGATGGTGATTGCAGCCATGAAATTAAAAGACACTTACCCCTTGGAAGGAAAGTTATGACCAAACTAGACAGCATGTTAAAAAGCAGAGACATTACTTGGTCCAAAAACGTCCGTCTAGTCAAAGCTGTGGTTTGTCCTGCAGTCATGTATGGATGTGAGAGTTGGACTGTGAAGAAAGCTGAGTGCCGAAGAATTGATGCTTTTGAACTGTGGTGTTGGAGAAGACTCTTGAGAGCCCCTTGGACTGCAAGGAGATCCAACCAGTCCATCCTAAAGGAGATCAGTCCTGGGTGTTCATTGGAAGGACTGATGCTGAAGCTGAGACTACAGTACTTTGGCCACCACATGCAAAGAGTTGACTCATTGGAAAAGACACTGATGCTGGGAGGGATTGGGGGCAGGAGAAGAAGGGGACGACAGAGGATGAGATGGTTGGATGGCATCACCGACTCAAGGGACATGAGTCTGGGTAAACTCCAGGAGTTGGTGCTGAACAGGGAGGCCTGGCGTGCTGTGGTTCACGGGGTTGCGAAGAGTCAGACGCGACTGAGTGATTGAACTGAACTGAACTGAATGGCACTAAAGCACTGATCGGAGAAAATACTGAAAACAGTTGCCTTCGGAGACTTCCTTGGGTGTTTACCGAGAAGTGGGAGAAGTTCATACACTGAGAGAAATGAAATGAGAATCAGGAACTGGAAGTCATAATGAGTTTTAAATGCAAGATCAGTCTGGATGAGAAAAGAAAGGAATTAAAGTTTGGGAGGTGATGGTGTAGGGGAAGAAAGACTTTTCCTCTACTATCTTAGGTTCTGTGCCTGGGGCCCACAGTTTGAGTTGCAAAAGACAGGTTAACAGAAAAGAAAAATTACACATTTTATTTGATATTAATATTTTATGTGGCACTGAGATTTCATAGGAAGAAATTAGAACCCCAAAGAAGCATTTAGACCTGGGGGCTTTCCTATTTAATAAAGAGCAATAAATTGTGGAGACGTGATAAGACAAAAGAAAAAGAAGTTTGGTCCAGGGCCAGTAAAGTGTGGGAAAGTGACTAGAGTTAAATGTTGATAAGCATTATTTTAGTACATAGGTTATTTTCAGCCTCATGTTGGCATCCACTTCCTGTCTCTGGTGATAAGAACGTTCTCTTCTTCCTGGTACAAGGAAAGCACCTTTTTCACTGGAACTTTCATGCTCTGCTTTTAGGTAGAAAGGGAGAGGGCACAGGACCCTTCCTGCACCTGCTCTTTCTCAATTGCCTTCAGCTCAAAATAACTAATATGCTTAATTAATAATTAAGTGTCATATTTGGGTGGCATACTTTAGTGATCTTCAGGGGAGGTCAGAGATAGCGTCTGGAGACCATTCTCTCTGAGCTGGAGCCTTTCTTCCTCAGGACTGCCTTTCACAAACTTGGGGTAGTCAGAGACAAGAGAACTCTTCCTGTCCAAAAGTCAGATTTGAACTGTGTGCTCAGGACATTTCTCTGGATGTTTACCCAGAAACACCCAGAAACCTTACCGAGAAAGGTTCTCATGATTGAGAACCTTTTTATTTTGAAGAAGAGCAGCACCACATGTGGTTAAGACCATCAGATCTGGAACCATATCTTCTAAAATCAAGTGCTGGCTCTTCTGCTGACCAGCTGTGTGGCCTTGGTCAAGAGGACTAACCTCTCTGTCCCTCAGTTTTCCCATTTGTGAAAGGAGAGTCCAGTGGCTACTGAGAGGCATATGTGAGCAACACATGTTGAACTCTGATGAGCTCTCAGAAGATGCTTGATAAGTGAGTTGTTAGTTTATTATGAAAATGGGCTAAAGCTCATTGACTGAGCTTTTGGGTGGAGCTGGTTCTAGTTTCATTGTCTAGTCTGCTTTTAATCAATGCTGGGTACTTTGGAGTTGGCTGGCTGGCATTAAAAGGGCCATCTGTAGCCATGGAGCGTACTGTGCTCTGTCAAGGGAATGACCCTGGGTGGGATGAAGGGGTTAGTCTGTGACTGGAAGCTTGGAAACCCCGTGAGCAGCATGACTGGGAAATGTTGCTATCTGCTGGCACCTTTTCTTCACCATCATGGTGATAGACAGAGCTCTTCCCCACTCTTTTTTTCTGGAGGTTTTTTTATCCCTATAGAAGAAATCTATTCCCAGCTCCTGGATTACCCTTACAGGCAGACCTGTACAATTGAACCTACTGTTTGTTTTTTGGTCATCAGTTCAGTTCAATCGCTCAGTTGTGTCCGACTCTTTGCGACCCCATGAATTGCAGCATGCCAGGCCTCCCTGTCCATCACCAACTCCCGGAGCTTACTCAAACTCATGTCCATTGAGTCAGTGATGCCATCCAGCCATCTCATCCTCTGTCATAGTTTTAACTAACAAAACAAAACAAAAAAAGGTCTGTATAGTTTGCTACTTGATGACTGTTTCTGTAACAACCATCACTGTGACAGAGATAATGGCACCCTAGGAATGAATAATTTAACAGGAAAAATTAGAACCCCAATATAAGCTTTTTTAAAAAGATTTTTCTGAACGGAAGTTAAGATAATCTGCTTGGTGTAGAATAAATTAACCCTTTCTTTTGTGTTCAGAACTTCTTGGAAGATTGTTCATATCTTATAAGAGTGAAGTTAAAATATTTAGGTATTAGCTATTCCCAGGTGGCTCAGTGGTAAAGAATCTTCCTGCCAGTGCAGCAGACACAGGAGATGTGGGTTCGATCCCTGAGTCAGGAGGATCTCCTGGAATAGGAAAAAGGCAACCCACTCCAGTACTTTTGCCTGGAGAATCCCATGGATAGAGGAATCTGGAAGGCTACTCTCCATGGGGTCGCAGAGTTGGACACAACTGAGCGACTGGAAAACAAAAACATATATATATATATTTAAAAAAGCATCCACACAAGATACTCTTGTTGTATGAAAAGTCCCCTGAATGGTTAGTGCAACAACCTGTCTACCAGTCTAATTTTTTAAAATGTCTTTCACACATAGAGCTCGATTCTAGAACTCTCTGTGGTCACCTCAACCCTGACTCTTATTGATTGGAAAACCAAGCTGTTTCGATCCCTTACATGAGGTTCAGAAACTAACTCTGATGAGACTCCAGCACTGCATGCTCTTAAAGTTAGGATGGGGCAGAATCCAGTCTTGTGATGCATTTTTCTTATATACCAACAGTGTTTGCCACTGTTTCTTAATGGAAAATAGGATAGGCAAAGTCCTAAATATTGGCATTGCCAAGCTCCAGAGGTGTTAAGGAAAATGTGGGGTCTCTATGAAATGCAAGTTGAAACAAAGAGGAAAGATCATGCATAGTTTAATAAATGATTATAATTTTTGACTGTAAAATTTCTTTTTGAACTAGAAATCTGGAGAGCAGTAGCCAAGTAGAGGTAGGAGAGTTTAAAGAAGAAAATATGTTTTTGGTTTCAGTATCTCTTTTAAATCATGCCTGGAAATAAGGAATGGATGTTTGGGTCTGCAGCTGGGAGGTCAAAAGGCCAGTGGAGAAGAGGCTCTTTTTTATTGTAAACATATGAATTAATCATGACTCAAAAATGGAATCGGAAGAAAACTTGCAGCTGGAAAAGGAAATAAAAGAAAAAAATGTTTTAATTTATTTATTTTTATAAACACACACACAGTATAAATATGTTCTGAGACTCACCAGCTAGTTCTTGAAAATCATAATCTGAAAAGTAGAAGCAATAGTGGGTTGATAATTGGGGAGAAAATCCAATATTCCTATTTCTACTTTGGGCTCAGTTGACCTAGAATTGGTGCTTAATTAGAGTCTTCTTAACAGATTTTAATATAAGAGGCTTTCCTCACCCCTATTCACACCCCAAATCTGATACATTTCCAAGAGCAGGAGTTAAATTCAATGCCATGTGAGTTCTTACGTGACAGATTCTCAAAGCTATAAGGGGGCAGAAGCCACAGAGGAACACTGAACCAGCAGGGGGATAAATGGTTCTTCTTCTCTGCTTTGAAGTTTTTTTTCTTTTCAGAATTTGATCTAGCTTTCTAACTGTCTACCTAGCTATCACCTATCTTTACCACAGTATAATATACAAAGACATGTCTACCAACTTTACTCTGGTTTTTGTTTTCCCTTCTGAATTAGACTTTCAGAATTTACAACCCTGAAAACTGATTCTAGTCAATGTGGTTAGTTCTCCTTCACAATTACTGGCTACTCCAGAGGGCTGGGGTCAGAGGCTTGATTAAATAAATTACAGCTTCAAGTCCCTTTCAATAAACCATGTCAGGCTTTAGGCAACTCCAAACAATGCTCCCTGTCTTAACCCATAATGGGCAGTTGAGTTCAGTAAATGCCCTAATCACTGCAGCATAAATATTTATGGGAGAATTTTTCCAATTAAGGTAGAGGCTTGTTTAGATGTTATCAGTTTAGAGAAGGCTTTTCCAACAAGAAAATTACTGTTAAAAGACATCAGGAAATGGTTAAACTCCAGAAGGCTAAAAGGTCAGTGAGTCTGCAAATGCACCAGGGCTGTGGTTCTGTTACCACTGTCTACATGCGTTAACTGCCCCCCAACTCCTTTAAATGGGGATTAAAAAATAGCCCTTTGTACCTAGGGGAAGAAAAATGTTGGTTCATTCATATAAAAAATATTTATGTTGAGAAATAAAAATGTGAGCAATGACTCAACCAGATTTAGTGTTATCCCAACTTTTACAACAGGCTGTACACAGGTCTTGCTTGTTTGTTGGGTTAGAGTATGAAGAGGGGGTGCCGATAATGGTATTGAATGATTTTCATAGTAGATGCTGTCAGCATGGACTTCAAGGATCTCTGTTGCACACAACCTACAGAGATATGTAAACATGTGTTTTGTGAGCCATATTATCAAGAAAGAACTGTATAAAATCTGAAATGAGGAATACAGGCAGAAAAACTCCCAGAGGAGGAGAATATGGGATCTCAGTGGGAATTTGTTAATCTACCAAACAGTGTAGATGCATGTCTACCATATGGTATTTTACTCTAAGGGAAAAGAGAAAAAGAAAAAGAGAAAAGTGGGAAAAAACAATCCTTGTAGAATGTGAACACAAAATACCTTTGCCCGAAAATAAATGTGCTAAGTTTATAGCAGAAGAAACACAGGAGAGTATCATAGGTCATACTATTGGAGCTGGAATAGTTATAGAAGTCTTGCCATCTGATTTTGATTTTCCTTATGATGGAATCAAGTGTTAAAGATTAAGGTTGAAAGTGAAGTGAAGGTATTAGTCACACAGTTGTGTCCGACTCTTTGTGACCCCATGAACTGTAGCCTGCCAGGCTCCTCTGTCCATGGAATTTTCCAGACAAGAACACTGGAGTGGGTTGCCATTCCCTTCTCTGGGTTCTTCCCAACCCAGGGATTGAACCCATTGCAGCTGGATTCTTTACCACCTGAGTCACCAGGGAAGCCCAAAAGATTAAGGTTATGTAGCAACAGTTCCAATAGTTAGTCAGCTATGGCATAAAACACAGCATAAACCACATAACATGGTGAAGACTGGTCTGTATTCAGGTAACTTAGGTCTCTGGAAGCCAAAGGTATGAATGCTTCTTTCTAAGTCACAGCTGTGGCAAAACCGAAAGGCAATGAGGCACCTGAAAAAAAACATGAGACCACAAAGAGAGGCATTTGCCATTTCATAATTAAACTGGTAAGACACGTCACTCGATCCCCTGTCCAGTCCCTACATCCATCTCAATCCTCAGAGTGAACCTGAAGAAGGCCCCTGAGCTTAATCTTAGCGATGACGTTGGCTTTTGCCCCAACTGCCCTTTTCCTTCTAGGACTGTGAGTTAAGCAAGCCAGCGCTTGCAACAGCACAGGTAACAGAGCCCAAGAATTTCCTGGAGCATCCCTTCAACCAAGAAGGTGCCACCTGCAGTTGCACAGAGCGTGGTTTTGAGAGAGAGCCACTCTGCAACAGTGACATTCTGTCAGAGCTGACTCGGGTTCTGCAGGGGACATCCCTGGAGCCTGCGGAGTGCAGGGCAGGTTGTTTACTAAAATTTCGCCCCACTGGGGTTGACTTTGGGCAAGGAATTTGAAGTAAAACATTTCTAATACTTATTGTTCCTGCCCTTCTTATTCTCTCTTTTAAAAATAGCATATGTTCTTATATTTCCCCTTTTATATTTTAACTTAATGATATTAGTTGCTTCAGATTGAATTTTTCTCACGAGGGAAAGATGGATAGAACTCCAGTTCAGTTCAGTTCAGTCACTCAGTCATGTCCAACTCTGCGATCCCATGAATCACAGCATGCCAGGCCTCCCTGTCTATTACCAAATGCCAGAGCTTGCTCAAACTCATGTGCATTGAGTCGGTGATGCCATCCAACCATCTCATCCTCTGTCTGCCCCTTCTCCTCCTTCCTTCAATCTTTCCCAGCATCAAGGTTTTTTCCAAAGAGTCAGTTTTTTTTGCATCAGGTGGCCCAAAGTATTGGAGCTTCAGCTTCAGCATCAGTCTTTCCAATGAATATTCAGGACTGATCTCCTTTAGGATGGACTGGTTGGATCTCCTTGCAGTCCAAGGGACTCTCAAGAGTCTTCTCCAACACCACAGTTCAAAAGTATCAATTCTTTGGCACTCAGCTTTTTTATAGTCCAACTCTCACATCCATACATGACTGCTGGACAAACCACTGCTGGAACTCCACTTAACTGGGTTCAAAAAACTGTTAGACACTGGTGAAGGGAGCCAGTTACACAAACTTATATGCATGCCAACTGCTAAGTCACTTCAGTCGTGTCTGATTCTGTGTGACCCTATGGACTGTAGCCCTCCAGGCTCCTCCGTCTATGGGATTCTCCAGGCAAGAATACTGGAATTGCTTACAATGCCCTCCTCCAGGGGATCTTCCTAACCCAGGGATCGAACCCTTGTCTCTTAACATCTTCCTGCATTGGCAGGTGGGTTCTTTACCACTAGTGTTAAGCAAATTCTTATTCTACACAGACTTGTCTCTATTATGTAAAAACATGTTTTAGTTGGAGAACTAGAGTGTCCACTTAAAAGAGACCATGTTCTACAGTATGGAGTCTGCTCAGATCTCTGGCCTAGATTTCAAGCAAGACACACTTTTTTTTTTATGCTGATTTGGCTTATGAACTAGCAATTGAGGAATAACTTCATTTTGAAAGTTCTTCTAAACTAGATCTTTCATATATGTGGAGATTTGAGATTTAGGCTGATTTACTTTGGTTTTCTCATTTCCTATCTAAATTGTTTTAAAGATCAACAAAGCGATGTTGAGAACTGCTTTAGGAAAATACTATGGAATAGGCTGAAGACTCATTGCTAATTAAGAAAAGGAAGTTAATCTTCTTTCTGCATCTTCTTAGGTCTGTTTGAAGAAACTGTCACAGACAATTTTAAGGGCTTTGGCAGGAATTCTGGATCCTTGTGATGATCACACTGGGGCTTTGGTGGACTGGTTATTTCCTTCCTTGTCTACAGCTAATGAATATTGCAGTCTTGACCATCTGTAACATGCAATAATATTTTCTTTTCCTGACATAAGTTCTTTAGCATGAGTACTTATTTGAGAACTTTTCAAAATGGGTATTTTTTTTTTATAAAAACTGTAATCTGTCCTTTAAAGATAAGCGCACAGATCATAAGAACAAGTAGAATATTTTCGGTGTTCATGTTAGTCTAGTTGTGTCCGACTCTTTGTGACCTCATGAACTGTAGCCCGCCAGGCTTCTCTGTCCATGGAATTCTCCAGGCAAGTACTAGAGTGGGTAGCCGTTTCCTTCTCCACGGGATCTTCCTGAGACAGGGATGGAACCTGACTCACCTACATTGCAGGTGGATTCTTTACCGTCTGAGCCAGCAGGGGAACCCAGAAATTTTTAGGTTTCAGCAAATGACATGTGGCAACACTTCTCCATTCAGGAAGTTTTCAAAGTGGTTCTTTGAACATTCTTAATGTTGATATATTAATATCTCTCTCTAAGTTAAGTGAAGGAAAAGCAAAGAGAACATGCTAGGTTAACTCTCTTTTATGTGCTGACTCTGAAGGTTGAAAACAAGTTATTTTTGTTGATAATATGCGGTGACTTAAATTAGAAGAGGTCTTTAAAAATTTTTTTTACAGATAAGTAGGGCACTATTTAACATATTATTCATTGCTTGTGCAGTGGCGATGACTAGCCCCAAATAAATAACTAAATCATGGAATTACCCATAAAATAACAAAATCAGAACATTCATGGGATGTCTTAGGAAGCCTACTGTTTGTGTGCAGATAAATGAACCCATCTGAAACAGCACTGAATTAAGCCAGGATTCCATTTCAACATAATGAGCTTGAGTCTGTGGTGGAAGAGTTGGCCAAGACTTTTGAGTAAACTGTTCAGAGCCAACAAATCAATTCCCAAGTATTCAGGGCTCTTTTAGTGCAATTGTGGGACTGAGTAGTGTTCTGCACACTTGGATAAATAAGGACTACACTCAAGAAACTTGGGTTTGGGATCTAATAGTAATTTCACATACTTTCCCTCCCTTTTTTTGCTTTGTTCCTTTTGTTTTCTTCTCATGGAAACTACCATTTGTGAGGAAATCCTGAGTTTGTTGTTAATGTAGGTTTATGTTATATTAGTCAAAGTGACGTAAAAGAATAGTTTTCATAAACTTGATGTAATTGAATGCAAATTTTGAGAGTGCTATTGAATTGCTCATGATGTTTGTTTGTTTTTTCCCCCCAAAGTTTACAGTTTAATTAATTTGTTCATTTTTGACTCTGAGGCATGCAAGATCTTAGTTCCCCAACCAGGGTTGGAACCCAGGTCCCCTGTAGTGGAAATCAAGTGGGCCATAGGAAGCATTACTACAAACAAAGCTAGTGGAGGTGATGGAATTCCAGTTGAGCTTTTGCAAATCCTGAAAGACGGTTCTATTAAAGGGCTACACTCAGCATGTCAGCAAATTTGAAAAACTCACAGCAGCCATGGGCCATTCTGACCCCAAATAAGGGCTATGCCAAAGGATGTTCAAACTACTGTACACTTTTGCTCATTTCATATGCTAGCAAGGTTATGTTCAAAATCCTTCAATATAGGCTTTAGCAATACGTGAACAGAGAACTTCCAGATATACAAGCTGGGTTTATAAAAGGCAGAGGAGCCAGAGATCAAATTGCCAATGTTCACTTGATCATAGAGAAAGGAAGGGAATTCCAGAAAAACATTTATTTCTGCTTCATTGACTATACTAAAGTTTTTGTCTGTGTAGATCACAACAAACTGTGGAAAATTCTTAAAGAGATGGGAATACCATACCACTTTACCTGTCTCCTGAGAAACCTGTATGCAGATCAAGAATCAACAGTTAGAAGAAGACATGGAACAATAGACTGATTCAAAATTGGAAAAGGAGTATGACAAGACTGTCACTCTGCTTATTTAACTTAAATACAGAGTCCATCATGGGAAATGCTGGGCTGGATGAAGCACAAACTGGAATCAATATTGCTGGGAGAAATATCAACAACCTCAGATAGGTACTCTAATGGCAGAAAGCAAAGAGGAACTAAAGACCCCCTTGATGAAGATGAAAGAGGAGAGTGAAAAAGCTGGCTTGAAACTTAACATTCAAAAAACTAAGGTCATGGTATCCAGTCCCATCACTTCATGACAGATAGATGGGGAAAAGTGGAAACAGTGACAGATTTTCTTTTCTTGGGTTCCAAAATCACTGTGGATGGTGATTGCAGCCATGAAATTAAAAGATGCTTGCTTCTTTGAAGGAAATCTGTGGCAAACTTAGAAAGCAAATCTAAAAGCAGAGACATCACTTTGCTGACAAAGATCTGTATAATCAAACCTACAGTTTTTCAAGTAGTTATGTGCAGATGTGAGAACTGGACCATAAAGAACACTGAGTGCTGAAGAAATGATCTTTTCAAATTGTGCTGGAGAAGATTCTTGAGATCCCCTTGGGCTGCAATCAAACCAGTCAATCCTAAGGGAAATCAACCCTGAATATTCATTGGGAAGACTGATGTTGGAGCTCCAATATTATGAACACCTGATGTGAAGACTCAACTCACTGGAAAGGACCCTGATGTTGGGAAAGACTGAGGGCAGGAGGAGAAGGGGACAACAGAGGATGAGATGATTAGATAGTATCACTGACTCAATGGACATGAATTTGAGCAAACTCTGGGAGATAGTGAAGGACAGGGAAGCCTGGCATGCTACAGTCCATGGGGGTCACAAAGAATTGGATACAACCTAGGGACTGAACAGAATATATTAAAACCACTAGATTGCCAAAATCACTTTGTATACAAAAATAAAAGCTAGACTTAAAAGGAAAAAAAATGATTTTTTTTCAGTAAATGACCATAAATGACATATGTGAAGTTTGAAACTCCAGACGATCTGCTGATTTTTAAGATGGACATCATGATGATCTACAATTTCTTAAAATTAACTTTGATTGTTCACTTTTTATTGAAGCAGTTGATTTACAATGTTGTATTAATTTCTGGTGTTTAGCAAAGTGATTCTGTTATGTGTATATGTGTTTATATATATCAATATATAAAAATACGATTTTTTGAAAAAGAAATTTTCAAGATTTAAACTCAGTATTTGCTTCCAAGAAGTGGATTTTAATTATTTTCAGTAAGTGGTGGTGGTGGTTGCATAGGGTGGGGGAGACTCCATTTAGATTCTCTGAGACGCAGGTTTATAATTCCAAAGTTGGCACACAGGAGAACTGTGGCAGAGACATTGCTATAACTCAAGTACTTCCCAACTAAGGAATGCATGCCTGCAAATTTTTTCTGAAGTCAATTGTTTCTTCTGCTGATAACTGCGGTGTTGAGAGTCACACTCTGCCCCACAATTTCCCTTGCTCTGTGGCTAGTCTAGACTGTGCATCAGAAGTCATGTGTTCCGGCAGCTGGAGCCTTCTTTCCTAAGACCTTTTGAAAGCATCCATCTTTCACTTCTTTATACACCTGCTGACAGTTTCTTAAATGGATCAGTGGTTTCCTTACTATTCTACAGGACTGATGACAGTTTACAAGGGGGTATGAAAAATACCCCGGCCTTGAAGTTGTTTACACCAATATTCACAGATGATAAATTGGGCTGTCATTCTGATCTTACCATAGAGGGCAAAAAGGGGATTTAGTGGTGGCATTGGTCACAGCCATACAAGATGCAAACGGATCATACATCCATTACCAGATTCCTGCCTTTGACACCATCTGTTCTTCTCCATCTCTGCTGAGGGTGGGTGTGGAAGACCTAGTGGGCAATAGGAAAGATACACTCTGTGATTCTGAGGAAAGGACATCTAGGAAACAAGGTTGTAATATCCCACACTGGAGGCCTATGAGAGTTTATGTGCCTTCGGGGTTTTCAAGTTAAACTGGAAACTCTACTGTCTGGGGACTAGTTTATTAAACATTTGTGTGTAAAGATAGGTGAAGAAAAAAGTGGTCTCTTAGTGCTGGTTTCATGATTTTGTCTCTTTGGTTCACTTCCAAACAACTGAAATGTGTGGAGAGGCAGACTAGATTATAGAGTTAAAAATATGCAATGCTATATTTAGGGGTTATTTATTTCTGATTAAATCTCTATATCTCAGGTTTGCAACTAACAAATCATTTGGATCATTTTTGCAAAGCAGCTTCAGTGTGGCCGAACCGGATTCTTGGTCCTATGGTTGGAGAGAGTAAGGCTGGTGAATTCTGGCCATGTGATTAGCCTCTGTCCTGCTGATCAAGAATTACTGCTTTTGGTAAGTCAGTGTTTCCTAAAATCTCAGGTTTCCAGGATCTCCTGGAGAGCTTTATCAAAACATAAATATCCAGGCCCCACTATATCCCTGAGCAATAAGAAGCAGTGGTGGGGTGGGGCAGGACCTGGTTATCTGTTTTTTGAAAAACCTGCCCAGCTGATTCTGATGCCCAGACAGGTTTGGGGACAACTATCCCAGAGGAGAGAAGAAATGAATGGAATGAGAATAGCATTTTTAATGACGAAAAGGCCATCTGACATGAAGGGAGAGATTCATGGAGGATTCAAAGTTGAGGTTTGATGAAGACTATTTTCATTGGATCAGAATTGTACTTACAAATCATTTTATCAAAGTTGGAGTTTTTATTGAGAATCAGAAATACTTACTTTGTTAATAGCAGCAGTGGTAAATGGAAGCGTATATATATTTTTCTGACTCTTTTTTTGTAGGAAAGTTCAGAAATGAACCTTAATTCAGAAGTTACTCTGAGGTACAAGGCTGACAGAGGAAAGAAGTGAAATTGATGAAAACTGGCTATCTGATCTGTGGGTGGATGTGTGGATGAACAAGGGAAAGCATCGATCTAGCTGCTAAGTTATTTTCAGGATTATTGTGTTGTGCTCTCTGTGGTGACTCTGCCTTGAGAAAGACTGCAACAGAGTACTGACTATTTAAATGTGTAAGTAGTTACCTGAGGCTGGCAGAATGAACTTCCAGGGGTGTGTGTGAGGAGGGTGGGAGAGGGGTAGGAAGAAGCTGAGAAATTTGGGAGGAAACAAGGGTTAAATATCACTGCATAGAAATAAAGAAACAGATGTAGAGGACAAAACACGTGGACACAAAGGAGGAAGCGGGGAAGTGGGATGGATTGGGAGACTGGGATTGACATATATACACTGCTGTTATAAAATTTATATAAAATAGATAACCAATGAGAATCTATTATATAGCACAGGGAACTTTACTTAATGCTCTGTGATGACCTAAGTGGCAAGGAAATACAGAAAGAGATAATATATGTATATTTATGATGAATGTATATTTTTATGCATATTTATATGCATTTTTATGTATATTTATGATTCACTTTCCTGTGAAAGTGAAACTAACACACCATTGTAAAGTAGCTATACTCCAGGTTAAAAAAAAAAATCACTGCATAGTCTGATAAAGCTTGAGGAGAACAGATTTTTATAGGGATAGGATGGTTCTGTTGCACCCAGGTTTTGTAAGCCTGTTGGAACAATAGTGCAAGCTCTAGCTCATGTCCCACTTTAAGAATATAATAACCAAGTTGACGTTAGAATTGTAAAATTTTTGTTTTAGAAAGTGTAGGTGTACAAATCTAGATTACTTAGTTACAAAAATCCCCTTGGGAACATCAGACCAGCAGAAAGGAGCCTGACTTGTATTATGTAAAGTCCTCTTCATCAGAAGTGGCCCACAGATCTCATAGCTGGGGTTATGAGAACCATTGTATCTCCTGCAGAAACTGGGTAAGAAGTAACCGAAACTGGTTTTCTAAATGGTAAGGATCAAATCATTGGGAAGCCTTAGTCTGCAGTAGCAGAAGGACCAGAGTCCTGCTCTGTGATCTCCAATTCCCGTTAAAGTTGTGCCATTGACTGAAGAGATAAGTGGTGATAAAGAGATAGAGAGCAGCTGGGCCAGGGCCAGTTCCAAATTAGGAAACAGCCCTAATTTGAACCCTGCTACCCTTATCCCCTTTCCCTCCTCCCCAAATTATGGATGCCTGTTTGTTTGCTTTTTAATGCTGTCGACTTTTAAATGTAAGATTCTAAAGGAACAAGGAAAGTTTCATTTAAATGCTTTCATGTGTATTTCCCAATACAGTGAGCACTGGTGGGAAGTGGTGTCCCCACGCCCCCACCCGCCATGGCCCAGCAAGCTTCAAATTTTATTTATCTCCCTAAATCTGTGCTTTAAAAACATTCTAATTTATAAGATTTATTGGAAGATAATCTGGTGGGTTTCAGAGAAACTTCTTAGATATGCTAGTACTGAGCTGGAAAACACTTTATCTAAATGAACCTAGGTTTACTTTTGCTGGGTATTTACACAGAGTTAATATATAAAATGATCAGTTATAAACACGACAATAATAAAGCCAGTTTAACTAACATTTAAATTCTCTCACAGGATACATGTATGGGCTATGGCAAAGGATGTGACTCTAAATCACATGGATTTTTACTCATTAGAAGAAGTCTATTCAGCACAATTAAGCAAGTGTTTGAGGAATATCTGGAAAGCTGACACAGTTTTCAAGGCACCAGAACAGTACTGGAAGATCCAATAATTTTCTATAGTCCTGATACCCCCTGACCTGAGGGAAAAAAGTGTCTGATCCCAGGTCTTTAGGCTAACTTCATAGCCAGCAGCACAATAACCTAATGAATAATGGTATCTGAGCAATAAATACATGTCAGAAGGAACTTAATGATAATGACTTACAAGCAATAATCTGATTTAGAAAAATATTAAATTAGGCCTAAATGGAAAATGGTGCTTGAACAGTTCCATTTGAGAGACCCAGACTGCCTTCTGCTAAGCACTGTTGGTGGGCAAAGGGCATTTGTTTGGGCTGTGGCAGGAGTGTGATTGATGCAGCTGCTCCTGAAAGCCTGCTAACCAACTTGTCATTATAGCAGCTCTGAGGCTTGTCGCTGGGCTGTGCAAACAAATGATCGACATCATGTGGGAATGGCAGTAAGTGGAAGGGCCTCGGTGGAAAACATCGTTTGTGAAACAGGCTTTTCAGCCCAGAAGTTAGCTACCGTGAGTGTAAAAACAAAGGTCTTTGCAAGAGAGACAGTGAGCAAAGCATGATGGATAATCTCGACCATGCACGTAATTGCTTCCAGGTGTCTGGCCACTTTATTACTCTTGGGGTTATGCTACCACCCTGACAATGTTTTCTTTCTCAAACACGATAACTCCTCAGAAGGCTGGTGCCAGCGGTTACTGTTACCTCCATCACCCTAGGTTTGACTTGGTTATAGCCCAGGCTCCAGACAACTGCCACATTAGGGAGATTTAATAAGGTGCGTGTATAAAATGGAGTTTAGGAAAAGCCAGCTGAGTGCTGGAAGTTTGCTTTCTCCATCTGGGTTATGTTGTCCACTGCTACAAGTCATGATAATTTTTTAAAAAGCAGGTTTTTTCTCCTCTGTATGACACTTAAAAAAATTTATGTATTATTTATTTATTTTACTGGTTTAGTTGATTTACAATGTTGTGTTATTTTTAGGTATACAGCAAAGTGATTCAGTTGTGTGTATAAATATATATATACATTATATCCTTTTTCAGATTCTTTTCACTTCCAGGATTTTACAAAATGTTGAGTATGTTCCCAGTGCTATACAGTAGGTCCTTGTTGACTGTATATTTTATATATAGTAGTGTGTATATGTTAATCCCAAACTCCTAATTTTAGGTAAAGCACATAGCTTTCTTTGTGTAAAACTGATTGGCTTTTTAATGCCTTTTTCAAAGATTTTTGGTAGTCACAATTTAGTATTTAATCATTTAATTCAGATTTAAACAGAGTGAAAATATGGTGTGTTCTTGCCTGGATGTCAACATCTGGTAGTAAGAAAGTTCCAGAAGTTTTCTTAACCACCTGTTTTTCTAGGCTAGAAAATTGATCACAAAACCTTAAGAATAATGTTGCATTTCATTTCTAAAATGTTATCCCAAGAATAATCAATTCAAATCCTTATGTCCTTGGCATTTCTTAATACAGGCAGACTTAGGAACTTTGATCATCCAATATATAGTTTTAAAAACTGCTGAAAAACACCAAAATCTTTTAAATTAAAACAAACACTAAGAACATGTTTTAGCTATTCATAGTCTTACTGTCCCTCAATCTCTAGAATCAACGAAGAGGGAAGGAATATATTTTGAAAGTTGGAAATGACAGATTTGATGAAAAAATTATGATATGTAGGATAAAACAATAACTCATCTGATCTATTTCATTGTCAGACATAATTTGATTTAAAACATTCCTAAAAGAAATATAAATAAATATAAAAGTATATATATAATATTACTTTATACTTTATCCTATAAGAGTATTTTTATACTATTACTTTAAACTCTCACAAGAAAAGTGTTATCAAACTATGGGAATAATTTTACCTTTATTTAAATTGTTATTACTGTATCATTTTTTAAAAAACTTGTTTATCACGTCATCAGAAATAATCTTTCCTTCTAAACACTGACTGAATTGGTACCTACAGAATTAAAGTCCTGCCTCAGGCCAGAGGAGGACATTACTTTTCAGGGCACCTCCAGTTGGACCTTCATGCACCCATCTTTTCATGTTTTTGGGTTTCTCTTCTCTTTTTTTACCTTATCTATTTTAGTCATTTGGGCTTCCCTAGTGGCTCAGACAGTAAAGAATCTGCCTGAAATGTGGGAGACCTGGTGTTGATCCCTGGGTTGGGAAGATCCCCTGGAGGAGGGCATGGCAACCCACTTCAGTATTCTTGCCTGGAGAATCCCCATGGACAGAGGAACCTGGTGGGCTACAGTCCACGGGCTTGCAAAGAGTTGGACGGAAACTGAGCGACTAACACTTTCACTCTGTTTCACACTTTAGTGACAATTCAGGAATGAGCTCAAAGGTTAGATCTTACATACAAAAATTCTAATGTATTTTAACTCACATGGTTCAATCAGATTTTACGCTGAAGATGAATTGTGTTTGAGTACAGACCTAATCCCAAAGGATGCACTGAAGCATCACTTTTGACCTGTGTGAAGCCAAACGCGTCTGTGTATTGGCAGGGGGCCCACGGCAGAAAGCAAGATGGTTATTAAAAAATATAATAGTGTGGAAATTGCAATGAATTTTAATAAACTTATTTTTCTGCAATTTAAGTCCATTTCTTCTACAAGAATATATAGATGTATGTGTATATATATATATATATGTATGTATATAAATAAAATGGTCCTCCTTCGTATTAAAAGATGATCACAATAATTTTTTACTGTTCCAGTGTGCCAACAAAAGACTTATTTTGTACAAAGCAATTTAAATGGGGACCTGCAGTAAACCATTGCACATGGTCTTTAGTACAGCAACAGTTTTAATGATTTGTCTGAATTTGTTTTACATTCACCATGACTGAAGTGGCAGGTTCAGAGTGGAGAACAGTCTGCAAGTAGGTCTTTCATGCATATATGGCCCAGTTCTGCCTTTTTCAGGGCACTATCTTTTGGCCTGCTTTTGCACATTCTGCCCTTGTTTGCCGACCCACCTTTGCTGTGAAGGTCTCTCTTTCTCTGGAACCAGTTAAATGACTGATCCTGTTCTTTCAGACCCATTGGTTCCTGACCACCTCTTCCCATTCTCAAGTTGTTGAAAATATTTCTGAGTAACAGTTCCTGACTCCTCCCCACGAGGTGCCAGAAACCTCTGTGAAAATAAATGTCACCCATGAAATGCTTGGATTCACAATGTGAACCCAGTTTAGGGCTTTCCTCTGTGACCGTTACCTGAAACAGTTAAGAGGTCAAAGTGAAGAAGGAGCAAAGGTGACTTTGGAAGGAGAGAGCTGGGGAAAAAATGTCTCTTCATCTAGGACCTTGGAAAGGCTTTCAGCAAAGGAACCATGTCATGGGACCATTACTTTTTTCTTAATAATGTTGAATATTCTAGAAAAAGGCCCCTGAAAAATAGGTGAGAAAAGTGAAAGCTTAATTGCTTATAGCAGGAATGTGTGTGTGTGTGTGTGTGTGTTAGCCACTCAGTCATGTCTGACTGTTTGTGACCCCATGAACTGTAACCCGTCAGGCTCCTCTGTCCTTGGAATTCTCCAGGCAAGAATACTGGGGTGGGTAGCCATTCCCTTCTCCAGGGGATTTTCCTAACTCAGGGATGGAACCCACATCTCCCGCATTGCAGGAAGATTCTTGCAATGTCTGAGTCACAGAGACAGACCCCACCTTCTCGGTGGTAGCAGAGGTTTTACATGTCACACAGGTGTCTGTGTTGGTCACAAGAAACAGGAATGTGAAAAGGGGACTGACATAGATTTAATTCAACAATTCTGTTTTCAGATGCAGATTGCTGAGGTGGAGCCAGTTTAGGAAAAGAGTGTTTTGTGGCCAAAAAAAATGTAGTTTGGACTTATTTCTTGCAATTCTTCTTACCTATGGGCTATGGAAAGATCATAAACTGTGTCCACAGCACCGACTTCCTCTTGCTCCCTGCACACCTGATCGGACAAATCCTCCAGGACTCTGTCTCCATGTTTTCTGCCTCGAAGACAGGGTGCTTGCATTTTCTCTGTCTCAATATTCCTCCAGCTCTGCTTAGCCAAACCTTGACCATTCCAATTAGCTTTAGCTCAATGTCGTTTCCTGACATTTTTGCTGATCACCTTGACAAGGGCTGATTTCTCCTTCTGAAATTCCCGTGGATTGATGGTAACACCGCATAACATTTACTCCCTATAACGTTCCAGTGCAGTTATTTTTGTATTTATCTTACTCCTTCTATTGGACTTATAATTACTTAGTGGAGAGAAAATTCATAAGGGGCAGGTAGTGTTTTAATCACTGTTTGTATCTAATCTCTTTTAATCCTGGTGAGAGATTTCTAATCTAGGCATTATGGTCCTCATTTTTTAAATGAAGAAACTCATTTTAAAAATGAGGCCCGGAGAGCTGAAGGGGCTTGGTGGAGTCCCAGAGGTGATAAGGGGGAGGGGGGGAGATTTTGACTCAGGTGTATATGACTGCACAGACTGTAGTCTTCCAAATATTTTATACTGATGCTCTCAGAGCAGAGATAGGAAATCATTTTTATCCTCTCCAGAGACTATTACATAAATCATTGATTTAATTAGCAATTTTCACTAATCATTTGGCTTTGTAAACATTGTATTCTGTTTGAAGTGGTTAAAGATGACATTAAAGAAAAAGGAATGAGTTTTGTATTTGACGTTGCGGTTAATTAATGACATGTCATTTTAACAGCATAGAGTTTAGTGATAGGATAAAATGATAGGAAAAATTGATCCATTGGACTAAAGGTCCTTAAATTTCTCCCTATCATTTTAGTGTATTTTAAAACAAGGATGAATTAAAGAAATGTTGGGGGAAATTAATTAATTTATTTAAAATACCATTGGCAAATAGGAGACATGATGTTCTGATTTCCTTAATCCTAACAGATTAAGCAGATATTGAACTCCAGGTCATCCTGAGAGCAAAGAAAGTACAACACAGTTGGTCTGAAGTCACTATCTCTAGAGGAGGAATAATTTTGAGTGCAGTTTAATGTAATGTCCCTGGAATTGAGGTCCATCTCAGGGGAACCTGAGCCAGGTTGAAATAACAAGACCCAGTACTCAATGGGCCACATGGCACCCTGAGGGCCAAATGAAGGACAAAGCACCCAGGAGGTGGTGGGTGAGACTACCCACTTTTCTCTCAATCTGATGGGGTCACTGGGGTTTGCAAAGGAGCCACTGGGCTTTCACAAGCAAGGAGGGAGGACAGCAACAGAATCAAGACTACAAAAGTCTCAAGGGTCAGACACCAAGTCTTCCTTGCTCATGCTCTTAATCCTCAGTACTCAGCAATTTGCTTGGTCCATAGTTATTAAAAAAAAAAAAAGCTTGCTGAATGAATGGCTATTAGAAGTTGCATGGAGCTGTGCATTTGCCAACATACAAATCATGTTATATAAAATGTTAACGAACATGTTGTATGAGACCAAAAGACCCATTATTTGTGAATGTTTGTGAGAATTTTTCAAGATTATCTGGAGTTAGGTAGGACAGGAGTGAGCTGAGGGACAGCGATTTTCAAGGTAGGAGCTACCTGGCCCTCATCTCATATTTACCCTGGGAAGGATGGCTCAAGGAAATGAGGAGAACCTGCCTATATATTTGTGCTGAGATTTCTATCATGGGAGATAGTTCTTAGGATAATAAGATGAGTGGTCTTGGAGACTATCTTTTGTCTTTTTCAAGGATCATTAAGTAAAAAGTTTTTCCAAATCTTAAACGGGCCCCACCCCTGGAGGAGGGCATGGCAGCCCACTCCAATATTCTTGTCTGGAGAATTCCATGGAGAGAGGAGCCTGGCAGACTACAGTCTATAGGGTTGCAAAAAGTTAAACATGACTGAATGAGCACGCATGCATGCAAAGGGGCCCCAATATAGTCAAAAAGAGTAAATATAACTTCCCCAGATTCTTCATATAGTCCTAGGGAATGACATAGTCTCAGGAGAAGCTATCTGCAAATTTAGTTTACAAACACAATAAAAACATCTCTGTGGTAAAAGATTTGAAGACATTATAAAATTATTTAATTAGGCCCTGAATTTAGCACCCATTTAGCTTACTGTCTGTAGTCTGGTATAATATTTCTAAGACTGCTGACTTTGAATTCCATCTTGAGCTTGTAAGCTTTTTAAAAACCTCATTTCCTTAAAAGGAACAAGAAGCCCTGCTTTTGTCCCTGCACAGGAAACAAAAGGTAACAGGGTTAGTTATTTGAAGCAGATTCTTGCTGTCTGCAGCATCATTGACTAAATTATATCTGAGGCTCCAAAGACAGTTTACTCAAAATAGGTATAAGAGCTTTCTGTTGATCTTAGAGAACAAATGAAATCAAGACACCCCATCCATCTTCTGTATTTCAGAATTCCTGGAAGATGCTTCTGCTTTTCTTTATTGAGACGTGATGTAAAAATTCATGGTAAAAGGCAGATGTTCTTAATTAGCACCTAGGAATATTGCTGATAGCCTATAAGCCTAGCCTATTTGGTAGTCCCTAAATGAACTTGAGAAGCAAAGAAATATTTTGAGAAAGGAGGAGTGGAGAACCAGAGAAAAACAAACTCTGTTAGACTGAGGAATGACCACAATTCTCAGTTGATGAATAAAGTTCTTGTTTCCAGGGAAGTGACATTTATTCAGAGGAAAGAAGCAAAAAGAATGAGCCTTAAATTGGAGACATGATTTCCTTGGCTCCATAAGGCAGCAGCCAGACCCCAGCACAGGGCAGTGTCTGCAGTAGTTATCAGAGAATGTCATTATGTTGCACTCAGTGTTGGAGTTTGCGTATCTATTTATTTTTTTTACATTGTTGATTAAGCCAATATGGGAATCCAAGGTCCCTGACCAGGTGCTCACAGAGTTGTCCTCTGTGTCATTTGGCTCACCAGGGTCATCCATTTATCTATTGTTTAGAAACAAAGCATAATCGAACCCATAAAATGGTTAGGACTCATATCTAGTCCAGACGAACAGCCTAGTTACAAGGGAATAGCGTCAAGGCTAGGAGGACAAGGTCAGGTCTTAGAATGCTAGGTTACATGCTAGACAGAATGGGAATAAGGTCAAAAATGGAAAAATCAAGGTCAAAATTGGAAGTGAAGAAAGGCCACAGAGGGGATCACAGGTCAGGGTGCCAGGGAAGCCATGCTGATGCCTTTCTTCTCTCCTTCTTGAGGAGAAGTCAACTTGCCTTCTATGACAGAATAATAATGCTTTGGATGTGCGTAGAACTTTTGTACATAAGAACTTTGCTTCTATGAAATATTGACATTTAGAGAACTAGATGTTTACTTAAAATATTTTTCTTAAGAGCTTTTTTGCAATAAACATTTCTTTTGAATCTAAAATATAAACCCCATAAAAACAAGGACTGAGTTTCATTCACCATTGAATTCCTAATGCATAGGGCAGGATAGTACCTCATAAATATTTATTAAGTGAAAGAAATAGAAAGGAAACCTCTATGTACCAGGCACTATGCTGGACATGCAAGCTCCAACTTTCAAGAGGTTTATTACAAGATTTAGGACATATTCATAAATAACCAAACACAAGGCAGAAAATGGCATCAGAGGAGATCATACTCAATGAGTTTACAGGGTAGATGGAGCCTTCTTTGAGGTTGGAAGCGGGACTATTAAAGGAAGAGCCCTTAAGATCAGTTTTAGTCTATTTAGGCTCTATAGGATGGGGTGGGGTTTAGGAATGGCAGGGATGGAGAAAAAAAGTATTTCAGGCCAAAAAAATGTATGAATAAGGATATTTAAGAAAGTGTAGGGAACCTGAGTAGTTAATTTTAGCTAAAGTGAAAGCTATATGGTGGAGGATCATGGGAGGTAAGGTGGGGAATGAGAGTCAGGATAAATTGGTTGAATTGATCCCAGAAAGGAGTGTAAATACCATAGAAATGAATTTGGGCTTTATTCTGCAGGATGGAGAGACACAGAGTTTTTGAAAAGGAGAGATGTGGCTAGGGTTGAACTTCTGAAAAAATGCAGTAGGAAGCAGGAGAGGAGATGAATTCCAGGAAACTGAGGCTAGAGGCAGCTAGGGAGCCCTTCCCAGGGCCCAGGCAAAAAGCCACGAGCATTTGAACCAAGGTGTGATAGTGAGGGTGAAACAAACAGGTGCACGCGGGAGGCATCACAGAAGGAGGGTTTTACGTGGGCAAGGAATAGCCAGGTCTAACTGATGTAGAGTTGGAGTTGTGAGAGTGAAACTTGGGAGAGAAAGCAGGATAAGGAAAATATTTAGAAGCCATTTTTATAGAGCTGTTGGTTGGGAATGTAAAATTGAGCCAGGTATCAAGTGAGCAAGAGTCAAATGAACAGGGAATTTAGGAACACCTAAATTTATGAAGATGATTAAGTGGAGAAAATGTGGAGGAAAGATGATCAGAGACATAGAGGGTGAGGAGCATGTATTATGGAAACCATGGGAGAGGATTTCGAGAAGTGAGTGTTCACAGCTTGTAATGAGGTAGGAAGGTGAAGATAAGATGAGATAATACTCTATTGATGATAAGTTCATGACAGACACTAAAGGAGTGCACAGTGTTAAACTGAAGCAGTGCTACAACTCACTAATTCTGGAAGTTTGGAGGTTAAGTGCAAAGAGATGTATAGTGCCTTGATTGAGAGCTAAAGGAATTGGGAACAATCTTATGGATAGGACTGGCTTGTGTTTCCTATTATGAGTGGAAGGAGGAGGAGAAAGAGATAGAGGGGGGAAATGGAAGGAGATGAGGGGGAGGGAGGGAGGGAGGGAGGGAGGGAGGCAGGAATAGAGAGAAAATTGATGGAGTATTTGGAAATATTCTGGAATCATTGGACAGTTTTTCTGATTCTTTCCAATAGAGCCTGGAAAAGAGGGCTTAGTAAATATGAGATGTCAGATTATCTACTGACTATGGAGTGTTTACCTGAACTCTGCTTTTGCCAAGGCCCCAGTTGTGTTTTTGCAGATATTTTTCCTATGATTTTCTTATCATTTATTGTTTGGAGTGTCCCTGGACTGTACCTGGTCTGCCAGTTTGGAAACAGACTTTTGGTTCCAAAGTATAAAAACTTACTGTTGAAGTATTGCTATAACTTATTCATTTTTTCATGTGAATGGCTCAGATTAGAATGGACCCATCGAGTTATTTTGTCCTTTTTAAGGGTTATTTCTGCTTGTCTCTTGGCATGGACTTGAGCTGCTTTTGAAAATGGAAGCCAGTGCCAAAATTACATGCATATTCATAAACTATAAACAAACGCACAATTCTAGATACACAAACCAACACACCCCCTATGATAATAAAACTGAAACCAAAGACATCACACAAAATACTCTTTTGCTTTGCTGGCAGAGGTTGTGGAAGGCTTTTTGTGATACTGGGCTCAATTTTCAGAGTTTATTACAAGTTGACAATTAAAGATAGTACACACAAAAGAATTATTCTCAGATGTAGGATTGCAGTACTGTTTGCAACTAAAATATGCAGTTTCTGGGGTGCTGTTTGAGGTTCACCATCCAGTACTTATAATTGTCTGTAGCCCTGGCTGTGCTTTCAACATATTCTTGGAAAAGTTCCTTTATTTGCTTTTTAGCATTCACGGGCCTTTGCAATTTGTTCTCTTATTTGGACTGTATAAACAGCATCAAGATGCTTTTTGCCTTTCATTCAAACAAACAATGGCTTTGTAACTAAGAAGAAAATTAGTAACAGGTGAAAGTTTATTTTTAATGATGTTGAGATCAAATTGCTGTTTAACTTACAGAACAAATTCCCCTCACGTCTCTTTTAATGTTTCAAAATTATTTATAAATTAAACTTAACCTCTAAACATGCTCAGAGTATAAAAATGGCCTCTTTATTCAGTATTACTAACAGAATACAAGGAATATTTCTTTGTTCTGACATTTTTATTTGCAATTTTATTTTTATAAAAACTTTCATTGTAAAAATTTACACAGACTTGTCTGGGAGATTTTGTTTTGTACTTGTATTTATATCAAAGTTTTGTGCTTAGAATTATGTTTTTATAAAAATTTATATTAATGATTGCATTTATTAGATATGCTTCATGTTTCATTGTATCAACATTATTGTCCCTTTTGGGGACTTTTCTTTATAGTTATCCTATTTCATCACTGTAACTTACATAGCTTATAACTGCCAATTTAATAAGACCATTCACTAACGGTTAAATCCTCCCTATGCTCTTCCTCTTTCTTTCAAAAGTCATAGTATCTAGCACCTATAGAACTTTACATAAACAATATAAATCAATATTGATTTTTACTCAATGTCTTTACTTCTACAATAAATTTCTGTTGAAATAAATCAAATGTTGAATGATTCCACTAATAATAGTTTCATAAAGTATTCAAGACAGAAGGAAGACAGATTTCAGCTCAAAGAATGTTTAAAAATAGAGACCTCTTCAAAGCTGGGAGCAGTAGCCTTGAAAAGCGGACGAGGTCCCCAAAATGGGCTGAAGCTCCCCTGGGGAGAAGTCGTCCCTCTTAGATGAGAGACTGACCACTGCCCATGCTTTGTTGGACTTGTTAGGTGCAATGCCAAGAATCTACCAGTCTATGATAATTGCCAGCTTGAGAATTATTCCACAATGGGATCCAATTGAAATAATGTAGATTTTGAATCCTGGGGGTCACATGGTGGGTGGATAGGTTTGAGGAAAGAGAAATAACTTCATATGGCCTTGAAAGTGACATTGGTGACCAGTTAGAACTTTGCTTTATTTTATTTTTGCTCCAACATTAGGGATTTTCTGTTTCTTTTTGAAGGATTTTACTTGTACAACACATATGAATACTTCTAAATGGAAATTTAAAAGGTATGTTAGTAGTGCAAACTTATGTGGGTTGAAAGTGAGTCTTCCTTATCCCACCCTTGGCATTCTTGTGCAATATTCTAAAAATTCTTGTGAATATGAGATTCTGCAAAATATTGCACTGATTTTGTCCAATCCCACTTAATCAACAATTTATTAGCTATCAGTTATGTGTAGTAATTATGCTAGTCTAAGACCCAGCCCTATAATTAAGAGGTTTTCATTCTGAGGGATAGAAAGCAGGTAGAGGACTTAGGTATTTTCGCTTTTCTTCTACTCTCTGCCTCATATTTCCTTTCCTCCTTTTGCCCACTGACAAACTGAATGAGGGAATTCAGACTCGAGAGTCACAGGTAGTTTCAGTTCAGTTCAGTTCAGTCGCTCAGTCATGTCCGACTCTTTCCGATCCCAATGACTGCAGCACGCCAGGCTTCCCTGTCCATCACCAACTCCCGGAGCTTACTCAAACTCATGTCCACTGAGTCAGTGATGCCATCCAACCATCTCATCCTCTGTCATCCCCTTCTGCTCCCACCTTCAATCTTTCCCAGCATCAGGGTCTTTTCAAATGAGTCAGTTCTTCAAATCAGGTGGCCAAAGTATTGGAGTTTCAGCTTCAGCATCAGTCCTTCCAATGAACACCCAGGACTGATCTCCTTTAGGATGGACTGGTTGGCTCTCCTTGCTGTCCAAGGGACTCTCAAGAGTCTTCTCCAACACCACAGTTCAAAAGCATCAATTCTTCCATGCTCAGCTTTCTTTATAGTCCAACTCGCACATCCATACGTGACTACTGAAAAACCATAGCCTTGACTAGATGGACCTTTCCTGGCAAAGTAATGTCTCTGCTTTTTAATATGCTGTCTAGGTTGGTCATAACTTTTCTTCCAAGGAGCAAGCATCTTTTAATTTCATGGCTACAATCACCATCTGCAGTGATTCTGGAGCCCCCCAAAATAAAGTCTGTCACTGTTTCCATTGTTTCCCCATCTATTTGTCATGAAGAGATGGGACTAGATGCTGTGATCTTCGTTTTCTGAATGTTGAGTTTTAAGCCAACTTTTTCACTCTCATCTTTCACTTTCATCAAGAGGCTCTTTAGTTCTTCTTCACTTTCTGCCATAAGGGTGCTATCATCTGCATATCTGAGGTTATTGATATTTCTCCCGGCAATCCTGATTCCAGCTTGTGCTTCATCCAGTCCAGCGTTTCTCATGATAAGAGAAATATAAGTTAAATAAACAGGGTGACAATATACAGCTTTGATGTACTCCTTTTCCTATTTGGAACCAGTGTCTTGTTTCATGTCCAGTTCTAACTATTGCTTCTTGTCATGCATACAGATTTCTCAGGAGGCAGGTCAGGTGGTTTGGGAACAGTTTAAATTCTGATGGAACCTTCAGTGGCTTAGAGGTGATCTGGACATAGGGAAACCTGAAACATTTTTTTTCAGGCCAGGAAATGGGTGAAATTCCAGTGCGTGGAAGGCATCCATCTCTGCTGATTTAAGCAATGTGTAGGCAGGAAAATTTCAGGGTTCCTCTCCCAGCTACTTTCCTGAAGCCTCCCCACCTTCTTACTTTGGTATAACCCCTATTATCATGCTACCAGGGGTCTCCAGAATGTCTTCCGTTGTACTACAAATCAAAACTACCCTTCTCTAAGGAAATGATCTTGACCATTCCTGCCCAGGAGTGAATGAATCTCAGGGCACCTCTGGAAGGTATTGCATTTTAAAGATAATCACACAGTGATCCAGTGACCATGAAACTGGTGTGGTGCTGGGTGACAGCACAGGGAACGTAGTTCTGGTTTGGGAGCTGCTTGCCTGCTCTTCTTTCCAAGGCCTATCATGTGTGGAGTCAGCTTTGGAGAAATGGATGTTTTAGCTACCACTTTCTCTCACTTGTACAAACTTGTCCAGGAGCTCAGAAGAAAGAGCTGCTTGCTGTTCAGTGAGAGAGTATGTGTTGCCAGTATATCACAAACATTAGAAATTTAGGCTCCCAACAAGTGGGGTCCTCTTTGAATTCTCTTGCAGCACAGTTCTAAGAACATTACCAGCTCTATTCCAGTCACCTATTGCTAAATAAAATGCTGCAAACTAGGAGGTGTAAGACAGCAACCATTTTACGATACAGTAAGTTCCCTACAAATGAACCTTTAAGTTGTAAATGTGCATTCCATCCGTGTCAGGCATGAGTGAAATTGCAACTTGCCCTCTGTCTCCCGTTGCTGATGATCCTTCAACTCTACCATCTACCACCTCCTCTCCCTCCTCCAGTTGGTAACTCTTCTTGCCTGTTCACTTGATACCAGTTCCTGTATGCCAGCTGCTGTATTTATTACTGTACTTTTCAAGGTACTGCACTGGGAGATTAAAAAGATTTTCTTTAGTTTCTGTGTTTGTTTTTTTAATGTATCATTTGTGTGAAGAGTATTATGACCTATTACAATACAGCCAATTGTGTTAGTTGGGTACCCAGGCTAACTTTGTTGGACTTATGACCAAATTGGACTTATAAACACGCTCTCAGAATGAAACTCATCTGTATATGGTGAGGGGAGAAGGCAATGGCAACCCACTCCAGTACTCTTGCCTGGAAAATCCCATGGACAGAGGAGCCTGGTAGGCTGCAGTCCATGGGGTCGCTAAGAGTTGGACACGACTGAGCGACTTCACTTTCACTTTTCACTTTCATGCACTGGAGAAGGAAATGGCAACCCACTCCAGTGTTCTTGCCTGGAGAATCCCAGGGACGGGGGAGCCTGGTGGGCTGCCGTTTATGGGGTAGCACAGAGTCGGACATGACTGAAGCGACTTAGCAGCAGCAGCAGTATATAGGGGACTTAGTGTACTCATGATTCTGTTGGTGAGAGTCACAGAGAGCACAGCTCCATGACATGTGGGGCTTCAGCTGGGAAGACACCAATGCCTGAGGGTGACCTGCAGGACTGGAACTAGAATCTGGATATGTCTTCAGTCACATGCCTGGCACCTGGGCTGGAGTTACTCAGAGCGGGCTCAGCTGGGATTGTTCACCTGAACACCTACCTGTCACCTCTCCCGGGGTCTTGGGCTTCCTCATAACACAATAGCTGGGGTCAGAGAGGAGGTGTCCTAAAGGGTCAGGAGAGGGAGTGTTTCACAAGAACCAGAGGGGCTGCAGGACTTTGGTCTGGGAGGGCAGGCAGCCTCACTGTTGCTGCTCCCTGTATGTTACAAGGGAACCAGCCACAAGGCCAGTCGAATTCAAGAGGAAAGGAAGGAGTCCAGTTCTTGACGGAGGAGCGTTCTGGTCACACTGTAGGAAAGGGGTTAATGGTGTGTTCTGCTGGGAAAGCACCGCCAGCCACAGCACTTCACAATGTTGCTCCTTATTAGTTCAGCCCACGTTCTGTCTCCACACATGGTCTCTAGTGCTCTCAGCCACCCTGCAAGGTAAACATTACCCTAATTTCTGAGCTAAAGAAACTGAGGCCCAAGGAAGCTTGGAGACTCGCCTCAGGCCACACAGTGATAAAGCCAGGATTGTACCCAGTTCTGTGTTACTCCAAAGCCCACACTCCTTCCATTATATGACATTTTTATATTAGATTATATAGGAAAAGGGAAAAATTGTGTTTAATAGAACTAGTTTTAACATGCTATGGTAATTAGTGAATTATAAGGGATTATTTCAACTGAAATAAATATATGTTCACATTTGAGAAATGAGAAAGTCCCACTCCCACACAATAGAAGTCATTTTTCCCTTCTTAGTGATTTTTTTTTTTTTTTTTTGGTCTACACTGGATCGAGTTGAAAATATGATGTAAACATGAATTTAGACTTTCTAAATTTAGGTAATGTACTGTTTAGGCAATAAATGGGGTAGTTAAATGCTTTGGGAAGAAAGGAATCAAACTTCCCAATTTTACAGCCACCTACCAGTAGATTATCTGAAAGTGTTAACAATATGTGGCGGATAAATTGTAAGAGGGAAAAATCAAGCTTGTTTTTAACCACATACTTTGTTTCAAAACTTTCCAATGTATCTCTCTACAGACTCTCTGACATTAACTAAAACCAACTTGCTGAAGCATTTGTGATATATTAAATACAATATTAAGATATTTTATTTCCAAGGGAAAAATGTAAATGACAAATGCTCTGTTTGTTTCTGTACATAGATGTACACTGCCATGACCTAGAATTTAACCAAAACGTAGAAGATAAAATTTTGCAAAATGTATGCAAAAGCTAAATTTCTGGGTCTAGCGTCTTTGTGTCTGTGTGGATGTCTATGTGGGAGACAGAGTAGGGTGCTAGGAGAAACGTGCAGCTTTTTCTTTGAGGAAAAATATTGCTCTCAAACTGGATTTGATTTATGTAACTTGCATATATTTACTTTAGAGAACAAAGAGTAAATTATCAGGCCTCCAAATGACTGATAAATTCCATGGACACAGTTTCCTCATAATAGTGAGTTGTTATGCTTTCTAGATAAATGTGTTAATAATTTATAACTCCCAGGCAGTTTGAGGGGTGATCCTGAGGTGTTTCCAGGGAATGGAACCTCAACTCTGATATATGTTGTCATTGCTAATTGAGCATTTGTGTCATTATTCATAGCGCAAGTTTTAAAGTTCCCTCTCCAGAGTTCCCATGAGACATGGTTACAGGCAACTGGCCTAGAGGATTGTCAGTACAAAGCATCATGGTTTCAGAGTCTGGGTGTAAGTGGCATTTTTCTGGAAATGGAAGCTCAGGAACCAAAAGAGGGTGGGAGTTACCTTCCCTGCCGTGGATCCCGAGTTCGTTTGCCAGGGCTGGTGGCAAAGAGTAGGTGCCATGCACTAGGGAGCTCAAAAAGCGGAACATTGATTTTCCCACAGTTGTGGAGGCTGAAGATCTACAATCAAGGTGTTGGCAGGGTTGGGTTTCTGCGGGCTGGGCGGGAAGGAGTTGCCCCAGGCCTCTCTCCTGGGCTTGTAGATGGTTGCCTTCTCGCTGGGTCTGCACATCTGTGGTCCATTCTCTGTCTATTTGTGTCCAAATATCTCATTTTTATGAAGACTCATCATGTCAGATTTGAGCCCACCCTCAAATGTGTTGTTAACCAACACCGGTTTGGTGATCTTACCTCTAACTTAGCACCTGAAGTCCTTGCTCTGGCTATATATTTGGGGTCTTGCCACTCTTTTCTCACAATGCATCACTTTATAGCCCTTTATAAGTTTAAGTTCTTGTGCATGATTGCACATAAAGCACTTAGTAGGGTTGATAATTATGCCCTTTGACCCAAGAAAAAGGATTAAGTGATTCAATTCACATTTAATCATTTTTATTTCATTCTGATGCAAAAATCCATTTCCTTCAGAGTGAAATAAATGCTTGAATCTTTCTCCAGGGAAGAGTTAAGGTAAATGCAGTTGCCACATAAAAACTGAATGGCTCAAGATAATATTACATATTTCTAAAAGTAGGCAGTTGGAGATGGAAATGAAATAATAATAAGACTACAGGCATGCCCTGGGATTTTATTATAAATTTATTGTGATCATAAATATGGAATTTACATGCAATATATATATTTCAATATTAGATTTTGTTAAATTAGTTCAGCATTTAGTCATTACCTTGTTGGTGGTATGTTATGGTATGTTATTTATATTCCCTTTGCGTTACATACTCGACTTCTGAGACCCACAAAATGAATTAAAAATCAATTCTTTACCCTCACAATATATTCTAAAGCAAAGTTTACATATGTTCTCGATGTTTTAACCACTTAGGAGGCTTTTGGCCAAAACACCTGTGAAAAATTAAATCTGTTCTGTAATCTTTGTGCACGCGCGTGTGTGTGTATGTGAGTAAAACTGAGGGTCTCACATGGAAATTAAGCCATAAATGACTTAATGACCTACCTAATGATCTACAAAGAAATCAAATGACTTCCTTCTCTAAATTCCGAAATGAAACTCCCAGGGCAGTCTATCATATTCGTTCACCAGGGGCGCCTACATGTTGTCTGTGTCTGAGCTGCCATTTTCCAAACACACGCTTGAACGAATCCCAGACCTGGGGCTTGGGAAGTTTGACATGGCTGTGCACCGTGGGTGGGTGTCCCATGGAGTTAGTTTTCCCTCCCACCTTTATCCCCCTGTTTGTTTCTATCTCAAGCCCCTCCACCACATTTCTCCCACGCTTGCCATCACCCCCTCCTCCTGTTAAGCAGCTAGGAGTAGGGTGGCCAAGAGTTTTTCTAAATTCCTGTGTCCAAAGCCAAGTCAAATACATTTTAGGACAGTGCATTTTCGCTTGCTTTGGACTATCCTGGATCTTATAAGGAGTATCATGAATTTCAGTATTAGAGAGACTTTGCTGATCCTATCGACCCCCTGGATTCTGAGAATAGAATTTATGTTGCATTTGGTATAAGCTTATTACACAAGGCTTTAGTGAAGAAAAAAATGTTTGAAAAGGACTCACTTTGCAATATTTATTAAAACGCACAGTGTTCTGAAATCTCATTATAACATCATTTTAGGGTTCAATTCACACAAATGCAAACACAGAATCTTCCAGTACTTTTTGTAACTAAATTTGCTTGGATGCATTTCAAGATAGATCAAGTTTACAGTCACAAATTGAATTGTTATACCCCAAATGTGAGCTGTGTCTACACCCATGCCACCTACAAGTGAAAGCATGTAACAGTGAGTAGTGACTACAGAGTTTTGTATAATGGATTTGGTCTGGAAAGCTGGAGCTTGTGGTGGGGAGCTGCATTTGCATGGCAGGCACATTTTTCTAAATAAATTTGTTTTGTTTCTAAAATGATTTTTATGTTGCAAATCATTCAAAATAGCAGCTTTCTACTTCCAGACGCCTTTGTTCACACCTTATTAACATTGAGACATGTCAAGTGACTATTTTGAAAAATATTATTTCATTTTTATTAAGGCAATTGATAGATTGCCTTTGTGTGTGGGACGCAAACCTCCTCCCCATATCCAAGCCACCCCTTGGTGCCAAGACTACTGAAAGTTAAAGTAATTATATATATAAAAAAAAAATAAGAACCAAACATAAAAATCTCAATTTTGATCATGTGAATTTATTGGTTGATTCAGGTTTCGGATTCCCCACCCCCAGCTCTCAGAATCTAATGAGTATTAGGAGATGATGCAATTGTAAACATCACACAATCAAGGAAAAAGGAAGAAAATATTAAACCTGAAAAAAGAAAACAATGATAAAAATTCACGTATCAGGCCATATTAGCAATGTGAAAGTAAAAATTCTTCTAGAAATTCAAGGAAGATTCTCAATTTTCTAACTCTTTTTCTCTCTCTCCAAACCTATGCAAAGGGGTTGGGGCTGAAGTCCACGTTCTCATTGTCACCTACATCCTTCACATTTTTGGCTTGTAACCTTGTACTACCACCTACACGTTCTTCTTGTAGAAGTCAGTCCGAGAACTCTGGCCATGCTCCCTCATGACTGTTAGCTCTTGTTTAGTGGCTCTCCATTCAAAATTCATGGGTATTTCAATATTCACATAGATAATCCTTCTATTAATAATAACCTGTCCTCAAATTTTCTCTCTTCTAATTTTCTTGTCCTGCATCCCACTTACATTATTGATTTCTATCATCATGCATACCATACACAGGCTCTTTACCAATAATGGCATTGCGTTTATCATAGCAATTTTAAGTGTCACACTTTCTGACTCCCTCCTCCTTTCTTTCCAACTTAATCCTTCTAGAACTTGGCTCAAACTGTTTTCTGGACCAACTAGGAGGAACAGTCCATATCCTAACCCTAACCCTATTTGATTCCACTACTGTTTCATTGTTTCCGATTCCCTCTGGTCCTTATTTTGCTCTTTACCCAACCTCCATTCCATGGTCTTCCTTCATCACTGTTATCACTATGATAACAGTCACTACCTCCATCACCTTACGCCACTTTCTTTTCATCTTGTTTATCTGGAAAATCCTAACCGTGCACAAATTCAACCCTTCATCCACACAGCTGAATGTGGTTGGAGAAAAAAACCCTACCATACTACCCAGTCATTCATTTTCAATTCATGACTGTCACTCTAAGCTGGGTTCTCAGAGATGCCAGGCAATCAATCCCACCTCCTGTCCTTGATTCCGTGGTTCTTCTAAATGGTTCTCATTCCTTTTCTCCTTAAGTCTCTAAAACCTCTTTCTACATCTCTTCCCTCAGTTGATTACTTTCTGCATCCCTAAAATTGTACTATATATTCTCACCACCATATCTACCAACCTACTAGCACCTGTATCCATATGCTTTTGTGTCTACCTATTACAGTGGAAGAAACATCCACACTCCTCTGGCCTAATTTTTCTGATTGTGCACTAGATACTTTCTCTTTTCCTTTTCCCAAGGACTCCACTTCAGCAATTCCCCCTCTTTCCTGGAATCTATAAACTTTGCCTTCTATGGTTACACAATTTCATAAAGATACAAACATGCTATAATGTCTGTCAGCTAAAACAGAACAAAACACTTAAACTACTTTCCCTTCCATACAGTGCTCCATTTCTCATTTCTCAGCTGAAAAGTCTCCTTCAAAGAGATTAGAAGAAAGTTTACTAGATTTCTTGCTGAGTATGTGTTAGTGGCTAAGGAATTGCAGCCAAACTGTAGATCAGAAAAGTGCAGAGTTCTGGGGAAAAGGCAGGAGGAGAAGCAGATGTTTCTCAGACTAAACCTGTTAGACTTGGTAACAACTCTGCCCTCACACCTCTCTCTTTATACATTGCAATCATTCTTAATGATTAATGATTAATCATTCTTAATGATATTCTTCATGATTCATATTAATATGAAGATCTAGCTTTAAAAAGAGTTCAAAACCTAAAATTGTTTTTATTTTGTCAGCACTATTTTATGAGACATATATTTTACCCACAAACACTGTAAGTTTTGGTAATCTGAATCTGCATTTTGCTGGTGAATGTCTTACTGGGAGTTTAAGGGAAAAGTTGCTAAGCATAAGGGAAAGGAGGGAAGAAGTGTCAGGACAGAATTCATCCTGCATTTATTATAGTACTTTCTGTTAGAAAATTTTCTAAATGTTTAGAATACATGATATATTCATTAGAATAGCACCTGATGACCATAAATTATATGAAGAGTATTTATTCAGTCATTGCTTACAACTTTCTTTAAGCTTGGCAGCTAAAGTGAAATCCTGCTTTAAACCATGCATACATATGTGTGTGTGTATATATATATATATATACACACATATATATATATATATATATATTTATGTAGGTATTTCTTGAAAAGAATATTTTGAAACCCAGTGCCCACCCACCATGGTGTACAAGTTGTCCAAGCAGAAGAAAAAAGTCCAAGAAAAATGCCTTCCAGTTTTTAAAAAAAATTAAGTACTATTTCAATAAGTTCTTTTTCAAATAACGTTTTTCAGAAGTTTTGCTTATTACCTTAAGTTAAGGTCCTAGTCAATGATTTGCTGGGCCCAAGAGTATGAACTTTGAAAAGACATTTTATTCATATTGTGAAATAGCTTTCAGGAATGGTTGTATCTATTTATTTTCCCATCTGTAAGATAAAATGTTGTCTGTCCATTTTAATTACCTTATACATTGAGTAGATGAACAGTAGACCATGTAACTATTTTGCTACTATTTCTGATCTATTTTTGTTGTAAGTAATGGTTCCATGAACATACTCTGGAGTATGGCATTAATGACTCCAGACTGGGTTGAATTCCTGTTTCACATACTAGCTGTGTGTGACCTTGCACACTGGAGCCTCAGTTTCTTCATCTGCAAAATGTAGAAATAATGGTGGCTCAAAAGGTTCTGATGTGAACTGAATCTATTCAGTTAAAATTAATATGTCATTACCCTTTGTCTGCATTCTGACATTTTCAGTTCCCCCATTTAATGAATTTGCTTGATCTATAAAAAAATTCAGTGAAGAGAAGAACTAGAAAAATTTGGGAAGTTAAAAAAAAAAGCTGCCTAACCAAAGAATAAAACAGAACAAAGGTCTTTTGGACAAGTGAATTTTCCAGGGTAACAGGTAATGAATTAGCCACCTTGAGAAAGATGTGCCATAGAATTGATCCAGACTTTGTCATATTCTCCTGGGAAAAGATAGAATGCTATTAAAATGGTTTTGCAACTCTTAGTCATTTTGTCTCTATAGTTACAGCATTTCACAATGTAACTAACACCTGACTAATTCATGAGTCCAGAAATTAGCATACGTCAGTAGTCAAGAGACATGAAACTGCTATAGATATAGAGTCTTGCTTGAAAAACTATCAGGGAACATAGGTTTCTGAAAAAACACTTGATCCCATTGATTTCTACTTTTGCATTTCATGTGTATATGACTTCTGTATTTACTTATTTATTTTTTTTCCAGAAAAATTCAGCATCAAAGTCATTCCTGGAGGTCATGTAGAAAAATGTGAAAACCAAGGCAAATAAGAATAAACAAAAGCCATGTGTACCCAGCAAGCTATTTGAGGCATGCTTAGGAGATGCTGTCTTTGGAAGTTTCTAAAGGCAGAGCTAAAAAGTGACCCAAATATCATCATTTCTGAAAACTAGAACTGTATATATATGTGGATATATACATATATATACTCTCACTATTCCTGAGAACCATCTTCTTCTCTCATTCTCTCTTCCTTAAGGATACTTCATGATAAGAGGGAACAATGGTGACTTTGATTTTTTTTTTTCGTTTTTGTTAGTGCCAGGCTCCTCCCCTCCCCTTTGGCACTTCTGGAGTCAGCAGAAGCCTTTCAGAGCTCTGCCTGAGCTGGGGCCTTCCAGCTCGCAGAGGCCAGAGTTCTGGCAAGAATCCAGTTCTTATCAGTCAAAGTCACTGTTGTTTCTTCTCTGGAGGGGGTAGGAAAAGGAAGACAATTTCATGCATTGCTTGCATCCAGAAGTCTTTATTCTGAATCTGTTCAAATAATATCTTTTCCCACATTTTCTATCTATAAAACTCAATGCAAATTTTGAAAAGGCATTTCAGCAGAAACCAGATTTCCTGACAGTTGCTTTCTATAATTCATTGGCTGGCTGTGAAGAAGCCTTTCATCCAACATAAAATGGCTTTCATTAAAATCTTTGTACCAAAGACAAAATAAAGGAAAATCTATTTATGAGGCCCAAACAAAATCTATTTTTACCATCTTATTTTGGCAAAAGGTTTCAGTCATACAAAATTATGGTATAAAGTAAGAGAACAAATAACTGTTTTTAGCACTTAGTTAAGAAATGAAACATTACAAAAGCAGTGGAAACATCCTCTGGGCCTTCTGCACTTTTACACCTAACCCACAGATAAAGAGAGTCCAAAACTCAAATCTGATCATTTCTACTGTGACTTTATATTCTCACATCTAAACCTTCAGAACAAATTTAGCAACCTAAGTCAACACACATGGAAGAGTAGAATAAAAATACATGGAAACCATGTATATGGCTAAAAAACAGAGAACTTTACAGTCTCTCTGCTTTAAAATTTCTTGATTCTAGAAAATGTGGGAAATACAGTGAATCAGCTAACTTGTTAACACAAAAGCAAATGACAAGTCTGAAATCCAATCCACTCTTGCCATTCCTTTAAGTAAATTGCATTTATTCATTGCAGTTTTATTTGATTGAGTATATTATTATTACTCTATTATTACAATTATCCTTGGAAGTTTTAAAAATGAAAAAAAAAAAAACATTCCTATTTCTAAGGGTATGACTTGATTTCTTTCCATCCATCCTTCTATTGATATATACTTAAAAGACAGAGCTCTCATATCCAAAGCAAATAGCAAAGCACAGTGAACATTGCAGACCCTGTGAGGCTGTGAATTCAATTTGCACTGTAATTCAGCCACCTGGGGGATTAAACTTTGAGTTTGAGTTTTAGGTCTGAGGCTTCAGAAACAGTGACAGTGCAGAGGCAACAGCTTTCCTTAGGTTTTTCCACCAGCTTCCCTTTATGGGGCCACTCTGGTAGCTGGGCAGCCTAGAGCCCCAGATTCACCTGCAGACTCCAGCTTGGCCACTGGCACCTTGCTTCCGGAGAGCTGAGTGGATTTCCTCTGCTGCATCAACTCCCCTCTGCTGAGAAACATAATTATTACTTAGCCAAGAAGACATAAATCTAAGAGTTATATAGTCCCTTCCTCAGACCTGGAGTTGGGAGTTAATAGGCTTGTGTCCATGATTTTCTTTGTCCATGCTCTGCAGTGCGCTGAGTGGCAGACCAACCAGTGTATTTTTTTAATTTTCGCTAAAATATTAATATTATCTGGTTGCAATTGCTTGTTCACTTGAAACCTTATATACTATAATTATCTGATTATGTGATAATAGATGATGTTTAAATAACTGTCTTGCAGTAGCATGCCAGGGCCAACCAATGTCCTCTTTACCAATGAGCACAGGGTCACTGATGCCTTTAAGTCCAGCTTTATCAGAGCAGTAGTTCCTGAGATTCCCACTGTTACATGAATGTCTGTTCTCTGGAGCTAATTTTGGTGGCAGTAACTGTTGGTTGGGATTCAACTGGGGAAGCAGAAGCGATATGAGTATTATGAAACAGGGACTAGAATTCAGTCTATGCTTTTATAGGAGAAGCTGGAGACATAGAGTCTGGAAAGGGGAGTTGGAGGATCAGAGAATATTTTTGTTAAGCAACTCTCCTAAAGCCACTTTCATTGCTAGGAGTGAACACACAGGAGAGCTGGTGGGAAGAGTAGGGAAGACTCTGCATCTGGGGATGGATCTGCAGAATCCAGCATCATCAGAGCAGCTCTCAGCAGGAAGAGCTGGATCTGGAGTGGGAGAAAGGGACCACAAGCTGGACCCCACAGCACCCGTGCATCTCTTGCTGCATCTAACCACCGGCTCTCAGAGAGTAATCGCCCCTGCGTCATTTCTGACCCTTGTATCTTGCCAGTTTCTCTTTTGGCCAGTTCCCACCTAGAACCCCATAGGAAAGAGGGTTCTGGGAAACAAAGTTTTAGCTTTGCCAAGCTGATGCAAAACAAAACCACCACACCTTCTTGTTCTTGGCCCTATTTGCTGACTTGGAATCTATCTTTAGACTCAGATTTTCTCACTCATTCTTGCTCAGACTTGTCTACTCCTTTTTTTTTTTTTTGCCTACTATTGCTATTATGCTGAGTTAGATCTACTCTTTGTCCATACAAAATATCTGAATTTGGTATGTCCTTATCTCTGATTTCACCAAAATATTGGGCTTTCTTATTTTATCTATATTTTCCCAGTATCTAACTTCAGTCTTTAGAAAATTTGTTATATTTATGGCCACCAGCATCTCTTGAACTTTATGACTTCTTCCATCAAAAAACATAAGCTGCATATAATTTTCCCCGCCTCCAGTGATCCAAGTTCTGCAAATCAAGCTCACCTTCATGGCCTCAGATTGGTATTACCAGTTTGGATGCAACGATAGCAGAACTTTCTGTGGGTGTGTTCTGTTCTGAGAGGTGTGCTGCCTGTTCCCACAGGATCTCACACCCACGAGCATCCTGACACTAAGATGATTTTTGCATGCGAGTCTCCAAGATGATTTTCTAGGCCTCCCAGAGGCTCCTATAAACTTCCTATGTCCTAATGTTCTTTAGTACAGCACTTCTTAAACTCTAATATACTTAAGAAGTAAGTCTGGAATAGGACCTGGAATTTTATGTTTCTAATAAGCTCCTACTGGTGGCAAAGTTTGTGATCTTGTGAACTAGTTGATACAGGCCAAATCTACTTTTATACTACTTTTTCTACCATCAGTGATGAGGCCAGAGTAGTGGGGAATAAATAAGAACTCTAACTGTATTAATGGTGAAAGATGCAGCTGGAAATCTGGAGAACACTGGTGTTCCTAGGATTTTAGGGTGGTGAGCCTCCTGCTGTAAATAGAAGTGTGACTATTATTTCTTTCTACCTTTAGGGAAGAGGGACTTCTTACAACATTTTACTTATTATTTCATAAGCTTCTAAGTATGATTGGCAATGCTGGATGATCTCATGACTTCAGGCAGTATCTATACACTGTTGATTCTTACTTTTCTTTGTCCATTCCAGAACTCATCCCTGATCCATGAACTTAATATATCTAACCATCAATTCAATATTTCCACTTGAAAGTCTCATTTTATACTTAACACAATCCAGCTTGATCTTTGACTCCAAAATCACTGGAGACAGTGACTGCAGCCGTGAAATTAAAGGATGCTTGCTCCTTGGAAGGAAAGCTATGACAGACCTAGACAGTGTATTAAAAAACAGAGACATCTCTTTACCAACGGAGGTCCATATAGTCAAAGCCATGGTTTTTCTAGTAGTCATGTAAGGATGTGAGAGTTGGACCAATAAAGAAGGCTGAAAGCCGAATAATTGATGCTGTTGAACTGTGGTGCTGGAGAGGACTCTTGAGAGTCCCTTGGACAGCAAGAAGATCAAACTGGTCAATCCTAAAGGAAATCAACCCTGAAGATCCATTGGAAGGCTTGATGTTGAAGCTTTAGCCTTAATACTTTGGCCACTTTATGTGAAGAGTTGACTCATTAGAAAAGACCCTGATGCTGGGGAAGACTGAAGGTAAAAGGAGAAGAGGAAAGCAGAGGATGAGATGGTTAGATAGCATCCCTGACTCAGTGGATACGAATTTGAGCAAATTCCAGGGGATGGTGGAGGACAGAGGAGCTTGGCATGCTGCAGTCCATAGGGTCACAGAGTCAGACATGACCTAGTGACTGAATAACAGCAAACCTGATCTCATGATGTTTTCCCCAAACCTTCTCCACTCATAATCTTTCTCATCTAAGTCAATGGTAACTGTATCATTTGAGTTGCTTAAGTCCAAACTTTAGAAGTGTTCAGGTTCCTCTTATTGTAAATAATATATAATTTATCAGCAAGTTCTCTGCAAAATCCAATTCTTAGCACCTACATGATTCTCACTCTAGTCTAAACCATCATCTCTCACCTGGAGTGTAAGCCTTCCAGTGCTCCTTTCCTTTCCCTGCCTGTCTGTTAGTAGCACAGAAGTTGAATTTGTACTGATAACACACATCATCATGTCACTCCTTTGCTCATAATATACCAACTGCTCTTCTTTTCTTTCAGAGTAAAAACCAAACTCCTTACCGTGGCCAGCAAGGCCCAAAACAACTTGGCCCTTTGCCAATGTTTGACTGTCTTTTACAGTTTGACTCTACTTTTAGCTACAGCCAAATTGGCCTTGCTCTCTCAAACACACCAGTCACAGACCTACCTCAAGGCCTTTGCACTGGTTAGTCTCCCTGTCTGGAATGTTGTCCCCAGAGAGTCACATAATTTGTTCCTGCATTACCTTTAGGTTTTACTTAAAGGCCCATTTTCTCAGTGAGACCTTTGCTGGCCATACAGAAATTCAGTCCCCTCTCCTGACTTTTCTTGTACTTCTACTCTGCTTTAGGTTTTTTCCCCTGATCTTACTACCATTGACCATGCGCATATCTTGTCTTGTATATTATCAGTTTTTCTTACAAGACTGTAAGTTCCACGAAAGAGAGGCTATGCTTTTTTTTTTTTTTTTAACTGCTCTTTATACAGCGCCTAGAAATGTGCCTGGCATGTAGTAGGTGATCACTGAGAATTTGTTGGATGAATGAACTAGTGGGAGAGAAGATAAGTTGGTTTTAAGACTGCCAGTCAACAAGAAGTACATTTTGGCCTTTTGGGTAGATATAGGCATAAAATAGGAGGATTCAGGTGCAGTTAGAAAAGATGACACTATATGGGAACAATTATTTGTGATAACGTTTATTCAGTACTAGGAAACATGGTATACTAGATGTACAGAACATAGTCTTTGCTCCTAAAAATCTAGAAATCAAATTAAGAAAGAAAATATTTATAAAAACACATGTAATGCAAGCTGAGTGTTGGTAGGTGTTATAATCAAGTAAATTTTTCAAGGTTCACATGGATATACTGTGGTGGAATGGTCACTTTTAAAGCCTTACAAAAATGAGATGATACCTGTAATCATATAACCCAATGCTAAGTAAATGGTAACCATTATAAATAATAGCAAGTCTTCATAATAATGCCATTAGAAGTGGGAGAGGAGCTGAATGAAAGAGTGCTTGTCTCAGGATTGGCATTAAACTACCATAATTTTTCTGATTATTTAAGCAGGACTGCTTATTATGTAAAATTGCAAAATTGAGGAAGGTCAAAATATCAAATGAGGAAATTGAAACTCACTGATAATCCTACCATCCAGAGCTTATCAATTTTGATGCATATAAATGAGATCATAAGGCATATTCTATCTTGTATTTTTTTACTTACGTTATCTGGAAAATTTCTCTTTTTCAAGTAAACATCTTTTAAGCTAATTTTAAGTGCCTAAAATGTTTCCTTTTATGCATGTTATATAATTTTAACAATTATTCTCTAATTGGATATTTATGACACTCCTCTTTTCAAAATCATAAGTAATAATGTTAACTGTTTTTATTATTTCCCTAGGATGGATACCACAAAATTACAATCTTAGTCAAAAGTTTGATTATGTTTAAAGAAAAACAAACCCCCAAACTGCTGTAGAGTACATATTTTCTAAAACGTACCAATTTACTTAGTATGTGAATGCATAAATCAATAGAGATAGATATTTTCACCAGCTACATAATTAGAAATGTACTTTTCCCATGTTGTAATAAAAACACTTTCAGTTCTGTGTTATCTGCTGACTTGGTGAGTATTGGGCTCCCTTGGCTCCAATCAGCCATTTCACTGTTGTTAGGAAGAACTTGGAGGTGAAACATTTGGATACTTGGGAGTGTGGTTCTGCTTTGCCCATCTAGTTTGTACTTATCACTGGAAGGCTTTTTCTTACATGACATAAGTATGTTTCAAATGTTTTCTCTGAATCAATGCTGGATTCTGCTGGTGAACTGTTTTAAGAGAGGTGAGGCGAGAGCATTGCATACCACCAACCCCATCCCCCACCCCAACCCCAAGTGCTGACCCTGGCAGCAAGCAAGCTTGGGAAACCTCATGATGCCTAAGTCAGCTCTTGTACAATGGTAGAAATGTTTTCTCAACTTAAAAGCATTAGCCAACGTTAACTTACTCACCTTCATGCCATCCCTGTGAGGCAGGCACTGCTAGTTAGAAAGAAACTAGCTAATGATTATAAGACCCCTTTAAAATAAAAATGCTATCTAAATGCTGAATGTCAAATCATAAAAAGCAGATAAGTATTATTGTGCCAGTTTTATAGACTGGGGAAGTAGGTCATGAGTATTAAGTATTAAGTAACTGCCCACTGGGGACAGTGTAACTAAGGGTACAGGAGAATTCATAATTAGAACTCAGACATCCTCCAGTCTGAGAGGCTCTGCTCAGAGATTTGTACCAGGCCTCTTGGCAATGGTGTTATGCACTGGGACCTATTAGGAACTGGAAACTGCTAGTACAGATCAGCTGCTTGAAAGCAAAGGATTCATAGCTTGTACTAAAATGCTCCGTATGTTTGGCAGTAAAAAAAACTAGCTGCAATTGAAGCCAGAGAAGGATCATGGCAGAGTTCCTTCCTTCGAGCTTTTACTGAATGGTAAATATGCTAATATAATAACATCTCTATCTCCTAATAGTTATTTTTTTTGACGTACATGTCTTTCACTAAAGACTTCTCTGAAATCATGAATTGCAGTTCATTTTTTTTTTTTTTTTTTTTGTATCCTTGGTGCCTGGCTCAGTTCATGGTTGTTTAGTCACTAAATTCTGTCCGACTCTTTTCTGACCCCTGGATTGTAACCCACTAGGATCCTCTGTCCATGGGATTTCCCAGGCAAGAAAACTGGAGTGGGTTGCCATTTCCTTCTTCAGGGCATATTCCCTACCCAGGGATCAAACCCACATCTCCTGCATTGTCAGTCAGATTCTTTACCACTGAGCCACCAGGGAAGCCCCTCAGTTCATGGCATCTTGAATGAAATAAAATTTCATTAAATGTATAAAAAGAAAAAAAAAAAAAAAAGAGAGAGAGAAGAATTAGAAATATGGCAGCATCATAATCTCATACAACAAATATACCGGCTAAAAAAAGTACTTCAAGGGTTCTTAACAAAAGTTCGCATTAGAATCAATTGTATATCTTTTGAAAAAAATATGTAGTACCTATGGCAATCCAGCCTTGTAGTTTATAATCTCTAAGGTCTTTTTGATGAGACTCTAAAATTAACCCTGATGTTCACTACTGTTAGAGAATATGTAATCTGTTTCCTTGGAAAATCCTTTGGTATCCTGTTATCACCTTACTACTGAATGACATAGAAGTCCCTTTTACATGATACACTTTAGTGAACAGTATGAAAAGGCAAAAGATAGAAGCCTAAAAGATGAAACCCCAGGTCAGTAGGTACCCAATATGCTACTGGAGATCAGTGGAGAAATAACTCCAGAAAGAATGAAGAGACAGAGTCAAAGCAAAATCAACACCCAGTTGTGGATGTGAAAAGTGATGGAAGTAAGTCCGATGCAGTAAAGAGCAGTATTGCATAGGAACCTGGAATGTTAGGTCCATGAATCAAGGCAAATTGGAAGTGGTCAAACAGGAGATGGCAAGTGTGAATGTCAACATTTTAGGAATCAGTGAACTAAAATGGACTGGAATGGGTGAATTTAACTCAGATGACCATTATATCTACTACTGTGGGAAAGAATCCCTTAGAAGAAATGAATTAGCCATCATAGTCAACAAAAGATTCTGAAATGCAGTACCTGGATGCAATCTCAAAAACAAAAACAAAATGGTCTGTTTCCAAAGCAAACCATTCAATATCACGGTAATCTAAGTCTATGCCTCGATCAGTAATGCTGAAGAAGCTGAAGTTGAATGCAGAGTTCCAAAGAATAGCAAGGAGAGGTAAGAAAGCTTTCCACATTGATCAATGCAAAGAAATAGAGAAAAACCAAAGAATGGGAAAGACTAGAGATCTCTTCAAAAAATTAGAGATACCAAGGTAATATTTCATGCAAAAATGTGCACAATAAATGACAGAAATGGTATGGACCTAACAGAAGCAGAAGACATTAAGAAGAGGTGGTAAGCATACACAGAACAACTGTACAAAAAAGATCTTCATGACCCAGATAACCTTGATGGTGTGTTCACTCACCTAGAGTCAGACATCCTGGAATGTGAAGTCAAGTGGGCCTTAGGAAGGCATCACTACGAACAAAGTCAGCGGAGGTGATGGAATTCCAGTTCAGCTATTTCAAATCTTAAAAGATGATCCTGTGAAAGTGCTGCACTCAATACGCCAGCAAATCTGGAAAACCTAGTAGTGGCCACAGGACTGGAAAAGGTCAGTTTTCATTCCAATCCCAAAGAAAGGCAATGCCAAAGAATGCTTAAACTACTGCAAAATTGCACTTATTTCACACACTAGGAAAGTAATACTCAAAGGTCTCCAAGCCAGGCTGCAATAGTACATGATCCGTGAACTTCCAGATATTCAAGCTGAATTTATTTATTTATTTATTTTTAAATATTCAAGCTGGATTTAGAAAAGGCAGAGGAACCAGATATCAAATTGCCAACATCTGCTGGATCATCAAAAAAGTAAGAGAGTTCCAGAAAAACATCTATTTCTGCTTTATCCATTATGCCAAAGCCTTTGACTGCGTGGATCACAACAAACTGTGGAAAATTCTTCAAGAGATGGGAATACCAGACCACCTGACCTGCCTCCTGAGAAATCTGTATGCAGTTCAAGAAGCAACAGTTAGAACTGGACATGGAACAACAGACTGGTTCCAAATCGGGAAAGGAGTACGTCAAAACTGTGTAGTGTCACCCGGCTTATTTGACTTATATGCAGAGTTCATCATGAGAAATGCTAGGCTAGAGGAAGCACAAGCTGGAATCAAGACTGCCAGGAGAAATATCAATAACCTTGGATATGCAGATGACACCAGCCTTATGGCAGGAAATGAAGAAGAACTAAAGAGCCTCTTGAAAGTGAAAGAGGAAAGTGAAAAACTTTGCTTAAAACTCAACATTCAGAAAACTAAGATTATGGCATCTGAGCCCATCACTTCATGGCAAATAGATGGGAAAACAATGGAAACAGTGACAGACTTTATTTGGGCTCCAAAATCACTGCAGATGGCGCTGCAGCCATGAAATTAAAAGACACTTACTCCTTGGAAAAAATTTATGACCAACCTAGACAGCATATTAAAAAACAGAGACATTACTTTGCGAAGAATGGTCCATCTAGTCAAACCGATGGTCTTTCTAGTAGCCATGTATGAATGTGAGAGTTGGACAATAAAGAAAGCTAAGTGCTGAAGAATTGATGCTTTTGAACTGTGGTGTTGGAGAAGACTCTTGAGAGTCCCTTGGACTGCAAGGAGATCCAAGCAGTCCATCCTAAAGGAAATCAGTCCTGAATATTCATTGGAAGGACTGATACTGAAGCTGAAACTCCAATACTTTGGCTTTCTGATGCAAAGAACTGACTCATTTGAAAAGACCCTGATGTTGGGAAAGATTGAAGGCAAGAGGAGAAGGGGCAGACAGAGGATGAGATGGTTGGATGGCATCACTGACTCGATGGACATGAGTTTGAGTAAGCCCTGGAAGTTGGTGATGGACAGGGAAGCCTGGTGTGCTGCAGTCCATGGGTTGCAAAGAGTCAGACATGACTGAGTGACTGAACTGAACTGAACTGAGAGATATTGATATAATGGAAGAGAAAATCACATTGGTTTGACACGTTATATTTTAGGCACTGTGCTTGTTGCTTACATAAGTGATCTCACTCAGTCTTCACAGTGACCGGGCAGAGAAGGTGCGATTGTACTGATTTTCTTTATTTAAAGATGGGGAAATTGGACCTTCATATTTCAAGTTGAAGAAGGAAATCGCAACCCACTCCTGTATTCTTGCTTGGAGAATTTCATGGACAGAGGAGCCTAGTGGGCTGCAGTCCCTGGGTCGCAAAGAGTTAGACATGACTGAGAGACTAAACATACACACACATTTCAATTTGCTGCCAAAATCTTGGCTCTCTGTGCACTGGTGCTGATCAGAAATATGGAGACAGAGCTACGGAGGAGAAGGAAAAAGTGGCTTTATTTCTTTACCAGGCAAAAGGGGAACGCAGTAGGCCAAGTTTCAAGAACTTGCCCCCCTCCCTGGGGGATAGGGAGAAGGGGAGGTATGGGATAAGGATCAAGGCAGTAACAGTTGCTGACAAGATTAGGATGTTGGCAGGTCTTGTAATCTTGATGAGTCTCTCTGGTCCCTTTAATCTTGCCTCAGGTGGTTTTGTGGCTGCTCCTTCCTTGATTAGCAGCTGTTGGAATCTGCCATTTGGAACTCAAGGAAGTTCATGGAGGCTGAAATCTTATAAGAAATAGGGGACAAAAAGGCCTCCATGCCCAGAGCCCTGCAGGGCTCTGGTATAAAACTTTAATGTTAATTACTATTATAACATTTTATTGATTTCAACTTCCATTCAATATTGTGTACATATACAATTAACTTTTCTTTTTGCGTCTTATGAAGGTTCTTAATTTTGCCACACTGTTGTCTTTTACTTGATAAATATTCAGCTAATTTCTATTATTTATATGCACTATGCTGGGTCCTTTCCTTCCCATTTGGACTAAAAGCTTTACAAAGGTAGAGTTATCTTTCTCTACCTTCCTTCCTTTGTTGTGTCTCCTCTCTTTCTTACCTTTCTTCTCTTTTCCTCCTCTTCTTCTTCTTTGTCTTCTCATTCTTCTTTTCTCTCTCCTGTTTTAAAATGCAGATTTTATTGTTATTCAGGTACAGGAGGTCAATGGATCAGGAAACAGCTACTGTTGGAAAGATAGTTTGAAACTCAGTGTTCCCAGGAGGAGGAACATGCCATGCCACCCAGGGCCACAGGGAGAAGCACCGAGGTCAGTCAGGAGCAAAGGAGCAAGGGGAAAACAAAGGCAAAATCCTATGCAACTGGAACAGGACAGGAAGAGTAAGCAGCTTTTGTTGTTGTTGAGTCACTAAGTCGTGTCTGACTCTTTGCAACCCCATGGACTGCAGCATGCCAAACTTCCAGGTTCTTCACTATCTCCCAGAGTTTGCTCAAATTTATGTCCATTGAGTCAGTGATGCTCTCCAACCATTTCATCCTCTGTCACCTTCTCCTGACCCCAATCTTTCCTAGCATCAGAGTCTTTTCCAGTGAGTTAGCTCTTGCATCATATGGCCAAAGTATTGGAGCTTCAACTTCAATATAAGTCCTTCCAATGAATATTCAGTATTCATTTCCCTCAAGATTGACTGGTTTCATGTCCTTGCAGTCCAAGGGACTCTCAAAAATCTTCTCTAGCACCACAGTTCAAAAGCATCAATTCTTCAGTGCTCAGCCTTTTTTATGGTCCAACTCTCACATCTGTACATGACTAGTGGAAAACTCATAGCTTTGACTATATGGACCTTTGTTGGCAAAGTGATGTCTATGCTTTTTAATACACTGTCTAGATTTGTCCTAGCTTTTCTTTTTCTTAAAAGAAGCAAGTGTTTTTAATTTCATGGCTTCAGTCACTGTCCAAAGTGATTTTGGAGCCCAAGACTAAGCAGGTTTAGAACTGGTTATTTTGAGTAATGTTGATGAGCTCTGGGTTATAGGGGTGTTTTAGCAGACCAGTACCTGACTGTGGGGTATTTTAGGGCCTAAGGTTGGTGTTCCAGACTGTAGGGCCCTGAAAAATGGGGCAGGTGGGGGTATGGCCTTGGGACTGGTTGGTCAAGTGCATCAAAGTCTAGCTTAAGGTAAATTGTTTGCTATCTCTAGGAATTAGCTGACCTTTGTAGGGTCAGTTCCTCCCCAAGTCCATAAATCACCATGATGCCAAAGCATTATAAAATATATAAATATTAAAATATATAAATATTAAAAAATATGATTAATACACCATCTGTTTTTAAATTAATACACCAGAGTTATAGTCAGTAGGGAATAAGACTCAATACATTTCCCATTTAAAACCTATAGCAGCAAGGACAAATGAAGCTGTGGAAATAGCTTTAGGATATGCATAGCAGATATCAAAGCAAACACATTTTTAGAATTACTTTTCTTTTAAGAACATTTTAATTAATGATTAAGTTCCCAAAGATTAACAGTTGTATTTCACTACAGTTCAGTTCAGTTGCTCAGTCATGTCTGATTCTTTGCTACTCCATGGACTGCAGCACGCCAGGCTTCCCTGTCCATTACCAATTCCCAGAACTTACTCAAACTCATGTCCATTGAGTCAGTGATGCCATTCAATTATCTCATCCTCTGTCAGCCCCTTCTCCTCCTGCCTTCAATCTTTCCCACCATCAGGGTCTTTTCAAATGAGTCAACTCTTTGCATGAGGTGGTCAATGTATTGGAGTTTCAGCTTCAGCATCAGTCCTTCCAATGAACACTCAGAACTGATCTCCTTTAAGATAGACTGGTTGGATCTCCTTGTAGTCCAAGGGACTCTCAAGAATCTTCTCCAACACCATAGCTCAAAAGCATCAATTCTTCGGTGCTCAGCTTTCTTTAAGTTCAACTCTCACATCCATACATGATCACTGGAAAAACCATAGTTTTGACTAGACAGACTTTTCTTGGCAAAGTAATGTCTCTACTTTTTAATATGCTGTCTAGGTTGGTCATAAGTTTTCTTCCAAGGAGTAAGTGTCTTTTAATTTCATGGCTACAATCACCATCTGCAGTGATTCTGGAGCCCAAATAAATGAAGTCTGTCACTGTTTCCATTGTTTCCCTATTTATTTGCCATGAAGTAATGGGATCAGATGCCATAATCTTAGTTTTCTGAATGTTGTGTTTTAAGCAAACTTTTTCACTTTCCTCTTTCACTTTCATCAAGAGGCTCTTTAGTTCTTATTCATTTTCTGCCATAAGGGTGGTGTCATCTGCATATCCGAGGTTATTGATATTTCTCCTTGTGTATTCTTGCCACCTCTTCTTAATATCTTCTGCTTCTGTTAGGTCCATACCTTTTCTGTCCTTTATTGAGCCCATCTTTGCATGAAATATTACCTTGGTATCTCTAATTTTCTTGAAGAGATCTCTTGTCTTTGCCATTCTATTGTTTTCCTCTATTTCTTTGCATTGATCATTGAGGACAGCTTTCTTATCTCTCCTTGCTATTCTTTGGGACTCTGCATTTGAACGGGTATATCTTCCATTTTCTCCTTTGCCTTTTGTGTCTTTTCTTTTCTCAGCTATTTGTAAGGCCTCCTCAGACAGCCAATTGTGTTTTTGCATTTCTTTTTATTGGGGATGGTCTTGATCGCTCCCTCCTGTACAATGTCACGAACCTCAGTCCATAGTTCTTCAGGCACTCTATCATGTCTAATCCCTTGTATCTATTTCTCACTTCCACTTTATAATTGTAAGGGATTTGATTTAGGTCATACCTGAATGGTCTAGTGGTTTTCCCTACTTTCTTCAATTTAAGTCTGAATTTGGCAACAAGGAGTTCATGATCTGAGCCACAGTCACTCCTGGTCTTGTGTTCACTACAGTAAAAGATGTGAAAACAAAAACAAATCGAACTAAGCCGATGATCCAATGGGAAGCAGAATAGACATAGAACCTGCAATCTTTGTCCTTAAAGATAAAAGAGAATTCCAGTCAAGTCTCTGAACTCAAAAAGTTGTTATTTACAAGAATAGGCATGCTGGTCCACGTGCCCAGGACCAATAACTGTATGGTAGCTCTATTATCTTAATCATACACCCTGCTCCACCCCCCACCCCCCACTCACCTCCTCCCCCATAACAACAATGGTTTCAGGACAGTTTATCATCTAGAAATAGGTTTGAGTGTAATAAGATAAGTGGATAATTAAACAAAGGAGGAGGTTTTAGTCTGTTGAAAACCCTTGAATAATGTCAGCCAATGTTCAGAATATATCTAAATGTCAGCTTCCTACACATAAAAAAATTAATAGTGAGTAACAAGGAGAAGTTGGATCCACTGAGAAAATAAAAACCATTCTATATTTTCCCTGGCAAAGTAAATCATAAACATAATATACTGGTTGGAATTTTGTCTCTTTAATGCACGTTTTCATTCCAGGTCAGGAAAAATTCATAAGACCCTATTCCTATCCATGGTTGGAACACCAGTTGCCTATATAAGAGGATTAAAGATTAAAAAAAAAAAAAACACTTGAAATAAAGTGAAGGCTTACTGGAAAATGTGGGGGCTAACTTAAGAAAAAATCTTCACATAGCCCCTTCTCTGAAATCATCAGGGAATGGTGCTCATTTAAAATGCTTCCTGATCAAGCTGTACCTGCCCAATTCAGTATTGCTATTGGGGGAGCGAGACGATATAATTGTGAGTAAAATGGTCATAACTGACATTCTTGGGATCTCTGCACATATTCACCTCATTTGGCGTTCAGAACAATTCCATAGTCCAGGTCACTGTTTTCATTTTAAAGGTAATGAAAGAGAAGCTCCAAGGTATATGTGAGAACCCAAGTATGAAAGTGAAGTCGCTCAGTCATGTCTGACTCTTTGTGATCCCATGGACTGTAGCTCACCAGGCTCCTCTGTCTGTGGGATTTGCCAGGCAACAGTACTGTGGTGGGTAGCCATTTCCTTCTCCAGGGGATCTTCCTGACCCAGGGATTGAACCCAGGTCTCCCTCATTGCAGGCAGATTCTTTACCTTCTGAGCCACCGGGGAAGCCTTGTTTTCATTTCAAAGATAATGAAACAGAAACTCCAAGGTATATGTGAGAATCCAAGTATAAATAGCCAGCAATTGGCTAACCTGGGATTCAAGTTCATGGCTTGCTGTTTACAAGTCTTATGCCGTTTCAACCACAATATCTTATCTCCTTGCCCATTGTTGGTCCTGGACAGATGTGTGATGAAATATACTAAGTTGACTTCATATTTTGAAAGAATTAAAAGATTACATAGAGATTTATTCTTTAGCAATCTTTTCTTTTTGAAATTTAAAATAAGCATATGAGTAAAAAGTGGACTTGGTCCCCCAAACTCTGGTAATTTTTGACTTGTGATAGGACAATAGAACTAAGACCACAGGGGTCCACCTTTCTCTGGTTTCTTTAAAAAAAAAAAATCCATCCCCTACTTTTAGATGTCCAGCCCATCTGCAGCTAATCTGGGAGATAATGCAACCTATCTGTTTTCTTTCCCTTCCCCACCAATCCAGATATTAACCCTAGTCTAGTCATTAGTCGATCCCTGGGTCAGGAAGATCCCTTGGAGGAGGAAATGGCAACCTACTCCAGTATTCTTGCCTGGAAAATCCCATGGACAGAGGAGTCTGGCAGGCCACAGTCCAAAGGGTTGCAAAGAGTCTGACATGACTGAGCAACTAAGCACGAAAAAATGAAAACGTTTTATCAGTGATAGATGTGAAAGTGACTCCATTTTTGAGGTGTACATGGAAGAGAAGGAAAGGTGGGGAGAAAAGGGTGTTATTGAGGTTATGTCTTTAAGGGTACAGGTCATTTTCACTGTTATTGGATTAGAGCCTGTGCCCACCAGCAGTAATAGACATGGAGAGTTTATTACTACGCTATTTTCACTATCACCTAGGAAGGCTCCCTTCAAATGATTCAAAACCTGGTGATTATTCCACTTGTTTCTGCCAAGTGATACAAACACCATTCTGGTCTGATAGCAGCCTAAAGGAGGCTTCACTTTATTAATCAGTCCCCTCCTGAGAAATGACTATTGTGGTGGGGGATGTGAGTGAGTAATAAAGAAATCTTGAAACTAAAACACTAGAGAAATTTATGTTTCCCAGAAAGTATCTCCTAGGCACAGTTTCCCTCTTGAGATTATTGCCTTTGATAAAGACGGAGGCAGCACAGAAAGCAGTGGTTTGTATCGTTTTCTCTCTGATCCCCTTTTGTTAGTACCAGACATTGTTGACTTTTTGGGTGTAGGATGAGTTTCCTTACAGCAATCAATTCTTGCATCTGCTTCATCTTTATGGAATTTATTTATTTATTTTTCAGCGAGGAGGAGATCCTCTCAATGTTTGTTCTGGCTCTTAAATTTGATGAATCTCTGACGCTTCAGTCTTGGGTCAAAATCTCAGTGGTACAGCTGGGCTAAATGAACCTACCCTTGATTACATCTGAACTCCCATCCATCTTGTATTTAAGAAAAAACACTTTTCTAACATGCTTCAGAGCTACTCTAATAAACCTAATGGCAAATCACCTCTCCCAAAGGTCAAGGGTAGCATCTTAATCCAAAGCTTGAGTACTATTGGGATTTAATTGTGGTAAATGTCTTTAATGCTGCTTTTTGGCAAAAATGCTTTTGGCACTGAAATGGATGGCCTCTGGGTTGAGATACAGCTTGTATCTCAGAAAATAAAAATAAAGTGAACGTTTACTAGTTAGGCCAAAAGAATGTAGACCTAGTCAAAGAGAACTAAAATAAAAACTAAGTCTGTTTTGATGCTGTCTGTGGCAGGGGAGGAGACAGAATGCAGAGAAGAGAAGGCATTTCATTTAACATTTGCTGCCCTCAGTAGTAAAATCTAGGTCAATTGGTAGCACATACTTCTAATGTGCTATTAGATCATAGCAAGTAGTTTTACAAGATGTAATCTACTGATATAAAAGTTGCTGTAACAGAAATTTCAAGTTTTGGATTCATGACTTACAGTGCCTGCATAATTTCCCATCTGATATCACTTTTAGTGTTGGCTGTTTTTATATTGCACTTGGACATAAAATTCAAAACCTTTTCTTTTAATTATACTACTTGCATAATTTCAGTTTTAAGACTAGCATAAGCAAATATCCTGGTTTATCAACTGGAATTTATAGTGGTTAGATGTATATTGGACTTTATAATAAAAATAATTGGGGACAAGAAAGTTGGAGTATTGGTGGGATAGGTAAGAGTGATGATGTTAAAATATATTCACACCTGAGTAATTACAAAAAGAGCAATAAATCATCAATACTGATGAACATCTTGTCCGTTTGAAGTTAGGCCTATTTTCTTTGAGCCCAGAATGGTGAGTATAGCTTTCCAGGTGAAATAAGATGGCTTAAGATATATGTCCAGGCTTCCCTGGTAGCTCAGGGAATATGCCCTGGTAGCTTCCTTGGTAAAGAATCTGCCTGCAATGCAAGAGACTCCAGTTCGATTCCTTGGTTGGGAATAAACCCTGGGTTGGGAAGAAACCCTGAAGAAGGGATAGGCTACCCACTCCAGTGTTCTTGGGCTTTCCTGGTGGCTCAGATGCTAAGGAATCCGCCTGCAATGTGGGAGACCTGGGTTTGATCTCTGGGTTGGGAAGATCCCTTGGAGGAGGGCATGACAACCCATTCCAGTATTCTTGCCTGGAGAATCCCCATTGATGGAGGAGCCTGGTGGGCTACAGCACATAGGGTCACAAAGAGTTGGATATGATTGAACAATTAAGCACAGCACAGTGAGATGTATGCCCACCAGACTTGTTCAGAGCCACCAAAGGAAATGAATACTGCCATATCCCACATTTCTCATTTGTCTTCCACATGCAAACAGTGCGGGTTAAAAATGTGAAGCTTAGCATATGTCAGTTATGAAAGAGATTTGATAGGGGAAATTTAATCATAATAGAGAATTGTATGTGCAATTGACTTCTGATTGTTACCACTGGCCATTAGGCCGGGTAAATATACAAGATGTGTGTGCAAAGTATATATAGACATTTAAATTACTTACATTGGAATAAAAACATCATTGTGTGTGTGGTATTCTTTATCTCATTGAAAGCTTGACACATCTTCCCTAATGATGTCGTTAGATAAGAGAATGGGCTCTCTAGGAATTTAATGTTCAAATCTCTCTTTTTTGTTTTCCAACATCGTAGTGATCTGTTATATGTCATATAAGCTGAGAGTGGATACACTAGATGCTCATGGTTTTCATGCTAAGTATCCACATTTCCCTAAAGTAGTGACTCAAGAAGAAAGATAAAAGACAGTAGCTTCAGTAAGCAAAAAGTCATGGCATATAAAGTAGGCTGTAGTTAGCTAGTAAGGTGGGGCACAGAATACTTTTAAAAAACCATAAAATTCTCAATGATTATAGCTCTTCATGTCAAAATATTCAAGGCTGAAATTACTGAAACCCACAAGAGCAGGTGTTCTGAATGGTAATCTAAGGTGTAATTAGAGTTTCTAAAGAACACTGTGAGGTGAAGTTAATTGAAACAGACTATATGGTTAATCACGGAATGATTTATTAAAAAAATAAAAATAGACTGACAAGCTATAAAAAGCCCCTATTTCCCAAATCTCTATTTTGACTAAACATAGAACTGAAATATGTTGCTACTTTGATTAAAAAAATGTAAACAATTTAGTTATGTCTTTAAAATAGTATATAATTATCTCACTTTTTATGATATGACACCTCATTATTTACATAATATGTAGGTTGTTTCCAAGGTTCAGAAAACCATGAGAAAACAGATTATAGGGATAAGTGGTAGGACAGTGCTTTAAATTCCACTTGGATTAAGGGACTAAAAATGTAGGATGAAATAAAGATGTAGCCCTCTTCTCTTGATATTTGTAACCACTTGGGATATTTCATATTTAAACCACTGTAATCTCTATGTGTCTATCAATAACTTCTTAGTCATTGCTTTGATTTTTTTTTCAATTCCCCCAAAACTGAGCCAGAGCTCTGTAATTAATATGAAAAGAATTTTAATGGATGATGGTGGGTGCTGGTGTGACAAGTTAGAACAAGAGTCCTTCGGAGGTATGAGTTAATTTGCATACTGGTATGTGGGGACAAGGATCACATATATTGACAAGGAGGGAATCAAACCAGAGGAGCTGGAAAGACTATTAGAGGTATCACACAGTCACCTTTATAATGCAGGTGACAAACTTGAGGTCCAATGAGATTGAGAGATTTCCCAAGTTTCCAGTAAAGATCACTAGGTTCATAGAAAAAGTAACATGATCGGTGCTCAGTTGCTTGACATCATCAATGAGAAAGGTACAGACAAAATACTGTGAGATTCAAGAGAAAGGAGATATTGAGTTCAGTAGTAGGAATAAAAAAGACATCATAAAGATAGTGATAATTCCCATAGCTTTAAAAAATGGGAATTTAGAATTCTCAATGTTTGAGATGAAAGTCAAGAGGAATGACAAAGGGAAATTATTCTACCGTGAGCAATAATCTTGTGACCAAAAAAAAAAAAAAAATTGGATACCTTAGAGCAAGCTTGGAGAAGGCAATGGCACCCCACTCCAGTACTCTTGCCTGGAAAATCCCAGGGACAGAGGAGCCTGGTGGGCTGCAGTCCATGGGGTCGCTAAGAGTCGGACACAACTGAGCGACTTCACTTTCACTTTTCACTTTCATGCACTGGAGAAGAAAATGGCAACCCACTCCAGTGTTCTTGCCTGGAGAATCCCAGGGATGGGGGGAGCCTGGTGGGCTGCCGTCTATGGGGTCGCACAAGGTCGGACATGACTGAAGCGACTTAGCAGCAGCAGCAGCAGAGCAAGGGTTTGATATTTGGGGGCAGCCCTATTGATATTTGGGGGCAGATAGTTCCTTATTGTATTGTATTGTGCTGTATCCTATAGTATTGGGGACTACCCTGTGCACTATAGAAAATTTAGCAACATCCCTGTGCCCTACCCTTTATATTGCCAATAGTACTCCCACCCCTACACTCCTAAACTGTGACAACCGAACTATTTCCAGAGTTTGTCAGGTGCCCTGGGGATGGTGGTGGAAATTGCTCCCCTAAGTTCCACTGCATTAAAGCAACAGAGGGCCTTAGAGAAGGGTCTTTGTCACTGTATATACATCAGTCAATCCTAAATGTTTGTTAAAAATAAAAAAGAAAGGAAAAGTTGAGAAGAAAGAGGGAAAAAGATGAAAGGATAGAATATATTTCCCCCAAAACTGTAACTAAGTCAAAAACCATTAAAATAAATTAAAATTTTTTTTAATTTTATGGAAAAATCGTGATGAACCTCATCTTATACTGAAATATCCAAAAATATTTTCACAGATAGAAAAATATACCAGTTAACTCTAATTTTTTTTTTTACTTTGGGATATAAAATTCAATGTAAGGAAGGAGTTTATTTCTTCTGACAAAGGAGGAAGAGAGGATGAGATAGTTGGGGTATTAGGGGGATGGAGTATGAGGAGTCAGTCGTTGGAAGGTGGTAGAGAGTCGGGTGATCCATTCTTGGCAGGAAACCTCTTTGTGACTCATGGTTACTCTGTACTAAAACCACATTTAAAAATAAAGTAATAGCACAGAAACACATTTTCAGGCCAAAACAAAAGTTAAAACTGAGAATGTTTGGGGACATAAAGAACTAGTACAATGAGCACAAAAGAGTGAAGAGTAAAATCTGCCTCTTTCTCCCACTCACAAACATTGTGCATAGTGTTCATCAAAATACAGTGCATAAGTCAAATCTGTCCCCTTTGATAGACTCAAACCAGAAATTTATCAAGTAAATTGGTAAGAATATATTCTCCTGAAGAATAATGTCAAGGTGTCACTGTTTAGAGTGTAATTTTTGGAGGGTTAGCAAAAATCACAGATATCTTCAAGAGTGATTCAAGTATGTGTATGTCAGGCTAATGGGTAAGAAAGCTGTGTAAGTAGAATGGAGACATGATTTAATAAATATTAGGGTCAAGTAGATGGGACATAATGGGAAAACAACGTGGAACATATCATATAGAAAAAATTGCTCTAGATATCAGAGCAGGATGAAATTGAGTGTGACCAGGAGACTTGTGAAGGTCACCATGTGTGAGTAAGAGTCCAGAAGAAGTGGTTGGGGGAGGAGCACATTCTAGACTGAAGGAGGGCTGGAGGTTAAGCAGACAGGGTAGGTTTGTGAAATTGAATAGAACTGAGGTTTCTGAATATAGTTTAGAGGTGAGGCGACATGGATACAGGGTCCTAAGTCAGATCATAAAGCAGTTTGCATATGTTGTTGTTCAGTTGCTAAGTCATGTCTGACTCTTTGCAACCCCACAGACAGCAGCATGCCAGACTTCCCTGTCCTTCACTATCTCACGGAGTTTGCTCAAATTCGTGTCCATTGAGTCAGTGATTCTATCCAACCATCTCACCCCCTGCATATGTTATGAATTAGTTAGGTTTTGCTGTATAACAATCCACCCCTAAGTTTAGTATCTCAAGTAGCAAGACTCTGTTACTTCACATGGCTCTGTAGGTTGACTGGTTTGGGCAGAGTCAGCTGATTCCTGCAGCACATCAGCAGTGTGGCTGGGTGGGGTGCTAGAATGGCTTCCATAAAGGACTGGTAGTTGGTCGGCTGGGTGTTCCAGAGCAGGGTCAGCAAAATTCTTCTACAAGGGATCGGGTAATAAAAAGGTCAGTCTTTGCAGGTCAAAATTAAACATTGATGATATTACATATGTACATATATAACAAGAGATGAAGCTATCTCCATAGATTTTTTTTATGGACAGAATTAAAAATAAAATAAAAATTGAGTAATTTCTTTTGTGATACGGTCTTCTAATTAGGAGAAGTGAACTTTTTTGGGGAAGGGGTAATATCATAATTAGGTTCAAAGGTAGGGCTCCTTATCATCAAGTCAGTTGTTAATGTTTTTCCATAAAAACACTCTTAGCTCAGGCTGTACCAAAACACAGGGCAGGTTGAATCTGTCTGTGACTGGAGTTTGCTGACCTCGTTCTAGAGGCCGTGGCTCTGCTCCACTCTCTAGTAGGCCTCATTCTCCAGGATGGAAGCATGGGCTTCTTCACATGGGTTGACTCTGGAGACCAAAGGTAGCAGGAGAAGGCAAGTCCCAATGCGCAAACACTCTGTAAGTCTCAGGTATGTCACATTTTTCTAATTTTCCATTGACCAAAGCAAGTCATATGACCAAGGCCAGATTCCAAGGGTGGAAAAATAGATTCCATCTCTTGCTGGCAGGAGTAGGAAAGTCATATGGCGCAGCGTGTGCATACAGGGATGGGAAAATTTGTGACCCTTTTTTGCAAACCATATTCCACACATTGCTAAGAGTTCTGAATTTATTTTGCAGGGAGGGAGGCAGTAAAAGTGTTTTGAGGGAAAGTAATCAGGGAGTCATTTAAGAGACATGGTGTCCATGGTGATAGGTTTAGGGTTAGAGACTAGAGGGAAAAAATCAAGTAGCAGCAACTACAATTCAAAAAAACAAAAAAGCAAATACAAATGTGCCAGTATTTTGTGTATTTTTTTTTTTTAGCACCTGATGGCTTCTTTGGACACTTCATATCATGCATTTCCTGTGTGTGTGTGTGTGTGTGTGTGTGTGTGTGTGTGTGTGTGCGTGCATGCATGTGCCAGTGTATGCGGGTAGGGACAGGTACTTATAGCAGGAATGAAAGCAAAAGCAAGTATTACCCCAAAATCTGATACCTAAAATAACCTTTTGTAGTAAGACTGTATTTATAGAGAATGGTTTGGTGCAGGGGGAGGTAAAATATTTGTTGAATTTCCACATTAACAAATCAAGAGGCAGGCATAGCTGAATTGGAGTTTTACACAAGGGATGCCTTATACACCCAGGAAGAAAAGTGGGGAGGGGACTTGATCTCTGCAGTTCCACACATTTGAGAGGAGGAAAATGCAGGGAAGCAGGAGGGCCAAGGGAGGGGACACTTGGGTGGACTTCTTTCCACTGAATGCATGATTGATCCTGTGGAGTCTAAGAAGATAGGTGGTGCTCAACCAAAGTAACTCCATATTTTCTTCTCTTTTCTTTTGTAGCAAATGCTACTATCAAACACCACTTGGGCCATAGACCCTTGTGGTGTTAGAGAAAAACCTGCCTCTCATGTAGCACCCTACCTACACTGGTGAGTTCACCAGTCAGTGGCTTCAATTTCAAGCTCTAACAATGGGCAGCAAAGTAACTCCATCTTTGTAGCCTGTTTAGGTAGAAGGGAAGCCAGAGTTGACAATTTCTGAGCTATTTTTGATTTCTGTGTGCTGTGAACTGGAACCAGAAAGTCCCAGATACCCATGGAGGGGCCACAGAAAACATCTGAGCAGAGAGTCAGTATTGAAATAAAACAGAAGTCACAAGATAGTTGCTGTTACTAGAGGACTTGATAACTGGTTGGATTTGGGAAACTGAGAGAAAAGGACGAATCACAGTATATGGTGAGATTTTGATCTGAATAATAGGGGGAAATGAAGGCACAAAAATATGTACATCAGCAAGATGAATTCATTTAAGGTAAAGATCTGGTGCTGACAAATGAGGGTTGGAGCATGGAAAAGTTGAGAATAATTACTACATAAAGTACTGCATATTTATCTTGTTAAGCAGGAGGGGGGTCCTCAGGATCAGGGAAAAGATTACTTATAGGAACTGGGTCCCTGTAGCTGAAAGAAGACTAACGAGAGTCTTGGTGGTGAGTCACAGATTTTATTTTTTCCTTTAATTGGCTCCAAAAAGTGGTCTATAGATGAACTGAAATTTTTGTATGTGAGCAAATGCAACACATCTAATACACAATAGTTTGGGATTGAGAAAATAGTAAATGCTCAAATAAAATTTAGAATGTTCTTATTTTTACTTTTAGAAACAAACTAGTTGTTTCAACCTTTTTTCACTGAAGAGCAGTTGGGCTAGGAGACAGGCGAACTGGAGCAGACACAGCAGTCACTTCTCACGCTTTCTGTTTTGTTTCCCTTCTCCTTCATGTCATCTTCCAGCACTACTATTTCTTAACACTACTGGTGAAAGAGAAACTGTCTTCTGAAAGTCCTTTCTCTTCCTTGTGAGAAGTTCAAAAAGTCTAAAATTTATAATGATCTAGATCATGGAAACTCAGTTCCTCCTTTGGCACTAACTTGTATATTTTAATTTGATGGACATCTGCTCAAGTGTGCCTTTATAAGAATATTTAAAAGGTATAAAAGAGAGAAATTCTAATAGAAAGGGGGCGGAAATGAATGAAAGTTACATATTTGTGGACCAATTGATTAACCTGAAGATATTAGGGTGTGTGGGGAACATTCAGGACAAGTCCTTGTCACTGATCTTCCTGGCACCAGTGTTCCCCTCCTTTCTCCCATAAAACATATGACTAAAATTTTCACTCTCCACTCTAGGGCTTCAAGGTGTTGGGAAAGTGTGAATCATTCCTCCAACTGGTGGAGAAGGAGACAGGAAATGGAGACTTCTGAGAGTTGGAGAGTGTCCCAGAGGAAAACGATATTGGACAAACCTCAAGAGTAGCAGAAGACCTAGTGATTGAAAGCAGGGTTAAGTCAGTGGAGGGGATTGAGTAGGAGGACATGAGGCATGGCTGAAAGGACTAATGCAATTTGGAACATGAATTGAAGGAGAAATTATAATGGACACAATATAGGTTTTTAAAAATGTGAATATTTTCTTTTAAATCACATGCTGAACTTGTGTGCAATGAATATAAATAAGTAAAATTCTACTCATAAAAGCCTTTTCCTAGGTGACTATAAGTCTAGTATAATGTTTGTTCAGTCAATGTGATAAAAGCAAAAGAATTCTGGAGGCAAGTATATCTTTTAATGGTAAGAGGCCTTTTCTTCTTTTCTTTAATTGGCCATGCTGAGGAGAGAGACCTTGGAACAGAATATTAAACAAGCCACAAAATGTTTCACTAGACACAATTAGTGTCAGGTAAATGTCTGCTCTTCAAATGCAGTGAAATATTTCATGTTACCAATGTTTTAGGTGAAATCTTACCCCTGAGTCTTAAACAGAAGGTGATGCTGGTACATTTAGATCACTGGCCAGCATCTCATTTGCAGTTATTACTTAGTATCACTGACTTGATTTAATGTTTGTCTTTCTCTCCCTCCCTTCTTTCCTTCTTCCTTCCTCTTCCTTTTTCTCTTTCTTTCATCAACAACAAACCTACAGAATAACCAGGCAACTGAATATTATTCATACATAATTGCCACATCCTGTTAGATAATGAGCATAAATATGAAAGGCTCATAAAATAGCAAATTTTTGTTGAACAACACACTTCCTACACACTCCTCACTCCCTTCGATCCTGCTTCCACCCCCGTCATTCCTGAAATAGCTCCTGCTAAGGCTACCAATCATTCTTAGGACCTGGAATTTAAAGGATACTATTCAGCCTTCATTTTACTTGATTCCTCAGATGATTTCACAACAGCAAATCATTCTCTCCTTAAAACAATCCTTTTCCTTGTCTTCTGAAACAAAGCCATTCTCCTGGGGTCTTCTTCCCTCTTGCCCTTTTCAGACTTCTTTTGCTAGCTCATTTTACTCTACCCAGTCTTTAAATATTGAAGTTCCTTAAGGCTTGTTTCCAGAATTCTTTCTCTTCTCATCCGATATTCAGTCTCATTGTTACACTGATCATCTATGTGTCAGTGACTCTCAAATTCATATTTTCAGTTTGAATGAGTCTCTCCAGAGTCTCAGATCTGTGTATTTGGCCTGCTTGATACCAGGAGGTCTCACAAAGACTCCAAGATGACACGTCCCAAACCCAGCTCACGATGGTACCTGCAACCTCCTTCAGTAACCCCTACCATAATAAGTGGTGTCATCATTCACAGAAGTTCAAAAGCCAGAAATCTAGGCATAATTCTTGACCAGATCTAATTCTCTGTTCTCCTTACTGTTATCACTGTGGCCAAAGCTATCTTCACTACTTGCTCTGACTAATGTTGTTGCCTCCGAAAGAATATTCCAGACATTCAGTCTTTGGACATTTTCATTGCCACCCAAGTACATTAAGAAATGTAAATTTTATCATATCAATATCTTGCTCAAAACCTTTGAATGACTTCCCATTGCTATTAGAATAAAATCTCTTCTGGCACTCTCTCACCACGTTCTTACCCTTCCTGTGACACAAATATTAACCTTGTTAATTACTTTGAATGTATTATGTTCTCTTCTCACCTTCACATGCGTCCTCCTACCTGAAACACTTTTCTGTCTGCACTTTACTGAAGATTTCTACTTTATCATCAGATTTCATCTCTACCATCATAGTCTCATGGAAACTTCATGTTGTCTACAGCTTTCTATGCTTTCAAAAATCCCTGTTATTTACCTTTGCAGAATTTGCCAGAATTTACAACTCTCTATTTATGGACTTATTTACTTATTATGTGTCTTCCTCACCAAACTGCAAGCTCCATGGGGCCAGAACCCATTGCTTTTCTGCTGATCATTCTGTACCTAACGCTAATCATAATGCCTGGCATATAATTGATATGTTATTTGTTGAACCAATGGAGAGACTATTTCTATGCTGGTTTCTGATTAACTTTAGTTAATTAGTTTAGAGACCACAAATCTCTACAGACATATAAATTTATAAATTTATGAGCTTGTTAGGGAAGGCACCAAAATAACTTAACCCCGTGAAAAAAGAAGACTTTAAACCTATATAACATCCAGCTTAGAATTTCCTTGGAGTTAGAAGTACATTCTTTTCTGAGATCTTTGGAAAATTGACTGTTATTTATAACTATTATTGTTTCTTTCTTATAGTTCAGAAGATCAATGAATGATGGACAAGAGCAGTGACTAGAGTATGATGATGACAAGCTTGGGCAAAGTGGGCAGTATTCAGTTCCCAGCTCCACTGACCATCACAGTAAGGTAATGGTGGGCCCCACGTGTGACCCTGAAAGGCCCATGCAGAGCCTTAAGAGCAGGCTTTGAGAAAGCATGTGCTGGTGTGTGCTGGGATGCTGAGTTTTTGTCATGAGGGGAAAAGAGCAGATGATCGTTTACAAACACTTCACAATTATTTCTTGTTCCAACCTGAAAGGAAGCATATAGAATGTCCATGCACCAGTTTATGGATCATATCACCAAAAATGTCAGAGGCTAAAGGTTGGAGTCTGCAGGCATTTCCGTTCAAAAAAAATTTTTTCCCCCTTAGGAAGAAACTAAAAGTGAACAAAAATATGGTTATTCCATTGGCACCAGAATAACATGTATGTATTTCTAGATTGCTGAAATTCAGTTAAAACAATAAGGATGAATGCAGGAGTGAAAATATGACATGAGAATTATCCTTTTTGCATTTTCTAATTATCTGAATAGCTGTCACCAATTGAATTCAGAATTCTAATTCTTCTAACAGAAACAGTAAAGAGAGAATGGACTCCAGTATTTCAAACAGCTTTTGTGTCCCTGGCCTTGAAATTTTGTCTGTTTTCTTTTTCAGGGTAAGGGATCTGGTTTTGTTCTGTTTATTTTGTTTAGTCATGCCATGAGGAAACAAGGTATATAAGTTAATTATTTTAATCCAAATAAAATGATAACAAACTGTAATTATATGATATGTTTCTCAACTAGCCAATTTACTTAAACAGAGTATCAACAAGATTTTTTTTTTTTTTTTTTTGGTGATTTGTAAACAAGTGGCCAAAATATTCCTCATGGAAATGGATTATTCTAAAATCACACCATCCTAGAAAAAATCTAGAAGTGAATAAAATACAAATCTTATTCTGTTCTATCCCAGATGTCTTGTCTACATTACTATAATTTCAGAAGATTTAAAACAGTTGTTGAGACCCATTAGAAACTACTAAGTTATTATGACCTTACCATTTTCACCCTTCAGGGACAATTTTCTCCATGAGTCTCAGATCTGGTGTAAAATCTCATAAAATTTTATAAGAATCTCTTATGAAATAATTGTCATCTTTAGAGAACATGGGTATTAAAATCAACAAAAATAAAAATCACTTCCAGGACTCAACCATGCTGGCACCCTGATCTCAGATGTCTTGCCTCCAGAACTGTGAGCCCTCATGAATAGGATGAAGAAGAATCCAAAGAGATAGCTTTCCCTTTTTTCCTACTTTCTTTGCCCTCCTTTAAGAAGTTGTTCTTCTGCAATCTGGAAGAGGGCTCTTACCAGGACCTGACCATACTGGGGCCCTGATCTCAGATGTCTAGACTCCAGAACTGTGAGAAATTCAGTTCTGTTGTTTAGGCCACCCAATTTATGGTATCTTGTCATGTAGCATGAGCTGACTAAGATATTTCCTGGATTAGGGTGAGTCCTAAATCCAATGACTGGTGTTTTTAGAAAAGAAAGGAAAAAAAGATCCAGACATAGAGACACAGATATAGAGGGAAGAAGGCCATGTGAGGATGGAGATCAAGTGCTTCAGCTACAAGCTAAAGAACACTCATTATTGCCAGGAACCCCTAGAAGCTTGAACCAAGGAGGAATTCTCTTCTAGACACTTCAGAGGGTTACTGGCCTTAAAGACACCTGATTTCAGACTTCTGGCCTCCAGAACCGTGAGAGAATAATTGCTGTTTTAAGTCACCTAGTTTGAAGTAATTTGTTATGGCAGCCTAGAAAACAAACACAGTCTCCCAAACTTTTCCCCATCTTCTCCACTTCACAGTTGAATTTATTGAAGGAATCATCTACAATTGCTGTTTTTTTTTTTTTTCATTGAGTGACATTCACTCCTCATCCACTGCAGTCTGGGGTCTACCCTCCTCATTATTTCACAGAAATTGCTTTCACCAGATTTATCAAGAGTCCCTTGTGGCCATATACTTCTCAGCTTTTGCATTATTTCATTATTCATTATTTCCTTTTACTATTTCCTCCCTGAATTTTTTGACCTCATCCACAAAATTTTCTCATTATTTTTCTAGCCACTCTCTTTCAGTGATTATTTGAGTCCTCTTGTTTTTGTTGGGCTTCCCTTGTGGCTCAGCTGGTAAAGAATCTGCCTGCAACGCGAGAGACCTGGGTTTGATCCCTGGTTTGGAAAGATCCCCTGGAGAAGGGAAAGGCTACTCCATTATTCTGGCCTAGAGAATTCCATGGACTGTATATAGTTCATGGGGTTCCAAAGAGTTGGCCACGACTGAGCTACTTTCACTTTCTTTTTTGTTGTCCCTTAATTGTTAGTATTTGTCAGGATTCTGCCCTGGATCAGCTTCTCCATCTATGTACTCTGGGAAGTTTCATTCACATGTATCTATTTGCTCATGTTTACCAAGTCTGTCTTCAAACCAGATCTCTCTCAGTTTCAGACTTGTTATCAGCCCCATAATTTAAGTGAGACTTCTCAAGTTACTTGCATCACAGGTTCTTTGAAATCAGGATGATCAAAACAGAAATCACCACTTTTTCTCTCTCTGATCTCTTCTTCCTCTCTCCCCAGATCACAGCATCATCTTTCTCCCAGTTAATAAAGTCAGAAGCCTGGGAGATATCCTTCATCCTTCTTCTCACAGCCTGAATACAGCCTCTCTATTTGTCCTCACAGACAAAGCTCTAGGCCCATGTGCTGGCATCTCCACCCTTACTTTCTGCCGGAGTACACGAACTCATCTCCTCCTTCAGATGCCCTAGAGTGTACTTTGAAACATAAATTTGCTTATGTGACTCTCTTGCTTAAAAGCTTGCAATGTCTTCCCAAACATTGCAGGATGAAGTCCAGAATGGGCGGCAAGGCTCAGCTTGACAGGTTCCCATGCTCAGGCCAAACCCAAAACCCTACCTTTAGCCCTTCACATGTGCCATGCGCTCTCTGGACTCTCATCCCAGGAAGCCTTCTTCCCCCCACCCCATGATACTCATCCCACTTCCTGGTAATTCTGTTTTCCCTAGTGGTCCTCTGAAATTTGAGGCGCTCATCCGTCTTATTTACCATGGATCTCCAGTGCCAACTAAAGTGTCTGGAGTAGAGAGGAGCAACAAATAATACCTAAATGAATAACTCAGTCCTCATAAAAAGAAAACCAAGGCTCACAGTAATTAACCCATTTGGCCAAGCAAATGCAAACCAGGGACTTACTTTTCTAATATCTTTTCCATTCTTTCATATTCCCTTAAAAAAAAAAAGGAAACAACTTGCATTACATAAAACTAAATCATAGTTGTTAGACAATATCACTTGTAAATTATAATGCACAAAATTACAAATGACAAAAACCAAGAAAGGCTTAGTTGTGAATGCTATCCCTTGCTACTGGTTTTACATGTTTTTTTTTGCTTTCAACCATGACCTTGCTTCCTCTGCCTTTTCATGGGCTAATACCGTCACATTTGTAGCTTTGAACTCGCCTGCAGCTTGCACTCAGCTGCTGGTGAGTCCACAGGTGTCAAATGCCATATTCTGCGCTCTGCTCTCTCCCAACACTAGTAGTGCCCTGGAAAAGCCTCCTGTGCATTTTTAGCTTAATCCACCCATTTGCAAGCTCTGACTCTGCTCTGAACTTTCGCTCACCTTGCCTGCCTTTGAGCGGCCTTTGAAGGGGCAGGCCTGTCATGGGTCTGAATCTGCCACAGCTGTTCCTAATTCTTTCATTCCTAAAGCACTCCTGCCTTAGAGCAGCAGAGTGGCGCCTCCCTTGCTTCTCCCAGGAGTGGCTGTGCTGGGAGAAGTGGGGGCCTGGCTCCATGCTGCCCGGGGAGGGGGGGGCGGGGGGCTGCCCTTCTCCCCGGGGCCTTGGGAAACAGCTGACCTCATCCAAGTAAGAGAAGCAAGTTAGTTGTCTTGGCTATTTTTGTGGTTTTATTTTATTTCATCAAAAATATAATTTTTGATGTTCATTAAAGAGAAAATTGACAATAGAGAAAATTAGAGGAAAAAAAACCTCACAGCACGTAATTTCACCAACCAATCACCACTGCCATTATGATTTTGATATATATCCTTTCAGTCTTTTTACCCATGTGTAAAATGTTACTTTTGACACAATTATTCTCTTTTCGTGCATATCATTTTATATTTTTGATTTTTACTTAGCACTGGTGAGGTCTATTTTGCATAATATTTCACTAAGTGGATATCCCAGAAAATAATTATTCTCCTCAGCTTACACGGTTACCTTGATTTCATTGTCACTGCGAAAAATAACTGAATAAATGTGATTTAAGCACATGGAAGAAAGAAAACAACCCTGAGAAGAACCTCTGTACATCTAACATCTTGTCTCTATTTAGATCTCTTCCCTTAAGATTTACATCCCAAAGTGAAATTACTAGTTAAACATGAGTAAATATTACCAAAGACGCTAGTTCATTTGCTCCATTGTTTTCCAAACATGTAGCAATTTAGTGTAACTGGGGATGTGAGGGTGGCCATTGCATTCATTCTTGCCAGACAGTGCTTATACATTTGATTTTTCTCCCTAATTTCATATCAATTATGAAACTATTTTTTTTTATTCCTAGAGAAGCTTGACCTTTTTCCAAATGTTTATATTGTGTGTTTTTGCTGTGAATTTCTCTTCATGTCCTTTAATCATTAATGTATTTGGGACTTTGTGCTTAAATTTCTTATAGCTTGTTATTCAATAAAGTTAACTGTCATATTTGCTGCAAATTTTTTTTCCTTTGGTAGTTTATATTATGAATGTTTTACCTGTGATTTAAAAATTTTAATGTAGTTAAGTCCATTTATATTTTCAATTTGTACTTTCATTAAATTTTAAATATACTTCTAACTCTTGGTCTGCTCCTCCACTCATCCAAACATTTAGTGATGTACAATTCCATATTATCTTCTAAGATCTTATGGGTTAATATTTTTACAGATAACATATGGGATTTTATTCTAGTGTATGAAGTAAAGTGGAAATCTGTATATATATTTTTCTAGATTTTTAACCAAATGTCCTCAAAATATTTAATTTTGTCTTTTCCTTTTTTTTCTTTGCATCTAATAGCATTTTTAGGCATATCGTATTAAAAATGGCAGTTGTATTTAACATTACTTTGTTTCTAATTTTAGTAAAATGGACTAGGTTTTGTTCCCAGAATTCTCTAGGCCAAAGTACTGGAGTAGATAGCCTTTCCCTTCTCCAGGGGATCTTCCCAACCCAGGGATTGAACCCAGGTCTCCCACATTGCAGGTGGATTCTTTACCAGCTGAGCCTTAGTTTTCTTAAAATTCATTAAATAAATTATTTATATAAAAGTTTCACATGCTTAATGTTTTAATTCTTGTCTGCTTTATTGCTGTTGTTCAATCACTCAGTTGTGTCTGACTCTTTGTGACCCCACGGACGCATGGAAGCATGCCAGGCTTCCCTATCCTTCACCGTCTCCCGGAGCTTGCTCAAACTCATGTCGTTCAGTTGGTGATGCCATCCAACCATCTCACCCTCTGTCATCCCCTTCTCCTCCTGCCTTCAATCTTTCCCAGCATTAGGGTCTGCTTTATATATATATATATATATATATTTAAATCTTATTTATTTACTTTATTTTTTGGGGAGGGGGGGCTTCCCTGTTGGCTCAGAGGTTAAAGCATCTGCCTGCAATGTGGGAGACCTGGGTTTGATCCCTGGGTTGGGAAGATCCCCTGGAGAAGGAAATGGCCACCCACTCCAGTATTCTTGCCTGGAAAATCCCATGGACAGAGGAGCCTGTGTGGGCTATACTCCACAGGGTAACAAAGAATCGGACACGACTGAGCGACTTCACTTTCTTTCTTTCACTTACTTTTTAATTTTATCCATTAAATTTGCTAATATATTATTTGAAAAAAGCTCGTTTACTTATTTTATTTATTCCACATTTGCTTGTGTCAATGCAGTAACTTCTATTTTATACACTGTCACTTATTTTTATCTGTTCTCCTTAGGACTGTTAATACCAACAGCTTGAGTTAAATGCTTATTCCATTTATTCCTTCTTTATCTCCTTTGAGATAAAAGATTATTTTTGTATTTTATTTTAGTAATTTTTGTATTTTAATTGTTTTAAGTTTTGTGCTATTTCATTTTTTATTTCTTACTTGAATCAATGATTAATTAAATCTTTTCCATAGTTTCGACTGGCACTTTTGTTATTATTGGCTTGAATTTTTATTTATAATTTTGAGTTTTCCTTGTGTTGTGGTCCAAAAAATTACAGAGCAAATTTTTCTCATTTTTGGAATTCTAGTTGTTCATAAATATAAGCTTGATTTTAAATGTTGAAGATGATGGGTTTTTTAAATTAAATTGATAATCTTTGATACATCTTGTACATCAAATTTTAGATTAAATAAATTTTAAACATTTTCTATATCTTTAGGTCATTGATTTTGTCTCTTATTCTTCTATAAATTTACTAATATCAAGCTGAACTGTCTACAGTTTTGTCAGTTCCTTATTGTCTTTCAAGCATGTTTGACCTATTATTGGTAGTTTATGTTTCTCCTTTGATATGCTTTTTTTGTACATTCTACCTCTCTACAATGATTTTATCTCATTTAACATTTTTTCCCCTATAAGTACTTCCTCACTTAGTATTTCTCCAGCCACTCTTGCTTTTTTTGTATGTATTTTACACATTCTCTTATGTTTGCTAATCCTTTAACTTTCAACCTGTCTGTCTTTATATTTCTTTCACTTTGTGTTTATCTTTTAATACACAGAATGTGTTTTATTGACTTTTATCTTCAAAAATTTACAAAACAGATAGCATTAGTTTTTAACTATTTCAGTGTATTTGTGATTCATATAACTTTGGCACTTGAACATGAAAATGGAAGAACTTTAACATTCAGTTTAGAAACAGTTTAACATTTAATTCATGATCATTTACAAGTAAGATAAAACTACTTGCCTAGCTAGTTGTGTGCTCATCACTGGGCAGTCTTCTAACCCTAGTTCACCACTCTCAAATTCCTCAGCACCAGCCCCTTCTGGTGGGTCCTATCTCTCTGGTCATTTCTTCTGAGTTTCCTCTGCCAGCAGCTTCCCCTCTCCAGAACCTTGAAGTAAGTGGAGTGGTTAAGGGCTCAATCTAAGATCCTTCCTCTGTAAGAAGTGACAGATGAGTTGAGATCTGAAATGTAGGTAGGAGTTAGTCTCACAAATTGTGCGGCAATTATTTCATCCCATCTTGTGCCATCAAATAACATTTATATGTAGTTATTTCTAAATCGTCTCAGGAAATCCAAGATGATTTCTTCATATCTCATTTCCTCTTGCATACAGATTTCTCAAGAGGCAGGTAAGGTGGTCTGGTATTCCCATCTCTTTAAGAATTTTCCACAGTTTGTTGTGATCCACACAGTCAAAGGCTTTGGCTTTTTTTTGGTCAGTAAAGCAGAAGTAGATGTTTTTCTGGAATTCTCTTGCTTTTTCTATTCTCCAATGGATGTTGGCAATTTGAACTCTCCTTCTGTGTTTTCTAAATCCAGCTTGAACATCTGGAAGTTCTCGGTTCACATACTGTTGAAACCTAGTTTGGATAATTTTGAACATTATTTTGCGAGCGTGTGAGATGAGTGCCATTTTGCAGTAGTTTGAACATTCTTTGGCATTGCCTTTCTTTGGGATTGGAATGAAAACTGACATTTTCCAGTCCTCTGGCCACTGATGAGTTTTCCAAATTTGCTGGCATATGGAGTGCAGCACTTCAACAACATCATCTTTTAGGATTTTAAATAGCCCAGCTGGATTTCCATCACCTCCACTAGCTTCGGTTATAGCTTCCTAAAACTCATGTGACTTCAAACTCCATGATGTCCAGTTCTAGGTGAGTGACCATGCCTTGTGGTTATCTGGGTCATTAAGGTTTCTTGTTGTTGTTGTTTTTGTATAGTTTTTCTATGTATCCTTTCCACCTTTTCTTAAACTGTTCTGCTTCTTTTACATCTTTTCCATTTCTGTCCTTCATCATACCCCTCCTTGCATGAAATTTTCCCTTGATAGCTCCAACTTTTTTGAAGAGATCATCAGTCTTTCCCATTTTATTATCTTGTACCATATTTCATTTTGCTTTCATGATCTTCTTTTAGTTTCTTCAATACCTGAGTTCTTTCATAGGATTCTTCCATACTGTGCCTTCTACCTGGAATGTTCTTCCTATATGCTTCATGAAACTCATGCTTTCTTCTACCTGCAGTTCTCAGGTCATCTGTCACTTCCTCAGAGAAGCCTTTCCTAATCACATTGTGTACTATATGCTTCACACTCCCCATCTTTATTCCCTCTCATGATAATTTATACATTTATATTTACTTGTGTTAATTTGTTTAGTGGTAGGAAGCTTTGAGATGGGTGCCAATGATTCCTTACCTCCTGGTTTCATGCCCTAGAATAATCTTTTGAGGATGGGCTGGACTAGTGACTTGGCTTCTAATGAATACAAATCTTTGGGGAGCCATTTTTGATGCCATGTTACTTCTGTTCTATACTCTGGCTGACTCTGGGGGAAGCCAGCTGCCATGTAAGCTTCCTTTGGAGATGCTCAGTGGCAAAAAATTGAGCCAGCAGTCATCAAGAAACTGAGGCCCTCAGTCCAACACTCCATGAGGAACCGATTCTTGCCAACAGCCACTTAAGTTACCATCTTTCCCCTGACATGTCAGGAAACGGCTTTGGTAAAAGGTTAACCAGTCTTTGCCACAATAAGGCTGGCTGACTTCATTTCCCGTTCTCATTTTTTGAGACAAAACCTATTCCTCAGCCAGTAAACTGGTAGTTTGTTACTTACTTAATTAATTGATTCAGTAAGTACTTACAGAGTGACTGCTATGTTCCAGTTACTGAGTTAGGCATAGGAAGAAAGAAATGTATGAAACACACGAAACCCTTCTGTTGGTGCAGTTTATGTTGTAAAAAGTGGAGACAGAAGTTGCAAATGTAGCATATGTTACATACTGATGAATGTTCTGGAGGCAAATAGAGTAATGGGAGCAAGGAGTGTCAGAGTGTCTGGGTCACTATTCTATTTTGGGTGTGGTCAGAACATTACTTCCTGAGAAGTTGATATATGAACAGCCACTCTAAAGGAGAGAGAGAGAGAGAGAGAGTCACTCAGCTTACAAGGGAAACATGTACCAGGTAGAAGAAAATCCTATATAAAGTCCTAAAGTAGGCATACATGAATCCTCCAAGACTATATTGCATTCTGGATATTTACCAAAGGTAGGGATGATAAAATCTGCCTATTGATTGCATGTGGAATGTGAGATAATGAGGGACTTGAGGATATGTCTAAGGTTTCCTGTTGAGTGTCTGGATGAACCAAATTACCTTTCATTGAGATGGAGGAGTCTGTGGTTTGTGGGTATTTTTTTTTTTCTTTTTTGAGGGAGGGTGTGGATAATTGCGGCTTATTTTGTACTCATGTTTTGGGATCATGTGTTATCATTCACTTCTTTTTCCACCAGTTGATCTTTCCAAAATGTCCCATCACCTACTCCTTGTCAGGCTCACTCCCACAGGTGATATTGTATTCCATGGATGCATCACCTTCTCTGGGTGCCCCCTGCTCTAGTAGATCCCATGCTTATCCCAGTTATGTGCTGTGTTGGCTGTGCTTGGTCATTGAGTTGTGCCCAACTCTTTGTGACCCCATGGACTATAGCCCGACAGGCTCTTCAGTCCATGGGGATTCTCCAGGTAAAAAATACTGGAGTGGGTTGCCATGCCCTCCTCCAGGGGATCTTCCCAACCCAGGGATCGAACCCAGGTCTCCCGCATTGCAGATGGATTCTTTACCATCTGAACCACCAGGGAAGCCCTATCTTGGTTACAAAGCCTAACAACTGTTCCTTCCAATTCTTCCTGATTAGAATGCAGGCTTCTAGAGAACAGAAACTATGTTCTGTTTATCTTTTTAAATCCAGCGCCTAGCAGAGTGCCAGTTTCTAAGCTGGTAGTCAATAAAAATAGTGTTTTTGAATAAGTGAACCAAATGATTTAAGAAACTGAACAATTGAGGTAATGCAAAAAGTAAAGCATCTTCCAGATATGGAAGATGAAATACCACAAAGTATGTGGTGAACTTCAAATGGATAAAAATTGTTGAGATAGGGAGTGTGCAGCTGTGTTGGGGTGGAAGAGAATGGTGGAGAAGGATGGTGGCAAGCCAAGCTGGTAAGGGAAGGTGGAGAGGGGAGGAGCTCCAATTATGCTAACAGGCTTGGCAAGTGTGTTGATAACAACACTAACAGGTTGTGATCAGAGCACCTCTTTTGTCCTTGATAGTGTGCTTTTTTCTTTTTTCCTACCAAAAACAGAACAGGTATTCTGTTTGATTTCTTTTTTCCCATGTAAATCTAATTTAGAGGAAAACTTTTCCACCTAACTTAGGATATTGCCCCTCCCCCACCAACTGATGCTGAAGAATTTATTCATTATTATGTTGATTTTTTTCTGCTTATTCACTCATCAGTAATTAGAAGATTTAGGCTGTGCTGCTGTCTCATGTTCCCTTACGTGAGATTACATATGCTTGCTCATGAGATTGAAAGGTCTTTCAATGTATTTATTAGTCACATGCAGTTTTTGGTGTTATTTTTTCTAATTGTGTTTAGTTTTTAAATTTCTATGCTTGTTATTCTTTATTGACTCTCTTGAGCTGCTTATATATTAAAAGAAAAAATTAAGTTTTCAAAAAGTTGTCATTAAACATGACTAAATTATTTTTAGTATTTAGAGTCCCTGTTAAATTGGCTATTTCTCATTTAAATACCTACCATGACCAGGAAATCTGTTTCAAGGACAGACAACTCATTTGGGATAATAAGATTTACACAATTCTGGTAAAACTAGCAGTGTAGTTCTTTTCTAAAAAAGCCAGAGTATATGCAAGTATGATCATTAGAACTGAATAACAAAGCCATCAGTATATTTCTTTTTATTACTTGATTCTACATAACACTATAAGGACTTCCCTGGTGGCTCAGACGGTAAAGCGTCTGCCTACAATATAACTTATTTAAAGAGACATATTACACTTGGGAATGAACACTTAGGCTGTGGAATTCTTTCCAACTGGTCCATTCTTTATACTTGCAAGGTTTAGAAATAGTATTGTAAAACATTAACAAACAGAAAACTCAAATTAAATAGAGTTGATCGATCAGCAGGGGGCGCTCTCACGCCCTGTGACCCTGGCAGAAGCCAACAGGGAGAAGACCACCCTCTTCCCTGGCAACAGCTCGACCAATGAAAAGCCACAGATTCTGTCCTTGTAGCCCTCTCAGGTTCCTTGTTCCCCTCTAAAAAAGTGTTCTTCTCTGGCCTTGTGGGAACTCGCATGTAAGTTCACCACAGTTGCTGACCTCAAATGGCCATTCTCTGCTAGTTCTGAATAAACCCATTTTTTTTTTTTTTTTTTTTTTTTTTTGCTGGAGAAATAACTAACTGGCAGTCTTTTTGTTTTAAATCAACATTTTGCGGCCCATAAGGGACGAGAGAAGACCTCTGATGGCTCCGGGGGTGGTGAGCGAAAAGATTAGCTACCCACGATTGAGCTGTAGTTGCTCACTGCTGTTCTCACAGATCCTAGAGTTTGAAGTCTTATCTTTCTCCTGAATCTGAGCTTCCACCCTCTTTGTGTTTGAAGCTCTCCTGGCTGTATTTGGGTCTGCGTTAAGGTTTTGCCCTTTCTGGTTAAGGCATTTTGGGCTGATTTTGAGATTAGACTGTTTCAGCTGAAATTGGTTAGATTTTGACCCATTCCCTCAGAAACAGGGGCTGTTTCATTGAAACTGTGCTCTTTTCAGTCATTGGTCTATTCCTTTGGAATAGGGGCTGTTCTATGGGAATTGCCTAAAAAGCCCTTGGCCTGGCTCCTCCAAGACAAATTTGTCTCCCTACTACTGGTTGGTATTAAGCTTACAGATTGTTTGAACTGTGTGTATTGTAGGATGTTTGAGGTGTAATTGGTTTAGGCTATTTGAAAATTATTCTCTTATTTTAGAGAAAAACTTCTGAGAAATAGGATCCCAGTTATTTAAATATTATAAGGGCACCACTACTCACCCACCCACAGGAATTCTGGCTGATTTTATATTTAAATTGCCTTGGTCCTTCTGACCAAAGGCAATTTAGAATATCAATTGCAATTATGCTGAACTTTTGAAACCCCCAAACTTAGTCTTCTTAAAATTGATTTGGACCAATATAGCTCAAAAATTTCGGAACTGAATAAAATGACTATTTCAATTGGTAATTTTAGGCTTCCAAATGTTATCAGGAGCCTAAAATTGCTTTTCTAAAATAATGTTTTAAGCTGAACTGAGGCAAACAAACAAAGAAAAAATAGATTCTGAATCTTCAGGCTCTTCTTCCTTGGCATTTTTTCTCAGGCTCTGCCTCTGGTGCCGTCCTCCTTTTTCCCTTCAATGTCTCCTATACCTCCCCTGTGCCCTCAGCTCCCCCATACTAGTTCTCTCATCGAACCTTCCTTCTTTTCTAAAACTCTCCCCAACCCCCCTTTTTCTTGAATTTCTGAGAAACTGTCCATTTAAACTTACGCCTTCTGAGGATCTAGAGGTTAAACTCTTATTTCTTATATTCCTTGGAGAAAGCTGAACTGCAAGCATAGTCAAAGATTTTCCCAAAGTAATAAAAGATCATCCCAGATTAGCTGAAAAATTTAATATAATCATTCAAATGATCAACTTCATTTCTCTTACTTACATCAGCTGGTTCATAGGTTTGTCAATGAAGACTAGGTCCAGCTTTGGATGAAAATGGCTAGTTGGGAAAATTCTAAGAGGATTTTAGAATTACAGCTGGGAGACCATCCTGCTATGTTTAGGCTTATATGATCAGGATTGGGTAATTTCTAGGTTACCTCGTCAAGAAATTCCTAAGGCTTTCCCAAAGCTGGTTGATTGGAGCAAAACTCAAACTTGTAAAAAAAATTCTAATGAATCTATTTATGACTATTACAGTTGACTTCAGATTATTTTTAGAGAAAATTCTTGTCTTTCTTCAGATGTTGATTCCACCTGAGTAGATTTTTAACTCTGTGTTTATTAATGAGCTGAACTGGGACCTTTACTTTGTAGTAAAAATGATCAGGATGGAATAGGAAACTATGTCTAATTCAGATTTAGTTAATGGAGCAAACCAGCTTTCCTGTACTCTAGGTGAGTCACCTAAAAGCAAGACCACTAAAATTGTGTCTTAAACTGTAGCAGTTGGAGGTTTATAAATAAACCCTTCTACTTCCTGCTATTATGCAAATAGCCAGGACATTGGAAGAAAGATTATTACAAATTCAAGCACTCCAGGTGCCTTCAGATCTCTAACCAACCTTTCCAGAATCTTCCCATTTCTTAATGATGAGGCTCTAAGGAACTACAGAGGCTTTTCCAGATCCTCTCTTCTTTCTGGAGAGAAAAATCCCTCCAGACTGGGGATGAATTTTTGTCCTAATTGACAACAGTGCCACACTCAAGGTGCCCAACACCACTACAATAGAACAGCCTCTGCCTCAGATCACTAAAACAGTTCAAATAGAGGGTCTTTCTCATGAAATGCTGTTTCTGAACCTGTTCCATTTTGTTAGGCCCTTTGAGAGATATATACCCTTTCCTTCTTAGCTCCTCTGCACTTACCCATTCGTAGGCTCCCCTCCCTGCTTGTTCCTTGCAGAGTAGCTTGGTGGCCTCATCTGATGAATCACTTGTAGATTCTTCGTGGCCTCGTACACATATGCCAGAGACTACACGAGGCCCTGGGGACACTCACACAATATGATCAACATCCAGGTCCTGGAGAATTCCCAGAGTGGGATTCATTTGTAAGCAGAGGTGAAGAGCTTGGCCTGGTATACCCGTGCTAGACATCATCAGAGCAGCAGAGATAGAGTGAAGGGAGAAACACCATCTTCATGAGCTCACCATTCTCACTCTTGATCCAGATTAGAGCCTGAAAGGCACCTAGATTAGTGGAGGACCCAACAAGGCCTGGAACAGCTCATTTCCACATCTGAACTAGATCTCAGCCCAGAGGTATATTTATCGGACATTTATGGGGTCCAAGACAGTTCCCACTGATCCATGTCTGACTTGATTCCTGTTCTCTGCTTCTCACCAGTTTTCCTGAAGGAAAGTGCCTGGTGTGCCACAATAGATGGAGATGGCAACTGAATGAAGAAAGCTACTCTCTATGGACATTTAGAACAGTATCAATGCCATTCTCATTCAAGCCTTTATGCTTGCATCTGCTTAGAGGGAGCACAGATTTTTATTGTACAGATGGCCATGGCTGGATGCAGGTGGTGATGCTGTACTGATTCTCCTCATCTTAAGACTTAAGAATCCATCATTCCTCTACCTTCCCATGGCCTGGTTACCTTTTGTTTCTTCCTTCTGCTTCTCTATACCTTTTCCCTATTAATGCCTTGCCCAAGGCTCTTGGTCCTGCTTTTTCCCATGGAATTCACCTCTACTCTCTGTGGATTTATAGTGCCCTAACTCCTGGTACACTCATTTTAACATTGAGTTGCACACAGCTAGGATTCCTTCAAATATCCCTGGGAAACTGTGACCTATGGACAAAGGATTTCTAGAACAATCCTGTTATGTGAAGCTGGTTTCTATGGGGGAGAAGAGTTTTTTTTAAAGAAGCAGTCTCATTTTTGTCTTGGGGCGGGGGGAATATCAACACCCATAAGGCAGTCAAATTCGATTGAGATATATGTATTTAGGATTCAAGATCCAAAAGGATCCTCAAGTCATAATTTGCCTCATTTTTATATTTATACTGACTTAAAGCAACTTCTTTGACTTGTTACTTGGGGAAGCTGGTAGAAGAAGCCAAGGTCCTATTTCCTCTGGCAGGATCACCATGAAACAAGCGGGCATGCTCCTGTCACACTGCCAAGTTTCTTTTTCCCCACCTTGCAACACACAACCTCCACGTCATCCTAATAAAAAGGGAGCTTACTGCCCACCCTGATGTTTAACGCTCACCCTAAAGAAGACCTCTAGCTGCTCTCTTCATTGCGTACAGGGTTTCTTGCCCAGCACACAGAAACTGGTTCTGTCATAACTGGTGGGAAACAGACTTTCCACAAGACAAAGACAATCCTATTCTCGACAATATTTTCTGAAGCAAAACATTAGGCCTCAGTTCGTGAAACTTGGAGTGAAATTGTCTCACCTCTGCCTGGAGGCTCCTTCTTTCTCAGATTCCTTCAGAATTGGCTGAAGCCCATAGATCCACCAGGGCCTACCAACAAAAGGACGGTGCTTTGCCTCAGCACTCCAGCTAAGATGGGGGAAGGATTAAATCTAAGGTCCCTACAATAAAAGAGCTTCGGATATGTGGAGGACAGGAAGGAAGCTACATTTGAGAAAGCATCCCTTTAATGCTGATGTTTCTGAGGGAGCAAGGGCTGGGGTCACTGAAGTCTCAGGCCTGGCAAGTGGCCTACACAGGAGGATCGGGGAAAAGGATGAAAATCGTAATTGATGCCAAACTCATAGTAGAAGTTTAGAGTCTCTTCCAGGAGGCAGGGGTGTGAGAGGAAGGGCATTGTGTTTGGAACTGAAGGGTTAATCTACAGTGCCTGGTTCCCCATTTGCTGGTTGTGCAATTCTGCATAATTTATCCCCCTTCTCAAGCCTCTTTTTTCTTATAAGTTAAATAAATACAGTTGTAGATTCTTTTCTTGTGTATAATCAATCAAAATGTCATGAGCTGAATGTAAAGACCTACTCAGAATTGAAGATTTATTATTAAATGAAGTGGTTATTATCCTAGTAATAGGGATTGTGAAACTCAGTTTTGTCCACTTAGAACTCCATTGAAAATTTTCCTGAATGTCAATGGTGCTTTTTTCCTGCCTTATTGAGATATAGTTAGTATATAGCATTCTGCACATATTTAAGGCCTATGATTTGATAAATTTTGGCATATATACTACAACATAATAAAGATTATATCTGGCCTCTGTCTCTGGTCCTTGGCACAGAGCTTCAAAAATCCTTAAAATTTCCTGAGTGGTAAGATTGCCTTTGTTATGCCATGATGTGGCTGTTGTGGGATCTTAGGTAGCTTTAGGGGTTAAGTGAAAGACCAATTACCTGGTCAGACGGTTGTAACCTTGAGCCAAACTCCAGGGAGGGGAAGGGGCTGGAGACTGACTTCAGTCACTTGGCCAGTGATTTAATCATGCCTGCACAATGCAACCCCAATAAAAACTCTGGACACTGGTGCTCAGTAGAACTTCCAGGTTGGTGAGCACATTGATGTGCCAGGAAGGTGATGTAGAAAATCTGTCCAGGACTCCACAGGGAGAGGGTATGGAAGTTCTGCCCCCAGAACTCCTGTAGGTTTCACCTAGGTGTATCCTTTATAATAAAACTGTAACTGTAAGTATAGTGCTTCCTTAGTTGTATTCATTGTTTCCAGAGAATTACTGAACCTGAGAGGATCCCTAAATATAATAGCCAAACTGTGAAAAATGTGGGAGGCCTAGAGATACCCCAATTGTGTCTCCTGGCTGACTGTTTTGTGTGTGACTTTGTCCTAACTTGTGGGGTGTGATGCCAACTTAAGTGGTTAACAGAATGCTTCTGTTGTACTCTTAGTTAGGAGGGAGACAGAGCATTTGGTGTCAGAAAGGTGGGCTTCATTAGAAGGACCCTGACTCACTGAGCTATATAGTTTTAGAAGAGAGAAGATAAGGGTAGGGGATAAGAGTCTTCTGATTCCTGGGTGGCCAAAATATTACCTGTGGTATGAAATAACAGCTGTGCTCCTATCATTTACCCAAATTAAAAGTTAGTAGAATTTAGACATGATTCACCCAACTCCTGAGGAGCTGGCTCACTGGATGCATAAGTAAAATAATAAGAAAAAGGTTAAATATTAAATCCCATGATTATTGTTATCTTTAACAGCTAAACTGAAATTAAAAGAGTACTGAGTCAGATCTTGGTGCTGACCAAGTTCAGAGTATGATCAATCTGAGCTCTGGTCACTGACCTCAAAGCTTTCCCCAAAGGGAAGAGTTATGTTTAGACAATAGAGAGTACTTCTGAGATCTCTGGTCATCAAAAAGGTCATCCAAACTGGGGACATGGTAAGACCATGAAATTATCAAAACCAGGAGTTACAGTACGAAGGACTTTTCTCATTTTTTTGGACTGGTATCATCAACTTCCTGAAAAACTTTTACTGAAATGGAATGTGTGAGGGTCTAATTTGGGGACTGTGTCTTTGGTTTTAAATATTACAGAGTGAAAGAGTATGTTTGGAAATTATAGAACAATCACAGATGGCTATGAATAAACAAAGGTCCATATAATCAAAGCTATGGTTTTTGCAGTAGTCATGTATAAATGTGCGTGCTGGACCATAAAGAAGGTTGAGCACTGAAGGACTGATGCTTTTGAACTGTGGTGCCAGAGAAGACTCTTAAGAGTCCCTTGGACAGCAAGGAGATCACACCAGTCAATCCTAAAGGAAATCAATTCTGACTATTCATTGGAAAGATTGACACTGAAGCTGAAGCTCCAATACTTTAGCTACCTGATATGAAGAGCCAACTCATTGGAAAAGACTCTGATTCTGGGAAAGATTGAGGGCAGGAGCAGAAGGGGTCAACAGAGGATGAGGTGGTTGGATGGCATCATTGACTCAATGGACATGAGTTTGAACAAACTCCATGAGATGGTGAAGGATAGGGAAGCCTGGCGTGCTGCAGTCCATGGGGTTGCAGAATCGGACACAGCAGAGTGACTGAACCACAAAAACAATGAATAATTCAGACACATTGCAGGTTATCCCTAAGTTAACACCTATCCTAGTGGACTAGGTAAAAGGCATTGTAAAGTTTGTTTACTCTGAGAAGGGGCACTGTTAGTGTCCCTGCATATAAATGCCAAGTGGTACATCTCAGATGAAGTAGCTAATATGCTCTGCATGCAAGTCACACTAAACTGGTTTTATGGTGTATGCATATGTACTTAGTCATCAAGTAGAATCCAACTCTTTGTGAGCCCATGGACTGTAGCCCACCAGGTTCCTCTGTTCATGGGGTTTCCCAGGCAAGAATACTGGAGTGGGTTGCCATTTCCTTCTCCAGGGAATCTTCCCAACCCAAGAATCAAACCCACGTCTCTTGCATTGGCAGGCATATTCTTTAACACTGAGCCACCTGGAAAGCTGACTTTATGATGATCAAGATACTAATCCATGAAACATGCCCCTTTTCCAAGTCATGGTAAGTGCTGTAATTAAAAGACCCTTTTGGTCTGGGACACCATATAACCTCACTGCTGCAAAACTGAAAAACTGTACAAAATGACTTACTGGATTTTTCTGTCTCAGTTTCCCCTTATTGGTCTTATAGATGCTAATAGAAATAGATTAATTAACACAAAAAATGAGAAAAAGCAGAAGAGATATACAAGGGACTCATCCTGATAGAATGGAAATATTTACATGGTGTTTAAGAAACGGGGTGAGTAATGTAGACACTAATAGGGTTGAAGCAAAGGTCCTTATGGAGCACTATCAAAGGATGAGTGGACCAATGATACCTCTTTGGGATCCTCAACATTAAAGGTCCTTAAATATGTCTGTCCACTCTATGTGACCCAGTTTGGAGGAATATTAAAAAGTCAGAAGACAAAGACTGCATTGAGAAACACAACCTCAATTACTTTGGACCACAGCCAAGTGGATTTCAAGCAGATTTATCAAGCTAAATATTGACAAAATGTCCAGTGTATCTTGGCTCAACCTTCTGCTGGGGACCTGAAGTCTTATGCTTATGACTGAGTGGGACGACTAGGAAGTGGAGAAGAGAAATTTCTCAGACTTCTTGACGAGGGAACCTCATGAGCACTTTAGTACTAGAATCTGTTGGTGAGATCTTAATGGAGCCTACAATTAAATTGAAAAATCATAGAAATTTAAGAGTTGATAGGATTAAGGTGAAAACTTTGGATGGAAAATTGAAATTTTTACATAGGCCCAGTGTAAAATGGTTGAATCTCTTTTACCTAAATATATTATAGAGATGGATATTGTGTCTGGCTGAGGAGTGTTTCCCCTATGTTTCATTGTAAAAACAGAAGGCACACATAACACCACTGTTCAACAATGTTGGACATGCTACATGGGAATGCATAGGAATGCCAGAGCCCTTATAGTACAGAATAGAAGTGGAATGTTGGTACAAACCCTATTCTCTGTGCAGTAACTTTGTATAGAGTGTAGACTGGGGTTTGTGGCAAAATCCAATGAGCTTTTCTCCCAGTAACAACTGCTGGGATCATGGACTAGAAAATTTCCATTTGAGAAGCAATTACTACCTTGCTTTTAGACATTAATTCACCCTGCCCCTGTGACTAACGGACATAAAATAATATTGAAACCCATAATACCTTGGGTGATAGTAGAGAGACACTGTGATGTGGAAGGCAATGCCCAGATGAGTTCCATAATAAAATGGAAATAGTTTTGTTAAGGGTGTGCTATGAAAGTAATACAAAGAATTTCTCAGCATATTCATAAGCAGGTACATTCTTTCCCCCTAGATCTGACTTTGGAACACACAAGGAGTTGCCTGATTCTATTGCCACTCTAAAGTGCCCTATGGTTAGCTCTTGATTGGCCAACACAGAGCTGCTCGACTTTTGGTTGTCAGTTCCAATGTGAACTGCTTGGAAAGCTACCGCTCTGATTATGGAAGGTAAAAATAAATTAGCTCAATGGGCTAACTTGCATGCTTTCTGATCCTATGTTTAGGTTTTTACTGATGCATGGATGGTGACCTGTCCATATGATCAGGCAGGAGGGCAAAGGGAAACTCATCTGTTAGAAGGATGCCCAAATATGCTTTCACTCTACCTGGCCAAAGAGGGTTAACAGTGAATGCACCTGTATTGCTTACTGGTAAAAATAGTCCATTAGTTTTGTACACATGGAGAGATGGGAAAATGATAGTTAAGGTTAAAGGAGTAAACACATTGGTTATACAATGAGGGATATTATCCTCAAGAAGGATAGTATCCTTCAAGAAAAAAACTCTTAGTTCAATTATGTCAGATGTTTGAAAGTGTGAAACCATGTACAGCTGAGACCACTCCTTCTTTTAGAACCTAACAACTTCAAGAAGATGTCTGCATACCTGTGTGACCTTGCCCCAGGAAACATTTTGGTCATAAAATTTGATGATGGGTTGGACTAATTTTTAATGCTTGAAAGGAACTCAGTACTGTGCCAGTACCTTCTAACATTTACTTGCAGATTACATCTCTTATATTGCAATACAGTGTAACACTGGCATTGTTGGTAAATATATGATATCAAATTTGATAGTCAGTTATATTGGGAAATACATTTGAGGTATCATCTTTACCCCACACTTGCTCCCCCTAACATTAGGAGCTCTGCTTCTAGGACCCTCTCAGATCTTGCCCTATGTATATTTTTCATAATGAAAATGTAATAATAAGTAGAGTACATTTCTGAGATCTGTGACTCACTTCAAGTGAACCATATCAAACCTGAGGGGATCACAGTAACCCTTGAATCTATAGCCAGTTTTTTGGAAATGTGGGTGGCTTGGGGAACGCTGGCCAGTGGCTGGTGTCAGAGAAATAAGGCAGCTTATGGAAGATTTTGTCCTTAAATTTGGGATCTGACAGTAACTCTGGGTGCTTAGTGTCAGAATGGCATTGTAGTACATCCAACTAAGGTGGACAGAAGACATGCATATACCCAGGAAGCAATGGTAAAGTGGGATTTTTTTTGATAAGAAAAGTGAAAATTGACCCTTGCAGTTTGCTGCACAAGGCAAGTAGAATTCCAAGGGAAAGACACAGACATGCCCACATTATATACCACAAAACTCACATATAGGAACACCCCAACCCCCATGACATATATCCATACATCTCCAAGGAATACAACTGCTTATGGGAACACAGCCATGGTTTTTCACCTAGAAAATAATTTTCTTTCTCTCCACCCTCAGTCCTCATTCCCATCAGAAAGCTAGAATCATGTTAACTCTCCAAACAAAAGCCATCAAGGAAGACCCACATTTTAAAAACTTTATTTATTTTTTAATTGAAAGATAATTGCTTTACAGAATTTTGTTGTTTTCTGTTGAACATCAACATGAATCAGCCATAGGTATACATATGTCCCCTCCCTCTTGAACCTCTCTTCCAACTCCCTGTCCATCCCACCCCTCTCAGTTCAGTTCAGTTGCTCAGTCATGTCTGACTTTTGCACCCCATGGACTGCAGCACACCAGGCTTCCCTGTCCATCACCAACTCCCGGAGTTTACTCAAACTCATGCCCATTGAGTCAGTGATGCCATCCAACCATCTCATCCTCTGTTGTCCCCTTCTTCTCCTGCCCTCAATCCCTCTCATCATCAGGGTCTTTTCTAATGAGTCAGCTCTTTGCATCAGGTGGCCAAAGTATTGGAGTATCAGCTTCAGCATCAGTCCTTCCAATGAACACCCAGGACTGATCTCCTTTAGGATGGACTGGCTGGATCTCCTTGCAGTCCCAGGGACTCTCAAGAGTCTTCTCCAATACCATACTTCAAAAACATCAATTCTTCGGTGCTCAGCTTTCTTTGTAGTCCAACTCTCATCCATACATGACTACTGGAAAAACCACAGCTTTGACTAGATGGAAATTTGTTGGCAAAGTAACATGCCTGCTTTTTAGTGTGCTGTCTAGGATGGCCATAGCTTTTTCCAAGTAGTAAGTGTCTTTTAATTTCATGGCTGCAATCACCATCTGCAGTGATTTTGGAGCCCCCCAAAATAAGTCTGACACTGTTTCCACTGTTTCCATCTATTTGACCTGAGGTAATGGGACAAGATGCCATGATCATAGTTTTCTGAATGTTGAGTTTTAAGGCAACTTTTTCACTCTCCTCTTTCATTGTCATCAAGAGGCTCTTTAGCTCTTCGTCACTCTCTGCCATAAAGGTGGTGTCATCTACATTTCTGAGGTTATTGATATTTTCCCCAACATCTTGATTCCAGCTTGTGCTTCATCCAGCCCAGCATTTCTCATGATGTACTCTGCATATAAATTAAATAAGCAGGGTGACAATATACAGCCGTGACATACTCCTTTTCCTATTTGGAACCAGTCTGTTGTTCTATGTCCAGTACTAACTGTTGCTTCCTGACCTGCCTACAGATTTCTTAAAAGGCAGGTCAGGTGGTCTGGTATTCCCATCTCTCGAAGAATTTTCCACCGTTTGTGGTGATCCACACAGTCAAAGGCTTTGGCATAGTCAATAAAGCAGAATTAGATGTTTTTCTGGAATTCTCTTGATTTTTTGATGATCTGACAGATGTTGGAAATTTGATCTCTAGTTCCTCTGCCTTTTCTAAAACCAGATTGAACATCTGGAAGTTCATGGTTCATGTACTGTTGAAGCCTGCCTTGGAGAATTTTGAGCATTACTTTACTAGCGTGTGACATGAGTGCAATTGTGTGGTAGTTTGAGCATTCTTTGGCATTGCCTTTCTTTGGGATTGGAATGAAAACTGAACTTTTCCAGTCTTGTGGCCACTGCTTAGTTTTCCAAATTTGCTGGCATATTGAGTGTAGCACTTTCGCAGCATCATCTTTTAGGATTTGAAATAGCTCAACTGGAATTCCATCACCCCCACTAGCTTTGTTCGTAGTGATGTTTCCTAAGGCCCACACTTGACTTTGCATTCCAGGATGTCTGGTTCTAGGTGAGTGACTGCCATGAAGATCTTTTTTGTATAGTTCTGTATAGTCTTTCTACCTCTTCTTAATATCTTCTGCTTCTGTTAGGTCCATACCATTTCTGTCCTTGATTGTGCCCATCTTTGCATGAAATGTTCCCTTGGTATCTCTAATCTTCTTGAAGAGATCTCTAGTCTTTCCCATTCTATTGTTTTCCTATATTTCTTTGAATTGATCACCTATCTAGGTTGATATAGATCCCCTGTTTGAGTTCCCTGAGTCACAGAGCAAATTCTCAATGGTTGTCTATTTTGCATGTGGTAATGTATGTTACTCTCTCCATACATTTCACCCTCTCCCCTCTCCACCCCTTTGTGTCTGTAAGTCTGTTCTCTAGGTCTGTTTCTCCCCTGTTGCCATGCAAATAAATGCATTTGTACCATCTTTCTAGATTCCATATATATGCATTAGTATATGATATTTATTTTTCTCTTTCTGACTTATTTCACTCTGCATAATAGGCTCTAGGTTCATCCACCTCATTAGAACTGACTCGAATGCATTCCTTTTTATAGCTGAGTAATATTCCACTGCATATATGTACCACAGCTTCTGTAAACATTCATCTGTTGATGAACATCTATGTTGCTTCCATGTTCTAGCTATTGTTAAGTAGTCCTGCAATAAACATTGGGGTACATGTCTTTTTCAGTTTTGGTTTCCTCAGGGTATATGCCTAGGAATGAGACTGATGGGTCATATGGTGATTTTATTCATAGTTTTATAAGAACTCTCCATACCAGAAGGCCCACCTTTCTTATCATCTGTTTCCCCCACACTCCCAGGAAGTGACTGACCCAGAATAAACACAGATTTTTCTTTCTCATGAGGCCATCTGCAGTTACAGAAAAGAAAACACTATAAAGATCAGGTCATTCTTTGTCCTGTTTGCATAGATCTTTTGTTCTCTTGTTGACTTTACAAAGCTGGATGGGAAACAGTGGTCAAGACAAAATAACCTACAAGCAAGAACAGAGGACACCTGCACATACCAAAGAGATGACCTTTCCTTGGAGGATGTGTCTCTTAAGTCTATCTTGGTTGGAAACTACAATTTTTCCTCTTAATCAAAGAGGAAATATCTGTGCTGAAGAAATGTCCCCTACAAACAGTTTATAACCTGATGCTCCTGTACTTGAGTGCCTCTTGAATCAGCCAACAGTTGGTCAGTGATTATCCTTCCAGCCCTCCATGGAAACAGTAACTAACCTCTATAATGTACATGATAAGTTCTCATACCTGAACTAGATTAAGAAAAATATCAAGAAAGCAATATTTCTATCTCAAAGACCATCTTAACTTGGCATTAGATGGGGCTTGCTCATCTACCCTGCCAACAGTTTGTCTGGCAGACTAGGGGATGTAGATGAATGTTAAGAACATTGATGAGACTCCTCATGCATTGCTCTAATTCAGTTATATAAGAACATTGCAAAAACAGTATTGGACACTACCAAGCTAATAACCAACTGGTACTATGAGCTCTCATTTGTTTCTGTCCCTAAGTTATGAATCTTCTAGAATTTGAGTGTTTCTAGGGTTGTGATATCAACTACCACTAAAATGTCTCCTCGGTTCTTGTTTGTTAGGTCAGATACTAAGGAATAATCCAAGCCATCTCAGAAATTGACCAGGTTGCCCTTCTTCTTGCCTCCACTCTCAGAATCTACCAGCTGACCAGAAGCATCTGATCTTTCTATGTGCCTTTTACACATATCTCAAAATGGCTAAACTGACAAAATGTGGTCCACTGGAGAAGGGAATGGCAAACCACTTCAGTATTCTTGCCTTGACACCATGAACAGTGTGAAAAGGCAAAAGGATAGGACACTGAAAGAAGAACTCCACAGGTCGGTAGGTGCCCAATATGCTACTGGAGATCAGTAGAGAAATAACTCCAGAAAGAATGAACAGACAGAGCCAAAGCAAAAACAACACCCAGTTGTGGATATGACTGGTGATAGAAGCAAGGTCTGATGCTGTAAAGAGCAATATTGCTTAGGAACCTGGAATGTTAGGTCCATGAATCAAGGCAAATTGGAAGTGGTCAAACAGGAGATGGCAAGAGTGAATGTTGACATTTTAGGAATCAGCAGACTAAAATGGACTGGAATGGGTCAATTTAACTCAGATGACCATTGTATCTACTACTGTGGGCAAGAAACACTTAGAAGAAATGGAGTAATCATCATAGTCAGCAAAAGAGTCCAATATGCAGTACTTTGATGCAATCTCAAAAATGAAAGAATGATCTCTGTTCCTTTCCAAGGCAAACCATTCATTATCACAGTAGTCCAAGTCTATGCCCTGACCAGTAATGCTGAAGAAGCTGAAGTTGAACGGTTCTACGAAGACCTACATGTCCTTCTAGAACTAATACCCCCAAAAGATGTCCTTTTCATTATAGGGGACTGGAATGCAAAAGTAGGAAGTCAAGAAACACCTGGAGTAACAGGCAAATTTGGCCTTGGAGTACAGAATGAAGCAGGGCAAAGGCTAATAGAGTTTTGCCAAGAGAATGCACTGGTCATAGCAAACACCCTCTTCCAGCAACACAAGAGAAGACTCTACACATAGACATCACCAGATGGTCAACACCAAAATCATATTGATTACATTCTTTGCAGCCAAAGGTGGAGAGCTCTATACAGTCAGCAAAAACAAGACTGGGAGCTGACTGTGGCTCAGATCATGAACTCCTTATTGCCAAATTCAGGCTGAAATTGAAGAAAGTAGGGAAAACCACTAGGCCACTCAGGTATGACCTAAATCAAATCCCTTATGATTATACAGTGGAAGTGAGAAATACATTCAAGGGACTAGATCTGATAGAGTGCCTGATGAACTACAGATGGAGGTTCATGACATGGTACAAGAGACAGGAGTCAAGACCATTACCAAGAAAAAGAAATGCAAAAATGCAAAATGGTTGTTTGAGGAGGCCTTACAAATAGCTGTAAAAGGAAGAGAAGCAGAAAGCAAAGGAGAAAAGGAAAGAAAGATATATCCATTTGAATGCAGAGTTCCAAAGAATAGCAAGAGAAGATAAGAAAGACTTCCTGAGTGATCAGTGCAAAGAAATATAGGAAAACAATAGAATGGGAAAGACTAGAGATCTCTTTAAGAAAATTAAAGATACCAAGGGAACATTTCATGCAAAGATAGACTCAATAAAGGACAGAAATGGTAGGGACCTAACAGAAGCAAAAGATATGAAGAAGAGGTAGCAAGAATACACAGCAGAACTGTACAAAAAATATCTTCATGACCCAGATAACAATGATGGTGTGATCACTCACCTAGAGCCAGACATCCTGTAATCCAAAGTCAATTGTGGGCCTTAGGAAGCATCACTACGAACAAAGCTGGTGGAGGTGATGGAATTCCAGTTTAGCTATTTCAAATCCTGAAAGATGATGCTGTGAAAATGCTGCACTTAATATGCCAGCAAATGTGGAAAACTCAGCAGTGGCCACAGGACTAAAAAAGGTCAGTTTTCATTCCAGTCCCAAAGAAAGGTAATGCTAAAGAATGCTTAAACTTCTGCACAATTGCACTCATGTCACACACTAGTAAGGTAATGCTCAAAATTCTCCAAGGCAGGCTTCAACAGTACATGAACTGTGAACTTCCAGATGTTCAAGCTAGTTTTAGAAAAGGCAGAGGAGGCAGAGATCAAATTTCCAACATGTGTTGGATCATCAAAAAATCAAGAGAGTTCCAGAAAAACATCTAATTCTGCTTTATTGACTATGCCAAAGCCTTTGACTGTGTGGATCACCACAAACGGTGGAAAATTCTTCGAGAGATGGGAATACCAGACCACCTGACCTGCCTCTTGAGAAATCTGTATGCAGGTCAGGAAGCAACAGTTAGAACTGGATATGGAACAACAGACTGGTTCCAAATAGGAAAAGGAGTATGCCAAGGCTGTATATTGTCACCCAGCTCATTTAACTTATATGCAGAGTACATCATGAGAAATGCTGGACTGGATGAAGCACAAGCTGGAACCAAGATTGTCGGAAGAAATATCAATAACCTCAGATATGCAGATGATACCACCTTTATGGCAGATAATGAACAAGAACTAAAGAAGCTCTTGATGTAAGTGAAAGAGGAGAGTGAAAAAGTTGGCTTAAACCTCAACATTCAGAAAACTAAGATCATGACATCCAGTCCCATCACTTCATGGCAAATAGGTGAGGCAACAGTGGAAACAGTGGCAGACTTTTTTGGGGAGGCTTCAAAATCACTACAGATGGCAACTGCAGCCTTGAAATTAAAAGACACTTAGTCCTTGGAGGAAAAGTTATTATCAACCAGGACAGCATATTAAACAGCAGAGACATTACTTTGCCAACAAAGGTCCATCTAGTCAAGGCTATGGTTTTTCCAGCAGTCAAGTATGGATATGAGAATTGGACTATAAAGAAAGCTGAGCATGGAAGAATTGACGCTTTTGAACTGTGGTGTTGGAGAAGACTCTTGGGAGTCCCTTGGACAGCAAGGAGATCCAACCAGTCTATCCTAAAGGAAATTAATCCTGAATATTCATTGGAAAGACTTATGTTGAAGCTGAAACTCCAATACTTTGGCCACCTGATGTGAAAAGCTGACTCATTTGAAAAGACCCTAATGCTGGGAAAGATTGAAGGTGGGAAGAGAAGGGGATGACAGAGGATGAGGTGGTTGGATAGCATCACCGACTCAATGGACATGAGTTTGAGTAAACTCTGGAAGTTGATGATGGACAGGGAGGTATGGGATGCTGCAATCCATAGGGTCACAAAGAGTCAGACACGACTGAGTGGCTGAACTGAACTGAACCAATTGTGGATAAGGTTAGGCAGCAACCAAACTCTTCTATATAGGGTGTGACCATCATGCGCACACTCTATATGTGAAATACTTGGTCAATATCCACTAAGGGCAAATAGAGACATTCTCCATGTCCCAGTGATTCTTCTGGTAGAGAAATACTTGATAAAAATGCCTACATGTGTTCTCCAGAAGACGTTTACAGGAATGCACATAGCAGCATTGTTTTACTTGCCCATAGTTTTACGCTACTGAAACCTTCATAACAGTAGAACATGTCAATACATTCCCATATGTTTAAACAACTATATGCTTTATCTTAATAAGAAAGAATGATCCTCAAAGATACACAGTTCTATGAGTGAATCTTACAAAATATAAATTGAATGAAGTCAGACACAAGAGGAATTGTGATTTCCTTTATTTGCAAGTGGTTGACAGTAGTGACCCTTGGAGTTGAGGTTCATGATGGAAAAGGAGCCTTAGGTGACTTTTTGGGTGCTGGGTTCCACTGAAGTTTTTCATATTTTGTCTTTGTTTTTTAAGCTAGAGTATGATTATACAGTTTGTTAAAATTCATTGTGTTATATATACAACCACAATATGAAAGATTTTTCAGTATATATGTAATATTTCAATTAAAAGTAAAAAAAGATAAACAATAATATTTCAAACATGTTATGAAAATCTCAGCAGTCGTACATAGTTGCAGACAGGCTATTTTGAGTAATTTAATGTCACAAACCCCAAATCACACCTCTCTGCTCAAGGGCAACAATTACCTGGGGACATTTAGAGTAAGTATTTGGCAGCAGCAAAAGGTCCCGGATTGCAGCAGGATCCTGGAACACAGACACGCATTTAACATCACAGCCAGGGCCACCCCGTAGCAGCACTGTCTGGCACTCATCTGTGCATGAACCTTGGATACAGGAGGGAGAGTCTCCATACACGTAAAGCGCATCAATCTTTTGGCTTAAAATTATATATATGTATATATATATATACACACATATACATATATGTATACACACACACACAGTGGATTCTATTTCTTTATCAACTCTCCTTATCCACCTGCTAGATTTTAATTTTCCATGATTTAACCCACTTTTACTGAGCTTATTGTTTGCAAAAATGCATACTGCATTTTTGAGGAAATCTCATGCATACAGAGAATGAGGAGTCAATCATGTGGTGATGGAGATTATACAGATTGCTTACCCTTCCTCCATTCCCCCTAATTCCCTAATAAGAGGATCCTGATCCCAATTTATTTTAGGTCATATGCTCATCTAAAATAACTACTGACACATGACTAAGTTGAATAAGGGTTCTGGTTAATTTAGTCTGCTTATGATGTCAAGAGCAAATAATTTGTTCTTCCTTTCTACGTAAATATATCCAAATAGAGTGATCAAACACACAAAACGTATATTTAAAATTTCATGCTAGTTTATAACACAACAGTAATAAAAGGAAAGAGAGGAGAATTAGAAATAACTAAATGTAAGATCCAGATAACTGGAGAGGATAGACCTGTGAATTTTCAGATAATCAGAAATTCACCTATATTCTTCCACCAATTTAGATATTTGGGGGCTTGAAACTCTATAGCTGTAAGAATCATAACTATCTTAAAATATGTAAAAAAGTAAATGTAGAACTAAAACATGGTCAAGGATCATGGAACTACTAGGAATGAAAAAACACAAAAAGTAAAATTAAAAACTCACTTAATGGGCTATTCTAGAAGACAATAAATAGGTAAAAAAGAAACATAGAAATAGAAGTTAGTTTCTGGTCTTACATTTAGATCTTTAATCCATTTTGAGTTTATTTTTGTGTATGGTGTTAGAAAGTGTTCTAGTTTCATTCTTTTACAAGTGGTTGACCAGTTTTCCAAGCACCACTTGTTAAAGAGGTTGTCTTTTTTCCATTGTATATCCTTGCCTCCTTTGTCAAAGATAAGGTGTCCATAGGTTCGTGGATTTATCTCTGGGCTTTCTATTCTGTTCCATTGATCTATAGTTCTGTCTTTGTGCCAGTACCATACTGTCTTGATGACTGTGGCTTTGTAGTAGAGTCTGAAGTCAGGCAGGTTGATTCCTCCAGTTCCATTCTTCTTTCTCAAGATTACTTTGGCTATTTGAGGTTTTTTGTATTTCCATACAAATTGTGAAATTATTTGTTCTAGTTCTGTGAAAAATACTGTTGGTAGCTTGATAGGGATTGCATTGAATCTCTAGGTTGCTTTGGGTAGTATAGTCATTTTGACAATATTGATTCTTCCAATCCATGAACACAGTATGTTTCTCCATCTGTTTGTGTCCTCTTTGATTTCTTTCATCAGTGTTTTATAGTTTTCTACGTATAGGTCTTTTATTTCTTTAGGTAGATGTACTCCTAAGTATTCTTTTTGTTGCAATGGTGAATGGTATTGTTTCCTTAATTTCTCTTTCTGTTTTCTCATTGTTAGTGTATAGGAATGCAAGGGATTTCTGTGTGTTAATTTTATATCCTGCAACTTTACTATATTCGCTGATTAGCTATAGTAATTTTCTGGTAGAGTCTTTAAGGTTTTCTATATAGAGGATCATGTCATCTGCAAACAGTGAGAGTTTCACTTCTTCTTTTCCTATCTGGATTCCTTTTACTTCTTTTTCTGCTCTGTGGCCAAAACTTCCAAAACTATGTTGAATAGTAGTGGTGAGAGTGGGCACCCTTGTCTTGTTCCTGATTTTAGGGGAAATGCTTTCAATTTTTCACCATTGAGGGTAATGCTTGCTGTGGGTTTGTCATATATAGCTTTTATTATGTTGAGGTATGTTCCTTCTATTCTTGAATTTCTGGAGAGTTTTAATCATAAATGGGTGTTGAATTTTGTCAAAGGCTTTTTCTGCATCTATTGAGATAATCATATGCTTTTTATCTTTCAATTTGTTAATGTGGTGTATTACATTGATTGATTTGCAGATATTAAAGAATCCTTGCATTCCTGGGATAAAGCCCACTTGGTCATGGTGTATGATTTTTTTAATATGTTGTTGGATTCTGTTTGCTAGAATTTTGTTAAGGATTTTTGCATCTATGTTCATCAGTGATATTGGCCTGTAGTTTTCTTGGCATATGGAGAACAGTGTGGAGATTTCTTAAAAAACTGGAAATAGAACTGCCATATGACCCAGCAATCCCACTTCTGGGCATACACGCCGAGGAAACCAGATCTGAAAGAGACATGTGCACCCCAATGTTCATCACAGCACTGTTTATAATAGCCAGGACATGGAAGCAACCTAGATGCCCATCAGCAGATGAATGGATAAGGAAGCTGTGGTACATATACACCATGGAATATTACTCAGCTATTAAAAAGAATTCATTTGAATCAGTCCTAATGAGATGGATGAAACTGGAGCCCATTATACAGAGTGAAGTAAGCCAGAAAGATAAAGACTAATACAGTATACTAACGCATATATATGGAATTTAAAAAGATGGTAATGATAACCCTATATGCAAAACAGATAAAGAGACACAGATGTACAGAACAGACTTTTGGACTCTGTGGGAGAAGGCGAGGGTGGGATGTTTCAAGAGAACAGCATCAAAACATATATATTATCTATGGTGAAACAGATCACAAGCCCAGGTTGGGTGCATGAGACAAGTGCTCGGGCCTGGTGCACTGGGAAGACCCAGAGGGATCGGGTGGAGAGGGATGTGGGAGGGGGGCATTGGGATGGGGAATACATGTAAATCCATGGCTGATTCATGTCAAGGTATGACAAAAACCACTACAATATTGTAAAGTAATTAGCCTCCAACTAATAAAAATAAATTTAAAAAATTAAAAAAAAAGAAGTTAGATCTGGCATATTTTCAAAATTCAGGTATTCAAAGAAATGTAATACTCAAATAAGAGGTTTAAATATTAAGAAGCACAAAGTGAAAATGTCTGATAATTGTCTCAGTTTATTCCAAGGAGAAAATAAAAAGAATGGAAGACAGAAAACATCTGAAGTAATAACAGCTGAGCATGTCTATAGATTTGATAAAATATAAGAATTCCCAGTTTTAGGAAACAGGATGAAAACCATGATGTGTGAATAAATGAAAAATTCACATAGAAGTATATTAAAGTTCATCCCAAGAAAAACAAAAGAGAAAACATGAAAAAGACATACCTTAATATTGCAGAAGAATAATCAGCAAAAGTGGAAACAAAATAAACTGAAAAACACCTTACTGTGCTAAGATTTAAAGGAATTCCTGTGTAGAATTATAGATGTAAATGTATATTCAAATAACAGTGAAAATAAAGATAATTTTTGAAGACAAACTGAGGTAGTTAAAGGGAGAATGATCTGAGAATGAAAGCTTTCATTGTCAGAATGCTCCACAAATATTGGTAAATATTGGTAAACAGAAATGAAATAGTCACCAAATAAAATAATGATATTTTCCAAATCAAAGATTAAAAAAGTTGGAAGCAAACTATGAAACAAAAGGAACACGCAAGATTGGAAGTATGGTGATCAGATTTGAAGTGTTGTGTTTTATGCAGAGTGAAGGAAGTGTATTGATTGCTTTGCATTTTAAGTTAATTTTGCTTGTTAAAATTTTAGGAGTAACTTTAAAATAGTAGGGTCTATAAATTCCATAATAACACAGCAGTAAAGATTACAAAATAATCATTATAGTGAGTATATTCCAAAGTAGAAGAATCATAAAACTATCAGGGCAAATAGTAAAAATAAAAATAAAAAAATACAAATATATCAGCACACATACTAAATTTAAATGGACTTAACATGAGAGATAAAAAACTTTATCCAGATTTTATAAGCTATATCAGACACTCCTAAATATAAGCACATATAAATGTTTTCAATTAAGATGTTGGGAAGATCTGTATTAGGCAAATACTGGTGAAAAAAACAGTAATAATAGAAGCTACATCAATAAATAGCAAACTACTCTCGGAGGAAAATGCATTATTTTGTCTTTAGAAGGTCAGTATTTAATAATAAATTATCTGATTCAAAGAAAAGAATTCTAATTCCCAGATCCAACACTAACTGGCTATGTGACCTCGGACAAATCACTTTTTCCCTCTGGACCTCATTTTCCAGATATGTCGCTTGGGTATGGTAAGAGTACCCAGCTCCATCGTAATGAGATTTATGGAGCATAGTTAGCTCTCTATAAAACACAAGCTTGAGGGTGATCCCTTAGCGGCCGGGGATGAGTCCCACTTCTCCCCATCCCCCTGGGCCTCGCTCAGTGCCAGGCAAACAGTAGGTGTTCAGATTGCTTGAGGAACTGAATCTCACCTCTGCAGCTGTTGGGCTGTAGATCCAGGGAGCCAGCAAAGTCTCCCAAACACTCTCCCTTCCGAGACCAACTCTCTTGGTTTTTCAGCTCATTTTCTGACTAGGTGGAGACAGCACCAGCCCTACCACTGCCTGTTGTGCTGAGCTGCTCCTCCAGGGGCCCATCTCCCAGTGGAAGCTGAAAAGGAGATGGTTAGGGGTGGAGGGGGAGTGGAAGTCCCTCCAAAGCTAGGCCAGCACACCAAGGGGACCAAACTCCTCAGACAGGGAAGCCAAGGTTCAAGCCCAGAGCCTCTGCTCCTAGCTGTGTGACTGTGGACTGTCACCCCACCTCCCTGAGCCTGGCCTTCTGTACAGTGGGGCTGTTGATGACACTGGTAGCTCTGAGGATTCTTGGGGAGCAGAAGTATGGTGCATACAATCAGCGCTCCATAAATATAGCAGGCATTGCTGTCCCTCTCTTTACAGTACAGCTCCTGTCCTCTAGCAATGGGAAAACAGCTTCAGGGAGGACCAGTGATTTTTCCAAGGTCACAGAGATTTTATCTTGCTGGTTCCTTTAGCCATTTTCCTGGCTGCATCTCAAAATAACCAGCAGGGCTGGACTTCTGGGTAGACCACTCAGGGGTCTCTTTAGGGCTGAGGGGGTGCGGTAGGTGGGGTAGAGGAGTGCATCAATAATAACAGGCCTCTTTACTGAGAGCTTTGTGTGTTTTCTCATCAAAACCTGAAAAGGCTATGAAAGCAATATTATTGTCATACCCATTTTAAAGATGAGGAGACTGAGGCTTAGAGAGATGGTTACTTGCTCAAAGCACACAGCAGTGGGAAGAAAGGTCTTTATCCCTGCCCCAGATCTGTTTGCTGAATGAAAGAAGAGATAATCTAGGGACACGCAATTATTTCTGTGGTTTCAGAAGTTTGGTCTGCTACCCCCAATCCCCACATGGTGAGAAGTCACAATACTAGCGTCTTCTGAGCTTCTGGGTCTTTAGAAGCTCTCAGAGTTCCGGAAGGGTACAGCTATGATCCCACCCACCTCCAATTCCCACCTCTGAATGGGGCTGAGGGCAGCAAATGTGAAGAATACTTGGAAAGGGCTCTGATAGGGAAAGGAGGCAGCTGAGTGAACTGTCCTCTTTCCTAGACAAAAGATGCACAGAGGTAGCCATTCCAGGAAAGCCTTTGGGCCTAGGGACTCTCTTATCTTCCCACATCTCCAGCTGTGGATTCATGCTGGGGGCTGGAGGGACAGCTGGTAGAGGAGGGTCCCTGTTCAGAAAGCGGGGAAGAACAGGAAGGCTGAGTGGCTCCACAGTCAGAAATGGCTCATCTCACCCTCAATGAATTGTTGATGCACCAGAGCACTGCTTTCTTCTCCTCAACTAGGTCTTCAAGAGTGACTCAGAAACCCATCTCAGAGGATGATGGAAGACCTAGGACCTTCTCACTTGTGGGGCAGCAGAAAGATCCTGCATTTTAAGGACTTACTGGATGTGGGTGAGCAGTTCCTCCAGTGACATCTTTGTGCTGTTGTTGGATCTGTATCCTTTTCATGCTGACTTTTCTTCTGGGAAACCAGAGCTGCAGAGTGAGCGCAAGGGCCCTCCTCGCTCACATCCCTTGTGGACCTCCATCTGGGGCAGCTGGGAGGGGATTGCAGCAGGGTCCCTCTTCTGCACTGTTGGGAAACCTTGGGTGAAGTTGTATGACCTGTGATGGTGTTTCTGGCAGGAGCTCATACAAGAGGTCTGGAATTTCATGCTGGAGTTGTCTTCTGAGCTCTTGGCATGTACGTGTCTCTCCAGAGGCCCAGGCCTGGGCATGAAGGAGGAGAGGCCCTCAAAGACTCCCAGGAGCCTAAATATAGACTGTGCAGGCCACTGGGACTCCCTTTCTAACATCCTGCCGCTTATTGATGGCAGTGTCTCTCTCCTGATTGGCCCTCCCATCCCCGCTCTCTCTGAGGGCCCAGGACCAGACCATCTCTGTGCAGGGGCCTAGGCACATCAGAGTGCTGTAGGCAGCACAGAAGGGAACACCTGCACCACTCTGCTCACTAAAGACACAGCTTCAGACCATCATTCAGGTGTGAGCAGGTTGTACTACATTCCTCTGATGACCATACCTGCAGATTGAGGTAAGGACTCCTAGAAAGGAGTCCAGAGTCTATGGGATCATAGAATATCACCTCAAAGATGCTATGTAAAAGCACAGATGCAAAGTCACTGGATACCCGAAGGCTGACTTGAAAGCGGACCCAGAAGCGTGAATAGCTAAGGGACTATGTTGGGCCAAGGGAAGTTGGTGAGTTAACAGACTGCTTCTAACATAGCCAAACCATCTTGACAGGTGTTGCCCTCCCTCCGGTACCCCAGGTGAGGGAGAGGGGCAGAGCCTGCCCAGGTAACTGCCCACAGGGTCTTATGGCCTATAGGCCCTGGCCATAGGCCTGTTGCTAGGACTGTGAGCATGGGGTCTTTTCACTTGAGACTGAAGAATTCCTTTCACATCATTTTGTAGCTAGTTACCTGATGATGGGCTTCCCTGGTGGCTCAGTTGGTGAAGAATCTGCCTGCAATGCAGGAGATGCAAGAGACCTGCGTTTGATCCCCAGTGGGAGAAGATCCCAGGAGAAGGAAATGGCAACCCACTCCAGTATTTGGATGGGAAATCCCATGGACAGAGGAGCCTTGTGGGCTATGGTCCATGGGGTCGCAAGTGCTGGACACAACTTGGTGACTAAACCACCAACACCTGATGATGAACTTTTTTGATTTTTAAAAAAATCTTGATCAGCTTTTAAATTTTTTTCATACTTGTTTTGTTCTCAATCTTTGAGGATATCTTTGCAGCATATAGTATCTGGGTTAATGGTCCATTTTTTTTTCTTTCAGTATCTTAAAGATGTTATTCCAGTCTCTTCTGTTTTCTGATGACAAGTCATAGGTACTAAAATTTATACCTTTCTGTTTTATAATGTGTCATTTTTCTCTTACTGCTTTTAAGGTTTTTCTTTATCTTTATTTTTTAGCAGATTGACCATAATGTATCAGGTTTTTTAATCCTCTTAGATCTGTTTTTCACATATTAGTGATGTTTTCAACCATTTAGCCCTCATATATTTTATAGCCCCAATTTCCTTCCTCCAGAAATTCAAATAACATGGAAATTAGAACTTTTTTTTCATTTTAATTAATTTTTTTATTGAGGGATAATTGCTTTACATAATTTTGTTTTCTTTCAAACCTCAACATGAATCAGCCGTAGGTATACATATATCCCCTCCCTTCTGAACCTTCCTCCCATCTCCCTCCCCATCCCACCTCTCTAGGTGGACACAGAGCCCCTATTTGAGTTTCCTGAGCCACACAGCAAATTTCCATTGGCTATCTATTTTACATATGGTAAAGTAAGTTTCCATGTTACTCTTTCCATACATCTAACCCTCTCCTCCCATCTCCCCATGTCCATATGTCTATCTCTATGTCTCTTTTTCCATTGCAGACCTGTAAATAAGTTCCTCAGTACCATTCTTCTAGATTCCATATATATGTGTTAGAATATGATATTTATCTCTTTCTGACTCACTTCATTCTGTATAATAGATTCTAGGTTCATCCACTTCATCAGAACTGACTCAAATGCATTCCTTTTTACGGCTGAGTAATAGTCCGTTGTGTATATGTACCAGAACTTCTTTATCTATTCATCTTTTGATGGACATCTAGGTTTCTTCCATGTTCTAGCTATTGTAAGTAGTGCTGCAATGAACAATGGGCTACATGTGTCTTTCAATTTTGGCTTCTCAGGGTATATGCCTAGGAGTGGGATTATTATTCTCTAGGGATATGCCTAGATCATATGGTGGTTTTATTCCTAGTTTTTATGGAATCTGCATACCGTCTTCCATAGTGGCTCTATCAATTCACACACCCATTAACAGTGCAAGAACGTTCCTTTTTCTCCACATCCTTTCTAAGCATTTATTGTTTGTAGACTTTTTGATGATGACTATTCTGACTGGTGTGAGGTAGATATCTCATTGTAGTTTTAATTTGCATTTCTCTAATGAGCAATGTTGAGCATCTTTTCATGTGTTTGTTAGGCATCTGTATGTCTTCTTTAGAGAAATGTCTGTTTAGGTCTTTTTCCCACTTTTTGATTGGGTTGTTTGTTTTTCTGGCAGTGAGTTGTATGAGCTGCTTGTATATTTTGGAAATTAATCCTTTGTCAGTTGTTTCATTTGCTATTATTTTCTCCCATTCTGGGGGTTGTCTTTTCACCTTGCTTATAGTTTCCTTTGCTGTGCAAAAGCATTTAAGTTTAATCAGGTCCCACTTGTTTACTTTTGTTTTTATTTCCATTACTCATAGAGGATCTTGCTTTGATTTATGTCATCGAGTGTTATGCCTATGTTTTCCTCTAAGAGTTTTATAGTTTCTGGTCTTAAATTTAGGGCTTTAATCCATTTTGAGTTTATTTTTGTGTACAGTGTTAGGAAGTGTTCTAATTTCATTCTTATACATGTAGGTGTCCAGTTTTCCCAGCACCATTTATTGAAGAAGCTGTCTATGCCCCATTGTATATTCTTGCCTCCTTTTTAAAAAATAAGGTACCCATAGGTGCATGGGTTTATTTCTGGGCTGTCTATCCATTGGTCTATATTTCTGTTTTTGTGCTACTGCCATACTGTCTTGCTGACTGTAGCTTTGTAGTATAATCTGAAGTCAGGAAGAGTGATTCCTCCAGCTTCATTCTTCTTTCTCAAGACTGTTTTGGCTATTCGGGGTCTTTTGTGTTTCCATATGAATTGTGAAATTTTTTGTTCTAGTTCTGTGAAAAATGCCGTTGGTAATTTAATAAGGATTGCCCTGAATCTGTAGATTGTGTTTGGCAGTATAGTCATTTTCACAATATTGATTCTTCCTACCCAGGAATATGGAATATCTCTCCATCTGTTTATGCGTCTTTGATTTCTTTCATCAGTATCTTATACTTTTCTGTGTACAGTTCTTTTATCTCCTAGGTAAGTTTATCCCTAGATATTTAATTCTTTTTGTTGCGATGGAGAATGGGATTGATTCCCTAATTTCTCTTTCTAATTTTTCATTGTTAGTGTATAGAAATGTAAGTGATTTCTGTATATTGATTTTGTATCCTGCAACTTTGCTAAATTCACTGATTAGCTCTAATAATTTTCTGATACTATCTTTAACATTTTCTATGTACAGTATCATGTCATTTGCAAACAGTGAGAGCTTTACATCTGTTCTGATCGGGATTCCTTTTATTTCTTTTTCTTCTCTGATTGCTGTAGCTAGACTTCCTGAACTATGTTGAATAATAGTGGTGAAAGTGGACACCCTTGTCTCATTCCTGATTTTAGGGGGAATGCTTTCAGTTTTTCACTGTTGAGAATAATGTTTGCTGTAGGCTTATCATATATGGTCTTTACTATGTTGAGGTATGTTCTTTCCATGGCCATTTTTTGAAGAGTTTTAATCATAAATGAGTGTTGAATTTCATCAAATGCTTTTTATGCATCTATTGAGATTATCATGTGATTTTTACCTTTCAATTTATTAATATGGTGTATCACATTGATTGATTTGCATATATTGAAGAATCCTCACATTCCTGGATTAAACTCAACTTCATCATGGTGTATGAGCTTTTGGGTGTGTTGCTGAATTCTGTTTGATAAAATTTTGTTGAAGATTTTTGCATCTATGCTCATCAGTGATATTGGCCTGTAGTTTTCCTTTTTGTGTTGTCTTTTTCTGGTTTTGGTATCAGGGTGATGGTGGCTTCATAGAATGAGTTTGGACATATTCCTTCCTTCGCAATTTTTTGAAAGAGTTTTAGAAGGATAGGATTAGTTCTTCTCTAAATGTTTGATAGAATTCTCCTGTGAAGCCATCTGGTTCTGGGCTTTTGTGTTTTGGGAGATTTTTGATCACAGCTTCAATTTCAGTGCTTGTAATTGGGTTGTTCGTAATTTCTGTTTCTTCCTGGTTCAGCCTAGGAAGATTGATCTTTTCTAAGAAAAGATCAGGTTATCCATTTTATCTTCCAGGTTATCCATTTTATTGCCATATAGTCATTCATAATAGTCTCATAATCCTTTGTATTTTTGCATTGTCTGTTGTAACCTCTCCTTTTTTATTTCTAACTTTGTTGATTTGATTCTTCTCTCTTTTTTTCTTGATTAGTCTGGGTAAAGGTTTGTCCACTTTGTTTATCTTCTCAAAGAACCAGCTTTTAGTTTTATTCATCTTTACTATTGTTCCTTTAATTTCTTTTTCATTTATTCTGCTTGAATCTTTATGATTTCTTTCCTTCTGCTAACTTTGGGGGTTTTTTGTTCTTCTTTATCCGGTTGTTTCAGGTGTAAATTTAGGTTATCTACTCGATGTTTCTCTTGTTTCTTGAGATAGGATTGTATTGCTATAAACTTTCCTCTTAGAACTGCTTTTGCTGCATCCCATAGGTTTTGAGTTGTCATGTTTTCATTGTCATTTGTTTCTAGAAATTTTTTTATTTGATTTTCCTTTTGATTTCTTCAGTAAACTCTTGGTTATTTAGAAACATGCTGTTTAATCTCCATGTGTTTGTGTTTCTTACAGTTTTTTTCTTATAATTGATATCTAGTCTCATAGCATTGTGGTCAGAGAAGATGCTTGATATGATTTCAGTTTTCTTTAATTTATTGAGGTTTGATTTGTGACACAAGGTGTGGTCTATCCTGTGGAATGTTTCACGTGCACTTGAGAAGAAGGTGTATTCTTCTGCATTTACATGAAATATCCTGAAGATATCAATGAGATCCATATCATCTAATATATCATTTAAGAGTTGTGTTTCTTTATTAATTTTCTGCTTTGATGATCTGTCCATTGGTGTGAGCAGGGTGTTAAAGTCTCCTGCTATTATTGTGTTAAGGTCAAATTCTCCTTTTATATCTGTTAGTGTTTGTCTTACGTATTGAGGTGCGCCTATTTTGGGTGAATAGATATTTACAATTATTGTCTTCCTCTTGGATTGATCCCTTGATTGTTATGTAGTGTCCTTCTTTATCTTTTGTAATCTTTGTTATTTTAAGGTCTATTTTGTCTGATATGAGGATTGCTGCTCCAGCTTTCTTTTGCTTCCAATTTGCATGTAATATATTTTTCCATCCTCTCATATTCAGTCTATATGTGTCTTTAGGTCTGAAGTGGGTTTCTTGTAGACTGCATATATATGGGTCTTGTTTTTGTATCCATTTTCGGCCAGTCTGTGTCTTTTGGTGGGAGCATCTGATCCATTTACATTTAAAGTAATTATTGATACATATGTTCCTATTGTCATTTTCTTAATTGTTTCAGGTGGATTTTGTAGATCTTTTTTCTTCTCTTGTATTTCTTGACTATATAAGTCCCTTTAACATTTGTTGTAAAGCTGGTTTGGTGGGACTGAATTCTCTTAACTTTTGCTTGTCTGAAAAGCTTTTTATTTCTCCATCAATTGTGAATAAGATCCTTGCCGGGTACAGTAATCTTGGTTGAAGATTTTCCCCTTTCAATACTTTAAATATACCCTGCCATTTCCTTCTGGGCAGTAGAGTTTCTGCTGAGAGAACAGCTGTTAAGCATATGCGGTTTCCCTTGTATGTTACTTGTTGTTTCTCCCTTGCTGCTTTTAATATTCTTTCTTTGTGTTTATTCTTTGTTAGTATGATTAGTATGTGTCTTGGTGTGTTTCCTCTTGGGTTTACCCTGTATGGCACTCTTTGTGCCTCTTGGACTTGATTGACTATTTCCTTTTCCATGTTGGGGAAATTTTCAACTATAATCTCTTCAAAAATTTCTCATACTCTTTCTTTTCCTCTTCTTCTTCTGGGACCCATATAATTTGAATGTTGGTGCATTTGATATTGTCCCAGAGGTCTCTGAGATTATCATCAGTTATTTTCATTCTTTTTACTTTATTCTGCTCTTCAGAAGTTATTTCCATCATTTTATCTTCTAGCTCTCTGATTCATTCTTCTGCTTCAGATATTCTGCTATTGATTCCTTCTGGAGTATTTTTAATTTCAGTAATTGTGTTGTTTGTCTCTCTATTTTTATCTTTAATTCTTCCAGATCTTTGTTAACTGATTCTTGCATTTTCTCCATTTTGTTTTCAAGATTTTTGATTATTTTTACTATCATTATTCTGAATTCTTTTTCAGGTAGTTTGCCTATTTCTTCTTCATTTGTTTGGACTTTTGTGTTTCTAGTTTGTTCCTTTATTTGTGTAGTATTTCTCTGCCTTTTCAATTTTTTTTTTTTTTTTTTTTAGCTTATTGTGTTTGAGGTCTCCTTTTCCCAGGCTTCAAGGCTGAACTCCTTCTTCCTTTTTGTTTCTGACCTGCTAAGGTTGGTCCAGTGGTTTGTGTAAGCTTCATATAGGGTGATATTTGTGCTGAGTTTTTTGTTGGTTGTTTGTTTTTCCTCTGATGGGCAAGGTTGAGTGAGGTAACCCTGACTGCTGATGATTGGGCTTGTATTTCTGTTTTGTTTGTTGTTTAGATGAGGCATCCTGCACAGGGTGCTACTGGTGGTTGGGTCATGCCAGGTCTTGTATTCAAGTGGTTTCCTTTGTGTGAGTTCTCACTATTTGACACTCCCGAGGGTTAATTCTCTGGTAGTCCAGAGTCTTGGAGTCAGTGCTCCCACTCCAGAGGCTCAGGGCTTGATCTCTGGTCAGGAATGAAGATTCCATAAGTGGTTTGTTATGGCATTAAATGTGTGGACCAGAACAAACTCTGGAAAATTCTTCAAGAGATGGGAATACCAGACCAACTGACCTGCCTCTTGAGAAATCTGTATTCAGGTCAGGAAGCAACAGTTAGAACTACCCAAGTGACCCTGTGTGCATAGATGCAAGACTTATCTGCCTGTGTCAGCTCTGCCCCAGTGAGAGTTGAGTGTGAAGGTGGTGCAGCTGCTTGGCTTGTGGGGACCCTGGCGGCGCCAAGTGTGCAGGGACACGGACTGCCTGTGCTGCAGGAGTTACCACCCTAGCAGAGTCTTTTTGAGCCTCTTGTAGCAGGCCATCAGAAGGCCTCTTGGGCCAGTCTTTCTCCCTAGCTCTGCCCATTCAGGCCTGGGGTCCTTGCCTGGGGTCCTTCTCTGTTGTTCAGTGAGTCAGGCACAAAGAGGGGCCCCCCTAGCTGGGGTCCTACTCTGTAGTTCAGCGCATCAGGCGTTTGATGGGCCAGCCTCTCTTTTGTTCAGCTGCTGATGCTGGTGTGTGGGGAGAGAGAGTCTATGGTGATGACTCCATACCCTATGCATGACTCAGCAGTATCTCCTTGCTTCCATGGCTGCCTGGCTTTCCTCCACAGGCATTTCCTACCACAGTCTTCTCGTTCACATCCCCTTGATCTGTCTCTCCTCAATCAACAGCAGCCCTCACCCTAGGATTGCTCCACAATCCCTAAACTCCAGCTCCCAGCCGCTGCGCTTTCCAGGGGACCTGCGTCCCTGTCTGGTGTATGTATGGCTGTGGCAAGGACTGATTCTCATTCCATTTAGGCTGCCACAGATCAGCTATTTCACTCTCAGCCTTAAACGTTTCTCCTCTGACTCAGACAATTGCCCCGATGTGGGGATCAGGCCCCTGCTTCAGTTTCCCCACCAGCCAAGGGCAGGTCCAGTCTCACTAACACTCCTGTTTCTCCCCCTAGTTCCTTTGTCCTACTGAGTTTTGCGTGGTTCTATATATTCTTTTCCACTGGTAAGGTACTCCTGTCTGCTTTCAGCTGGTGTTCTGCATGCACTTCTGTGTCTGAAGGTGTATTCCTGATGTATCTATGGAGAGAGATGTACTCCACATCCACCTATTCCTTCTCCATCTTGTTCTCCCTTCGAAATTAGAACTTTTGATAAGTTCTCCACCTCTCTGAGGCCCTATTACATTTTGTCGAATCTTTATTTTTTTTTTTTTTTTTTTTGTGTTGTTCAGATTGTGCCATTTTTAATGATCTGTTCTTTCCATATTATTGTTATATCCATGCAGTGAATTTTAATTCTGGATATTGAATGCTAAGTTTAAAATTTTTCATTGGCTTCTTTTTCATAGTTTTTATGTCTCTGCTAAGAACTTGTTTCCTTCCATTAATTTCCAAAATATTTGCCCTTGCTACATTGGGCATGGTTATAATAGCTGCTTTGCCTGATAATTTCTACATATGGGTCAATGCAGCCTCATGAAGTTCCTGATTTGTGTACTTTCCCTCCAACATGGAACATGATAGCCATGGGAGATCCTTCTTGACACTGAAGGATGAACCACTCCATATAGAAATGTTGAACTGATGAGTTCTAGGAAAGACCTTGATTAAAAGGAGAAAATGTGTAATTAACTGAAGAAACCCCAGCCAAAGTTAGATTTGGGACAGGCCTGTAGTGACAGCTCTCAGAGCTTTCCATGCATCATCAATCACTCCAAACAGGAAGAGACAGCCTACACCCTACTTGTCCAGTAAGAGAGTACCTCTACTTTACTATCCAGCTGGAAGAAGAAAACTTCTCTTCACTCCATGACAGATCAGCCAATCAGACATAGTAGCATCCCAATCACTGAAAAGACTCCATGCTATGGACTCCCAGCTTCCTCCAGTTGACTCTGGTTATCACAGCCCCTTCAGCTCTTCTCTTTTTCTTATAAAAGGAAGTTCCCCTTACTTGGTTTTTGGATTTCCCTGTGGACCACTATAGCTTGCATTTGCTGAATTGCAGTTCTGCTATTCCTTGATAAACTCACTTTTGCTGACTATTATTAACATTGATGGGATTTATGGAATTATGCCCAAGTAAATGCTTTTAGAAGTTACTTTTGGTGGGGATGGACAGGAGAGACTTAAGTTCTCACTTTACATCATTCTAGACTATAAACCTTTCATTAATAAAACATTTAGAATTTTTCTTCCCCCATTTCCCCTGGGCTACCTTGCCTCCCACAAGACCCCATGGAGCCAAGGAGCACAATTAGAAACATTATATTAGGCATGTACTACCTGTACCACAAAACTAACTATGCAAACATGTTTTCCTTTATTTCCCAAAAAATTCCATTAACTTCTATTTTGAGATTCTATTTCTGCTAATGACAGAAAAATATTCTACTTAAACACTAGGACTTCTCTTGTATAAGAGGTTTAAAAGGCATCTTCTACAATTACCCACCTCTCTACCCACCCTCCACCCCAAACTCCACGGCTATAAGAAGAGATGTTCTGTGTGGATAGTGGACCTTCCTCACTGCTGAACGGGGGCCTGCACTGATCATGAGTTTGCTACCACTGTATCTTTAACTAATGAAATATTAATTTTAAAATTGTCTTTTATATTAACACATGGTTCCTCAGGGGCTTCACTTGAAAAAAATGTTCTTTTCTGTGGGCTGTAATGATCTTTAAATTTAATTTGCCATTGTAAGTTTGTGGGTATTCACTTCGTCATACCCACATGCATCATGCTTTCAAACCAGAAATACTAAATTCTTTGAAGAATTCTATTGCTTTTCAATTCTGCCTGAGATATGACTTACTGCAATGTCCGACATCCAGTTATTTTTGCAGGAATTTGCTGATCAAGTTTGCTGCCTAAGTTCTGCAGTTTACATCCTAACATTTAGGCTAGATCTCTGAATTTGTGCAGATGTTGTAGGGACAGGCTCCAGGTACAAACAGACCAGCCAGCCTGCTGCCTGCGTCCTAGCACAACAACAGCAGAGGCACCTTCCTCTGCCTAAGGCTGTAACTGCTGCTGCCTCGGCTGCCGTCATCACTTGGGCACCTGCTAACCCTGGACTGACCGACCCCACCACACACATGTGCACCTGAGAGCCAGGCCAACTCCTCAGCTGCATGCTGCTTACTACCTGCTGTGCCTACATGCTTGAGGCCACAGGTATACACCATGTCATCCGTGCATTGAGCTAGTCTTTGCTATTCAGGGATTAGTAGCCTGTACAGATCTACAGGCATCAAAGACTTTTGCCTTTTGTTAAAGAGAGATGCCACATGAGTATGTTTCAGATGTGTCCTTGAATGCAGTTCAATGACTTGCGTCAATGACAGTCCATGCCAGTGAGCAGCAGACTGTCCCTTGGGTACAGGAAGCCTAAAGTGCATTTCTAGGAATCCTGAAATGTGACCCCATTTGTAGGGGAGAAAAACATTTTGCTTTCAGGCAAAACAATCCTTAGTTTGTATATGTGTATGTTTCCAAATTGATAGGATTCACAGTGTTATAATGGCTGGCACGTTTTTCTGTGTGGACTTAAAACATTTTAAAATTCAGTCAAAAAATTAGAAAAAGATTCTTTTGAGAAGTTATTTTTAAAACAGGGCTTTAAATATAACATGGGCAAGTATTTAAGAACCCTCCTCAGGGATCCTGTGACATATAGTAGTCACCATGGCAAGCCTGTTATACATGCCAGTAAATAGCAAAAGTTATTTGCAGGTAGAACTGTGGCCTAGTGAGAAATGAACCTGCATGCACACATCTGGGATGTAAAGACTAGAAATAAAAGCCATTTACTAACTAAAAAATAAGCATCATAGCTAAAACCACATTGTTCTGAAAATGGATCTGTCTAAATATAAATATTTTGAAAAATGATACCTCTAAAATCAAATTACTCTAATAAAAATACCAAAAAACAAAGAAATGCAATGACTAAAATAAACCAGAAGAAGCTAAATATTAATAATTTTAAGAATAAAATGTTGATACAGATAAGTTAAATAGTTCCAAAAGGAAATGTTTTAAAATATGTAATGGAAAATGATTCTATCATCCAAATAATCCTGAAAATGCACAACCATTTAAAAAACATGTCTCACTGTAGATTTGGGAATGTGGTGGCAGTTGTTCCCATTCAAGACAAGTCTTACAATGTGGAGGAATAATCAGACTAGAGAAGGTCGAGTGCAACAGAGATAATGGGAAGGAGGAACAATAGGAGAGCGAAGGAGAGAAAAGATCCAGGAAGTATCAGGAAATGGGGTGCCATATTTTTGAGCATATTCCAGAAATATCAAAGAGACGCTTTGTCAAGTTGGAAAAGCTTTTCTGGGATCATGCTGCTGACTATAATTTCAAGATCACAAATGTCATATAAAAGACTAACTGAAAACTATTGATATACCAATATTAAAACAAAGTTACTTACTACATGGGGGGTGGGGGCAAGGAAAGAGCAAGTATAGAGTGATGCCACTGCAAAACATGAAGATATAAAGGTGCATTTTCAAGAATGAGGTCATAGTCATTAAGAAAGTGATACAAAATATGAAAGCAAATCATAAATCAAATTAGAAAAACTCAAAAATGAAGGGACAGAACTCAGGAAAAGAGGATAAAAAAACTGAGCAATCACTTCATAAAGAAAATTAGAGCTAGAAGAAATATGATGACAAATAATGACTTCTAAGAATCAGTAGGTGAGAAGGGGGAAACTCTTGAAAACTTTTGAAGCAACTCTTAAGAAAGAAATTAAGGAAGAGACTGTAAAATATTTGATGTAAGTGAAAAATAATCATGAGATATCTGATATGTAAATGATGCTTGAAAGAGAAAAATCAAAGCAAAGATACAAAGCAAATATGAAACATTATGATTTAGTTTTCCCTGGAAATAAAAAGCTTTGATATTGCTTTTAAAAGAGAACATTGAGAATTCACTTGGAATGACTATGAGTAAATGATATTGTGGAAAAGATACTGGGCTTTAAAGAAAAAGAAAAATCTTCTGGCATCTAGAATAAGAGAGAAAAAGACATAAAGGAGAACAAAGTTTAGGATTTTACCAACGTTTTCTTTTTTAAGAGAAATACTCTGTGCCAGAGCAACGTAGTCAAGACACAGAATGATAGAAATGATGAATCACAGATTTTATAGCAGCCAACTTATCTAGATGGCAAAGGCCCTGGACATCCAAGTCATCATGAAAGGTCTAGGATAATACTGGTCCAGGAAAAATGGAGTGAACAGACTATAAACAAAATGATCCTTAGAAAGACACTGACACAAGTACAGATGCTGAGTACTAAGTTTGCAGCTATCTTGCTAAGTTAAGACTAAATGAGTGTCATATGAGAGAGGAAGTGATCTTGATGGTGGTCACTGGGGTAGCTGTCATTTGTTACGTACTATCTCTGTTTAAGATGCTTTTCTATACATGTCTTTTCTCTTCTTTTCTATTGAAATATAGTTGATTTAAAATGTCAATTTATTAAAAATATTTTAGAAGTTGATAAATATCATTTAATATAAAACCTTCCATATTAAATATACATCATATATTTATAACTAATAGTAAATCCATTCATTCAGTTCAGTTCGGTCACTCAGTTGTGACCGATTCTTTGTGACCCCATGGACTGCAGCATGACAGGCTTCCCTGTCCATCACCAACTCCCAGAGCTTACTCAAACTCGTGTCCATTGAGTCAGTGATGCCATCCAACCATCTCATCCTCTGTTGTCCCGTTCTCCTCCCATCTTCAATCTTTCCCAGCATCAGGGTCTTTTCCAAAGAGTCAGTTCTTTGCATCATGTGACCAAAGTACTAGAGTTTCAGCTTCAACATCAGTCTTTCCAATGATCATTCAGGGTTGATTTCCTTTAGGATGGACTCGGTGGATCTCCTTGCTGTCCAAGGGACTCTCAAGAGTCTTCTCCAACACTACGGTTCAAAAGCATCAATTCTTTGATGCTCAGCTTTCTTGATGATCCAGCTCTCACATCCATACATGACTACTGGAAAAACCATAGCTTTTACTAGACGGACTATTCTTCACAAAGTAATGTCTCTGCTTTTTAATATGCTGTCTAGGTTGGTCATAGCTTTTCTTCCAAGGAGCAGGTGTCTTTTAATTCCATGGCTTCAGTCACCATCTGCAGTGACTTTGGAGCCCCCCAAAATAGTCTGTCACTGTTTCCATTGTTTACCCATCTATTTGCCATGAAGTGATGGGACCAAACACTATGATCTTGGTTTTCTGAATGTTGAGTTTTAAGCCAACTTTTTCACTCTCATCTTTCACTTTCATCAAGAGGCTCTTTAGTTCTTCTTCACTTTCTGCCATAAGAGTGATATCATCTGCATATCTGAGGTTATTGATATTTCTCCCAGTAATCTTGATTCCAGCTTGTGCTTCATCCAGCCCAGCATTTCTTACGATGTACTCTGTGTATAAGTTAAACAAGCAGGGTGACAGAGTCACCTATTTCAATGACAGAGTCCCATGACTCCTCTGGCCCGTTTTCAAACTCAGCCAAATTCCCACTTTTTGAAATGTTACAAGACCATTTCAGTTTCCATGCAGGTGCATATGTTGCTACTGTATACATCATCTATTCTATTGGATTTAAACTTTCTATTGTGATGAAATATATGTATTCATTATCCTTTTAGTAATTTATATGTATACAGTTCAGTGGCATTAATTATATTCACAATGCTGTGTGCTCACAATTACTATCTACACCCAAATCTCTTTCCTCATATCCAAATAACCTCTTTACCCATTAAGGAATAACTTCATTTTCCCCCCTATATCCAGTCCTTGTTAATTTCTACTTTTTGCTTCTATGAATTTGGATATTCTGAGAATCTTATATAAGTAGAATAATACAATATTTGTCTTTGTGTGCCTGATTTATGTCACTAATCATAATCTTTTTATTATTATGGTCCATCCATGTTGTGGCATATTTCAAATATTAATTCCTTTTTATGGTTGAATAGTATTCCACTGTGTGTATATATTTCACTTTATTTATCCATTGATCACTTGATGGATATTGGGGTTGTTTCCATCTCTTGGCTACTGGAGATAATACTGCTATGAACATTGGTACAAACTTTTGTATGATACTGTAACATAATACATGATATTATACAGTTGTCAAAACTCATAGAATGTCACAACACAGAGAGTTATTTTTTTAATGTAAACTATGAACTCTTAATGAATAAAAATGTATCGATAGTTTTCCTAATTGTGAAAAATGTACCATACTAATGTAAAATATTGTTAATAGGAAAAACTGAGAGAGGGAATATGGGAACTTCATTTATTATCTGTCTAAAATTATGTTAATGTAAAGCTATTCTAAATAATAACTAATAATTTTTCAAAAACAGGAAACACTGTTTCAGGGAGCCATCTATTTTAGCTATTGTTCAAAAAACAGCTAATGTCTCCACATTGTTCACTATTAAACAAGCTTTGAGTTGTAAATGCACCTTTACTTCTGTAGTTATAGCACTGCTGATTTAATCAATTTAAAGTTGAGAATAGCATTAAAACATGTATGTTACCATATGTAAAATAGATGACCAGAGCAAGTTTGATGGAAGAAGCAGGGCACCCAAAGCCGGTGCTCTCGGATATCCCAGAGGGAAGTGGTGGGGAGGGAGGTGGGAGGGGGATTCGGGGGGAGGGGGGAATACATTTATACCTGTGGCCAATTCATGTTAATGCATGGCAAAATCAACATGAGATTGTAAAGTAATTATCCTCCAATTAAAATAAATTAATTGAAAAAATTTGCATGCATGAAATAAAAGAAGAATATGGCTTAGCACTTTTATAATTTTTTTCTCATATATGGGACACTGAATAAACTAGTATCATTATTCTTGAATCAACTTAATGAGTACATTTCCACAGATCTCCCACTGACTGGGTCATGGTCTCTAGATACCGATTCTTCTAACCTATTGCTTGGAGCCAGCAGTTGATGTTCTTGACCTCAGATGAACTTTTCTTCTTATCTTTGAAGCAAGTTCCTGGGACATTCATGACAATAGGGAGAACTTCTGGCATTTTGCTGGCAGAAGACAATAGGGAAATCAGTAATAATTTATTCAAGTTTAATCTTTTGATCCCTTATTTACCGTTGGCCCAGAAGAGACTCCTGAATTAAAGTAGGACTTAGGAAGATCTTGGTTTGGTGTGTGATTAAAACACCCAACAGACAGGTATTGCAGGTAATTACTTTTAATCGGCTGAGACACTATAGAAACAAACAAATAAAACAAAGCACAGTGACCATGCCTGATAGCCTGGGTTCAAATCTCATTCAGAAGAAGCACGCTGATGCCCTGGAGGAGGTGTCTGAGCCAAGAGAAGAGTCCAAATCCTAACCTACCCTTTGCCTCTATGCTTTGATCCCTGACCCCAGATGCAATCGTTTCCTCCCAAGCCCATCTGAAGGACCAGGGGAAGTCCAGCTGTGGCCAGCTTGATGTGCCGTCTTCACACTGTCAGCTGTCTCAGCGTCATCAGCCTTCCTGATGACCAACTGACTCCCGAGTGACCGGTGTGTTTGACTCCCGGGCTGGCTTAGAGCTCCCAACCTTGTAAACCAGGTCACATGACCATCCTGCTGAGAATTCTCTTCCCTTCTACTGACCAATGCTGGTTGAGCAGTTAATATGAGTTAACTGGGAAAACAACCATCTGGGCTGGTGCTTCAGTGGCTTAATAAATTGAATTTGTGATGCTCTGTGTCTTATTCACTGTTGAACTGGACAACTTTTTGAGAGCTGGTAGCAAAGCCTGACTAAGAATAGGCAGCAGCAGTCACTACTCCTCATTCTTCTCTAGACCCTGTGATGGGAGGGGACATAATCCTGTCTCTTCTTTGAGGGTCAACTCCATACCCACAGACCGGAGACTCCATCCCAGGACCCTCCACGAGGACCACTAGAAGGACCCTCCTTCCCTCTGTCATCAAATGTTCATTCCACTAACCTGGCAGCACTGACCCTTCTCGCCACACTCTCAGGAAACAACCAATCCTGTCCACATCAGTCCCATGGAAATCCCACCAGGAAATCTCAGGTTTTTCCCTTTGAAAAAAGTCGCTGGGAATTCCCTGGAGGTCTGGTGGTTAAGATTCTGAGCTCTCAGAGCTGAGGGCCTGGGTTCAATCCCTGGTCAGGGAACTGAGGTCCCAGAAGCCGGGCAGTGTGGCCAACATGAAAGAAAAGAAGTCTCTGGATTTAAACTGCCAATATTTGATTTCAGGTTTTGACATCTACATTCAGAAGAGTTGTGCTGTAATTCCCCTTTCCTGTAATGTCTATTGGTGGGGTGGCATGAAGAGTCTACTGATCCCCTGAAAGCCGTGTGGGTATGTTCCCTGTGTCCGCTCTCTGTAACAGTAAGTGAAAAATGGCATTAAAAACAGTACATTTTCTATATTTAAAAAATATTTGTGAGTCAGCTTGATAGAAGAATAAAAAAGATTAACAAGTAATACAGAAAACTGTAAAATACATGTATAACTCTGTAGACAAATTAGCGTAGTGGGAATGAAAAGATATGAGGAAAACATTTTCAGCAAAAGTCAACCAGCCCATTTTAAGGAACAGCATTCAGAAGATCAACATGAACACACCTCCAGAATAACAATTCTGACTTCCCATTTTCAAATACTCGGGGTGTGAAGCTGTGAGCTCCTCACCTGTTACCAAGTTTGAAGCTCTCAACTCACAGCATTAGTTGGAACAGAAGGAAAGATGCGCATCATCACATTGCCATGGCAATGAATCACCATAGAACTTTCAGAGTAAACGGGACTCTGCACACTATGGGTCCAACTGCTGCTGTCTAGACAGGTGTGTGTTTCCATGGATGAATGCAGCATTTCAGAACACAGGTTTTGGTTCAAAAATTGAACCCTGGCCCCATACATTATTCTCTTTTAATGAAAACAAATTGTAGGAGAAAAATGGCCTGCTTCCAAACATAGTTTATAGTGAAAATTTCTGAGTGAAGAGGGACAGAACTAACACATTGGACAATAAAGAGGTTTCACTCTTGATCAAAATCCCATCTCCACCTATTCCTACTACTCCTGAGTCACCAGATATTCTAGACCAAACTGTTCACTCCACATGAAATAGAAAGGAATATCAATAGAAATTCAATTTTAAAAAGTCATCTTACTCTCTCTAACCATATACTTATCAAATTATGTAAATTCTTCTCTCATTCTCTATGTGGAGAAGTAAATGGCAACCCATTCCAGTATTCTTGCCTGGAGCATCCCATGGACAGAAGAGCCTGGCAGGCTACTGTCCATGGGGTCACTAGAGTCGGACACGACTTAGTGACTAAACCCCCATGACCTAAAGTGGGCTTCCCTAGTGGCTCAGACTGCGAAGAATCTGCCTGCTAATGCAGGAGACCCAGGTTCGATACTTGGGTCAGAAAGATCCCTTGGAGAAGGGAATGGCAACTCATTCCAGTATTCCTGCCTGGAGAATTCCATGGACAGAGGAGCTTGGTGGGCTACAGTCCATGGGGTCACAAAGAGTTGGACACGACTGAGTGACTAACACTATTCTCTGTGTAGGTTACTTCCTTTTTCTCTGTATGCAACTAAATGTATATACTTAATTATTTCTCAACCTCTGTGAATTCACTGAACATTTTCCCTGTCATTGGGTATGTAAAAGACTGGCTATTCACTAAGCAATTAAGAAAAGAGAATCACCAGTGGGTTGGGTGAAAACATATAATCAACGCTTTTCTAAGTGGAGATGTTTAGATAACCCCAAACTCTGGGATTAAATGCATGTTCTGGTTCATAATTTAACACCTAATTACTCCCATTTTTATGATAATGTTATAAAGCTAGCTATTGAAAGGTAAGTAATTAGGCCCCCAAAACATGAATAGTGAAATTTTAGAAGAAAGATGAGAGAGTTGCCATATTTAAAATAATGTAGGTACCCTTCAAGGTATGAAATGCCATGGTACCTATTTCTATCACTGCTCATTCACTCTAAATATCTAGAACTAATATACCAAGTGGATTATTGATAAGGCATATAAATATGAATGATGACATATTTTCTCCAAGGATGAAGGGAGTGATGGAGTGAGGGTGGAAAAAATCAGGTAATATTACATCGCTGTTGATAAAGAGTTGCTATGATTCCCAGCTTGATAGAAACAGTGTATATGTATATAGAAATTGGGGGAGAAAATAATTAGGGGGTATAATAAGAAAATTAGAGCCATCAGATTGGAGGAACAGCTTTCAAAAGCCTATGGCAAAGAGCAATTCACAATCCTATTTATGAAGAACAGTCAGAATGAAGCACAGGACCTCTCTTCCTGCTGTCACCTGAGTGTCCGTGGTAAATAAGAAAGAATGAGTAAATATAAGTAAAGCCCTTAGAAAAATGCTTGTAACAGTATCAGTGCCATATGAAAGTTCAAGGAATACATCTGGAAGGAACACAGAAACTCAGCAATGGTTCCTTCCGGGAACAGAACCTGGAAGACTGCAGAACAGGGAGTGAAGAAAATTCAGATGTTAATATGCATTCTGTTCTTCCTTTTGAATTTTGTACAAGTGTGTCATTCTTGTTGTTCTTACTATAAAATTTATTTTAAAAAATGAACACCCCATAACAGTAGCATTAGACACCCACTTTATTTGGCTCATGGTCACAGGGTAAGGAACTCAGACAGAGCACATCTGCTCTGTGATGGCGGGACCTCAGCAGAGAAGACTCATGGACTGGGGCTGACTCGACATCCAAGGACTGGAATCCTCTGGGTGACTTCACTCCCAAGTCTGCAGCTGAAGCTGGGTTTGGCTCCATGAGACCTCCCCATGTGGCTAGGCTTCCTTGAAGCAGGGCAGGCCCAGGGCATGCGGCTCTCTGAGGATGCTACAAGGATGCTACAAGGGAGCAACCCAAGTGTCCAGGCAGAGACTCATGGCCTTTTCTACCATAACCTTGGACACTACACTGTGTTATTTTCAGGATATCTCTCAGTGACGAGTTAACACCGTGTCAACTCTGGTCACACGGAGGGGGCTAGACCCCACTGTTCAATGGGAGGAATGTCCAAAAAATTTCAGATTCTAAAATTTCCACATGCATAGACCAGTTTTATTTTATTTTATTTTATTTTTTTTATTATTTTATTTATTTTTTTTTCCAGTGGGTTTTGTCATACATTGATATGAATCAGCCATGGATTTACATAGACCAGTTTTAAAAATACTCTGTCACAGGGATATCACTCCAACATATAAAGGCAGGAAATACTGCCTTTTGGAATAGAGCCAAGTGCAAGGTAAATGTGGCCTGGACTCCTGCCTTCACCACACCATGCTGAGCTGTTTGACAATAAACAAAAATACTGAGGGACTCTTACAGAACAGTTATGGGATAATAAAGCATAGTGTCTGCCTTAGCTGCTGCTCCACCAAGGAGCCCTTTCCTTCATTCTTGAGTCAAGGTGTGTGACTTAAATTCCCCACAGCTCCCTGCTCTTCTGTCTTTCAAAACAATGAGAAAGAGAATACTTGTAAGTATTCATGGATTTGTGTGCCATGTGCATCGTGGTCACTTCCCCTTTCAGCCTTGAAGCCCTGTGATGAAGGGGGTCAAGGCTGTTTGTTCCTACCAGCTCTTGGCCCACTTGAAGTCTGATAGGGTCATGCTAAAAATAGCACATTACTTTCTTCAGGCACTAGTGGACAGACATTCCTCGCGATACTAAATCCATAAAGCTCTTGCCAGTGAAAGGCTTTCTTCTTCAAATTGGCACCAAAACTGAAACGGCAGCACACCTGACCACGACTGAAGAGAATCCATTTACACTTTTTATGTTCTCCTTTGACATGAATTTCTAAACATTTTGCTACAGGAATATCAGCTTTTTTGAATTGCAAAGTTGGCCTCAAACCTGGTTTGGTGTATTGTGTGATGTAGGGGATGTGTACCCTATTTCCTCTTCCCTTTAGCCTGGCATGCTGCTGTCCATGGGGTTGCAAAGAGTAGGACACGACTGAGTGACTGAACTGAACTTGGGAGAGGGGTGCACGAACCAGACCGGGGTCTTTCCATCTCAGTTTCTGAAATATACACATGTACTTCAAGCAACAGCAAATTCTGAAAAATCTGAGTAGGAGAATAGCCAGATGAGACTCAGTGGGGCACATTTGGAGGTGGAGATGGGAGAGTGAGTCAGAGGGAGGTCCAGCAAGAGCACTGTTTTCAGAGTTTATGAGAAATACAATAAAACAATTGAGAAGAGGTGTCAAGGACAGAGCAATGTGGAGGGGTTGGAAGAGAAAAAATCTGAGTGGTTGGATAGGGTGAGAGAGTTGAAAGATGAGACAGTAATGAGGTTCCATGTCTTATTTTTAGATACATAGACTGAAGGAAGTCCTTAAAATAAAAGGATTAACTAGAATGGAGAAAAGAAAGTGATATTATAATTAATGTTATGATGACATATTATACTGAGATCTAGCTGTAATTTACATGATAGTTCATCAGTTTTCTTAGCACCATTTATCCATTAGTGCTACTCATTTATGACTGATGCGACTATTTGAAATCACTCAAGGTATTTCAAAGAGAGAGGCATATTAAAGTGCATTGGACACTGATGTGTTGTGAGGGTTTCAGGGGCCAAGCCTAACAACCCATGTTAGGGTATGTTAATTGTCTGTCTAGGAGAGAACCAGAATCCATTGTCCATAGAACCCAAGCACTGCTTGTCCAAGGAGGTCATTTCTACTTTTCTTTGAAGCTTGAGGCTTCTGTAGAGGGTGCACCTAGGAAGCATGCCAAGGATTCAAACTCAATCCCAGTGTCCTCCACCCTTTGAAACAAAGGTTTGAAAGGTAATTTGAAGTGGGTCACTGAATCTATTCTATTTTTCCCCTCTATCTGATTCAGGCAACCTCTATGCTGATAGTTTTCCATCTTTCTGATCTAGTATGGCCCAATTTCAACTCTTATACTTCTTTCCCTAGCTCAAATCTTTATCCAGATCAACAAGTTCTTAACGTTATCACAAGGCTGTCCACTAGAAAGCCAGTCTTAACATTTCCAAAGCTGAAAATCTGATCTCAAATTTACTCAAATATGCTCTATCTGCATTTTTTCCTCTCTCTGCTAATAGCAACTCCATCCTTTCTGACAGGACAGTGACCTTGGAATCATGCTGGTTGACCAGTTGTTTCACAAGCCACATCCAAACTGTTGGCAAACCCCATCAGTTCTTTCATCAAAATATGTCCAGCATCATAATTCTTATCACCACCTCCAGTCTGGTCTCAAGCCTCCTTATTTCTTGCTTGAATTATTGCAATATTCTTCTAACTAGCCCCCCTTACCAGCTCTTGTTTCCCCTCCTCACCCTAGAAAGGCTATTCTCAGCACAGCTACCTCAGTGACTCCTAGATAAGTGATAACCTTAATCAGATCATGTCACTTTTCTACTGAGGACCCTCCAAAGGATGGCATTTCACACAGTGTCCACTGAGGCCCTACACTGTGGAGCCCCACTTCATCAGATTCTTCTATCATTCTTCTCCCACTCACTTCACTCCTGCATAGCACATGACCTCCTGGTTTCTGCTCCAACATTCCAGGCATGTCCCCACTCAGGCTTTGAACATGCTGTTCCTCGACCTGGAATTCTCTCTCCTAGATATATCTGGCTCATGTCCTCACTTCTTTGTAAAAGTGTCACCTTCTCAAGAAATAAAGCCCATTTCATGTGAAAACCCTTCCCTTCACCCTGATCTCCTTCCCTGATTTATTTTCCTCCTAAATTGCAGTAATACTTATTGATTTATTTGTTTACTCTCTGATTGAATTCCTTCAGTTGAATGAAAACTGCAGAAGGTGTTGCTGTTGTTTTCACAGCTATTTCCCCAGTAAGACCATACCTGGACATCATGCATTTTTAGGAAATACATGTAGAGTTACTGAACTGACCTTATTCTTGTTATTTCTAAGCATCACAATATACAGTTAAAACTCACTCTGAGGCCTTCACCTGTGCTCTCAAACTTGCCATCTCCTGTCCTTCCACATAAATCTCCATTCCAGGCTAGCATAATGTCATCCTCTTGCCAAGATTGAACTTAAATGCCATGTACACAAGGAAGATTTTATCCTGCTTTCTTTCTGTTTTCAAAGTTCTTTTTTCTAGGAGTCTCTATGTTGTACTGGAGTTATTTTTTTAAAATATATTTCACCCTTTCTACTAAATTGTCATTTTCTTGAGAGTAAACCAGCTTTTTTCCTATAATGTTTTAGTCATACAGAGAACACCTTTAAAAAATCTTATTTATGAGAAATTTCAAACACACAACATAGAAAGAACTGCATAATGAGTCCATACTACCTATTACCCAACTTCAGGAGTTATCAGTATATTACCAAATTTTTTTCACTGAGCCTCCTGACTCTTTACCTGTTACTAACAGTGAATCTACACACTCCCATGGGCTTACTGATCTATTTCCTGTAGATTCATCAGCCCTTGAGTTCTAAGATCTCGCATAATTGCACCTTTGCCTATATAAAAAGTGTTGGGAAATAGACTAAATGTCTCTCAACAGGGAACTCAATGAGGAAATAAATAAAAATAATCTCTCAGATGCAGGGAATTGGGAAGCTGTCCAATATGCCTTGCAATTATTTCTGTAAGTTAAAAAAAAAAATGCTTCAAAACTGCATATTAAAAGAACACACTGAATATTGAACTTCAAATCTCCAATGACAGAGCATATACTACTGAAATTACTAGACTTTCAAGAAAGAAAAATTGTTTGGTCACCTACAAAAAAAAGCAAGTGAGTGCATTATTGACAGAAAGCAGTGTGAGCCATGAATTTCATACTCAGCAAAAGTAACTTGCAGGGATAAATTACACTGACCTTTAAGTCATTAAGCAAGACCTCGGATAATACACTTCCCATGATCCTCTTCGAGAGGGAAGAAAAAAAACTTCAGAAAATAAAATTCTTAGAAAGATATTGATGTAAGTACTAAATATTTTTGCATTTGAGACTCAGTGAAAGTTACATAAGAGAAGTAGTGACCTTGCTGGTGACCATTAGGGTGACTGTCTACAATAATGGGATGCTTTTCCATTTATGGGTTTTATTTTACATAAAATATTTTAAAAATGAGACATAGTAGATAAACTGATTTATGTAAAAACCTTCAGCAATAAACATAAATCATATATCTAATTTTAAATCTGAATCGCTACAATTCAGAATTAATTAACTAGCACTAGATAAACTAATTTGGGAGAGGAGGAACAATGAAGAGGATCCTGTTCCTTGGCTTGATTTAAGCTTCTGGACACTGCCAATTCAACCCACTCTGAGACTCAGTTTGAGGCTTCCATGCTAGAATCTTCCATGTAAACACAGGTGCTGGAATCACTTGGGAGAAGGAGAGAGAGGTAGAGGAGGTAATTCCATGGCAGGAGTTTACAGAATCCAGGAGGCCCCTCAGGCCCTGGAGAAGTGGCCATGGGGGTCAGGTTTGCAGTGCACTGAGGACATTTTTTGAAAACTCAGCAGTGGCCACAGGATGGGAAAAGGTCAGCTTTCATTCCAATCCCAAAGAAAGGAAATGCCAAAGAATGCTCAAACTACCACACAATTGTACTCATCTCACCCGCTAGTAAAGTACTGCTCAAAATTCTCCAAGCCAGGCTTCAACAGTATGTGAACCATGAACTTCCAGATGTTCAAGCTGGATTTAGAAAAGGCAGAGGAACCAGAGATCAAATTGCCAACATCTGTTGGATCGCCGAAAAAGTAAGAGTTCCAGAAAAACATCTACTTCTGCTTCATTGACTATGCCAAAGACTTTGACTGTGTAGATCGCAACAAACTGTGGAAAATTCTTAAAGAGATGGGGATACCAGACCACCTGACCTGCCTCCTGAGAAATCTGTATGCAGGTTAAGAAGCAACACTTAGAACTGGACATGGAACAACAGGCTGGTTCCAAAAGGAAAAGGAGTACATCAAAGCTGTTTATTGTCACCCTGTTTATTTAACTTATATGCAGAGAACATCACGTGAAATGCCAGGCAGGATGAAGCACAAGCTGGAATCAGGACTGCTGGGAGAAATATCAATAACCTCAGATATGCACTGAAACCACGTTTATGGCAGAAAGCGAAGAAGTAAAGAGCCTCTTGATAAGAGTGAAAGAGGAGAGTGAAAAAGTTGGCTTAAAACTCAAATTTCAGGAAATGAAGATCATGGCATCTGGTCCCATCACTTCATGGCAAATAGATGGGGAAACAGTGGAAACAGTGTCAGACTTTATTTTTGGGGGGCTCCAAAATCACTGCAGATGGTGATTGCAGCCATGAAATTAAAAGATGCTTACTCCTTGGAAGGGAAGTTATGACCAACCAAGAGAGCATATTAAAAAGCAGAGACATTACTTTGTCAACAAAGGTCCATCTAGTCAAGGCTATGGTTTATCCAGTCATGTATGGATGTGAGAGTTGGACTATAAAGAAAGCTGAGTGCTGAAGAATTGATGCTTTTGAATTGTGGTGTTGGAGAAGACTCTTGAGAGTCCCTTGGACTGCAAGGAGCTCCAACCAATCCATTCTAAAGGAGATCAGTCCTGGGTGTTTATTGGAAGGACTGATTTTGAAGCTGAGATCCAATACTTTGGCCACCTGATGCAAAGAGCTGACTCACTGGAAAAGATTCTCATGCTGGGAAAGATTGAGGGCAGGAGGAGAAGGGGACGACAGAGGATAAGATGGTTGGATGGAAGCACCGACTCAATGGACATGAGTTTGGGTAGGCTCCGGGATTTGGTGATGGACAGGGAGGCCTGGCGTGCTGCAGTTCATAGGGTCACAAAGAATCAGACATGACTGAGTGGCTGAACTGAACTGAACTGATAAGGCCTCTTTCAATGAGGTTTAAGAGCAGTTTTTCTTGTATTTGTCTCCCAGTAGACAAAATCTGTTGAAAATCATGAAGAGGCTTTTAAAGAGATGTTGAGGAAAGACAGTTTTAACTTGTGGATGAAAGGATTGGGTATATAGTACAAGACTCCTTTGCAATATTTTGGTATCTGTATGCAGTAGGGGTCTTCTAGCTAATAATTTATAGACAGAGAACCAATGTGTTCCTGAGGGAATTGACTGTATGGCCATAAATGCTACTGTGTTGTGAGGAGAGAGCAAATTAATCAAGATGGTATGTTCAGGCTTTCTCACCCCACTTTTTGTAAATAATGACTGTGTTACAGCTGAGATCCTTTATAGCACTGCACAAGGCCTTCATGAGGTACTCACGTGGTCACGAGCTACTTGATGCTATACACATGTTTGAGCTCTACCCAGGGGCGTTACTGCTGCCTCACGGCTGTGTCCATGGGGTCAACCACAACAAGAGAGAACTGTGGTATGGCTGCTGCATTAGCCAGGAGAGAATACTCTTATGGCCACTGTGTCAACCAGAAGAGAGGTTGTGCTGTTAGGTTATGCTATGGCTGATGCTATGGCTGCTGCATCAAAGGAGAGAATAAATGTGTCTCTAGTTCCTATGGCTCCTCCCATCTCCTTCCAGCCTCTTGGCTTGTGCCTTGCCTATTCTGGGCAGACAGTGGGACACAGGGAGACAATTGGTGTCATGAACAGGATAGGCAAGACATGTGTTTTCACACCAAGAGAGCTCAGAGGTTTTTGAAAGTTTTGATAGTTTTAAAATGAGAGTGTTTTGCTCTCTTTTGCTACGTTATGACTTAAATAATGAACAGTGTCTGGCGAAATTGTAATTTCTTTAGAAACATTATGCTCCTTTTTTCTTTTAGCTAAAGTTGAGAACAAGTAAATGGAATCCTTCCTACAGGCTTTTGTTCTCTGAACAAAGTAGGAGATAATTTACATATTGTGTCAGAACTGAATTGCAAGAGAAATTTAGATTGTTTTTAAGTCTTGATGGAGCACCTGGGGAAAGTGGAGGGGTTTCAGTGAACTTCCAGGGGCATGATTGTCCAGGTTTACTATTTTCCTATCCAAGTGAAGGCAAAAGTATTGACACTCCTGGTCTGGAGGCACATTGGAGAAGGCAGAGCAAAGATCCACTCTAGTAAAGCAAGTAGCTTTTAAAGGAATTGATAACAGGATGGTATTTGGATTACTTACTGCAATGAAGTAAGGGCTGATGATTCTGTTGATGATGCTGAAGTCTTAAAAAAAAATCCTCATCCCTCCAGTGTCTTCATTGGCAAGATAGGAGTGTTACCAGGGCTAGTGGAGGGTACGTAAAGACTTTGGGATATAAGGCTTTTAACTGCAAGTTTGATTCTTTCCTTTGCTTCTGGCTTCAAGGGATATTGGGAAAGTTTAGACAGTGGTTTAGTAGACTCTATCTGAAACTTTATGCGTTCTGATCCAATTATTTTGCCTATGTCAATGGAATTTTTATTAATAGTTCATAGAGTATCAGGTACAGCACCAAGATCCTTATGTGGAGTGTGTGTTAAATTTAATGAAAGAGGCAAAGGTTTATCCAGAGAAGATACAACTTAATTATGATAGAAGAGTCCTCTGGGACACTCAAGAAATACTCTCTTCGGTGTGGATTCAATACTACAAATTCATTTGCTAAATAAGGTTCTTCCAATTAAATCTACAGGATGGTATCACAGAAAACCAAGATACTTCTTTTCAGTCCAGGACTCAAAGGCTGTGGTCAGGGGCTGAGAGACAGTTAAAACTTATGTTTATTTGACATAGCTATCACATGTATGGGGTGTGGCGTGTTTACTGTAAGGAAGAGGATGAGCAAAGGTGGCAACATATGAAGTAGAAGGAGTAGCATCAGTACATACCAGCATTTGATGAGGATGATGTCAAAACTTATAATTAATTCATGTTGAATCCTTAAGGGCGGGGCAAGATATTGGGTGCTTTTGTCCTTCAGAGCACCCTCATTTATCTGAATTTTGCTTGGTCTATGGTTTCTTTTTATAAGAAAAGATAATCTTATTTCCAGTGTTCCTTCTATTTACTACACCTGCAAATGCCCTTGTCAGTAGAACATTGGTTGGGGAATAGGTCACCTAGCTGTTTGATGTGCAGGGCCAGTTTTGGATCCTGCCACATTTTTGTTCTAAAACCCTTTCACAAAGTCCTGCCAGGTCTTGTATCTCTGCTAAAGGGGCTATTTGCCATTTTAGTTATATTTTCAAATTAGATCTTCAGTTTCAATGTGACTCCATTGACAAAATGAGATGGAAGGGGTGCTATTGAATCAGTCCACTTTTTTTTTTTTTAATTCATGAATATTGTCAGAAGGTATTTTCTAGTCTGCCTGGAATTTTTGTTTCCATGATTGATGATCCAATCAATTTTTATTAGAAATGTTTTAGGTATGGCTTTCAGATATGGCTTTCAGGTATGGCCACTCCTTATATTCCAATTGTGTTTCTGTATCCAGTTTTTATAGGGTCTCTCTTTTTTTTTTTTAATTTTTTTTTCACCCTTTGGTTTCTTGTGGAAAGAAGGAAATTACAGGCCCCTGTCCAGTTCAGTCCAATCAGCATTTGCCATCAGGATTTAGCATCTGATGGTCTGACCAATGTCTATGCAAGCTGATATGGGTCAGGTAATCTTGGATCATGTGCATATAAAGGAATTACATATATATATATATACACACACACACACACACACACACATATATATACATACATATACATATTGCTGACCTTCTTTAGTTTAGGGAAGTCATTCATTATAGCGCTCAATTAAGCTCAGTTACAGAACTTCCCATGTGACTCAGTAAAGAATCCACCTGCCAATACAGGATAGCAGGTTTGATCCCTGGGTCAGGAAGATCCCCTGGAGAAAGAAATGGCAACCCACTCTCAGGTTCAAGGCTTCAATTCTATGGTTGCCTGAATGCCTGGCTATGAGAGAGATGAAAATTTAGTGGAAATTGGTAATTTGATGTTTTGAAGAATTTTGTGGAAAAGGTAAGGTATCTGGACAATGGGAAGAAGAGGGTGGAAGTGCAAAAGGAGAGAGATCAGAGGGATAAAGAGGGAAAACTGGATACAGGAACACAATTGGAATACAAGGAGTGGAAAATCTACTAGGAAATGAATCTAGTTTATTTTTGCTTAAACTTGTCAAATTTTTCATTAGTTTTGGCAAAGAATATCTTAGGAGGTGATTTTCTTTTCTTTTGATATTAAATAATTTGTTTAATATTATTTTTACTTGTGAGAAACTTATTCTTGAAAATATGTGTGTGTAAAGTTGCTTCTGTCTTATCCAACTCTTTGCAACCCTATGGACCATAGCCTGCCAGTCTTCTCTGTCCATGGAATTCTCCAGACAAGAATACTGGAGTGGGTTGCCATACCCTCCTCCAGTGGATCTTCCTGACCCAGGGATCTAACCCATGTCTCTTACATCTTCTGCATTGGCAGGTATGTTCTTTACCACTATCACCATGTGGGAAGCCCCCTTGAAAGTACATTTACCTCTAAAAAAGAATGCATCTGAGTCAGTTCTAATGAGGTAGATGAACTTGGAGCCTATTATACTGAGTGAAGTAAATCAGAAAGAGAAAGACAAATACTATATATTAAAGTATATATATATGGAATTTAGAAAGATGGTAACAGCAATAATACTTGCAGGGCAGCAAAAGAGACACAGATGCAAAGAACAGACTCTTGAACTCAGTGGGAGAAGGCAAGGGTGGGATGATTTGAGAGAATAGCACTGAATCATATACATTACTGCATGTAAAATAGATGACCGGTGTGAGTTCAATGTATGAAGAAGGGCACCCAAAGCTGGTGCTCTGGGACAACCTAGAGGGATAGGGTAGGGAGGGAGGTGGGATGGAGGCTCAGGATAAGGGGGACACATGTATACCTATGGCCAATTCATGTTGATATATGGCAAAAACCATCACAAGATTGTAAAATAATTATCCTCCAATTAAATAAATAAATTAATTTTAAAAAGAAAGTGCATTTAGTAGCAAATGAACAAACAATACTTCTATAGCTTTTGTGTTTCATTTTGTAGATAAGGTATTCTAAAAAAAAAATACAAGGTTACTGCTATTGCTTTTCTTCAGGCAAAATGCAGGAATTTGTGTTTTTAAGTTAATTTTATTGGCATACAGTTGGTTTACAATGTTGTGTTGGTTTCTACTGGACAGCAAAGTGAGTCACCTATATGTATACATATATTCCCTCTTTTTTGGATTCCTTCTCATTTATTCACCACAGAGCACTGAGTAGATTTAGGAAGCAATTTTCAATTCAGAATTTTCTTTGGAGGCCTCATCATATCTATCAAAAAGTACAACCCATTGAGCTTGTGAAATTTTACTTCCTTTATTTTCTAAGGCTCATCTTAAATGAACAGTCTTGTTCTAATTAAGTCTTCTCCAGGGTGGGCACTGAAGACCCAAATCTTTCTTGCTGAAGTTGTACCATTTAGAAAGGGAAACCAAATCAGGATTTAATGAGCATGTATTCAAGAATCAAGCTTTTTTTTTTTTTTTTTTTTTTTCTGGTAGAGGAGAGGGTTTAGACATCAATATCCCAAGGTGACAGTTGCTACAAATACACCGCTTGTGCTCTGCTCACAGACTGAACTTTTTTTCCTGCCAGCCAGTGGAAAACCAAAGAAGAGATTCTCTTAGGAAATAAAAATCCAGACAGAAAGAGAATTTCATCTGGTATGATTGGTGACTTTCAGCAAAATTCTTCCAGATGGATATCTGTCCTGTGGGAATGTCAAACTCACTCTGTAAGGCTGGCTCAAAGAAGACTCATAAGACCTAGTCTTGGTTTTATCCTTTGATTATCCTTCTTATGACACAATACCTTTATACAGCACCAAACAAAACAGTACTACAGAATACAACAAAAAGGGATGAAAAGGAATGGCTTGATTCCACCAAGGAGCTAAACAAAGGGGCACCAGACTGAGAATCAGCAGGGACTCACACAAAAAGAGCGAAGTTCAGACCCAGAGGACTTACCACGTCATCATGGACTCTGTGAGCTGCAAGCAGCAAAGCAATGGCCTCTCTGGGTACCATGCCTGCTTCAACTGGGGTCTGGAGCAACAGGATGCTCATCATACTGGGCCTCAGAGGATTCTCCACAATTAACTGTCCAACAAACAAAGGCCAACCAAATGAGAACAAAGAAAGACTATTTATTCAGAGATGTCTAGAGCCACTATCACTTGCATTCTGCAGAGACTCAAAATCAGGCAGAGGAGTGGGAAATCTTTACACTGGGAGAAGGGAAGGCTTCAGCTATGTCCCAATTAGAGTGTGCAGGCATGAGGAAGCTGTAAGAATCTATCTAGAAGTAGGCCATCCTGTGTGATTGTCAGGGGTACATATTTGGCTTTCTCTGGTTGGTCTTAAGTTGGAAGAGAGTACAATAATTAGGAAAACTCTTAGTTATAAAATATGGCTATTTTAGGTCAATTATTGTCAGGTTGTAGTTTAGCTTCCTGAGCTGATTGCTAGATACAATGGTCAAACTTCCAATAGGTCTGACTTACACTTGGTAGGCCTGCTTTCTGGACTGAAAACTGTAGATAATGTGTTGGTTCCTGGGGTGGTTGCTACATATTTCAGGTACATACTGAATCCTATTTTTACACACAGCTATGGTCCATTTGCATATTCAGTCTTTCATTGTAACTAGTGGGTCAGAAACTGGGTCAATGCTAAGAAAATAGGTGAGCAGGGCTGGAGAGGGATTTATAGACATTTAAGATCCAATGGCCTCATCTGCTTGGATGAGACCAAGTCTTTCAGCAAGAGAATCATAAAAGAGAGGAAAAGAGAAAGAAAAGCTTATGAACAAGAAAGAGAGAATAAAAAAGAAAAAAAAAAGCAGAAATGCATTATATGCAAATTGTTGATCTACATACTGAATCTTCAAAATCTGTGAAGTAATCTTCCACATGTACAAGGACGGGAATTGGGCTAGAGCGGCTTTGGGAAGGAAAGGGGCAGTCAGGCCTAAGGTGAGACTTTGGGCCCCTGATGCTTCTGGGATTGTATAGCCCCATTCCAGAACCCAATTCTCTTCCTATCTCTACAGTCCTCTCCCTAGGTCTTGACTGCCTTTCCTCTGCAATGAGGGAGTAGGTCTAGGGTCTCCAGGGCTCCTTTTCAACCTTCAGAGCCTATAATTGTGACCAGAAAGCAATGTCTATATTATCCTGTTTCTTTAAGAAGGCAGTCACTGTATGCATGCATTTCTGTGCATGATATTATCCTATCTCTCTTACTCCTTCCCTTAAATTACTGCTCATTTCCTTTCTCTTTGTCAACCTCCATCAATCATACTATTCTCTAATATGGGAACACTGAAAAAATGATTATGGTTATACTGCCACCATCTCCAGTCTATCAGCTGAACAATCCATCCTACTCATATTGTGTTGGGTCCTGGGGGAGGTAGCTCCATGGATCAAGTGACTGTCCTGTGCCTGGCATGACCTCAGTTACTTGGGAGATATTTAATCTTCACAATAGCCCTGTAAGTTTCCTAGCCCATTAGAGACAATGAATGCAAATTTAGAAGTAAATCAAATTGTCCAATTTCTATTAGTCTGCAGGTAGGGTGACAATGTTTCCACGGCACATAATCACATGGTAACCTTTTGGTTAAAGCCACTGAGAAAATAACTGTGGGATCCCCCTCACCATTTTATACCTTGTGCAATAAAAGCAGTCCTGAATTCTCACACTCAACATTTCTGTCAGCCTCCTTACGTACTATGAAGTCTTTTTGTGAACAACTCTTCACATGATTCTTTTACACTGCGATAACCTGAGCCCTGCTGCTCTTCTCATCCTTGACACCAACAGATCCCCTCATGACTTCTTAATGCTGCAAGATCACGTACTCAGTCGTCATGATGGTTTACAGGAAATTTTTTTAGGTAATGCTGACTTCTCATGGCTCACTGGTGGTTCTTATTTAAAAACTGACAATGGCAAATATTGGGCTGGGTATGCTATTGCATTTAAAAATCAAACCTCATAACCACCAGAGACACTTGGAGGGCACAAAGAAAGGGTCCTTGTGTGCACCAGACCAAGGGTAAGGAGCAGAGATCCCCACAAGAGACTGAGCCAGACCTGCCTTTGAGTGTTTGACAGTCTCCTGTGGAGGCTAGGAGCTCTGGCAGCAGCAGTCCTGGGAGGTGCAGCATGTGGCATAAGTCCTCTTGAAAGAGGTCACCGTCAGCCCCACTATAGGGCTGCCAGGCAGGCGAATCACAGACTGGAGAACAATTATACCAAAGAAGTTCTCACACTGCTGTGAAAGTTCTAGGCTTCACAACAGACTTCCCAACCTGGGGATCCAGCAAAGAGCCTAAGTATCCCCAGGGAATCTGACTTTATAGATCACTGGGATTTGATTATAGAACTTCCACAGGACTGGGGAAACAGACCTTGGGAGAGAACAAACAATAACTGTGTGTGCACCAGTACCCAGGAGAAAGGAGCAGTGATCCCACAAGAGACTGAGCCAGACTTGCCTGTGTGTGTTTGGGAGTCTCTGGCAGAGGCATGGGTTGATCGTGGCTTGCCGTGGGGTCAGGGGCACCGATTGCAACAGTCCTGGGAGGTGCAGTGTGCTGGAATAAGTCCTTTTGGAGGAGGTCACCAAACTGTGGTGCTGTCTTGAGAAGACTCTTGAGAGTCCCTTGGACAGCAAGGAGATCAAACCAGTCAATCCTAAAGGAAATCAACCCTGAAGATTCATTGTAAGGACAGATGCTGAAGCTGAAACTCCAATACTTTGGCCACCTGATGTGAAGAACTGACTCATTGGAAAAGGCACTGATGCTGGGAAACATTGAAGGCAGGAGGAGAAGGGGATGACAGAGGACAAGATGGTTGGATGCCGTCACTGACTCAATGGACATGAGTTTGAGCAAACTCTGGGAAATAGTGAAGGACAGGGAAGCCTGGCGTAATGCAGTTCATGGGGTAATAAGAGTTGGACATAACTGAGTGACAGAACAACAATGCTATTGCAAGCCCCCCCTTTTTTTAAAATTTATTTAATATTAATTGGAAGAAAATTGGTTTACAGTGTTGTATTGGTTTTTGTCAAACATCAACCTGAATCAGTCATAGGTATATATATATATCCCCTCCCTCTAGAACCTCCCTCCCACCTTCCATCTCATTCAATCCTTCTAGATTGTCACAAAGTACTGGGTTGAGCTCCCTGCAACATACAGCAAATTCCCACTGGTTATCTGTTTTATATATGGTAATGGATATGTTTCAATACTACTCATTCAGTTAGTCCCACCCTCTCCTTCCCTCACTGTGTCCACATGTCTGTTCTCTATGTCTGCCTCTCTATTGCTGCCCAACAAATAGGTTCATTAGTATCATTTTTCTAAATTCCATATATATGCATTAATGATATCTGCTTTTCTTTTTCTGACTTACTTCACTTTGTACAATAGGCTCATCGACCTCACTAGAACTGACTCAAATTCATTCCTTTTTTTTTTCCCATTTATTTTTATTAGTTGGAGGCTAATTATTTTACAATATTGTAGTGGTTTTTGTCATACATTGACATGAATCAGCCATGGATTTACATGTATTCCCCATCCTGATCCCCCCTCCCACCTCTTGTAGCTGAGTAATGGCAGTTTTATTCTTAGTTTTTTTTTTTTTTTTTTTTTATTAGTTGGAGGCTAATCACTTCACAACATTTCAGTGGGTTTTGTCATACATTGACATGAATCAGCCATAGATTTACACGTATTCCCCATCCCGATCCCCCCTCCCACCTCCCTCTCCACCTGATTCCTCTGGGTCTTCCCAGTGCACCAGGCCCGAGCACTTGTCTCATGCATCCCACCTGGGCTGGTGATCTGTTTCACCATAGATAGTATACATGCTGTTCTTTTGAAACATCCCACCCTCACCTTCTCCCACAGAGTTTTTAAAGAAATCTCCACACTGTTCTCCATAGTGGTGCATCAATTTACATTCCCACCAACAGTGCAACAGTGCAAGAGGGTTCCCTTTTTTCCACATCCTCTCCAGGATTTGTAGATTTTTTCTGATCATGACCACTCTGAGCAGTGTAGGTGATATCTTATTGTAGCTTTGATTTGCATTTCTCTAATAATAAGCAGTGTTGAGCATTTTTTCATTATTATTAGCCATCTGTATGTATTCTTTGGAGAAATGTCTGGTTAGGTCTTTTGCCCATTTTTATTGGGCTTTTTGTTTTTATTGATATTGAATTTATTGCAACTCCTTTTGATGTTGTTGGTGTTTACCTATGGCTACTTCAGCTCAACAGGCTGAATTATATGCTCTTGCTGCTGCTGCTGCTGCTAAGTCGCTTCAGTCGTGTCTGACTCTGTGCAACCCCATAGATGGCAGCCCACCAAGCTCCTCTGTCCATGGGATTTTCAAGGCAAGAGTACTGGAGTGGGTTGCCATTGCCTTCTCCATATATGCTCTTACACAGGCTCAGATGGTAAAGAATCTACATGCAGTGTGGGAAACCTAGGTTTGATCCCTGGGTTGGGAAGGTCCCCTGGAGAAGGGAATGGCTACCCACTCCAGTATTCTTGCCTGGAGAATCCCATGGACAGAGGAGCCTGGTGGGCTACAGTCCACGGGGTCGCAAAATGTCGGACACGACTGAGCAACTAACAGTACTACTACTACACAGGGTTGTACTTTGGCCATGGGCGAAACTGTCAGTATTTATCCTGATATGCTTTTGGAAAGTCTTGGAAGCAATGTGGCTTTCTTACTTCTGATGGAAATAAAAAATGGCTTTATGTTCAAGAATTATTGGATGCAATTTTATGTTACTTTAGTTATTAAGGTTTCTGTGTGTTCTGAACTTGACTGTCTAAAGCTAAGGAAAATTCGCCCTGCTGATATTTCCACAGACAATGATGCCCTTAGAGAAGCTAAGAGCACATAAACCTCTGTCAAGTCCAAAAGGATATTTCCCCAAATGATAACTTATAAAAGCTGGCCAGAGATGCCCAACAATTAACCTCAAAGAAGGAAAAATGAGACTGGAAATTCAATAATTATTGGCCTGATAAAGAGAGAACTCTAGTTTACACCAAATCACAACCCAGTCTTACTGGAGGTTCTAAAGTCATCATTCCACACCACAGCACAGGCATTAAACTATTGGTATTCTTACAAATTATACCATTAATGAATCAATATTGGGGGAAACAGTAGCAAAGCTGTAAAAAGTACCTACTTTGAAATAGGTACTTTTTTGAAATACAGCCCGGGGAAGCCAGTTTGTACTGCTATTGGGCATTTTAAACTAACTAATGGGTCATGTAAGATCTAGAAATTAGGTTTCTTACAACTTCCTCCATATCATGGTATAAATATGCCTTAGCCATGATATGTATGCTTTGACACTGGACTGAAGCCTTCCATTGCTGACAGATTACTGTCTTTTATGTGGCTAAAATCCTTTAGAGAAGAGTATCCATACTCGAAGAACTCCTCTTAAACTTCACAGCAGTTAAGGAACTCATTTTACTGGTCAGATACTTTGTTTGGCCAGTTTTACAGAAATTACACCTGGAGATGTTGATTGACAGAGAAACCTGATGTGCTGCAGTCCATAGGGTTGCAAAGAGTCAGACATGATTGAGTGACTGAAAAACAGCAACAGAAATTTCACCGTGCTTGCCATCCTCAATCTTTCTGTTCAGTTGAATGCACTAACAGCAATATTAAAATTCAATTAAAATTTGTAGAGGCCCTTCAAATACCTTGGCCAAAAGCATTGCTGTTTGTCCTAAATCATAGATCCACTGTGTTAGGAACTCATAAAGTCTCATCTTTTGAAATAGTCACAGGACACCCAATGTACTTGACTCCTGTTTCTTTTGACCACAGCAGACAAAGGAAGAGATACTGCAATACTGAAAACCTCTAATTGCCTCAATTAAAAATAACCATGTTTTGGTAGAACAATCTTTTCACAGAGCACCCTCAGGAGACAAAGATTTTAAGCATCAAAACTTGAAAACTTGAGATTTCCACTATTGGAAAAGACATCTCCAGAATAACTCTCGTCAACCTCACTGGAAAAGCCCCTATTAAGTATTGCTAACACTGTGCTGCCAAACTCCAGGGAACAGATTCTTGGATCCATGTGACATGCCTAAACCTGACTGGACCTGCATATCATCTGGTGATCTAAAGGTAAAAATTTCCCAAAATTGAAGCAGAAAACATCTGATGAAGCATATTTCCCAAGGTAGCCCCATTAGACCTGTTGGAAGCTTGTCTTCAAATCTTTGATGATGATACAACACTTCAAATGAACTCCATTGTCTATGACCTAGATACCATATTGACTTTAGATAAAAAGTCAGAGATAAAAAGTCTGGGTTCTCCCTTCTACTCCTCCTTGTTACATGAAAGTGAAAGTGAAGTCGCTCAGTCTTGTCCAACTCTTTGCCTCCCCGTGGACTGTAGCCTACCAGGCTCCTCCATCCATGGGATTTTCAAGGCAAGAGTATTGGAATGGATTGCCATTTCCTTCTCCAGGGAATCTTCCCAACCCAGGGATTGAACCTCGGTCTCCCGCGTTGTAGGCAGATGCTTTTACCGTCTGAGCCACCAGGGAGGCAATGATATCAATAGGTTTCTAATCTGTACATTTTCTTGCCAATGTGGGACACTGATCCTTCTTGGCACTGAGGGGAAAAGGTCCCTCAAAAGTGGTAAATGTGACTCTTGATCAATGATTTCAGAGAAAGGTCTTGATCAGAAGGGGGAAATGTTAAAAACATTAACAGAATATCAATTAATATCAATTAAATATTGGAGTCAGGTGACCAGAAGGGGAAGCTTTCATGTCCTTCATATCTATCTGGTCTCTAAGAGAACAAAGAAGAACTCTCTCCTTTTTTGGCAACAACTCAGCCAATGTTCAGCCATAGACTCTTTTTTTTACCATTACCCTCTCAACTTTCTTTTCCCTTCAGTAAATGAGTTCTCCTTCTCTTCTATGTGGGGACTTGCATGTGGCTCATCATGGTTATATAATAGAACTCAAATTGCAATTCGCTGCTGACGCTGAGTAAACTCATTTTTGCTGGAGAAATAGTTGGCGTCTGTTTGTTTTAGGTCAATACCATTCAATGAATAATGATAAAAATTATATTCTGATTTAATATTTTTTCTACTTTTTTTAAAAAAATTAACTCTCCCTAATACATGCATCCATTTTTATGACAACCAAGAAAAATAGTCCCATAAAGTGAACAAGTTAAATCCAGATAATATAGATAGTTTTTTCTCTCTCACTTGTTCTTTTATCAGAAGCATGTAATAAGCACAAATTGTGTAGACTATGACTTGGGCTCCTTTTATCTTTGAGTTTTTTTCAAAGAGGCAATCTTAGTGACTACAGTATCTTTTCTTTTAGTGTTATTGAACTTGTCATGAAACCCCAACGAATAGATTAAAATGTCAGAGAAAGCAGAATAGTTACATCAAAAGAATCTGAAAGACAAGAAGTGTGGAATCTATATTTCACTTGCAAATTTGCACTATCCCTTAAAAGGAACCATTTATATATTCTGTTGTCAATTTCATATCTGTAGAGGAAGTAGCTACCTCACAGATTGGTGACCGATCAATTGTGCAAACCTCTAGAAAATATTAAAGCTGGACAAATGCAGATTTTACTTATTAGTCTCACTTTTAGTTTATAGAGAAACATTTGAAATCTGTACCAAAAGTTAAGCACTTTAGGAAAAAAATGTGTTATATAAATCCAAGGTATTAACTGCTTCCAATCATCCTGTTTTTGTTTTTGTTTTTTTAATTAGGGAATCAGAAATGAGATTTTTATGCTGTATATTAGGCCCCAATTTCCTTTTTGATTCTTTCTGTAAAGTCTGGGTCAGGGGATCAATTGAGCTTCTTCGGTAGGTCAGCATTTGATTTGCATCTTGCTTTTTTCTCAACCTTATGATATCTTATGAGCAAAAGAAGAATATATAGGAAACAGAATATACTGGCAGTAGGTAGTTGTATGCTTAGCCGTTCAGTTCTGTCCAATTCTTTGTGACCCCATAGACTGTAGCCTGCTCGGCTCTTCTGTTCATGGGATTCTCCAGCCAGGAACACTGGAGTGGGTAGCCATTCCCTTCCCCAGGGGATCTTTCTGACCCAAGGATCGAATTCCGGTGTACTGCATTGGCAGGCAGATTCTTTACTCTCTGAGCCACCAAGGAAGTCTAGCAATAAGTAGTTATTACTTATATTTGTTTTCAGAATTATATTTGCTTTGTATAATTATATTGAAAGGAATAAGAAAATGATCAGGAACATGTATATTCTGTGTGAAGCTAAGAGAATACATCCTGGGGCACTCTTACTGGCCCACTGGTAAAGCCAAGTTTTTTGTTTAAGAAAGTCCTTGATTTCTTAGTTCAAGCTGGAGGCATCAAGTGCAATGTCTCAAACAAATTAATAATGCTGTAAAGGGTTTTTATGGGGATCCTTAAAAAAAAAAAAAAAAAACAGTTCTAATTGATGAAATGAAGGTACCAGTTTTATCTGGGGAAAATAACATGAGCCTTGAAAATGGCTTAAAGTACAAAGGTTTGATGTTTCTGACAGTAGAAATGATGTTAAATAAAAGCATGGATTTATGAAAATTAGGATGTGGGATGGTGGAAGGCCTTATTATAGCTTCATGAGGATAAGGAGCCACCAAATATTTTTGAGACAGTTTCTTGTTTAGGCAATGAGACTTAAGTCTGCTGTGATTTAAATCTCAGTTTGAAACACTTTCAAATTGTTTGATATTGGGCTTTATCTAAACCTTAGTGTCCTTAAAAGTAAAATATGTGTAAGAGTCATTGCTCTTAAGAGTTGCTGTGAGGCTTTAAATGACAAAGTGCATATGCCTGAAACATAGCAATTGAAAGTAATTACTAGTCTCAGCTAGGATGTGATTAGAGCTGCACCTCAGGAAGACTGGTGCAGTCTGACATCAGGCCGGGGTGAGGGCTAAAGCGGTAGAATACCTAGAGAAAGGAGTCAAGTTGAAACTCAAAAAGTAAATTGGAGCTTATTAGGCAAGAGGTTTGAGTGAGGTACAGTGAGGGCTTGTCTTGGGGTATCAACTCTGGAAAAGTCAGGGTTCAAGCATTTTGAAACCTTCAATAGGTGAGAAATAAAATGTGAAATGCGTGATTTTTAATAGTCCCCAAATTTAAGCTTCTCCCTGTTGAGTGGTTAGGTTTCAAGGGTTTGATGACCAAATTTACAATGGTTTGTACAAGTAAAAAAATTATATAAATACACCAGATAATTCTAGCCTTCACACCTGTTCAAACAACAACAAAGATCAAATGAGCTAACGGAAAGACCAACCCCTTCCTTTCCTTAATGAGGCTCCACAGATTTTTGCAAACAACTAAAAGACAATAAATTGCCCCAAATGCCCTTTTTTCAAAGCCAGGTTATAGGGTTGATTTGGGTGTTCCCAGCCAACTCAAAGCATAAGACCTCACAGCTGGACCATAAAATGCCTTAGCAGCTCTAAGGATATTCACCAAGTCCCTTTGTTCCCACCAGAGCTTTGGGTATTTGGGACTATATCCTGTTTGTCCCAAGACTAACATTTTTTTTTTTTTATTTGTTTGTTTCACAGTCAGTGACCCATACCTCTGAAAGGTTACAAAGAAGCTCATGAGGAGGTCAGAGGCTGCCCAAAAAGCATTTGGTTTCTGGCCCAGAAACTCAGTGCAGACCTGAGATCAGGGCTGGAGTGATTTTTAGCAACCTGTCATTACCTACAAGAGTAGCGAGTTGGCTTCCTTCCAGTGGCTTCTGTTTTGTATGTTCAATATTTCCCAGAAGACTGAGGGCTAGGGCTGCTTTGTTCAATGTGGGAGCCACAAGTCACATGTGGCTGCTGGGCACTTGAAACGTGGCTACAATTGACATGTGCTATGAATGTAAAACACACACCAGATTTCAGAGGCTTAGTATAAAAAACAGTGACAGTATCTCATTTCTATATTGATCATATTTTGAAATGACAATATAAAATTTATTGCACTGGCTTCTTTTTTACTTATTCTAATGTGGCTACAGATCATGTAGATCACATATGTGGCCCCCATTGTAGTTGTATTAGAATGTGCTGCTCCAGAAGCTTGCCACTCTTCTCACAGATTCTCATGGGTTCAAAGTCTTTGGTAATTCTCGATTATTTTGTTGAACACCCTTTGGTTGTATATATAAATTGACTGTTCATGGTAACTGATTGTTATATAGTTCTATCTCTAATTATACTTATAATTTATGCTAGTGCCAGCTGACTTCTACTCGGTCTTTATAAAAGCTGAAGGGACCAAATTAGATAGAAGATGAACAAATAAAGACAGATGGGAATAAAATAAAGGAAAATAAAACACTGCATTGGGAAATTTTTACTCAAAACACCTATGTGGATGTATGTTATTTTCTCTGTTTTCATAGGAGAAGAATCAGTAGCTCAGAGAGGTTAGGTAACATTTCCAAAACTGTTCCAGTTCTTGCCTATCAAGATTCAAAACAAGCACCAAAGCACAAACTCTTTCCCCTCATTATAATACTTTTCCTCTAGTGAGAACTTTTGAGAAAATCAAATAGCAAATATTGATTTTGGAAATACTTCTTTTAGTAATCACAACTGTCTTTATTTAAGGTTTATCCTTGTGCAAGTGTCTATTTGTCAAATTATTTTGATATTTATTAAAGTATATAGGACAAAATTTATTCATAGGAGCTTTTACTCATAAGAGGTCAATAAATATCCCACGTACCCTCTACTTTCTCTTCCAGTTGTATAACCTTAAAAAGCCACTTCAGAGCATATATTTAATGATGCAAATCTCCTAGTGCTGCTAAGGGGCTAAGAGAAGTTTGTTTGGGAGATAGTACTTTGTAAAATACAAACTTGCCAGACAACCTTTTCAAACCCTCCTCCCATGGACATAACATAATTATTGTTATCCCTGGTTCTGCTACATTTATATTTTACTGCCAGATTTTCTGGACCACTTTTCCTCTCTGTAAATAAGATACAGTATGAAAAACCTAGAAGTTATGAGGAACTTATGGTCACCTTATTTCATCCCTCTCCTAACATTGGACTGTTTTTCTAGAACCACAGACAAGACTCATGAAGTCTCGTTTCAATAATCCAGTCCTGCCCTTTTATCTTTTTACTCATGGAGTCTTTTTTCCCATTTGCTAAACTAAATTTTCCTCATTAATTACTTTAGATACTGGAAGATTATTATCACCCAATAACTTTCTCTTCCCTAGACTAAGTAATGCTGTGGCCTTCAACTTCTCTTTAACTCTTCTCTTCTTATTCACTGCTATCTCCTAAAATTCATTCACATGAATTTTCATCCAACAGGTTATTCTTTATTAAGTATACAACAGTTCTGATTAAACATAGAGTGATGCTGCTATTATTTTAGAAAAACCTCCTCTAAATCAGTAATTATTTTCTTGCTTAGACTAGACTCCAACAGAATGACAGAAATGGTATGGACCTAACAGAAGCAGAAGATATTAAGAGGTGGTAAGAATACACAGAAGAACTGTACAAAAAAGATCATCATGACCCAGTTAATCAAGATGGTGTGATCACTCACCTAGAGCCAGACATCCTGGAATGCGAAGTCAAGAGGCCTTAGGAAGCATCACTGTGAACAAAACCAGTGAAGGTGATGGAATTCCAATTGAGCTTTTGCAAATTTTAAAAGATGATGCTGTGAAAGTGCTGCACTCAATGTGTCAGCAAAACTCAGCAGTGGCCACAGGATGGGAAAAGATCAGCTTTCATTCTAATCCCAAAGAAAGGCAATCCCAAAGAATGCTCAAACTACAACACAATTGCACTCATCTCACCTGCTAGCAAAGTAATGCTCAAAATTCTCCAAGCCAGGCTTCAACAGTATGTGAACCATGAACTTCCAGATGTTCAAGCTGGATTTAGAAAAGGCAGAGGAACCAGAGATCAAATTGCCAATATCTGTTGGATCGCCGAAAAAGCAAGAGTTCCAGAAAAGCATCTATTTCTGCTTTATTGACTATGCCAAAGACTTTGACTGTGTAGATCACAACAAACTGTGGAAAATTCTTAAAGAGATGGGGATACCAGACCACCTGACCTGCCTCCTGAGAAATCTGTATGCAGGTTAAGAAGCAACATTTAGAACTGGACATGGAACAACAGACTGATTCCAAATAGGGAAAGGAGTACGTCAAAGCTGTTTATTGTCACCCTGTTTAACTTATATGAAGAGAACATCACGTGAAATGCCAGGCAGGGTGAAGCACAAGCTGGAATCAGGATTACTGGGAGAAATATCAATAACCTCAGATACGCACTGACACCACGTTTATGGCAGAAAGCAAAGAACTAAAGAGCCTCTTGATAAGAGTGAAAGAGGAGAGTGAAAAAGTTGGCTTAAAACTCAATATTCAGAAAACGAAGATCATGGCATCTGGTCCCGTCACTTCATGGCAAATAGATGGGGAAACAATGGAAACAGTGGCAGATTTTATTTTTCTGGGCTCCAAAATCACTGCAGATGGTGACTGCAGCCATGAAATTAAAAGACACTTGCTCCTTGGAAGAAAAGCTGTGACCAACCTAGACAGGTTTGTCAAAAGCATAGACATTACTTTGCCATCAAAGGTTCATCTAGTCAAGGCTATGGTTTTTCCAGTGGTCATGTATGGATGTGAGAGGGGGACTATAAAGAAAGCCAAGTGCCAAAGAATTGATGGTTTTGAACTGTGGTGTTGGAGAAGACTCTTGAGAGTCCCTTGGACTGCAAGGAGATCCAACCAGTCCATCCTAAAGGAAATCTGTCCTGAGTGTTCATTGGAAGGACTGATGTTGAAGCTGAAACTCCAATATTTTGGCCACTTGGTCAGAAGAACTGACTCATTTGAAACGACCCTGATGCTGGGAAAGATTGAAGGCAAGAGGAGAAGGGAATGACAGAGGATGAGATGGTTGGATGGCATCACCGACTCAGTGAACATGAGTTTGAGTAGGCCCCTGGAGTTGGTGATGGACAGGGAAGCCTGGCATGCTGCAGTCCATGGGGTCACAAAGAGTCAGACACGACTGAGCAACTGAACTGAGTCAACGCTTTGTTATTTTGCTGCTGCTGACTTGGTTAGTTTTCCATTTTAAAATTAGAAACCAAAAGTAAAATAAAGCATAGTGGAGCAGAAGGGTCAACGGAAAAGATGCCATTGGTTCGCCAGCACTTTACATGGAGTCAGTGCAGTGTGCAGGTAGCAGTGGTGGAAATAAACTGAAGCAGTCAAGTGCTGCATGGAGCCCCTCAGTTGGGAGGATCCCATCCAGAGAAACATACTCTCACCATGGGGTTGGAGGCATTGCCAAGGTGAATGTGTTAATAACCCAAAAGAACGAAATGTAGGGAAAATGAGAGTGACTCCTCTTAATGTGTATCTTACTGATCTGCTGCCAAAACACTTTTCCTGTTCTTTATCTCCACCTGTTTTGAGATTTTAGCTCACAAGAGAGGGATAGTCCACCAGGGGACACTGCGATAGTTCCATTGAACTAGAATTTGAGACTGCCACCAGGCTACTTAGGGTACCTCATGACACTGAAACCACAAGAAGAAATGGATATCTTTTGACTGAAGATTAATCCTGATTATTATGGGGAAATGGAGTTGATCTGACACAATGGCACTGAAGATGAATCTGCTTGGAACTTGGATGATTCTCTCAATGTGCCACTCAGTTTTTCCATGTTCAGTGGTAAAATGATATAGGCATAACTGCTAATGACACAAAAACTACAGGAACAAAAGATATGAATTACCACATCAGGAAAAGAACCAAGACAAAGGAGGTTCTTGATGAGGTTAGAGAAAATTTAGAACAGTAATGGAAGAAAGACATTATAAATACCAACTGAAGCCCCATGAGTGTTTTCACAAACAAGAGCTGAAGAAGTCATGTGCATTTTTTCCTTGCTTTGCTATTAACATATTCCTTTACATCAGTCTTTTCCTCTGCTCAATTCTCTGATAATCTAAGGTGTGTTACAATGATTAATCTCAATATGAAACTACATAGTATCAAAGAGGGATTGTGAATCATCTAGGAAAGAAATAAAAATCACCCAGAGAAGCATAAAATGATATGGGACTTTGTGTTTCATCTTTTGTGGAGGTAAGCTTGTCTTCAATTGAATGATGAATAGTTGCAATATATTAGGTGGAAATACGTTTTTGTCTTTATTTAGAAATTAAATGTTGGTAAAGAGATGTTTATGGATGTTGAGTTGACCCGCTCATCAAAACTTTTAACAATGATAAGTAAATTTCTAAGAATTTGCTTCCCTGTATGTTTGTGGCATTAGAGTTTGCCAGTTAGAAGAACTACTGGGAGATTTGGAATTTGGAAATAAAAAAAGTCACTAGTCTTGGGAGGACATAGTGGGAGCATGTTGAGACAGATGTGGAGCTCTCTGGGAGCCTCATTTCACAGCCAGACATGGTAGCATCACAGATCTTTCCATGAGTTCTTCCTCCAAAGTCATGGCAGTCAAGACCTTCTTGGTGACTCTGGCTTGGCCACCTTCTCCAGTGCTGTGGGCTGAGGTCATGAGTAATTGCTTCCCTAATGTTCCTGTTGCAGACTTTCAGGTATTTGCTGCCCAGTTCTTCCCACATTCACAAGACCTCTAATTCTTACATTATTTGTCACTTTATTTTCAACACATGTGGTGCTTCAGTTTCCTTAACTGCATCCAGACAAAGATGGTATGTGATCAAGTGATAATTGGACTGTATAACTCATTATTATTTCCTTAATTTAATTACTTCAACTTTAATTGCCATAAACCTTGGGAAATAATATTTTACTATAATCATTATTCTTATAACTTATTAACGCCATATTTGTAAATAATTAGATAAATACATTTTTAGGTTGTTAGCACATTAACCTGGAAGTATTTTGAATCAAACTGGTTAAAATGATATTGACATTTAACTCTTTATCATTCTGAATGAGCTATAAAAAATGATAATGGGACACATAGCAATATTTTATATTCACAGTTTGTTTCTATGTAAGATGATATTCAGTAAGATGATATTCAGTAGGAGGTAGTCCTGCTCATGATGTCACCAGAACATCTAGATAAATTCTGAGGAAATCAATCATCACCTGAGTGTTGAGTGCATAGCATTTAACATTTTGATACTTTCAATATTTTAGAGCATTGACATTTTGTAGATAAAATTTAAAAAGGGATTTATGAAACGTTTAACTTTTTATTCCGATGTTTGTCATAGTGCTTTTAGAGTAGAATAGGAAAAATCTATAAGTGCTAATTGTTTTGATTTCCACATTAATGCAAAAGGAATCTAATTAAATTGTCTAAATGCTGAGCCACTGATTTAAGCACTAGTTCTATAATTCAGGCAATTTCATCATATGCTCTTAATGTTTCTGGACTCACATCAAATCACTTGGTTTAATGCCAGTTTCATGAATTTCAGTGGCAAGAGAATGACTAGTTAAAATGTAACTAAACATGAACAATTTCCCATTGCAGTTTTGCAAGTTATTTAGGTGTGAGTTGGTAATAAAACATAAACAAATATGTTCTCAAACACAAACTCTTTTAAATCAACCAAGAAAACACTGACTTTGCTAAATATGTCTACCGTGTCAGTTAGGATAATTTTAGATTCAAGTGACTGCATATCTAATTGAACCCTGGCTTAACAATGAAGATACTTAGTATTTCAGTTCAGTTTAGTTCAGCTGCTCAGTCGTGTCCAACTCTTTGCAACCCCATAGACTGCAGCACACCAGGCTTCCCTGTCCATCACCAACTCCCGGAATTTACTCAAACTCATGTTCACTGAGTCGGTGATGCCATCCAACCATCTCATCCTCTGTCACCCCCTTCTCCTCCCACCTTCAATCTTTCCCAGCATCAGGGTCTTTTCAAATGAGTCAGCTCTTCATATCAGGTGGCCAAAGTATTGGAGTTTCAGCTTCAACATCAGTCCTTCCAATGAACACTCAGGACAGATTTCCTTTAGGATGGACTGGCTGGATCTCCTTGCAGTTCAAGGGACTCTCAAGAGTCTTCTCCAACACCACAGTTCAAAAGCATCAATTCTTCTGCACTCAGCTTTCTTTATAGTCCAGCTCTCACATCCATACATGACCACTAGAAAAACCATAGCCTTGACTAGATGGACCTTTGATGGCAAAGTAATGTCTCTGCTTTTTAATATGCTGTCTAAGTTGGTCATAGTTTTTCTTCCAAGGAGCAAGTGTCTTTTAATTTCATGGCTGCAGTCACCATCTGCAGTGATTTTGGAGCCCCCCCAAAATAAAATCTGCAACTGTTTCCACTGTTTCTCCATCTATTTGCCATGAAGTGATGGGATCAGATGTCATGATCTTCGTTTTCTGAATATTGAGTTTTAAGCCAACTTTTTCACTCTCCTCTTTCACTTTCATCAAGAGGCTTTTTAGTTTTTCTTCACTTTCTGCCATAAGGGTGGTGTCATCTGCATGCTTGAGGTTATTGATATTTCTCCCAGCAGCTTTGATTCCAGCTTGTGCTTCGTCCAGCCCAGCATTTCTCATGATGTACTCTGCATATAAGTTAAATAAGCAGGGTGACAATATACAGCCTTGACGGACTCCTTTCCCTATTTGGAATCAGTCTGTTGTTCCATGTCCAGTTCTAACTGTTGCTTCCTGACCTGCATACAGATTTCTCAAGAGGCAGGTCAGGTGGTCTGGTATTCCCACCTCTTGAATGGGAGATTTAGAATTTCACAAAACATCAATTTTAAAATTCCTAAGAAATATGCTAATTCTGTTGTTTTAGACTTTAAAAAAATGTGTGGGGAAAGTCTCAATGACAAACATTTTAAACTATGTTGGAAGAATGATTAGACAATAAATAGATTTGTTTGAGGTATCTTTGAACATTTTAAAAGCAAATCTTCACAATTTGCTTCTGTTAATTATTGTGATTACTGTGATTTCTGGAACTGTGCTCACATATATATTCAATAAAAATAGATTTATACTGAAAGATCACTATTGCATGAATATTCTGGTTAAAAGGAGATTTATCATATGCCAAATATGATAATTCATGCAATCACAGAGTCTCAGGGTTGAAATAAATCTTAAAATTCATCTATTGAATTAAATAAATAAATATTTTCAGATAATCAGTTTAATAAATTACATTTAACATAATCTAATCAGGTAGCAACAGAATACTTAAAGGTCTTGCTACAAAGTTTTATGGAAATGGCAACCCATTCCAGTATTCTTGCTTGGAAAATCCCATGAACAGAGGAGCCTGACAGGTGATAGTCCATGGGGTTGCAAAGAGTCAGACATGACTTAGCAACTAAAGAACAGGAAACAATACTCTAAAGATGCAAGTATTAATGCAGTGTGTAGGGAATAGAATTTAATATAAATCAACTCCATCCATACATCTATATTTTTATTTTTTTAGTGTTTCAGAGAAATCATAACCATAAACTTTTTCTGGCATCAGCAATCTGCCAAATGCTAAGTCACCAAAGATGTTCACTAAGTTGCTAATCTAGTCCCAATAATGCACTAATATGTATAAGTGTTAGAAAAGTTCAGTGAATAACTTTAAACATCAAGAAAAGCTGAATGAGGATATTAAACCACTTCTGTGTTGAATAATGACCAAGAGAATCAGTCTTTTCAGTTTTAAGATACACAGCATCTTAAGCAATATTAATACATACTAAACTTTACATAAATATTTTGAAAAATACAAATTATCAGTCCTTAATAATAATGATAATATATTTCTGAGAATAAAAGTAACATATTAATTATTATATAAACTTTGGAGACTGTGAACAACATAAAATATGAAGAAATACAAAAGTCTCATAATCTTACAATCCATGGGTAACCACTTTTTATTTTGAAAATATCATTTATTTATGAGTGTCAATTATGTTTACAAATTTAATTCAAAGGCTATATACAGTCTTATGTATTGCATTCTGTATCATTTAAGACCATGACTTTTAATTTCCCAGTATTATTCTATCATTTGGGTATATCATAATCAATTTAATGTATTTCATATAACTGGAAAATTATAGATTATTTGCATTTTTTTGTTGAGAATAATTCTTTGATGAATATCTCTGTACATATTTTTTCAGCATATAACAGATTATTTGCTTAATAAATTCCTCAGATGAGGCACTGTTAAGTTAAATAATGATCATTTTAAAGATTTTATGTTTATTATTTTATAATTTATATATTTATAATTTATAATTATATATGCATATGTATTTATTAGTATGTTTATTACGTTTTCTTACACCCTTTTAATCCAAAGCCCCACATCAAGTCTGCAATTTTGTAATACAGTTTCAGTTTTTATTATTGTTTTGCTGTTATTGACCTCAGGTCCCTTAAGGTACTCAAAGTCCCTCAAGCCCTTTGAGGTTCTAAGGACCTCAAGTACTAAAGAGATAGTACTTAAGTGTCTTAGTAAATAATCAACAGAGATTTAGGAAATAATAAATAATAATAAATAATAAATACAGTAAATAATAAAAGCTTAGTAAATAATAAACACAGATTTAGGGAAAACTTTTCATTTATTTATTTATGATTACATCCTATTCAGGTTATTGCTGAAAGTATATTTTTTTCCTGTGAGATCAGTTATATTGTCTCTTTCAGGCTTTTATCTCTATGCTCTTTGCCACAGGTCCCCTTCCAAGAGTGACTAAACGGTTTCAAGCCTTAACTTTCCTACAATACTAAAATCCTTTCTATAGAGTTTTAAAACAAAAACTCCAGATCTGCAAGTTGAGAGAATCCTACAATCACCATCTCCTCTTCTTCCCTTTCCCTTCCCTACACTTCAAGAGGTCCCCTTGACAGTCAGCCTGATCTCTTCAATAGTCAACCCAAGCCAATGGTCAACTAAAGTCATGCTTCTCAGCCCTGAACTTAGTTCTCACTTTCTCTTTCTCAGAATGTGTTGCTCCAGTGAAGTTCCTGGCACCACATGCTGCTGGGATTTTTTTCTCTCTTTCTGGTTCCTCCTCCTCAGCTTCCTCTTCAAGCTCCTCTAATTCCATCTTTCCCTTAAAAGTTAATGTTTCACAGGATTTGGTTCTCTTCCCTCTTTTCATCCTGTACACACAGCCTGCACAGTCTCATTCATAACAATTTATATCTCTTACTTGATAATTCTCCTCAACTTTTGTTGCCTATTAGTCATGGATATCTAGCTATCTTGCAAGTAGATCACACTCAACAGCTTTCTGTCTTGGTCCTTCTCCCCTGGACCTGTTCTTTTGTTTTTTCACCTTTTGAGAATACCACCAGATAGCCTCTTGCCAACTCTAAACACTGAGTGTGTTAGTTGCTCAGCCCTTTGCAACTCCATGGTCTGTAGCTCCCCAGGCTCCTCTGTCCATAGAATTCTCCAGGCAAGAATACTGGAGTGGATAACCATTTCCTTCTCCTGGGGAACTTCCCTACCCAGGGATTGAACTCAAGTCTCCTGCACTGCAGGCAGATCCCTTTCCATCTGAGCCACCAGGGAAGCCCCAAACACTGAGGGATATAGTAAATATCAAAATATATCTTGAATAATTAAATTAATTACATAAAATTGAGAATCATTAAGAGATAACAGAAGTTATAGATTTAAAAAATATCCCTCATGTTACTAGCACACAACTTGTTTTAACAAGCCAAATGAGACCAATATTTTAAACTGAATTGATTTTTTGGAACATCTATGTCAAAAATGTGTACTTAGAAATATGTTTTTAATGACCTCCAGGAGGCTACTTCTCCACATTTTATGTGAGAAAATGTTACACAGTGAATAATTTAGTCAAAAGAGCCTTTGGATGAGGTTTAACATATGAGTATTTAAAATAAAAAAGCATCAAATGGAGGCAGTATAAAAACTGAAGGTTGCTGCAATGAAATTTCATATATTCTTTTCATCTGGGGTTGCAAGAACTATGTTTCTAAACATCTTTGAAACCTGCTTATAAAATTCATGGTGAGAGAGTCTCTTTAATGTATTTTAATTTATAAAAGTTCAGCTTCAGTTTAGTGATAAAATTCTAGTTGTTCAACATACATGTGTTCATAATAAGGCAGCAACGAGTGTGGATAATTAGGTAGCTCTTTTGAAAATTGAATCCTGGTAATTCCTTTATCTGTAATTAGTAACTGGATGCTTCACTTTTCCAGGGCATTACTTTTAAAGATCTTGCTGAAAGCTTCTGCAATGTAGCATTCACATCTCATATTCAGTCTTCTGACCATCAAACACTACCGGCCTTTAAGGAATGAGAAGAAGAAAAGATTACTTTTGAAAGGTCCTGTGTGGAAGAGTAGAATTGCTTCTAGAGGCTGTGCTCACATACTGGCCTGTCTAGACTTCCCCCTCCATGAGACTCATGGAGGTTCTAGTCTGCCTGTTGGGATGAACTTGATGCTTGAGATGCTCTCTAGTATAAGGGGATGATAGGATGTGTTGGAAGGTGAATTAGAGACTCTTTAGCCTGGATGTTGTTTAGAGATTGTCATTTAGAATTGATCACCCTTGTGATGATTGACACTTACATATATCCTCAGAGACTGAACAAAAAGGATAAATATTAGGTAAAGTTATCACAGTCAGCCTTCAATAGGTCTTGTTATTGCCTCTGACTATTAGAATATTGATATTAACTTGGTAGTGTACTTAATGAACTTGTGAACTTAGGGTTGTTTAGACACTGGGTAGACAGATTTCTAGCACCAGACTTTTTTTTTTTTTTTTGCTAGAGATTCCTTTGACCTTGGTGAAAGCCAAAAGAGAGGAAATAGCGTTCAAGGAGACAGAACTTAAAATAAAAAACACACATGTACTAGGTGCTCTGTGTAAACGAAGCATGGAACACTGCTTAGGAATGTGGTGGTATTTGTCCTTGCACAGCGTGGCCTGATGACTCAGAGGAATGCCTGACATTGGGTTGGCCATGTGCAGTAGGCACAGTGAAAAAGAGATAATGATTGGCCAGTGAAATTTCTTCTATGGTTTCCCAAAACTATAAACATTTTTTGATAAATGTGTGTGTCTAAAGTGTTCTGTGAACTTGTTAATGACTGTGAATTTCACATATGTCTTTCATGTTGTCCATTTCAAGGCACCAAATAAAAAGGCCTTTAATTTCTTTGACTCTTCCATATTCTGTAAGAGAGAGCATAACAAAAGGCATGTATTTATAATTTAGATATGGAAGCTTTGTTTTAGGTGGCTTTAACTGCCTTGTGGCAGATGTTATTCTGTATTGAAGTTACTTATATTGTTAACTAACATTTATTGTCTCCTATAATGATAGCATTGGCATTTAAAAAGGAGAACAAGTCAGATACTCGTAGGGAAATTAATCTGCTAAAATTAGATTTTAAAAATAACTCCAAAAACAATTTTATGCCACTCTGTGAGTGAGATATGAATTGCCACTAACCTAACATGTATATATTTTTAAAATTTCATTATATACTAGTGAATTATTTTTCTTTCAGTAAATGTATGTGATTATCTCTTCCACTAATATATTTGCTTTGGAGTTTTTGGTCAAAGAATATTGATTTTATAACAAAGATAGTACATTTGGTTTATTTCCCCTTATGAAATGTATATAACTGAAAAAATGAACTATTGGATTTTTATTGAAGGACAAGTCAGCTCTGTATATTAAAGATTTTAAAAATTGTGCCTCCCATGCCTTTCAGTTCAATTCAGTCGCTCAGTCATGTCTGACTCTTTGCAACCCCATGAATCACAGCACACCAGGCCTCCCTGTCCATCAACAACTCCCGGAGTTTACTCAAACTCATGCCCATCGAGTCGGTGATGCCATCCAGCCATCTCATCCTCTGTTGCCCCCTTCTCCTCCTGCCCCCAATCCCTCCCAGCATCAGGGTCTTTTCCAATGAGTCAGCTCTTCACATGAGGTGGCCAAAGTCCTGGAGTTGCAGCTTCAGCATCAGTCCTTTCAATGAACACCCAAGACTGGTTGGATCTCCTTGCAGCCCAAGCCTTTACTTACCCTGATTTCAATGTTGATTGCCCTTTCCTTCTGTTATCCATTTGGCAAAACTCTATCCAGCCTTCAAAGGCCAATACAAATGTCATCTTCCCCAAAGGACTCTTAACTGAAGGACTCAATGTGCCTTTCCATGTGCCCCCTTTGCCCTAGGCCACAGGGCCTGGGAGCACCTATGTCAGTGATGTACTATCTGCCATGGTTGTTTAATGAAGGTGGGCTGGCTGGCTCTTCACCTCATTTGGGACCCAGTGGGTGATGCAATACCTTTCACAGAAGAGTGCTTGTCTTAAATAGTGAAACATATTAATAAAATAAGTTGATGGTCTTTAGATATATTTCAAATGAAAATATCATTATTTTCCTACTAACTCAAGGAAATAAATATTTTACTTCAAAGAAATAAACACTTATTATCTTTATGGCTTGAGTGAAAGGATACAGACTGAAAGGCCTTTATTTTGTGTCTCACTCTGTATTTTTTTCTTTGACTAGGTTTAAGACCAAATGACTATACATCAATAATGTTTACAGAAAGTAATGCCTACTTAATTTGCCTAAAAGTGCTCTACTGTCTCCAGTTTTTCTTAAAGAACCATTTCTTTTTTATGGCTCCAGATACACTACTGTTAAAAGCAATTTGTAATAATCAACAATAAATTATTTGTCACTGTATCATGATAAATCTACACCTATGTTGGCTCAGTGGTAAAGAATCCACCTGTCAATGCCAAAGATGCAGGTTCAGCTCTTGGGTTGGGAAGGTCCCCTGAAGATGGAAATAACAACCCTCTCCAATATTCTTGCCTGGAAAATCCCATGAATAGAGGAGGACACTGGTAAGCTACAGTTCATGGTACTGGAGGAGATTCTTGAGAGTCACTTGGACTGCAAAGAGATTAAACCAGTCAATCCTAAAGGAAATAAATCTTGAATATTCATTGGAAGGACCGATATTGAAGCTCAAGCTCTAGTACTTTGGCCACCTGATGCGAAGAGCTGACTAATTGAAAAAGATCCTGGTGCTGGGAAAGACTGTAGGCAAAAGGAGAAGAGGACAACAGAAGATGAGATGATTGGATAGCCTCACCAACTCTGTGGACATGAATTGGGGCAAACTCTTGGAGATAGTGAAGGGCAGTCCATGGGGTTGCAAAAAGTCAGACATGACTGAGTGACTGAACAACATTGCATTATATTAATTTGTATTGAAATGAAACATATATAATATGCACAGGTATGACAACATATGATGTCACAATGAAAAAAAGTTCTAACTATTATTATAAGCAAAAATATTTGTATTAACTGTAATAATGAGGAAAGACATAGGTGAGAATTAATCTCATAAAATATTAAAACAAACCTAATCTAATCAAAATTAATTAATATTAAATTTAAAAGCAATCCTTATAAATACATTGAAAATAAGTCTAAGTAAGATAAATAGTACAACTTTAATATATTTTGCTCACTATATAGTTGCTAATATTTAGCAGTAAATATTATCATGCTCTCTTAAAAATTCAGGCAATTAAAGATCTAAATGTAAGACCAGAAACTATAAAACTCCTAGAGGAGAACATAGGCAAAACACTCTCCGACATAAATCACAGCAAGATCCTCTATCACCCACCTCCCAGAATATTGGAAATAAAAGCAAAACTAAACAAATGGGACCTAATGAAACTTAAAAGCTTTTGCACTACAAAGGAAACTATAAGTAAGGTGAAAAGACAGCCCTCAGATTCAGAGAAAATAATAGCAAATGAAGAAACAGACAAAGGATTAATCTCAAAAATATACAAGCAACTCCTGCAGCTCAATTCCAGAAAAATAAATGACCCAATCAAAAAATGGGGCAAAGAACTAAACAGACATTTCTCCAAAGAAGACATACAGATGGCTAACAAACACATGAAAAGATGCTCAACATCACTCATTATTAGAGAAATGCAAATCAAAACCACAATGAGGTACCATTACACGCCAGTCAGGATGGCTGCTATCCAAAAGTCTACAAGCAATAAATGCTGGAGAGGGTGTGGAGAAAAGGGAACCCTCTTACACTGTTGGTGGGAATGCAAACTAGTACAGCCGCTATGGAAAACAGTGTGGAGATTTCTTAAAAAACTGGAAATAGAACTGCCATATGACCCAGCAATCCCACTTCTGGGCATACACGCTGAGGAAACCAGATCTGAAAGAGACACGTGCACCCCAATGTTCATCGCAGCACTGTTTATAATAGCCAGGACATGGAAGCAACCTAGATGCCCATCAGCAGATGAATGGATAAGGAAGCTGTGGTACATATACACCATGGAATATTACTCAGCCATTAAAAAGAATTCATTTGAACCAGTCCTAATGAGATGGATGAAGCTGGAGCCCCTTATACAGAGTGAAGTAAGCCAGAAAGATAAAGAACATTACAGCATACTAACACATATATATGGAATTTAGAAAGGTGATAACGATAACCCTATATGCAAAACAGAAAAAGAGACACAGAAATACAGAACAGACTTTTGAACTCTGTGGGAGAATGTGAGGGTGGGATATTTCAAAAGAACAGCATGTATACTATCTATGGTGAAACAGATCACCAGCCCAGGTGGGATGCATGAGACAAGTGCTCCGGCCTGGTGCACTGGGAAGACCCAGAGGAATCGGGTGGAGAGGGAGTTGGGAGGGGGATCGGGATTGGGAATACATGTAAATCCATGGCTGATTCATATCAATGTATGACAAAACCCACTGGAAAAAAATAATAATAATAATAATAAAAATAAAAAAAAATTCAGGCAATTTAAAAATTTTTTTCAAGCAATATTAATTTATCAGCAGATGCATAACTTAATCTGTGTGCCAAAAAATTAACATTAGACATTTGCTGAGGATTTAGTCACATACAATGAAAATATTAAAATAAAAAAGTAAGCTTTACAAAGGTTTCATGAATGATTTCTACTGTTGTTGGTCTTTATTTTTACTTTTGATGTAGAGGATTATAAGAACAAATAACATTTTAAAAGCATATTAAGTAATGATTATACCCTAATACAATGATTTGCATTATTGTCATTGACTCCTTATTTATACATGTATACACATTTTGTATACTAGTAATCATATTGAAATTACTATTTTATATTATATTTTTTGACTTAACACCATATCATATTATTTCATTAGGTTTAGCATGGCCCTCATTATTACAATTTTAAGAAAAACATATTTTCTTTTACTGCATTATATTGTAATGCATCAGTCAGTTCAGTCACTCAGCCATGTCGGACGCTTTGTGACCCCATGGACTGCAGCACAACAGGCTTCCCTGTCCATCACCAACTCCCAAAGCTTGCTCAAAATCATGTCCATCGAGTCGGTGATGCCATCCAACAATCTCATACTCTGTTATTCCCTTCTTCTCTCATCTTCAATCTTTCCCAGCATCAGGGTCTTTTCCAACAAGTTGGTTCTTCACATCTGGTGGCCAAAGTATTGGAGTTTCAGCTTCAGTATTAGTCCATCCAATGGGCATTCAGGGCAGATTTCCTTTAGGACAGACTGGTTGGATCTCCTTGCAGTCCAAGGGACTCTCAAGGGTCTTCTCCAACACCACAGTTCAAAAGCATCAATTATTCGATGCTCAGGTTTCTTAATCCTCTCTCTCATCCATATATGACTACTGGAAAAACCATAGCTTTGACTAGATGGGCCTTTGTCAGTAAAGTAATGTTTCTGCTTTTTAATATGTTGTCTAGGTTGGTCATAGCTTTTCTTCCAAGGAGCAAGTGTCTTTTAATTTCATGGCTGCAGTCACCAACTACAGTGATTTTGGAGCCCAAGAAAATAGTCTCTCACTGTTTCCATTGTTTCCCTATATATTTGCCATGGAGTGATGGGACTGGATGCCATGATCTTCGTTTTCTGAATGTTGAGTTTTAAGCCAACTTTTTCACCCTCCTCTTTCACTTTCATCAAGAGGCTCTTTAGTTCTTCACTTTCTGCCATAAGGGTGGTGTCATCTGCATATCTGAGGTTATTGATATTTCTCCCAGTAATCTTGATTCCAGCTTGTGCTTCATCCAGCCCAGCATTTCTCATGATGTACTCTGCATATAAGTTAAATAAGCAGGGTGACAATATACAGCCTTGATATACTCCTTTCCCAATCTGGAACCAGCCTGTTGTTCTATATCCATAGCCTGTTGTTCTAACTGTTGCTTCTTGACCACTATACAGATTTCTCAGGAGGCAGGGTGGTCTGCTTTTCCCATCTCTTTAAGGATTTTCCACAGTTTGTTGTGATCCACACAGTCAAAGGTTTTGGCATAGTCAATAAAGCAGAAGTAGATGTTTTCTGGAACTCTCTTGCTTTTTCGATGATCCAACAGATGCTGGCAATTTGATCTCTGGTTCCTCTGCCTTTTCTGAAAGCAGCTGGAACATCTGGAAGTTCACAGTTCATGTACTGTTGAAGTCTGGCTTGGAGAATTTTGAGCACTACTTTGCTCACGTGTGAGATGAGTGCAATTTTGCAGTATTTTGAGCATTCTTTGGCATTGCCTTTCTTTGGGATTGAAATGAAAACTGAACTTTTCCAGTTCTGTGGCCATTGCTGAGTTTTCCAGATTTTCTGGCATATTGAGTACAGCACTTTCACAGCATCTTCTTTTAGGATTTGAAATAGCTCAACTGGAATTCCATCACCTCCACTATCATTGTTTGTAGTGATGCTTCCTAAGATCCACTTGACTTCACATTCCAGGATGTCCAGCTCTAGGTGTGTGATCACACCATTGTGATTACCTGGGTCGTGAGGATATTTTTTGTATAGTTCTTCGGTGTATTCTTGCCACCTCTTCTTAATATCTTATGTTTCTGTTAGGTCCATACCATTTCTGTCCTTTATTGTGCCCATCTTTGCATGAAAATTTCCTTTGTTATCTCTAATTTTCTTGAAGAGATCTCTAGTCTTTCCCATTCTATCGTTTTCCTTTATTTCTTTGCATTGATCACTGAGGAAGGCTTTCTTATTTCTCCTTGCTTTTCTTTGGAACTCTGCATTCAAATGGGTATATTTTTCCTTTTCTCCAAAAAAGGAAACATAATGCATACTTATTATACAAATATATACACATAGGCCACATATTTTTGTTTTTCCTCAGTCGTTCAGTTGTGTCTGATTCTTTGTGACCTCATGGACAGCAGCATGCCAGGTTTCCCTGTCCTTCACTATCTGTCCATTGAGTCTGTGATGCTATCAAACAATCTCATGCTCTGCTGCCCTCTCCTCCTTTTGCCGTCACTTTTCCCCAGCATCAGGGTCTTTTCCAATGAGTTGATTCTTCACATCAGTTGGCCATAGTACTGGAATTTCAGCTTCAGCATCAGTCCTTCCAATGAATATTTAGGGTTGAGTTACTTTAGGATTGACTGGTTTGATCTCCTTGCAGTCCAAGGAACTCTCAAGAGTCTTCTCCAGCACCACGAGTTGAAAACATCAGTTGTTCAACACTCAGCCTTCTTAATGGTCCAGCTCTCACATCCATACATGACTATTGCAAAAACCATAGCTTTGACTATATGGGCATTTCTTGGCAAAGTGATATTTCTGCAATTTAACATTTAACATTTTAACATTTGTCCTAGCATTCCTTCCAAAGAGCAAGCGTCTTTTAATTTCATGGCTGCAGTCAGTGTTCGCTGTGATTTTGGAGTCCGAAAAAATAAAATCTGTCACTTCTTCCACTTTTCCCTTTATATTTGCTGTGAAGCAATGGGACTGGATGTCATGGTCTTAGATTTTTTCATGTTGAATTTTAAGCCAGCTTTTTCACTCTCTACTTTCACCCTCAAGAAGAGGTTCTTTAGTATATGTGTACTATATATGTATATATTATATAATTTTACTATGATTTTTACTATATATATTTATTAAGTATGATATACATTAAAATGAATATATAAATTTGCCTATTTATCTATCTAACATCTAGTTAACTGGCTAAATATCTAAAATCCAAAATACCTCTTTTAGGCTACCTAAATGAAATGTGAAGTTTTCTCTATTTTCTTGTAACAATTTTGTTTAATTTTCCTAGAGGTCTGCAGCAAAATTGAAACAGTTTTGTCAGAAAAGAGTGGGCTATTTACTTAGTGACATGGGAATAGTATGAAAAAGAGCTTGTAGCTAAGGACTCCCCCTTTTTTTCTCAGATGAATAGAATACTTTATTTCCTTTAAAACATATTTTTGAATACTTATTATGTTTCAGAAATTGGGATTTTGCTGGAATCACAGAAATGCACATGATAGATATACCCATCAACTATTAGAATTTATATTCCAGTAGAGAGAAGAAACTAAAAACAGATAAGTAGAAAAATAAAATATTTATGAATTATAATACATTCATGAAGGCATTATTTAAAAAAAAAATCACAGACTAAGAATATCTGTTTAGGGTGAGAGGTTGTTGAATTCCTTATTGGTTGTGTGATTTTGAGGAGTCAGATTTTGTGGGGAAAGCTTTCAGGCAGTGGGAACACATGAGATAAAGCTCTGAGGTGGAGAATAGTTCATTTGAAAAGTTAGGGATAGGGAGGAGTGAGGGGTGGGGAAGAGTGAGTCTTAGGCAGTGAGCAGAGGGTAAATGGCATGAAGAGATGGAAGTGACAGGATCAGACTGAAGGACCAGATAAGGCAGAATTGTTGGCCAGGGTTAGCAATGTGGGCTTTGTTCTGGATGTAATGTGAAACCATTGAATTATCAAACATAGTAACATGGTCCAACTTTCATGTTAAGAAATTCACTACTTAACATGTTCTACCCAATGTGAGCAATGAACTGAGGGGACAAGAATGGCAATGAAGATCATGGAGAGGCAGTTGAAATTGTCTAGATCAGACATATTGGCATCTCGAAGTAGGGTGATAGCAGAGGAAATGGAGAATAGTGGGCAAAATGAGATGAGTCTTTTAGGTGCGAGCAAATGTATAAGGTGATACTGGGATGTAGGGAGTAAATAAAAGAAAAATAGAGAATGACTTAAATGCCTGACTAGGCAACCAAGTTGCTGGTGGTGATATTTACTGAGAAGTGGGAGAATATGAGTTGGCAGGATGAGTAGCAGTGGTGCTAAGTAGTCAGTTAAATACAATGGATCGGGATGGGGAATACATGTAACTCCATGGCTGATTCATGTCAATGTATGACAAAACCCACTTCAATATGGTAAAGTAATTAGCCTCCAACTAATAAAAATAAATGAAAAAATCTGAGAAGATGGTCTGGCTGGTAAGTCCTTTCAGTGCTGGGGAAAGGCTCTGTGACTAAGACCTGGCAAAGTGTGTGCCTTCATCTTAATGATGTCTTTAAATCTGAGGAAATCGATGAAATCATTTAGAGAGTAAAAGTAAGAGGAGAGGAAAGGTCATTTTAAGATCAAGGTCAGAGGGATGGGATGGGGAGGGAGGTGGGAGGGGGGTTCAGGATGGGGAACATATGTAAATTCATGGCTGATTCATATCAATGTATGGCAAAAACCACTATGATATTGTAAAGTAACTAGTCTCCAACTAATATAAATAAATGAAAAAAATTTTTTTAAAGAAAAAAGAAAAAAAGAAAGCATAAAAAAAAAAGATCAAGGTCAGGAACAAGCACATTTAAAGGTTGAGTGGAGATAGAGAAGTTCACAAAGGAGTTTTGATGCTTGAAACTAGCTTTATAGGTAGTATTTTATCTCTAAAATGTCTTGAGAAAAATTTACAAAATGCATTGGTGAGTCAGAATGACATACATAGATTCTGTTCTAGTATATAAATAATAGATTCTGTTCTAGTATAGTCTATGAAAGTGAAAGTGAAGGTGTAGTCACTCAGCCTGTCTGACTCTTTGCAACTCCATGGAGTGTAACCCACCAGGTTACTCTCTCCAGGCAAGAATTCTGGAGAGTGGTTTGCCATTCCATTTTTCAGGGGACTCTCCCAACCAAGGGATTGAACCCGATTCTCCTGCATTGCATGCAGATTCTTTACCATCTGAGCCACTAGGGAAGCCCCTATTCTAGAGTTTTTTACTATGCTTACAATACTGCCTAACTTAAAACATTTAAAACTATGGAACGTTTTGCAAAAGTCATTCATAACATGTGCTGTACTTAGTCCCTCAGTCATGTCCAACTCTTTGAGACCCCATGGTCTGTAGCCCTCCAGGTTCCTCTGTCCATGGGGATTGTCCAGGCAACAATACTGGAGTGGGTTGCCATGCCCTCCTCCAGGGGATCTTCCCAAACCAGGGATCGAACCCAGGTCTCCGGCCTTGCAGGCAGATTCTTTACCATCTGAACCTCCAGGGAAGCCCATTCATAACAGCATTAGGTAATATAAACTTCACAAACTCACTTATTTCTTTATTAGTTAATGGCTAATAAATTATGACTGTAAATGTTGGAATTGACCAGAACACTGAAGATCCTGTAGTGTAAATGATATGGATAATAAAGCCTAGTATGTAGGTCACTATTGGAGACATTTTAAAGTGACCTTAAAAGGCAAGTCTCTGAAATGAAACTGTCTTCGAGTCACATTCTCCATTTGCTGTGAGCCATTGATCCCAAGGCAGGAAAGGGTTGTAAGGACATCTAATCCATCACATCATTTTCTGATGGAGAAACTGACTCTCAGGGATGCTGAAGGGCTTGTTCAGTCTCAGCCAGGTCCTCAAAATTAAGACACATTTAGATAATGTGTCTCCAGGGATGGTTTTATGCTATATTAGAAATACACATTTTAAGACATCAGGTTTAGCTTGCATGGTTTAGAAAAGCCCAAGTAGATTGCTTTATAATATAAGCTTTGATTTTTAAAACATCTCTGTGCTGTGTAATTCAACAATTAGGCTGTGAGGAAAATTTTTCTACAATACAAATAATAAAAATTTGTGAGATATGTTTTGATTTAAGCAAGCTGATTAAATAACAAATAAACTATATTCAAATGACAAAAATAAATATATTGCAAAAGGATTTTTTTTTACTTTATATAAAAAAGTAAAAATTTTCTATTTCCTTAAAAGTAAGATCGCCTAGTAAAGAAATGCAAATAAGCTTAATTATGTGTGTCTCCTCTAATTGGCAGTGGCTGCCTAGAGCAAGCTTTGAGAGAAAAACTATGCCTGGACCTACTGGGCATATTAGTTATAGATCCCCAGAACCAATGTGTATATTTAAATACAGAAAGAGATTCATCTTAAGGAATTGGCTCTTGCAATTATGGAAGCTGACAAAGAGTAGAATCTATAATCTGGGCCAGTAGGTTGAAATTCAGATAACATTGGATAGTGCGGTCTTAACACAGAATTGTTTGTTCTTTAAGAAACCTCAGATTTTCCTCTTAAAGCCTTCAACTCATTGGGTAAGCCCTACTTATACTATGGAGGGTAGTCTGCTTTACTCAAAAGTGTACTGCTTGTAAAAGTTAACCATTTCTAAGCAATTTCTTCACAGTAACATCTAGACTGTATGACCAAACAACTGGGTGCTATAGCCTAGCTAAGTTGACACATGAAATTAACTATCACACTGAGAAAGAATGCAATGCAAGCTTGCAGCATGTTGAATGAGAGCCAAGAGTTTTGGCAGTTATTCCTGCCATGTGTTTGCCATCCTTATCCTGGTTTTATCTAAATGTTCCTTTAGTGTAAGAAAATCCCTTTTATGGGCAAAACTTCAAGAATATTATTGGATAAAATGAAATAATTTAAATCATAAAGATTTTTTAATTTGAAAGACAGAAAGACATAAACCTTGTATTTCATGAAGTGAAAGGTGAAAGAAAGTGAAAGTCGCTCAGTTGTGTCAGACTCTTTGTGACCCCATGGACTATAGTTCATGGAAATCTTGAGGCCAGAATACTGGAGTGGGTAGTCTTTCCTTTCTCCAGGAAATCTTCCCAACCTGTGGATCGAACCCAGGTCTCCCGCATTGCAGGTGGGTTCTTCACCAGCTGAGCCACCAGGAAGCCCAGAGATTTCAATAAGTGTACTTTTTGCTTTATTGCTTCATGGTTTTCTAAGAAGGTGTTTAAAATCCTTCCTATCTTGTTCCATCCCATCATGTAATTCAAAATTTCAGAGCACATTCACTGTACATCCCTCATTCCCATCTATGCTTTAAAGAGATCTCAAATGGTAATACTTTTATACTCTTACTTAGAGAAATTACTGTCTGGATTTTTCAGAAACTAACCACCACGTATAGTCTCTAGATTAAAATGTAACTGTCAAAAAATGTTTAATCATCATTGATGGATTTCCTTCATCTATTATGTTAGTTTCAATCTTTTAAATGATGTGATACATCTTAAACTTCTGGTGACTTCATCAGTGTCTCATCTAAAGCGATGTGCTATAGCCCAAACAATTGTACTATTGTACTGAGTTATGCCCACAGCTTCAGAAGAGGATAGGGGAAAGTTTCACTTGGGAAGTCGCTTCAGCTATACTTTTTAGTTAGAAGATATTTGAAATAAGACTTAAAATAACAACCTCTGTTATAAAAACATCTTCATAGAAAAGTATTCAAAAAATCTCAGAAAAATGAACACTTAAAACAATGATTACCAAAGCAATGATACTTGGATAACATTGGAATAAAACCAAATCCAACAAGTATTTTCATTAGAGTGTCCCTTTTGTTCTTCTTAAAAAATGTTTTATATTGTTGAATATAAAATGTCTCCTTGAATTTCTGTTTTCAGTTACATTTCCTGCTTGGAACATATGGAAAGGGTAAATGTCTGGAGTAAAATCTGGATGATATTTTAAACTATGAGAGAGGATCTTGAAGGATTAATGCAGTTAAAAGAGCTAAAATTGTATCTGCAGTTAGATGTAGACAACCATTTTGCTTATCCTATATTCTTTTTAGAGAATATGAAAAATAAAATGCAAAGAGCAGATCTTATAAAATCCTGCAACATGTTTACATTTTGATGTTAGTATCAATTTACTCTTCTACAGATGCTTAGTATTATTATGTTTTGAACACAGAGACTTCATGTGTGTAAAAGTGCAGAGAATCCTAGTGGTAGAAATTTTTGAATCAGGAAATGATTTCCTGAAGAACTTTCACTTGGAACCTCAGTGCTGATTTGTGAAGTCCCCTGAGCAAACTGAAGTATTATGGTTCTTAGATATTAGAGATGAATTTGAGTCATGGCAAAAAGGAAGGGTAGATATGGGCTGTTACTTCAGTAAATCAAGCATAAAATGTGCTGTTAGTATTTGGCCCATTTAATCTTCCCTTTTCTACTTTGCTGTGGTCGGAAAGACATGGGCCTTTTTTCCTTTCACAGTTTTAAATGTAGACATCCAGAGTACTAAACACCCCATTCCTTAGCATTCTTGTTACCACTCAGAACCAACACTGAGGCACAGTGAGTGAATCAGCTAATGCTGGACTCAGAGGCCAGGGTAGATTGTGTAGAGAGTGTATCTGGGCTGTTGTTGCTACTGCTAAGTTGCTTCAGTCGTGTCTGACTCTGTGCGACCCTATGGACAGCAGCCCACCAGGCTCCTCCATCTGCAGGATTCTCTCAACCTCTGCTAACCTGGGGAGATAATGATATTAATTAATTCCATCACATGCTGGACCATAGGACCCACAGGCTTTCAGCAGTTCTTCAGTCGCTCAGTTATGTCCAACTCTTTGTGACCTCATGGACTGCAGCACACCAGGCTTCCCTGTCCTTCACTATCTCCCAGAGCTTGCTCAAACTCACGTATGTTAAGTCAGTGATGCCATTCAATCACCTTGCCCTCTGTCCTCCTGCTTCTGCTTCTGTCCTCCCCTTCTCCTTCTGCCTTCTATGTTTCTCAGTATCAGGGTCTTTTCCAATGTGTTGGCTCTTTGCATCAGGTAGCCTAAGTATTGGAGCTTCAGTGGCACTATCAGTCCTTCCAATGAATATTTAGGGTTGATTTCCTTTAAGATTGATTGGTTTGATCTCCTTACAGTCCAAGGGGCTCTCAAGAGTCTTCTCCAACACCACAATTTGAAAGTATCAATTCTTTGGTGCTCAGTCTTCTTTATGGTCCTCTTTTAGCAATATAGTGAAAGTCTCTCAGTCGTGTCCGACTCTTTGTGAACCCACAGACTACGAAGTCCATGGAATTCTCTAGGCCAGAATACTGGGGTGAGTAGCCTTTCCCTTCTCCAGGGGAACTTCCCAACCCAGGAATTGAACCCAGGTCTCCCACATTGCAGATGGATTCTTTACCAGATAAGCCACAGATCTCCTGACAAATCTGCAAGCTAAGCTTATTGTTCCTATTTCACAAAAAGACAATTAGTTTAAGAATTACTTGTCCAAGACTTTTGAAGTTCTGATGTAGAGTTGGAATCTGTCATAGTGTCAGAATTTAGAAAGCTGAAATAGAGTTTTCTGATAATGGAAATGAGGGGTACTTTGAGAAGGAACCCAGAATGCTCTGAATCAATTTGAGTATCCCGCAGACCTGAAATTTGTAGTCATTCAAAATTTAGGGCAGATGGCCTGCAGTGCTGTCATGTACTCCCGGGTATTTATCAATTAAGGTTCAGCAGCATTTTGCCTGCTCTCATTAGGTAATTACATTTAAAATATTCCTTATCACAGGAAAGAAAAACCTCATTACTAAATCTTGATTAAACCTTGTGCTAGAAGTTAACCTCTTGACCAGTGACATACGATCATGGTTAAAAAAAAAAAGGCAAACCAGAATATTGCTTAGGGCGGTTGACAATGACCAGCAATACACAGGGACCGATCTTGGAAAAGTGTTTGTTCTGTCTTTGTTTTGCTCTTTCCCAGTGTAAGTGATAACAAATAGTATTAGCAGCATTAAAACTAGGTGTACTGTTGATATCAGTACATATTAACATCGTTTCCTACAATTGTATCTTGATTTTGCTGTATTTCCAAAATTTTTCAAAATATATTCTTAAAGAGAAGTTTTGGTGACGAACTAATGGGTAGCAGTACATTTCCTTTCTTCTGTCCTCTTTGTAGGCAGAGAGTGTAAGATTGCATTGATGTACGATTGGAACCCAACTTGCATTTCAATTTTTATTGAGTAATATGTTACCATAAACTAAAACTCTCTGAGAATTTTAGTCTTCGGCACTTTTATATTTTAAATTCTATTTTCATCAGGTTAACATCACCAGGTTAGATATTTTTCACAAAATGTTGTTTGAATGTATTATTAGATAGTTTGGACTAGCACCCCATAGTTTCATTGTAATGATAACTCTAGGGCTTGGTGTGTAATGATAACTCTAGGGCTTGATGTGGTAGATATTTTTATTGTCTTTATTATTTTTAGAAGGATTTGAAGACAAGAAAAGTAAAGGGAGTTTTTCAATATTTTAAGTAACCAGTGTCTAAAGCTTTCTTCCTTTTTACCATTTATAATGTATACTTTTAGGAAAGCAAGTTTGCTAAACCATGTCATTTTCATAACAATTTCTGTTATTAGTGAATATTCAAATAAATTCGAAATCAAGTTATTTACAAGAAACCATGACCCCCATGCTCCTGAAGTATTTTTCTTCTGTTTGAAAGTGGGTGGTTCTCTTTTCTGTGGGTGTACTTTCTTGAAAGGCCTTTCAGCTCTTCTGAAGGTATGTAGGATTAATACTATCCTCTTGAAAAGTCTTTTCTTGACCAGCTTATGAAAATTAACCTCTTTGCTCGGGTAACTATTTTGTTTATTTTTTAATACTTTGATTGCATTTTACCCCCAAAGAATAAAATCTCTGCAAGGGCAGGGATCATGTCTGTTGTATTCACCAATGTTTGCTTAGTGATCTGGAGAAGGCAATGGCACCCCACTCCAGTCCTCGTGCCTGGAAAATCCCAAGGATGGAGGAGCCTGGTGGGCTGCAGTCCATGGGGTCGCTAAGAGTCGGATACGACTGAGTGACTTCACTTTCACTTTTCCCTTTCAGGCATGGAGAAGCAAATGGTAACCCACTCCAGTGTTCTTGCCTGGAGAATCCCAGGGACGGGGGAGCCTGGTGGGTTGCCGTCTATGGGTTCGCACAGAGTCAGACACGACTGAAACGACTTAGCAGCAGCAGCTTAGTGATCATGGTTCAGTGTTTGGCACACAGTGGGTGCTTCCATCTGGCTTCCCTGGTGGCTCAGTCGATAAAGAATCCACCTGCAATGTGGGAGATCTGGGTTCAATTCCTGGGTTGGGAAGATCCCCTGGAGGAGGGAATGGCAACCCACTCCAGTATTCTTGCCTGGAGAATCCCATGAACAGAAGAGCCTGGCGGGCTATACGCCATGGGATCACAAAGAGTCAGACCCGACTGAGTGAGTAAGCACACTCTGGAGACGAGCTTCCATCTGGAGATGGAATTAATGACTGAGTGAGTGGATATGATTTAATGACTAACGAAGAAGTGTAGAATGAGATTCCAGCAGTGGAATTCACTTGGGTCACTTCTGATGGAACCCCAGCATATTGAATGTGGAATTCTGCACCCATTGGTGACTGCTGGTTGAGTGATGAAAAACAAATAACAACAAAAATCCAACAGGCAAATTTGCTGCTGAAACCACTTTCATTTATTAGACTTATACTATAGGCCAATGAATGTGCTACATTTCAATTTTCCTTATTTTTTTTTAGTCTTCTCTGAAAGTGAAATTGGCTCAGTCATGTCTGAGTCTTTGCGACCCCATGGTCTATACAGTCCATGGAATTCTCCAGGCCAGAATACTGGAGTGGGTAGCCATTCCCTTATCCAGGAGATTTTCCCAACCCAGGAATCCAGCCAGGGTCTCCTGCATTGCAGGCGGATTCTTTACCAGCTGAGCTACCAGGGTAGCCCTCTATACAGCACTTGAAAGGTTCAGACTGGTCTCACTAAGAAGGCACTGTCAGAGCAGAAGAGAAGGCAGAGGAAAAAGGAGAGGAGCAGAAATTTGAGCTATTATGAAGGCAATTCAGTTGTAAAGCACACTATTAGTATTTGGCAACGTTTCTTGGTGTTTTTTTGCTTATGGAGAAATAATGTTTTTTATTTCTTTACCATTTTGAATTTGACCCCTTAGAGAGTCAAAAGGCACGAACTCAGTGTCCCATGGTGAATATCTTTCCACAGAGCTAACTCGGTACCATGGCCCGTGTCAGTAGTACAGAGCTTGCAGTTTAGTTAACGGGCAGAGGGAAGAAGTTGGCCCTTTAGCATGCAATTCTGACACTTTATATTGTTTCATCAAAGAATATAAAGATCATAGATATATATTGATTGTACTCTGTTTCTTGGCTAGTCACATTGGTTGGGAGGCAGCAGATTAACTGGCATTTCTATATATTGAACTAATGTACCCATAATTCTCTGCATTTGTCAGTTTGAAGAAATGTGGGTGATGATATCAAGGCTAAGGGATGTATAATATTTCATCCTGCTGTCAAAATCTATCCTTTAAATAATTGGAAACTTCTGAAACATTGAAATAAATGTAGTCCTCTCAAGGGAACAGAAAAGATTTCTTAAAAAGCAGGAAGAGAGAAAAAAAGGAAGAAATTGGACTTTGGGTGATAATGATGTGTCAATGTACATTATGCCTTGTAGCAAATGTGCCACTGTGGTGGGGGATGTAGATGGCAGGAGGCTACAGACATGTGGGAAGAGGGGATATATGGGTATACTTTCTGCTCAGTTTTGCTATGAACTTAAAACTGCTCTAAAATGTGGTGTATTTAAAACTATATAAGTTTTTAGAAAGTCTATGTGTGCAGTTGGGATCCTGCAGTTATAAGACTTAAGTAGTTACCTCCAAATTAATGACCACACACAGAATGGGGATACCTGAACTTCCAGGTTATATCTACTTCCTCCTCATGAGTTCCTCCCTCAAAAGGCAGTGACTTTGTCACTTCTCTGAGCTATTCTCCCACACAAAGTTTCATTTTGCCCTTATATATGAAGTATACTTTTGAGAGAAGTCTGACAGAGCTTGAGAGCTCTGAATGAATTCCGCCCAATACTCCTGACATGGGCCATGGCACCGAGTTAGCTATGTGGGAAGATATTCACCATGGGACACTGAGTTTGTGCCTTTTGACTCTCTGAGGGGTCAAATTCAAAATGGTAAATAAGTAAAAACAACAACAAAACAACAACAAAAAAACCCTTCACTCTGACGAATCAAAGATCTAAAGATCACTTCACAGTGAAGCCAGACCTCCATAGGAAGGGAAGTTTGCTTATAAACTTTTGAAAGTTCAGATCCTGAGTTCCTAGAAGTGACGGCCCCTTTTTACCAATTATGATGATTCTGCCTCTATAATCTAGACTTTCCAGGCCTGATGGCCTTGATTTCATGTTAAATTTGAAAGCCAGAAAGTGCAATTTTTCACTTTTAAATCGACTGTGTTTTTTGTGAAAGGGTACATACGGCAAATGGCTAGAACACGTTACAACCGAAACACGAGATTTGGAAAATTAAAAGGAGAAGGGAAGAATATGAATGCATGTGTACTATTTGTGGAAACTATATAAATCTTTCCTTGGGAATTGTGATGTACAATTCTTCAAGTGAATTCAGAAATCCAGTTACTGTATACATTGTTAAATAATTCCATTCCTTGTGTTTTTAAGAATGAAGAACACTTAATTGAAGCATGTATCACTGAATAGTTTCAAATACTAGGATGCTTTTCTTGATGACCTGTTCTAAAATAGTCATCTACTTTTCCTTTGAGAGTTTCAAAATCACACTTTAGTCTGCTGAATATATTCATTTCCATTAGTAAATTATGTTAGAATTGCTTTGGGTACTGCTTCCTGGACACCAGGAAACACCAGTGTCACAATAAAAACCCAACTCTGTACAAAAGGCACTGATTAATATAGGCTTTTTTTTTCCCTTTAGCTTCTGCATGATTCATCAGCTATTTATTGGGCATCCAAAACAAGTTCATAAAAATGGAAAATAACAAACCCCCTGAGGGTTATTAATTACCAACTGACTTTCTTGAACCCATTATCTTACATAACAAAAATTATATTCCTATACAGTAAGTCTCTCTGTAATCCGTATGAATGCACACACAAACACAATTATCTTTTCTAAGTAATGGTCTCTTGTTATATTTTTATTTTACTATTATTCTCAAAAGTAGCACTGAGAGCAGGAAGCTTCCAATTTTAAATCTGGTATCACATAAAACCACTTATAAGCCTCTTTTAGTTGATGCTATTTGTATTTAATTATTACTAAAACTCTATTTCCTGTGGAAAGTGTCAAATAAACATTACAACATTTCTTGAGATTATTTTAATATCCTTATTTTTGCATTAAGTCTTTGTAAAACAGCCTTTTCAGCATAATTTCTAGTTGAACATATATATATATATGTATATATATAATTTTTTCAACACTGTGAGATATGCATAAAATTTTCTTTCTATAGTGCTTATCCTATGGAAATCCGTTCTTGTGCATATACCTGACATTTCTTTCTACTCTTGTACTTAAAATATTTTATTCCTTGTCTTGTATGGAAATCATTATGAGAAGTTTTTACTTTATTATAATTCTTTTGTTCAACAAGAATAAAAACTCCCTTACATCTAGTATTCATGAAATGAGTATAGAAATACACATTTTGGAACTTAGAATGTTTATTACTAATGCTTTAATTGAAGTTCCTTTCACTTAAACAGAAAACACCTAGATCGCAGGTTATTTCCAGTTACAGTGAGACCACTCACTTAGGCAGAATAAACTATAATAATCAAAATAAATAATCTCTTGCCACAGTTACCAGTCTATCCTCTTGATGTACTTTTTACCCTTGAATTTGTGAAAAGGTCTTCACTCTACCTCACATCAACAGCTCAGTCTCTTTGCAAATTATCCCTCTTCTGAAAATCTGCTGTTGTTAACAAGCATTTCATATAATCCCCCTATGAAGATATGGCACAATAATACCTTTCTCTCTTTCTTAGCTTGAATACTTATTACTAGGATATATCATCTCTTAGATATTATTTATCATCAATACATTTTATTTTATCAGTCAAAATCTATTATGTGAAAATAGTCAAAGAAGCAAAATATACAAGTCACTGTTTTTCAGAGAGAGAGAGAGAGAGAGAGAGACCCATGTGAAAAGTTAAATAATAAGGGGGAGCTCTTCCAAACACACCTTATGAGGTCAGTATGACCCTGATATCAAAACCAGACAAGTATGCCACAGAAGAAAATTACAGGCCAATATTCTTGATGACCTTGGTGAGAAAATCCTCAACAAAATATTAGTAAACTGAATTCAACAATGTATTAAAAGGATCATCCATCATGACCAAGTGGATTTATTCCAGGAATGCAAGGATGGTTAAACATCTGCAAATCAGTCAATGTGACACAATTCAACATTCATTTATGTTAAAAAAACCCTCAACAAAGTAGGTAAAGTAGTAAAACATCTCAACATAACAGGGCTAAATGTAACAAGCCTGAAGCTAATATCATATTCAATAGTGAAAACCTGAAAATATTTCTCTAAGACCAGGAAGAAGACAAGGATGTCTACTTTCATCATTTTTATTCAGCATAGTATTGAAATCCTAGGCAGAACAGTTAGGCAAGAAAAAGAAATGAAAGGCATCCAAATTGGAAAGGAAGAAGTAAAATTGTCACTATTCATAGATGACAAGATATAATATATAGAAAGCCTAAAGACTTCATTAAAAAACTATTAAAACTAATAAGTGAATTGAACAAATTTCCAGGATACAAAATCAATTCACAAACACCTGTTTCATTTCTTTAAACTAGTAATGAACAATCAGAAAGAGCAATTAAGAAAATAACCCCTTATATAATGGCATCAAAAGGAATAAAATACCTAGGAATAAATCTAACCAATATGGCAAAAGACCTATTTAATAAAAACTATAAGACATTAATAAAAAGAATTAAAGAGGATAAAAATAAGTAGAATGATATTCTTTGCTTATTGATTGGAAGAATTTATATTTTTAAAATATTTGTATGACCCAAAGAAATCTACAGATTCAATGCAATCCCTATCAAAATGTTAATGATATTTTTCACAGAAACAGAACAAACAATCCTAAAATTTGCAGGGAACCACAATAGACTCTGAGTAGTCAAAGCAATTTTGAAGAAAAGAACAAAGTCAGAGGCATTACATTATTTGATTTCAGATTATATTACAAGGCTAGAGTATTTGAAACAATATGTACTGGCATAAAAACAGATTCAGAGATCAATGAAATAGTTAGAATGCAGAAATAAACCAACAAGCATGTGGTTGGTTAATTTATAACAAAGGAGCAAAGGATACAATGGGAGAAGAGATAGTTTCTTCAACAAATGGTATGGGAAAAATATGACAGCCACATGTAAAAAGATGAAACTGAACATTATCTTACACCATACACAAAAAATTAACTCAAAATTAATTAAAGACTTGGATGTAAGACCCCAAGCCATACAATCAGGGAAGAAAACATAGGTGGTCAGCTCAATGGCATATGTCTCTGCAAAACTTTTTGAATCTGATACCAGAAACCAAAGAAAAAATAAATGAGAAAGATTACTTTAAACTAAAAGGATTCTGCACAGAATTGGCAACCATTAACTAACAAAACTAAAAGCTAACCTACTAAATGGTAAAATATAGTAGCATATCATATATTTGACAAGGGGTCAATATTCAAAATATAAAAAGAACTCAGACAACTTAATAGTGGAAAAGTGAACAATCTGATTAACAAATGGGCAGAAGATTTGAATTTTTCCAAAGGAACCATGCAGATGGTCAATAGGTACACGAGATGATGTTCTACATCATTAATAATCTGGGAAGTGCAAATCCAAATCACACTAGTAACACCTCTCATCCGCCATAATGGCTATTTTCAAAGAAAAAACAAATAAGTGTTGGTGAGGATGTGGTAAAAGGGAACCATCATCGCTGTTGGTGGAAATGTAAATTGGTGCAGACACTATGGAAACAGTATTGAAATTCCTCAAAAATTTAAAAATAGGACCACATGATCCAGCAATTCCACTTCTGGATATTAATCCAAAGAAAATTAAAACACTAATTTGAAAAAACACACGTATCTCCCCACCACCACACTCGTATTCATTGCAGTATTATTTACAACAGCCAAGATATGGGAACAATCTAAGTTTCCACTGGTGATGAATGAATAAAGAAGATGTGATGTATACATATACCACAATGCAAGTGAAATCTCAGGTCTCTGATTAAGTCTAGAAGACAAAACTGTATTATATTTTGATTTATAAATATTGCGTGAGTAGGCAAGATTAGATTTAGACAGTACACTGAATTTGAGAATTTAGATGTAGTAGTAAATGATTTTTCAAATGAATTCCTGTTCATAGTCAATATTCCTATGAAGTTATCAATTTAAGAAACTAAATAAAAAGCTCTAAAGAAATATGTAAAAACCATCGAGGCAAAAGCAAATAGCAAATCACTGGGGAAGCCATTAATGATTTAATGAAAGGGAATAGAGAGTTCACCCACCAAAGAGAATAAAGTATTACAGATATGATTGATATATTATGCAAATATTACAGAAAATAAGTTTGGATGGCTCCAAAGGGCACTATGATTCTTTAATCTCTTGATATTAATCACAAATAATGTTTCTTTATGAAGAAGTTCTTGTAGGATTTTTTTTGTAATTGTGATGGCTGTGTCTGTTGTTTAATAGTACATGGGAGAAACCTGAGTGAGAATATGAACAGAAGAGAAGAAAATTATGGAGCACAAAGAAAGTGGGTAGTTATAAAACCATCATCTATCTTTCCATGAAGCAATAATCACTTCAATAAATAAATAATTCTGGAATTGGAAGATTTCTTACAACATTTATGCAGAGACTATTTTTCAACACCTATTGTATATACAGAAGGTAGACACTGAATATTCCCAAAACACATCTGCAAATGCAAATATAAATTAGACTTGGACTCTGTCTCAGGAATGTTACAATCTGGTAGGGGAAATATGTCAAGAACACCTGTGCATATAACTGTGATATAGTTAAATATTGATAGGGTGTTCAGAGGAGGGATTTTTTTTTATATTAGCAGGAAATAAATGCTCTTTTACGTATATGACCATGGATAAGTCTCTCCCATCTCAAAAGACAATAATATGTTGCAACAAAATTTAGTCTTTTTGTTACAAAACTTTTTACAACAAATCCTTCCTTTTCCCTCCTTCTCCCTGTAGGAATTTTTCTAGATTTCTTATCCTCCTCAAATGCAAAGATCTTAAAAGGAAGAGTTCCTTTTCCCAAATTCTTGTTCAAAATTCATCCACTTCACAATCATGCTCAAACTGACTTCTACATCCACCACTTCACTTTATTGTTGTTCAGCCGCTAAGTTGAGTCTCACTCTTTGTGACCCCATGAACTGCAGCATGCCAGGCTTCCCTCTCCTTTACCATCTCCCTGAGTTTGCTCAAACTCATGTCCACTGAGTCGGTGCTGCCATCCAACCATCTCATTCTCTGTCATCCCCTTCTCCTGCCTTCAATCTTTCTCAGCATCAGGGTCATTTCCAGTGAGTCTTTGCATCAGGTGGCCAAAGAATTGGAGCTTCATCTTTAGCACCAGTCCTTCCAATGAATATTCAGAGTTGATTTCCCTTAGGACTGACTGGTTGGATCTCCTTGCTGTCCAAGGGACTCTCAAGAGTCTTCTCCAGCACCACAGTTCAAACATATCAATTCTTTGGCTTTCAGCCTTCTTTATTGGTCCAACTCTCACACCCATACATGACTACTGGAAAAACCATAGCCTTGACTACACAGACCTTTGTTGGAAAAGTGATGCCTTTGTTTTTTAATACATTGTCTAGGTTAGTCATAGCTATTCTTACAAGGAGCAAGCATCTTTTAATTTCATGACTGCAGTCACCATCCATATTGATTTTGAGTATGAGTGTGTGTGCTATTAATACCAAATACAACAAATTCTTTTGAGTCCCTCTATTACCTTTCACATCTTCTCCATTTAGATCTTAATTTCTTTTTCCTTGGAACTGTTCTCTTTGCTTAGTGTGCTTGATTTTGCTTTCTGGTTGATGATTTTTTCTGCCTTCTTCCCAAGGGTCTCTTCCCTAGCCAGTCTCTTAAATGTTGGTACACTCTAGGAATTCATGTTTGGCTTTTTCAATTATTTCTCTTCTCAAATTTCTCCTGGCTGTAATCTTTCATTCTATGACACTTTTATACAAATAACTTATTAATATATGTCCTACAGAATCTCTCTACTGTAATGCAGAGAGATTTTCCATTTAAGAATCATATTTCTCAGACCAAACCCCCTTAAATTGCAGAGAGGGCAAAAGACCAATTATTGATAATAGACTATGAAGAGAAATAATAAGTCATTTCTAGGTCAAGGAAACTAAACAAAACAAACAAACAAAACCTCTTCTGGCTTTTCCTGTTTTCCTGGGAGAAAATGGAACCACACACTGAAATAACATGGAATTCATAATCAACATGTAACTAAACACCAGCTAGGAACATTTATGTTTGACATTTATGTAACTCAGAAATAAATTTACATAGTATTAAGCCACTGAAGTTTGGGGATTTATTTATTGCAGTAGCTAATGTTACTCTAATATATGTTAGAAACTTGAAGTGCAGTGCTATAATTGAAAAACTTGGAATATGTGGAACTGGTTTAGTATTTGGGTAGCAGGCAGTAGGAAATCAATATCAGAGTGTGGTTAGATGTTGACAAAATCACATAGTAGTGAAATATTTGGAAGTATTTATTGTAATAACTTGGAAGGCATCCAAGGCTTCTCTCTGTAGTTGTAGGAACAAAGACTGGACAACAGAATGTTAGTACCAATTGTTGATTGTTACTGATTGACTTTAACAAGTTATGAGTGGAAAAAGATGTGGTCAGACAAAAAAGATTCATTATACAAGCAGTAAGTGAAAGAAGTAGAGAAACTCCTGAAATATGGAACCTCTGAAAGTGAGAAAAACATTACTATTTTTAGACTGAAGTCCAAAGGAAATAAGACTTAAACAGGCTTTGAGAAGACAAATTACCAAAGGCACAATTCTTGAAAGAAATAAATGATAAGCTAAATTTCATCATGGTCCTCTGGACAATGGACTGACAAACCACTTCAGTATTCTTGCCTTGGGAATGCCATAAACAGCATGAAAAGGCAAAATGATATGACACTGGAAGATGAACCTCTGAGGTTGGTAGGTGTCCAATATGATACTGGGGAAAAATGGAGAAATAACTTCAAAAAGAATGAAGAGGCTGAGCCAAAGTGGAAACTATGCTCAGTTGTGGATGTGTCTGGTGGTGAAAGTTAAGTCCAGTGCTGTAAAGAATAATGTTACATAGGAACCTGGAATCTTATGCCCATGAGTCGAGGTAAACTGGAAACGGTCAAACAGGAGATGGCAAGCGTGAACATCGACATTTTAGGAAACAGTGAACTAAAATGGATTGGAATGGGTGAATTTAATTCAGATGACCATTATGTATCTAATACTATGGGCAAGAATCCTTAGGAGAAATAAAGTAGCCCCCATGATCAACAAAACACTCTGAAATGCAGTACTTGGGTGAAATCTCAAAAATGACAGAATGATTTCCATTAGTTTCCAAGGCAAACCATTGAACATCACGGTAATCCAAGCCTATGCCCCAACTATTAATGCTGAAGAAGCTGAAGTCAAATGGTTCTATGATGACCTACGAGATCTTCTAGAACTAATGCCAAAAATGATGTCATTTTCATCACATGGGATTAGAATGTGAAAGTAGGAAGCAAGAGATACCTGCAGTATCAGGAAAGTTTGGCCTTGGAGTACAAAATGAAGCAAGGCAAAATCTAACAGAGTTTTGCCAAGAGAACACACACTGGTGATAGCAAACACCCTCTTCTAACAGCACAAGAGACAACTCTACATATGAATATCATTAGATGGTCAATACCAAAATCAGATTGATTATGCTCTTTGCAGCAGAAGTTGGAGAAACTATATACAGTCAGCAAAAATAAGACCTGGAGCTGACTGTAGCTCAGATCATGAGCTCCTTATTGCAAAATTCAGACTTAAATGGAAGAAAGTAGGTAAAGTCACTAGGCCATTCAGGTATGACCTAAATCAAATCCTTTATGATTAAATGGTGTAAGTGACAAATAGACTCAAGGGATTAGATCTGATAGAGTGTCTGGAGAACCATGGACAAAGAGGTTTGTAACATTGTACAGAAGGTGGTGACCAAAACCATCCCCTAGAAAAAGAAATACAGCAAGGCAAAATAGTTGTCTAAGAAGGCCTTACAAATAGCTGAGAAAAGAAGTGAAAGGCAAAGGAAAATGGGAAAGATATACCCAACTGAATGAAGAATTCCAAAGAATATTAAGGAGAGATAAGAAAACCTTCTTAAGTAAACAGTGCAAAAAAAAAAAAAAAAAAGAGGAAAACAGTAGAATGGGAAAGGCTAGAGATCTCTTCAAGAAAATTAGAGATACCAAATGAACATTTCATGCAAAGATATGCACAACAAAGGTCAGAAACAGCAAGGACCTAATAGAATCAGAAGAGATTAAGAAGAGGTGGCAAGAATACACAGAAGAGCTATGCAAAAAAAGGTCTTAATGACCTGTTGTGATCACCCATCCAGAGCCAGATAACCACCATGCTGTGATCACCCACCTACAGCCAGACATCCTGGAGTATGAAGTCAAGTGGGCCTTAGGAAACATTACTATGAACAAAACTAGTGGAGGTGATGAAATTGTAGCTGAACTATTTCAAATCCTAAAAGATGATGCTGTTAAAGTGCTGCACTCAGTATGCCAGCAAATCTGCAAAAACAGCAATGGTCACAGGACTGGAAAAGGTCAGTCTTCATTCCAATCCCAAAGAAGGGCAATGCCAAAGAATGTTCAAACTACCGTACACTGTGCTCATTTTACATAGTAGCAAGGTCATGATCAAAATCTTTTAAGCCAGCCTTCAATAATACATGATCTGGGAACTTCCAGATGTACAAGCTGGATTTAGAACAGGCAGAGGAACTGGAGATCAAATTGCCAACATCTGATGAATCATAGAAAAAGCAATAAAACTCCACAGAAACATCTACTTCTGCTTCATTGACTATGCTCAACATCATACATAATTAGGAAGTTGTAAATTAAAGTGGTGAGATGCATCCCTTGTTGAAGAGACTGTTTTTTTCTCTGAGTATTCTTAACATCTTTGTTGTAGATTAATTGATCACAGGTACATGAGTTTATTTCTGGGTTGTCTATCCTGTTCCATTGATCTATATTTCTAGTTTAGTGCCAACACCATACTGTTTTGATGACTGTAGCTTTGTAGTATAGTCTGAAGTCAGGGAATTTGATTCCTCCAGCTTCATTTTTCTTTTTCAGAATTGCTTTGACTTTTCAGGAGCCTTTTGTGTTTCCATATGAATTTTTAAAAAGTCCTAATTCTGTGATAAATAGCAATAGTTATTTGATAGAGATTGCATTGACTCTGTAGATTGCCTTGGGTAGTATAGTCATTTTCATAATATTTATTCTTCCAATCCCAAAACATGTTATATCTTTCCATATGTTTGTAGCATCTTTGATTTCTTTGTTCAGAATCTTATAGTTTTCAGAATACAGTCTTTTTTCTCTTTAGGTATTTTATTCTTCTTGATACAATGGTAAATGGAATTGCTTCTTTAAGTCATCCTTCTAATCTTTTGTTGTTAGGGTATAGGAATGGAAGAGATTTCTGTATATTAATGTTTTATCCTGCAATTTTATGGAATTCATTCATGAACTCTAGTGATATTCTGGTAGCATCTTTAGGATTTTCTATATACTAGAGTCATGTAATCTGCAAACAGTGACATTTTTACTTGTTTTCCAATTTGGATTCCATTTATTTCTTTTCTCTGATATCCATGGCTAGGACTTCCAAAGCTATGTTGAATAAAAGTAGTGAAAATGGACACCTTGTCTCATTCCTGATCTTAGGGGGAATGCTTTCAGTTCCTGATCTTAGAGGGACTCTTTCAGATTTTCACCATTAAAAATACTGTAGCTAACAGGTTTGACATACATGGCATCTATGAATGTTGAAGCAAGTTCCCTCCATTCCCACTTTCTGGAGAGTTTTATCATAAACGGGTGTTGAATTTTGTCACAGGGTTTTTCTGCATTTACTGATAGGATCACACTTTTTCTTCTTCAATTTGTTAATGTGGTATATCACACTAACTGATTTGTGGATATTGAAAAATCACTGCGTCCCTAGGATAAAGCCCACTTGGTCATATGATCTAATTTTAAAAAGTGATTCAAATGATCTGATTTACAAAACAGAAACAGACTTACAGATATTGAAAGCAAACTTGTTGATACCAAAGGAGAAACAAAGGAGTAGGGGTCGGGACAAATCAGGGATTTAGGGTGAACATAAACACACTATTATATGTAAAACAGATAACCAATGAGGACTTACTGTATAGCACAGGGAAATCTGTTGAATATTCTGTGATAACCTATATGAGAAAAGAGTCTGAAAAAATATAAAGATTTATGCGTGTATGGCTGAATCACTTTGCAGTACACATGAACTAACAACATTGTAAATCAAATACACTTCAATAAAATTAAAAAATATTAAAAGTGATGAGATATTACTACAGATCTATTAAAATGGTACAAGTCCAAAATACTGACAACACCAAATGCGGGTGAAGGTTTGGAACAATAGGAATCTTCATTAATTGCTGGTGGAAATAAAAAATGACACAGCCACTCCAAAAGACAGGTTGGCAGTCTCTAGCAAAACTATATATACTCTTACCATATAATCCAGTAATATTGTTCCTTGGTATTTATAAAAACTAGGTGAAAGTTTATGTCTACAAATATTCCTGCACATAGATGCTTATAGTATGCTTCCTTTATAATTGCTAAAACTTGGAAGCAAGCAAGATGTCTCATTTCCATCACCCATTTGGTTTTAAATAACACTCTAAATCTATAGTAAGCAAAACAGTATGGTATTGGCCTAAAAGCAGGCACATAAACCAATGGAACACAATTAGGAGCTCAGAAATAAACCCATGCAAAATGGTTGACTAATCTTTGATAAATTTGACAAGAATATACAATGGGGGAAAGTTTAGTCTCTTCAATAAATAGTGTTGGGAAAATTAGATTTTCATATACAAAAGAAGGCAATTGGACCCTTATCTTATACCACACATTAAAGCATTAACTCAAAAGGGACTAATGACTTAAACATCACACCTGAAACTATAAAACTCTAGTAGAAACAGGGGGGAAGTCTTCTTGAAACTTTTCTAGGAAGTGATGTTTTTAAATACAACACCAAAACACAGGTTATAAAAGCAAAAAAAAAAAAAAAGAAACCACAAATGAGACTATATCAAACTAAAAGCCTCCTGAACAGCCAGAGAAATAATCAACAAAATGAAAGGATAACTTATAGAATAGAAGAGTGAATTCCTAGTGGTTAGGAGTCTGCACTTTCACTAACAAAGGCACAGGTTTGATCCCTGGTCAGAGAACTAAGATCCTGCAAGTCAGTGAAGGAGGTGCAGGTTTGATTCTTGGTTTGGATCTGGATCCCATATGCCTTGGAGTCTAGGAGCCAAAACATAAAACAGAAGCAATGTTGTAACAAATTTGATAAAGACTTTTTATAAATTATGTTAAAAAAATAATAATACCATATTGAAAGCTTGAAATTTGCTAAGACAGTAGATCTTAATTTCTCCCTACACATATAACAAAGATAGTATATGATGTAAAGTTAATTAACTTAATTAAAGAGATAATTAAAAGTTACTTAAAAATAGACAAGTAGAGTTAATTAACTCAATTGTGGTAATTGTTTCCCAGTGTATATGTGTATTAAATCATCATGCTGTAGAACCTAAATATGTACAATTTTTATTAGTCATACCTCATTAAAGCTAAGAAAAAATAAAAGAAACGGGGAAACATTAATATATGCATGTAAGGGAATAAAGTCAAGCTGAAAAATCTACAAACTACATACATATATGATTCCAACTATGTGACATCTGCAAAAGGCAATGGAAATGATAAGCTCAGTGATTGTCAAGGGTTAAAGATGGGGGGAGAGATAAATAGACAGAGCACAGAGGACTTCTAGGGCAATAAAAATATTCTGTATGATTTTATAGCAGTGGATACATGTATCATTATTTGCTGTTCATACTTGACAGTCATATCCGACTGTTTGCAACCCCATGGACTGCAGTATGCCAGGATTCCCTATCCTTTACCATCTCCTGGAGTTTGCTCAAATTCATGTTGATATATATCATTACCCCTTTGTCAAACTCAAAGGATGTACAACACCAAGAATTAACTATGGACTTTGGTTGATAATAATGTGTCAATATATCCACTGTTACAAAGGTACTACTCCAGCGTGGATGTTGTTAGTGGATGAGGCCATATGAGTATGGACAGAGCTATGTGGGAACTCTGCACTACCTGCTTAATTTTGCTCTAAAATAATAATCTTTTAAAGTGATAATAAATAAACATTCTGATAGCGATTCTTGATCAGATTCTTGATCTCTGAAGATTTAGCTTTGGGACCAGGGACCAGGCTTGATCACTCAAGAGCTTTTGTGTAGCAGAGTTTTATTAAAGTGAAAAAGGGACAGAGAAAGCATCTGACATAGACATCAGAAGGGGGATGGAGAGTGCCCCCCTCACTAGTCTAAGCAAGGGAGTTATATACTTTTTTAACTGGTTATTACAATAAATCAAAAGGATGTCTCAAGGTTGTCAAGATCTTACTAGATCCACTCCCACAATTTAAATTTTAAGATGACAGGATCAGAACTAACAATAAAAAGAAATATACATTTTAAAATAACAAGATTGGTCAAAAGGTTTTCAAGAAGGAGAAACTGTCCTTAAGCAGGATACATTGTTGTTATATAATTTTTAGTACAGAGTTTAAACTGAGTTGTTCAGTTGTGTAATCATTAATTCTGGGCTTAAAGAAAAAAAAAAAAAAAAAAACATTTATCTGACTAAGACTAAGGAATGTAGAAAAGTAGAGAGAGGAAAAAAAAAAAAAAGGCATTTGTCCTTTCCTCCTCTTTGAGAATTCAGACCCCTGTCTCCTCAAGGACCCTGGACTTCCTATCAATCTGCCTAAAAATTGATTCTCTCAATTTCTAGTCCCAATTTGTTAAAAAGAGTCTTGGAGGCCAATACTCATTAAAATTTCTTACAAAACAAATGAGCTCAGCCTGGTGGTCTTTGTCCCAGCCATGTCTACTGCTTTAGATGGCTTCAAAATACCCAGCTTTAAGTTGGGAGAGGTTAGTATAAGGGCAAGAAGGCATAAAAATAAAGGGAGCTAAGTAGAATATAACTAGGAGAACTCTTGGAACATGTTTGCTGCCACAATTAAACTGATTTAAAACAAGTAAACTAAATAAGATGTATATTTAGTTTTTTTTTTTTTTTTAAGAAATACAACGCCAAAATAATTAAACCTAGTTCTTCTAAAACTATCATCGACTTCCCAAATAGACCCCAGCAAGAAAGGGCTATTAAAGCCACGTGGGCACTAAGAAGGAGCTATGTCTCCAGATTCATTTCATGTGTGACTATGGAGGAAAAAGGACAGGAAAATGTTTGCAGAAGTGGAGTTAGGTTCCCTAAGAACAACAGTCAAGGATATTCTTCCTAGTAAGTAGAAATCAGCATCTAATGAAGTAACTCTCCCACTGCTGGAGAATTTCCCAGCAGGAAAGTATTGATGCAGAGCAATGAATGCTGTGTGTTTCTGATCCTTCTTCCTGAATGAAGTATTTTATGATAGACTTCTGGTCTCTGCGCTGATATTGCCTCCTGGGTTAGGGCAAGGGCAAGAGGAGATAATTTGTCTTCAAGTTTCTTTGTTGCTGGATGATAAGAAACAGTATTTAAACTTGATGGTGAAGGCTCCACGTCACTCAGAGATCCTTGAGCTGGATGAGGTGACTGTACTGAACCACACACTGTCTTCTTTGAAGAGACAAATGCTGTGTGAGATCTGCCCACGAATTTGGTGGCTGGAAATGTGGGCTTTGGCTCTCCATCAAAGATTCATGCTCCACTTCCATACTTGTATTAGTCAGCATTTTTCAGAGAAACAGAACCAATAGGATGTGTGTATATATAGAAAGAGATTTTTTTTTTTTTTTTTGGTGAGAAATTGGCTCCTATAATTATGGAGGCTGTCAAGACCAAATCTGCAGGGTGAGCTGGCTGGCTGGAGACTCAGGAAAGCTGACAATGCGGATGAAGTCTGAAGACATCTGCTAAAGAGTCTTCTCTTGCTTATGCTCAGTTGCTTAAGCTAGAATTTGGGTGTTTCCCCTTACCACTGATTCTGTCTTGTCTATGTAGCTGATTCATGACTAAATCCTGGCCATTTTACCTCCTTATGCATTTTATTTATCTCAGTTACCATCACCTGAGGTGATGGATCCTCTCCTTCTGACTATTCTTCTAGTCTTCTACCTAGTATCCTGGTCCCTATTCCAGTTTGCTTGTTGTAAATGTTTCCTCCAGGAAGCTTCTGTGATGATCCATCAAAATCACAAGCTGGGCCACAGCACTTTACTGTCTAAAATTCTTTAATTTCATCAACTACCTCATGATTAAATCCAAACTCCTTGACATGAATGCAATGCTCCCTCCAGTCTGCCCCTTTTAAAACCGTTCAGCTTTTCCTCCAGTTACTCCTTACTTCAAATTTGACATTGAATTAGCAGTTCCACTGCTTGCTGTTCTATATTTCACTTCACACTTTCTTTGTCCTTGCCGTCTTCTCCTTCCTTCAGTTGACCAGCTTAATGATTTATTATTATGACTTGTCTTAGATATCACTTCTCAGCCTCCTATGTCTCCATTCTCTCCCTTATGTGTTAAGGATCCTTCTTCCTTGGCCTAGTAGCATTCAAAATCTACTCAATCATTGCAACCAATTTATAGCTTAATGAGTACCTGTTGATGTATATCTGTCTTCAATAACTGAAGTTTCTAGGGACACTGACTATGTTTCTGTTGAAATATTTATTAGCTAATATTATGAAAAAGGAAACCAATTTAAGTGCTAGAATTACTGACAGACATGATTCCTGCCCTCAAAGAGCTCATTCCATAGAAGTGAGACATAAAAATGAATAAGAAATGTAATTCAGATAGTTTTAGAGTTTGATGAAGGCTGTGAAGTAACTAAAACAGTACAATGTAATAAATAGATGGGGAGGGATATGCACTATGTAGAATGATCAGGAAAAGCATTTTTGAAGAGTGATATTTAAGACTCAAAGTATGTAAAGAAATATGACAACATGAAAGACGGGAGTAGAGGAGAGTGTAATGAGCAAGAGAGACATTGTTACAAGCCCATTTGAGAGAAGAGACTTTGAAACTTTTTCCATTTGAGGGATTTGAAATCGTTTATATTGAGCTATGGGATTGCCTGGTGGCTCAGCGGTAAAGAATCTACCTGCCACTGCAGGAAACACGGGTTTGATCCCTAGATTAGAAAGATCTCCTGGAGAAGGAAATAGCAACCCACTCCAGTATTCTTGCCTGGGAAATCCCATGGACAGAGGAGCCTAGGGGGGCTACAGTCCACAGGGTCACAGAGAGTCGGACACGACAGAGACTAAACAACAGCAACGACAACATATTGAGTTGTAAATGACAAAAAGTTATCTTAAAATATTACTGCTCTTAAATGAAACCATAAAAACAAAGCACTTTCTTCTCCCTTCTCACATATTATGTTATCCATCCCACTTAGATGTTCTTTCCAACTTCCTAGGGCTTGGGAAGGAAGATGGCACCTTCTTATGTCTTTGATCTTCTTTCAGTTCACTTGATTGCACTTGGACAATGCAAAAGCCTTTTGTGACCCAGGTCATCAGTAATTTCCATGATGCTCATGGGGAGGCCTCAAGGAAGTGTTTTCTGTTGATTTGAGTGTTTGTATACATTTAATCTATTGTTAATGAGTATCAAGTAAAGAACTAAGTTTTAGAATGGCTGCAAGTCATAGAGTAGAAAACAAGAATTCAGTGAAAGCTGAATGAGGCAGCTAGAAGTTTCTATGAGACTTTCCCTCCCATTTGATAAATTTGGGTTCCATGCTACTATCACTGTTAAAAAACCATTCATTACCTTTGCACTACGTGCAAAATTGTATTATCTTCCTTAGATCGGCAAAGAAGATTTGGAAGATTTGATTTTAAGCTAACTGAGGGCAGGGATTATATATCTTTGTAGTTTTATATTTTATTAATTAAAAGTTTAAAATAATAGAAGAAATAATTTGACAAGGTCAATAAACTTAAAGAAAACATTAGGTCTGCCTCCAAGATACTGATAAAAATACTTAAGCTGAATCATTGAATAAAACTAATATATATATATATATATTTTATTATTAATGAGCATGTTGTTAAAATGTACTTCTCAAAGTCAAAACCATCTACTTTGTGCAAAAGTCTTGATGTCAGCAGTTCCTGTCAAGGCCCTGTGGATGGCCTGGAAGAACTTATCTACTGTCTGCTACAATTGAGCACTTTGGGGTGCTTATATTTTAAGTTCTGTAGTTATTTTTCAGAGCATCTGAATACACAAGATTCATTTTAAATTCTTTAACACATTTTCCTCATACGGATGTTACTGTTATAGTCCCTTGTGAGAACATGTGTTGGATGTTAGAATAAGACTTAAAGTAACAAATTTACTTCCTTTCTAAAGCTTTAGAAAATTTTAACCCTCAGAAATAAATCCCTAATTAGGTGAATGAAAATTGAGATCTGGATAAGTCTTAGGGAGTAAGTGAAAATGGATCAGGGAAGTTTTCTAGCAGAGATGTATCTTCCTCTGGAGACCATTCTGTGGAGGCAGGGGTGGGGTGGGGGAGGGAGGTTGTCAGGAAACCACCATTCTCCCCTTACAGTCTTCCAGGTTACCTGCTGCCATGTGCAAGCTGTTCATAGATAAAGGGATTCTTAGATGGAGAATGAAGGGAAGTGGGCATTGGGCCAGTAATTCTAGGAAGCAGAGCATTGAAATAAATGTAGAATTGCATGTTTGTAAGGAGAGATTTGGAGAAGGGTATAACTCTATGGCTATTGAAAACAAGGGCAAAGATTGAGCTCATTCAAAATACATTTCCTTTTCTAGACCTGAAAGATATCATTAAATCAGACTCCTCTATTTTTGCTTTGTCCCTCTGCAAACTGGATTCTCCTTGATCTACTCCAGTGCATGCTTCTGTATTCATAGTATACTTTTATATGTATAATCTCTCGTGTATTGTCTTATCCTATCCTTAAAATAGCAGTACGAAGTAGGTGGTATCATCAGTTTATAAATCAGGAAAGTCAGACTCAGAAGGCTTATGGGTATATTTTGAATGTCTTACAATGAGTAAGTCTCAAGTTTGGGTTTTTTCCCTAAATCTCATGATTAAGTCATCATATGTACTTCGCTAGTCTGTATGCTTCTTTATGGTCAGGATCTTCTTTCCTTCCCAAGTCTTATATATTATCACTATCACCTTGTCATTTAAGTGTCTGTAGTTCACTCAAGCTGAATGTGTTCCAGACCCTCAATTTTGCCCCAGTTCCTCTTACTTCTGAGTATTTACTTCTGTGTTCTTTGCTTCTGCCTGTGATATTTTGGTCACCATTTTGTGTAATTGACTCTTAGTCAATCTTCACATTTCATTGCATGTTTCATCATGTCCAACTTTAATGGCCAACCCCCTCTGTAGTCCTCTCCACAGTATCTTACTTGCCCTCCATCCTCATAATGTTCTGTGTCGTAATTTTATCACCCGCTAATCTGTGAACTATAGGAGAACAGAAGATTCTATTTTATTTAGTGTCTGGCTCATAGTAGGTGTTAAAGAGTTATTCTTTTAACTGATGAATTGAAAGGATGAATGAATGATGAATTTATTCAAATATATTATTCAAGTATACTCTATCTTCCAGCCAGTTTCCAAGTCACCCTTATTATTTTCTTAAATGTTTTAGCATATTAAGAATAAGAGTTAATTTGACTTAAAGGTGAGGCCTGCCTTTATAAATATGAAGCCTCTTTAATCACTCTGTAGCCTTCTGAGAGTAGTGGAAAGAACAGATATCACTTTGATAGGAGACAGAGTAAATTTTGAAAAATCCCATTTTGCTAGCTTTCTCCTTCCACTTTTTCTCACTACCTACTTTTCAGCCTTGGATTCCAATGGGTTCTATTTTTAGTCTACCCATCAAAATTTGTGAATATTTCGTGTGAATGATTTGTTACCTATACAGAGCTAACTCATAGGTCAAAATAACAATAAAAATGCAAATACACACGAGTTTCCCATTATGCAGAAAAGGCATTTGAATTTTTGGTCCAAACATACTGGAATCTTAGACCTTGCTGAAATCAATTCCCTTGAGATTTTCCATCCATATGATTAGTAATGTGTTCTTAAAAGTCTTTCTTAGATTTTGCAGTCCTGACAAGCAACTTTGAAAGCTTGAGGCTACACTAGTAGGGATTTTTTAATCCAAATAATAAAAACTTCTCAAGGCTTCTCTTTTTTGAATTATGTCCCAATTTTCCATGAGTGAGCTACATAAAATCTTGCCATATGTTCCTCTTCAGAGCGATACATCTGAATAGAATAAGGTATTTATAAAATGATCTCAGTATATTTAGTGACTGATGAAAGACATTAGTTTCTGCATACTCAGATAAGTCTCTATCTGGCATTGTTTGATTTATCTAGACAAGTGAAATGTGGTTAAAACAAACCTATAGGGTCTTACACCATGAGGCCTTTAAAAAATTTTTTTTTTGGCATGGAAATGGTCTGGAGAGCAGCTGGCTACCAGCTGGAGCCTCATACTGTTTTATTGAAGTAGAATTGGGACTTTAACAAGCTTAATTATAACAAGACTTCACCTGCATCACAGAACCTGTTAGATTGCTCCCACCCCTTTTTTCACACATTTCTGGTTGTTTGGAAGCCTGTTTTCAATATTTCCACCCAGACCACATTTGATCTGAAAGCTTTCCTCTTGATTTAGTTGCCATGGCATAAAAAGGATAAATTAAATCTAGCTATTTTTGTGTAGGTCAGATCAGGAGTGGTTTGAGGGAACTTGGAGATGATGGTGTTAAGTGTAAACTTGACTTAAGTGTTAGTTTTGGCTTCTTCTTTGTCAAGGAACTGGGGAGAGAGCCATGTGTCCATGTCATTAGTCCATGTGTCCCGAGGGTTTCCCTTTATTTTGCTTTATGATTCTCTTAAGCATATTATAAAATGTAAGCCTTGTATTTGATTATAAGCACTTCTAAGTACTTCCTAATGTAGCTGATGTAGTTCCCAGCACACAACTGACGCCTTGGAGATACCATCAGAAGCTTGACTTCCTGGAAGTCCATATGGATTTGCAGAAAAAGATTACTGATCACATATTTAAATATATTACAAACTCTTATATTTTCTTGTAGTATGAATTGCTAAATGATGATTAAAGGATACTGTTCCCTTGTATTGTAAACAAATATTGTTAATGTCTTTAAGATGATGACTTACGGATTTAAAATTAAATTTCAAACATGAAGAGAAAAAAGTGATGAGAAACTCTGATTGGTGGCAATAGTAATAATAAAATGTGAAAATGTTGGTTAAAAAATAATAATCCCTAGTTGTTTTTGTGCTAAAAGATTTTTTGATCCTGGGCAACCTGGAAAGATGCAAGGCCTACATGAATAAATTAGATGCTAACATGAATGAGTTGACCCTTTCAGATTTATGTTTATGGCTTTCTTGTCTTCAATGAGGTAATTACACTTCCATTTGGCTATAACTCTTGGGATTAGAGATATTTATAGCTGTTGGAAAAGGAATTGGCTCAGTCTAATAACACTATTGAAATAGACAGCGTTTTCTAAGCTGAAAATTGGATGAAAGAATCACCTATGATATTTACTATGTACCCAATTTTAGGTTTCGCTGAACATTCAGTGAGAGACACGGAAATGCCACATTCCCTTAGACAGTTTTATGAGAGAGCATGGTCCTATAACAGAAGAAAAGAAAGTTTCTTATATTATTATATGTATTATTAAGCCTGTTTCTAATATCTTAATGGTTAAATTCAATTTCTCTCAAGCCCTGAGGTTCAAACTCAAACATTATCTCTTCTTTGAAATTTCTTCTGACTTCTCTGCCTTATAACCTCCCTCCTTCCCCCTCCAGAAGGATTACATCTCCTTCATCTCTCATAACATCTCTGCTAACAACGCATTCCTCTTCTCCTATAGCACTTCTCACATTGCATTGTAATTATTTGTTTACATGTCTGTCTCTCTCTCCAGACTGAGCTCTTCAAAAACTGAGACAGCGTTTTATTTAATTCACTCGGTGTACCCACAGCCTGTCAGTGTCTGGCACATGATAGGCAAATAATAAATGCTGAAAGAAAAAAGGGGGGGGGGAATTAATGAATGACTATAAATTATTGTCATCTCTAATTTATTTGGCAGTCATATCACTGAGTGCAAAAAGAAACGCCCATCTTATTACTCCTTCAATGTCATGTAATCTTTTCTTGAAAACTGCAGTGTTTAACAGTCTCCTCAACTCAGCTTGCACAATTCCAGCATAGTGATAACAACGCTGTAATCAAATCTCAAGTACTTCCAAATTGTTGCAAATCGTATTGCATTGTGATCCTGGAGTCTACAGGTGTGGTTTTTGGTTTCAATTGTAAAACTCATTAAAAAAAAAAAGTTGCTGTCAGGTTGATAGTATAAAACAATATCTAATGGTTAGACTTTTAAAATTCATTTTATTTATGAATAGTTTAAATTAGAATTTATTCTTAGGAAAAAAAAGACAGTTTGTTGAGTTATTGAAGTGATCAAGTACCCTTATTGGTAAATGATACACTCACTCAAATACCAAGATTAGCACTCACAGTGGGTGAGCAAGTAGAATGATAGCTGAAAAGCCTGCTGGGTATGAAGTTCATCTTCTGAACAAACATTTTAGTTTCAACAAAAATGAAAATGCATTCCACTCAGAAATTCCACATACATGTAAATGTTTGTGTGTTTAAGAGAAATTTAATTATTCTATTTAATCCACTTACACTTGAGTCATTAAAGGGTATTTGATAATGGATAAAGGGACCTTTTTCTTGGCTCTACTCTTTATTATTTTAAACTCCCTAAGACATTTTTTTTTTTTATGACTTCAACAAACTTAACCAGTTATATGATCTGACAGTAGCACAATTGCCACCGATACCAATTTTGGCTGAAGAAATGAAAAAATTTCATTCATTATCTTGGGTAAATTATGCCTGTTAGGTTGTACTATTTTATAACAAACTTTTGGAAAATTAAACAACATATAAAATTGCAACATGAATATTTACAGATCTTAAAGAAAAAGGTCGTGATTTCTTATTTATGGTTATAATATCAGGACTTAGCAGAATGCCTCAGACAAAACAGACACTAAATATTGAATACAGATTAGTTGCTGAATGTGTCAACAAATGTTACAGGATGACACAAAATTTGTTTAGTGATGAAATCAGCAGAGAGGAATGCAAAGGTCATTTTTGTATCTGAAGCATGTGAAGAATTTCAGTAATTGTGCCAGGCTGCACAAAGCAAATACTTGATTTACATGCAATGCCTATCTTGCGCCCTGGAGAGAAAACAGGAGGGTTGCTGCTGCTGCTGCTGCTACTAAGTCACTTCAGTCGTGTTCGACTCTGTGCGACCCCGTAGATGGCAGCCCATCGGGCTCCCCCGTCCCTGGGATTCTCAAGACAAAAACACGAGTGGGTTGCCATTTCCTTCTCCAATGCCTGAAGGTGAAAAGTGAAAGTGAAGTCGCTCAGTCATGTCCGACTCTTAGCAACCCCAGGACTGCAGCCTACCAGGCTCCTCTGTCCATGAGATTTTCCAGGCAAGAGTACTGGAGTGGGGTGCCATTGCCTTCTCCAACAGGAGGGCTGGTCTTACTTAAATAGAAAAAAGCAGAGATTTAATTAATATGCTGGAGTTTCTAATTAGCCAGTACTGGGACTGGGCTTCCCAGGTGGCACAGTGGTGAAGAATTCACCTACCAATGCAGGAGACATAAGAGACCTGGGTTTGATCCCTTGGTCAGGAAGACCCCCTGATGTAGGAAATAGCAATCCACTCCAGCATTCTTGCCTGGAAAATTCTGTGGACAGAGAAGCCTGGCAGTTTACAGTTCATGGGGTCACAGAGTCAGACACGACTGAGCGACTGAGCATTCAATCTTGGGACTAAAGGAAGTTTGTAATGGGAAGATGAGAAGAGTTTACTCTTTCCCTTTTCCTAATATTCTGTTAAACTGACCAGAACAGGTTGGGGAAGGGACAGCAGGGAAGGGACAACAGTTTCCATATTCCCTAAATCAGCAATTTTTCTCCTCTGACCTAGAATTTTTAAACTTTAAAACTGTTGGATGGGAGGGAGTGTGGCTCCAGAGCATGCTTTAGAGTGAATCATCACATCATTGAGTAGGCTGTGAAAAGGAACAAATTTTTCATTTATTTTTATCTAAAAATTAAAAAAAAAAAAAAAAGAGCTAAAGCTTTTCTCATTCTTTGGAAGTTGTTTTTTTTTTTTTGTAGATTTGTTCAGCATACCATACATACAGAAAAGTGAACAATGATATGTATGCAGTTGGATTAATTTCATAAAGTGAACACACTCAGGTAATTAACACCAATCAAGAAATAGGCAGCAGCAACCCCAAAGACCTGCCTTGTACTTCCCATCCATGACTACTCCTTGACAAATAACTATCCTGAATTCTAGTGCCATTTACTAGCTTTGCCTTTTAAAAATTTTGCCTAAAGGGAAACTTTTTGTGTATTATTTTGTAACTGGCACTTTCCCACTCATCAGTGTGTTTATGAAATTCGTCTCTATTGTTACCTATAGGTACAGTGCATTCATTTTCAGTGTTGCCTGTTATGAATATATCACAATCTCCATTCTACTATTGGTGAACATTTGGGTTTTGCTGCTGTCCAGTTTTAGCTGTCACAAATAATGCTATAATAAATAGTATTATCTATCAATATTTTGAGCATTACTTAAGTAATGTTCAAAATTCTCCAAGCCAGGCTTCAACAGTATGTGAACCATGAACTGACAGATGTTCAAGATGGATTTAGAAAAGGTAGAGGAACCAGAGATCAAACTGACAACATCCAATGGATCATCAAAAAAGCAAGAGAGCTCCAGAAAAACATCTATTTCTGCTTTATTGACTAAGTCAAAGCCTTTGACTGTGTGGATCACAACAAACTGTGGAAAATTCTTAAAGAGATGGGAATACCAGACCACCTGACCTGCCTCCTGAGAAATCTGTATGCAGGTCAAGAAGCAGCAGTTAGAACTAGACATGGAACAACAGACTGATTCCAAATTGGGAAAGGAGTTATGTCAAGGCTGCATACTGTCACCCTGCTTATTTAACTTATATGCAGAGTGCATCATGAGAAATGCTGAGCTGGATGAAGCACAAGCTGGAATCAAGATCGGTGGGAGAAATATCAATAATCTCAGATATGCAGATGACACCACCCTTATGGCAGAAAGTGAAGAAGAAAGACAGAGCCTATTGATGAAAGTGAAAGAGGAGAGTGAAAGCCAACTGGCTTAAAACTAAGATCAGAAAACTAAGATCATGGCATCTGGTCCCATCACTTCATGGCAAATAGATGGGAAAAAAATGGCAACTGACAAATTTTATTTTGGGGGGCTCCAAAATCACTGCAGATGGTGACTGAAGCCATGAAATTAAAAGATGCTTGATCCTTAGAAGACAAGCTATGACAAACCTAGACAGCATATTAAAATGAAGAGACATTAGTTTGCCAACAAAGGTCCGTCTAGTCAAAGCTTTGGTTTTTCTGGTAGTCATGTATGAATGTGAGAGTTGGACCATAAAGAAGGCTGAGTGCCAAAGAATTGGTGCTTTTGAACTGTGGTGTTGGAGAAGACTCTTGAGAGTCCCTTGGACTGCAAGGAGATCCAACCAGTCCATCCTAAAGGAAATCAGTTCTGAATATTCATTGGAAGGACTGATGCTGAAACTCTAAAACTTTGGCCACCTGGTGTGAAGAACTGACTCATTGGAAAAGACACTGATGCTGGGAAAGATTGAAGGCAGGAGGAGAAGCAGATGACAGAAGATGAGATGGTTGGATGGCATCATCGACTTGATGGACACGAGTCTGAGTAAACTCCAGGAGTTCTTGATGGACAGGGAAACCTGGCATGCTGCAGTCCATGGTGTCCCAAAGAATCAGACATAACTGAGTGAATGAACTGAGCTGAACCAAACCAATATTTTGGTTGGATAGATACCTAGGAGTGGAATTGCTCCTTTTTAGGGTATGAAATATTAGGCTTTAGCAGATGGCACTGAATAATTTTCCAAAGGGGTTGTATCAGTTTGTACTCCCAACAGCCATTTTATGAGAGTTCCGATTGCTCCATACCTTCACTAGCATATGATCTAGTTTCACAGCACTTCTTTTGCATATAGTGACATTGCACTGTGGTTTTAATTTCTATTCCCCTATGAATAATGACTTTTAGCCTTTCTAAATGCTTAATGACCACTTAGATACCCTTTTCTTGCTAAAGTTTTTGTCGTTGTTGGTTCGCTTTTGTTCATTTTTGATTTTTGGTTAGGCTGTTGGCTCCTCTCCTTAATAATTTGTAAAAATTCTTTACCCTGGTCTTTTACTGATATGTGTTACAAATATCTTCTCTATCCCTGTGGCTTGTCTTTTCACTCTGTTAATAATGAAGCGCTACTAATTTGTCTTATGAAATGTCATTCACATCCTCACTGCACGCACGTGCGTGTCAGGTAGTCACCACATACAGAACATGCCTGTGTAGAGAAAGGATTGAGAGGAGGTGCTGGATGGTGTGCTTAAGCGCAGTGCATACACTTGAACCTTTCCTTTCAGCGCATTGTTACACATTACAGTTTAATATATACATGATTAAATAAACAGTGATTTATTATCCACTTTTTACTAATCTTCACAAAATGTATAAATGTCCAAAATATTCTTGCAAAACAAGTTTAAATTGAAAATTATGTTTATCTAGTGAGCATTTGGGCCCTACAAGAAAATGTTTGCTCTGACAATTCTTCTCCACATGTGAGCTATTTCTCAGGTAGATAAAGAAAACAGCAACTTGATGATATCCAAGAAGCTAGTAAAAAATAAAATTATCAGAAAAGTTATTTAAAATAAAGATTTGTGTCTGCTTTAGTAAGACGTTATAATATAGTAGTCTTGATATACTAAACTATACAGTCACCATGATTAGCAAAACATTATTTCATTTCCCATTCTTTAACATTGTACATGTGCATACTACATGTATAATTTATAAATAAATTAATATACATTCCTTGGGATCATTATTGAAATAGTTTGGAGCCCTCTTCTAGAAAATTTTTTAAATATTGATTTCAAACTAAGTAGAACCCTACCATGCAACCTCCAGGAAATTTTGAAATTTTTTTTTATCATTGTTGTTGTTTAGTTACTAAGTCATGTCCGACTCTTTGCCACCCCATGGACTGTAGCCTGCCAGGCTCCTGTGTCATGGAATTTTCCAGGCAAGAACACTGGAGTGGGTTGCTATTTCCTTCTCTGTTATCATTGTTAAGACCTGGCTATTTGAAAAGCATGGCGAGGAGTTCACAGTGCACATAGGGGAGGGGAGGTGCCTGAAACAGAATTCTGATAGTTTTGTAAGTAATAGAAGCCACTGTTATGAAATCTCCATTGCTCAATAGAATCTGTCCTGTTCTCAGGTGAGGGCTGATTCCCAAGAATAGAATATTCCTGTGAAGGATGGAAGGATTTTCACATTGCAACCTGGGGTTCAGAGACTGAGCATGGAAGCCTGGGAATAACTAACCGTGCTTTAAGGATGAGAGCAAATCAACTAGTAAGAGGAGTTGCTACATAGTGGCAGGTGGAGCTTCTCCGGGAGATGCCAGTTCTCCACAGCCACCATAAAGACCTAAGTCCACTTAGACAGATAAGCATTCCTTTTCTTCTGAAAAGTCTCAATACAAAAATAAAAGTAAGTAATGGAAAAAGAAACATGATGGATATAATTTTTTCCTTTTCATCAGATTCTGCAGCTTTTGCAAGTTTTGGTAAGACTAACTGGGCAAACAATTTTGTTGCTGGGTATTCATTACAAGTATCTCCTTTCCTATGATGAATGAAAATAGCCTCAAGGATCACCTAACACTTCCTGCCTGTTGGCCAGCCTGAGAGAAGCCACCCTGAGTGGACAAGTCTTCAGACTCTCCAGGGGAGGGCTTTCCAGATCCTGTCAACAACCCCCTGCAGTTGTTTTTGGCTGCACATTTGGTGAATGTTTTTCTTTCAGCTGGGCCTCACATCATTTACTTGGAATGATATGTTCACTGCCATCCCAAATGCTGTGAACTCTTGGGAAGAAAATGCTATGGAAATGTGAAGCATTATTTTAAGAACAAAATCTCTGTAGCTTCTAAGCTTTTGCTAAGCACTGCATCTATAGGCGATGTATCTGCCGCATCTGTTTTTGTGTGTGGGAGGCACACTCTATTTATCACTGGGGATGAGTCACTCTTAAAGGAGCATAATCTACTGGAGCTTTTGTGTTTTAACTGCTCTCTGGTCAAGTGAGCTGCAGTATTGAAGCTTTAAGTGTTACATATCTAGGCCCCTTGGAAGCACCCTGCCAAGAGCAACAATAGCTATAGAGGAGACAAATCTCCTTCCTTTTATCTCCTCTTAGTCTGTCTTTTTAATGATATTACTGCAGACGCAAAGGCAGTGTGGATCCTCAAGGGGTACTGCCATGAAAGACCAAGCCATCCCACACCTGTTCTGGAATTAGAACAGCTAAATTTGGCAAGGCAAGGAGACACAGAGACAGGATGAAAAGAACCAGAGATATGACAAAACACAGTAAAATATCCCTAACCAATCATTAAATATCCACAGTAGTTGAAATCAGAGATTCTAAGTCTGGCTCTCAGACTGGGTCTTCAGTATGAAACCGTTGGTATATATTGCTGATTCCCTAAAGATATTCCTCTAGTTTTCCCGCAATCTAAAAAAAAAAAAAAGTAACTTTGACCCTCTTTGCAGTGCTATCTTGAAAGTGAAAGTGAAATTTGCTCAGTCGCTGGCTCTTTGTGACCCCATGGACTATATATATGCAGTCCATGGAATTCTCCAGGCCAGAATACTGGAGTAGGTAGCCTTTCCCTTCTCCAGGGGATCTTCCTATCCCAGCGATGGGAAGAGAAGAGCCCAGGGATCGAACCCATGGGATAGAACCCAGGTCTCCCATGTTGCAGATGGATTCTTTACCAGCTGAGTCACAAGGGAAGCCCAAGAATACTGGAGTGGGTAGCCTATCCCTTCTCCAGTGGATCTTCCTGACCCAGGAATCAAACTGGGGTCTCCTGCATTGCAGGTGGATTCTTTACCAACTGAGCTATCGGGGAAACTTGGAGGCTCTCAAAAAATCTTTGTCTTTATAAATCATTCATTTGTACAAATAATATTATTTTTTTCAATTCTGAAATGTTTGTTAGGTATTTCAGGAACTATTGATAAATTGTACCCATGAGGGAAGCACATCTTTCAAAAGAAAATATGTAGCTTGATAGCTTTCTGAAGTGAAACATTCCCTTCTGTAGAGTATATGTTAGGTTTGTCTACTATATCCTGATACTTGAATAAAAACGCTCACCTGGACCAACGTAGCTGTAGGACCCAAGTCATGAATCAATTAGAACTTGGTCTGTAAGTGGAGCAGAGCTCACAATACTGTCTCACATATTAACTCGTTATTTTACCCCCAGTTCCTACCTTCACATCCTGCTCAAAAAGAGGAAGAAATGTAATCCAAATGATCATGTTCGCTGCTTTTTACAGAGAGTAGTCAGTTTATAGATACAAGATTTAGTTGACCCTGGACGTAGGTTTTTTTGTCATTAAAATTGTGTGCAAGATGGTCTGGGTCATCGGTTCAATCTCCACTTATGTCCAGTTATCTTTAACAATATGCAGATAACCTGTTCCATGGCCCAACGGGCTTTGTGATGAGGTAATTGTATGATTCTGTCTTGTTGATTTGAGAATATAGGAATGTTCTCTTTTATTTCCATTCCAATGAGAGTATAAGCAACTTTGTCTTTATTCTTGTTTTTGACAGCTTAATCTTTTTCTTTTGGGTTTAAGTAATAGAATTCCTCTTAAAATGTAAACATAATTTTGAAGCCATCAAATATTAGACCACCACCAACCCTCAAATTATTCTGAAGGATTTTTTTTCCTAAAGAAATGTGAGGGAATGCAACTCTGGAGAAGTAAGCTGGGGTGAAGACGTAGGAGGCAGGAACAAATATAGTACAGTCTCTACAGAGGGAAGCAGAGGTTACCTTGTGGGGCCAGGAGAAGCAGTGGGACCTTGGTTTTTCTGATTACAGAAAGATACAAATTTTACAAGATAGAGCACAGAAGAATGTCAAGGGGAAAGATGCCCAGCTCTGCTTTCCTTTCCTTTTACCTGCTGTGTCATTGGGTGATGCTGGCTGGAAAGAGAATCGAGGAAGGAAGATGGGTAGCTCAAAGAGTATCACCATCACCACAGAAGAGAAATACTGAAAGAAGCAGGACTTAGGTCAAGAAACTTAAAATAAAAGTGTTTAGAACACAATATCACAGATATTATAGATTGTATAATAAACCCATCCTTGTTCCTAGAGCATAATAACCATTCATTGGAAATCCTCCTTTTCTTCCTCTCACTTCTTCCTCCTTCTCCTTCTTGCTGTTTTCACTGCTGTTTTTGTTACTTATTCTCATTACTTCTTCCTGCCTTTACTCCCCACTGCAGGTACAGGTCTTACCCAAACATTAAGGTCATTTCTCTAGTATTTAAATTCTATCTCCTTCATTGATCTTTCTCTAACCCTAACCCACATTGACCTCCTGTTTTGGGATTAATACTTAGTTGCCCACTATCTTAAATTGTTCCTTGTTATTTCAAGCATTTAGTATTATTTAATCTTGGTAGTTGAGCAAGGTGAGAGATACTTTAAATGCTGAAACCATATCCTTGTTTGTTTCTCTGTATTCACTAGGATAATTATAACAATGTTGAGCATATAGAATCCCTAGAAAACTGTTTTTCAAATAAATTCCATGTATTTAATCAATATTGTTTGATTGGCTGTTTTCCCTCTGCATGATTAGAAAAACATATACATTACTACACTGTGATGATAAAGAAGAAGTGGATTTATTCACATTCATAATTTACTTGGCAAACTCATATTTGTGCCCTGCCAAGTTGAAACCTATCCTTTATTTACTGTTCTGTCCAAAACAAATAGAAACAAATGAACAAAGGAAAGTATCCAGAAGAGGAAAAAAATATAAGCAACAACAACAAAAATCACAAAACATAATAAAAAAATTCAAACATTCATGAAATGAATAAAAATAGTACATTTATAAGATCAACACAGATAATTGAGTGTGGATTGCAACTGGGAAAGAATGACTTAGTCAAGGTTGTGTTTATTATCCTGGAATTGAAGCAAATATTTGAAATGAATTAATAATGAATAGAGCTACATCTGAGTTTTTTTCCACATAATCTATTTTAGATCAAGAGTACTTTGTGGCAAGAATAAGAAATCAGTTGAGACCAGCTGACCTTTGCAAAGAATTGTGGCTGGTTAACTTCATAGTTCACTTCATATTGTATTTGAGACATGAAAGAAAAATCTTACAGTCCCTATCTGCTGAATTATCCCCCATCCCCTCCTTAAAAAGTCATACAGAAAACCACTCTGCCACAAAGAGCTAGAGTGGAAGATGCATACAAATAACCTACTCTGTCATATTCAAGCATTGAAACAGCCATTTTAACTCTTGAGTAATTCAGGCAAACAAGAAGACAATATGATTATATATGATTAGATATGCGGCAGAATCTTTATTTCTTTTTCCTTTAGATTAAAACATTTTTTTTTTCTGACTGCCCTCATAGTTTGTCAAATCAGCTTGAAATTAATTACATAATAAGGAATGACATTTTTTTTTTTAATTTTTGGTCTGTGTTAAGGATCTAACTACCACAACGTATTTGATACAATATGCTAAAACATACCCATCCAGATTCATTTATAGCTTCTCTTTGGTTAAAAATAAACTTCTAAATTCTTGACAGCAGAATTCTTCCAAGCACTGGTATAACCATAACTCTTGATTGCTGAGTAGTATGGATGTCTCCAAAGCTGAAAAAACACAAAAGAACCATTTAGAGAGCCCTTTCTTCCTCCATCTGGTCCTGTTTCTCAGTGATTCCCAGGCAAAAACGTAGCTGGAAAAACATTAACACCAGTATATTCCAAATAGTCGCCTAGATGAAATAGTTTATGGAAACTCTACCTCAAGGATGTTCCATTTACATGATAGAGTTTGGGCTTGGCATTGTGCAATGGGCTTTAATGTTTGTATCTGTGCATACTTCTTTGCGTTGTGAAGTTGTTCTTTCTCTAAGTGTTCTGCTCCATTGTACCTGTGGAATGTGCCTACCACTTGTCTCTATAAGACAAAATTATCTTTTTGTCATGCTAACTTTTCATCTAAGGTAAATATTGCCCTTTCACTAAGAATCTTTATTCCCATTTTCATTTTCCTTGCAGGTCTCACCTAAACTGACCTTGAGTAGGTGGGCTTGTATGAGAACTGGCTTTCCTTTGTACTCCATTTCTTGATCAATGAACCAGGTGTGTGAGCAACTATGGTGTAAACTAAGCAGAACACTTCATTTTATTTTACTTTATATTTACATGTTTCTATTTCCACAAGATAACATAACAGTTGGAATTGAAGGACCTTGCCCTTTGAAGCACCTCCCATTTTTATCACTTTAAAGCCATTATTTTTCTCTACGTGACCTTCCTTAGAACATCACTGCTCTTGTCTACCACACCCTATAATTTATTTCAAGTTATATAAATGATTTGGCACAAAAGTTCCCTTTCCATGTGCTCTGCAATCTTCTTCAACAACTTCAAAACTTACACTTATGACCTTGAAGATTCCTTGATTTGATTCCTTTCCATTCCTGATTCTATGGACCTGTAGATCCTTTTTTGCTGAGTCACTCAGCGTGAACTTTGTCAGTCCAAGACAATATTTTTCTTTCCAAGTTCTTTAATTTAGCACTTAACTGTTTCAACCAACTTCTTTACCTGCCTCTTTTCCCCATTTAATCCAACTTTTTTTCTCAGTTCTCTTTGGCACCAGTACATACTCAAATGGTGACTCTCGTCTCCCTTTTCTGAGCCAGTCTTGTATTCACAGCCAGCTTTTTCGGTTGGCCTCTCTGATTCTTCTTTCTGCCCAACTCATCAACTCTCAACCCTAGATAACCACTACCAGTTGTTTTCCCTGCCTTTTAAATTAAATTAAATTAAATTTTATTTTATTTTTGAGTCTACAGAATGTTTTCAATGTTCCTTAACATTGAAAATTTGCATCTTAATTCAGCTTTAGCGACCAGTTTAGAAGTATTGTTTCTTTTCACCTCCCAATACTGTCATGAGACCCCACTACTTTAGGACAAAATACACATCAGATCTGCCTACTTTTTCAACTCTTAATCTTAGTTCTCCTATGTCTCTTTCTCCTCCACTTTTCTCCAATTTAAACTTCATCTCTTGAAATTCTGGACTCTAAACATGACCAGTGTTTTCAGGATATTACTATCACAAGGATCTGCTTTCTGTCTAACTTCTTCACTTTATAACAATCTGTAGACACATGTGTTTGAAATTAAAACAAAAGCAAAACCAAGGCTCATTCACTTAGCAAATATTTATTGAACTGCTGCTCTACTTAGGCACTTTTGTAGGTGTTTGGGATTCAAGGAAATAAGATTCAGTGTACAGAGAATTTTGTGTGCATTTTCTTTTTAAAATACCAGTTAAAATTCTTTATTTTCTTCAAAAACTTTTCAAATGTCCTAAATTCACTTCCTCTCCTTTTATTCTAACCATTCCCGTAGAAGTCGCTTATGTCTGGTTTTGCTTTCATAGATACCCTTCTCTCAAGTATTAAGATAAAATGATGACTTTTTTGTTCTTTTAGAAGATCTTTTCTCTGTTCTCATTATCTTTGTTCACTTCACTTTGTCTTCTATTCTGTTTTCCATTTTTCCAGTTCTCCTTTCATGTCTCAGACTTCTTATCTCCTCTCTCACTTTAAGTCTGATTTTCCTTTAAAGTGTCACAAATCCTATAATATTTTCTCTTTATTCACTCTATCAAGGGTTGAGAGTGAGAAATCTTTATATTGATATGTGTTAACAATTTCTCACTGTCACTCCTTTGTCCTGCTCCTAAAATTATATCTCAACTCCTAAAGTTATATCTTGTACCTTCTCTGCAGCCTATAATTGAAATGGCCTATCTGGTGTTTCTGTTTGAATCTCCTGCCACACCTCAAATTCAACATGATCATAGATGTGATATAGATTTGAGGCATTGAATTATGGAAGGACAGGAATCCTAACTGGGATGAGGGCACACAGAAAGCTAACTTTTCTATAGAGTCAGCACCAGCAACATCAGTGGGAAATGTCCCAAAGGCATTAGTCCAGTAGATATGGTCGTTTTCAGGTAAGGACAAATCAGTGGGTCTAAAACATTATTAGCAGTAGTTTGGGGAAAGGGTAGATGTGCAGAAGCTGTTTATACTTAACAAGCCCTCAGTTCATAGTTGGATATATGGAAAATATAAGATAAATATAGACAAATGAACAAGCAAGAAACATGGGAAGCATTATGGATGCAGCCATTAGGTAGAATTCCTGGGAGGGTCCTAGAATAAAAAGCAAAGTCATAGAACAGACTACATATAGACTGATGGTCATGGCAAAAACCTAGGTATATGGATGGTGACAATCGGACTCCATAGTGCTGGGAAGAAAGAGAAGGAGTCAGGAGAAAGGTGTCTTTTAGCTGAATGACACCAGGGGATACCAGGTTAGCTTCTGATACCTATATGGGAAGAGCCAAGTTGTTGATAAACTTCCTGTGCTATTGCAATTCCTGTTTTACTGAACATCTCTTAAGTATTGACACTATCAACCACATATTAAATCTTTAGTCTCGACTGTGTTAATCAATGAAGGAGCTCTTTCAGGACTTTTCTGTATTTTCCTAAGTATTTCTTGGTCTTCCTTATGCAATGCTCCTCTTTTTGTATTCCCAAATATTGGTTGTTTCCTTGGGTTTCTGTCTTTGGTCTTCTGACATTCTATCTTTACTTTCCTTGGATTAAATTCATTTATTTTCTTGATTTCAACTACTACTGTATCCTGTTTCTTTGTAATCAGGTTTGCAGTTCTCACTTGATCTTTGGACTCACATATTTAACTACCTTCCAGTTTAGTCCATTGAGAAGTCTTACACATCATGTACAGATACAACATGTTCAAAGTGGATTTGAATTTTCTCCCTCTCTCCAAACCCACTCTTTCTTCTGATGTTTCCTGTATTAATTAATTGCAACATTATTCATTTATTACTCCAACCAGAAACTGAGTCATCCTAAGTCACTTCCTCTCCCTTATCTCCTACATACAATCCACCAGCCAATCCTACCAATTTTATCTTATAATTATTTCTCAATCTCTAATTCTCTCCCAGTTCAGTCCATCATAATTGTGTACCTGAAATATTTCCCTAACCAAATCTCTGCTCTTCCTGGTTGCTAACTGGCTTCTCCACATTACATTGCCCTTTAAACAATCTGGATGCTGTATCTGAAATCCTCATCAGGCCAGGTCACTTTCCTACTTCTAACATTGCCATGGTTCCCCATTGTTTACTAAATCAACCTAAGCTTCTTAATACAGCTTAAAGACTTTTCATGAACTGGCTCCTGTCTGGGCTCTTCGCATTGTCTTCTTTTAGACCTTACCTTAAACTATTTGCCTAAAACTTACCTCAAGCTTTGTTTTTATACACTTCTCATTTCCCAGACATGTACCTCCTCTTAAATCCATGATCATTTTCTCCAGTCTTCTAGATCAACAAATACTCCTTTACTTTTCTCACCAATAACTCAGTTACTCACTGAATTTGATTACTGTTATGACAGAAAGTATCTCTCAGATCTGGACCTTCCATTCTATTCTTTTAATGTTTCTTCTCTGAACTATGAAAGCATCTTGTTACTACTGGGTTTAGCTTTCTCAGTATTTGATGGCTACATTCTGTGTTGTGACTTTGGGTTTTCCTGAAAATATTTCTAAAATTATTGAACATTTATGGAGGAAAAGAACATATTACAAGTATCTTTATATCTATCTATTGAGAGATATATCACCGCTGGATTCAAACTAAGTATTTGATTAATACATAATTATGAAAAAAAAAAAAACAAGGAAAGTTATGACCAACCTAGACAGCATATTAAAAAGCAGAGACATTACTTTGTCAACAAAGGTCCATCTAGTCAAGGCTATGGTTTTTCCATTAGTTATGTATGGATGTGAGAATTGAACTATAAAGCTGAGTTCCTCTGTCCTTGGAATTTCCCAGGCAAGGATACTGGAGCGGGTTGTTGTTTCCTCCTCCAGGGGATTTTCCTGACCCAGGGATTGAACCCATGTCTCTGGCATTGCAGGCAGATTCTTTACCAATGAGCCACCTGGGAAGCCCAGATAGATAGTTAGAGGTAGATAAATACACGGCCATCATCAGTCTGCCAAATTTATGGACATGGGGTAACACTTATTTCCCTGCAAGTTTTTTGGTGGCATAAAGTACCAGCATAACATAAGGATGAAATGTCATTTTCTTCCTTCTAACAAAGAATCATGGAACATTTATTGTAAAATTTATTATAAAATGTTCATCTAAACAATCTCCATGTCATTCACACTCACCTCCTTGCCCACATTGTGTGGAGCAGAAGATGTTTTGAAGTTATCTAGGGTTTTATGAAACAGATAAGCAGCTGATGCCACAAAATTTGGGAGAAAACTCAAGAGAATCTTTCTTTCTGGTGTTTCCTATTTTTGATGTGACTAAAAATACTGTTAAAAAACAACTGTCTGGGAAGTAGTTCCCATGAAAGTTCTATTACTTTCCTTTTTCCTCCTGCCAATTCAGGGGGAAAAAAAAAAGCTGCTCCAAATTCAAGTCTTAAATTGAAGCCCAATGAACAACTACATGCTTTTAATAATTCAGCAGCTTCATAAATAGTCCCTCAAGGCATGAATCTAACTGCCATGTATACTGTTAATGAGAATGGGAAACTTGGAAAGAGAATGGAGAGGTGAGCCTGCTTTGTAATCAAAGATGCTCTAAAGATGACCTCTGTTTCTCAGTTTAAGTAGCAATTATAAATAGCGACTACTTACCATGTTCAGAAGAAAGGTCTCTGCTTATTTTGTGGAAAGATACAGATAGCTTTCACTTTTGATCAGTTCATTTTGGGGGGCCTGCTTGTCACCATACCTCTTATTGGACATTGAATCATACAGACTCATATTTCACTTTTTTACCAACCAGAGTCATTCATCTGGTGGCTTCCCCTCATATCTGACAGCTCATGCATAATCCGGATGTAACACAAGACCAGCCATCCTTGGCCCTGCAGCTATCCTCTGTAAGTTGCGTTTGCAGCAAGCACTGGGTCTAAAAGTGACTGCCTTTAATGTTGGCAAGCTGATGGTGGGGAAGAAAAAAGTGTCTGAGCTCTCAGAGAGGATGACCTTATCTCGAGTGTAAGTTTGTTTGGAATGTCAGCAGACAGTCTGAACAAAGGAATTCCTTCTATGGTGAAGATGCCTTGCTTTTTGAATTTTTCACTGAAGAACTGAATTGAAACAATGGTCTCTGGGGGAAGGAAACAGAGTCAAATCACACTTTAGATCACTGGCATTTAAATTAGGATTTTTATTTTTCCTGGCGACCCAAATTGTAGGTATATACCATTTTGATTCAATTATCTGCTTTCAACATTTTTCCCTTACCACCAATTTTGGCGGTCTAGACAGTGTGGTTGCTCTCTGGTAAGTGGGCTTCTTTCTGGGAATTGATTTCTTTTGGATCATTGAAGAAGTCTCAGCAGACCTGGATAACTTTTCCCACACATTTCTTTTGCCAATATATTTCAATATCTATGAGGCCATAATAAATTAATACATCTGTATCATATTAATACTACATTAGGGCAAAGCAGCAGTAACATGATCCAACAGAAACATTGCTCACCCCGTAAGACTTTCACATGCCTCCGCAGGACCAAAACCATTACTGTCAACTCCAGCTCACAGACCTCATGTCTGTATAAAGGCAAAATAGACAGTGTTCTGGGTGCCTCTGAGTCGTACAAACTGTCTTGTTCTCAACACCAACACTGCTGTCCAGAGATAAGGAAAGCAGACACTCAGACTAGTTACTCTGTGAGCTCTGTCTTTTTTTTTATAACCTTAAATATTCTCCCCTTTAGCATTATTAGTTTGTCATTCTCTGGATAATTGTTCATAAATCATTGCTTAAATTGCTCGTGACTCCAGTGTTTCTTGCCAAAAAGCCTTTCACTGAATATTAGATAGATTTTCCAAAATAGTTTACTCATATGATACTTGGATTTCAAATTTTCAAAATCATAGGAAAAAACATAAAGAAAAAAATTAAGGTTTTGCATAATAGCCAAGTTTGCTGGATATGATTTTTATTTTCCAAGTGCATAACACAGATGCATGAATCTTCACTGGGCCCTTTCTTTCTAACCGCACTCCTAAACATTTATTTCTTCTATTTAGTCCGGTCCAAGCATAGCATTTCTTTTTTATGGAAGTTCTTTTCCCAAAAGTTTCCAAAGAAAGAAATACCATAGCTTTGAGGGTTAATTAACTCTATTGTTTCATAAAGACTTTATAGGGACTAACCTAACTTTATGCTGCATTGGAAATCACTGTCCTGCGCTTATTGCCATCATAAATAAAAATCAAAAACAGCTGCTTACCTCTGCTTATTCTTTTTCACATCCTTGAAATATGTTGGTAGCTTTGCCCCTTCATATTTCTGCACTAAATAGACCCAGTTCCCGTGACCTTAAGTCAGAGAGACAATTTTCCAACCATTTAATCATTTTCATTGCTCTTCTTTGGATCTGCTCCAAATTCTCCTTCCTTGGGTAGACACCCATGGTCAGAGTGTTGCGGTGTAGACTCCTAAACAGTGCTGACTAAACATGAAGTTACTTCCTTGGAGGCTCATAGCATGAGCTTGATGTCATTCTATCCATGTGGCTACATCTAGCTTTATGCAATCCCACTATGTGACAATTGAAACAGACTTTTAAAAGAAAGTTTGCAATAAGATTCACCATAGGAGAACTTCTAGGAAAATAATATATTTCAAACAGCATTTGTTTTCAAAATCTATGTTTCTACAACTGTAATTACTAAGAACATGATGTGAAATGAAGTACACAATATCCATTTATTTATTCATTCATTTTTCTGTTTTTGGTTGTGCTGGGTCTTAGATGCAACATGCGTCTTAGATCCCTGACCAGGGATGAAACTCATGCCCCCTGCATTGGGAGCAAGGAGTCTTAGCCACTGGACCACCAGGGAAGTCCCCACTTACTCGTTCTTTCATCTCTTCAAGAACGTTTGTCAAATATCCCATATATTCTGATATCACTGGGGGTAGAAAAATGAGTACCATACCTCATCCAACTTGGCTCTGTACCTTGAAGAGAGACAGGATAAGCAGTTTGGCCTTTGGAATAAGCCAGATCTGTTTGGAAATTGTGGCCCACCATTTACTAGCTGCAGATCATCAGCATATACATACTTTCCTTAAACCTTAATTTCCCCATCTTTAATATAAACATAATTTCTGTCTCAAAAGGGATGCCAAAGTTTGGATAAGAAATACATATGACTAGAACGATAGCAGCTTTTTGTTATTATTCCAGAGCCTTTCATATAGCGGACAATTTTGTTTACTGACTGAAATAGAAGAATAAATAAATAAGCAAAACATATTCAAAAACTAATTATTACAGGACAATAAAATAAGCATTGTGACAAAATTATGAACAAAATCTCATGGGGGAACAGAGGAGCAAATTCTTAATAAGCCCACTTGTGGAGACTCCAGGAAATAATATTTAAATGGTGTAATTAAAGTCAAGTAGATATTTACTAGGTGGAAAATGCGGGGAAGGGCATTCCATACAAAAGAAAGAACATGTGTAAAGGTGCTGAAACCCAAGTAAACATGGCAGGTTAAGGAATGTGAGAATTCAGGTGCATTCTGAATGGGAGGGTTAGATGAAGGGCTTTTGCAAACGATGGGGCTGGAGAAGTAGGTTTGGGTAGAGATGAAAGTCACGAGAGTAAGATATTAGAATCTACTCTTCAGGCAATAGACAGAAAGTGAGATTTCAAGCAGAAGAATGAGGTTCAAAGAGAATTTGGAAAAAATAAGTAGGAGTATAACTGACATGGGGCATCCCTCATAGCTCAATTGGTAAAGAATCTGCCTGCAATGCAGGAGACCCAGGTTAAAGTCCTGGGTCAGGAAGATCCTCTGTAGAAGGAATAGTCTACCCACTCCAGTATTCTTGGGCTTCCCTGGTGGCTCGGCTGGTAAAGAATCCGCCTGCAATGCGGGAGACCTGGGTTCAACCCCTGGGATGGGAAGATCCCCTGGAGAAGGGAAAGGCTATCCACTCCTGTATTCTGGCCTGGAGAATTCCATGGACTGTATAGCCCATGAGGTCCCAAAGAGTAGGACACGACTGAGAGACTTTCACTTCACTTCAATTCACATAACTGGCAAAAGTATCAAGCATACGATGGAAAGAAAAGAGACTAAAACAGAGATACCAGTATGATATGAAATCTGTTGATATGATCCATGGATGAAAGAAGTAAGGTCTGAATTAACAGTGGCAGCTGGATACGATGTGAATAGCAGTGAATCATGAGTTCGGGTTTAGTCAAGTAGTATAAGACTTGCTCTACAGACTTGAAGATGAGGATCAGTGGCTTGGAAAAAAGGTTTGGAGCAGAAATAAACTTGGGGACTGTCAACCTACAGATAGCAATTGATTGAAAATGGATGCAGTCTCTTGTTGAGCTTGGGATCCTTTTTGGTTCCTATCTAATTGCCATCCCTAATCTATATCATACTTATAAAAAATGTTTTTCTGTAAAAATATAAATTACCTTAGAATAGCCTCTTTGGTATAATTTAATAATATTTCTTTGTCCATCTGTCATTAATTCATTTAAAATTTAAGTGTTTCCAAGAGACTAGCCCCTTTACTAAAGATACACCTCTGTCTCCAGATCCATTTGCCTAAAGAAATCTGCCCCAGAATCAGGACTATATTGAGTGCACTTTTTCTTTCTTAAAGCATGAATGACAGGAATATTTAAGAGTACTGGGCTCCATTACATAAGCAGGGAAATAAAATGGGAAGAAATGATTATGTCTTAAGATGTCATTAGAACAAAAATCATTGATTAAATATCCGTTTGCAACCATTTGTAGCACACTATCACTCCAATTCTATTGCTTCTCAAATCCGAATCTATCCCAAGCCCACCTTCTCTGTCTTCCAAGTCACAGTAAAGTTATCACGTCTGACTGGGGAATGTTGGATTGCTCTGTTAACATTGCCCTCCTCAACCTCAAATCCTATTGTTAAGCAGTCATATGAAGAAAAAAAAGAAAAGAAACACAGAGCCACTGAAAGACAGAAGCTCTTGGCATCTGTCAATCAGCTATAATCATGCATAGGATACTTTCAAATGACATCATTTCTATCTTATTGTTACAGAATATTTAGAGTATTAATTTTAAAAACCTATAAATTTCCTTGAATTTCTCTAATTTAAAAAATCTGCTTTCTAAGGCTTTCTGGAATTTTTTTTTTAATTTCAATTGTGATTGGAGTCTTTTATAAAATGAGATCTTATTCTTGTCCTACATCTCTTATTCTTTCTTTTTCTTTTTCTTTTTTTTGCATCTGGATAAACAAGGGACAAAACTTTGTTGCAATTAAAAGATAAAGTTTTAAAGTGGAAAGTGAAAGTCGCTCAGTCATGTCCGACTCCTTGGGATCCCATGGACTGTATTCACAGTCCAGAATTTACCAGGCCAGAATACTGGAGTGGGTAGCCTTTCCCTTCTCCAGGTGATCTTCCCAACCTAGGGATTGAATTCAGGTCTCCCTTGTTGCAGGAAGATTCTTTACCAGCTTATCCACAAGGGAAGCCCAGTTCTAAGTTGTGTCTAAAAATTATCATTAAAAAAGTAAGTTAAAGATCTAATCTAATCAGGCAATAAGGAATCATTTTTTTTTATAGCAAACTGTCTTTCTAATGTCCTATTGTTCCCATACTCTAAACACCCACAATATCTGACATAGCAAGCTTTTTCTCATTGGAAAACATCCCATCACTTTAAGAATAATTCTTCGCATAATTAAAAGCATGTGTTGTGAGCTCCTTGACTGAAACTTGTTTGGAAATCATTTTCCATAATAAAATATATTTCTCTGGGTTTTCATCTCCTAGCAGCCTAGTGATTCATTTCTCCTAGCCTCATTCTCTGGTGGCTTAGATGGTAAAGAATCTGCCTGCAATGCGGGAGAGCTGGGTACAACCCCTGGATTGGGAAGATCCCCTGGAGGAAGGCATGGCAACCCACTCCAATATTCTTGCCTGGAAAATCCCTGTGGATGGAGGAGCCTGTGGGCTACAGTCCATGGGGTCAGACACGACTGAGAGATGAAGCAGAGCACACAGTTTCCTTCTCAGCGGTAAGAGCTTGTTGCTGTTCAGTTGCTCAGTTGTGTCCAATTCCTTGTGACCCCATGGACTGCAGCATGCTAGGCTTCCCCATCCATCACCATCTCCTGGAGCTTGCTCAAACTCATGTCCATCGAGTCGGTGATGCCATCCCACCATCTCATCCTCTGTTGTCCCTTTCTCCTCCCGCCTTTAATCTTTCCTAGCATCAGGGTCTTTTCAAATGAGACGTCTCTTCACATAAGATGGCCAAAGTATTGGAGCTTCAGGTTCAGCATCAGTCCTTCCAATGAGTATTCAGGACTGATTTCTTTTAGGATTGACTAGTTTGGTCTCCTTGCAGTCCAAGGAACTCTCAAGAGTCATTTCCAACACCACACTTCAAAAACATCAATATTTTGGTGCTCAGTCTTCTTTATGGTCCAACTCTCACTTCCATACATGACTACTGCAAAAACCATAGCTTTGACCATACGGACCTTTGTTGGCAAAATAATGACTCTGCTTTTAAACTAGGTAAGAACTAGCTGAAACTATAAGTGAATTATTGTGAATGTGTGTTTGGATGCCAATGCACCAACTTAAGGAAGGGAATGACTTTGCACAAAGAAGGGATTTCAAAGGTCATAGTTTCACACCCCTTGGATGAGTTTCCAAAAAACTAATTCATGAGACAAAGGATCATTGGCCACTTCTGAATCAGACCACAATGGTGTACATAGACAGGTAGAATTGTTCATAGACCAGTGCTAGGTGTTTGGAATGCAGGCATGCTGAAGCTTCCAGCTTCTCATAGCTATCTTTTAGTTTATGCTTTCTACCATTTTGCTTTAAAGTAATTCAATTTGGATAGTTTTTAGTGGAAGGATTATTTTTGTATGATACTTTCAGAAATAAATATATAGTGAAACCCACAAAACTGGAAAGCAGAAAGTTTTATCTACCACAGAGAAGATTCTATCATTTCTCTTTTACTAGACTCCTCATTACAAACAAAGAAATCAGATTTTTATCTGATTGACAAATTTAGGTATTCCTAATAAAGTGACAGACTTTTTAAGTGACTCGATTTCATCTTTTTTTGGCAATTACATATACTCCTCATTGCAGATTTTTAATCTCTTTTAAAAAAAATCTTTGCAAAATTATTTATCTATTAACTTTAAATATATTCTTAGCGTGGAACACAGATGCCAAGTAGTTGTTTAAATTTTATATTTATAATTTCTTACTTTTTGTCCAAGCATTTTAGTAATCAAATGATTTAGCACATGATGTTTCTGTGGATTAGCCCACATCTGTTTCATAAATCTAGAAAGATTCCTGAGAATTGTCCAATATTTTTATGAGAATAATAGAGTAAGTCCAAACCTTTTCTTATATATATGTCTGTGATATATGTACATCATATATATATATAATATTTATGATATATATATAAAGTCTTTTCTAGAGGGATCTTCTGTACCTAGCAAATGTTTATAATCAGGAATCTAAAAAAGGATAATCAGAGAACTCAACAGTTAAATTTCACTAGTACTCAATAACCTATTTAGTTTACCCCAGGCCTGAATCAGTGAGATATAAGGAAAAAATCAGGGATTTTTAAGTAAAATAATCTGGGTTAAAATGATATCACTTATTTGGGAAATCTAAAATATAACACAAATGAACCTATCTACAAAACAGAAACTCACAGACATAGAGAAGAGACTTGTAGTTGCAAAGAGGGTGGTGGGGAGAGGGAAGGATGGATTGGGAATTTGGGGTTAACAGATGCAAACTGTTGTATATAGAATGGATAAACACCAAGGTTCTACTGTATAGTACAGGAAACTATATTCAATATCCTGTGATAAAACATAATGGAAAAGAATATAAAAAGAAATGTATATATATTTATATATCTATATGTATGACTGAATGACTGTTGTACAACAGAAACTAATGCAACATTGTAAATCAACTATACTTCAATAAAAAATAAAATAAAAAAGACCTGGGTTAAATAGCCCAGATATGGTATTACTTATATTCATTTATCCATTAGCAAATATTTATTAAACACTTATTATGTGTTAGACTCTGTATTAAAGGATAGCATATCGTTATTATGTGTGTAGAAAGTTACTTAGTAGAGAGCTTCAGCTTTTGAATCTGCAAAAAAGGGGAAATAATTCCTTCACAACAGCGGTGAGGAAAGACTGAATATGATAGTGTAACACAGTCTGCCACAGTCAACACGTACATGAAAATGTTCTAGGTCAAAACCTAAAGAGAAAGTGGTTGAGGTCGAACTTTGGAGTCATAGTCAAGTATATCTTCACAATAAATAAAAGAAAGGTAGCATGCGGAATGAGAAGAACACAGCAGGACTGTCCCAGGGAACTTTGGACAGATTTGTGTTCAAATCATAACCTATCTGATTATTTTTTTGAGTGACTGTGTAGGGTCTCTTTGAGACTCAGTTACCTCATCTTTTACTCCCCATATGATTACTCCCCATTATATTACTCTCCATATGATCGTTGAATTAAATGTGATGATAGTTGTAAGGAATCTAGCACAATTGATGGCAGTAATTATTATTGTTGTTGTTACTATTCTTATTAATAAGGATTTCTTGAAAATTCTAGGTCTGTCATTGCCATCTGGCCTTTCTCATCATGTTTTTCCTAAGTCAATAATGAAATGACAAATGAAGTCATAAAATTGCATGGAAATTCCAGCAGTCCATCTCTAATGAAAATTATTTTCCAGAAAATTCTTCCTTTGTAAGAAGAAAAGTAGCTATGAGAACACTTCCTGATCAAAACTACTGTCTGTTGAATATGGAAGTGGTTTCATACTTAATCTAAAAGCTGGGTATCTAGGTAGAAAAATAATCAACACTTTTCTACGTAAGATTTCATAAGCTTTCTTTGAACAAGTTCATGGCATCTAAACTAAAGGAAATGTTATTTCCTCTGAGTTAAGAAAGAAACCAATACGTTCTTTAACTTTATCTTCTTAATCATTACTTGTCCATCTATTCATATTTTAAACTCAGTTTAGAAAAGAACTATTTATTTTCCTATGTCAGCATTCTGGTCTTTCTCATGTGTGCATTCCTTATCCACAGAAAATGATAGAAAATCCTCCATGTGAAAGGTTTAGTGAAAGTAACAGCACCAACATTCTTTTATCTGTGATGATGGAAAGATAATCCACATGTGAAAGCACTTGGTGCTTCAGCTTATTTTGAGTGACAGAAGCATAATAGAATCCCCTAAGCATTAACATTCTACAATAACACAGCGTTGTCATCCTTTGTCTGATCCTGGCTCATACAAATCTCACTTGGTGTTTCAAACTCTTAAAAAAAACTGGAGAAATACACCTCAAAGCTATTATGTAGAAACGGATTAGGTATAGCTCTAAATCTTTAAACAAACCCTTAATGATACAAAAGTCCTATTTATATACTTCTCATGGGATGTTTATAGATAAGATGAAAATTATGAATCTAGGTCTCACGAGCAATTTGCATGCCTGAATCCTGTGTATATTTTGCCTCTCACAGCATTAGCCTTTTCTGTCCTTTCTTGGCATTTGATGTTTTGGTTCCTTGATGTTATCCTGCAAACCATTTTAAGAAGGGTGAGAGGAAAATCCCATATTCATTTGAGTTTAAAATTAAGGGCGTTGTGTAATATTCCATTCTTTCCTGATTTTTAATATTTAAAACAAAGCTATTACCTATTTATCAGGTATGACAATTCTTTGGCAATTTTTGAGATAGGTGGAACTTGTCAGCCATTTTCTCCCACTTCTCTTTTGGTGCCACCTTCTAGGAGCTGAGATCTCCTTTTCTGTTCTCTGGTTGTCTTGAACTTTGGTCAGAGGCACTAAATCTGGACTTACCTTTCTAGCCTTGAACGTTATCCTTCTTCCTTTGTATCCATCGAATCTTAGCCATCTTGGGTCTCATTCTCCCAGCTTTCTACTCCTAGCCGTGGTCAGAGGGCAGCATGGTAGGAGCAGAAAGAGCACTGGGCTGGAAATAAGAGACTGAAGTCACAGATCTGGTCAGGACTTGTGGTGTGCTCACCTGTGCTAAGCACTATTTTAAGTACCTGTCATGGGATAACATTGAATTCTTATAAATAGGCCTATGTTTATGTGTGTCCTATGAAAGCAAGCACAATCAGGTTAAATCACAGCTAGCAAGAAGGGGAACTAGGATTCTAGTCCAAGTGGTCTGACTGTGGAGTCTGTGTTTAGTAACTATACTACTGTGGCAATAATTCACCCTGTGGACTTCTCTTGCTCTCTCAAGTAGAGGAGTTTAGACAATAGCAAAGATCACTTTCCACTATAAAATTATAGTTCTAAGGAGGAACTCAGTTGAGTCAAACAAATTACATTTAAGGCTAGACCTACAAGTGCTTTTTGTTTGCTAGCATTAAATACTATTGATTATGGTAATAGTCTTCTCTTGTATTTCCATCAAAGGGTATGCAATTGACAGTTAATGCCTGGACATATAAATAAATAACTGTACATCTAAACACATGCAATGTAATCTAACATGTTAACAAGATACCCTCTTGTCACTCAATATCCATTTTTCCTTTATTTATTTTTAAAAGATTGATGATTTTATTTTGAACTGCAAAGAACACAGCTAAAAGGTAATGTCCCAGCCTTCTTTGGTCTAATGCCCATTTTTCTGACCAGGGTGAATGTGTTGAGTGGAAGTGCTTGATGCATTTTTAGTGAAAACTGTTTATAAAGATACCTGACATATGGGAGGAAGGCTTTTAGTCCTTGACCCTTCCTCTTTCTTTATGTATAGAAGGCAACCACCTTGGACTGTGAGCTGATCACAAGGACCTAAACATGAACTAGGGTGATAGAGTGGGAATACAGGAAGAACCTGGATGATTAAGGTGCCTCAGCCTGGAAACCTTATTTCCTAAACTCTTTTACATGAGAGAAATAAATTTCTGTTTTGGGCAAGTCATAAATATTTTGGCTTTTCAGTATATGCAGCAAAATAGGATTTGAAATGATACAAGAGTTAGCTATAGAACTCTACAGAAAAATAATACCAATGACATGGAGAAGTTGCATTTGGAAGGTACTGGGTTGGCCAAAAGGTTTGTTTGCTTTTTTTCTCTAAGATGGCTCTGGTACTGTTTAGTTGCCCTTAACTTCATTCAAAATAATTTTGTTAGATTATAATGTGACAGTTATCATATCAGCAGTCATTTTTTAAACATAACCTTGGTGAAGTTTATCAAAACTGATTAATTTTTGTGTAGCCATTTTAATATTGAAGACAAAAGAAGAAAGCAACATTTTTCACATACTATGCTTTATTATCTCAAAAAAGGTAAAAATGCAACTGAAAAGCAAAAAAAAGATTTGTGCAACATATGGAAAAGGTGCTATGACCGATCGAACATGTCAAAAGTGGTTTGCAAAGTTTCATGCTGGAGATTTCTCGCTGGACAGTGTCCCACTGTCAAGTAGACCAGTTGAAGTTGATAGTGATCAAATCAAGACATTGAGAACAATCAACATTATACCATGCAAGAGAGAATCGGCATTCTCAAAATATCCAAATCAAACATTGAAAATAATTTGTACTACCTTGGTTATGTTAATCACTTTGATGTCTGGGTTCCACATAAGTCAAATTAAAAAAAAAATCTTGACTGCATTTCCACATGTGACTCTCTACTTAAATGAAATGAGAAGGTTCCATGGACAATGGACAATGAAAACGGATGGACAATGAAAAGTGGATACTGTACAATAATGTGGAATGGAAGAGATTGTAGGGCAGCAAAATGAACCACCACCAACCACACCAAAGGCTGGTCTTCATTCAACGAAGGTGATGTTTTGTAGCTGGTGGAATTGGGAGGGAGTCCTCTGTTATGAGCTCCTTCCAGAAAACCAAATGATTAAGCACTGCTCCCACTTAGACCAACTGAAAGCAACACTTGGTGAAAAGTATCCAGAATTAGTCAACAGAAAGTGCATAATATTCCATCAGGATAAGGCAAGACTCCATGTTTCTTTGGTGATCAGGCAAGAATTATTAAAGCTTGGTTGGGAACTTCTGATTCATCTGCCATAATCGCCAGACATTGGATCTTTGGATGCCCATTTATTTCAGTCTTTATAAAATACTCTTAATGGGAAATATTTCAGTTCCTTGGAAGACAGTCAAAAGGTGCCCAAAACAGTCATTTGCTAAAAAAGATGAAAAGTTTTGGGAAGGTGAAATTATGAAGTTGCCTGAAAAATGGCAGAAGGTAGTGGAACAAAAGAGCTTCCCTGGTGGCTCAGTGGTAAAAAAAAAAATCCACCTGCCAATGCAGGAAATGAGGGTTTGATCCCTGGGTTGGGAAGATTCTCTAGAGAAGGAAAAGGCAACCCACTCCAGTATTCATGCCTGGGAAATCCCATGGACTGGCAGGCTAGAATCCATGGGGGTTGCAAAAAGTTTGGACACAATTAGCAACTAAACAACAACAGAGTGGAATAAACCAGTGAATACATTGTTCAATAAACTTGTTGGTGAGAATGAAAGATGTCTTTTATTTTCACTTAAAGAATTAAAGGAACTCTTTGGCCAACCCAGTATTTAAAGCAGTGTCAATAGGACTTGATGATTGATTGGATGTAGGGGGTAAAGAGGAGAGGAGTCAAAGTCAATGACTAAATCGAAGTAACAATGTGGATAGAGGTACCATTCTCAGATAAAGAACATAAAATGGGAAACTGTTTCTATGGAGAAGATGCTCCAGAAACATTTACATTTGTTAAAAAATACAGGTGTATACAGAGGAATCAACAGGAAATGTGAGGAGGGAGGTATATATTCAGTATCAGGTTTCAGTAAATTTATCTGGACTAGAAATACATAGATAGTTGAGCAACTAGAATTATAGTTAGTAACTGAAACAACTGAAATTGGCAAGTTCGCCTGGGAAGAATGTGAAAAATAAGAAAAGAAAGACCAAGACTCTGCTGCTAAGACCAGGACTCTGCTGCTACATTTAATGATGGGAAGAGAAAGAAGAGTGAATAAAGATACAGAGAGGTAGGAGAAAAGCCAGGAGAGCTGGGGATCATTCAAGCTAAACGAAGAGTTTCAAGTAGAAGGGAAAGTGAAGTGATATTAAATGCTACAGAGTTAGGTAAAATAATAACTAAAAAGATATTTTTAAAAGTTTATTTCAATGAAGTTCCTGATAGCCTTGAAGAGTGCAGATTTGTGGACTCAGTGAAGAAACAAAAAGGTAGTGAGATAACAAGTACACAAAAGGCTGAGGGAACGGACACAATATGAGTAGATCACTTTTTCTAAAAGTTTGTTGTGAAATGGAGAAAAAGAAGACAGTGGTTGGAGGAAGATATGGAATCAAGGATGAAGAACACCAATAAGGTGAGGTTCTCCACGGCGATTGCACAGTTAGCTTATTTTTAGATGGGAGGAAAGACATCTAGGTTGCTTCCATGTCCTGGCTATTATAAACAGTGCTGCGATGAACACTGGGGTGCACGTGTCTCTTTCAGATCTGGTTTCCTCAGTGTGTATGCCCAGAAGTGGGATTGCTGGGTCATATGGCAGTTCTATTTCCAGTTTTTTAAGAAATCTCCACACTGTTTTCCATAGTGGCTGTACTAGTTTGCATTCCCACCAACAGTGTAAGAGGGTTCCCTTTTCTCCACACCCTCTCCAGCATTTGTTGCTTGTAGACTTTTGGATAGCAGCCATCCTGACTGGCGTGTAATGGTACCTCATTGTGGTTTTGATTTGCATTTCTCTGATAATGAGTGATGTTGAGCATCTTTTCATGTGTTTGTTAGCCATCTGTATGTCTTCTTTGGAGAAATGTCTGTTTAGTTCTTTGGCCCATTTTTTGATTGGGTCATTTATTTTTCTGGAATTGAGCTGCAGGAGTTGCTTGTATATGTTTGAGATTAATCCTTTGTCTGTTTCTTCATTTGCTATTATTTTCTCTGAATCTGAGGGCTGTCTTTTCACCTTACTTATAGTTTCCTTTGTAGTGCAAAAGCTTTTAAGTTTCATTAGGTCCCATTTGTGTATTTTTGCTTTTATTTCCAATATTCTGGGAGGTGGGTCATAGAGGATCCTGCTGTGATTCACATGGAAGCAACCTAGATGCCCATCAGCAGACGAATGGATAAGGAAGCTGTGGTACATATACACCATGGAATATTACTCAGCCATTAAAAAGAATTCATTTGAATCAGTTCTAATGAGATGGATGGAACTGGAGCACATTATACAGAGTGAAGTAAGCCAGAAAGATAAAGAACATTACAGCATACTAACACATATATATGGAATTTAGAAAGATGGTAATGATAACCCTATATGCAAAACAGAAAAAGACACAGATGTACAGAACAGACTTTTGGACTCTGTGGGAGAAGGTGAGGGTGGGATGTTTCGAACGAACAGCATCGAAACATGTATATTATCTGTAGTGAAACAGATCACCAGCCCAGGTTGGATGCATGAGACAAGTGCTCCGGCCTGGTACACTGGGAAGACCCAGAGGGATCGGGTGGAGAGGGAGGTGGGAGGGGGGATCGGCATGGGGAATACATGTAACTCCATGGCTGATTCATGTCAATGTATGACAAAAACCACTACAATATTATAAAGTAATTAGCCTCCAACTAATAAAAATAAATGAAAAAAAAAAAGAAAGAAAGAAAGACATCTAATGCATTGCAACAGGAAGGAAGGAAGAATTAGAACCAAGTCTGTTTGTTTGTAGATAATGGAAACTTCAAAGAGTTTTAACCTGATGACTTTACTTTCCCTTTGAAATAACAGTCAAGCTCATCTGCTGAGAGAATGGAGGGAGGGTTAAGAATTGAGGAATAGTTTGAAATGGCTCTGGAAAGGGTATGAGAATATTGACCAATAAAATAGAAGGATTCAGGTAACAATCAAGGGCATGATGAAGATCAAAGGCTTCAGAAGTTCTGTGGACCTCTTCTACTCTTCTTCCTTCTGCTTCTTAACATATACATATTTCCACATTTCTTATTAGCTTTCTCTTGGGTGTTTCCTCCATTTATAGGAGATTTTTTTCCATAATATTCTCCAACTAGCTATTGCCAACATAAGTTAAGCCTATTTAAGTTTTCTGTATTGATTTCTGGGCTCGTGCTGAAATTTGTTATCTGGCATTTATGATTTTTTTAAAAATGCCTCTAAAAATGATGATCATCTCATCATTCTTTTCTGAAATACATTTCTCATTCATTTCCCTCCTCTATTCAGTGACTAAAACTTCTGAATAATAATGAATAACAAAGTTTACAGAAATAATCATTTTCTTGTTCCTGAATTTAATGGGACTGCCTTTGGTATTTCACCATTTATTAGCATTCATTTATTTCATAAATATTTATTAAGCACTATCATTGTAGTCATTGAGGTAAGTACGGTGGTAAAATAATTTGGCGCTATTTTGAATGTAATATAATTTAAAGTCTAGTTGAAAGATAAAGGTTTTAAAAGTTTATGAAGATACTGTCTCACAATAATAGCTTGTGATAAGTGTTCAATTCCGTCACTCAGTCGTGTCCGACTCTTTGTGACCCCATGGACTGCAGCATGCCAGGCTTCCCTGTACACCACCATCTCCTGGAGCTTGCTCAAACTCATGTCCATTGAGTAGGTGATGCCATCCAACCATCTCATCCTCTGTCATCCCCTTCTCCTCCCGCAATCTTTCCCAGCATCAGGGTCTTTTCAAATGAGATGTCGCTTTGCATCAGGTGGACAAGGTACTGGAGTTTCAGCTTCAGCATTAGTCCTTCCAATAAGTATTCAGGACTGATTTCTTTTAGGATGGACTGGTTTGATCTCCTTGCAGTCCAAGGGTCTCTCATGAGTCTTCTCCAACACCACAGTTCAAAAGCATCAATTCTTCAGTGCTCAGCTTTCTTCATAGTCCAACTCTCACTTCCATACATAACTACTGGAAAAACCATAGCCTTGACTAGATGGACCATTGTTGGCAGAGTTATATCTCTGCTTTTTAATATGCTGTCTAGGTTTGTCATAGTTTTTATTCCAAGTAACAAGCTTCTTTTAATTTCATGGCTGCAGTCACCATCTGCAGTGATTTTGGAGCCCAAGAAAATAAAGTCTGTCACTGCTTCCATTGTTTCTCCATCTATTTGCCATGGAGTCATGGGACTGGATTTTAGTCCCATGATTAGTCCCTGGATTTAGTCCCAAAGGCCATGATTTTAGTTTTTTGAAAGTTGAGTTTTAAGCCAGCTTTTTCACTCTCCTCTTTCATTTTCATCAAAAGGCTTTTTTGTTCCTCTTCACTTTCTGCCATAAGGGTATCTGCATATCTGAGGTTATTGATGTTTTTCCCAGCAATCTTGATTCTAGCTTGTGCTTCATCTAGCCCAGAATTTTGCATGATGTACTCTGCATATGAGTTAAATAAGCAGGGTGACAGTATTCAGCCTTGATGTACTCCTTTCCCAATTTGGAACCAGTCTGTTGTTCCATGTCCAGTTCTAACTGTTGCTTCCTGACCTGCATATAGATTTCTCAGGAGGAAGATAATGTGGTCTAGTATTCCCATCTCTTAAAGAATTTTCCACAGTTTATTATGATCTATACAATCAAAGGCTTTGGCATAATCAATAAAACAGAAGTAGGTGTTTTTCTGAAACTCTTTTGTTTTTTTGATGATCCATTGGCTGTTGGCAATTTGATCTCTGGTTCCCTTGCCTTTTCTCAATCCAGCTTGAACATCTGGAAGTTCATGGTTCATGTACTCTTGAAGCCTGGCTTGGGGAATTTTAGCATTATTTTTCTCATGTGTGAGATGAGCGCAATCATGTGGTGGTTTGAACATTCTTTGGCGTTGCCCTTCTTTGGGATTGAAATGAAAACTGACATTTTCCAGTTCTGTGTCCACTGCTGAGTTTTCCAGATTTTCTGGTATACTGAGTGCAGCACTTTAACAGCATCATCCTTTAGGATTTGAAATAACTGAACTGGAATTCCATCACCTCCACTAGCTTTGTTCATAGTGCTGCTTTCTAAGGCCAACTTGACTTCACATTCCAGGATGTCTGGCTCTAGGTGAGTGATCACACAATCATGATTATCTGGGTCGTGAAAATCTTTTCTGTATAGTTCTTCTGTGTATTCTTGCCACTTCTTCTTCATATCTTCTGCTTCTGGTAGGTCCATTTCTGTCTTTTATTGAGCCCATCTTTGCATGAAATATTCCCTTGGTATCTCTAGTTTTCTTGCAGAGGTCTCTGGTCTTTCCCATTCTATTATTTTCCTCTATTTCTTTGCATTGATTGTTGAGGAAGGCTTTCTTATTTCTCCTTGCTATTCTTTGGAACTCTGCATTCAGATAGATATATCTTTTCTTTTCTCCTTTGCCTTTAGCATCTCTTCTTTTCTCAGCTATTTGTAAGGCCTCCTTAGACAATCATTTTGCCTTTTTGCATTTCTTTTTCTTGGAGATGGTCTTGATTATTCCCTCCCATACAATGTCATGAATCTCCATCCATAGTTCTTCAGGCACTCTGTTTAACATATCTAGCTTGTGATAATAGATAATAGATAAAAAGAATAGCTTGTGAAAAGTGTTAGGAGTGAAAATAGGGGGGTGCTATGAGAGAAAAAGGGGGATCCTAATTTAGGTCTGCCTGCAATGTAGGAGACCCCAGTTTGAATCCTGGGTCTGGAAGATCCGCTGGAGAAGGGATAGGCTTCCCACACCAGTAATGTTGAGCTTCCCTTGTGGCTCAGCTGGTAAAGAATCTGCCTGCAATGCAGGACACCTGGGTTCAATCCCTGGTTTGGAAGATCCCCTGGAGAGGGAAAAGGCTACCCACTCCAGTATTCTGGCCAGAGAATTCCATGGACTATATAGTCCATGGGGTCACAAAGAGTCAGACACGACTGAGTGACTTTCACTTTAATTTAGGTTGGAAGATGAGGTAATTCCTCTCTGAAGAAGTGACGTTTAAGTTAAAAAGTAAAATGGAGTCTGTATTACAGAAAATTCAAGGCGTAAAGTCAAGGTGTATAGGTAGATATGAGTAAGAGGAGTGGGGAGTTAAGAAATATAAGAAAGTTAAATGAGATGACAGATTGAGATATCTTTGTACAATGAGAAGCATACAGTGTAGAGACTAAATTCTTATTAAATGTTGACTCTACATATAATTTAAGAAGATAATTTGAAATTTTTCTTATATTAAGAAAGTAAACTTCTATGCTTAGTTTACTAAGGAGAGTTTAAAAATAGGAACAAATTTCAAATATTATTAAGAGGACCTAAAGTTGCATTTTGAGGCAAAAATATGGTTTTTCTTCTTTACCCTGGAATGTGATAAATTATGTGATTTATTTCAAAAATAAATCTCATGAGATCATGATTTTTCTTCCAATATATCTTTTCATTTAATTGGCCTTTAATTTATTTGAGATTTTGTAAATATATTAATAAGTTGATTTTTAAAATATTTTGGTTTTTCTTTATTTGAGTGCATTGATGTACGTGTCAGATATGTCATTACCAAAATTATGCTAATTTCATAAAACTAAGTGGAATTCTTTTTTTTTTTTTTTTTTATTGTTTGAAAACAACTTCACCAGCATAGAAATTTCAAGTAACATTCCTGTGAAACCATTTGAGCTTTGTGACTTGGGAAGCACACATTTCTTTGGCAGTATTATCATTATTTCTAGTTATATTCTAGTTTTATGTCTTATTTTGTGTCGGTTTTGATAACTCATATTATACTAGTTTAAGTGATCATTAGTTTTCCAGTGGGCTGTTTACAACTGATTTCTAACTGGCCTTGTTCAATTCCAATTTATTATTTTTTTAGTATTGTCAGTGTGATCTCTCAAAGATGTTATCTAATCCATTGACTTCTCTGAAAACACCTCAACAGTTTTCCATTTCTCTCAAAATAAAACACAAACTCTTTATACAAGGCATATGTCTCTTGTTTCTAATCACATCAATTGCCTTGCTCTCCTTTAAAAACATTTTTCATTGATGTATCAAAAGTTTTATAAAAGATTACATTGTTGTATTAGCTTCTGGTGTACAGAAAAGTGAGTAAATTTGCTGAAGATATATATATATATCTTTCTCTCATTTTAGTTTCATTCCCAGAATATGCTAGGTCACCCCAACCCTGGGCATCAGCTAGTATTACTGCCTCTAGCTAAAGTTCCCTTCTTCAACTGCTCCTCAACCTCTGAATAATCCTTCTAGTCCTACAGGTTTCTGCTCAGATGTAACTTTCTCCAGGAGGCTCTCCTTAACTCCCAAGATTATATCGTGTGTCCCTCCTACTGGGGACCGATATCTATGGAAAGAGAATAACAGAGTATTTGATAATCTGTCTCACACAGAGGACTATAAGCAAATTGAGAAGGGGAAATATTGCTTTATTCATCTTTGTATTTTCAATGTCTGGAATAAAGGCTGACACACAGAAAGGACTCAATATATATTCATTGAATGTTGAATGAATGACAAGTGTGAATGCCTTCTAATTACACTGAAATTTTTAAAAACTCATGTTTATTTAGCCTTTTCAAAGTATCGAACTTAGTTATCAGAGAAAGAACACATTTTCCCCCCACTCGTATATCATTGGTCTATATAATATTTACCTTAACTATTACAAATACAAATGCAATTAGCATAAAGAAGTTTAAAGTCAAAACCTTGACTCTTGCTTGACACATAGCTGAACCAATGAGAGCAGAAATAACTTGTGAGTACAGACATGGGTATTGTTTGTTCATCTGTGAGCTGGTTAAGTGGAAGTATCTTAAGGTTTCTATGAGATCTAGAGATAGATCACAATTTCAAAATAGTTGTTGAAGTTTATTTGTAAGTTTGTCAAGTTGGGTCCTAAAACACATTCTGTCATGAGAGATAAGAAATGGATAAGGCTCACAAAATTTTGCAAAATGTCCTCACTAATATGGAAGTTGAACTAATACCACATTATTGTAGCCTGAGCTTTAGGTTCAGAGAGCTGGGAACTGTATAATAAAGAAAAACGGAGAATAAATCAAATAAAAGTATTTTATTTTTTCTGGATACTGAAAAGACTCTAGGAAAATTTCCACAACACATAAAAAGGTTTTGTTAGCCCAGAAGCCTCTGTCCATTTCTCTTATCTCCCATTCAATCTCTTCCTTGGGTATTTCAAAATGTTCTATTTACTAAAATTATTTGGAAAGTCCTGATTTTTAGAATTCACTTCTTTTCCTGCTTTTTGTTTCTTTACTTATTATAAACCACTACTTAATCTTTCCAGTGGTGTATGTCAAATACCATTTTTATGCCTAAATTGGGTATAAAACTTCTGCTTTGGAAAATATCTGATTCACATATTTTGGGACTTATCTTTGGGATCATTCACTCTATTCTGATTAATAATTTTACACACACCGTATTTAAAGGGCTCAGAACTCAAATTGTCTGCCTAAGGGATGAGGAAAACTGGGTGGAATTGATTCACACAGTTGTACTAATCCCTTTTTATTGATCCATCTATCTCTGCAACTTAATTTACTAGAAATGCCTAGTCAATATCTGTTCACATACATTGTTCTAAGATAATTTATCTCCTGTTAAATCTCTGCTGAAAAACTTAACCCTAGAGGGTGGATAAACACGAGAGAACTCTCTATTGGCCATTATAGGATCTAAGGTAGCAACTTCATTCAAGTTGGGATCTCTCTGTCTCTGTCTTTCTTTTTGTGTGTGTGTCTCTGTGTGTGTCTGTCTCTCCCGAGAATTGGGAGTTAATATATTGAGTCAGTTTGTTGTGACTACTGTGCTAGACAGTTACCTAGAGCTGGACTTTAAGTTGATAAGGTTTATAAAGGCTATGCTAATAGCAGAATTAAAACAAAAGAGTCTTTTCCAGAAAACATGTCAAGAACAAGGCAGACATGCAGGGAGAAGCACAGACAGGATGTGGTTGTGGATGGAAAGATTCAAGGTGGCTGCCTGATGACTTTTGGGTCATCTGGATTCCAGGTATCCTGCAAACCCTTTATTTCCTTGAGATTCTCTAGTATCTTTTCAATAAAATTCAGTAATTGCGAAGTGTAAGTGGGTGTATGTTTCTTGCGACCAAATGATTCCTGGCTCATTCTTTGTACCATATGGAGAATCTGAAAACAAATACTTAAACTTTCAGATGGAAAATGTGACTCACTGAAGAGACAGGGTGAAAAGCAAGAAAAACATTGCCTCCTCCACCCCGACTCCTGCTTTGTTATCCTTTTCCTTAGAAATTGTAGGGCCCAAGCCCCCTACTAGGCAGATATCACAATCAGAAGTTTGCTTTTGATGCCCTCAGTCTTTCCTTTTATCTATTCTCTAACTTATAGAGGTACAATCTTATTTTTTTGGAGTGTAAGGACTCATGCTTTCATCTTTCTCCTTATTATAATTGATTTCAAAAAATTGCCTTATACATTTATTTACAGGAAGGAAAAATAATTTTAAAGCTACTTTGCCTCTTTCATTATTCATGCATATGTGTCAGAGAATTCCCCTTTTAACAGTAGTCAGAATGTTGTCATCAAATAAATCTTGAATTGGGAAATTTCAGCTGGTAAAGAAACATAACTTGGGGGCAACCTGAATATGTTTGAAATCACACTGCAGAGATGCCTGGCTGTCTCCTCTGTTTCCCTGTTAAGGCTTGCTCTGATCTGAGTATGTCTGTGACAGGGTGTGGAATGTGAATATTTGAGAAGAGACCACCTTGCCTGTTTGGATTAGTGTCTGTATCTATTTTAACAAGTATGGTGCCTGGGAGTTCAGTTATTATGAGTTCAACTCAAGTTTGGGATTCTGCATACATTTCAAGGGTAAAGGGCAAAGTACTTGTAGTCTTTTCTCTATGCCTCTTAAGACTCTTTGAAATATAATATTTTCTCTTAAGTGGACATGTCTTCAGAATGAGCCAGCTAGTTGACAGATAGCTTGCATATGCTTATGGAGACGTGTATTTGTAACATACAACTATTCAAAAATGCCAGAATTATTTTCTGAAAATTCAATGTTGCATAATTCTGGTAATTAACTTACTGTCAAACTCTGCATAAATTTGAATTGTTTCAGTCCGTAGTTTCCAAGCTTCTAGAAAGGTTGAATGGGGATCAAACAAAAACTCTCAACCTCACTAATGCCAATGACAATATAAGACCAATTCCAATTTTTTTCCATTGCATAATCAATAAAATCATATGAATTTTTAAACAGTTCTGTCAAATCTCTGGACGTATTTGGCCTCAGACTTAAGGTAGCCTGCAAGGTCACAGAAAAAATGTCTGAGGAATTTTGGTTTTCTGTTAAAATCATCCAGACTCAACTTAAACCTGGTGTGCTCAGATTCGTTTATTTTAGGATATCATGTCACAATTTCCTGCTTCTGAATAATGATATCAAGGAATTTTTATTAGGATTTTTTATTCTAAAAGAGGGTGCACAGTAGAGTTACAGAAACCCAAGTTGGGAAATTAGAGATATGGACTTTATTTCAAGCCAGATCCTTGACTCATGAGGAATCATGCTTTTTATTCCTTAATCTTTCTATTTGAAAAACAGGACAATACATTAACAATGTCCAGAACTCCTCAAGGAATTGCAATGCTCGATGATCTGATGAGTGTAGATTTTCACTCAGGAACATTGTTTTTGTCCCTAGTGCTACTACCTTTGTTCATTCAGCTTCCTATAACAAGTTATCACAAACTGAGTAGTTTATAAATAATAGAAATCTATTTCTCATATTTCTGGAGTCTGCAACGTCCAAAATCAAAGCGCTGGTAGATTTTGTTTCTAGTGAAGACCCGTTTTCTAGTTTATAGATGATTGTCTTTTCACTGTGTCCTCACATGGAAGAAGGGTAAGTGATGTCTCTGGGGCATCTTCTTCCACGTGAGGACACAGTGAAAAGACAGTCATCTAAATCCCATTCACAAGAGGATGGTCCTCATGACCTAATCATCTTCTAAAGACCCCCATCTCTAAATACCCCCACAGTGGTGATTTTCAGCATGTGAATTTTGGAGGGACACATTCAGTCTATAGCAATTAATATTAAACTATTTTTTAACATGATGTAATTAATCTATTTGTTTATCCCACTGATCTTTCTGAGTTTCTATTAAGTGCCATGTTTTATGCTTAGAAGAAATTCAGAGGTGAGTAACGTACAGTCTAAAGAGTTTACAGTCAAACAATGTCTAATTGCAGTGATAGGAACAAGCAAAATATTAGGAGAACCCCAAGGAGTGGTACCTAGCCCATTTTAGTGTAGGGTTAGAGGAGAGGCAAGGAGAAGAAGGGAAGGTGAATTGAGAAGTTGATGATACTTGAGTTGAGTCTCCAAGGATATCTATATGAGAACCAGACCTAGAAATCAGCGTGGGCAAAGGAAACCTTAAGAAGCTTTGGGTGCACTGGAATGAAGGGTGACGCAAGAGTCCTGAGGGATTGCTGAGACTGGAGAGAGAGGCAGAGGCCTGATAATAAAGGATCACTGATGCCATCAAGTCCCATAGAATCCTTAATCCAAACATCTTTCACCAGATTATGGGTAGACTAGCCATTTCTTAATCATCTTTCTAGCACCCAAATACAACACAGACCTATCACTGAGTAAATGCTTACTGCCTGGGTAGATTCTTTAGGTCTTCTTATTTTGTTGTTGCTATAAAAAGTAGGCATTTTTTTGAGGCTCATTTGTTTATTTCTTAAAAGTTATTTTGATTTTAATTGAAGAATAATTGCTTTACAATATTGGCTTGATTTCTGCCATACATGAATGTGAATTAGCCATAGGTATACATACGCCCTTCCATCTTGAACCTCCCTCCCACCTCCTACCCCATCCCACCTTTCTAGGTTATTGCAGAGCCCCAGTGTGAGTTCCCTGAGACACACAACTTCTCCATTGGCTATATATTTCACACATGGTGATGTACATGCTTCCGTGCTACTCTCTCCATTCATCTCACCCTTACCTTCCTCCCCTCGCCCTTGTCCATATGTTCTCTATGTCTGCATCTTCTTTGCTGCCCTCCAAGTAGGTTCATCAGTATCATCTTTCTAGATTCCATATATATACCTTAATATATGATACTTATTTTTCTAAAAAGAGGCATTCTTACTTTTAGATGATATCACAGGTTTTAGCTAGCTTTATAAAATGGATCAAAATTTTAAATATAGAAAACAATGTCAGACTTTCCCTCATCCATCTTTTCATGTCTTATAGAGGGAAAAATACATCAGGCAATACAAATCAACTAAGAAAAATGAACGGCCCTTACTTGAGTGAGTCATACCTAGGTGCTAAGCCCTGGGCTACATCTTGGCATGTGCATTATTTAATACAACAGCCTTATCAAGTAGGTTCTATTATCCTCACTTTATATCCCATATAGGGAATGTGAGTGTGAGAATTGTGAAATAATTTCTCCATGTTCAGATAATAATAAGGACATGGGCAGGGTTTGAATTTTAGTTTTCTGACTTCAAATTCTAGTATACTATAGCACGTCTTGAGCCAGGGAACAAATCAATAGGAAAGAGTCTCTAGATTCAAAAAAAGTTTACACACATAAAAAAGGCAGTTTTTTATATTCATTTGGTGATATCGAGCTAAGATTACTAGACATTATTAGGAAATCTTCAACCAAAACATTAATTAATGCTATGCTTTATATCACTTTAATGGCTCAGGACCTTCTGATTTGGGTTTGCTGAAAAAGAACCTAATATATCACTGCAAACTCTTTTGAAACTGCATCTTGACTAAAGCTGTCTTGAATTGAGAGAGGGAACCTTGTCTCTTCTGAGGTTCTTGGAAGGTTTTGCTCTCTTTGTGGTTAGATAAGACCTTGGCGTTTTTTTCCTTCCAGGGAAACTGTCTGAATAGCGGTATTCAGGTTGTCAGAACTTTCTCCCTGCTGAGACTGTAAAGTGAGGGCGTATAATGTACAGTTGTTACTGGGCTCAAGTGATTCTAGCAACACACCCAATGTTCTTTCTAAACAAAAATGAATGGAAGAATAAATGGAGGATATCCCATCAAGATAGGAAAGTAATGGTAGCCAGATGAGCTTTGTTGTTTAGAAGAAAAGGTATATAGGGCATTTGTATTGACATCTTATGCTGCTTATAATGTCTATGTTTTCTTTTTGCTGAAAAAAGACAAAAACAACTCTAACCTTTTTGCATGGAGTTCAATATATTTCCAATTTTAAGTAATTCTACCACTAAAATGCTTAAATAAAGAGGTATAAAGAAAGATAAAAATTCAAGTTTTAATCTGCCAGTTAAAGATCTTCTTTCTTTAGTGATTTTCCCATTACATTAGCTAAAGAGTTTTTATAGCTAAAAATGCTATATTCCCATTTTTCCATCCCTAAGCTTTTCTATCTTTCCAAAAATAATTCTTTTCTTTTTGTCTTCTTTTGCACTCAGGCATTCTCAGTTTTCCTGTGCTGAGAAATAGAGCCCCAAGTTTTGGAGGTGATTGAAAGATGGATGATGTGATGGTTAATTTTTTGTGTCAACTTGATTGAAACATGGGTTGCCCAGATTAAACATTATTTCTGGGTGCGACTATGAAGATGTTTCTAGAAGTGATTAGCATTTGAATTGGTGCACTGAATAAAGTGGTTTTTCCTCCCTGGGGTGGGTCATCCAGTCCATGGCATCCAGCCCCATGGCATCATCCAGTCCATGGAGGGCCTGGAGAGTATACAAATGTGGAGGAAGAGTAAATTCACTCTTTCTACCTGACTACTTGAGCTGAGACAACTATCTTCTCCTTTCCTTCAGCTGGTACACAGGCTTTTGGATTAGTCCTGGGTCTTCATCTTGCAGATGAAAGATCACTGAATTTCTTCCTCCATAATTACATATTACCTTGTAATAAATCATATATATATGATTATCCTGTAAGATATATCCTATTGATTCTGCTTATCTGGAGAACCCTGAGTAATACAGAGAACATGTGTCTATTTACATCCTTCCCAAGAATATAATCTTTTCTCTTTTCCCCAATATTTGGGTTCATGTCTTCAGTGCACAGGCCTCTACACTCTTGACACCTTTAGTGTTCCTTCTCCTGTCTTCTTTCCCTTTCGAAAGTTGAGACATGATTAGAAAGTATACCAATTCTGTTGCCAGCTCTCTCCTTCCTCCTTTCTTCCTTCACTTTCCCTTCTTTCAAAATGTCCCCATTCTGACAATCGTCTGGGATTCTAAATCTTTCTTTCTCCATCCGCACCCTCGTCAGAGGCAGCTTAGCTAGTGATCTCACTCTCAAGAGAAGTTCATGTGTAAACTAATTTAAAATACATTATTGATGGCTGATAATATACTAAAATTGCTTAATGCTAAAGGAGTTGTTGACAACCTATTACAAGTGGAGGAGAAGGACCTTCTGAAAAAGCAGCAGCCAAGTAGCAGTGCAGTCATATTCTCACCATCAGAGATGGCCCCTTCTGTACCATCATTGGTCTGGTCCTGCCGTTCAAATACCTCAGTCCTCAGATGATTTATCCTTGTCTCTCCTTTAAGAGTGAAAAGTACTAATCAACTTTTTCATGTTTATTAAAAGTATTCATCCACATTCTCCATTGGATTTTTGTTCTTTTTTTGGTTTTAGAACTGGAAAAGAGCAAGTCAATTTTACAAAAAGAATTTATTATCAGATTGCATATATTAATGTCCCATAATTTTTTGACCAACAATGAAACATTTCAATCAAAATATAACCCCTAAAATGGCCGTAAAGGAATATGTTGTCCTTACATTAGAGAAAGGATAAGGGATTTAGATTGAAATGTATTTTATCACATAATAGAGATCTTATCTTGGCCCAAGTGGCCCTTGTTTAACATGTGTGTTTATACTGGCATCTCTTTTTGGAAGTTTTTTTTATGAACAATTGACCTTTTACCATAATTTTTCTGTTAACATCTTCTAAAAGAACTATGAGCCTTAATAACATTGCTTGTAATACATATAAAGAACATTTTCCCCTGTAATTTGGTAAGAGTCTTAGTTTATATTTTTGAAATTATGAGTTTTTGTAAATCTAAGGAAGGTAAAAGCTACACCAGACATTCAGACACTTGCAGTATTTTCTCTCTCTTGAAAAAGGAAAAACTTTTAAATGTTTAAATGCCTTAAAAGTCATGGGGCCTTTGATCCATGTTTATTCAACAAACCACTCAGTTTCTATTTTCTCTTTTATTTGGTCCTGGGTGTGTCATTGAATACTTTAGCAGTTAACAGTAATGGGAATGAAGAATGATGGGTCAAGTGATTTGGGGGTTACTGATAGCAATTTCAGTTGATACCACCATTTGTGTAGGAAATCATCCAGGGCACAGAAACTGAGACAACAATTTATGCACCAGAGCAACAATTTACAATGCACACATTAAGTCTCAGACCTAGGCGAGACTCATCGTTGTCTCTAATCTTCATGGCAATCCTGGAGGGTAGGAATTCGCCCTGTGACTTTACAGAGGGGTAACAGAGAGCTAAAGCAACAGGCTTCAAGATACAGAGTTCAGAGGTTTTCAAGCAGTGATTCAAAGCTTAGACTATTGGCTCCCAAACCCATGTTTTTGCCATTAAACTCTGAGAAAGATGTGCCCCTGAAAAGGTATCTAGTTTTTTTCAAAACTGGGATCTGCTTTAATTTTTATATGATACAATTTCTGGAATAAATTTTAAAATAATTGTACCTGAGATGATGTTCTGTGGTGTTGGAAAAGACTCTTGAGAATTCCTTGGACAACAAGGAGATCCAACCAGTCCATCCTTAAAGGAAATCAGTCCTGAATGTTTATTGAAAGGACGGATGCTGAAGCTGAAACTCCAATACTTTGGCTGCCTGATGCAAAGAACTCATTTGAAAGAGACCCTGATGCTGGGAAAGATTGAAGGTGGGAGAAGGGGACAACAGAGGATGAGATGGTTGGATAGAATCATTGACTCAATGGATGTGAGTTTGAGTAAACTCCGTGAGTTGGTGATGGACAGGGAGGTCTGGTATACTGCAGTTCATGGAGTTGCAAAGAGTCAGACACGACTGAGCAATTGAGCTGAACTGAATTGAGATGATGTTCCAGAGTCTCAGTGAAACACTAAAAGCAACCTATAAACAGATGAATGGATAAAGCTATGATATCAGACACACACACACACACACACACACACACGCTGGAATACTACTGAGCCATAAAAAAGAATGAAATGCTGCCATTTTCAGCAATATGGATGGACTTGGAGCATATTATGCTAAGTTAAATAAGTTAAATAAGTCAGACACAGAAAGACAAATATTATCTTTCAGTGTCTGGTTTTAGGCTGATTGATTCTGTTCTCTCACCTTCGCTGGCCCATTCATTCCAAGCACCTTAGAAAACCAGCCCTGCGGCTCTTCTCACAGCCCCAGGCTTGGCACCCACCCACCCGCTGATTCCATTTGCTGTTTCCCCATGGATCTCCCTTACTCATCTGCAGGCCACTTATGCATTTAAATAATATAACTAAACACTTCTCATTAAGGGAAATCTGTAGAATCTAAAAAATGTAACAAACTAGTTAATGTAATGGAAAAAAGTAGCAGACTCACAGTGGGGAGAAGGAAGGCAATAAGGGTAGTATGGGGCAAAGGATAAAGAGGTATAAACTATTATGTATAAAATAAGCTATGAAGGTATATTGTACACCAAGGAAAACATAGCTAATATTTTACAATAACTGTAAATTGAGGATAACCTTTAAAAATTGTGAATCTCTAAATTGTAACATATATAAAGTTGTACCTCAACTGTATGTCAATAAAAATAAAATAGTCTTTTTTTGGTGAAAAGAGTCCTCATATAATATATGAAATTTCATACATAAAGTATCATATTATACACATTGTTTTACAACTTAAAATTTTTATTTTATTTTTTAGTTTAAAAATTGTTTATGAATGTTGTCCATGTTATTATCAGTAGTCCTATTTTACTCATTTTTCTCCAATTTTTGTAGCTATAACAAATTTATTTCTTGAAGTTGTGAGAATTATATTCCCAACAGAAGGGTATGCATATTCCCATTTTCCTACAATATTGCTATGGCAGACACTACTAGTTTATCTGATATCCATTTGCCATTTTTTCTTACTAACAGATGCCAGGTTTCTTTCAGTGGTAATATGTCCAGCTTCAAAAACTACATTTCCCAGCCTCCTGTGCTAACTAGAGAGAGGTAGCTATATGGTTTAGTTCTCGCCAAGGGAGATATACTCAAAATCTGTTGGATGATTCGAAAGCTTTTCATCTGTCTTATAAGCGCCAACCATTCTTTGGCTGTTTCCTTGTTTTTAAACTGCTCTGAAAGTACAGCTATGATGTTAGAGATGGAATATTAATCTTTAGCCCATGAAGTACTAGTATGAGAATGAAAAATGTGCCATAACAATGATGTACAGTAACAGAAAGATAAAAGGATGCAGGGCCATTGATGGAGCTGATGTATTGGCTATGAACTCCCCATCTCTGTGTTTCTGGTTAGTGAAAAATTTAAGCTTTTATTTAGTAAAATCATTTTACAGAAATGATTATAAAGAAAAAGATGTTGCTCTGACGATTTTCATTACATTCTTGATAAGCTATTGATGTATTTAAAAAGATGATTTTTGCATTTAAAGTGGCACTTTTAGATGTTTTGTATTTGCAACTCTCAGAATATCTATTTACTAAAAAAAAAAAAAAAGAAGCCTCTTCCGCCCTTTAAACTTTGAACTTTTAATTGAATCAAGACTTTGCCCCACTCCCTCAGCTTAATGTGAGGGAAGCTCTGCTCCAGATTGTACAACCAAGAAGATAAGGGCTGCCTCTTCCCCCAGCTCATGGTCTATGATTATATTTTCTCTCGGTGAGGTACAGGTCACAAGCATATCTCATTCTATACAGTTCTGTGTAGCAGAAACTCTAGTCAGACAAACCCTGGAGTCTGGGACTCTCTTATTCCACTAAACTTCCAATCACAGACTGAGGGATTGCATTCACCCCAGTTTTCTCACAAGGCAGAGACTCCACATTGAGAGAAAAGCCAAGAAGACCAAGGGATACTGTCCCCACCCAGTACCCTACTCAGGGAGTAAGGATATCCCTTGAAGACAGGCAGATGGTTTTATAGGCTCTGCTCAGAAAGGGAAGCAGGTTGTAAGCACAGAGAGTCTTTGACTCATCCCAATGAAACCGGATTATTTGGAACAGAGTGGGGAAGTTCAAACCTAAAGATTCTATATTAAAAGGAAAAAGGAGATTTTTATGAGTGTTAAGGAACAACTAGCAGCTCCATGATAGCAAGAAGTGAAATGTTAGATTACTTAGTAGTCTTGCTTTTAAAAGATGTTGGGGGGAAGAGAAGCTAAGAAAAGCTCTCTTGGGGTATGATCAAGTCATAAAGACTGGCCTAAAAGACTACTTCTGAAGAAAAAAAAAAGCAGATTTTAATTGATTCAGAATGCAGAATGATTTATGCCCTTGGGTATTTTCCAAGAAAAAAAATCAATCAGCTAACATTTATTAAAGTTTAACCGCTGTGGAATAATAACACTAGAAGCAGGTCAGTTAGAATTTTAGTATGAAGATAAGGAAAAGAGATATTTGAAGACATCTCAGCTAAAACCACTGTCATCTCTGGGCAAAATGGGCATCAAGGTGACTGTGCACAGGCCCCAGGCTATGCTATCAGAGTAGTGACATTAAAGGACTTACCCTAAAGCAGAAACAGAATTCACTGAAATATTCCCCAAGGTTACTAAGCAACTAAACGAGTCACAAGTACAGTAAGTCCCAGGTTGGCAGAAGGATCAGTAACCAGAGTTATTGCATCAAGTTTTCAAAAAAAATCACAAGAAATGAAAAGAAACAGGGATATGTGAACCATACCCAGGGAAAAAAACAAGCAACAGAAGCTACATTTGAAAAGGCCCAAATAGCACATTTAGCAGAGACTTCAAAACAACTGTTATAAATTTATTCAAAGAACTAAAAGAAGCCATCCTTAAAGAATGAAAGACCTGATGACAAAGTCTCATCAGAGAATATCAGCAAAGGGAAATAGGAATTATAAAAAAATAACTAAATGAAATTGTGAATGTGAAAATATAATGATCAATGTGAAGAATGAAAACTCACTAGAGGGAATTAATGGACTTGAAGACAGATCAATAGAGATTATGTAATCTTAAAACCAGACAGAAAAAAAGTATGAAAAAAAAATTGGCAGAACCTAGTATGGGATGCCATTAAGTATAATAGAAATACTGGAAATACCTATATGTGCGATAGCATCAAATATAATAGAAATACTAGAAAACATTTTTTAAAAGAAAGAAGCAGAGAAATTATTCAAAGAGCAATGGTTGAACACTCCCAAATTTAATGAAAAAAATAAAGTTGTGTATTCAAGAAGCTTACTAAACTCCACGTGGAATAAACACAAAGAGATCAACATCCAAACACATCATAGTCACAAGATTGAAAACCAAAAGCAAAAGGAAAATTGTGAAAATAACAAGAGAAAAATGACATGCCAAAGACTTCGGATTACCTAGAGTAAAACAAATAATTCAGACTTAAATTGAAGAAAGTGTGGAAAACCACTAAACCATTCAGGTAAGACCTAAATCAAATCCCTTATGACTATATAGTGGAAGTGAGAAATAGATTTAAAGGACTAGATCTGGTAGACAGAGTGACTGATGAACTATGGATGGAGGTTTGTGACACTGTACAGGAGACAGGAATCAAGACCATCCCCTAGAAAAAGAAATGCAGGAAAGCAAAATGGCTGCCTAAGGAGGCCTTATAAATAGTTGTGAAAAGAAGAGAAGGAGAAAAGGAAAGATAAAAGCATCTGAATGTAGAGTTCCAAAGAATAGAAAGGAGAGCTAAGAAAGCCTTCCTTAGCGATCAATGCAAAGAAATAGAAGAAAAGAATAGAATGGGAAAGACTAGAGATCTCTTCAAGAAAATTAGAAATACCAAGGGAATATTTCATGCAAAGATGGGCTCAATAAAGGACTGAAATGGTATGGACCTAACAGAAGCAGAAGATATTAAGAAGAGGTGGCAAGAATACACAGAAGAACTGTACAAAAAAGATCATCATGACCCAGATAATCATGATTCATGATGGTGTGATCACTCACACTCACCTAGAGCCAGACATCCTGGAATGTGAAGTCAAGCAGGCCTTAGGAAGCAGCACTACAAACAAAGCTAGTGGAGGTAATGGAATTCCAGTTTAACTATTTCAAATCCTAAAAGATCATGCTGTGAAGTGCTGCGTTCAATATGTCAGCCTATTAGGAAAACTCAGAAGTGGCCACAGAACTGGAAAAGGTCAGTTTTCATTCCAATCCCAAAGAAAGTCAATGCCAAAGAATGCTCAAACTACTGCACAATTGCACTCATCTCACATGCTAGTAAAGTAATGCTCAAAATTCTCCAAACCAGGTTTCAGCAATATATGAACTGTGAACTTTCAGATGTTCAAGCTGGTTTTAGAAAAGGCAGAGGAACCAGAAATCAAATTGCCAACATCTGTTGGATCATGGAAAAAGTAAGAGAGTTCCAGAAAAACATCTATTTCTGCTTTACTGACTATGCCAAAGCCTTTGACTGTGTGGATCACAATAAACTGTGGAAAATTCTGAAGGAGATGGGAATATCAGACCACCTGACCTGCCTCTTGAGAAACCTGCATGCAGGTCAGGAAACAACAGTTAGAACTGGACATGGAAAAACAGATTGGTTCCAAATAGGAAAAGGAGTACATCAAGGCTGTATATTGTCACTCTGCTGATTTAACTTATATGCAGAGTACATCATGAGAAATGCTGGGCTGGAAGAAGAAAAAGCAGGAATCAAGGTTGCCAGGAGAAATATCAATAACCTCAGATACACAGATGACACCACCCTTATGGCAGAAAGTGAAGAAGAACTGAAGAGCTTCTTCAGGAAAGTGAAAGAGGAGAGTGAAAAAGTTGGCTTAAAACTCAACATTCAGAAAACTAAGATCATGGCATCTGGTCCCATCACTTCATGGCAAATAGATGGGAAAACAGAGGAAACAGTGGCAGACTTTATTTTGGGGGGCTCCAAAATCACTGCAGATGGTGATTGCAGCCATGAAATTAAAGGATGCTTACTCCTTGGAAGGAAAGCTATGATCAACCCAGACAGCATATGAAAAAGCAGAGACATTACTTTGCCAACAAAGATCCGTCTAGTCAACGCTATGGTTTTTCCAATAGTCATGTATCGATGTGAGGGTTGGACTATAAAGAAAGCTGAGCGCAGAAGAATTGATGCTTTTGAACTGTGGTGTTGGAGAAGACTCTTGAGAGTCCCTTGGACTGCAAGGAGATCAAACTAGTCTATCCTAAAGGAAATCAGTCCTAAATATTCATTGGAAGAACTGATGCTGAAGCTGAAACTCCAATACTTTTGCCACCCGATGTGAAGAGCTGATTCATTTGAAAAGACCCTGATGCTGAGAAATATTGAGGGCAGGAGGAGAAGGGGACAACAGAGGATGAGATGGCTGGATGGCATTACCGACTCGATGGACATGAGTTTGGGTAGACTCCAGCAGTTGGTGATGGACAGGGAGGCCTGGCGTGCTGCGATTCATGGGGTCGCAAAGAGTTGGACACGACTGAGCGACTGAACTGAACTGAACTGAAATATTTTCAAAATTGACCTGGTGTATGCATGTCACCAGGTTTATTATTATTTATTATTATATATTATTAATATATATTATATAATATATATAATATATAATTATATATTATTATTTATTATTATTACTTAAAATAATAAGTAAATTTTGAAGAGATAAAGAAAGAAAAGAACAGAACAAAGTTAAAGGGCAGATGAGAGCAGTTTCCTGGCAAGTGTGGCAATCTGCACAGAATGCTAAGCTGCCCACAACTCATCCATCAGATTATCTCCTAGCCACCTGTTATGTGACTAACAGGTACAAATAACTATACATAAAATAAGCAATAAGGCTTTACTGTATGGTACAGGGAATTATACCCAACATCTTGTAATAACCTATAATAAAATATAATCTCAAAAATACTGAATCACTATGCTATACTCTTGAAATCATTACAGTACAATATTGTAAATCAGCTATATACTTCAACTGAAAAAAAAACAAAAACAAACAAAGAAAAGCCAGCCTGGATGGCTTTACTGTTAGATTCTATCAAACAGTTAAAGAAACAATATCAATTCTTCATAAACTTTTCCAAAAAATCAAAGAGGGTATACTTTCTGACTATTCTATATGGCCGGCATATCCATGATATATCTGATAAGGGATTTTAATTCAGAATATATAATGAAATATTACAACTTAATAAAAATATAAATAACCCAATTGAAAATGGGTAAAGAATTTAAATAGACATTTTCCCAAAGAAGAGATATAAATGGCCTATAAATACATAAACAGGTGTTGAACACATTAGCCTCCAGGCAAATAAAAACCAGAGTGAAATGCCGCTTTACATCCACAATGATGGCTTACATAAAGTCAGTTAATGAAAAGTGATGGCAAGAGTGCTAAGAAATTGAAACTCTCATACACTGTTGGTAAAAATGTAAAACAGTGCAGTTGCTTTAGAAAATAGTCTAGCACTTTCTCAAAGGTTAAACAGAGTCAACATATGACAGCATTTTTGCTGCTAGTTATATCCTTAAAAGAAAGGAAAACATATGTCCACACCAAAACTTGAACACACATATTCATAGAAGCATTATTAATAATAGACAATTGATAAATTCATTCAGTGGATAAATGGATGAATATAGTTTATCCACAGAGTGGAATATTATTTTCCAATAAAACATACTGAAGCCACAGCATGGATGAAACTTGAAAACATGCTTAATGAAAAAAGCCAGTCACAAAGGACCACATATTGTATGAGTCTACTGGTAGAAGTGGGAGGAGGTGGAACTGGAAAAATGACTGCTAATAGTACAAGATTTTAGGGTGAAGAGTGATAAAATGTTCTGAAATTGGGATGATGGTTGTGATGAGTTTGCACAACTCTGTGAATATGTTGAAAACCATTGAATTATATATTTTATTATTATTTTTTTTTACTTTTGTCTAGATTTTATTATTTTTTTTTTTTATTTTATTTTATTTATTTATTTTTTTTTCCAGTGGGTTTTGTCATACATTGATATGAATCAGCCATGGATTTACATGTATTCCCAATCCCGATCCCCCCTCCCACCTCCCTCTCCACCCGATTCCTCTGGGTCTTCCCAGTGCACCAGGCCCGAGCACTTGTCTCGTGCATCCCACCTGGGCTGGTGATCTGTTTCACCATAGATAGCATACATGCTATTCTTTTGAAATATCCCACCCTCACATTCTCCCACAAAGTTCAAAAGTCTGTTCTGTATTTCTGTGTCTCTTTTTCTGTTCTGCATATAGGGTTATCGTTATCACCTTTCTAAATTCCATATACATGTGTTAGTATGCTGTAATGTTCTTTATCTTTCTGGCTTACTTCACTCTGTATAAGGGGCTCCAGCTTCATCCATCTCATTAGGACTGGTTCAAATGAATTCTTTTTAATGGCTGAGTAATATTCCATGGTGTATATGTACCACAGCTTCCTTATCCATTCATCTGCTGATGGGCATCTAGGTTGCTTCCATGTCCTGGCTATTATAAACAGTGCTGCGATGAACATTGGGGTGCACGTGTCTCTTTCAGATCTGGTTTCCTCAGTGTGTATGCCCAGAAGTGGGATTGCTGGGTCATATGGCAGTTCTATTTCCAGTTGTTTAAGAAATCTCCACACTGTTTTCCATAGCGGCTGTACTAGTTTGCATTCCCACCAACAGTGTAAGAGGGTTCCCTTTTCTCCACACCCTCTCCAGCATTTATTGCTTGTAGACTTTTGGATAGCAGCCATCCTGACTGGCGTGTAATGGTACCTCATTGTGGTTTTGATTTGCATTTCTCTAATAATGAGTGATGTTGAGCATCTTTTCATGTGTTTGTTAGCCATCTGTATGTCTTCTTTGGAGAAATGTCTGTTTAGTTCTTTGGCCCATTTTTTGATTGGGTCATTTATTTTTCTGGAATTGAGCTGCAGGAGTTGCTTGTATATTTTTGAGATTAATCCTTTGTCTGTTTCTTCATTTGCTATTATTTTCTCCCAATCTGAGGGCTGTCTTTTCACCTTACTTATAGTTTCCTTTGTAGTGCAAAAGCTTTTAAGTTTCATTAGGTCCCATTTGTTTAGTTTTGCTTTTATTTCCAATATTCTGGGAGGTGGGTGATAGAGGATCTTGCTGTGATTTATGTCGGAGAGTGTTTTGCCTATGTTCTCCTCTAGGAGTTTTATAGTTTCTGGTCTTACATTTAGATCTTTAATCCATTTTGAGTTTATTTTTGTGTATGGTGTTAGAAAGTGTTCTAGTTTCATTCTTTTACAAGTGGTTGACCAGTTTTCCCAGCACCACTTGTTAAAGAGGTTGTCTTTTTTCCATTGTATATCCTTGCCTCCGTCATCAAGACAGTATGGTACTGGCACAAAGACAGAAATATAGATCAATGGAACAGAATAGAAAGCCCAGAGATAAATCCACGAACCTATGGACACCTTATCTTTGAATTATATATTTTAAATGGATAAGCTGTGTGAATTACATTTGAATAGAGCTGTTTTAAAAATTCTTAGGAAAGGTAGATGCCAAAAATTACATTTGCAAACATTACAAGGTTTTTTTCTGTTAGTATATATTGATGAAATTTCTTCATCTCATGACTGTTCTGTAATACAGTAGAAATGACAAAAAACAAAGATCAAAAGAACCACATTTATGCTTCTCAGCTGGTGGGTGGTTTGCATGAATTGTGAAACACTAAAGGCTTCTTTTTCTTGTAGATTATTCAGACACAATGGAATGCTTAAGATTCAGAGGGCCTTAGAGTGCATCTTGGAGAAGAAATGGCAACCCACTCCAATTCTCTTGTCTGGAAAATCCTATGGACAGAGGAGCCTGGTAGGCTACAGTCCATGGGGTCACAAAGAGTTGGACACAACTGAGTGACTTCACTTTAAAGTGCATCTACTCCCCCTCCCCCACACTTTAAAAAAGAGTAGATATGGAAACCATGAGGCCTTGCAAGGTAAAAGTGATTTGCCCAAAGCCCTGTGGCCTTGGAGCCTCACCTATAACCCAGGTCTTTTTCGTTTTAGTCTGGGACTTAGTTCAGATTGTGATTATGGTTGTGATATATGACATTGAAAGCATTATTTTTTTGTTCTCGGATTCATCCAAAATCAAAATACCTGTGTCTAAGAGGCATCTGGGAAAGACTGAGGGAAGAAGGAGAAGAGGAAGACAGAGGATGAGATGGCTGGATGGCATCACCAATGCAGTGGACATGAACTTGGACAAACTTTGGGAGATGGTGAGGGACAGAGAGGCCTGGCGTGCTGTATTCCATGGGGCTGCAAAGAGTTGGACATGGCCGGGCGACTGAACAACAACAAGAGGCATAATCTTATACCCTAACAACAGGACTTAATCTTCACTCCTTTATTTTCTGATGTCAAGTTTTCCAATTTGTCAGTGAGACTACAGCATGCATTCATTCATTTTCTTTAAGCAGTGCTGTTAAAGCTGGGCTCCGGAATTGCTGATCTCTGTGTAGGACCACAAACTGGAATAGGATAGCTAGTGTTTGGAGATGAAAGGAGAGGTAACTGGAGAAAAATATAAATATAATGTCAATGTTATACACACAGAATACATTTTAATATGAACCATTGGTGACCCTAATAATCAAGCAGTAGAATACGACAGTCAATAGGCGTAACTACCTTTCCTCCATATAATATGAGTATTAACAACTCACTTTAACGAAAAAGACTTAAAGGAAGATTGCTACTCAAAATATGAAAAACATTTTTTTCTGCCTTTTAGTTTGTTTTTTTTTTTTTTGATGTTGAGTTATATTAATAACTTTTTAGTCATATTATTTGCAAATATTTTCTTCCATTCAAGGTTGTCTTATTATTTTGTTGATAATACCATTGCTGAGCAAAAAATGGCCAGAAGAACTGTTTTTCCAAAGAGGAAATGCAGATGGCCAATAGGCATATGAAAGGATGCTCAACATTGCTAATCATCAGGGAAATGTAAATCAAAACCACCAAGAGATATCAACTAACCTGTCAGAATGACTATGATCAAAAAGATCATAAATAACAAATGCTGGCAAAGAAATGAAGAAAAGGGAACATTTGTACACTGCTGGTAAGAATGTAAGTTGGTGCGAGCCATTGTGGAAACACTATGGAAGTTCTCAAAAAACCAAAAACTAAAACTACAATATGACCCAGGATTCCAGATCCTGTGTATATTTCTAAAAAAGCAAACACACTAAAATCAAAAATTATTAATACCTGAACCCCAATATCATAGCAGAATTATTTACAATTGCCAAGATATAGAAGCAAACTAAAGGCCCAACAGCAGGTGAATGGATAAAGAAGATGTGGAGATGTGTATATATATATATATTTATGTGAGAAGGAAATGGCAACCCCCTCCAGTACTCTTGCCTGGAAAATCCCATGGACGGAAGAGTGTTGTAAGCTACAGTCCATGGGGTCACAAAGAGTCAGACGCAACTGAGCGACTTCACTTTCATTTTCATATATATTAATATATATATATGTACACATACATGCACAATGAAATACTACTCAGCTATTTAAAGGAATGAAATTTTGACACTTGCAACAACATGGATGAACTTGGAGAGTATTATGCTAAGTGAAATAAGTCAGAGAAAGACAAATGTACAATATGACATATATGGAATGTAAAATATGCACCAAGCTAGTATGTATAACAAAAAAGAAGCAGACTCACAGATACAAAGTACAAACTAGTGGCTATCAGTAGACGGGGAGGAGGAATATGGGGAGGAGGGAATGAGAGGTAAAAGGATAAAATTTAAGATAGGCTTAAGTATTGTACAACACAGGGAATATGGCCAAAATTCTGTAATAACTGTAAATGGAAAATAATCTTTCAAACTTGTATAAAAAATTAAAACAACAAAAACAAATAAAATCCCACAAATTGTATAGAGGTGGTATAAAGTAATAGCACTGACTACAAAAAAAAATTATGCTAACCAAAATAAACATGTGCTTTGAAACAAAAACAGAATAAACCCCTCATCTTAAAAAAAAAAAAAAAATAGGAAAGATAGGAATTTCTTGTCTTCCTTAATATGTGACCAAGAAGCTTCTTTCAAATTTGCAAATATACTTTGTTTAACCATTTAAAATTAAAGTAATACTGAAATGAATATAATTACAAGGAAAACTATTACAGTCCATCAGTTCAGTCACTCAGTCATGTCTGACTCTTTGTGACCCCATGGACTGCAGAACGTAAGATTTCCCTGTCTTTCACCAACACCTGGAGCTTGCGGTGACTCATGTCCATTGAGTCGGTGATGCCATCCAACCATCTCATTCTCCGTCATCCCCTTCTCCCACCGCCTTCAATCTTTTCCAGCATCAAGGTCTTTTCCTATCAGTCAGTTCTTAACATCAGGTGGTCAAAGTTTTGGAGTTTCAATTCAGCATCAGTTCTTCCAATGAATATTCAGGACTGGTTTCCTTTAGGATGGACTGGTTTGATCTCCTTACAACCCAAGGGACTCTCAAGGGTCTTCTCCAATACCACAGTTCAAAAGCACCAATCCTTCAGCGCTCGGCTTTCTTTATACTCCAACTCTCACATCCATAGATGACTACTGGAAAAACCATAGCTTTGACTAGACAGAATTTTATTGGCAAAGTAATGTCTCTGCTTTTTTATATGCTGTCTAGGATGGTAAGTTTTTCACAGCTTCTTGTGATCCACACAGTCAAAGGCTTTGGCATAGTCGATAAAGCAGAAGTAGATGTTTTTCTGGAACTCTTTTTTTTTTTTGATGATCCAATGGATGTTGGCAATTTGATCTCTGGTTCTTCTGCCTTTTCTAAAACCAGTTTGAACATCTGGAATTCATGTTCATGTACTGTTGAATCCTGGCTTGGAGAATTTTGAGCATTACTTTACTAACGTGTGAGATGAATGCAATTGTGCAGTAGTTTAAGCATTCTTTGGGATTGCCTTTCTTTGGGATTGAAAGAAAAACTGACCTTTTCAAGTCCTGTGGCCACTGCTGAGTTTTCCAAATTTGCTGGCATATTGATTGCAGCACTTTCACAGCATCATCTTTTAGGATTTGAAATAATTAAACTGGAATTCCATCACCTCCACTAGTTTTGTTTGTAGTGATGCTTCCTAAGGCCCATTTGACTTCACATTCCAGGATGTCTGGCTCTAGGTGAGTGATCACACCATCATGATTATCTGGGTCATGAGAATCTTTTCTGTATAGTTCTGTGTATTCTTGCCACCTCTTCTTAATAGCTTCTGATTCTCTTAGGACCATACCATTTCTTTCCCTTATCATGCCTATCGTTGCATGAAATGTTCTCTTGGTATCTCTAATTTTCTTGAATAGATCTTTAGTCTTTCTCATTCTATTGTTTTCCTCTATTTCTTTGCATTGATCACTGAGGAAGGCTTTCTTATCTCTCCTTGCTAGTCTTTGGAACTCTGTGTTCAAATGGGTATTTCTTTCCTTTTCTCCTTTTCATTTCACTTCTCTTCTTTTCACAGGTATTTGTAAGGCCTCCTTAGACAACCATTTTGCCTTTTTGCATTTCTTTTTCTTGGGGATGGTCTTGATCCCCCTCTCCTGTACAATGTCATGAACCTCTGTCCATAATTCTTCAGTCACTTTGTCTATCAGATTTAACACCTTGAATCTATTTATCACTTCCACTGTATAATCATAAGGGATTTTATTTAGGTCATACCTGAATGGTGTAGTGGTTTTCCCTACTTTCTTCAATTTAATTCTGACTTGGCAATAAGGAGTTTGTGATCTGAGCTACAGTCCACTTTCAGTCTTGTTTTCGCTGCCTGTATAGCGCTTCTCCATCTTTGGCTGCAAAGAATATAATCAATCTGATTTTGGTATTGACCCTCTGGTGATGTCCATGTGTAGAATCTTTTCTAATGTTGTTGGAAGAGGGTGTTTTCTATGACCAGTGTGTTCTCTTGGTAAAATTATATTAGCCTTTGCCCCCACTTCATTCTGTACTCCAAGGCCAAATTTGCCTGTTACTCCAGGTGTTTCTTGACTTCTTACTTTTGCATTCCAGTCCCCTATAATGAAAAGGACATCTTTTTTAGGTGTTAGTTCTAGAAGTCTTGTAGACCTTCATAGAATCATTCAACTTCAGCTTTTCATCATTACTGATCAGGACACAGACTTGGATTACTATGATACTGAATAGTTTGCCTTGGAAATGAATGGAGATCATTCTGTTGTTTTTGAGATTGCATCCAAGTACTGCATTTCAGACTCTTTTGTTGACTATGATGGCTACTCCATTTCTTCTATGGGATTCTTGCCTGCAGTAGTAGATATAATGGTCATCTGAGTTAAATTCACCCATTCCAGTGCGTTTTAGTTTGCTGATTCCCAAAATGTTGATGTTCACTCTCCATCTCTTGTTTGACCACTTCCAATTTGCCTTGATTCATGGACCTACCATTCTAGCTTCCTGTGTAATGTTGCTCTTTACAGCATTGGACCTTGCTTTTATCACAAATCACGTCCACAACTGGGTGTTGTTTTTGCTTTGGCTCCACCTCTTTATTCTTTCTGGAGTCACAACAAACTTTGGAAACTTCTTCAAATTGGGACTACCAGACCACCTGACCTGCCTCCTGAGAAATCTGTATGCAGGTCAAGAAGCAACAGTTAGAACTGGACATGGAACAACAGACTGGTTACAAATCAGGAAAGGAGTATATCAAGGCTGTATATTGTAACCCCGCTGATTTAACTTATATGCAGAGCATGTCATGAGATACACTGGGTTGGATGAAACACAAGCTGGAATCAAGATTGCCAGGAAATATCAGTAACCTCAGATATGCAGATGACACCACCCTTATGGCAGAAAGTGAAGAAGAACTGAAGAGCCTCTTGAGGAAAGTGAAAGAGGAGAGTGACAAAGTCGGCTTAAAACTCAACATTCAGAAAACTAAGATCATGGCAATCAGTGCCATCACTTCATGGCAAATAGATGGGAAAACAATGGAAACAGTGAGATACTTTATTTTGGGAGCTACAAAATCACTACAGATGGTGATTGCAGCCATGAAATTAGAAGACACTTGCTCCTTGGAAGAAAAGTTATGACCAACCTAGACAGAATGTTAAAAAGCAGAGACATTACTTTGCCAACAAAGGTCCATCTCCTCAAAACTATGGTTTTTCCAGTAGTTATGTATGGATGTAAGAGTTGGACTATAAAGAAAGCTGAGCATGGAAGAATTGATGCTTTTGAACTGTGGTGTTGGAGAAGACTCTTGGGAGTCCCTTGGACAGCAAGGAGATCCAACCAGTCCATCCTAAACAAATCAGTTGTGAATATTCATTGGAAGGACTTGATGCTGAAGCTGGAATTCCTATACTTTCACCACCTGATGCAAAGAACTGACTCATTTGAAAAGACCCTGATGGTGGGGAAGATTGAGGGCAGGAGGAGAAGGGGATGACAGAGAATGAGATGGTTGGATGGCATCATCGACTCAATGGACATGAGTTTGAGTAAACTCTGGGGGTTGGTGATGGACAGGGAGGCCTGGTGTGCTGTTGTTCCTGGAGTCACAAAGAATTGGATATGACTGAGCAAGTGGACTGAACTGAACTAAGGTTGATCAAAGCTTTTCTTCCAAGGAGCAAGCATCTTTTAATTTCATGGCTGCAGTCACCATCTGCAGTGATTTTGGAGCCCAAAAAGATAAAGTCTCTCACTGTACAATCTACTTCAGATATTTTTGTTTTCAAGTTATATTAAGATATTTGAATAAACTTGTATACTTAGTCCTAGAGCTCTGCACTTGTTCCTTTACACTGAAAAACTGACCACTGGATTGAAGAATCCAGTCCTGTTTCCCTTTTATTGCTCAATTGGCAAAAGCCCTAACATAAGACTTGCTCTACCAAAGCATCATAAATTAGATAGTATGAGTCTGTGGTTTGTCGTGTAAGAGGGGGTTTTCCAATTCATGTAGCCCTTAGGTACTGAATAGGTATGCAGGTTATCTTTTGCCTATCCCCTCCGTCCCCCCTGATATTCATTGAAAAAGAAAAGAGATCATCAAAACAAGATGTATGAACTGATTGGAAATAACTAGGCTCTGACCGTACAGACAATAATTTAGCTCTCTTGTTGAGTATGTTGAATTGTTGTTTTCACCTGTCAAAATTCAAACTGATATTGACCTCTTTAAGTTTTTGTGTGTTTTCCCCACAACTTAGTGTGATGTAATATTTTGCCTATTTTCAGCATATTTTCACTAAGGATGATTAGTTGAAATCACAGTACAACAACTATGAAAATATTTTATTTTTTTCAATATGTATTTTCAAACAAATTTTTAAGCTCTGTTTTTTAGTACTTGATAGAAGTTTATGTGTGTGCTAAGGTGGATATGAAAATGTATGTATAGTAATAACCTAAATTAAGTGTTTTTAAAACTATAGAGGGTAGCCATTCCCTTCTCCAGGGGATCTTTCCACCCAGAGATTGAACCCGGGTCTCTCATATTTCAGGGAGATTCTTTACCATCTGAGCACCCAGGGGAGCTCCAAATATACCAGTGTGGGTTGCCATTCCCTTCTCCAGGGGATCTTCCCAACTTTCTCTGGTAGTACTAGTGGGAAAGAACCTGTCTGCCCATGCAGGAGATGCAGGAAACTTGGGTTCAATCCCTGGGTTGGGACGATCCCCTGGAGAAGGAAATGTCAAACCACTCCAGTATTCTTGCCTCCAAAATTCCATGGGCAGAGGAGCCTGGCAGGCTACAATCCACGGGGTCACAGAGCCAGACACAATTGAGCAGCTAAACACACATACAAACCTCTAGGGTTTAAGCCCAGCTGTGTTATACACATTAGGACAAATATTGCCATTCCTAAACTACATTATCAATGTCAGTAATATTTCATGTCTTAAAAGCAAAAATAAAAAAGCTCCTGGTGAGTCCATCACTCTGCTTCTCTCTTCTGGGCTACTCTAGCATTCTGTACATACATCTAGCCTAGTGCTTACCCCCAGAGCTTCCATGCTATCCAACATTAGGGAACCATTTACACTATGGCCTTTTGAATAGTTATGTTCATTCAAACCCAGTGGGCATCACTTGCGGAGGCTGCAATGCAAATGTACCCTTAGAGTTGTGGCCCTGTTAATATCCTTAAACCATAACTATTAACTTCTCTGTCTGTTTCCCCTATCAGAGAGAAAGATACCTGAGGATGAGAATGATGTCAGGCCCAACTTTTCATCCCTGTCTCCATCAAGCTTCCTAGCATATTCATAGTGTTGAAGAAGTTTTTATTGTGCAAGTGAGTAATAAACTGATTCATGGAAGAGGAAAGCTGTCACATTGTAAAGTAGTTCAGATTCCAATTATCTTCCGTTGTTAGCCCCAAACTTAGTAGCTTAAAATATGTCATTTTATTTTTGATTTTTTAATTAAAAGTGTTTTAAATAATTTCTATTTTTTAATTGAAGTATAGTTGATTTACAATATCATATCAGTTTCAGGTGCACAGCACAGTGATTTAGTGTGTGTGTGTGTGTGTGTATATATATATATATATATATATATATATACTCATTTCCATATTGTTTTTCCTTATAGGTTATTATACAGTATTGAGTATAGTTCCCTATGCTGTATAGTAGGTCCTTGTTGGTTATCTATTTTATATGGAGTAGTGTTGTTGTTGTTCAGTCACTAAGTCATGTCTGACTCTTTGAGACCTCATGAACTATAGCATGCCAGGCTTTCCTGTCCATTACCAACTCCTGAGCTTGCTCAAACTCATGTCCATCAAGTTGGTGATGCCATACCACCATCTCATCCACTGTTGCTCCCTTCTCCTCCTGCCCGCAGTCTTTCCCAGCATCAAGATCTTCTCCAATGAGTTGGTTCTTCGCATCAGTTGGCTAAAATATTGGAGCTTCAGCTTCAGCATCGCATGCGTTAACCCCAAACTTATAGTTTATTCCTCCCCCTACTTTTCTCCTTTGGCAACCATAGTTGGTTTTCTATGTTGGTGAGTCTATTTCTTTTTTATAAATAAGTTTATTTGTATCATTTTTTAAGATCTCACATATAAGCAATATCATATGATACACTTAAAAGTTTTTGCATAGCAAAGGAAACCATAAACAAAACAAAAAGACAACCTACAGAATGTGAGAAAATATTTGCAATGAAGCAACTGACAAGGGATTAAGCTCCAAAATATACAAACAGCTCATATAGCTCAATTAAAACACACATACACAACTAAAGAATAGGTGGAAGATCTAAATATACTGTTTATTCAAAGAAGACATCAGATAGCCAAAAGGTTGAAAAGATGCTCAACATCACTAATTTTTCAGTTCAGTTCAGTTCAGTCGCTCAGTAGTGTCCAACTCTTTGTGACACCATGGACCACAGCACGCCAGGCCTCCCTGTCCATCACCAACTCCAGGAGTTTACCCAAACTCAAGTCCATCGAGTCGGTGATGCCATCCAACCATCTCATCCTCTGTTGTCCCCTTCTCCTCCTGCCCTCAATCTTTCCCAGCTAGAGAAATGCAAATCAAAAGTATAATGAGCTATGACCTTATGCCAGTCAGAATGGCCATCATCGAAGTCTGCAAATAATAAATGTTGGAGAGGATGTGAAGAAAAAGGAACTCTTCTATACTACTGGTAGAAATTTAAATAGGTACAGCCACTATGGAGAATAATACCGAGGTTCCTTTTAAAACTAAATGTAGAGCTACCATATGATCCTGCAATGCCATTCTTGGGCATATATCTGGAGAAAACCATAATCTGAAAAGATACATTGGTTATTTGCAGCACTATTTACAATAGCCAAGACATGGAGGCAACCTAGATGTCTATCGACAAAGGAATGGATAAAGAAGATATGGTACATAATATACAGTGGTATATTACTCAGCCATAGAAAGAATAAAATAATACCATTTGCAGCAACATGGAGGTACTTAGAGATTATCATACTTAGTAAGTATGCTAGTATACTATCATACAAAGTAAGCCAGACAGGGAAGTTTTTTATTATATCATGTGATTTTTGTGAGCTAGAAATCCAAACAGTGTTCAGCTGAGTGGTTCTTTTTTCCCACATAGCATCAACTGGAGCCAGAGAGACCTGATCCGGAGAGTACAAAAGTAGCTCATCCACACATGTGGCTCCTGGACCAAAGTGGCTGGAACACTGGAGATTGGTTAGCATGGTTTTCTCTCCATGTGGTTGGCTTGGACTTCCTCACAGCAGGTCAGTCTCAGGGTAGTTGGACCTACAGGCAGCTCAGAACTTTAAAAGCAAGTGCTACAAAATACTAAGGCAGAAACTATAAGATTCACATCCACTGCATTTTTTCATCAGCTAAATAGCAAAGGTTGGCTGAGAGTCAAAGGAAAGATCCTTAGATTCTACCTCTCAGTGGGAGGGAAAGCAAATAATTTTTGGCTGTCTTTAACATACCACAGATACTTGGATCCAACATTTGTTTATCAAGAAAGAGGTTAAGTTGATAAATAAAATAATATCAGGAATGTTTATATATTTTGTGACTTCCACTAGGATTGGCATCTCTTCCAATCCTATGTCCCAAACCATCTACATCTGCATCTATCATTTTATGTTCATAGTTTACAGTACAAATAAAGAAAGGAATCTCAGGAATCTTTGAGATCAATTTTACTATTATAAGTTTTCTTTACAAGTTTCCTAAAAATTAACCTACAAGTTTAAAATGCGTTATGCATTATGTTGAGTAATGCTGGAGACAGGTAGCACACATTTCATAAATATTTTCATTAAGATTTAGGATAAAATGCCAAAGATAATCCCCCACTATCTATACATAGAGATTTTAAGTTGCACTTTTAGGAATATCTGATTTTTACATGTTTCCTGTTTAAAATACTGTAGTAATACTTCATGGAGTCCAGTGTCCCCTCTTGTTGTTACTGTTAGAATGATTCAGATATGACTTTCTGAGGATAATCTTATCCTGCCCAGTTATCCCTTGGAGTGAAGTGAAGTGAAGTGAAGTGGCTCAGTCGTGTCCAACTCTGCGACTCCATGGACTGTATCCTACCAGGCTCCCCTGTCCATGGGATTTTCCAGGCAAGAGTACTGGAGTGGGTTGCCATTTCCTTCTCCAGGGGATCTTCCTAACCCAGGGATTGAACCTGGGTCTCTTCACATTGTAGGCAGACGCTTTACCCTCTGCACCACCAGGGAAGTTATCCTTTAACTCACCGTAAAGTGGCTCAATGGCAGTCTTCTACTCAGGGATTTCTACTTGATTTTTTTTCTCAGTTTGCCTCAACTAACAATGAAATACAGCTGTTTTTTATGCTACTTGCAAGATGAATACCTTGGAAAGCTCAACTGAAATAAATAATATTTGTGGAGAACATCCTGGAAAACATCAATCCCATCATCAAGAAACTCCCAGCTCTCTGCCTTGGCCAAGCCAATCTTGGAATAACACATCTTAGAATGCATGGTATTGAATATAACAGAGACAATCTTACAAAATTCACTGCAGCAAAATAAGAATGTGGACTATATTAACACAAAGTTTTCACTCCACATACTGAACAAAAATTTCTCTTAAGTTTTAGCACCAGGATTGGTTGCATGCCTTAAGTGTCTAGGTTTTTTGTTGTTGCTGTTTGGTTGGTTTTTTGTGTTGTGGACATTTTGAATCACACAACTGATCAAACTTCTTTTTTCTGCTGGCTGATAGCAAGCTTATAGATGATGGCCCAACTCTAGCAATCATAAAAAATTTCATAACCTCAGATAATATACACTGATGAAATTCCTTATCCCACTAATCTCTTTTATCCTATTTTTCTTTTGCCCATTTTTTCTTGATTTTAAATACATAGGTTATTCTGCTGTGTTGAAGTGAATCATGAGAAGCTTTAAACCATTTGAAAATAATGGGCTACAAATTAATAGAAAATTCAAATGAACAGGTGCTATGTATTTATTGACCTATTTTTTTAAACCTATCATGGGATAGGTGGTTGTTTCTGGACTTGAATTGAAAACCTCTGGTAGAATAGCTTTATTCTTTTGTAAAAAAGAAAAAGAGAGCTAAGCCGACCTGAGGACTCGTGGATACAGATAACTTCTATTATGCTATTATGCAGCCTCAGAGAGTTAGCAAGTTTGCAGAGTAGGCTTCCAATTCTCAAACCCCAATACTTGCTCTGCTACTGCAGAGCTTGCAGAGGGAGTGTTGGGAATCTGCTGTCTGAGCCCCAGGCAAAGGCTTCCTGGCGTCCCAGCCTGGCACGGGGACTTTAACTCCCACAGAAACAGTTTTCTAACTTGTAATTACCTGTGGTTTAAAAAAAATGGTGAGCACACACATATTTTAGACACATATAAACTAAGCACAATTTTTGAGCTTATCTGAATATCTAATCATAATTTTGCAACATCATTTTGATCCAAGTTCCAAATTGCCTTATTAGTAAATTTTCTGAGCAAAATTTGTGATCTGGGCACTTCCTTTGCTGAGATTTTTGCTTGTACAGTACTGAAGGCATTTTTGTGGGAAAAGAAAATGAACACAGGTCCCATCTTCATTAAGTACAGTGGAGGATGGATAATTAGTATTACAAAGGATGTTCTTTTCAATCACTTACTCAGTAAAGGAATTTTCCTGCTTGGTATCTGGCATTTGTATTTGCTTACAAATGATAAAATCAAAGCCTTTATTTGTAACCTTCTTTGTACAGCATGCCAAATCAATATCAGTTCAATTCAGTCGCTCAGTTGTGTCCGACTCTTTGCGACCCCATGGACTGCAGCAAGCCAGGCTTCCCTGTCCATCACCAACTTCTGGAGCTCACTCAAACTCATGTCCATTGAGTCAGTGATGCCATCCAACCATTCCATCCTCTGTCCTCCCCTTCTCCTGCCTTCAGTCTTTCCCAGCATCAGGGTCTTTTCTAGTGAGTCACTTTTTTGTATCAGGTGGCCAACATGCTAGAGTTTCAGCTTCAGCATCAGTCCTTCCAATGAATATTCAGGACTGATTTCCTTTAGGATAGACTAATTGGATCTCCTTGCAGCCCAAGGGACCCTCAGGAGTCTCTACCAACACCACAGTTCAAAAGCATCAATTCTTCAGCGCTCAGCTTTCTTTATAGTCCAGCTCTCACATCCATACACGACTACTGGAAAAACCATAGCTTTGACTAGATGGACCTTTGTTGGCAAAGTAATGTCTCTGCTTTTTAATATGCTGTCTGGGTTGATCATAGCTTTCCTTCCAAGGAGCAAGCTTCTTTTAATTTCATGGCTGCAGTCACCATCTGCAGTGATTTTGGAGCCCAAAAAAATAAAGTATCTCACTGTTTCCATTGTTTCCCCATCTATTTGCCATGAAGTGATGAAACCAGATGCCATGATCTTAGTTTTCTGAATGTTGAGTTTCAAGCCAACTTTTTCACTCTCTTCTTTCACTTTCCTCAAGAGGCTCTTTAGTTCTTCTTCACTTTCTGCCATAAGGGTGGTGTCATCTGCATATCTGAGGTTATTGATATTTCTCCTGGCAATCTTGATTCCAGCTTGTGCTTCCTCCAGCCCAGCATTTTGCATTATGTACTCTGCACATAAGTTAAATAAGCAGGGTGACAATATGCAGCCTTGACGTACCTCTTTCCTGATTTGGAACCAGTTTGTTGTTCCATGTTCAGTTATAACTGTTGCTTCTTGACCTGCATACAAATTTCTCAGGAGGCAGGTCAGGTGGTCTGGTATTCCCATCTCTTGAAGAATTTTCCACAGTTTGTTGTGATCTACACAGTCAAAAGCTTTGGCATAATCAATAAAGCAGAAGTAGATGTTTTTCTGAAATTCTCTTGCCTTTTCTATGATCCAAAGGATGTTGGCAATTTGATATAGAATAATTGAATTAGAGGGGAATAGAAAAAATAAACTGTCATCTATTTAACAAATCTTCAACTACCAACTGCTTAGTAAAAAAAATTGAAGCTGCATAAAATTGCGTTGGGGATTTAAACAATGCATTTAAACAAGTTACATTTAAACAAGTAAAGATAAGAAAACAAGAATGATTTTAAAAATAAAATTCATGAGGAGCATGGAAATTTCCAGAGAAATGGCTCTTAGCTGTGTCTATTTTGAACAGAGAATGATATCAAATTAACTTCATTTGATAAATCTATATGGTAACAACTTCTTTGTCAATTACTAGCTGAAGAGTAGGTCCATAATCACCCCCAAAGAGCAAGGCCCTGGAGAAACAAGGCAGCAGACAGAGGGGCATGGCAGGAAATTTCTGGATATAGTTGGGGAAGGTGTGTGTGTGTGAGAGAGAAATAGAGAGAGAGAGATCGACGTCTGTCACCATGCTGTCCAGAGCATCACAAAAGGCACAGCTGACTGCTTTTGTCTGATGGGGCAATTGAGAGGCATCTCAGAACGGTCCATGACAGGAGGAGAAGGGGTGTACCACTTACCTGCTGGTTATTTCCAGTACCACACGTCTCACTGGTCAGCCTGAGGAACATTATCACCTCTGAACTTTGACCTTGTGTTAATGGATCGTTCTAGGAAGCTCCTGGGGACAGTTGCATGTGAGGTGCTTCTCAGTGAGTGGCAGGAATTTTATGACTGAGGGGGATGGGATGAGCCATCTCCAGAGTCATTCTCGCTGTTACCAAGTCCAAGCTTGCTCTGCTTGCCCCTCAAAAGGCCAGTGAATTCAAGAGATGAGGTGTTAAGGCAAGGAATACTTTATTTGGAAAACTGGCTAACCAAGAAGATGGCAGACTAACGTCTCAAAATAACCATCTCATAGGGATTTGGATGCCAGGTTCTTTTATGGATCAGCTTATGGATCAGCGATGGTGGGAGGTGAGGAATAAAAAGTAAAAGACCATTAAACTTGCAAATATCTCCTAGAATGGCAAGCCTCAGGCAAAGGGATGTGTTATTTTCTTCCTCCCTGCCATCTAAAGGTGGACAGGGTTCTGAACAAAGGTATTTTAGCTTAATAGTCAGGCAAAGGGGCAGGGTAATCTGAGGTAGGCCATTATGTATGATTAAAATAATAAAAGTGGCCTAAGAAACACATCTGTTAATATCATGGAAGAGCTAAAATTGATTCTTCCCTGTTCTATCACCAGCAGCTAGCAGGGATGAGTTGATCTGGGTTGGCACATACACCAAGGTCAATACACACGTTGATAATCTCTACCCTTCAACTTTGCATAACCACCACCAACACATAACATTTATTTGCTGCTTACTGTATTTCAGGTTTTATTTTAAGAAATTCTGTTATCTCCTCTAATGCTTGAATAAAGACCTCTAAGAAAGACACTATTGTCATTTCTATATAAGTGAACTGAAGCAAAGAGGGTGAAAATAAAGTTGGCTGGGGCTGTGCAACAAATCTTGATCACAAAATTTCTAGGCCTTAATATGCCAAAGTTTTGTAGAGCAAATGCATTCCACTGAATAAGCAATACATTTTAATTTTATTACTTTTCGAATAGTTGACCCAATTTCAGGTTCATAACAACATTATGGATAACAATTAATTTATAAGGACAATTTTTAGTCAAATAGCTTTTTTAAAATTAAACTTTTTATTTTAAGATGACTGGAGATTCACTTGTGGTTCTAAAGCACAGTACAGAGCTACCTAATTTCCCCTCATGGCAATATCATGCAAAATTCGAGTGTAATTTCACAACAAGAGGACAGCATTGATACTATCATGATAAAGAACATTCTATCACCATCACATCCCTCCTACTGGCCTTTTATAGCCAACCCCACTCCCTCCTCCCTGGAAATCACTGTTCAGTCCTCTGTTTCTATAATTGTGCCTGAATAGCTTTTTAGGAAATGTTGCAATTAGTTTCCTTGACCAGACCTTTTATATTTACTCTTCTCTTCAAATATCTTCCTTTTGAGGATTTTACTATAATTTCATATCTCCTGCAGAAGAAAAAAGTCAAAGAGAGAAGAAATTCAGTAAGCTTTCATGAACTATCAGATTCCCAAAATGGTTGTATGTGATTGTAGTTTAAATAAAATCCTTAGAAAATCCAAAATATTTATTTCATGACCATCTTCCATTGTCACAAGTAATTAGTGTTGATGATATAAAAGGGTCCTTGAGTAGGATGAACCTAGAAATACTCAATTAAAAATTACTGCACTCTGATAAGTCATCAGTAACTTTTAAAAAATGAAGCATCATAGTTGACTTAACAGCCAACTTTAAAAATGCTATGAGTAGAGCCATTTATTTTATCATCATCAGTTGATGAATAAAATGAATGTGGGCTTGGTGTTGTGATTAATAATAGGTCACTTTATTATGGGGTTTGCACACATCTAGACCTTGATAGAAAATAGTCTTATAATTTGGGTGGTAGTCTTAAAGTAATTATTACCATTTGGGCCCTTCCATTGACTACATCCCCACCCTCATTTCTAATACTGTTAGCAGCAATATCCTTAAGTCTGTTATTGAGGATCCCTTGGAATAATAGTGGCCTCACAAGAATGATTAATGACTCATAATCAGAGAACGGGGGACAAGCTTCTGAGCACCAATTCAAACACTGAATATAATTAGCATATTTGCTTTTCAGAAGCCAGTCATTTTTTATTATAGTTTGTGCTGTAGTTCTTTGACTGAAATGTGTAAGTAATTATTTTACATCCCTTTATTTATTGCAGTAACCTCTAATGCTAAGTATGCTTTTAATTTGGGGAGATGACTGCCTGTTGTGTGACTTCTTAGAGTCTATGCTTTTGATGTTGGATAGTTTGTCCTTAGTAATAGTCTAATTATCCCTCTGGAAGAGATGTTTTTTTTTCAAAGGGGATTATTCATGGCTTAAATCGGATACCCCAAAGTTGCCAAGTAATAGAAGAGACGGTTAATATTCTAAATCATCTTGCCTAACAACTAACTAAAAGCCAGAAGTGTTGGTGCTATTTCTGTGACCATAGTACCGCATTCTTCTTGCAAAACTGCATAATTGAATGGGTGGGGTCTAGTTTGCATTCCATCTCAAATGACTTTTGTAGCTCTTAGAGAGCTGGAAATCTGCTTCATGTCTAACATCTCTTTCCATAGCAGATTAGGTTTATCCTTTTTTCATTAAGTCATTGCAAAACTTCACCATTCAGTTTTGTTCAAGTCTCAAAGTAATGAAGACCCTCAATATCTTTTTATGTTGAAACATGTTCCAATGCAATCCTCTACTGTTGGTTTTTACTTTCATATTCAATCTTAATGTGCCAAGTAATTTAGTTCCAACTTTATTTCTTAATAAGCAGAGAATAACATTTCATTGGTGAGCAAATGCACAGCCAATATCTGCTTCAGTGAGCTGGAAGTTTCCCAGCTTGAGGGAAGCATTTCTCTTCATTATTTTGCACTTAGCCTGGAAGAAAATTCTCAGTGCTAGGATGCAGTTTCTGTCCCCCTCTCTCCCTTGCTCCACTGAAGGTTAACATAAGTTGGGAACAAAAGAAAAATCAAACAGTAAATTCAAAAGAAGGATTGGAAGTAAGTCTTGGATCCAAAAAAATCTGACTCAGGGAAAGCAAATGAATAGGTTCAGTGAAGGAATGAAGAATTAAAGAGAAATAACAAATATGACCAAGTCCTCTGGACAGTCTGCCATGAAATCATGCCTCAAAGTGCTGCCAGGGTCTCTAATTCTGTTCCTTAAACCATTCCATATGCATGTCTAACTTGTTCTCCAAAGAGGCAGATTTTCATACCTGCCTTAATGAATGTTTTGCAGTCGAACATATCTTCCTGTTTGTATCCAATCTCAGAGTCCACTGCCATCACTGAAGGTTAGTTATTCTTTTCATTCTCTAGGTGAAATGAAGAATTAACCATGGTTTATGATATAATAATTCTTTTTAGCCCAGAACAGTGACAAGGTTACCTCTTGAATGCTTTTTGATTGTGCTATTTCCTTCTCCAGGGGTTTTTTTCTGACCCAGGGATCAAACCTAAATCTTCTGCATCTCCTGAACTACAGGCAGATTCTTTACTGCTGAGGTATCAGGGAAGTTTGCTTTTCAATCAGAGTATACTAATTTTCAAATATAATATTGCTAGGCTTTATGGACTGGGTCTCTGTGCAGCCAACATAACTATCATTATACAGAAAATTATAATGTAAAATTAATATGACTTCCAATTTTAGTCAAACATAGATAAAAATCCTTCAATCCTTGTACCATGTTTCCCTTTAGCAATATCTACCCCCCACACTTTATTTCTAAAATGTGGGAAAGTTCTCTCTAACTGTAATATTTGAAATGGCCCCAATATCCAAATAAATATTCAATAATTCTAGACTTATTTTTATTACAAGTTCCTCTCTTTTTAGTGCCCATTTGCCTTGATTTTACCTTATTATGGTTCATTTTTCATTGCCTTTTTTCCCCCCTAAAACCGTTTTCAAAAACAAACTTTCTGGTTTTAATTTTGTTAAGTCTTAATGGGATCTTAGCTGACTCTTGTCTCTTTCATGCCTCTTTGCAGTCAACACTCATTGACTAAAAACAAAATCTTAAAACAAAATCACTTTCCACTTTTAAATTAATATTTCATTCAAGTTTTGGAAATTTTTCTTAACAAGTAGATAATCATCAATTCTTAGACAGAAAGGGAAAAAACAAGTAGAAAATGTTTGTTTTTTTTTTTTTAGAAAAACTTTAATACAATGTAGTGTTTTTGGTTGTTGTTTTAGTCTTGTAAGCTGCAATATAATTAACCTTTCCCCACACAATCAGTTGCTTTATATTGGAAAAGTGTCACACATCAGCGTCTGGGTGTTAGGAAGGGACCATTGCCCAGTTGCTTGTGGCCAAGATTGAGTGTGCTGTAGGAATACTTGGCAGAACCTTGGAGGAATGAACAGGACAAATTCAATGCCTAGCTTCTAGGAATTAATTCAAGGTCCACATGTCTGATCATCTACTAAATGTATGAAGGTACTTGTGAGTAATAAAAATATATAATTGCAAATTATCTTCCTTTATTTTTTATAGAATCTTTAATAACAAAATAATAATGAAGAAAATTGCTATTATTACTGATAAGTTTGGTGTAATAGAAAAGATTTGGGAGTTAAACGAGTTTGAAACCCAGCTCCACTGTTGTGTGACCTCGGAGAAGTGACTTTGCCTCCTTAAATTTCAGTGTCCTTATCTGTAAAACAACCTACTTATTGTGAGGATATAATTAGATTCTTAACATATCTATTCTATGAAACTATCTAACACAATGTAAGTTCAAAAATATTAGTTTTCCTATTTTCAAAATTATAATCAAAACCTAATCTACTTCAAAAAGTGTTTTAAGACATAAACACAGTGATAGTGATTTAATAATGCCAAATAAAAGTTTGAGAACTAGAGGAACTTAGAGAACCACTGATTCAAAGGTTTCCCCAGTTTTATGAGCAACAGGAATTACCATTTCTGTCTTTAGAACCTTGAGATTAAAGGTAGGTGTCTGAGACATTTCTGTCAGCTCAGAAATTGTAAAGAAGACAGCTCTTGGGGAAGGCTTTATGTGTTCTATAAGATTTATATATAGTTGAAAAATTCTACTCACCCAAACTAGAGACAATCTGGATCTCAGAGTTTATAACTTGGCCAATTGGTGGTACCACTGAGAACTAAAAATTGGTGTGTTTCCCAGTTGAATGCACTTTTCCAGTTGAATGCAGTTATTTTGAGTCAAACAAAAAAATCTACAAGAACATCAAAACAATGTTTTTTTCTCCTTCTGACCTCAATAATAACTGGTTAAGGATTTAGAATGCTTTGGAGCAAATCCTCAAAGCAGCTGCAGGTCCTCAATGTTCCAGAATAGATATTTTAAGTTCTTTATGCAAAAATTCCTGAAAAAGACCTTCTTTTCACAGTAACTAAAAAGGATTCCAGCTCTCTTGTCACAAAGCACCTTTGGAGACATCAAATACAAGTTGCTTTCCTTTGAAATAATGGGAGAGGGTAGACAGAACTCCAGAAGAAACATCAAAAAACACCTTGATCCTAGTTCTAATTCAAGCTTATTTTTTATGTGGCATGGGGTAAGCTATAGATATATCTGAATTTGAAGTTATTTTTGACTTGATTTTCTCCCACATTCCATATCTAGTTCAACAGCAAAACTTGATGAGGTTATCTTTAAAATATTTCCAGAATCTGACTATCATACAACTCAAGTTACTGCCACTTTCATCCAAGCCATCATGATTTCTTCTCTAGGCAGTTGAAGAAGTCTTCTTATGGGGCTGCCTGCCTCTACCCTTTTCTCCTCCATACATTACTGAGAATAATCTTGGAGTTTGTTAGCCAAGCTTCCATAATGGACCTGTATCTTCTTTAACAACCTTAATCTGTTTCTAAAAACCCTGCTGGTAAGTGAAAAGCTATTATATGAGAAAGCACTTTTCATTAATTTTATTGGAAAAACTATGATGAATTTCATCCCAACCCAGGATACCCCCAAAATGTTTGCAGATAGATAAATATTTTAATTGGACAATCAAAATATTCTTCAATTGTTATGCCATTATGTAAATAATTAACATGAAATTTAAGATCATGAAATAGTTTTGCATAAAAAGTAATGACATGAAGATTTACTATACTCACAGGAGCAGGAAAAGATGTGATGGCAGGTATTGGTTGATGGAGTGTTGAAGGTAGTTGTTCTTTGAAAGGTACATTCTTCCCTCTGAACAATTTTTTTTTATTAATTTTTTTAACAATTTGGAAGATCATAGTTATCCTTATCATATAAGGATAACTGCACTTAACTTTTTAGTTTTTAACTGCATATAACTTTTAAGACTGCACTTAAAATCTAAAGTTATAGCATAGGGAATTCCCTAGTGGTCCAGTGGTTAAGAATTTGCCTTACAATACAGGAACCTAGGTTCAATCCCTAGTCAGGGAACTAAAGATCCCATAAGCTGTATGGTAACTAAGCCCACACATCACAACTACTGAGTCCCTGCACCCTGGAGCCTGTGCTCCTCACCAGGAGAAGCCCCAGAGAAAACCTGCAGACTGCAAGGAAGTGCCCACCCACCGCAATGGAGACCCAGCACAGTCAAACAAATAAACAAATAAAATAGGTAAGTTATAGCATAGAAAGATATCTTTAGTCAAAATAATAGCTGTAGATATGAGCACTTGGAAAGATAATCAAGTTTACTTAGTACATAGAGTGAAAAGACACCAAAAATGTTACCTCTTCATCTTTTTGACCAGGCATACTTAGGCAAAATAAAATGCTTTTAGTTTATTCAAGCATGGTGCACAGTTCAAATTTGTTCCTATACTTGATAACTAATAAATGAGTCACATTAAAATGCATGTTTTTCCAAAAACTACAAAGTTGAAATATCATTTTTATGCTCATTTGCTTTATGTGCTTGAGGAAATAGAGGTCACTGTATCAAAAGAAAGAATTGTTTGGAAAGAGTCAATGACTTTTTTTTTTTTTTTTTTCATTTATTTTTATTAGTTGGAGGCCAATTACTTTACAATATTGTAGTGGTTTTTGTCATATATTGACATGAATCAGCCATGGATTTACACGTGTTCCCTATCCTGGACCCATCCCATCCCTCTGGGTCTTCCCAGTGCACCAGCCCTGAGCACTTGTCTCATGCATCCAACCTGGGCTGGTGATCTGTTTTACCCTTGATAGTATACTTGTTTCAATGCTGTTCTCTCAGAACATCCCACCCTCGCCTTCTCCCACAGAGTCCCAAAATCTGTTCTGTACATCTGTGTCTCTTTTTCTGTTTTGCATATAGGGTTATCATTACCATCTTTTAAATTCCATATATATGTGTTAGTATACTGTATTGGTCTTTATTTTTCTGGCTTACTTCACTCTGTATAATGGGCTCCAGTTTCATCCATCTCATTAGAACTGATTCAAATGAATTCTTTTTTAATGGCTGAGTAATATTCCATGGTGTATATGTACCACAGCTTCCTTATCCATTCGTCTGCTGATGGGCATCTAGGTTGCTTCCATGTCCTGGCTATTATAAACAGTGCTGCAATGAACATTGGGGTGCATGTGTCTCTTTCAGATCTGGTTTCCTGTGTGTTTATGCCCAGGAGTGGGATTGCTGGGTCATAGGCAGTTCTATTTCCAGTTTTTTAAGGAATCTCCATACTGTTCTCCATAGTGGCTGTACTAGTTTGCATTACCACCAACAGTGTAAGAGGGGTCCCTTTTCTCCACACCCTCTCCAGCATTTATCACTTGTAGACTTTTGGATAGCAGCCATTCTGACTGGCATGTAATGGTACCTCATTGTGGTTTTGATTTGCATTTCTCTGATAATGAGTGATGTTGAGCATCTTTTCATGTGTTTGTTAGCCATCTGTATGTCTTCTTTGGAGAAATGTCTGTTTAGTTCTTTGGCCCATTTTTTGATTGGGTCATTTATTTTTCTGGAATTGAGCTGCAGGAGTTGCTTGTATATTTTTGAGATTAATCCTTTGTCTATTTCTTCATTTGCTATTATTTTCTCCCATTCTGAAGGCTGTCTTTTCACCTTGCTTATAGTTTCCTTTGTAGTGCAAAAGCTTTTAAGTTTCATTAGGCCCCATTTGTTTATTTTTGTTTTTATTTCCAATATTCTGGGAGGTGGGTGATAGAGGATCTTGCTGTGATTTATGTCGGAGAGTGTTTTGCTTATGTTCTCCTCTAGGAGTTTTATAGTTTCTGGTCTTACATTTAGATCTTTAATCCATTTTGAGTTTATTTTTGTATATGGTGTTAGAGAGTGTTCTAGTTTCATTCTTTTACAAGTGGTTGACCAGTTTTCCCAGCACCACTTGTTAAAGAGATTGTCTTTTTTCCATTGTATATCCTTGCTTCCTTTGTGGAAGATAAGGTGTCCATAGGTACATGGATTTATCTCTGGGCTTTCTATTTTGTTCCATTGATAACCCAGCTTACTGTACCCATCAAGGATCTCATTCAGATATGAAGGAGAATTCCAAAGCTTTACAGAGAAATGAAAGCTGAGAGAATTCAGCACCACCAAACCAGCTCTTCAACAAATGCTAAAGGATCTTCTCTAGACAGGAAACACAGAAAGGTTGTATGAATGCAAACCCAAAACAACAAAGCAAATGGCAACAGGATCATACCTATCAATAATTACCTTAAATGTAAATGGGTTGAATGCCCCAACCAAAAGACAAAGACTGGCTGAATGGATACAAAAACAAGACCCCTATATATGCTATCTACAAGAGACCCACCTCAAAACAAGGGACACATACAGACTGAAAGTGAAGGGCTGGAAAAAAAATATTTCACGCAAACAGAGACCTAAAGAAAGCAGGAGTCGTAATACTCATATCAGTTAAAATAGACTTTCAAATAAGGGCTGTGGAAAGAGACAAAGAAGGACACTACATAATGATCAAAGGATCAATCCAAGAAGAAGATATAACAATTATAAATATATATGCACCCAACATAGGAGCACCGCAATATGTAAGGAAAATGCTAATGAGTATGAAAGGGGAAACCGACAATAACACAATAATAGTGGGAGACTTTAATACCCCACTCACACCTACGGATAGATCAACTAAACAGAAAATTAACAAGGAAAGTGTCAATAACTTTTCAAGAGCTGTTACAGCTAAGAGTGGGTAAGTGAACAGGTATTGTGTGCAGTAAATCTGTGTTTACTGGTCTTTTTATTAAAGAGTGTAATTCGTTGTGTGGCAGTGTAGAACACTATTGGCTTGTGCATAACCCAGGAATCAAAACCATAGGGAAGCCATAGAACCTAACATATTTCATGATCAACTAATAAAAGATGCATTTTTAAAGTGCTGGTTATATACCAGAAAATCTGAAAAAACAGGTAAGCCAAAGAAGAAAAGCAGGGAGGGCTTGACTCAGCCTCATGAAGCTAGGTACTCACATGGAAGTTTGGAAAAGTTGTGGGTGCTTTAAATAGCTGGGAGTTGGAGTTACCTGGAATTTCTTTCACTGACATGTACCATCAAGGCAGAGGGGGTTTTAAAGCTGGGTTCAGACAGAATACCTGCAAAGTTGGCTTGCCATTTCCACATCTACTCTGTTGGTTGAGCCATAGATATGGATGGAACCTGGGGACAGGGGGGACCATTTTACCACCCATTTTATATAAGGGACTTGAACATCTATGGATTTGGGGACCAGGGGTCTCCTGGAACCCAATCACCTTGTAGATACTAAGAATGAGTGCACATGAATTCTCTAGGTTGCCTGGACTTCTTTCTCCCAATAGAAAGGCTGGTTCCTAGAGGGAGTCTCCTCAGAGGAAAAGACCCAAGAATGAGCACTCCAAAAAACCAGATGGGAGCTGCCTAGACTTCCCTGAATTAGCCTCAAATGTCATAGAAGGTCTCTTTCTTCATATTCTCTTAATTCACATAGTTCTAATGGAAGGAAAAGGATCTTAAACCCCAATCGCTTCATACAAGAGGGTCAAAGAATTTGCAGCCATTTATTTGAATCCCCATATTATAAAACATTTAACTATCACACTATAGTATTTTCTATATAGATTATAACAGAAGATATTGCTTTCTGGTATAACTGTCAGGTAAAATCTTTCTGCACAATTGGTATATTTTTACTTTATAGCTATTTGAATCAGATAAATGACTGTATTTCCCTTAAGTTGGGTGAACTTAGAACATTTTTTGTTATTTAAAAGATTTTTGAAAGAAAGCGCAGAGTAAACAACTAAAACTGTTTCTAGGTGACTATAGCTTTAGTTCCACATACATAAGCAGTAAGGGTAAAAGATGAGAATGTGAAGATAGCCAGGGACCAGATCAGAAAGGCCATATATGTTCTGCTAAAGACTGCACTACTTTACGTTATCTAATTTAATCTGGTATATCTGCCCTGTTTATATCCATATGATTTAGGGTTTAAGTTTATATTTAAATTTAGTAAAGAAAATGATCAAGATAAATGACTTTTTTAAAAAAAATTTAAAGTTCAAGAGCTGTGTGATGGATTTATGACTACATATTTTAAATCTATGTCTCAACATTGTAGTTTAAACAAAATAATTTTACAAAATTTCCTTTTGAGGTATAGAACAGCAGTGCTTTTAGAACTATCTGTGATAAAGGAGCCATTTTATTTTTTATTTTCAATCTGTCATTCACAGCCATTTTTCTGTAAAATATAATTACAAGTAATTATTTTTTAATTAAAAATTATTTTAATTGGAGGATAATTACTTTACAATATTGTGATGGTTTTTGCCTATACATCAATATAATTACAAGTAATTATAAGAAAAATGAAATGAGTAAAGACATACAAAATACAAGCCAAATTTTTGTTATTAGATTTAAGAGGTAAAAGATGACTTTGTCAAATTTCTGTAGTTTCTAAGTGCTAACTTTCAATTTCTGTACTTCAACTGGCAATAGTTATTAGAGCACTATCTATCATAGACCAACTTTGAATAGCATTGACCCAGAGGATTATATTTATGCTAAAAGGTTATTTTTCATGCCTTGAACTCTCATCTGAAACACAGTTACTAGTCTACCTTGGGTGGCCCCCTCAGTCACCTCTCCCAGCTGGGTTTTTCTCAAGCATTCCAAACAACTTTCTTTCAGTGGTTTATGCAGGAGGGTCCACTTACTCCAAATTGTCTGGGGAACTGTTAGTGTCTTTCTCATTGTTCAGCCTCAGCTGGTGTTCAATGACGAGAGCAAGTCGTCTGGTGATTAAGCAATGGTGTATGCATACTATGCTCATAATTTATAAGGCATCTAAGTCTTTCATCACACAGAGTTTCTGATGGTATTGAAAGGTAGAAAATGGATCTATTTGAATGTTGTCTGTGTATTGAATGGAAAAAGATGGCTGTATATTGATGCTGTGTATATGTTTGGCAAAAGAGCTAAATATCTAAAAATATCTTATTTCTTTAGAAAATATGTGTAGCCACCAATTAAAATAAATAAATTTATATATATATAAAAGAAAATATGTGTAGACTAAGAATTTTTCTTTGCATAGCTTAGCTGAATTTTTGCTAGTTCTGTGGTAAAATATATACTACATGAGTACTTTCTAAGCTCCTTTTGCAAAAATAAGAAAAGAATGCAGCTTTAATTTAATATCAGAAGAATTTGCCAGTCTTGGTACCTCATGAGGTTTGGTAACATCAGATTGACATAACATTTTCTTCCAAAGTGAATTTCACACAATTAGAGCTTTCTTTCCTGATTCTTATCCTTTATTAGATGATTTTTCAAAATAAGACATTGTTGAGAAAACCGTGTAGACCAGCCCAGCTAAGACAAATAGATTATCTCCTCCGTTCATGGGTCAATGTCCTTAAATATAGTTGTTAGTCCTTATTTTACATTGAAAAAATTTGTAAAAGCTTTTAAAAACTACTGTTGACTGGATTCCATCTCAAGTTCTGAATTTATTATTCTGGTGTAGTACTTGGTCATGGACATTTTTTAAAAGCTCATATAATTCTACTGTTCATCAAGGTTGAGAACTACTGCCCTAAACTAAAAGATGCAATAATAGAAGAGTCAATATAATTGTGGTCAAATTCAGTTCTCTTTTTTACAGGACAAATTTTGCTTCAACAATTGATGAAAATAGTATATGTGCTTAATATCTTTATTGTTGATTATAAAAAAAATCAGTCAATTTGAGAAATAAAAAAATTACAAATAAATAGACAAAATAATTTACTGAGCACTATTACAGACTGCATCACCCCATTTTAGCCTCACAATGTTGTAAAAGTTAGTTTATTTTTTGGCTTTAGAATTACAGACACTAAAGTTCAAATAACCTGTGAAAATGATCTATGTTTATAACTAAGAAAAGTAGAGCAGAAGGTCACATTTGGGGTTTTTTCAGTGTGAAATCTACTATCCTTTTATTAATCAGATGCTTAGTATTTTAAAGTCAGTGTCTTTTCCCGACTGATCCTTTTGGCCCAAAATATGGCCCCACTCTCCTCTAGGCCAACATCTGTATTAAAATTTAAGATAGATGTTTGCCAGCTTTTAAATTATCCATAATCTACTCTTGGTCCATTTTCTAACATTAAGCTCTCTCCATTGTTCCCATTTGAATCTGGAACTTTTAGGTTATCCATTAGTTTGGAAACCTAAAATCAGAGCTGAGCTGCTGGGTTCTTGAACTTGGTTTGTGTTTGGACTTGACTGTCTTCTTGCCTTGGGAGAACCAGCCTGTAACACACCTGCAACAAACTAGTCCCACCTATGTTTCTCAAATAAAAACAGGGATAAGGAAGCCAAAATATTAACATTTAGATTGCCTTATTGCATATTCTAAACCAGATTTCCGTTTTATACAAGCACAAATGCAAATAAAATAGACCAAGGTAACTATCAATGATGAAGCAGAGAATATAAATGTCTGGGTTGTGTTTCTATTACATTTCTACTCTGCACTGGGTACCTGCAGATACTGAAAACATAGCAATTTTAACCTCAATCTTCCATAATACATAGGACATGGATATTTATGTGTTGATTCAGTTGGTAATATGGTATTTATAAGATCCACATAGCAGGTTAGAATTGCCTTAAGAGCTAGTTAGTATCTCAAGAAGCAAACACTCTTCCATAGATACAAAACAGTATAACAGCTCCTCACAAATAAACTAAGGAATGTGGTGCTTGCATTACTAGAAAAACACAACTGTAACCAAAACACCATTTAATTGTCAGCACACTTTACCAAAAGACAAATATTTGATACGAGAAAATTTCTCTTGTAAGTTAAACTTAAAAATCCTCCCATAATAATGATTATCATGCAAATCACAGTTAGTGTATTATTTTTGAATGATATGTATTACTCTGAAGTCAAGTTTTTATGATGTGAAATGTGGATATTTGAAAATATTTGAAATTATTTGATAAATACATACAACTAACCTGGAGCAGAGAAATCAGTTTAGATGTGAGAGCTTCAGCAATCTTCTACATAGTCTGAATTCACAGCATAATTGCATAGCTACATATTAAATGGTGCCAGAAGTTTGTGAATGGGCAAAGCCACTTCTCAAACCTGTTATATGATTTAGACAATCAAGCCAACCCCAATGGTTACAACCTCAATGGTTATGCAAAAAAGAGCTCCTATAATTTGTTCCAAGAGTCCCAGGGCCCTGGCCATCCCAACCGCCGTGCCCCAGGTCATCTCTTTGTCAATTCCCACCCCTGCCCCTCTAGTCTTGGGTGCTAGAGTTTTAACACCCACAAGGATGTAGAAAATGACTCTTCTTACATATGGAGGCAGAAGCTGGGACTGAATTCCCTTCCAGAAAACCTAGAGCGTCTCCGTCCTAAACAGGTGGGTAGGGGAAATCCTGCACAGTACTCTGGGTAAGAAGCAACATACTTTGTGAAGTGCTTTTTGTGAAAGAAGAAAAACTAAGGCTCCTAGGAGAAATTAAAATTCTAGTTAGGATGTAAGCCTAGGGGGCAGGGGGATAAATTGGGAGATTGGGATTGACGTATACATACTGCTGCTGCTGCTGCTGCTAAGTCGCTTCAGTCATGTCCGACTCTGTGCGACCCCATAGACGGCAGCCCGCCAGGCTCCTCCATCCATGGGATTTTCCAGGCAAGAACACTGGAGCGGGTTGCCATTGCCTTCTCCATATACATACTACTATATATAAAAAGGTAACTAAGAAAAACCTACTTATAGCACACGGAACTCTACTCATTACTCTGTAATAACCTATATGGGAATAGAATCTAAAGAAGAATGTATGTGTGTGTGTAAATATGTGTATATATATATATATATATATGATTCACTTTGCTGAACACATGCAACTAACATGACGTTTTAAATTAACTACACTCCAACAAAACCTAATTTAAAAAGCTGATGTGAGCCTAGGGTTATGTTATTCCAAAGCTCTTGTTCTTTGCTTTGGTTTATGTTAGCTGCCCTTTTTTGAGATTATCTTTATAATTTACATACAGCAATAAAGAACTTTTCTCTTGAATCCAGAACCTAAGCTTAGGACTCTATGTACAAATAAATTCTACATTTTTATGCATGTCATCTTGCCAGCTTTGGTAAATTCTTTTTTTTTTTTTTTTCGGTAAGGATATGGTTTTTCTTATTTTTTCTGCAAAAGCAGTTTTTCTCTAGTATAGGTCTCAAAAGTCTGTAAACCAGTGAACATTGTAGTAAAGCAGCCCTCAGTCTCAGATATTATGTCAGAAATTGAATTCCAGTCTGCCATAGTGTATGCTCCAGAGAAGAACTTTTTTGATTTCCCCCTAAAAACTCACTTGAGTTAAAAAGCATCATTGCAATCACAAAGATTCCCAGCCTGAAGAAAACTGCATTTTGAGAAATGATGCAGGTGGATATGCATATTGGATTTGGGTGTAGGAGTTACCTTAAGAGAATCTTGATGTTATGTTTGCATTTTTTAAAATAGGCGGTTGGGAACCAACTTGTTGCCCATTAAGGGGCTTTGAAACACTTCAACACTGCATCATACAAGCAGTCATCTGTAAAACTGTATACTCAAACATTACACATGCACTAAATGTAAGGAAATCATTCATTCTTTGATCATTCACACATTTTCATCAACTGCAAAGATGAGAGCATGATGAATGTTATACAGTCATCAAATATGTTGTAGGGGTAAAGTTCATTGGAGGTAGACACTGAAATTGATTCTAGACCAGAATCTGTAAATAGATGTAAGCCCTGAAGAGATCCTCTAATTTCATCTCTAGGAATGTGTACCCTTCTTACCAAGGTTTATCATAAAGTTGATGATTGAAATATATATCCCCTAATGTTAAATAAATGTTAAATAAACCCATTTAATAGACTGATTGCGATATAATAGCATAGGTTACCAGAAATAACTCAAGTAAGCTACATGCTAGGGAAACTTAAAGCAGGGACCCTGATCAGAAAGAAATACGGAATAGAATAGTGTTATCTAAATTATAGTCATTGAGTCACATTTTTATAGTTTTCTGTATTAACTTCTGAACTATTATTTACCTGATATCTTTCTTCAGATTGTCTCAGTTTTTAATTTAATCAATTATACATTTTTCTTTTTTTTCTAAAAATTTTGATCTAAAAACGAAAAAGAAAATAATTAAAAACAAAAAATACTATTGGATAGTTCAAGTGGGCAGAAAGGAAAGGAGAAGTCTGGAGCTGAGGCTCTGAGGCCCTCCAGAGAAAATTCTCCTCCTTAAAGTGCCCTCTTACAGTGGGAGAGTTGAGCTGGGGACAATGCCCATCCTTAATACCCAGCTTCCACCTGGAGAAGAGGGCAGAGTCAATAGTGGTTTGAGGGCCAGAGGAGCTTCAAAAGGGGCAGAAGCCCAGAGGCTCACAGAATGTATTCAGCCCTTGGCTTCTTGAAGGGGATGCCCCATGATTCTCGGGGAGGGGCCCAAGATGCTAAAACTTTCCTGAAGATGCTCATTCAGCTCTAAGATGGCTGCCACATTTCCACAGCTCTAGCAATAGCTGTGTGATGGCTGAACAATGGGCACCATCTCACTGAAGTGCCACTTGTAATCTGTCACCAGCTGGAGGGCTCAGATCATGTCGATGTCCTGCTGCATGGAACTGGACCATCACATCACTGCCAAATAGGTAACCAGTCCCACAGGGGCTCATACACAGGCCTGTTGTCTTGAGGGTTTGACTGAGCAGGTCACACACAGGCCGTCAAGAGGCACATCTTGCTTTGGATCAATCATCTTGGATCTGGTTCAGGGTCTGGGCAGAGGGAGAGAGGCCTGGTGTCATCCGTGATGGCTAACAGGCTGAGGTAGTCAAAGATCTCAGGGCAGTAGCGCTACATGGTCATGGGGTCACATCGTGTCAGTGCTCAGCAGAGAAGCTATAGACCTGGGCAATCTGGAGACCGTCTGATTGCCTGGGATGAGGGTAACGTGTCAGGATGGCCAAGCTTAAATTCCAAGAGCTGGACTGTCTTGATGCCATAGAAACTGCGATCCACAAAGTCTTCTCTTTGTGGTTGGTCCAGGGATGTGGCCACTCTCTCTGAACAGAGGTCATAGAATCATCCTTGGCTGCAGCCCTATGCTATGATTAGCCAACCCAGGCTCTGCCTGTTGCTCTCCATCCTTACTGCATCGGGCCTTGACTTCCCGCCTCTTAATGATCTCACAGAGTGGCAGCTGCTGGACCTGCAGGTTCAGGTCAGTTCTTTGCAGTGGTCCACCTCTCACCACCCCTGCAGGTCAGGGAGGGCTGCCACGCACACAAGTCTGCGCACCTCCCACTCTGACTCTGGCTCTTGGCTCTCCGGCTCCCTGCCTTCCCCCTACCCTGCCACCACTCCTTACCCTGCTACTCACACTTTCATCCTGGATCTTTTTGGTAGCTTTTCTCCCTTCTCAGCTGCAGTTTTTCCCAGTTTTCTTGATTGTCATTCATTTTTCCTTCAGATTTAGTTTGGTGATTTCTTCATTTTCTATTTTTCTTTTTTTTCTGTTCTTAGTCCACATTCACTGTCCTAGTTACACCTCTTGTTCAAGATATTCCACCAAAGAAAAACTTAAATCTCTAAAAACTGTTTGCCTACATAGGAATATTATATTCAGTAAAGATGCAATGTTACATACAAATAATAAAAATATAACTAACATTTACTGAGAACTATATGCTAAGTACTTTTCTATGTGCTTTACACAAACGTATTCATTTAATTCTCTTAAAATGTGCTTTGACCTAGATAGTATTTTATCTAGATTGTAAATAAGGAAATGGAAGCCCAGAGACATTAAATATAATGCCTCAAATTTATATAGCTGAAAAGTGACGGAGCCAAGTTTCAAACGCTGACATTTTTACTTCAGAACTTATATTCTTAACATTAGAATATAATGCACCTCAAATATGTGAAAATTGACCTCATTAAATTTTGGGAACACATGTAATGCCTTGTCTCAAAGTGAGTACTGCAGAGAACTGTACCCCATGATAACTGGTTTCATGTAAATAGCAAGAAAAGAGAAAATACATAAATGATCTAAATAGGTAATAACGTAATAAAAAATATGAATGTAATGGATGAAACTTCACTTTTTATTGTCTTTTGAATTTAAATGAAGGTTTTGTGTTCTTTTGAAAATAAACAATGGCATGGAAATTTTCCTTCATTTAAATTAATGAGTTTTGCCTTGTTTTTCAATGAATGTTAAAAATAGAAAGTATGACACATTGTATATACATGTTTCTTTTCCTAATCACTAGTTTGCAAAGAAGAGGATTTAATAGGTAATTTAAAATTTCAGAGTTTTGAAATTGATTCTGGAAAGTAATTTTATACAATTGTGATTAGCTTATTCAACAGGGTGTATGTGTGCATGTATGTGTGGCTATCATCTGTAAGCCCCTGGACCAGAGAGTGACACCATTTGTCTGGGGTGGTCTACACTCAATGTCAATAAATGTTGGCAAAATTCATTGTAGTCAAATACGGACAAAACAATTCTATAAAATCTGAGTAATACATGTTTTATGTACTTTAACTTATAAATTAGACAGTTTCCTGAAAGAGTATTTTTTTAATGACAAAATCGGACTCTAGAAATGGTGTTAAAAAGCTGAGTTAAGAAAGGAAAAAGATGAGAATAATTACCTAGCTTTAGACCATAGCAAATAATCACGTAAATTAAGGTCTTTAGAGAGGGAGTAAATTAGCACTCAACTCTACATCATATCTTAAAAGTGAACTATGCTCATGAAATCAGAAGTCAGAGAAGATGAACATAACCATCTTGGCCAGGTCTGAATGTGTAAGGGTGAATAATTATGGTTAGATCCTATTTGATTTTCCATCTTCTTTCTCATACTGTCTTCATAGGAGAGTGTCAGTATGTATGAATCATTCTTTTATTTTTTTATTCACGTGTGTGCATGCTAAGTCACTTCAGTCATGCCCAGCTCTTTGCGACCCTATGGACTGTTGACCGCCAGGCTTCTCTGTCCACGGGATTCTCCAGACAGGAATACTGCAGTTGGTTGCCATTTCCTTCTCCAGGGGATCTTCCCAACCCACTGATCAAACCCACATCTCATGTCTCCTGCACTAGCAGGCAGGTTCTTTACCACGATTGCCATCTGGGAAGCCCAGTTTATTAGGCCTGATTTTAATATGTTTTAATCAATAGGAACATATTTATTTAGTTAGTTTTTTAATTTCATTGGAGTATAGTTGCTTTACACTGTTGTGTTAGTTTCTAATGTACAGCAAAGTGAACCAGTCAGACATAAACCTATATGCTCTCCTTTCTGGGCTCCCTTCCTATTCAGGTCACCACAGTGCGTTAAGTAGACTTCCCTGTGCAATACAGTCTCTGCTCATTACTTATCTATTTTACACATAGTACCATAGTGTATATGCATCAATCCCAATCTCCCAATTCTTCCCCCTCTCCCCTTTCTGCCTTGGTTTCCATACGTTTGTTCTCTATATTTGTGTCTCTATTTCTACTTTGCAAATAAGATCATCTAAACCATTTTTCTAGATTCTATATACATGCATTGACACATGATGTTCGTTTTTCTCCTTCTAACTTACTTCACTCTGTATGACATCCTCTAGGTCCATCCATGTCTCTCCAAATGACCCAGTTTCGTTCCTGTTATGGCTGAGTAGTATTCCATTGTATATATGTACCACTTCTTTATCCATTCCTCTGTTAATGGACATTTAGGTTGCTTCCATGTCCTGGCTATTGTAAATAGTGCCGCTATGAATATTTGGGTGCATGTATCTTTTATCTTTCTTTACTATGAGTTTTCATCTTAGTGCTCTGCCTTCAGAGATCTTAAGTCCTTGGTATGTTATCATATTCCAACAAAAGAACAACCTAACCAAGGTCTAATAATTTTGTAATATATGGGAGAGCATGTTTACTTTAAAGAATTCTTCCTAGACTACCAGAAAATATTTTAACAAAAGAGAAGGTTGTTTCTACCAGAATGAGTGTAGGTGATTTTCTCTTATTTTTCTAGAAACAATACAAATCTAAAGAACTTTCTGAAGTTGTAATTTCCTGAAGTATGTGAGACTCAGGCAAATACATAAGATTTGTTTGGTTCAAATGTGAAAACATGATTAGTTTCATGGTGACATTTTCAATACGCATGCCAAGGAATAGAAGATGTACAAGTTAAGAATCAAATGTCAAAGAGAGAACAATTGTAGTTTGCTAACCACTGCTTAAAGCATAGGGAGTTATGCTATAATTACATTTGTAAGTAGGGTTTGGAGTTCATATAAAATTATCAACTGTCCTAAACTGAATTAATAAGTGTTATGTGTAAGTGTAAGGAAGTCATTTTTAAAGTATCATCTTGCAAAAAGTTAGCTTTTAATTATCAGTGACAAGGAAGAATAGTGACAAAATCTCATTCACCACAAGGTAAACTTTCATTTTAACAAAGTTGAAATAGTTACATTTGACATCTAAAGGCAGACTGGAGGGCAGACTAGAGGGCAGGTACCTATACAGAAGGATTAGATGCAAAGCAAAGACGTATATTTTCTATATACTAGAATGCTGTATTACCCAAATGTAAGCTAATTTTATGATACTAAACATAGTTTATATGCCTAGCTATAAACACTATAAGTAGTTTAATAAAATGTCTTTCTGTTATAAAAAAAATATTACTAGAGAGTTAAATTTCCCACTGAACTCTGGACAAACACTTTTCTTTAAAATTACTCCTGTCTTTCCTTAGAGGATTAAAGACATTGTAATATGTAATCTGATTCTTTCAGAGTGCATGAGCCTGCTTTCACTTGTCTCAAATTTTTACTCTAATATGATGCTCATAATAAAAAATTCACAACTGAATTTCTATGCAGCAAAATTTCTAACATTATTTGACTCTAGCTTCCTGCTCACTGTTCTAATTGATAACATTTTACTTTTTATAGTTTTTTTTTTAATGGCCATATAATCTGCCATCAGATAAATATATTACATATAACCTGTTTATTTGTATCTAGGTTTTCCTAAATTTTTACAGTTTTATGGAAGTATAATTGACATATAAGTTGTGTAAGTTTAGGGTTTCTAATGTGTTGATTTGATATACTTATGTATCATAAAATGATTCCCACCTTAGCATTAGTTCTGTTACCTCCATTATCACATAATTATCATTTCTTTTTTTGTAGTGAAAACATTTAAGATCTACTCTCATAAGCACAGATTACAGTATTGTTAATTATAATTACTTTCTTATACATTTGATCCCCAGAACTTATTCATCTTATATCTGGAAATGTAAACCCTTTGACCAACATCTCTCAATCCTCCCACACCCCCGCCATCCAAGCCCCAGCCCTTGGTAGCTAACTTTCTGTATTCTGTTTCTATATGTTCACGGTTTAAATTCCACGTTTTAATGAAATCATACAGTATTTGTCTTTTCTGACTTATTTCACTAGCAAAATGCCCTCAAGACCCATTCATGTTGCCTTACATGGCAGAACTTTCTTCTTTCTCATGGCTGAAATATATATATATATATATATATATATATATATATATATATATATATATCACACCTTCTTTGGGATTCCCAGGTGGCTCAGAGGTAAAGAATCTGTCTGCTAATGCAGGAGACATAGGAGATGTGGGCTAAAACCCTGGATTGGGAAGATCCCCTGGGGGAGGAAATTGCAACCCACTCTAATATTTCTTGCAGGGAAAATCCCATGGACAGAAAAGCCTGGCAAGCTACAGTCTATTTGGTTGCAAAGAGTTGGATATCACTGAGGGACTGAGCATGCGTAAGCACACTTTCTTTATCCATTCATTCCTGAACACGAATGAGAGAGAAAGGAGAGAATAGAGTACAAATTACAATTAGACCTTCATGTCTGAACATTTAAGAGTATGTTAGAAATGTAAGGGGTTATACATATTTCCATTCCCCTCATTAAGAAATTTCCATTTAGATTTAGGATTTATGAGCCTTTTTTTCTTGTTGTACATTTTATAGATTTTAAGTGGCTCACAGTTAACCTTTCTTCAGGAATTTGGAATTTTCCTTAGGTTTTCTTACATAATTAGTGGGCTGCCTATTAAATGAAATGCTAAGTTGAGAGACTTGTGGTAGCTCCAGAATTTTATTAAATACGGCTGTGAAAGCATGGGTTTGAGCACAAATGACATAATTAAATACATGGAGCTTCTAGGGATACTGCCATCTAAGTTGGAGGATTTCTTTAAACTGTGTTTGAAACTGTACCTCTTATCTAATTTTACCACCAAATAATTAATTAATGTTGAGTTTTTTTATTATTGTTAGTGGGGAAGATGGATGGGAGGAGTATAGCAGGTGTAGAAGTTTAGGTAAGTAGATTTGAGCCTAAAAAACTAAAACTGGCTAACACATATGACTTCATTCTCAACAATGCATTTTATATATATGAATAATTATTTTTCATAAGGAGACAAACTATAGCTAAACCCTTTTTTTCTATCCCTCTTTCCACCCCTTTTCATCTGCATTCCACTCTCTCTTTCCCCACCAGGGACAAAATTTTTTAACGTATATCCTTTTGTTTGGGAGCTCTTTTATAAAATGTATATTGCATTTTTATATGCATTTAAGTTACATAAACCATGCTGCATATTTATATATACAAATATATATATATATTTTACATTTGTACATATATCCTTGTTTCTTTTTTACCCAAAACTATATGTTTGATACCACAACATATATATATTTAAGCCACGATATATATATATATATAGAAAAATGTGAAAAATGTACAACTCGAAGAATGTTTGCAAACTCAACATGCATGAGTTATCCAGATCAAGAAATATGACACTGGACCTCCATGATAGTACAGTGGATAAGAATCCGCCTGCCAATCCAGGGGACATGGATTCAATTCCTGGTTCAAGAAGATTCTACATGCCAAGGAACAACTAAGCCCATGGGCCATAATACTGAGCCCACACTCTAGAGCCTGCAAGCTGCAACTACTGAAGCCCATGAGCCTAGACCCTGTGCTCCACAAGAGAAGCCACAGCAATGAGAAGCCCAGACACTGCAACGAAGAGTAGCCACTGCTTGCCTCAACTAAAGAAAGCATGCACACAGAAACAACGATCTGGTGCAACCACAAATTAAATAAAATTATTAAAACAGAAATATAACATTAGCAGTACCCTAACTGTCCCTTAATGTCCCCTCTCAGTCACTTCCTCCCATGAAGGGAAGCCTCATCATGACTTCTAACAATTGTTGTTCAGTTGCTAAGTCATGTCGAACTCTTTGTGACTCCATGCACTGCAGCACACCAGGCTTTCCTGTCCTTCACTATCTCCCGGAGTTTGCTCAAATTCATATTCATTGAGTCTCATCAATCTTACCATCCTCTCTCACCCCTTCTCCTCCTGCCCTCAATGTTTCCCATCATCATGGTCTTTTCTAATAAGTTGGCTCCCCGCATCAGATAGCCAAAGTATTAAAGCTTCAGCTTCAGCATCAATCCTTCTAATGAATATTCAGGGTTGATTTCCTTTAGAATTGACTGGTTTGATCTCCTTGCGGTCCAAAGGACTCTCAATAGTCTTCTCAAGCACCACGATTAGAAAGCATTAGTTCCTTGGCACTCAGCCTTCTTCGTGGTCCAACTCTCACATCCATACATGACAACGGGAAAAACTATAGCTTTTTCTGGACCTTTGTTGGCAAAGTGATATCTTTGCTTTTTAATACACTGTCTAGTTTCATCATAGCTTTTCATCTAAGGAGCAAGCTTCTTTTAATTTTGTGGCTGCAGTCACCATCCACAGTGATTTTGGAGTCCAAGAAAATAAAATCTGCCACTGTTTTCACTTTCTCCCCTTCTATTTGCCATGAAGTGATGGGACAGGAGGCCGTGATCTTAGTTTTTTGAATGTTGAGTTTTAAGCCAGCTTTTTCACTCTCTTCTTTTCACCTTCATCAGAAGGCTTTTTTTTTCTCTTTGCTTTCTGCCATAAGGATCATCTGCATATCTGAGGTTGTTGACATTTCTCCTAGCAATCTTCATTCCAACTTGCAATATTTGAACTTTCTATAGTTGGGATCATGTGATACCTACTCTTTGTGACTGCTAAATATTATGTTGCTGAGAATCATCCACGTGGTTGTTTAGCAGTTTCTTCTTTTTTTATCGTTTTCTATATTATGAATATATCATACTTCATTCTTTTTTTGTTGGATGTTAAGATTTTCCAGGGTGAGTTACTTGTACATATAATTTGGGAAACATGTAAATATTTCTGCTGGCTACATACTTAGGAGTATAACTGCTGGTGCATTGTATACAAGTTCAGGTTTAGGAGACATCACCAAATAATTTCCCAAAATAGTTTATCACATAATACTCCCATAACTGTGTGTGAAAATTTCACTTTAGCTAATGTCTGGTACTTTCTTCTTTTTGATTTTATCTATTTTTGTGGCCATGGCAGTATGCCATAATGAAGTTGTGAACAGGTATGATTGTCATAAAATAAACTGTGCATATTTAAAATGTATATTATGATACATTTTGATAAATGAATGTGCCTGTGAAACCATCACCACAATCAAGATAATGAACATATCCATCACCCTTAAAAGTTTCCTCATATCCCTTTGTACCTGTTCTATCCTGTCCCCAATTTTCGCCATTTCCCCCAGGATAACCACTGATATCTTTGTTCCCATGTACATGTTTTCTTTTTTTCTTCTCTAACTGCTTGTGAGATATTTCTTTGTTGCTGTTTTAAAATCACTTGATGTCTTGGTGTCAGTTTCTTTAAATTTATTTTGGTGGGCTTTGTTGTACTTCATAAACAGTGGGTTCATTATTTTATTTAATTTGAAAAAATCTGGCCATTATTCTTTAAATATCTTTTTCTGGTTTCCCCCTCTTTCATCTCCCTCACTGACTCTGATTACACATATATTAAGCTGTTTGAATTTGTCCCATAGCTCACTGATGTTCTACTGGGTTTTTTGTTTGTTTGTTTCTCTTATTGTTTTCTGTGTTTAATTTTGCAGCTTATTGCTACATCTTCACATTTACTCTTTCTTCTGCAACATCTAATTTCCTGTTAATTTCATCTGATTTAGCTTTGTTCCCTGAAACTTTGTCTGTTTGTTTTTAACATTTATCTACTTGACTGCATTGGATCTTAGCTGTGCCACTCACTCCAGAGAGTACTGGCTCAGTATTTGCAGCTCGCGGGGTTTAGTTGCTCTGCAGCATGTGGGATCTTAGTTCCCTGGCCAGGAATTGAACCCATATGCTGTGCATTAGAAGGCGAATTCTTAACCAAAAAGGGAAGCCCCTACAGTTTTGTTCTTTTCCGTCTAGATTTTTACAATATCCATTTTGCTCATTTTTATTTTATTTGCCATATCTCTCATTAACATACTTATATGTTTTTCTACCTTCTTGAACATGAAATGTAGTAACAACAGTAGCTCTTAATGTTGTCTTCTTTTTGTTTTTGTTTTTTAACTGATTCTATCATCTGAGTAGTTTGGGGGTCTGTTTCTATTGACTGATTTTCTCTGCATTCTGAACGTTTTTCTGCTTCTTTTAACAGTTTGTAATTTTTTGATGGAGTGCTAGGTAGTGTGAATTTTAACTTGTTAAGTGCTGGATATTTTTGTTTTTCTCTAATTATTTCAGGGATTTGTTCTGGGACTCAGTTATTTACTCAGAAACAAATTTGATCCTTTTGAGGGTTTCCTACTAAGCTGCGACTGGCATGACCAGAACAGCCTGAATTGTAAATGTCTGTTCAAGTCATTCATCTATTTTTCTGTTGGGTTATCTACAGAATAATCATTTCTAGGGTATGTATTCATTCTATATATGAATGCAGTAGAAAATAAAAATAAGCAAAATGGAAATATATGTATTCATTCTACATGCGGCTTCCCTGGTGACTCAGATGGTAAAGAATCTGCCTGCATTACAGGAGACCCTGGTTTGATCCCTGGGTTGGGAAGATCCCCTGGAGGTGGAAATCGCAACCACTCCAGTATTCTTGCCTGGAGAATTCCATGCACAGAGGAACCTGGTAGATTATACTCCATGGGGTCGCAAACAGTTGGACACAACTGAGTGATTAACACACTACTATTCATTCTACATATGAGCCATTTATTGAATATATAGGAAATATCTTCTTCCACTCTGTGGCATGCTTTTTAAACTTTTCTCAATCAAAATGACATAATCAATATTTTATATGAAAGACAGAATAAATATTTCCTTTCAGGACAAAGCTATTTGTATTGAAACAGGGACAAAAAGGGCTTGTCAAAGAATGAGTCTAATGGTAGAATTTCTATCACCAATTCACTATGTTGGGAATTTCACTGTAGCCCTTCCTGGTATCTCTTTAGTCATAACACAGTCTTGACATCTCCTTTGCTTATTGCTAGGATTGACTGGACCTGTTTATAGAAAAGAAAAGACCAGTTTCTGTATGACATGTGTTTGCTTAGAGTGGCCCCTGTAGATAGCATTAAAAAAAAAATTCTGTAGATCATTCACAAAGAAACATAACAAAACAAATATACAATCTCCCTTTTTATCAAAGATATTCTTTTAAAGATGAATGTATATTCAGAGATGAAAATGCCTATAGGAATATTTTCCTAGAAATATGAATCATTCAGTACTTTGGCTTTGCATGAAAAAAAAAGAAAAAGAAATGAATCTCTCCTTAAGTGCTTCAGAACGTGAATTTGATATATCAGCTATTTGTGTTTCAAAGGGAAAAGGGTTAATTAAGTAGCTTCAATTAAAACACTTAAATCGAGTAATTTCTATTTTTTTGTCCAAATAATTTCCAAATGTATATTATCCCCAAATCATAATAACTGGGAAATTGACCTCCTTATTTTTTCCTACCTTCCATCCAGATAATGCTAATTAATTTATCTTTTCAGAAATAATTAACTACTACGACACTAGACTGGAGAGGGAAATAGCGATCCACTCCAGTGTTCTTCCTTGGAGAATCCCATGGACAGAGGACGCTGGCAGGCTACAGCCCATGGGATCACAAGAGTCAGACATGACTGAGTGACTAAACCATCACCATCACCACCATGATACTAGACACACTAAATTAAACACTAACTCTCCCCCAAAGGAGTTTATAGTCTAAAGAAAAGAGGTAGAAATCAGTAAGTAACAGAGATCAGTACAGCCTTTCAATACCAGATGCTGTTAGTGCAAGTTCCTAAGTTCCTGTGCCCAACACACAGTGAGGCCAAACAATTGACAAGTAGGGAGTTTGAGGCAGAGAAGGGTTTTTTGCAAGACCATGCTAGGAAACGCAGTAACTCATGCCCTGAAAACCTCAAGATCCCTGAAGGGCTTTGGCAAAGCATTTTTAAAGAGCAAGTGAGGGAGAATTGTAGGGTTCATGATCAGCTTGTGCAGTTCTCAGATTAGCTGATGGTGAGGCAGCAGGGTGGTGTCACAGGGGTTAACATTATTGGTCCTTAGGCTCCAGAAGGCCTGGGGCTATGTGCACATGGTCATTAAGAAGTTAGCATCTTCAATTTAGTGTGTGCTGTGCATATGTGGAGGGGGGGATGGTGGTAGAGGGGTCCACTTCTCCAAAATTTGCATCAAATACTCAGGAAATTTGTATCAAATACCATTATCTAGTTACTTCAAAAAGGAATTAAAGCAGAGGGTACAGGGGAAGGCCCCATAGAGTCCTGTTCAGTTACTGTGCTGGTGGGTCTACCTCATTAAGGACTAATGCCTGAAGGAAGAAAGATCAAAGCTGACGTTTGTGTTAGATTCTTAATGTTAAATCTTAGCATGTAATGAAGTTAGTAGAATCTCTCTAAGCCAGAATATGGTTGTCTTTTCTAAGTAAATGAATATTGTAGATCTTTAAGTATGATTGTTCCTGATGTGTGTGCAAGGGAGAAGAATGGGGTAAAAGAGGAGGAGGAAAGACAAAATCTGTACAGAAATAACCAGGTTCTTTTGAAGAAAACCATACAAGACAGAGGAGTATATCCCCACCAGTCATCATCATCCTTATCATCATTAAAACTACTATTTATTGAGCCTCAACTCTGTCCTGGGTGACCTACATGCATTGAAATTTAGTTTTCATAATGACCTTATTTAAGGTCTTGCTGATAGTAAATAGCAGAGCAAGAACTGGATTCAAAAGATATGCCCTTTCCCTTAGATGGCAGACTAACATCTCAAAATAACCATATTGTTATTTACCAACAAGATGGTAACAAGATAACCATCTTGTTATCTGGGTCTGGATGCCAGGTTCTTTTATGGATGGGGGGGGGGCAGTGAGGAAACAAAGTAAAAAGGCTATTTAACCTTGCATGTATCTCCTAGAATGTAGGTAGAGGAGTGTGTTAATTTCTTCCTTCCTGCCATCTACAGGTAGACAGGGTTCTGAAGAAAGGTGCATTGAAGCTTGTTAGTTTAATAGGCAGAGGGTTAGGATTCTCTGAGGCAGACCATTAGGTGTGACTATAATAACAATATTGGCTAAAGAGACAGATCTAGAATTGAAGAGCCAAAATTGACTCTTCCCTGCAATGACTCAGTGGGTAAAGAATCTGCCTATAATGTAAGAGACACAGGAGATGTGGGCTCGATCCCTGGATCATGAAGATACCCTGGAGAAGAAATGGCAACCTACTCCAGTATTCTTGCCTGGAGAATCCCATGTCCAGAGGAGCCTAAAGAGTCAGACACAACTGAGTGACTAAACATACACACATGTTATAGTAAAGGAACTGCATTAATTGCTTGAACTTGATGGTACCCTTAAGAGACCTGTATAAGCCTCAGAGAAGTAAAATCTCTTCTATCTAGAAACTAAAAGAACTGCTGAAAATATTGGATAATTTAAAGAAGATTATTAAAGTGTAATATAGAAACTTTAAGTGGCAGAGCCTAGAAAGAACACCCAGAGACTAAGTGGGGGAGAGTGGCTGGTAATTGTGCCTGGAGAAGTTGCTCAGAGCTTTCATTAAATTAGCTATTTCATGGGAAAGTATAGTTGTTACATATCTTCACTTTTGATAGTTTGAAGGGGATCAGGATATGCTACCCCAAATATACCACCTTGGGATAAGGATTATTTTGAGCTGAAGGCAACTGAGAATCAACACATACAAGGAGTTCTCTGTTGTAAAATGAGGGCATAAATTTTTCTTTGAGGAAGGTGCTTAGGAAGAGGAATCTGACATCACCAGAGGTAGAGCCACACAGAGATAAATCTGTATGAAAAAAATCTTACTAAAATAACCCCTGTCTTCCATTATGTTTATCCCTGTGTATTTCCTAGTCATTTCCCCACAATTGACCACTGCTAGAAACTCAAAACCCATTTCCTCTTTCTAGTTACCTCTCCACAGTTTATTGCCCTTCGTTAAAATGGTATATAAGCCCCGAAGTCTATCCACTTCTTTTAGTTTTCATGTCTTTTCTGTGAAGCTCCATTACACGTAAAAATGATTAACATCCATAAAAATTGCACTTTTTCTCCTGTTAATCTATCTTTTGTCAGTTTAATTTGCAAGCCTCATCACTGAATACAAAAGGGTATAACTTTGTGGGACACTCTGTGGGACTTTCCCGGATGGACCTCTCCTCTTATGTCTTCTGCTCTTTTAGTACTTTCCGGGATACTCAATAACAATGCAGATGTACATTTCCTGATTTGTTGTTTTACAGGTGCTAAAATCCTCAGAAAATGGAAGATGTTAAGTACTTGATGATCATGACACTAGCCCCCAGCCCTACTGAAGCCTTAGGACTGAAAATGTTAATCCCTGTGACACTGCCCTGTTAGTCACCATCAACCAGAGGACTGCGCTCAAGCTGAACACATACCGTGCAATTCCCCTTCCTCATCGACCTTTAAAAATGCCTGAAACCCACTAGGTAGTTTGGGCCTTTTGAGCATTAGCTGACTCAGACTTCTTCTCTGGAACCTTACAATAAATGCTATGTCTTCCTTCACCACAATCAGGGGTCAGTTAATTGGCTTTACTGTGTGAACATAAATTTGATTCAGTAACAAGCATAAAGGAAAATTATTTTACTTCTGCTTCCATCTGTACCCTAGATTTTTTTCACTCAAGAGATAATATAATGTGTTGGGGAAAATACCTGCCTAGGAACTGAAGTACTTATCAGTCTTGGCCTGGACTTTAGTTACTTCTGGGACTATGTTAAAATGATCCTACTACAAATCTTTGTGCTTTAATTTCCTTATCAGAATAACAGAAGAGTTAGACTAAAAGAGGATGGCAAATAGGAATCACTTCATGACCGGAGGGCTTGGTCAAAGATTGAGAAGCCACATGCATCATGATTAACTGCTAACAACTATAATAGGCACTGGAGCTGACTAACTCCATATATGTGCAGAATATTTGTCATTCTATGGAATAAAAGATGGGTTAAAAAAAAGATGGATAAAATTTATTTTCATCTAGCATTCAATAAATCGGCTTGTGCCTTTTAATGGGTTGTTTATACAGGCTGGGAAAAATCAGCCTGCTTCAAATTCCACCAGAAGAAAAAATTAGGCAGGTGTCTGAAGCAATATTATGATGTTTAGAGAAATGAAGTCCTTTTTGAGTCCTGGGTGGTCAGAGAAGGAGCAATCCAAGCTGTACCAAGGATGCAGGTTTCCATCACACCCCTTTTTATCCAAACTGTGTTTGGGTGCTACAGATGCCTGTAGCAGAATATAACTAATATAGAGTGATTGATAGCCCCACTGTCTTAATTCTAATTTTCTGGTTAACTGGAGATCCTAGAAGGAATATCGATGTATCCATGGGGAATAATTTTTTGTTAGCTTTTTTTTTGAGGATAATTGCTTTAGAACGTTGTGTTGGTTTCTGCCATACAGTGTGAATCAGCCATAAGCACACACACACGTATATATATGTGTGTGTGTGCCTGAGCCTCCTTCCCACCTCCCCCCATCCCACCCCTCTAGGTCATCACAGAGTGCCAGGCTGAGATCCCTGTGACATACAGCAATTTCCCACTAATATATATTTTAAGCATGGTAATGTGTTTAATAGGGCTTCCCTGGTTGTTTGGTGATAAAGAATCTGCTTGCCAATGCCTGCCAATGCAGGAGACGCAGCTTCAATCCCTGGGTCAGGAAGATCCCCTGGAGAAGGAAATGGAAACCCACTCCAGTATTCTTGTCTGGGAAATCCCATGGACAGAGGAGCCTTGTGGGTCACAGTCCACAGGGTCGCAAAGAGTTGGACACAACTAAGTGACTAAACAACAACAAAAGTGATTAAACAACAATGTATTTAATACAAGCCAAGACTTGGTTTTAACAAACTGATCATGGATATTTGGTTTTTCCACTGTGAAACAAACAGTTAAGATGACTGTCTTTGTGACATGCTGGCATTTGAAGTTTAAAAAACTCATTCCCACATAATTTAAACTTACTCCCATTTCTTGCTCCCAGATGCCAATGTGATGTAATTTATGTAGAAGTGGACATTAAAATAAGTCACTCAGGGCAGACTTGCTCTCATTTACATAAGGTTCTTGTGGGAGAAAGTATTAAATCAATTTTAACCTGTTTGGGCCTGCGTTCAAATAATGTGCAGGCCTGTTTGAAGAGAATCAGTTTTGAAATTTATAAAAAGAGATCGTATGAAATGCATTACTCAATTAAGTAAAGGAATTTATACTTTAGTATAGAATACTGTACCATCTGCCGGATGAATAGAGCTAATTAAATTTGACCTGGTATGTGATTCAAACAAATAGTTGGAAAATGAAAATTCTACAACGAATTCTTCGGCAGCACCTGAAATGATGGATACCCACTGGGAAAGATTGCATCCAGCCCTGCTCAGGTTGCAAACAGACTTCCCATTGTCTGGGCGCAGTCTGCATAATGTTTGCATTAAAAAGCAAGTCGGTTTCAGGAACTGCTCACCAGCAACGAAAAACCCAAATGCAGTGTTTGTCTGTTTTGTCAAAGAGCTAACAAGCTAAGAGGATGAAATTGAAATGGTTGCAAAGCTTCCCTGGCCACAGAAAAAATGACTTTGTTCTGAACTGTACTGCTAAGATTCCTGTTTAAGAGACAAAAATAAAAAATAAACCCTGTACAAAATAGCCATTGTTTGTAAAACTGCAATTAAATTGAAATGCTACAGTGACAAATCAGGCTAAAGCCATATAACCCTTTGGTCTTGAATCTGAGGCAAGCAAAGGTAGCTGTCTCTATAGGTATTGGTTGCATCTGTCAAATGGAAGTTGTATTATGTTACCTTGTCAGGAAACCTCTTCTTAGGGGAAAACTGTTAGGGGATTTAGAATGTGCTTTATACCAAACAAATAAATTTATTTACATAGATGCTAGGATAACAAAATGGTTAGTTAAGAAAGGAACATTTCTATGGAAACATGACTGCTGCTGCTGCTAAGTCGCTTCAGTCATGTCTAACTCTGTGCGACCCCACAGACGGCAGCCCACCAGGCTCCGCTGTCTCTGGGATTCTCCAGGCAAGAACACTGGAGTGGGTTGCCATTTCCTTCTCCAGTGCATGAAAGTGAAAAGTGAAAGTGAAGTCCCTCAGTCATGTCTGACTCTTCGGGACCCCATGGACTGCAGCCTACCAGGCTCCTCCGTCCATGGGATTTTCCAGGCAAGAGTACTGGAGTGGGGTGCCATTGCCTTCTCCAATGCATGAAAGTGAAAAGTGAAAGTGAAGTCACTCAGTCATGTCTGACTCTTCCAGACCCCATGGACTGCAGCCTAGCAGGCTCCTCCGTCCATGGGATTTTCCAGGCGAGAGTACTGGAGTGGGGTGCCATTGCAGTCTCCGGGAAGCATGACTACTCAATGCCAACTACTGAAGTATCATATTTGACTTTTTCACTTTTCATCCAGATGTTCTAATTATCTATTGACACAGTCTTGGTACTTTGTATCAGCTGAACAAATACATGATCGATTGAGTGCCCACAAGGATGCTAAATCTATCTTTTGTAAGAACAAGTCTTCTGAAGATCAATCATCATTTCTCCAGGGAATTTTGGCAAATTAATATGCTTTCATATTCAAATGATCTGTCTTTAAAAAAAAAATCAGTATATCACTTGCTTAAAGAAAAGGACATTTCAAAGCATACCTTCATTTGTTCAAGCTATTGAACATACAGTAGCATTTAATAAGAAGATGAATGAGTGCAGCTGGCTCTGGGATCCATAAACAGAAGAGAACAGGGTTGAGAAGATGATCTATATAATTTGGTGATAAAGGCTTCTGAGTAGCATATGCTTTCACTTTGGGCTGATGGAGTTTATGAAGCACTCAGTATCATCACTCTTCAGAGGAGAGTTGGGGTTGGACAGCAAAGAAATCAGAAGGCTTGTCTGAGGAGCAGGAGTTGATCCCAGTAGCACTTGAATGAGGACACAGGTTTCTCAAGCTTCATTTGTGCAGGGATCAAGAATCCACAGGAAATGAGCACTGTGGAATCAACTAGCTCATTCCAATACAGAGGCTATTTTCCTATAACCATTTTCCTTGGTATAAAAATTGTGGCTATCTCGAGGGCCTATGTAAGAGAGCGGAATTCAAAGTAACCTGTTGACATATGGGAATGATAGGAACACAGGCCAAATTGAAGTAAGGAGGAGGGACATATGAAATAAATCACTGCAAAGCAGAACACATGTAGGTAGAGCTGGCCAAATTAAGACTTTAGGAAAACCAAGAAAAAAGCAGAATGAGATAAATGCTTGAGGCTGGAGTCAGGGAATACAGTCAATCTCCTGAGGTTAGAAGAAGCTTCAACATACAAAACTGAACTATAGGATTTAAAGATAAGCTACAACAAAATTCCATCTAGCAAAGCCATCAAGCTTGATTCTTTAATTGTATATTTATTAAAGACACTTCATAGGTGATCCCTGTTAAGCTGACCTGCCTGTTCACAATATGTGTCCCCTTTAGAATGGATTTATAAACACATATCACTTGCCAGGGTTGAAAATCCCCAACATCTTTTATAAACACATTATCCAGGCATTATTAAAGAACTCAAACTCTTGTTTTAGTGAGAGGATTTCTGGCAAGTATCTGCTGGATTTCCTGTTCTAACATTGTCTGAGTTATTGACGACCTCAACTCAGTCAGGACGCATGGCGACTTGAACCTGTGCTCCATGGAAACCCCATCCTATCAAATCAGGGCTCTGGACCTTCCCTCCAGCAGTCTGTCTGAGGTGGTGCTGGCCTAAGAAGAATCTTGTGGTACTTTTCAAGTTTCCCTTTAAAATTGGTTTGAGACAATCTGTCAACAGGTGTATGTGTTTCCTGCCAGATAGCAGCAATTAAGACATCAACTGCTATTTCCCTGATTGCAGAGAAGGAGCAGGAGGCAAAGATGTGTGCACAGCATGGTTTCGGTTAGAGGCAGCATCTGGGTTTCTGTAAGGAACTTGTTTTAGCCAGTTTGGTAATTGACTTGATTGAGAAAATGGCATCAAGTGACTTTTTTTTTTTTTTTGGTCACAAAAAGGTAATATGGAGCTGTCATTAAAAACTGTCATTAAGGTCCACTGTCCCCCAGAGACTGGATTTAGCCACACTTGAGACCTCAGTTCAATTCCTGGGTTGGGAAGATCCACTGGAGAAGGGATAGGCTACCCACTCCAGTGTTCTTGTGCTTCCCTTGTGGCTCAGCTGGTAAAGAATTTGCCTGCAATGTGGGAGACCTGGGTTGGATTCCTGGGTTGGGAAGATTCCCCTGGAAAAGGGAAAGACTACCCACTCCAGTATTCTGGCCTGGAGAATTCCATTGACTATACAGTTCATGGTGTCGCAAAGAATCGGACACAACTGAGTGACTTTCACTTTCACTCCTTGCTTAAGAGGTGTGAATTTATATAACAGACACACTTTACGTTTCTATTAGGTATTTCAAAATTAGCTTCTTATAGACAGATCTTTGGTGTACATATTTAATTTTAGAAAAATAGACATTTTTGGGGGGGAGGAGCCAAGATGGCGGAGGAGTAGGACGGGGAGACCACTTTCTCTCCTACAAATTCATCAAAAGAATAACTGAACGCAGAGCAAACGTCGCAAAACAACTTCTGATCACTAGCTGAGGTCATCAGGCGCCCAGAAAAGCAGCCCGTTGTCTTCAAAAGGAGGTAGGACAAAATATAAAAGATAAAAAGTGAGACAAAAGAGCTAAGGACAGTGATCCGTCCCGGGAAGTCTTAGGCGGCATTGCTTGGGGTAGGGTCTGGGCCTGGGTGCCCTGAGGTCAATCGGAGGGAGCTTCTGTGAGTTGCCAACTTGAACTGTGGGAGACCAAAAGAGAGAGAGTAAATTAACCGGCCCGAACACACTGCCGGCCGTTCGCAGAACAAAGGGACCGAGAAAGTCCAGAGAAGAGCTCACAGGCTGCGGACCGGCCCAGCCCCACCGGAGGCAGGAGGCAGGGGGGAGGGGAAGGTCGCGGCGAGACACAGGGCGCAGGCACCTGACCGGCGCGGGCGGGGACTGGGGCTGGGGACGCGGAGGGCAGAAGGTGCACGCACCCGACTGGCGCCAGCGGAAACTGAGACTGGGTCCGCGGAAGGGAGTGGGCGCGCCACACCTGGGGAGAGTGCGCCCACCAAGCCCCTGGCTGCCTGGACCGCTCTGACGGGGAAGGCACAGAGAGCAGGCGCAGCTTTTTGTTCCGCGCTTTTGTGGAACACCCGAGGGCTGGAACCTCGCGCATCGCGGGGCGCGCTCCATATAGAACAGCCGGGAGCCTGAGCAGCGCAGACGGAGAAAACAGCGCCAGCCCCTCCCCGCAGCGCCAGCCTCTCCCCGCGGAGCGACGGAACTAGCTACCTGAATAAGAGTCCACCTCCGCCCGCCTGTGTCAGGGCAGGAATGAGGCTCTGAAGAGACCGGCAAACAGAAGCCAAATAAACAAAGGGAACCGCTTCAGAAGGGACTGGTGCAACAGATTAAAATCCCTCTAGGAAACACCGACTACACCGGAAGGGGCCTGTAGATATCGAGAAGCGTAAGCTGGAACGAGGAGCTATTTGAAACTGAGCCGAACCCACACTGACCGCAACAGCTCCAGAGAAACTCCTAGATATAATTTTACTTTTTTCTCTTTTTTTTTCCTTTCTTTTTTTCTTTTTTCTTTTTTCCCTTTTATTTTCCTTTAAAATCCCCTATTACTCTCCCATTACTCCTTAACTTTCATTTCCATACATTTTTATGATTTTTTTAATTAGGGAAAAAAAAATTTTTTTTTTCTTTCTTTTTTCTTCTTTTTTTTCTTTCCTTTTTCTTTTCTATTTTCTATTTCTCTTTTTCTCTTATTTCTTTTAAAGTCCTCTAGTACTCCTCTACTACTCCTTAATTTTCATTTTCAATACACTATAACCTTACAAAAAAAAAAAAAAGAAGAGAAGCCCTATTTTTAAACCGAAGATTATTCTCTCCCAATCTTGACTCTCTGTTTTCTACCTCAGAACACCTCTATTTCCTCCTTTCCCCTTCTCTTCCCAATCCAATTCTGTGAATCTCTGTGGGTGACTGGGCTACGGAGAACACTCTGGGAACAGACAACTGCGTAGATCTGTCTCTCTCCTCTTGAGTCCCCCCTTTTCTCCTCCTGCTCATCTCTATCTCCCTCCTCCCTCTCCTCTTCTTCATGTAACTCTGTGAACCTCTCTGGGTGTCCTTAACGGGGGAGAATCTTTTAGCCATTAACCTAGAAGTTTTCTTATCAGGGCTGTATAGTTGGAGAAGGCCTGAGACTACAGGAAGAATAAAACTGAAATCCAGAGGCAGGAGACTTAAGCCCAAAACCTGAGAACACCAGAAAACTCCTGACTACATGGAACTTTAAGTAATAAGTGACTGTCCAAAAGCCTTCATACTTACACTGAAACCAACCACCACCCAAGAGCCAATAAGTTTTAGAGCAAGACTTTCTGCAGCGACGCAGGAACATAGCACTGAACATCAACATACAGGCTGCCCAAGGTCACACCTAACACATAGACCCATCTCAAAACTCATTACTGGGCACTCCATTGCTCTCCAAAGAGAAGAAATCAAGTTCCACGCACCAGAACACTGACGCAAGCTTCCCTAACCAGGAAACCTTGACAAGCCAATCGTCTAACCCCACCCACTGGGTTAATCCTCCACAATAAAAAGGAACCACAGACCTCCAGAATATAGAAAGCCCACTCCAGATACAGCAATCTAAACAAGATGAAAAGGCAAAGAAATACCCAACAGGTAAAGGAACATGAAAAATGCCCACCAGGTCAAACAAAAGAGGAGGAGATAGGGAATCTACCTGAAAAAGAATTTAGAATAATGATAATAAAAATGATCCAAAATCTTGAAAACAAAATGGAGTTACAGATAAATAGCCTGGAAACAAAGATTGAAAAGATACAAAAAATGTTTAATAAAGACCTAAAAGAAATAAAAAAGAGTCAATTAAAAATGAATAATGCAATGAATGAGATCAAAAACACTTTGGAGGGAACCAAGAGTAGAATAACGGAGGCAGAGGATAGGATAAGTGAAGTAGAAGATAAAATGGTGGAAATAAATGAAGCAGAGAGGAAAAAAGAAAAAAGGATCAAAAGAAATGAGGACAACCTCAGGGACCTCTGGGACACTGTGAAACGCCCCAACATTCGAATCATAGGAGTTCCAGAAGAAGAAGACAAAAAGAAAGGCCATGAGAAAATATTCGAGGAGATAATAGCTGAAAACTTCCCTAAAATGGGGAAGGAAATAGCCACCCAAGTCCAAGAAACCCAGAGAGTCCCAAGCAGGATAAACCCAAGATGAAACACCCCAAACACATATTAATCAAATTAACAAAGATCAAACACAAAGAACAAATATTAAAAGCAGCAAGGGAAAAACAACAAATAACACACAAAGGGATTCCCATAAGGATAACAGCTGATCTATCAATAGAAACCCTCCAGGCCAGAAGGGAATGGCAGGACGTACTGAAAGTAATGAAAGAGAATAACCTACAACCTAGATTACTGTATCCAGCAAGGATCTCATTCAGATATGAAGGAGAATTCAAAAGCTTTACAGATAAGCAAAAGCTGAGAGAATTCAGCACCACCAAACCAGCTCTTCAACAAATGCTAAAGGACCTTCTCTAGACAGGAAATGCAGAAAGGTTGTATAAATGTGAACCCAAAACAAGAAAGTAAATGGCAACGGGACCACACCTAGCAATAACTACCCTAAGTGTAAATGGGTTGAATGCCCAACCAAAAGAAAAAGATTGGCTGAATGGATACAAAAACAAGACCCCTATATATGCTGTCTACAAGAGACCCACCTCAAAACAAGGGACACATACAGACTGAAAGTGAAGGGCTGGAAAAAAATATTTCATGCAAACGGAGACCAAAAGAAAGCAGGAGTCGCAATACTCATATCAGATAAAATAGACTTTCAAATAAAGGCTGTGAAAAGAGACAAAGAAGGACACTACATAATGATCAAAAGATGAATCCAAGAAGATATAACAATTATAAATATATATGCACCCAACATAGGAGCACCGCAATATGTGTGGCAAACACTAACGAGTATGAAAGAGGAAATTAATAGTAACACAATAATAGTGGGAGACTTTAATACCCCACTCACACCTATGGATAGATCAACTAAACAGAAAATTAACAAGGAAACACAAACTTTAAATGACATAATGGACCAGCTAGACCTAATTGATATCTATAGGACATTTCACCCCAAAACAATCAACTTCACCTTTTTCTCAAGTGCACACGGAACCTTCTCCAGAATAGATCACATCCTGGGCCATAAACTGGTCTTGGAAAATTAAAAAAAAATTGAAATCATTCCAGTCATCTTTTCTGACCACAGTGCAGTAAGATTAGATCTCAATTACAGGAAAAAAATTGTTAAAACTTCAAACATATGGAGGCTAAATAACACGCTTCTGAATAACCAACAAATCATAGAAGAAATCAAAAAAGAAATCAAAATATGTATAGAAATGAATGAAAATGAAAACACAACAACCCAAAACCTATGGGACACTGTAAAAGCAGTGCTAAGGGGAAGGTTCATAGCATTACAGGCTTACATCAAGAAACAAGAAAAAACCCAAATAAATAACCTAACTCTACACCTAAAGCAATTAGAGAAGGAAGAAATGAAGAACCCCAGAGTTAGCAGAAGGAAAGAAATCTTAAAAATCAGGGCAGAAATAAATGCAAAAGAAACTAAAGAGACTATAGCAAAAATCAACAAAGCTAAAAGCTGGTTTTTTGAAAAAATAAACAAAATTGACAAACCATTAGCAAGACTCATTAAGAAACAAAGAGAGAAGAACCAAATTAACAACATTAGAAATGAAAATGGAGAGATCACAACAGACAACACTGAAATACAAAGGATCATAAGAGACTACTACCAGCAGCTCTATGCCAATAAAATGGACAGCTTGGAAGAAATGGACAAATTCTTAGAAAAGTATAACTTTCCAAAACTGAACCAGGAAGAAATAGAAGATCTTAACAGACCCATCACAAGCAAGGAAATCAAAACTGTCATCAAAAATCTTCCAGCAAACAAAAGCCCAGGACCAGATGGCTTCACAGCTGAATTCTACCAAAAATTTAGAGAAGAGCTAACACCTATCTTACTCAAACTCTTCCAGAAAATTGCAGATGAAGGTAAGCTTGCAAACTCATTCTATGAGGCCACCATCACCCTAATTCCAAAACCAGACAAAGATGCCACAAAAAAAAGAAAACTACAGGCCAATATCACTGATGAACATAGATGCAAAAATCCTTAACAAAATTCTAGCAAACAGAATCCAACAACATATTAAAAAAATCATACACCATGACCAAGTGGGCTTTATCCCAGGAATGCAAGGATTCTTTAATATCCACAAATCAATCAATGTAATACACCACATTAACAAATTGAAAGATAAAAACCATATGATTATCTCAATAGATGCAGAGAAAGCCTTTGACAAAATTCAACACTCATTTATGATTAAAACTCTCCAAAAAGCAGGAATAGAAGGAACATACCTCAACATAATAAAAGCTATATATGACAAACCCACAGCAAGCATCACCCTCAATGGTGAAAAATTGAAAGCATTTCCCCTGAAATCAGGAACAAGACAAGGGTGCCCACTCTCACCACTACTATTCAACATAGTGTTGGAAGTTCTGGCCACAGCAATCAGAGCAGAAAAAGAAGTAAAAGGAATCCAGATAGGAAAAGAAGAAGTGAAACTCTCACTGTTTGCAGATGACATGATCCTCTACATAGAAAACCCTAAAGACTCTACCAGAAAATTACTAGAGCTAATCAGTGAATATAGTAAAGTTGCAGGATATAAAATTAACACACAGAAATCCCTTGCATTCCTATATACTAACAATGAAAAAACTGAAAGAGAAATTAAGGAAACAATACCATTCACCATTGCAACAAAAAGAATAAAATACTTAGGAGTATATCTACCTAAAGAAACAAAAGACCTATACATAGAAAACTATAAAACACTGATGAAAGAAATCAAAGAGGACACAAACATATGGAGAAACATACCGTGTTCATGGATTGGAAGAATCAATATTGTCAAAATGGCTATTCTACCCAAAGCAGTCTATAGATTCAATGCAATCCCTATCAAGCTACCAACGGTATTTTTCACAGAACTAGACCAAAGAATTTCACAATTTGTATGGAAATACAAAAAACCTCGAATAGCCAAAGTAATCTTGAGAAAGAAGAATGGAGCTGGAGGAATCAACCTGCCTGACTTCAGACTCTACTACAAAGCCACAGTCATCAAGACAGTATGGTACTCGCACAAAGACAGAAATATAGATCAATGGAACAGAATAGAAAGCCCAGAGATAAATCCACGAACCTATGGACACCTTATCTTTGACAAAGGAGGCAAGGATATACAATGGAAAAAAGACAATCTCTTTAACAAGTGGTGCTAGGAAAACTGGTCAACCACTTGTTAAAGACTGAAACTAGAACACTTTCTAACACCATACACAAAAATAAACTCAAAATGGATTAAAGATCTAAATGTAAGACCAGAAACTATAAAACTCCTAGAGGAGAACATAGGCAAATCACTCTCCGACATAAATCACAGCAAGATCCTCTATCACCCACCTCCCAGAATATTGGAAATAAAAGCAAAACTAAACAAATGGGACCTAATGAAACTTAAAAGCTTTTGCACTACAAAGGAAACTATAAGTAAGGTGAAAAGACAGCCCTCAGATTCAGAGAAAATAATAGCAAATGAAGAAACAGACAAAGGATTAATCTCAAAAATATACAAGCAACTCCTGCAGCTCAATTCCAGAAAAATAAATGACCCAATCAAAAAATGGGCCAAAGAACTAAACAGACATCTCTCCAAAGAAGACATACAGATGGCTAACAAACACATGAAAAGATGCTCAACATCACTCATTATTAGAGAAATGCAAATCAAAACCACAATGAGGTACCATTACACGCCAGTCAGGATGGCTGCTATCCAAAAGTCTACAAGCAATAAATGCTGGAGAGGGTGTGGAGAAAAGGGAACCCTCTTACACTGTTGGTGGGAATGCAAACTAGTACAGCCGCTATGGAAAACAGTGTGGAGATTTCTTAAACAACTGGAAATAGAACTGCCATATGACCCAGCAATCCCACTTCTGGGCATACACACTGAGGAAACCAGATCTGAAAGAGACACGTGCACCCCAATGTTCATCGCAGCACTGTTTATAATAGCCAGGACATGGAAGCAACCTAGATGCCCATCAGCAGATGAATGGATAAGGAAGCTGTGGTACATATACACCATGGAATATTACTCAGCCATTAAAAAGAATTCATTTGAACCACTCCTAATGAGATGGATGAAGCTGGAGCCCCTTATACAGAGTGAAGTAAGCCAGAAAGATAAAGAACATTACAGCATACTAACATATATATATGGAATTTAGAAAGATGGTAACGATAACCCTATATGCAAAACAGAAAAAGAGACACAGAAATACAGAACAGACTTTTGAACTTTGTGGGAGAATGTGAGGGTGGGATATTTCAAAAGAACAGCATGTATAGTATCTATGGTGAAACTGATCACCAGCCCAGGTGGGATGCATGAGACAAGTACTCAGGGCTGGTGCACTGGGAAGACCCAGAGGAATCGGGTGGAGAGGGAGGTGGGAGGGGGGATCGGGATGGGGAATACGTGTAAATCCATGGCTGATTCATATCAATGTATGACAAAACCCACAAAAAAAAAAAAAAAGTAAAAAAAAAAAAAAAAGAAAAATAGACATTTTTTGATAAATTCTGCTTTTCTCAATTTGAGGTAACTCACCCACCACCATCCAGGAAGCACTATCAGCTGTTACACCTCTTGACTCATACCAGTTGGTTCCTGAAAGGCAGGAACTGAGACAATATTAATCATGATTAGAGCTATTATTCATTAAGTGCAACTTTGTATCTGGCACTATTCCAAGTACTTTGCCATATTATATCATTTAATCCTCACAAAACCACTTAGATAGGTACTATTGTTATTCCCACTTACAAATAAGAAAACTGAGGCACAGAAAGTATATTTAATATTATAGTCTTCATATTTATCTAACCTCACCTAACATATTTCCTGGGACAGAGTAGTTATGTGGTAGGTTTACATTGTAATTTGCGTCTAATGTCCTGCTTTCTGTCTCGACTGTGGGTCCTACCTTAACTGATTTCAACTCCCATTCTGAGTCAATTATTTTAAGACAACTGTCTTTCAATTCAGTTCAGTTCAGTCACTCAGTCGTGTCCAACTCTTTGCGACCCCATGAGCCACTGCACGCCAGCCTCCCTGTCAATCACCAACTCCCGGAGCCCACCCAAATCCACATTCATTGTGTTGGTGATGCCATCCAACCATGTCATCTTCTGTCATCCCCTTCTCCTCCTGCCCTCAATCTTTCCCAGCATCAGGATCTTTTCAAATGAATCAGCTCTCCGAATCAGGTGACCAAAGTATTGGAGTTTCAACTTCAATATCAGTCCCTTCAATGAACACCCAGGACTAATCTCCTTTAGGATGGACTGGTTTGATCTCCTTGCAGTCCAAGGAACTTTTAAGAGTCTTCTCCAACACCACAGTTCAAAAGCATCAATTCTTCTGCGCTCAGCTTTCTTTATAGTCCAACTCTCACATCCATACATGACTACTGGAAAAACCATAGCCTTGACTAGATGGACCTTTGTTGACAATGTCTCTGCTTATTAATATGCTATCCAGGTTGGTCATAACTTTCCTCCCAAGGAGCAAGCTTCTTTTAATTTCATGGCTGCAATCACCATCTGCAGTGATTTTGGAGCCCAGAAAAGTAAAGTCAGCAACTGTTTCCACTGTTTCCCCATCTATTTGCTCTGAAGTGATGGGACTGGATGCCATGATCTTAGTTTTCTAAATGTTGAGCTTTAAGCCAAGTTTTTCACCCTCTTCTTTCAGTTTCATCAAGAGGCTCTTTAGTTCTTCTTCACTTTCTGCCATAAGGGTGGTGTCATCTGCATATCTGAGGTTATTGATATTTCTCCTGGCAATCTTGATTCCAGCTTGTTCTTCCTCCAGCCCAGCGTTTCTCATTATGTACTCTGCATATAAGTTAAATAAGCATGATGACAATATACAGCCTTGACATACTCCTTTTCCTATTTGGAACCAGTCTGTTGTTCCATGTCCAGTTCTAACTGTTGCTTCCTGACCCCATGAACAGTATGAAAAGGCAATTGTCTTTAACCCCTATCAAAAATAACCACTATTAATAAAGGTGTATTATGTCCACTTCTCCCTCGGTGGGAGGGAGGTCCTAGAGGGAGAGAATATATATTGCTGATTCACTTCACTCTATAGTAGAAACTAACAACATTGTGAAGCCATCATGTTTCAATAAAGAATAAAGATGTATGATATTAGCATATTTTTAAACTTACCCTCCCAAAACTCATCAGATATATCTCACTTTAAATAATACCAATTGATTGATCACTTCATTCATAAGCTTAAAAACTATTCATTGAGTGGTGAAACCAAAATATAGAGTCAAGAGCTCACTTTAAATCTGGTTTCTGCCATTTCCCAGTTAGGATTCACTAGCTAAAAGAGCTGGATATTTAGAATCAGGTAGAGCTGAATTCTTAATTAATTGCTGGGCTTGGATAAATTATTTTAAGTTCTCTAAGTTTCAGTTTCTTTATCTGTAAAAAACAGGATTATTGGGAGGAGAATTAATATAAGCAGAGTGCCTAGCATTGGACTGAGTACAGAAGATGGATATATTAAATTGTGCCTATTGTTAATACATAACACTTCAAGGAGAACATACCTGCTATGTGAAGGTAGATGCAAACTGATTCCCAGGGAAAAGTAGGAGTGGTATGACTAGGATTCCAAGGTCTACCACATACACCTGCCACCCTGCACTTCAATTAGGGGGAGCCACCCTGTCTTGGAAGTCCAGGGCCAGGAGAGAGCAAGTGGTGGGGGAGGCATGAATTAGAAGGAGATGGCCCACTCCTCCTCCTGATTGGCCTATCTTCTCACCAGTTTTCAACTTTTAAAGTAGGTAGTACATATTTCTTCCCTCTAAGCAGCTGTGCGGGGGTCATTTATGGATTGTGCAATCTGACTCTAAGTGAGCCTTGCAGTTCTTAAAGATCATTCACCTGGATTTGACTGATTATAAGGATGATTGCTGACATGGACAGATGTAGAAATTACTGATGCTTCTTACTTGAAGAGTGTCAGGAGTCTGAAAGTCCAGCCATGAATAGTCATATGCAGAAACAGAAATTTTCAGGAAAAAAAAAGAAATGAGGTTACTTTTTTTTTTTTCTTTCTTAAGATCTCTGCTTAATGGAATAGCAATACTCATATCAGAAAAAACAGGCTTTGAAATGAAGGCCATGAAAAGAGACAAAGAAGGACACTACATAACAATCAAAGGGTCAATCCAAGAAGAAGATATAACAATTATAAATATATATGCACCCAACCTAGGAGCACCACAATATGTAAGGCAAATGCTAATAAATATGAAAAGGGAAATCAACAGTAACACAATAATAGTGGGAAACTTTAATATCCCACTCACACCTATGGATAGATCAACTAAACAGAAAATTAACAAGGAAACACAAACTTTAAATGACACAATGGACTGGTTAGAACTAATTGATATCTATAGGACATTTCACCCCCAAACAATCAATTTCACCTTTTTCTCAAGTGCACACAGACCTTCTCCAGGATGGACCACAAGCTGGGCCATAAATCTAGCCTTGGTAAATTCAATAAAATTGAAATCATTCCAAGCATCTTTTCTGATCACAATGTGGTAGGATTAGATGTCAACTACAGGAAAAAAAAAAAAAATCTACAAAAAATACAAACATATGGAGGCTAAACAACAGGCTTCTGAATAACCAACAAATCACAGAAGAAATAAAAAAAATCAAAATATGCATAGAAATGAATGGAAATGAAAACACAACAACCCAAAACCTATGGGACTCAGTAAAAGCAGTGCTAAGGGGAAGGTTCATAGCAATACAAGCTTACCTCAAGAAACAAGAGAAAAATCAAATAAATAACCTAACTCTACACCTAAAGAAACTATAAAAGGAAGAAATGAAGAACCTTAGGGTTAGTAGAAGGAAAGATATCATAAAAATTAGGGCAGAAATAAATGACAGGGAAAAAAAAAGGAGACCATAGCAAAAATCAATAAAGCTAAAAGCTGGTTCTTTGAGAAGACAAATATAATAAACAAACCATTAGCCACACTCATCAAAAAAGAAAAAAGGACAAGAATAAAATCAACAAAATTAGAAATTAAAATGGAGAAATCACAACAGACAACACACAAATACAAAAGATCATAAGAGACTACTACTAGCAACTATATGCCAATAAAATGGATAACTTGGAAGAAATGGACAAATTCTTAGAAAAGTATAACTTTCCACAACTGAACCAGGAAAAAATAGAAAATCTTAACAAACACATCATGAGCATAGAAATTGACACTGTAATCAGAAATCTTCCAGCAAACAAAAGCCCAGGACCAGACGACTTCACAGCTGAATTCTACCAAAAATTTAAAGAAGAGCTAACACCTATCCTATTCAAACTCTTCCAGAAAATTGCAGAGGAAGGTAAACTTCCAAACTCATTCTATGAAGGTCACCATCACCCTAATACCAAGAGAAGACTAAGATGCCACAAAAAAAAAAAAAAAAAAAAAAAAAAGAAAGAAAGAAAGAAAACTGCAGGCTAATGTCACTGATGAACATAGATGCAAAAATCCTTAACAAAATTCTAGCAAACAGAATCCAGCAACATATTTAAAAAATCATACATCATGACCAAGTGGGCTTTATCCCAGGAATGCAAAGATTCTTTAATATCTGCAAATCAATCAATGTGATATACCACATTAACAAATTAAAAGATAAAAACCATATGATTATATCAGTAGATGCAGAGAAAACCTTTGACAAAATTTAACATTCATGTATGATAAAAACCCTCCAGAAAGCAGGAATAGAAGGAACATAACTCAACATAATAAAAGCCATATATAATAAACCCACAGCAAATATTATCCTCAATGGTGAAAAATTGAAAGCATTTCCCCTAAAGTAAGGATCAAGACAAGGGTGCCCACTCTCACCACTACTATTCAACATAGTTTTGGAAGTTTTAGCCACAGCAATCAGAGAAGAAAAAGAAATAAAAGGAATCTAGATTGGAAAAGAAGAAGTAAAACTCTTACTGTTTGCAGATGACATGATCCTCTACATGGAAAACCCTAAAGACACCACCAGAAAATTACTAGAGGTAATCAATGGATATAGTAAAGTTGCAGGATATAAAATTAACACACAGAAATCCCTTGCATTCCTATACACTAACAATGAGAAAACAGAAAGAGAAATTAAGGAAACAATACCATTCACCATTGCAACAAAAAGAAAAAAATACTCAGGAGTATATCTACCTAAAGCAACAAAAGACCTATATATATAAAACTATAAAACATTGATGAAAGAAATCAAAGAGGACACAAATAGATGGAGAAATATACCGTGTTCATGGATTGGAAGAATCAATATAGTGAAAATGAGCATACTACCCAAAGCAATCTATAGATTCAATGTAATCCCTATCAAGCTACCAAGGTATTTTTCACAGAACTAGAACAAATAATTTTACAATTTGTATGGAAATACAAAAAACCTCGAATAGTCAAAGCAATCCTGAGAAACAAGAGTGGAATTGGAGGAATCAACCTGTCTGACTTCAGGCTCTAATACAAAGCTACAGTCATCAAGACAGTATGGTACTGGCACAAAGACAGAAATATAGATTAATGGAACAAAATAGAAAGCCCAGAGATAAGTCCATGCACCTATGGACATCTTATGTTTGACAAAGGAGGCAAGAATATACAATGGAAAAAAGACAATCTCTTTAACAAGTGGTGCTGGGAAAACTGGTCAACCCCTTGTAAAAGAATGAAATTAGAACACTTTCTAACCCCAAACACAAAAATAAACTCAAAATGGATTAAAGATCTAAATGTAAGACCAGAAACTATAAAACTCCTTAGAGGAAAACATAGGCAAAACACTCTCTGACATAAATCACAGCAAGATCCTCTATGACCCAGATATAAATCCGGGTCATAACTCCTAGAGTAATGGAAATAAAAGCAAAAAGAAACAAATGGGACCTAATTAAACTTAAAAACTTTTGCACAATGAAGGAAACTATAAGCAAGGTGAAAAGACAGCCTTCAGATTTGGAGAAAATAATAGCAAATGAAGCAACTGACAAAGAATTAATCTCAAATATATACAAGCAGCTCCTGCAGCTCAATTTCAAAAAAATAAACAACCTGATCAAAAAATGTGTCAAAGAACTAAACAGACATTTCTCCAAAGAAGACATACAGATGGCTAACAAACACATGAAAAGATGGTTAACATCGCTCATTATCAGAGAAATGCAAATCAAAACCACAGTGAGGTACCATCTCACACTGCTCAGAATGGCAGCTGTCCAAAAATCTACAAGCAATAAATGCTGGAGAGGATGTGGAGAAAAGGGAACCCTCTTACATTGTTGGTGGGAATGCAAACTAGTACAGCCACTACGGAGAACAGTGTGGAGATTCCTTAAAAAACTGGAAATAGAACTGTCATATGACCCAGCAAACCCACTGATGGGCATACACATTAGGAAACCAGAATTGAAAGAGACACGTGTACCCCAATGTTCATTGCAGCACTGTTTACAATAGCCAGGACATGGAAGCAACCTAGATGCCCACCAGCAGATGAATGGATAAGAAAGCTGTGGTACATATACACAATGGAATATTCAGTCAGTTCAGTTCAGTCACTCAGTCGTGTCTGACTCTTTGCAACCCCATAAATCGCAGTACACATTACTCAGCCATTAGAAAGAATGCATTTGAACCAGTTCTAATGAGGTGCATGTAACTGGAGCCTATTATACAGAGTGAAGTAAGTCAGAAAGAAAAACACCAATACAGTGTACTAATGCATGTATATGAAATTTAGAAAGATAGTAACAATGATGCTATATGCAAGACAGCAAAAGAGACACAGATGTAAAGAACAGTCTTTTGGACTCTGTGGGAGAAGGGGAGGGTGGGATGATTTGAAAGGGTAGTGTTGAAAAGTGTATATTATCATATGTGAAGCGGATTGCTGGTCCAGATTCAATGCATGAGACAGGGTGCTCAGGGCTGGTGCACAGGGGTGACCCTGGGGGATGGGATGGGGAGGGAGGAGGGAGGGGGGTTCTGGATGGGGAACACATGTGTGCCTGTGGCTGATTCATGTTGATGTTTGGCAAAAACCACTACAATATTGTAAAGTAATTAGCCTCCAATTAAGATAAATAAATTAATTTTTTAAAAAAATCTCTGCTTAAAAAGCTTAGTTTCTCCCTCATTTTAAAAATATTGTATTGTGTTGTATACGTATGTTATACAACAATAGTTTCTTCTTAGTATTCAGTATTCTCTAGAAGGAATGATTTTTGTTCCATTGCTTTTTCCAGACCTCAGGTGTAGAGGCTTGAGGCAAAATGCATCTTGGTTTAGGACTTTCATATCAACTGATAATGAAAAGCCCTGATTTGACTGACTGATTGATTGCCTTCTGTCTCTTTTTTTTATATTCATCTTCCTCCCTTCATCCTTAGGCTACCATTCTAATATCATTAATATAAGTAATTTTATTTCCATGCATCTTTATAAAACATAGGTAGGCAATTTTAATTTAAATAAATGGAACTTACTCCATTTACTCATATTATCTTTATCTAACATGATAGAATGAATGGTACATGATAGAGGTATCTATATTCTTGATTAGGTTAATGCCTAGATATTGTCTTTTTATATATTTTATATCTAGAATTATTGCTGTTATGTTTGGAATCTCATTTTTAATTATATTTTCAGTTTGTTATTATTGACTGCTGTATTTAACTATTACTATAATAACAACTGGCTTCCCAGATGGCACTAGTGGTAAAAAAACAAAAACCCACCTGCCAATGCAGGAGATGTAAGAGATGTGGGTTCCATCCCTGGTTTGGGAAGATCCCCTGGAGGAGGGCATGGCAATCCACTCCAGTATTCTTGTCTGGAGAGTCCCATGGATAGGCTCACACAGAGTCTGACACGAATGAAGCAACTTAGCACACACACATAATGATGATAAGTTACAAACAGCCTCAAGCTCAGTGACTAAGTATAGCAAAGATTTAATTTTTAATTTTTATTATATTTAAGATTACTTATTGCTGGCTGTCTTAATAGCTGTCCCAGATTACTTATTGATGGTTATATTAGTAGCTATCATTCCAGTAATGTGGGATAACAGATCAATCCAAAACTCATTGGCCTACAAAACTAAGCATGTCTATTTCTCTCACAAGGGTCTACAGGTTGGTTAGGTATCTGCAGACTTGACTAAGGTCTGCTGGACTCAGCTCTAAGTTACAATTTGGATATAAGTCTAATCTATTACATATCTTAATTCTCCTTGGTACAGTAGCTACCCAAGAAATATTCTTCTCTTAATCACTAGCAGGAGTGAACCATGCAGGCAGGTTTAAATCTCTTCTCAGTCTTCGAATAGGCCATAGGCCAAAGCAAGTCACATAGCAAAGGCAAAATCACTTTGTATGGAAATATACTCTGTCCAAGGGCTTCCCAGGTGGCACAGTGGTAAAGAATCCACCTGCCAATTCAGGAGACTCAAGAGACAGGGATTTAATCCCTGGGTCAGGAATATACTTTGGAGTAGGAAATGGCAACCCAATCCTGTATTCTTGCCTGGAAAATTCAATGGATAGAGGAACCTGGTGGGCTATGGTTCATGGGGTCGCAAAGAGTCAGACATGACTGAGGACACACACTCACACACATACTCTGCCCATGATGGGGGCTAGAGAATGGTCCTGCCTAGTATATGGTAGAAGGTATGGATAATCCAGACTTATAATCTCTATTCACATAGATAAATTCTACCGATTTGTAGTTTTTTTTTTAATCCATACTGAACTTCTATCACTGTGATAGTTGTTGAAACTTCATGGGTTTTCAAAGCAAATAATCAGATAGTCTGTATGTAATGACAGTTTAATGTCCTTCTTTTCAATGTTTATGCCTATCATTTCTTTTCTCTTTCCTTAGAGTATTGGCCAGAACATACTCCATTGAACAGTAGTGGTGATAACAAGCAACTTTGGCTGTTCGAGATCTTACAGGGAATAATTATGAGGCTTCTCCTTAAGTACAATATTTCATGTAGGTGTTTTATATATGATTATATCAAGTTAAGGAAATCTCCTTCCATTATTAATTTTTTGAGAGTTTAACCACAATCATTAAATTTTATCAATATCTGACATCTGATATTTGATAATTATATAATTGTTCTCACGTGGTTGTTAATGTGAGGCACATTGATAGAAAGTCTAATGATGATCCTATAATTCCTATTTGAACTGTATTAACTTTTAAATGACCTGAATGTTAATTTCATCGCTGTTCATTAGTGAAATTAACCTATAAGCTTTTTCAATCATTTTTATTGCCTTTATTCCACTGTGTAAGATTTTGCTAGTCTATTAAAATGAGCGAGGTATCTTTTAATCTTACATTTTATCTGAAATAAACTTTTACAAAATAGGACTAAATCTTCCTTACATGTTAGGTAGAACTTACTTACATAACAGTTGTGGCTGAAGCTTTTTGGAGGCAGATATTTTTGATTGCTGTTTCAATATCTTTAAACGTCTTTGGACTTTGCTCTGCCCTCCTTCCCACTTTTCTTTCTCCTCTTCTCTTCCTCTTCCTCCTCCTTCTGCTATAAACTCACATTGACTTAATTTATAAAGACAATTGGGACTCTGTGGGAGAAGGCGAAGGTGGGATGTTCTGAGAGAATAGCATTGAAAGAAGAAAAAAAAATTTTATAAAAACAAATTCTTTTACAGCAGTTTTTGCAAATTTTTCTGAACAGAAAAAAAAGAAATATGCTTCTTAGAGAAATATGCTCCAGGAATGCCTTTGCTAATTTCAATCAGCAACTGGAGAAACTCTTGTACCAGTTTGGCATTTAAAAACTTTTCTACAAATTTGCTCATTTTATTTAAGCTTTGAAATTTATGTTTCATCTGGGCATTTATATTCATTGGTTATCATATTTATTAACATATATTTATTTATAATACTCTCACCACTTTTAGTTTCTATTAAGTCTGTGATTGTTTCTCCCTTTTCATCCTGTATTGTTTAATTTATCTTATTTTTTCTTTATTTATCAGAGGTCTTACTAAACTTTTCAAAGAACCAGCATTTGGTTTTATTAATCTTCTCTATTTTTTGAACTTCCCTGATAGCTCAGATGGTAAAAGCCTACCTCCAATGAGGGAGACTCAGGTTCGATCCCTGGGTCAGGAAGATCCCCAGGAGAAGGAGATGGCAACCCACTCCAGGACTCTTGCCTGGAAAATCCCAGGACGAAGGAGCCTGGTGGGCTACAGTCCATGTGGTCTCAAACAGTCGGACATGACTGAGCGACTTCATTTTCACTATTTTTATTTTACTTTGCATTTCTTTTTTTTTTTTTTTTTTAAGTTACTCTTTTCTTTTTTTCCCATTTATTTTTATTAGTTGGAGGCTAATTACTTTACAATATTGTAGTGGTTTTTGTCATTCATTGACATGAATCAGGCATGGATTTACATGTATTCCCCATCCCGATCCCCCCTCCCACCTCCCTCTCTACCCGATCCTTCTGGGTCTTCCCAGGGCACCAGGCCCGGGCACTTGTCTCATGCATCCCACCTGGGCTGGTGATCTGTTTCACTATAGATAATGTTCATGCTGTTCTCTTGAAACATCCCACCCTCGCCTTCCCCACAGAGTCCAAAGTCTGTTCTGTACATCTGTGTCTCTTTTTCTGTTTTGCATATAGGGTTATCGTTACCATCTTTCTAAATTCCATATATATGTGTTAGTATACTGTATTGGTCTTTATCTTTCTGGCTTACTTCACTTTGTATAATGGGCTCCAGTTTCATCCATTTCATTAGAACTGATTCAAATGAATTCTTTTTAATGGCTGAGTAATATTCCATGGTGTATACGTACCATAGCTTCCCTATCCATTCGTCTGCTGATGGGCATCTAGGTTGCTTCCATGTTCTGGCTATTATAAACAGTGCTGCAATGAACATTGGGGTGCATGTGTCTCTTTCAGATCTGGTTTCCTCAGTGTGTATGCCCAGAAGTGGGATTGCTGGGTCATATGGCAGTTCTATTTCCAGTTGTTTAAGGAATCTCCACACTGTTCTCCATAGTGGCTGTACTAGTTTGCATTCCCACCAACAGTGTAAGAGGGGTCCCTTTTCTCCACACCCTCTCCAGCATTTATTGTTTGTAGACTTTTGGATAGCAGCCATCCTGACTGGCATGTAATGGTACCTCACTGTGGTTTTGATTTGCATTTCTCTGATAATGAGCGATGTTGAACATCTTTCCATGTGTTTGTTAGCCATCTGTATGTCTTCTTTGGAGAAATGTCTGTTTAGTTCTTTGGCCCATTTTTTAATTGGGTCATTTATTTTTCTGGAATTGAGCTGTAGGAGTTGCTCGTATATTTTTCAGATTAATCCTTTGTCTCTTGCTTCATTTGCTATTATTTTCTCCAAATCTGAGGGCTGTCTTTTCACTTTGCTTATAGTTTCCTTTGTTGTGCAAAAGCTTTTAAGTATCCTTAGGTTCCATTTATTTAGTTTTGCTTTTATTTCCAATATTCTGGGAGGTGGGTGATAGAGGATCTTGCTGTGATTTATGTTGGAGAGTGTTTTGCCTATGTTCTCTCTAGGAGTTTTATAGTTTCTGGTCTTACATTTAGATCTTTAATCCATTTTGAGTTCATTTTTGTGTATGGTGTTAGAGTGTTCTAGTTTCATTCTTTTACAAGTGGTTGACCAGTTTTCCCAGCACCACTTGTTAAAGAGATTGTCTTTTTTCCATTGTATATTCTTGCCTTCTTTGTCAAACATAAGATGTCCATAGGTTCGTGCATTTATCTCTGGGCTTTCTATTCTGTTCCATTGATCTATATTTCTGTCCTTGTGCCAGTAGCATACTGTCTTGATGACTGTGGCTTTGTAGTAGAGTCTGAAGTCAGGCAGGTTGATTCCTCCAGTTCCATTCTTCTTTCTCAAGATTACTTTGGCTATTCGATTGTTTTTGTATTTCCATACAAATTGTGAAATTATTTTTACCTAGTTCTGTGAAAAATACCTTGGTAGCTTGATAGGGAGTGCATTGAATCTATAGACTGCTTTGGGTAGTATAGTCATTTTGACAATATTGATTCTTGCAATCCATGAACACGGTGTATTTTTCCATCTGTTTGTGTCCTCTTTGATTTCTTTCATCAGTGTTTTATAGTTTTCTATGTAGAGATCTTTTGTTTCTTTAGGTAGATATACTCCTGAGTATTTTTTTCTTTTTGTTGCAATGGTGAATGGTATTGTTTCCTTAATTTCTCTTTCTGTTTTCTCATTGTTAGTGTATAGGAATGCAAGGGATTTCTGTGCGTTAACTTTATATCCTGCAACTTTACTATATTTGTTGATTAGCCCTAGTAATTTTCTGGTAGAGTCTTTATGGTTTTCTATGTAGAGGATCATGTAATCTGCAAACAGAGTTTCACTTCTTCTTTTCCTATCTGGATTCCTTTTATTCCTTTTTCTTCTCTGATTGCTGTGGCCAAAACTTCCAGCACTATGTTGAATAGTAGTGGTGAGAGTGGGCACCCTTGTCTTGTTCCTGATTTCAGGGGAAATGCTTTCAATTTTTCACCATTGAGGGTGATGCTTGCTGTGGGTTTGTCATATATAGCTTTTATTATGTTGAGGTATGTTCCTTCTATTCCTGCTTTCTGGAGAGTTTTTATCATACATGAATGTTGAATTTTGTCAAAGGCTTTCTCTGCATCTATTGAGATAATCATACGATTTTTAACTTTCAATTTGTTAATGTGGTGTATTACATTGATTGATTTGCAGATATTAAAGAATCCTTGCATTCCTGGGATAAAGCCCACTTAGTCATGATGTATGATTTTTTAAATATGTTGTTGGATTCTGTTTGCTAGAATTTTGTTAAGGATTTTTGCATCTATGTTCATCAGTGATATTGGCCTGTAGTTTTCTTTTTTTGTGGCATCTTTGTCTGGTTTTGGTATTAGGGTGATGGTGGCCTCATAGAATGAGTTTAGAAGTTTACCTTCTTCTGCAATTTTCTGGAAGAGTTTGAGTGAGATAGGTGTTAGCTCTTCTCTAAATTTTTGGTAGAATTCAGCTGTGAAGCCATCTGGTCCTGGGCTTTTGTTTCCTGGAAGATTTCTGATTACAGTTTCGATTTCCTTGCTTATGATGGCTCTGTTAAGATCTTCTATTTCTTCCTGGTTCAGTTTTGGAAAGTTATACTTTTCTAAGAATTTGTCCATTTCTTCCATGTTGTCCATTTTATTGGCATAGAGCTGCTGGTAGTAGTCTCTTATGATCCTTTGTATTTCAGTGTTGTCTGTTGTGATCTCTCCATTTTCATTTCTAATTTTGTTAATTCGGTTCTTCTCTCTTTGTTTCTTAATGAGTCTTGCTAATGGTTTGCCAATTTTGTTTATTTTTTCAAAAAACCAGCTTTTAGCTTTGTTGATTTTTGCTATGGTCTCTTTAGTTTCTTTTGCATTTATTTCTGCCCTAATTTTTAAGATTTCTTTCCTTCTACTAACCCTGGGGTTCTTCATTTCTTCCTTCTCTAATTGCTTTAGGTGTAGAGTTAGGTTATTTATTTGACTTTTTTTGTGTGTGTCTTGAGGTAAGCCTGTAATGCTATGAACCTTCCCCTTAGCACTGCTTTTACAGTGTCCCATAGGTTTTGGGTTGTTGTGTTTTCATTTTCATTCATTTCTATGCATATTTTGATTTCCTTTTTCATTTCCTCTATGATTTGTTGGTTATTCAGAAGAGTGTTATTTAGCCTCCATATGTTTGAAGTTTTAACAATTTTTTCCCTGTAATTGAGATCTAATCTCACTGCACTGTGGTCACAAAAGATGACTGGAATGAATTCAATTTTTTTGAATTTACCAAGGCTAGATTTATGGCCCAGGATGTGATCTATTCTGGAGAAGGTTCCGTGTGCACTTGAGAAAAAGGTGAAGTTGATTGTTTTGGGGTGAAATGTCCTATAGATATCAATTAGGTCTAGCTGGTCCATTATGTCATTTAAAGTTTGTGTTTCCTTGTTAATTTTCTGTTTAGTTGATCTATCCGTAGGTGTGAGTGGGGTATTAAAGTCTCCCACTATTATTGTTTTATTGTTAATTTCCACTTTCATACTCATTAGCATTTGCCTTACATATTGCAGTGCTCCTATGTTGGATGCATATATATTTATAATTGTTATATCTTCTCCTTGGATTGATCTTTTGATCATTATGTAGTGTCCTTCTTTGTCTCTTTTCACAGCCTTTATTTGAAAGTCTATTTTATCTGATATGAGTATTGCGACTCCTGCTTTCTTTTGGTCTCTGTTTGCATGAAATATTTTTTCCCAGCCCTTCACTTTCAGTCTGTATGTGTCCCTTGTTTTGAGGTGGGTCTCTTGTAGACAGCATATATACGGGTCTTGTTTTTGTATCCATTCAGCCAGTCTTTGTCTTTTGGTTGGGGCATTCTACCCATTTACATTTAGGGTAATTATTGATAGGTGTGGTCCTGTTGCCATTTGCTTTGTTGTTTTGGGTTTGCATTCATACAACCTTTCTCTGTTTCCTGTCTAGAGAAGATCCTTTAGCATTTGTTGAAGAGCTGGTTTGGTGGTGCTGAATTCTCTCAGCTTTCGCTTGTCTGTAAAGCTTTGGAATTCTCCTTCATATCTGAATGAGATCCTTGTTGGGTATAGTAATCTAGGTTGTAGGTTATTCTCTTTCATTACTTGAAGTATGTCCTGCCATCTTCTTCTGGCCTGAAGGGTTTCTATTGATAGATCAGCTGTTATCCTTATGGGAATCTCTTTGTGTGTTATTTGTTGTTTCTCCCTTGCTGCTTTTAATATTTGTTCTTTGTGTTTGATCTTTGTTAATTTGATTAATATATGTCTTGGGGTGTTTCGCCTTGGGTTTATCCTGTTTGGGACTCTCTGGGTTTCTTGGACCTGTGTAGCTACTTCCTTCCCCATTTTAGGGAAGTTTTCAGCTATTATCTCCTCAAGTATTTTCTCATGGCCTTTCTTCTTGTCTTCTTCTTCTGGGACTCCTATGATTCGAATGTTGGGGCATTTCACATTGTCCCAGATGGTCCCTGAGGTTATCCTCATTTCTTTTGATTCTTTTTCCTTTTTTCCTCTCTGTTTCATTTATTTCCACCATTTTGTCTTGTACCTCACTTATCCTATCTTCTGTCTCCGTTATTCTACTCTTGGTTCCCTCCAGAGTGTTTTTGATCTCATTTATTGCATTATTCATTTTTAATTGACTTTTTTTATTTATTCTAGGTCCTTATTAACCATTTCTTGCATCTTCTCAATCTTTGTCTCCAGGCTATTTATCTGTAATTCTATTTTGTTTTCAAGATTTTGGATCATTTTTATTATCATTATTCTAAATTCTTTTTCAGGTAGATTCCCTATCTCCTCCTCTTTTGTTTGACTTGGTGGGCATTTTTCATGTTCCTTTACCTGTTGGGTATTTCTCTGCCTTTTCATCTTGCTTAGATTGCTGTGTCTGGAGTGGCCTTTCTGTATTCTGGTGGTCTGTGGTTCCTTTCTATTGTGGAGGTTTCACCCAGTGGGTGGGGATGGGCAATTAGCCTGTCAAGGTTTCCTGGTTAAGGAAGCTTTCATCGGTGTTCTGGTGCATGGAACTAGATTTCTTCTCTCTGGAGTGCAATGGAGTGTCCAGTAGTGAGTTTTGAGATGGGTCTATGTGTTAGGTATGACTTTGGGCAGCCTGTATGTTGATGCTTAGGGCTATGTTCCTGCGTTGCTGGAGAATTTGTGTGGTATGTCTTGCTCTGGAACTTATTGGCTCTTGGGTGGTGGTTGGTTTCAGTGTAGATATGGAGGCTTTTGGATGGTCTCTTATAACTTAATGTTCCATGTAGTCAGGAGTTTTCTGGTGTTCTCAGGTTTTGGGCTTAAGTCTCCTGCCTCTGGATTTCAGTCTTATTCTTCCAGTAGCCTCAAGACTTCTCCAACTATACAGCACTGATAATAAAACTTCTAGGTTAATGGTGAAAAGATTCTCCACCATGAGGGTCACCCAGAGAAGTTCACAGAGTTACATGAAGAAGAGGAGAGGGAGGAGGGAGATGGAGATGAGCAGGAGGAGAAAAAGGGGACTCAAGAGGAGAGAGACAGATCTATGCAGTTCTCTGTTCCCAAAGTGTTCTCCATAGCCCAGACATACACAGAGATTCACAGAATTGGATTGGGAAGAGAAGGGGGAGGGAGGAAATAGAGCTGTTCTGAGGTAGAAAACGGAAAGTCAAAAGTGGGAGAGAGTAATCAACACACTCCTGAATAAAAATGGGTACTGAATATTGGGTTCTTAAATGTCCAAAATTTATATCAAATACTGAAAAACAAAGATTAAAAATCTAGAGTAGAGGTTAGACTCTTAAAAATACAATATTAAAAACAAAAACACAGAAAAATTTTAGAAATATATATGAAGTTCAGTTTAAAAATAGGGCTTCTCCTTTTTTTTTTTGCAAGGTTATGGTGAAATGAAAATGAAAATTAAGGAGTAATAGAGAACTTTAAAAGAAAATAAGAGAAAAAATAAAATAAGAAAAAAATTTTTTAATTAAAAAATTAATTTTTTAATTAAAAAATAGTAAAAATATATGAAAATGAAAGTTAAGGAGTAATGGGGGAGTGATAGGGAATTTTAAAAGAAAATAAAAGAGAAAAAAGAAAAGAAAAAAAAAGTAAAGATATATCTAGGAATTTCTCTTGAGCTGTTGCATTCAGTGTGGGTTCAGTTCAGTTTCAGATAGCTCCTCGTTCCAGCTTACACTTCTCCATATCTATAGGCCCCTTCCGGTGTAGGCGGTGTTACCTACAGGGATTTTAATCCGTTGCACTGGTCCCTTCTGAAGCGGTTCCCTTTGTTTATTTGGCTTCTGTTTGCCAGTCTCTTCAGTGTCTAATTTCCGCCCTGACACAGGCGGGCGGAGGTGGTCTCCTGTTTAGGTTCCCTCGTTCATTTGTGCTGCAGGGAGGGAGGGGCGCTGCAGACAAATGTCACCGCCCCGTGTGGGGAGCACTCGCAGTGTTCCGGCCACACTGGGTTTGCCCCGCTCACGGGTGTGTGCTTTCCCCGTCTACACTGCTCAGGTTTCCAGCTGCTCTATATGGAGCGGGCCCTGCGTGGCGTGTGGTTCCAGTTTTCGGGTATTCCACAAAAGCACAGACTCAGTTGGGCCTGCGTTTTGTGCCTTCCCCGACCCGAGCAGCTCAGGCAGCCAGGAGCTTGATGAGTGCACTCTCCCCGGGGGCGGTGCGCCTTCTCCCCTCCGCGGTCCCAGCCTCAGTTTCCGTGTACCTCAGTCAGGTGCATGCGCCTTGTGTCTATTCTTGGGAGCTGGCCTCTAGCCGCGACCCTCCCAGTGGATGTCGACTACCCAGAATCTCAGGAAGTCTTTGGTTAGAAACTGGAGCCCTGTTTGCAGTTTGGTAGGGGTGCTGTCTCTGGGGCAAAGTTTGCCCCTTTCCCCTCCCCGCTGCCTCCTGCCTCCGGAGGGGATGGGCAGCTAGCTCTTCTCTGGAATTGCTCAGTTCCTTTGTTCTGCGAACGGCTGGCAGTGTGTTCGGGCCGGTTAATTTTCTATCTCTCTCTTGCTGTCCCACAGTTTAAGTTGCTATCTCACATTAGCTCCCTCCAGTTGCCCTCAGGGCATTTGGGCCCAGTCCTTACCCTAAGCAATGCCACCCGCTCCTCTCCATTCCGCCCCCACTTGGGGTGGCAGATGTGGGCGTCTGGGGTACTTTTCTGCTGGAAGTTGCTTTTAGGCATGTAATCTCTGGGTTTTATTTATTTTTCCTCCCAGTTAGGTTGCCCTCCAAGATTCGAAAACTTCCCCCAGACTCGCCAGTGAGAAGGTTTCCTGGTGTTTGGAAACTTCCTCTATTATGACTCCCTTCCCGGGATGGGTCTCTGTACCTAGCTCTTTTGTCTCTCTTTTTATCTTTTATATTTTGTCCTACCTCCTTTCAAAGATGATGGGCTGCTTTTCTGGGGGCCTGATGTCTTCTGCTAGTGGTCAGAAGTTGTTTTGTGAAGTTTGCTCAGTGTTCAAATGTTCTTTCGATGAATTTGTAGGGGAGAAAGTGGTCTCCCCGTCCTATTCCTCTGCCATCTTTGCTCCTCCCCCTACTTTGCATTTCTTTTATTTTGGCCTTTATCTGTATTTTTTTCTTCATGTTTGTACTATCTTCTTCATGTTTGTACTACTGCTTTCTTTACAACTTCTTGAGTTGAATGATTCAGTTACCTTTCACCTTTATTTCCTGATAAATATATTTGAATACAATAATGTTTTTAAATGTAGATAGAGCTTTAATTTGAATATGACACACATAGAAATGTAAGTATTGTTATTTAATTTTATAACTTTTTGTATATTGTCCTTTTTGAACTCAATAATTATTTAGTATTGTTAAATAATTTTATATTTTATCTTGTTATATCTAATCGTTATTCATTACTTTAAGACTTAAGTTTGTTGAGTAGGGAATGAGGGCATATACAGGGCAGTGAAAAAGTGATAGAAAATGGATGATAGTTCCCTGTGTGTGTGTACATAGTTGCTTCAGTCCTGTCGATTCTATGCAACTTTACGGACTATAGCCAACCAGGCTCTTTTGTCCATGGGATTCTGCAGGTAAGAATACTGGAGTGGCTTGCTATTCCCTCTTACAGGGGATCTTCTTAGCCCAGGGCTCTAACCTGAGGCTCCTGTATTGCAGGTGAATTCTTTACCACTGAGCCACCTGGGGAACCTGAAGTTTCCTGTAGAGTTGGTTAATTAAAGAAATTTTGGGATTAATTGAGCTATAAGAAACTTATAATATGTAGTCATAACCAAGATTATGAAATGGTTGAAGTCTGCAGTGTTGACAAGGTCTAGGGAAAGCCTCCAGCCTGAGCACTGAGGTAGGGTGGCTCAGATGGTAAAGAATCTGCCTGTAATGCAGGAGACCTGGGTTTGATCCCTGGGTTAGAAAGATCCCCTGGAGAAGGGAATGGCTACTGACTCCAGTATTCTTGCATGGAGAATTCCATGGACAGAGGAACCTGGCAGGCTACAGTCCATGGTGTCACAAAGAGTCAGACACGACTGTGACTTTCATTTTCATTTGTGTGTGAGCATACCCTCCTCATCTGAAGAGAAAGGTCATGGTTATGGAAGACCAAGAACATCACCCATGTGGATATGGAAGTCATCTAAGACTTATGACAGGAGTAGTGTTGGGTAGAATTAAAGGAGCCAGGAGCTAGATCTTTGAGGAGTGACAGGAAAGTAGATGACTGCAGCAGAAAGAAATACACTAGAGGATTGACCTGAGGACCAAAGTCAGGGAAATGGGACAGGGACTGGGCTAGAGCAACAGGGAAATAGGAAGACTTTTTCAGTATTTTCAGGTTCAAAAGTAAGAAAGGTATAGGAGAGAAGAGAGTCACAACTTAAGAATGCTGGGAGGAAATGGTGTCCTCAGGGGAGATCCAAGATTTTGTAGAGCCTGAAGGTAAAGAGAGGTTATAGCAAACAGGTCAAAGATATGAGCAATAGGCTAAGGGCTGATTGTCATATCTGGGGGCCCAAGGGAAATGTTTTAGGACTTCAGAAAGGATGGGAGATGGATCAGAGAGGGGAATAAAAAGATATAAGCCAAGGGAGATACAGAATGACCTAGGATTTAACATAGTGGCCAATATAGAGAATGTTAAAGCTATAATTGGATAGATCCTCCTATTCACATGTAGATAGAGATTGTATGAATAAGACTAGGAATTATTTCTGATAGACAGAGTACCTGAAGAATTATGGATGGAGGTTTCTGACATTGTACAGGAGGCAGTGATTAAGACCATCCCCAAGAAAAAGAAATGCAAAAAGGCAGAATGGTAGTCTGAGGAGGCCTTACAAATAGCTGAGAAAAGAAGAGACGCTAAAGGCAAAGGAGAAAAGGAAAGATATACCCATTCTGAATGCAGAGTCCCAAAGAATAGCAAGGAGAGATAAGACAGCCTTCCTCAGTGAAAGCCTTCCTCAGCTCAGTCAGTAAAGAATCTGGCTGTAATGAAGAACACCTGGGTTCAATTTCTGGGTGCAAAAGATTTGCTGGAGAAGGAAATGACAACCCATTCCACGATTATTGCCTAGAGAATCCCATGAACAGAGGAGCCTGATGGGCTACAGTCCATGGGGTTGCAAGCTGCTGCTGCTGCTGCTGCTGCCAAGTTGCTTCAGTCGTGCCCACTCTGTGTGACTCCATAGATGGCAGCCAACCAGGCTCCTCCACCCCTGGGATTTACCAGGCAAGAATATTGGAGTGGGTTGCCATTTCCTTCTCCAGTGCATGCATGCATGCATGTTAAGTCACTTCAGTTGTGTCCGACTCTATGTGACCCCATGGACAGCAGCCCACCAGGCTCCTCTGTCCATGGGATTCTCACAAGAGAATCAAGAGTTGGACACAATTTAGTGACTGAACAACAACCATAATCCTCAGTGATCAATGAAAATAAATAGAGGAAAACAATAGAATGGGAAAGATTAGTGATCTCTTCAAGAAAATTAGAGACACCAAGGGAACATTTCATGCAAAGATGAGCACAATAAAGGACAGAAATGGTTTGGACCTAACAGAAGCAGAAGATATTAAGAAGAGGTGTCAAGAATACACAGAAGAACTATACAAAAGAGATCTTCATGACCCAGATAACCACAATGGTGTGATCACTCACCTAGAGCCAGACATCCTGGAATGTGAAATCAAGTGGGACTTAGGAAGCATCACTATGAGCAAAGTAAATGATGGTGATGGAATTCCAGCTGAGTTATTTCAAGTCCTAAAAGATGATGCTGTTAAATTGCTACACTCAATATGATAGCAAATTTGGAAAACTCAGCAGTGGCCACAGGACTGGAAAAGTTCTGTTTTCATTCTAATCCCAAAGAAAGGCAATGGCAAAGAATGCTCAAACTACTGCATAATTGCCCTCATTTCATACACCGGCAAAGTAATGCTCATAGTTCTCCAAGCTAGGTTTCAACAGTATGTGTCCCGGGAACTTCCAGATGTTCAAGCCGGTTTTCGAAAAGGCAGAGGAACCAGAGATCAAATTGCCAACATCCATTGGATCATCGAAAAAGCAAGAGAGTTCCAGAAGAACATCTACTTCTGCTTTATTTACTATGCCAAAGCCTTTGACTGTGTGGATCACCACAAACTGTGGAAAATTCTTCAAGAGAAGGGAATATCAGACCACCTGACCTGCGTCCTGAGAAATCTGTATGCAGATCAAGAAGCAACAGTTAGAACTGGACACGGAACAATGGACTTGTTTCAAATTGGGAAAGGAGTACATCAAGACAGTATATTGTCACCCTGCTTATTTAACTTCTATGCAGAGTATATCATGCAAAATGCGGGGCTAGATGAAGCACAAGATGGAATCAAGATTGCCAGAAGACCATACTATCCAGCAATCCCACTGCTGGGCATACACACCAAGGAAACCAGAATTGAAAGAGACACATGTAACCCCAATGTTCATCGCAGTACTATTTGCAATAGCCAAGACATCAAAGTAACCTAGATGTCCAACAGCAGACAAATGGATAAGAAAGCTGTGGTACATATACACAATGGAATATTACAAATCTATTAAAAAGAATGTATTTGAATCCGTTCTAATGAGGTGGATGAAACTGGAGCCTATTATACAGAGTGAAGTAAGTCAGAAAGAAAAGCACCAATATTAACGCATATATATGGAATTTAGAAAGATGGTAATGATGACCCTACATGCGAGACAGCAAAAGAGAAACATGTAAAGAACAGACTTTTGGACTCTGTGGGAGAAAGCAAGGGTGGGGTGATTTGAGAGAATAGCATTGAAACATGTATATTATCATATGTGAAATAGATCACCAGTCCAGGTTCGGTGTATGAGACAGGTGCTCAGGGCTGGTGCACTGGGATGACCCTGAGGGATGGAATGGGGAGGGAGGTGGGAGGGAGGGTCAGAATGGGGAATACATGTACACCCATAGTTGATTCACGTGAATGTATGGCAAAAACCACCACAATATTGTCAAGTAATTAGCCTCCAATTAAAATAAATTAAAATAATAAATTAAAAAGAAAAAAAAGATTGCCAGGAGAAATATCAATAAGCTCAGATTTGCAGATGATAGCACACTTACAGCAGAAAGTGAAGAGGAATTGAGCCTCTTGATGAAAGGGAAAGAGGAGAGTGAAAAAGCTGACTTAAAAGTGAACATTCAAAACACTAAGATCATGGCATGTGGTCCCATCACTTCATGACAAATAGACGAGGAAATGATGAAAACAGTGAAAGACTTTATTTTGGGGGGCTCTAAAGTCACTGCAGATGGTGACTGCAGCCATGAAATTAAAAGATGTCTGCTCCTTGGAAGAAAAGCTATGACAAAGCTAGACAGCATATTAAAAAGCAGAGACATTATTTTACCAACAAAGGTCCATCTAGTCAAGGTTATAGTTTTTCCAGTAGTCATGTATGGATGTGAGAGTTGGACTTTAAAGAAAGCTGAGCACTGAAGAATTGATGCTGTTGAACTGTGGTGTTGGAGAAGACTCTTGAGAGTCCCTTTTATTGCAAAGAGATCCAACCAGTCAATCCTAAAGGAAATCAGTTTTGAATATTCATTGGAAGGACTGATGCTGAAGCAGAAGCTCAATACGTTAGCCGCCTGATGTGAACAACTGTCTCATTTAAAAAGACCCTGATGCTGGGAAAGATTGAAGGCAGGAAGTAAAGGGGACAATAGAAGATGAGATGGTTAGATTGCATCATGGACTTGATGGACATGAGTTAGAGTAAGATCTGGGAGTTGGTGATGAACAGGGGAGCCTGAATGCTGAAGTTAATGGGGTCGCAGAGCCAGACACGACTGAGTGACTGAACTGAACCGAACCATATCTCCTTAAGTCTAAGCCCTTGGCTTGGCTCCAAGGATACATACTGCCACAGCAACGTGGACAATAGACAGTTTTATTCTATCCTTGTATCTAGATAATAGACAGTGGAGAGAAGAGAATTCTGAATTCTGTGTGTTGGCCCAGGCATTATGGATGTGTCATCTACCTGTCTTTATGGGTAAATTCTCAGTGAAGCCCATGCTATAATTTCTGAAATTTCCTAGTTTCCTAGGCAGTTACAAACTCCTGTTGAAACCTAGGACTTCATTATGAAGTCACTTGAAATGACAAATTTTGGGGGGTAGTTTACTTACTAAAGTATATGAAACAATATGCAGTCTCAAAAAAACAACTTGGAATTTCTCCAGGCAAATTTTATTGGTTTCCAATTGTACTTTCAGCTGTTGCCTATAAAGCAGCCTTCAATTTAGGCCACTAAGTTTCACTTCTAGATAGATTGTAGAAAGTCACAAGAGACTGTTGCTCCCACTCTGACAAAAAACAAGCCAGATAAGTTTTTGTACCATAGCTTTGTAAAACAAATCAGAGGACTGATAAAGAGATGAGATCTTTGTAAAAGAGAAGAGATGTCCCTATGAACATTGTGAGAAAGAGAAAACCTGGCACAGATTGATAGAAAAAGAGACCAGGAAAATTTTAAATATTTCATGGACACATGTGTACCAGCATGATGGATTTGAATCCCAAGGAGCAACAGGCACAAAGTGAATTGGTATGCATATATCAGTTCTTTTCCATGGTGTGTAATAGCAGTATATCAAAGTCTAGGAGCAGGGTGGGAGGGCTGAGAAAATACCTCCAAGTTGCTTGGAACTTCTACCAAATGATAAGCATTTTAACAAAGACTGGGAGTAGGGCATTAAAGTTTAGAGAAAGTTCCCATAATGCACTCAGGTATTACTGATTGCTTGGCAGCAGCCCATCAAAAAATAAAGGCAGGGTAGGAAAGTTAAGAGAGATTCTCGACGGAGTTATATTGGTTCATCACTTGGTACATGTCCTAGGTCCAACAAAGAGAAATTAATAATGTATCCCATCTTTACCCTTGAAGAGCACCAGACCTTTACTATGTGGAACATGACAAATCACAGACAGATGCTCGGAGAACTCCTGAGGTGCAGAGAGTACATGGGGCTGGCTCCCTGGAAACACTGAAGCTATCTGCTGTATTATAAAGCAGAGAGATCTCTCACAGATCAAGGATAATAGTTGGGCTATAAAATATATGGAGATCTCTGGAATCCTGCTGGTGTGTAGATCTCAAGCCCTGCAGATTCCATCCTCAAAACTGTGAACCCAGAGATAAATAAACTGAATCTAACTAAAGCCATAATAAACCAGGACCAACTGAACTAGAGATTAGATTGTCTCAAATCCCCACAGTAACACCTTACAGAAGAATGCACATGCCGTTTTCTAGAGGTGAATACTATGTACTTCAATCTCCAGTGTTCATGTATACACAAAGTTGGAGACACAATGAAAAACTATAAGACTACAAAAGAAACAGGAATATGTGGCTCAACAGAAAAAAAGAAAAAAAAACTCAGTAGACACAAACCAGAGATGACTCAGATGTTGGAGTTAACAGACAGGAGCTTTAGTGTAACTGCAATTAATATGGGAAAAGGTCTAGTGAAAAAGATGGGCAACATATGTGAACAAATTGAAATTGTCAGCATAGAAATGGAATCTATTTAAAAAATCAAGTGGAAATAGTAGCACTGAAAAAGTGTGAAACCAAAATTGAGGCATTCATTGGATATGCTCTACAGAAGACTGAATACAACAGAAGAATAGATTAGTGAGTTTAAAAGCAGGTTAATATATATTATCTAAATTGAAACTAAAAGAAACAAAAATCAGAAAAGAATTAAAAGATAATCTAAGTCCTCTTGGGTCATATCAAATAGTTTACCAACATATATTTTGAGAACAAGAAATAAAGGAGAGAATGAATGGTGTAGAATAAATGTTTTGGGTGTGGAAAAAAGGGAACCCTCTTACACTATTGGTGGGAATGTTAACTAGTACAGCCACTATGGAGAACAGTATGGAGATTCCTTAAAAAACTGGAAATAGAACTTCCATACAACCCAGCAATTCCACTGTTGGTGATATACACCAAGGAAACCAGAGTTGAAAGAGACACATGTATCCCAATGTTCATTGCAGCACTATGTACAATGGCTAGGACATGGAAGTGACCTAGGTGTCCATCAGCAGACAGATGGATACACAAGTTGTGGTACATATACACAATGGAAAATTACTCAGCTTTTAAAAAAGAATGCATTTGAGTCAGTTCTAATGAGGTGAATGAAACTGGAGCCTATTATACACAATGAAGTAAGTCAGAAAGAGAAACACCAATACAGTCTATTAATGCATACATATGCAGTTTAGAAAGATGGTAATGATGACCCCATATGCAAGACAGCAAAAGAGACACAGATGTAAAGAACAGAATTTTGGACTATATGGGAGAAGGTGAGGGTGGGATAATATGAGAGAATAGCACTGAAACATGTATATTATCATAGGTAAAGTAGATGACCAGTGCAAGTTTGATACATGAAGCAGGGTAGGCAAAGCTGGTGTTCTGGGACAAACCAGAGGGATAGAGTGGGGAGGGAGGAAGGAAGGGGAGTTCAGGATGGGGGGACACATGTATACCCGTGGCTGATTCATATTGATGTATGGCAAAAACCACCATAATATTGTAAAGTAATTAGCCTCCCATTAAAATTAATTAATTAATTAATTTTTTAAAAAGAATAAATATTTGAAGAGAAAATTCTAAGATTTTCTGAAATTAATAACTGTTTCAACACAGGTATCCAGTCCAATTTCAAGAGAAACAAATACAAGGAAAAATCCCATACAGACATTCCTACTCAAACTGTTGATAAAGTATACAGAGAAGAAAGATAAATTTAAAGAAATAACAATAAAAACCATGGCTAGATTTTCCTCTAACCATGAATCTTTAAAGTGCTAAACAATGATATGAAATGAAATCCTTAATGTGCTAAACAAAATTCTGTTAACTTAGAATTATAAACCCAGTGAAAAATTCTTCAAGAGAAAAGAAATTTTCTGGCTTACAAAGTTTGAGTCTCTTTCTAGCAATTTTGCATTAAAAGAAAGGCTTTAGGCAGAAAGAAAATAATGGCAGATAAAAGAGTGGATCTTTAGGAACGAAAGAAAAGAACCAGAAATATGTCGGCAAGTTTAGAAGACCATTTTTACTTCTTTATTATATGTGTTTGTATATACTTAATTGCTTTAGAAAGCTATTGACTCTCTAAAGAAAAATTAATAATATTATGTTATGGGTTTGCAACATATATAGATATAAAATATATAACAAAAAAGCACAAAGGGTGTGGACAGTAAGTAAATGAAATCATACCATTAGAAGTTTATTACATTTTTCACAAAGGCAGATATTATTAGAAGGTGAACTGTGTTATGATATGATCTCTAAAATGCTAGTAGAAAATTCAAAGTGGTATATCTAAAAAGTCAACAGAAAAGATAAAATGGAATAAAAATATTTAATTGATCAAAAATAAAGCAGAATAAAAGAACTAAGAAATAACAAGTGGAATAAATAGAAAACAAATTTATAAGACTCAAGCTAAACCATATAAAAATTATATTAATAAAATGACATCAATTATCTATTTAAAAGGTAGAGATTGTTAGACTGCACATAAGAAAACCCAGCTATGTACTATTCACAAGAAGTGCACATTAATTGTATCGACACAGATGTGAAAGTAGAAAGATGGAAAAAAAACAATAAACAAAAGGAAACAAAAAGGAAAAAAAGGAAATTGGTGAGGCTATATACATATTCAACAAAATAGAATTCAAAATGAGATATAATATCAGATGTTATCTTTTATTACTGCTTAGATAGAAATATCTCATGACTGATTACAGAAAGCTAATCCTTTGAGTGTTCTCTAGACTTTGTCTCTAACAATTTAAAATATGTGTATAACTAATGGATAAAATTAGGCTTCCTTGGTGGTTCAGAAGGTAAAGAGTCCACCTGAAATGTGGGAGACCTGAGTTAGATCCCTGGGTTGAGAAGATCCCCCGGGGAAGGGAATGGCAACCCACTCCAGTATTCTTGCCTGGAGAATCTCCATGGATGGAGAAGCCTCGAGGGCTATAGTCCATGGGGTTTCAAAGAATCAAACATGAGTGAGCAACTAAGCACACAGTAGATAAAATTATATGGTAGAAAAACATAAAAGCAGTTACAGGCAAATATGGAATTATGGTTGGAGTTTTTGAAACAAATTCTCGGTTGATACAGCAAGTGGACAACAATACTTAAAAGAATAGAATCTTTGAACAACACTAAAACCTGCATGACCTAATTGACATTTATAAGGTACTACATTCAACAGTCACAGAATACATTTATTTTCCAGTGCATATGGTCTATCTTGGAACAATTGCCAAGATAAACCATATAATAGGTCCTTAATACATAACAAATTTCAGGAGGCTGAAATCATACAGAGGATATTTTTCAATGGAGTTTAACTAGAAACTGGTAATAATAAGATATTTGAAAATACTCAAATTTTGAAAATTAAGTGCTACACTTCTAAAAAAACCACAAACTAGAAAAACAAAAAACAGAAACCCCTGCAGGGAATAGAACACATTTTGAACTAAATGATATATAAGAATTTGTGAAGTGTTCTTAATTAGTGTTTAGAGGGAAAATTTCTAAGCTTTTACTTTAGAAAATTGTTAACAATGTATAACCATTAAAAAACTGGAAGAGAAAAGCAGCTTAATCCCAAATACATGAGAAAAAGGAAATAATCATCAGAGTGGATGTCAATAAACAGACAAAGAAAATCAACAAACCTCAAATTTGCTTTTTTGGGAATATTAAGCAACTGACAAACCTCTATCAAGACTGCTCAGGGAAAATCAATGTACCCACATCAGAAATGAATGAAGGGACACAACTACTGATCCTATATATATTAAACATATAATTAGAATATATTATGAAAAACTTGATGGCAATAAACTCAATAATCTAAATGAAATGGAGAAATTTCTTGAAAAATGTAATGTAGCAAAACAGATATGAAAATAATTAGAAAAGCAAAAGAAATCTGTATTTATTAAAGAAATTGAATTCACAGTCAAAATTTTCCTGCAATAAAACTCTAAGTTCAGAAGCTTCACTGGTCAGTTCTATCATATTTACAGAAAGTATAATATTAATTGTACATAAACCCTTTACAAAAATAGGGAAGGAGAAAACACTTTCCAACTCCCTTTATGAGACCAGCATATTTATAAAAATGAAAATGTGATAGAAATATTATCAGAAAATACAATTACAGATTTCTCTGATAACATAAAGGCAAAAGAAAAATAGGAAAAAAACAACAAAATGTTAGAAAAAGAAATCTATGTAAAATATATCAACCCTGTACAAAATACAGCATGATCTAAGTGTTTTCAAGGTAAACCAGGTTATTTTAATATGCAGATATGGATCAATGCAGTTATACACATTAACAGAATAAATGAGAAAGAGAATGTGATTGTTTCAAAAGATGCAGAAAAAAAAAATGAAACAAAGTTTAACACCCATTCATGGCAAAAACTTTAAGCACATTAGAAATAAGATATGCTTTTGATTGCATAAGGGCATCTATGAAAAACCTATAGCTAAAATCATATTCAATGATAATACTTTGATTATTTCCTCATAAATTAGTCTAGAGATTCAATAAAATCTCAATTTAAAAAATCTCAACAGATTTTTAATAGAAAATTTAAAATTTACTCTTACATCAAAAAGAATAAAATACCTAGTAATAAACCTACCTAGGGAGGTAAAATACCTGTATTCAGGAAATTATACGACACTGATAAAAGAAATTGAAGATGATACAGATGGAAAGATATACCATATTCATGAATCAGAAGAATTAATATTGTTGAAATGACCATACTACTCAAAGCAATCTACAAATTTGATGCAATAACAATCAACATACACATGGCAATTTTCATAGAACTAGAGAAAATAGTCCTAAAATTCATATGAAACCAAGGAAAATCCCAAATTTTCAAAGCAATTCTGAGAAAAAATTATAAAACTGGAGTTATCAAATGTCTTGACTTCAGACTATACTATAGAGCTTCTGTAATCAAAATAGCAGAGTACTGGCACAAAAACAGACAGACAGATTAATTGAACAGAATAGACAGCCAGAAATAAACCCACACTCATGTCAACTAATCTATAACAAAGTAGGCAAGAATATACAATGGAGAAAAGACAGTCTCTTCTATAAGTGGTGCTGGGAAAATTGGATGGTTACATGTGAAAGAATGAAATTTTGAAAGTTTCTGACATCACATGCAAAAATAAATTCAAAGTGATTAAAGACCTAAAAGTAATACCAGATTTCATGAAAATCTTAGAGGAAAACATGGGTGGAACACAAGTTGACATATATCTTAGCAATATTTTCTGGATCTTTTTCCTAAAGTAATGGAAATAAAAGTAAAAATAAATAAATGGACTGAATTAAAGGCTTTTGCAAAGCCAAGGAAACCATCAACAAAACAACAAAATGCACTAAATGGGAGAAAATAGTTGCAAATGATATGCTCAGTAGAGGGTTAATACCTAAAATACATAAACAGTACATGCAACTCAACATGTAAAATACAAACAACTCAATTAAAAAATGGGCAAAAGCCTTGAAAAGACAGTTTACAAACAAAAATAAAATAATATTCAGTAAGCAAACTGAAAGGTGTCTAACATCAGTAGCCATCAGAGAAACATAAATTAAAATCATATTGTTTCAATGTCACCTACTACAACTCTTAAAAGACTTGACAGTATGTACTGAATGGTTGTGTTCTTCCAAAATTCGCATGTTGGAGCCCTAACGCCCAATATGATGGTATTTGGAGGTGAGACCTTTGGTAGATAATTAGATTCCCATGGGAGGTCATTGGAGGAGAACCCTCACTATGAAATTAGTGTCCTTTTAAGAACAAGAAGAGAGATCAGAGCTCTCTCTCTACTGCATGAGGACACAGGAAGAAAGCAGCCAACTACAAGCCAGGAATTAGGCCCTCACCCAAAACTGGACCATGCTGGAACCCTGATCTTGGATTTCCACCTCCAGAACTGTGAGAAAAAAAATCTGTTATTTAAACCACTGAGTCTACAATATTTTGTTATAGCAGCCAGAGCTAAGACAGCTGACAGTAACAAATATTGGTGAAGATTTAGGCCATCTGGAACACTCATATATTGCTAGTAGAATACACAAATGTTGCAATCACTTTGGAGTTCTGTTTAACAGTTTCTTCTAAAGTCAGAAATTTCACATCTAGGTATTGATTCAGAATGCTCATATCAGCCTATTCACCACAACTTCAAATTGGAAAACAACCCAAATATTTATTGGTAAGAAAATGGATAAGCAAATTGTGGTACAAAACTCAGTAACTTAAAATTTTGTAAGTTACAGTTGCTTGTAGCAACATGGATGAATCTCATGTACATTAAGAAGAGGAAAAAAACTATGAGTCCATTTATGCTAGGCTGAAGAATAGGTAAAACTAATCTATGCTGATAAAAATCAGAAAGAGGGGTGATAGGGTAAACTGCTTGAAAGGAAACAAAGGAAATTTTTGAAGGAACAAAAACTGTCTATATTTTTATTTAGTGATAGTTACATGGAGTCATATAATTAACAAAATTGATCAACCATAACATCCAAGGCTTTTGCATTTTATTGTGTATAACCCAGGGTCAATAATAAAGAAATTAATGAACAAATAACTAAAATTTCATGCTGTTAACTCATTTTGAAACAAGTTCACCTTCAGGATACAATTGCTAAACAATATTCCTCGAATTATACAGCCACCTGCATAGAGAAAACCGAATGGCTGTGTTAAATATTAGATTCCAAATGCTTACCAACTGTTGTTCAATCTCTCAGTTGTGTCCGACTCTTTGAGACCTCATGGACCGTGGCATACCAGGCTTCCCTATCCTTCATCATCTCCTGGAGCTTGCTCAAACTCATGTCCATTGAATCAGTGATGGCATCCAACCATCTTGTCCTCTGTTGTCCCCTTCTCTTCTTGCCTTCAATGTTTCCCAGCATCAGGGTCTTTTCTAATGACTAGGCTCTTCGCATCAGTTGACCAAAGAATTGGAGCTTCAGCTTCATCATTAGTCCTTCCAGTGAATATTCAGAATTGATTTCCCTTAGGATTGACTGGTTTGATCTCCTTGCAGTCCAAAGGGCTCTCAAGAGTGTTCAATATTGAATATATCCAAGCGTATAAATATATACACATACCTGTTTACATACTGTGTGTATACATGCTGATGTAAAACCAGAGGAATTTTAAAATTAAATTCTGAAGTTATTACATTTAATTAATATTTGATACTACTAGTTGCATTTTATTAATTAAAATTGAAGGAAAATAACCTTACTTGAACAGTGCATCCCACCTACCATTTACTGGCAACTTATTATAAGAATTTTATGAACTTTCTATTCTATGAACCTCTCGTCCTCCTAGGTGGAAGAAGAGAAGAAATATGGGAAGAAAGGATATAATATGACTGGCATTATTTTAATATGCTATTTTATTACTGAGTTTTCATTTGTATATCATGCATATAATTTAAATACCAAAGATTCTTGAAGACTTAAAAAAGAAAGAGTAGTCACATACCCTACTCTCTCCCTCTCCCTGGCTTATCACTTTTTATTAATTTAGTAGAGTTTTCAGAGGGACCAAACAACTCAAAACAGTCTGCAATGTTTAACTTGAAGTCATATTATATAATCTCATTTAGACAAGTGGTGACCATCATATGCATCATTATTATGCTGGGTAAAAACTGATAATAAAAATGTGACCCTAGAATGGTTTATTTCTGTTAACTAGCAGTTCCTCTTTGAGTGCTACATGAATGATACCTTTGTTTTTGTCTATTGCTATGAGAGTAAAGGAGTTCTCTAGGCCTTAATATTTTGGTGGAAAGAGGGCTTTTCAAGTTGAGCTTAGTTTTCCACTGGTCAGAAATAGTCAATAGTTTGTTATACCTACAGGAAGTTAGGTATAGGTTGACTTCCTGATTAGTCAACCTATCCACGCAGCCCATCAGGGCATTTGGGAACACCATGTCTGCTCTGTCATAAAAATTACTTCCTCCAGTTTTACTCTACCTGCCTTCATTAGGTCAATTTAAATCACTGCCAAAACTATATTAAGCCGATTTCTCGCTGGACTGTAAATTTCTTGAGGGCAAGTTTTCTTTCTTCCAAACCATTTGAATCTCAGGGTCTGGCACATGTTAGGTGCTTAGTAAATAATTGTTGATTTAATACACAAAGCAACAGAGCTAAAAACTGTCCTGTAGTATATCCCGATAAAATTGCCTGTCTTTGTCATTAATCTGTAGCAGAGATTTTCAACAAGTTACTAATCCTTTCTATTTTCCTCAGTTGTAATCTATGTCTTTCCATTTTGACTTCAGAATACCATGAAAGAAGTAAGCCCTTTCCTACACCTCCCCCAGATGTGTCACACTCTGCTAAGAGTTGTGGACTCCAGGAATACTGAATTGCTTGTATCAAATATGGACATACCAGAACGTGTCCTACTGCCTTGCCTTTGGCTAAGCTCTCTTCCCTGGGCTAGAATACCCTCTCTCCATCCACAACCACTCTTCTGACAAATCCTTATCTTTCTTTAGGCATCCCCTTTACCAGAAAATCCTCTCTGATTCCTTGGCCCCAGCAATGTAAACTTCTCTCCTGGGTGCCAACGATATCACACACTCCCTGAAATATCACACTCTGAAACACATCTATCATACTACATTTATCTGTAACATATTCAGTTCAGTTCAGTCGCTCAGTCGTGTCTGACTCTTTGTGACCCCATGGACTGCAGCATGCCAGGCTTCCCTGTCCATCACCAACTTCCAGAGCATATTGCATGTTATGAATCCACCTCTTTCCTATGAGCCTATTAAGTATAAAAACGTACTGACCTCTATATCTGAAAAGCACACAACAGGTGCTTAATTCATGTGATTTGAGAGAGTGAATTCTTTCAAATGCTGAGTTTACTTATAAATTGCTTATGTTAGTAAACCAAATTTGAGTCCCCTCGTCTGTGAGCAGTAAAGATAATCCATTGACATTGGGTTGTAAGGAAGGAAAGTACAGTGTTTATTGCAGGGCATTAAGCAAGGAGAATGGGCAGCTCATCCTCAAAGACCCAAACCCTCCCATGGCCTTCAGGGAAGGCATTTTAAAGACAGTGTGAGGGAAGGGACTGCAGAGTGCATAAGCTCTTGCACAATTCTTGGATTGGTTGGCATGAAGATGAAGTTTCAACCATCATCAACCTTCTGGTTTCAACCAGTCTAGAGTTTATGTTCTTACAATTAGCGGATTTCATTTGGGTGGAAGAAGAGGTCTGATTCCTGTAAAAACAAATTAGGAACGCCTGCCATGTCTTTATCTATATCTTTCAGGGAACTGTGAGTTCAGTGATACTGTCATGTGGTGGATTTATGGCCTAAATTGTTACCAGTATCCTAGCCCAGCAGCTATTCTTTGCTTCTACATCTTCACATTTCCTAATCATTAACTCTTGAGTCAGACTTTTGAGACTCAAGAGAGGCCAGGGTGATTAAAGCAAAAGCTTTTTACTTCAAAGCACAGAGATACAGGGGCATGCTATAAGGTTCCACCCATGGTGTTGGAGAAGATTCTTGAGAGTCCCCTGGACTGCAAGGAGATCCAACCAATCCATCCTAAAGGAGATCAGTCCTGGGTGTTCATTGGAAGGACTGATGCTGAAGCTGAAACTCCAACACTTTGGCCACCTCATGCGAAGAGTTGACTTGTTGGAAAAGACCCTAATGCTGGGAGGAATTGGGGGCAGGAGGAGAAGGGGACGACAGAGGATGAGATGGCTGGATGGCATCACCAACTCGATGGACATGAGTCTGAGTAAACTCCAGGGGTTGGTGATGGACAGGGAGACATGGCATGCTGCGATTCATGGGGTCACAAAGAGTCAGACACGACTGAGCCACTGAACTGACTGACTGACAGCCTCTTACACAATACCAGTCAGTAGTGTTAGGAAGAACATCAGATCATTTCTCCTTTTATTATTTTTTAAATTATAAATTCTAGATTTTGAGAGTAGACATCCACATCACTAAAATCTGTTTATGACTCTTTCTACTTCTTTTTGAATGAGGACATTTGCCTATTCCTAGTCTTCTGGAATCTCTCCCATTCTCTGCATGAAGTGCCAAGAATTGGGGCTAAGATGGTAACTGTGAGTAAGGAAAGGAAGCACTAGCTATAAACAATATAATCAGTTGATCAGTTGCTTCACCTGTGCATGAGGCTGAAGAAGAAGCAAAAAGGAGATAGATGACTGCAAAACACTGAGCCTGACAACTTTCTGGGACTGGGAGACTGACCACCAGTAACATACCCATAGCTTTGGCCCATGGAGACAGAGGGATGTTATTTCAAGAAAAGGCAATAACCATCAGTATGAACCTCAGGCTAAAACTTAGCTCTGAAAGAACTGGTGGGGAAACACTAAAGGCTGAGAGCTAAGATTGAATACTTCTTTCTCTTTCATGAGACACCCCTCTTTTTTTTTTAAAGATTTCATCTAGCTGACTGCTACACACACTTTGGGGATCCCCAAAAATTTGTTTATAACTTTACAATTCATAAAGCCCTTTTACATCCACTGTTCATCAATCCTGAGCAATAAATATGCATTTTCATTATATAGTCAAGGAATCCGAATGGTAGTAAGGGGCAGAATTAAGGACTGAGCAGAGGTATCATGATTCTGTATTTATTCAATTTCTGCTATTCAACACTATTCAGGTTCTCTAAGAGACAGAGGCATAAGACGTAGCCTTTTGACCCCAGGAGGCTATCATTTTACTGGGGAAATAAACATAAAATAAATCAAGTGATTAGAGAATAAGTTAAGTCTGTGCATCAAATAACTGTATATTAATAGGTATATAAAAATATGTTAATTAAATGGTTATGCAGCAACCTGCCACTTTAAATTCAGTATTTTATTTGAGAGAGAATATTTTATTTATTTATTTATGGCCACGTGGCTTACAGGATCTTAATTCCCCCACCAGGGATTGAGCCTGGGGCTCTAGCAGTGACAACGCCAAGTCATAACCACTGCACAGCCAGGAAATTCACAAAAGAAGAATCTTTTAAATATTTATTCAGTCTCAGTGGCCAAAGACATAGAACAATATAGAATTGGAACATTTCTAGAGATTTTTATAAGACCTTTAGATGGAATTTGATTACATAGGATCTGGGTATCTTGAGAAACTGAACTTCCTCACTTAAAAACTGCAAGTAATTTTTTCTTGTCTACTGCAAAATGAAATAAAGCATACATATACAATCTCCATAAAGTCAGCATGGATGTAAAAAGAAAAAGAAAAAAATAAGCATATTTTAAAAGTAATATATCTCTTTTATGTATTTGAGGCTGAAATGGGAAGGAGCTCCTGGTGTGAGTGATGGAAATATAACTTTAATATACAAACTCCACATTCGTTAACAATTTTGTACTAAAAATTCACTCCTTAATAACAGAAGAAAATAACAATTTGATTTCAAAAGGGAGTCATTTAGTTCTAGAGGAAATCATTTTGACCCTGATTTAAAATAACTTACAGAACATGAATCCCCTATAGAAATCATGTTTTGCGTTTTGTGGATTAGTCTTTTCCAGGCAAGAGGTAATTAGAATTTTTAGAGGCTATTGTTTGTGCAAAAAAAAAAAAGGGGGGGGGGGTGTGGAGTTTGGAGATTCTTCTCAAGTCAGCATTCCAGCCCAGGACCCAGCCCTCAACAAAGCTGCATAAAAATAGGTTTTAGTCTTAAAGACATATCACCAAATTCCATGGTTTTTACAAAGAAAAAAAATTTTTTTTTCTTATTTTGTCCTCCAAAAATTAAAAAAAAAAAAAAAAAAAAGCTTTAAATCACTCTTCCTGGGTTAGTCATACAATACCTTCCTTCTGCTTTTTGCTGCTCAGAAGATAAATTCTCTATTTTAGTTTAATGGTGGATTCTGAATTAGAAGAATCTTACTACAAACAAAAACAAAGAAGGGAGGGAATGTTCTATAAAAAGGGGGCTTGAGTTAAAGAGGGAGCAGATAATTAATTTGATTTTATTTGTTAAATTAAGCTAAGCTAGTCTCTTCCTCTTCCAAGAAGGCTGATTAGGAAGTGCATAAACATTGGAGGCCTACCTCCAAGAGGAGAAGAGTGAGTCATCAAAGCACACAGTTGTGTGTGGGACTTGTCACTGGGGGTGGAATTCTAAGGCCAAAAACAACTGGGCATGGCTCTGGTTCTGGAGCTGTTTCATGTCAGCGTTAACTCCCACTTCAAAGAAACCCAGCAGATGGGAAATGAAACTTCAAGACATCTTCCTTTGAATCTGCTTTCAAAATGGCTCATGCAGTTTGCTGTCTGGTATCTTTGAAAGGCATATTTCAAGATTTGTCATTATTATTTGCCTTTTATCAAGAGCCAGTAATATGCACTGAAGATGTACATGTCCATATAAATTATTATTCTTCACTTATGAGATCGGTGATGATAACATTGCTATTCTTTGGAGAAGTATACCTAGAAAACCTGATGAGTGACTCCTACATATCCTCAATAGAAGACCAGTATTTCAAATCAAGTAGCTGGAAAAAGGATTAATAAAAGATGAGAAGACTTTCAAGAAAAGATATAAGACCAAGATCTAGATACAAATTTCATGGAAGGGAGCAGATAAGCATTTCAAGGAAAAAGAAAACAAGGACTTCCCCCATGCTCATCCCTCCCTCCCTCCCTTGTTTACAAAGTCAAATAGAAATAAACAGATTGTCTCAGTTGAATCATCTGTGCCTTTCTGGTAAATAGATCTTCATCTTATAAGGACAACAAAAATCTCTCTGAGCAGCTTCAGACTCTCATCTTCAGACATTTTCTGGCCCTCAGAACTTGATGGGCTAATCTACTCTCTCTCCTTTGTTGTCACACATAATGCTAATACTTGACAATCCAGATGTAACTAAGTCATATGAAGCAACACAGTAAAAGCAGAAGTCACCATAATCGTAAGCAAATCTGTTTTATCTAGTCCTATCCTAAACCAACCAATGTAGAAGTTTCCAAGAGGTATCTCACAGCTCAGTTAAACAAAACACAATAAAACAAACACATAAAACAGCTCTCCTTGCTCTTCTTTGTGTGGGGAGATGCCTCTTACTCTTTTCTAGCAGATTTTCTGATCCTGTGATACTTCTTTCTCAATGTGGCCTGGCCTGGTTCTGCATACACACTTCGTCTCCTTCAGGGCCCCATTAACCACTGGATCAAAATGTGCTTAGTCTCTCAGTCCTGTCCAACTCTTCGCAACCCTATGGACTGTGGCCTGCCAGACTTCTCTGTCCATGGGGATTCTCTAGGCAAGAATACTGGAGTAGGTTGCCACGCCCTCCTCCAGGGGATCTTCAGAACCCAGGGATCGAATCCAGGTCTTCTGCACTGCAGGTAGATTCATTACTCTCTGAGCCACCAGGGAAGCCTGGACCAAAACAGGGAACCATGACTAAGGAGATTCTAGAATTAACAAACTCACAGGCAAGCTTCTTGATATAACCACTTGGACTCATTAAAAGGGCCTTGCTATTATTATTTTGCACAACTGATTTAAAATGTTCTTTCCTTTATAGTAAATATTTTACAATGTTAATTAAATCTTCATCTAATAATTGAATAGTTAATACAGTCACATGGCTTAAAAGTAAAAACACTAAAAAGTCTGAAGTAAAAATTCTCTCTCCTATATGAGGCCCACAGTTCTGCTTAGTTCACACCATTGTATATCACCATGTCACCCCCAATAATAACTTGTTACAATAACAGGAACTCTTGTTATTTAGTTACTCCTATGTATATACAGAGTTTCATCACACAATATATATATATCAGTTCAGTCAGTCCAGTCACTCAGTTGTGTCCAACTCTTTCTGACCCCATGGACTGTACCATGCCAGGCTTCCCTGTCCATCACCAGCTCCCAGAGCTTGCTCTAACTCATGTCCATCGAGTCGGTGATGCCATCTAACCATCTCATCCTCTGTCATCCCATTCTCCTCCTGCTTTCAATCTTTCCCAGTTTCAGGGTCTTTTCCAATGAGTCAGTTCTTCGCATGAGGTGGCCAAAGTATTGGAGTTTCAGCTTCAGCATCAGTCCTTCCAATGAACACCCAGGACTGATCTCCTTTAGGATGAACTGGTTGGATCTCCTTGCAGTCCAAGGGACTCTCAAGAGTCTTCTCCAACACCACGGTTCAAAAACATCCATTCGTCTGTGCTCAGCTTTCGTTATGATCCAGCTCTCAATCCATACATGACTGCTGGAAAAACCATAGCTTTCACTAGATGGACATGTGGGCATAGTAACGTCTCTGCTTTTTAATATGCTGTCTGGGTTGATCATAGCTTTTCATCCAAGGAGCAAGCGCCTTTTAATTTCATAGTGCAGTCACCATCTGCAGTGATTTTGGAGCCCAAGAAAATAAAGTTTGTCACTGGTTCCCCATCTATTTGCCATGAAGTGATGGGACTAGATGCCATCATCTTCATTTTCTGAATGTTGAGTTTTAAGCCAGCTTTTTCACTCTTTTCTTTCACTTTCATCAAGAGGCTCTTCAGTTCCTCTTTGCTTTCTGCCATAAAGGTGGTGTCATCTGCATATCTGAGGTTATTGATATTTCTCCTGGCAATCTTGATTCCAGCTTGTGCTTCATCCAGCCCAGCATTTCATATGATGGCCTCTGCATATAAGTTAAGCAGACAGGATGACAATATACAACCTTGGTGCACTCCTTTCCCAATTTGGAACCAGTCCATTGTTCCACATCCAGTTCTAACTGTTGCTTCTTGATCTGCTTACAGATTTCTCAGGAGGCAGGTAAGGTGGTCTGGGATTCCCATCTCTTTAAGAATTTTCCACAGTTTGCTCTGATCCACACAGTCAAAGGCTTTGGAGTAGTCAATAAAGCAGAAGTAGATGTTTTTCTGAAGCTCTCTTGCTTTTTCTATTATCGAATGGATGTTGGCAATTTGATTGCTGGCTCCTTATTATTTTATCCAAAGATAGCATACTTCACACAGTATTTATATTTTTCCTTAACTTAAAGATGTAAGCTAGATAATTTCCATGTCAAATTACAGAGAGTTCCTACATTCCTTTTTATGGCTCCTTTTTACCTATTATAATAGGTAAAATAATGAACAATCTCACTAGTCACCTACATAGGGACATTTAGGTGGATTCTGGTCTCAAGTGCTATGGCAATGAATAATCTTGCATATGCTTTGTTTTGGAGATATTTAAGTACATCCATAGCCCAAATATTAAAAATAGAATTCAGAATTTAAAATGTATGCATTTGTACTAACACATATATATGGAATTTAGAAAGATGGTAATGATAACCCTATATGCAAAACAGAAAAAGAGACACAGAAGTACAGAACAGACTTTTGAACTCTGTGGGAGAATGTGAGGGTGGGATATTTCAAAAGAACAGCATGTATACTATCTATGGTGAAACAGATCACCAGCCCAGGTGGGATGCATGAGACAAGTGCTCGGACCTGGTGCACTGGGAAGACCCAGAGGAATCGGGTGGAGAGGGAGGTGGGAGGGGGGATCGGGATGGGGAATACGTGTAAATCTATGGCTGATTCATATCAATGTATGACAAAAAAAATATAATAATAATAAAAAAATATATAAAAAAATAAAATAAAATGTATGCATTTGTAATGCTTAATAATATTGTCCAGTATTCCTTCATTGGAGATGTAATAATTTAAACTCATCAGAAATGTAGCAGATGAGTTTCCTACAGTTTTCTGTTTCCTACAATTTCATCATCAGAAATTTTGGATCTACTTTGGATTTTTGTTTATTTATGTGCAAAACTTTTTAAATATATATATTTCATTACAATTTTTATTTTCCATGGCTTTTACTATGAGTGAGATTGAGTCTCCTTTTATAAATTTAAAAGCCATTTATTTAGATGTCTGTTCAAATTTTTGGTCCTTTTGGGGCAGTAATCAGTAATTTTTCCATGGATTTTTAGAATGACTGAAACATTAAAATTAGTTATTTTCCCCAGTAATATGGGTTGCAAGTATTATTTCTGAGCTTATCCTTTACTCTGGTGCTTACTTTCTCCCATGCATTTTTATTTTTATGTATTTTCATTTGTCAATTTTTTTTTTCTTTTATGACATCTGGATTTTGATATAGAAAGTAGAAAGACTATCTCCATTACAGGTTATAAAGAAATTCTTAAGATTTTTTTTTAAGAATTTTTCTGGCTATTTATCTTTTCAAATAATCTTTGGGGTCAGATTGTACCTTTCCAAATAAAGAAACAAAATAAGTCAATAATGTATTTGCATGTGGATACCAAGTTTTCTTAATACCATTTATAGAAGAGATCATCATTTGCCATTATGTGTTCTTACACCCACATAGAAGATTAGTTGACTGTATATGTGTGGATTTATTTCTGGCTCTAGTTTCTATTTCACTGCTCCATTTTCTTTTTTTTTTTTTTTTAATGCTATTACCATACTATTTTGACTATCATAGCTTTGTAATATAGCCTGAAATCAGGAATATTATACTATCAGCTCTCAGCCCTAAGAAACTCAATCCCAAAGAATGCTCAAACTACCGCACAATTGCACTCATCTCACATGCTAGTAAAGTAATGCTCAAAATTCTCCAAGCCAGGCTTCAGCAATACATGAACTGTGAACTTCCAGATGTTCAAACTGGTTTTAGAAAAGGCAGAGGAACCAGAGATCAAATTGCCAACATCCTCTGGATCATCAAAAAAGCAAGAGATTTCCAGAAAAGCATCTATTTCTTCTTTATTGACGAGGCCAAAGCCTTCGACTGCGTGGATCACAACAAACTGTGGAAAATTCTTCAAGATATGGGAATACCAGACCACCTGACCTGCCTCTTGAGAAAGCTGTATGCAGGTCAGGAAGCAATAGTTAGAACTGGACATGGAACAACAGGCTGGTTCCAAAAAGGAAAAGGAATATGTCAAGGCTGTATATTGTCACCCTGCTTATTTAAATTCTATGCAGAGTACATCATGAGAAATGCTGGGCTGGAAGAAGCACAAGCTGGAATCAAGATTGCCGGGAGAAATATCGATAATCTCAGATATGCAGATGACATCACCCTTATGGCAGAAAGTGAAGAGGAACTAAAAAGCCTCTTGATGAAAGTGAAAGAGGAAAGTGAAAAAGTTGGCTTAAAACTCAACATTCAGAAAACTAAGATCATGCCATCTGGTCCCACTACTTCCTGGGAAATAGATGGGGAAACAGTGGAAACAGTGGCTGACTTAATTTTTGGAGGCTCCAAAATCACTGCAGATGGTGATTGCAGCCATGAAATTAAAAGATGCTTACTCCTTGGAAGGAAAGTTATGGTCAACCTAGATAGCATATTAAAAAGCAGAGACATTACTTTGCCAACAAAGGTCTGTCTAGTCAAGGCTTTGGTTTTTCCAGTGGTCATGTATGGATGTGAGAGTTGGACTGTGAAGAAAGCTGAGCACCGAAAAATTGATGCTTTTGAACTGTGGTGTTGGAGAAGACTCTTGAGAGTCCCTTGGACTGCAAGGAGATCCAACCAGTCCATCCTAAAGAAGATCAGTCCTGGGTGTTCACTGGAAGGACTGATGTTGAAGCTGAAACTCCAATACTTTGGCCACCTCATGCGAAGAGTTGACTCATTGGAAAAGACCCTGAGGCTGGGAGGGATTGGGGGCAGGAGGAGAAGGGGACGACAGAGGATGAGATGGTTGGATGGCATCACCGACTCAATGGGCATGAGTTTAAGTAAACTCTGGGAGTTGTTGATGGACAGGGAAGTCTGGCGTGCTGTGATTCATGGGGTCACAAAGAGTCGGACACGACTGAACTGAACTGAACTGATACTAACAGCTTTGTCCTTTTCTTATGATTGCTTTGGTTATTGAGTCTTTTGTAATTTTATATGAATATTAGAACAGTTTTTACTATTTCCATGAAAAATACCATTGAAGTTTTCAGTGGGATTTCATAGGGATACACTTCTTTGGGTAGTATAGGCATTTTAGCCATATAAATTTTTCCAGTTTATGAGTACAGGTTATCTTTCCATTTATTTGTGTCTTCTTCAATTCCTTTCATTGAAATATTATGGTTTTTGGTGTATTGGTCTTTTACTTCCTTGACTAAATTTGCTCCTATATATTTTATTATTTTGTTGCTATTGTAAATGAGATTGCTTTCTTAATTTCCCTTTCTGATAGTCCACTGGTAATGCAAAGAACTTTACTGTGCCTTTATGCTGATTTTGTATCCTTCAAGTTTACTGAGTTTATTAATTCCAACATTTTTTTGGTGGCGTCTTTAGGGTTTTCTGTATATGAGACCATGTTATCTGCAAAAACAGACAGTTTTACTTCTTCCTTTCCAATTTGGATGTCTTTTATTTCTTTTTCTTACCCAATTGCTCTGTCTTCTTACATTCATTACCCCTAATGATGAGAGTTTATTGTGGAAGAATACTGTGCTTTATTAAATGCTTTTATGGGATGTATTGAAATAACTGAGTGATTTTGAATCCTTTATTCTGTTAATGTGATATAGCACTTTGTTTTATATGTTGAACCATCTTGTATATCAAGAATAAATCCAACTTGATCACAATGTAAAATCTTTTAGCATGCTGTTGAAAGGAGTGAGACTGAGCCTCCATTTTATACAACACAAAAATTAACTTGAAGTGGAGTAAGAACTTAAATATAAGACCTGAAACTGTGAAACTCCTATAATAAAACAAAGAGAAAATCTCCTTGATGTGGGTCTTGGTGATACTTTTTTGGATATGACATTAAGCACACACACAACAAAAAATTTTTTAAAATGGTGCTACACCAAACTAATAGGCTTCCACATGGCATAGAAAATAGCCAACAAAATGAAAAGGCCACCTGTGGAATGGGAGAAATATTTCCAAACCATGTATCTGATACTATATAAAATATGTAAGAAACTCATACAACTCAACAACAACAATAAAAATCGTGTTTAAAAATAAGCAAAGGACATGAATAGACATTTTCCAAAACAGACATACAAATAGCCAACAGGCATATCAAAGGTGCTCAATATCACTAATCATCAGGGAAATGAAAACCAAGACCACAATGAAATGTCACTTTTTACCTGTTAAGTTGGCTATTATCAAAGACACAAGAGATAACAAGTGTTGGCAATGTGGAGAAATGAGAATCCTTTTGCACTCTTGGTAGAGATGTAAATTAGTACAATCTTTATGTAAAACAGTACGGATGGTTCTGAAGATTTTTAAACTAGAACTACTGTATGATCTAGGAATTTCACTTCTGGGTGTATATTCAAAGGAAATGAGATTCACATCCAGAAGAAATATCTACACTCTCATTTATTCTTGCAGTATTAATCTTTATAGCCAACATATGGAAACAAGTTAAGAATCTGTTGATAGACAAATAGATGAAGAAAATGTGAAGGAACTATTATTCATCCATAAAAAAAAAAGAAATCTTGCCATTTGCAACAACATGGAAGAATGTAGATAACATTATAATAAGTACAGTAAATTAGATACAGAAAGACAAATACTCATACTCAAGTATGATCTCACTGACACATGAAATCCTTTTTTTTTTTTTCCAGTCAAATTCATAGAAACAGAGAGTAGAATGGTGGTTGCCAGGGGTAGGGGTGGGGAAAATGGGGAGATCTTCATTAGAGGGTGTAAACTTCAGTTATAAGATGAATCCATTTTGGAGATCTAATGTATAATATGATGACTGTAATTAGTGACACTATATCGTATACTAGAAATGTGTGAGAATAGACCCTTAGTTTTCTCAGCACACACACACTATGAAGTGATGACAGTGTGAGGTAATGGATGTCTTAGTTAACTTAATGTGTTAATTATATACTCTGTTTTATTCTTTTCCTTCTTTTTATTTTCTGGAAGAGTTAAAATGACACTGAAATATCTCCTTTTTAAAGTTTTCATTAAATTACCCTCTAAAACCTATAAAGTTATCTGAGCCTGATACTCTAGATGGGTTGCTCCATAAAGACTTTTTTTTTTTTTTTCCCTGTTAAAATGACTCTGTTTAAATATTCTCTTTACATGAGTCAGTTTTGGTAAATCATTGTCTTAGAAAATTACCCACTTCACCCAAGTTTTATGTCCATGTTTCAGATGAAGAAACTAAGTGACATATTGAAACAAGGAGGACTTCAGGCTAGATATCTCCTCCTCCTGCGTGTCAGTTTTATTGCTGGTATTTATTTCAAAAACCACACTATTTCCACTGTATTGGTACAATGAAAAGTAATGAAGTGATGGGAGATGGGGACAGCTTAGAAGGGTGGTGACAAAAGAAAACATTTTAGGTAAAGCACTTAGCAGGAAAACATGCAATACTGATAGTGATTTTAAAAAGGGCACAAAATTAACTTTGGTATATGTATATTCAATTAATAATAGAAATATGAGAAGCTGGAAGCAGGTTTTTGAAGTTAAAAAAGCATAAGACATATCTAGAAGTGGCATTACGTACTTGAAAAGGATATAATTAAATTTGATTTTGGTTTCAATATGCTAATAATAGATAAGAGCAGCTGGAAACTCTTCTGCCCATAATTTCAACAAGATTTCCTCTTTCAAAAGCTAAACAAATATTAGAAAATAAAGTTCAATTTGCAAGTGTACTCAGTTATTTGTATTTCTAATGAAGAGAGAAATCAATATGCCCAATAAATAAAGTTTCCAAACCTCAGTTCAGTTCCGTTCAGTCGCTCAGTCGTGTCTGACTCTTTGCGACTCCATGAATCACAACACTCCAGGCCTCCCTGTCCATCAACAACTCCTGGAGTTTACTCAAACTCATGTCCATCAAGTCGGTGATGCCATCCAACCATCTCATCCTCTGTCGTCCCCTTCTCCTCCTGCCCCCAATCCCTCCCAGCCTCAGGGTCTTTTCCAATGAGTCAACTCTTCGCATGAGGTGGCCAAAGTATTGGAGTTTCAGCTTCAACATCAGTCCTTCCAGTGAACACCCAGGACTGATCTTCTTTAGGATGGACTGGTTGGATCTCCTTGCAGTCCAAGGGACTCTCAAGAGTCTTCTCCAACACCACAGTTCAAAAGCATCAATTTTTCGGTGCTCAGCTTTCTTCACAGTCCAACTCTCACATCCATACATGACCACTGGAAAAACCAAAGCCTTGACTAGACAGACCTTTGTTGGCAAAGTAATGTCTCTGCTTTTTAATATGCTATCTAGGTTGACCATAACTTTCCTTCCAAGGAGTAAGCATCTTTTAATTTCATGGCTGCAGTCACCATCTGCAGTGATTTTGGAGCCCCCAAAAATTAAGTCAGCCACTGTTTCCACTGTTTCCCCATCTATTTCCCAGGAAGTAGTGGGACCAGATGGCATGATCTTAGTTTTCTGAATGTTGAGTTTTAAGCCAACTTTTTCACTCTCTTCTTTCACTTTCAAGAGGCTCTTTAGTTCTTCACTTTCTGCCATAAGGGTGTTGTCATCTGCATTTCCAAGGTTATTCATATTTCTCCCGGCAATCTTGATTCCAGCTTGTGCTTCTTCCAGCCCAGCATTTCTCATGATGTACTTTGCATAGAATTTAAATAAGCAGGGTGACAATATACAGCCTTGACGTATTCCTTTTCCTTTTTGGAACCAGCCTGTTGTTCCATGTCCAGTTCTAACTATTGCTTCCTGACCTGCATACAGCTTTCTCAAGAGGCAGGTCAGGTGGTCTGGTATTCCCATCTCTTTCAGAATGTTTCATAGTTTATTGTGATCCACACAGTCAAAGGCTTTGGCGTAGTCAATAAAGCAGAAATAGATGTTTTTCTGGAACTCTCTTGCTTTTTCAATGATCCAGCGGAAAGTGTCAGACACAACTGAGCCCCTTCACTTTCACTGGAAAAACTATTGCTTTGGCTATACAGAGCTTTGTCGGCAAAGTGATGTCTCTAGTTTGGGCTCCTCTTGCGGCTGAGATGGTAAAGAATCCCCGTGCAATGCGGAAGACCTGGATTCGATCCCTGGGTTGCAAAGATCCCTGGGGAAAGGGAAAGGCTACCCACTCCAGTATTCTGGCCTAGAGAATTCGGACATGACTGAGCAACTTTCCAAACCTCAGGATGTCCTTATAAGGAAATATCTTCACATTAGCCTGTATACCAAGTTTTTCACTAATCATGCTTTTTTCTTTAGAGACAATCTAAAATTTATATATAATGCAAACCTAGAAATTGAAGAAAAAGTTCTTAAACCTACTGAATGACTTAGCAAATACAGGAAGAGCTAGAGTTTCCTTAGAGAAAAAAACTGCTAAACTCTATAACAAATAAAAACCACAGTAGAAAGGCAAATATGTTCCCCAGAGAAATAACTAAGGAATTCTTCAACATAAATCATATGAGAAATAATTATTCAAAAGAATAAGAATATTAAGTCCATATGAAATCAGAATAATTAAATCTATATAAGACAGTCAGAAGAAAAGAAATAATAAGTTGTATAAGTTACACAATTTTGAATCCTACTCTCATTTCTAATACTTAAGGCATTATAAAGAGAGGCCTATTTTATTTTCCTTTCTTTTATGCCATCACATTTCTTTCTGTAGAGCACACATGATATTCTTTATCTTATAAGATTTAAACCCAAGGAGTTTTCCCTTCTAAGAAATATCCTTATCAAGAAACTTGGAGCTGTCCTTTTCAAGAACATTTTCCTATTCAGCTATAATTTAAATTTTTTTTTACAAAACAATTTCCTAGAACCATGAATGTTTGTAAGAAGCTTTTAGAAAGAAGCTCAAACATTAATTCAAATACTTAAGCACTGGATTGTATAAAATAACAACCTAATCTTGTACACCCTCTTCCAACAACACAAGAGAAGACTCTGCACATGGACATCATCAGATGGTCAATAGTGAAATCAGATTGATTATATTATTTGCAGTCAAAGATGGAGAAACTCTATACAGTCAGCAAAAACAAGACTAGGATCTGACTGTGGCTCAGATTATGAACTTCTTATTGGTAAATTCAGATTTAAACTGAAGAAAGTAGGGAAAACCACTAGACCATTAAGATATGACTTAAATCAAATCCCTTACGATTATACAATGGAAGTGACAGATAGATTCAAGGAATCTGATAGAATGCCTGAAGAACTATGAACGGGGGTTTACTACATTGTACAGGAGGCAGGGATCAAGACCATCACCAAGAAAAAGAAATGCAAAAATGTAAAATGTTTGTCTGAGGAGGCCTTACAAATAGCTATCAAAAGAAGAGAAGTGAAAGGCAAAGGAGAAAAGGAAAGATATACCCATCTGAGTGAAAACGTTCCAAAGAATAGCAGGAGAGATAAGAAAGACTTCCTCAGTGATCATGAAAGAAATAGAGGAAAACAATAGAATGGAAAAGACTAGAGATCTCTTCAAGAAAATTAGACATACCGAGGGAAATTTTCATGCAAAGATGGGCACAATAAAGGACAGAAATGATATGGACCTAACAGAAGCAGAAGATATTAAGAAGAGGTGGCAAGAACAGAGAAGAACTATACAAAAAAGATCTTACGACCCAGATAATCATGATGGTGTAATCACACACCTAGAGCCAGACATTCTGGAATGCAAAGTCAAGTGGGCCTTAGGAAGCATCACTACGAACAAAGCTAGTGGAGGTGATGGAATTCCAGCTGAGCTATTTCAAATCCTAAAAGATGATGCTGTGAAAGTGGTGCACTTAATATGCCAGCAAATTTGGAAGACTCATCAGTGGCCACAGGACTGGAAAAGGTCCATTTTCATTCCCACCCCAAAGAAAGGCAATGCCAAAGAATGCTCAAACTACTGCACAGTTGCACTCATTTCACACATTAATAAAGTAATGCTCAAAATTCTCCAAGCCAGGCTTCAGCTATACGTGTACTGTGAACTTCCAGATGTTCAAGCTGGTTTTAGAAAAGGCAGAGGAACCAGAGATCAAATTGCCAACATCTGCTGGATCATCGAAAAAGCAAGAGTTCCAGAAAAATATCTACTTCTGCTTTATTGACTATGCCAAAGCCTTTGACCACAAACTGTGGAAAATTCTTCAAGATATGGGAATACCAGACCAGCTGACCTGCATCCTGAGAAATCTGTACACAGATCAAGAAGCAGCAGTTTTAGAACTGGACATGGAGCAACAGACTGGGTCCAAATAGGAAAAGGAGCACGTCAAGGCTGTATGTTTTCACCCTGCTTATTTAACTTATATGCAGAGTACATCATTAGAAATGCTGGACTGGATGAAGCACAAGCTGGAATCAAGATTGTTGGGAGAAATGTCAATAACCTCAGATATGCAGATGACACCATACTTATGGCAGAAAGCGAAGAAGAATGAAAGTGCCTCTTCATGAAAGTGAAAGGGGAGAATGAAAACGTTGGTTTAAAACTCAACATTCTGAAAACTAGGATCATGGCAACCAGTCCCATCATTTCACCGCAAATAAATAGGGAAACAGTGGAAATAGTGACAGACATTTTTGGGGGGCTCCAAAATCACCGCAGATGGTGACTGCAGCCATGAAATTAAAAGATGCTTGCTCCTTGGAAGAAAAGTTATGCCCGACCTAGACAGCATATTAAAAACCAAAGACATTATTTTGCCAACAAAGGCCCACCTAGTCAAAGCTATGGTTTTTCCAGTGATCATGTATGGATGTGAGAGTTAGACTATAAAGAAAGTTGAGTGCTGAAGGATTGATGCTTTTGAATTGTGGTGTTGGAGAAGACTCTTGAGAGTCCCTTGGATGGCAAGGAGATCCAACCAGTTCATCCTAAAGAAAATCAGTCCTGAATCTTTATTGGAAGCACTGATGCTGAAGCTGAAATTCCAATACTTTGGTCACCTGATGCGAAGAACCAACTTATTGGAAAAGATCTTGATGCTGGGAATGACTAAAGGCAGGAGGAGAAGGGGATAACAGAGGATACGATGTTTGGATGGCATCACCGATGCGATGGACATTAGTTTGGGTAGGCTCTGGGAGTTGGTGATGGACAGGGAAGCCTGCATGCTACATCCATGGGTTCAGAAAGAGTTGGACATGAATGAGCGATTTAACTGAACTAAATTGAACTGAGTCTTGTACAGGAGAGGAACCTATAATATAAAGCAGAGTTCCCCAACCCCATGGGCTGGAACTGGTCCATGGCCTGTTAAGAACCAAGCGGCACAGCAGGAGGTTAGGGGTGCACAAGCAAGCAAAGCTTCATTTGTATTTACAGCTGCTCCCCATCACTCACACTACTGTTTGATCTCTGCCTCCTGTCAAGCAGCAGTGGCATTAGGAGTGCAAACTACTGTGCTTGAGTTTTTCTGAAGCCATCTATCCACTCCAAGTCTGTGGAAAATTGTCCTCCGTGAAGCCAGTCCCTGATGCCAAAAAGACTGTGGACAGCTGGCATGAAGGGTGAAGAATAAAATCAGATAAAGATACAGGACCTAAAGATGAAATCAGATTAGAAGTTAATATTTCCTTTTCATCTATTTATCAATTCATTGTCTCTGGTTTTAGAAAATTCATAAAATTTAGGATAAATTGGAATAATTTTCTTTGGAAGAGAAAATCATCTAGCAAGAATATTCTTGCTAGAGAATCATCTAGCAGAGGGCAAATTTTCAGTTCTAAGGACTGGCACTTCCAACTATACCCATTTCTCATCACATACACGCTAATAATTAGGAAAGGGTTCAATCACTATATATTAATAGTGGTAATAGTAGTTATTTATTGATTGATTCCTGATGAATAGCCTATGATATTTTCCTTCTGTTCCAGAAGAAAGAATTGTAATTACATGAAATCCATGATAATGTATTAAAAATCTCATGTCGCTCCTCTACAGAGCACTTAGATCGGGGTAACATTACTTCGTACATGGCAATTAGAGAGCAAGTAATTAGTGTCACTTACTGTGAGAAGCAACTGATTAATTATGTTTAGACAGTGTTACTGAGAGAAAATTCAGAGCCTATAGCTTCTAAATTGTGTGCTCTGCCATTCAGCTAATAGAACACCTCTGCTAGCTCCAGAGTCAGTCCGTATTTAATTCAGCCTCACTTTGGCTAATACAGGCACCCTGAAGTTTGCACTAATGCTATGCTCATGAAACAAGTGTACATCAAAATTACAATGTGCTTTCCCCTCTGTCACGTTAGGAGAGTAATTAGTGAGGCAGCTGTGCAGCTACAAACTTCCGGGCTCAACTCAGTGGGCAGGAATCCATCTCATCGCCATAAAAACCACATCCTGGTACCTCCAGCATTTAGGAAACTTTCTTCAATTTGGAAAATGAGAATTGCTCAAGGGTCAGAAGAAGAGCTATTCATACCTTTGTCATCTGTGAAGCTATTGTGTCAAGAAGACATTTTTTAAAGGCTCCAACACCTCATGCCTACATTTTACCAAATTCTCACTTATCCTCCAATCTCCAGTCCTGTGTTCCCAAATTGAATCCGATAATCATCCCTCTACCATCATCTCCATGTTTCTGCAACACCAGAGTGGGAAGGGAGGCCAAATGGCTATTTGCAAATGTCTCAGCTGGCTTTGCAGCTGTTCCCAAATTTGTTTCTAAGGCTGAGAAAAGGAGAACCCAGCTCCATGTCTGCTCTCTTCAGGGGCACCAGAGGGCAGAACAAGGTGAGCACTTATTCTTTCTTACAATTCTAATGAGCTCTCTACCAGGAGCAGTGGGTCTATAATTCCAATGACCCACTGGAGTTATGGAGAGGGAGGGGCCCTCTGCCATGGATTTTTAATGCTTCCTTTCTTCTCCCTCTGCCACTGCCCAACTCAGGCTTCAAAGGGCCTCTATCAGTACTATTCACATTATAGGCCAGTAATCTCCTATGTTAGTATGTGAATGAATTACCCACGAATGTTATCAATGTGCAACGTGACTACTTACCAATGCCATAATGTATACTTGAAATTAGCTAACAGGCTAGATCTTAATTCATTCCAGAGGGCCCCTCCCTCTCCATAACTCCAGTGGGAGACTTGTCTTGTTTTCCCAACAAAAAGAGAAGGAGAAGAAGGAAAAAGAGAATAGAAAACAGAAACTATATGAGGAGATGAATGTAAATAGCTGGATTGTGCTATTCCTCTATATATAGTGATATATATATATATGCATATATATATATATATATATATATATATATATATATATATATATAAGCATTATGTCATAGACACACCTTCAGTTCAGTTCAGTCACTCAGTCGTGTCTGACTCTCTGTGACCCCATGAATCGCAGCACACCAGGCCTCTGTGTCCATCACCAACTCCCGGAGTTTACTCAAACTCATGCCCATCGAGTCGGTGATGCCATCCAACCATCTCATCCTCTGTCATCCCCTTCTCCTCCTGCCCCCAATCCCTCCCAGCATCAAGGTCTTTTCCAATGAGTCAACTCTTCACATGAGGTGGCCAAAGTATTGGAGTTTCAGCTTCAACATCAGTCCTTCCAATCAACACCCAGGACTGATCTTTAGGATGGACTGGTTGGATCTTCTTGCAGTCCAAGGGACTCTCAAGAGTCTTCTCCAACACCACAGTTCAAAAGCATCAATTTTTCGGTGCTCAGCTTTCTGCATAGTCCAACTCTCACATCCATACATGACCACTGGAAAAACCATAGCCTTGACTAGATGGACCTTTGTTGGCAAAGTAATGTCTCTGCTTTTTAATATGCTATCTAGGTTGACCATAACTTTCCTTCCAAGGAGTAAGCGTCTTTTAATTTCATGGCTGCAATCACCATCTGCAGTGCTTTTGGAGCCCCAAAAGATAAAGTCAGCCACTGTTTACTGTTTCCCCATCTATTTGCCATGAAGTGATGGGACCAGATGCCATGATCTTAGTTTTCGGAATGTTGAGCTTTAAGCCAACTTTTTCACTCTCCTCTTTCACTTTCATAAAGAGGCTTTTCAGTTCCTCTTCACTTTCTGCCATAAGAGTGGTGTCATCTGCATTTCCAAGGTTATTGATATTTCTACCGGCAATCTTGATTCCAGCTTGTGCTTCTTCCAGCCCAGCATTTCTCATGATGTACTCTTCATATAAGTTAAATAAGCAGGGTGACAATATACAACCTTTATGTACTCCTTTTCCTATTTGGAACCAATGTGTTGTTCCATGTCCAGTTCTAACTGTTGTTTCCTGACCTGCATATAGGTTTCTCAAGAAGGTCAGGTGGTCTGGTATTCCCATCTCTTTCAGAATGTTCCACAGTTTATTGTGATCCGCACAGTCAAAGGCTTTGGCCTAGTCAATAAAGCAGAAATAGATGTTTTTCTGGAACTCTCTTGCTTTTTCAAAGATCCAGTGGATGTTGGCAATACCGTCAATTTATACATTTTTTAATTTTCCAGTTGTATCTCAATAAAGCTTTAAAGGACTCTTCTATGGATATCACCAGATGGTCAATACTGAAATCAGGGTTATTATATTATTTGCAGCCAAAGCAGAAGAGCTCCATACAGTCAGGAAAAACAGGATTGGAGCTGACTGTGCCTCAGATCATCAGTTCCTTATTGCAAATCTCAGGGTTAAGTTGAAGAAAGTAGGGAAAACTACTAGGCAATTCAGGTATGACATAAATCAAATCCCCTATGATTATGCAGTGGATATGACAAATAGATTCAAGGGATTACAGCTGGTAGACAGAGTACATGAAGAACTATGACTGGAGGTTCTTAATATTGCACAGGAGGTGGTGACCAAAACCACCCCAAAGAAAAAGAAATGCAAAAAACAAAGGGTTGTCTGATGAGGTCTTACAAAAGGTTTGAGAAAAGGAGCTGAAAAAAGAAGAGAAGAGAAAGGCAAAGAAGACAGTGAAAGATACATAATTGAATAGAGAGTTCCAGAGAATAGCAAGGAGAAATGAGAATGCCTTCTAAAGTGAACAATCCAAAGAAACAGAGGAAAACAACAGAATGGAAAGACTAGAGATCTCTTCAAGAAAACTGGCTATACCAAGGGAAAATAAATAAGGCTAAGTCCCAAAGAATTAATGCTTTCAAATTGTAGTGCTGGAGAAGACTTTAAACAAGTCCCTTGGACAGTAAGATCAAACCAGTCAACCCTAAGGGAAATAAACCCTGAATATTCTTTGGGAGGACTGATGCTAAAGCTGAAACTCCAGTAATTTGGCCACCTGATGTGAAGAGAAAACTCATTGGAACAGACCATGATGTTGGGAAAGATTGAAGACAAGAGGAGAAGGGGGTGACAGAGAACAAGATGGCTGAATGGCATCATCAACTCAATGGACATGAGTTTGAGCAAACTCCAGGAGATAGTGAAGGACAGGGAAACCTGGTGTGCTGCAGTCCATGGGTTCTCGAACAGTCAGACACAACTGAGCAACTGAATTGAACTGAACTGATGAGTAATTGAATTGAACTGAACAGAGTTCAACATGACTGAGTGACTGAACTGAACTGAAGGTACTATTTTATGAGAAGATGGGCACAATAAAAGAAACAACAAGGATCTAACAGAAGCAGAAGAGATTAAGAAGAGGTGGAAAGAATACACAGAAGAACTATACAAAAAAGTTCTAATGATCTGATGACCATGAAGGTTTGGTTATTCACCTAGAGCCAGGCATCTTGGAGTGTGAAGTCAACTGGGCCTTAGGAAGCATTACACAAACAAAGCTTGTGGAGGTGATGGAATTCCAGCTGAATGATTTAAAATCCTAAAAAATGATGTTGTTAAAGTGCTGCACTCCATATGTCAGCAAATTTGGAAAACTCACCTGTGGCCAAATGACTGGAAAATGTCAGTTTTCATTCCAATCCCAAAGAAAGGCAATGCCAAAGAATGTTCAGATTATCATACAATTGCACTCATTTCACATGGTAGAAAGGTAATGTTCAAAATCCTTCAAGCTAGACTTCAGCAGTACATGAGCTGGGAACTTCTAGATCTACATTCTGAATTTAGGAAAGGCAGAGGAACCAGAGATCAAATTGCCAACATCTGTTGATCATAGAGAAAGCAAAGGAATTCCAGGAAAACATCTACTTTTGCTTCATTGTTGTGCTAAAGCATTTGACAGTGTGGATCACAACAAACTGTGGAAAATTCTTAAAGAGATGAAATACCAGGTTATCTTACTTCTCTCCTGAGAAACCTGTATGTAGGCAAAGAAACAAGAATTACACCAGACATGGAACAACAGACTGGTTCCAAATTGAGAAAGGATTACATCAAGGCTATATATTATTGCCCTGTTTATTTAACTTATATGCAGAGTACAACATGTGAAATGCCTGGATGACTCACAAGCTGGAATCAACATTGCTGGGAAAAATATCAATAACCTCAGATATGCAGATAACACCACCCTAATGGCAGAAAGTGAAGAGGAACAAGAGAGCATCTTGATGAGAGTGATAGAGGACAGTGTAAAGTTGATTTAAAACAGCATTCAAAAAACTAAGATCATGACATTCAGTCCCATTGCTTCTTGGCAAACAGATGGGGGAAAACTAGCAACAGTGACAAACTTTATTTTCTTGGGCTCCAATATCACTGCAGTTGGTGACTGCAGCCACGAAATTAAAATACACTTACTCCTTGAAAGAAAAGCTGTGACAAAGCCAGACAATGTATTAAAAAGCAGAGACATCATTTTGCTGAAAAGGTCTGTTGTATAGTCAAAGCTATGGTTTTCCCAGTAGTCATATAGGGATGTGGGAGTTGGACCATGAAGAAGTCTGAGGGTCCAAGAATTGATGCTTTTGAATGGTGGTGCTGGAGAAGACTCTTGAGAGTCCTTTGGACAATGAGGAGATCAAACCAGTCAATCTTAAAGGAAATCAACCCTAAGTATTCATTAGAAGGACTGATGCTAAAGTGGAAGCTCCAATGATTTGGCCATCTAATGCGAAGTGGTGACTCATTGGAAAAGACCTTGATGCTGGGAAAGATTGAAGGCAGGAGGAGAAGGGGGCAAGAGAGGATGAGATGGTTGGATGGCATCACCAACTCCATGGACATGAGTTTGAGCAAACCCTGGGAGTTAGTGAAGGACAGAGAAGCCTGGTGTGCTGCAGTCCATGGATTCTCAAAGAGTCAGACTTGTCTTAGTGACTGAACCACAACTACAACAAAAGCTTTTTAAAATGTGGATTCTGATTTATTGGTTTTTTCTCTGGACCAAGGTTCTCCATTTTCTGAGTGCCTAGATCATCTCAGTGCTGTGAGCTAGCAACCCCACTTTTAGTAATAAGCATCTAAATGACCTCCTTGTGTTCATTTTCTCCCCTTCCAAATACCCTTTGTCTTGCATTTGGATCAATTTCTCTAAAGTGGCATTTTAGAAATGTGACTCCAGGACTTTCTGTAACAGAACCAATTGGATCCCATATCAGATCTAACTAGGCATAACTTCTCAGAGTGAAATCCTCAAATCTGCAGGTTTAACAATCATCACTAGGGTTCTCATGCACCCTAAGATTTAAGAACTACTATTATTGAGAACTATTACTGAAATTAAAGATTAAGGAGGAGAAGGAATTGACAGAGGGTGAGATAGTTGAATGGTATCACCGACTCAGTGGACATGAGTTTGAGCAAACTCCGGAAGATGGTGAAGGACCGGGAAGCAGGGCATGCTGCAGTCCATGGGATCACAAAGAGTCGGACACAACTTAGAGACTGAAAAAAGCAGTGTCCAAATGAGGTTATTTTTTCTTCTTAAAATATTTTTAATGGTATCATTGATTATTGAATAAAATTCCTAGTTTCTTACCCTGGTATTTAACTTCTTTCACTTTCTGATTCCCATGCCTTTTTCTTGCTGGTTCACACACCTAGAAGGAGGAAATCTGACATAATAAAAATGATAATAAGAACTGTCATTACTGAGGATGTGCTGGTATCTCATGTAATCTATTAAAATCTCACTATTCATGGGCAATAATTTAACTCATCTCATTATCTTTTAACCCTTTGAAGTACGTGTTATTTCCTCCATTTTACAGATGACATCTCTGAATCTCAGCAAAGGAGACAGGTTTGTAAGTGTGATAGATTCAAAAGCTCTTGTTATTTTGTCCCCCATGTTTCCAACTCTGGAAAACCACTTGAATTTGTTTTATAAAAAGTTCACTTTCAAATAATTGTTAATACTGCAAGTGATTGTCCTGGGCCTGCTCCTTTTTTGTTACCCCCAGATACAGCAATTTCTAGTGCATGCAATGAAAACTTGATATATATATTAGACAAAAGTAACAGGTGTGCCTCATTGATGAAGCATAGTGTTTTAATTCTCCTTTTACTTTGCAAAGTTCTATTAAATTTTATTTATCATATTCTATAACTCAGAATAACTCTCCAGACTAGCTGCAATAAGTTGCTGTGTACTACAAAATACACGGACCATAAATCCATAGTAAAAACTTAAAACCATCTGTGTGTTGTTTGTCTAGTATAAAATATATTTATTTGGACATTTCATCTACATTCTGTTGTCACAGTACCTCCACTAATCATAAAGAGCTGTTGACGAATTTGAAGTGATATTTAGTATTGTTTACAAAAGACATTACTGGGGAAAATGTAAAAACTATCTTAATTTGGTGAGATGAGACTGAATGTGGCCCTTTTTTACATTAACACCTTGTAAATGGAGTGTATAAATCAGTCATCAAGTAGCATGTATTAAGAATCCACAAGCATGCAGTCCTGGTCAAACCACAGCCTGAAAAAGGCAGACACTTCTCCAAAATCTCCATTCCTAAAATGTAAACTGTGATACTGCAGAGAGTACACAATAACAGTTTTGTCGCTTAATGGATTTGCCCCATTTGTCATAGGGTTAAAGAAAAGAGTGAGGACAATTTACTACAAACAATTACTTATTGTGGGATGCAGAGTTTGGGAGAATCAAAGAAATTTTTTTGCTACTGGTGTAGTATCTCTAGTATTCTTAGAAAATACAGATGACCTGATATTGATTGGATATCATCAGTGTCATGCTAAGGATTTTGAAGGATCAATTGGTGCTCTGTTCTGATTTTCAGAATACATCAAAGAAAGCAAATCAGTCAGTAAGAAAACTTATTGTCTTCTATAACATCACACAAGGAAAACCAAATCATTTTAAATAAACTAAGAGAAAATATCTTCTCAAGTATTTTAATGACAAGTCTGATCAAACAAGTCACAGTCAAACAAGTCACGGTCCAACTTGGGATGCCTATACATCAAAAAATGCAAGTTATATAAAAAATTGCAAGGTATTTATAACATCATAGAGCGTATGGGACACAGATGCAAATTAAAATTATTGTAACAACAACATGACCAAAGCCAGAGGAGCAGTTACTACACTATTGCTATGATTTCTGGTTTAAATTTTTCAGTTTTAATTTGAAGATTTTAATTTCTGATTTAAATTCAAAGATTTTCCATCTTTGAATCCTTATAGTACAACAAAATGCTGAGAGGCAATATGCTCGTTTCTTAAAATATTATACTCCTGCTTGCCATTCTAAGATTACATTCTTCTGTGTTTCCACAGGATCTTTTCTTATATGAGTGTTTTACCTAATGAAAAAAAGCAAATAGGTTTAAATTGCAGGTTTAATAGTTGAGACACAGTTCATTATTTTCAAACCACAGTGAAAAATTTTCCATGCAAATTTTTTTTTTTTTTTTTTTTTTTTAGACATTTGACCAATACCTTAGATCAGGGCTTTTTCGTTCAGACACACATGGCGTAGCCTTGTGTGGCTATCTATTCTGTAATAGAATTTATTTGCTCTAGAACTTGAAAAATGTATTAGCTCCAAATTTTCGGTCACTAAACTCAGAAGTTCAAATATGTGAGTTAAAAGAGCATTAAATATTATAGATTTAATCCTATTAAGATTCTTTGTTATCCAAGATTAGGCTACTGGAACAGGTTATCTGAGCATGAATAGTAACCTTCCTTGGAGGACACCTACTCCCTTGCCTTCTGTTCCAGATCTAGCTATTTTTGTAACTCATTGCTGATAATTAGGAATGTGTCTGTCAAGTCACTGACAGAGATGATCCAGCCCCATCATTCTTTCTTATTCAAAGTAGCATTTTTCTCTGGACACAGATATTGAATTTTATAAACCAATAAAAAAAGGAATTAGATTCAAAACAATAGCCCCGATTTCTACTTTTCTAACTATGTGCCCTATTGAAGCCAGTTACTCTCTTTGTCCCTCTAGCCCCCAGTTCAAAGATGGACATTCATCAGTTCTTCTCTAAATCCTTAATCTCTCTGTCTTCTTTCCCCTTCCCTTCACCCTCCAGTCCTTTTCTCCCTCCTTCCTTCCTCCCTTGTATCAACTCATATTCCATTTACACTTTACATACTTTATGACACTTTCTTAGAAACCACCCATCATTAATAATTTAATAACAAGTTTCTAATAGTCACCTGATTATATGTGGGTTTAAAAGAATTCTTACACTAAACAGCAAATTCCTAATAAATTGACTTTTCACCCTAAAGGCTATGGGCCATTAACATTCATTTTTGGTCTGAGGCATCATTCTTAAGAGAGAGATCATTCTGGGATCTACCATTTCAGAAAAACAAAATGGAGTTGGAAAGTCATGTTAACATGTGAAAGGAAACCAGAAAACTATTCTATTTGCAATTCTTTCTGTAGATATATGTGTATATATCCATGAATATAATGACATAGAGACTGACCTTCATGACAGTAGTCATGAAACTAACAGTCAACCTAAGACCCAAGATATCAGAAACTTGACCACTTAGTTGAGTCTAACAGGAAGTATAATTAAATCCACACAGACTCAGTTCTAATTCAATGTAGACCCCCTTGGAAGTTATTCTTTCTCTACAAAATGAATGCAATATTACCATAGCAACCTGCAAAGTACCAGGAGAGGTCAGTCCTGTTGCTCATGAGTAACTTGTAGCAGTCATTTTGCACTACAAACATCCTTAGGACTGGTCACTGAGAAAGTCTGGAAATAAATTACAATTATAAGAAACAAAAGTCTTGATACAGAGAAATGACTTCTTTGCTATAGAACAGAGTAGGACACAAATAAATAGATACGTATTAATAATTTGGAAAATAAAAGACAAGAAATTTGCACAGAACTTGCCCAGAGAATGGGCTTCCCAGGTGGCTTGTGGTAAAGAATCCGCCTGCCAAGGCAGGAGACACGGGTTCCATTTCTGGGTCAGGAAGATCCCCTGGAGGAGGACAGGGCAACCCACTCCAGTATTCTTGCCTGGAGAATTCCATGGACAGAGGAGCCTGGCTGGCTGCAGTCCTTGGAGTTGCAAAAGAGTTGGACATGACTTGGCAACTAAACAAGAAGCCTGTGCGTGCATGCTAAGCTGCTTCAGTCATGTCCGACTCTTTGTGACCCCATGGACTTAGCCTGCCAGGCTCCTCTGTCTATGGGATTCTCCACGCAAGAATACTGGTGTGGGTTGCCCTGTCCTCCTCCAGGGGATCTTCCTGACCCAGAGATGAAATCCACTTGTCTTATGTCTCCTGCATTGGCAGATGGGTTCTTTACCACTAGCGCCACCTGGGAAGCCCAAGAACAAACGTAGCGAATGCAAATTCATTTTAAAACCCTGCTATAGACTGTTGATAAGTCGTTGTATTTATTGATGACCCAGTAAAGGCATGAACTCTCTTGAGTCAGATGGCCTTTATTTAAATCATTTCTCCACCACTTCTAGTTCTGTGACCTTGGGCAAATGACTAACTTCTCTAAGTCTCCTTATCTTTAAAATGGAGAAAATAATACACAGTAGTTATAAGAGGTAGTAGCATAGACACTATTAAGTCATTGTATTTTTTATTGTATTTTGAATCCCTCTGATTCACTTTACAGGTTTATTTGGTGAAAAAGCAGAGATCGTCTGAGGCAACACATCACAGATACATGAGCAGTGATTGATGGAAATGAATTAATGTGCCACACTCAGTGTAACTTTGCACGGCACATTAAACACATCACCGACTGGAACGTAGTATCTGTGAGTCATTCATAATGTCTGTTATGTTTCCAGATACTAAGACCACCTTCTCTGTCTCATTGAGTTTTTAGAGAGATTAAATGGATTCAAGGGTCAAAAGTACTGAGACATCTAGGCCATGGTGAACACTGGATAAGTGCTGGGTAAGTGGACTTACTTTTTATTCTTCATTGTGATTTTAACAGTTATCGTATTACTCTTTTTTTCTATATTGTCTTAAAAGAAACTTCAAGATGTTACTATATGAGGATGTTTGGACTGGTTTATCCATTTGACTTCTGAAGTTGTCATTCGAGGGGCCAGAATGGTTAGATCACAGGAGTGGTGCATCTACTAGAATGTTACTCTAACCAAGCATATTTTTCTCTGGGTGACAAATATATTGCCATTGTATAAAATACCATTTGCCACTAAGATGATAACAAATCAGAAGTGTTACTCCTTTCCATGAGGCATTTAGTTGCTCATTCAAAGGATGCACCTCTTAGGCCCCAAACAAGAGGACCAGATAAAGTATCCATCATTTGTGGACTCTATGCATTTGTGGTACGAAGTGTAATAAAACAAACCAATTATGTGTAGCTTAACACATTATTCTAGGATTGCTTTAAGTCACACTCTTAGCAGGTTCCTGAAGCAATAAAACAGGTAAAGAAGGACCAGACCTTTAACAAGTGACTTTTGTAGCTACAAAAGCTACTCCACCCTGAATCAGTGAAAGCAGAGAGGATTGGAGGAAAAATGGACAAAAGTATGATTGAATCATGGGGCAATCTGGCATATGTAAGACTCCACCTTAACTGAATGGTCTCTAATCATCAGGGGTGGGCAGTTTGTGGGGAGTTTTATGGTGACTGGAGAATGATTTTTTGCTTACTTTATGTCTCCAGACACCTGTCAGAAAATATCGTGAAAATGTTAAGACTAGATAAATGTAAAGAAGCTTTTCTTCCAAAGCATAAGCAGTGGATTACCTCATTAGCCTTTCTGAAGCAATAGCAATCTAAGTTCAAAAAAGTTTGCAGATCTGAACACTGCAGATCTAAATACATGTCTTAGAGACTTATAGGGCATGCTGCTATAGCAAAGGTTCTGGTAAATTCTGTTGCGAAGAAATTTGATTTTGTTTCATCCAGTGGTTTCCAATCATATTTGGCAGTGGAACTTTTATGAGCATTTAGCAGAGATTTTTATTCCTTCATCATATTCCATGGAATAGGCTTGGGAAACGCTTTTCTGGAGCTGAGCTTCCAGAGTTCACCTATAGTTAAGTCGTTCGGTCGTGTCCGACTCTTTGCGACCCCGTGGACTATAGCCCACCAGGCTCCTCCGTCCATGGAATTCTCCAGGCAAGAATACTGGAGTGGGTTGCCATTTCCTTCTCCAGGGGATCTTCCCAACCCAGGGATCAAACCCAGGTCTCCCACATTGCAGGCAGACGCTTTAACCTCTGAACCACCAGGGAAGCCCCAAGTTCACCTATAGTCACTTATAAAACTCGAATGCTCATAGCAGCAGGAACTGAATTAAATCTGCCTTGACTACATGCTCTTCGGTTCAGAAACGACCCCAGAATTTCTGTAATTCCTCAAACCTTTCCTCCTTCAGGCTGCCACCCTCTGTGCCTGGCTTATTTGGCTTTATCCCAAGATGCCACAACTTTTGCCCAGCCCATCTGAAACAAAAACTTGATGTGGGCTTTTGGTTTCCAGTTCCATATATAAAGATCTTGGAAATTGCTGCTCTGTCCCAACAAGTAAAAATATGAACAGACCTAAAAATCAATTCTTCTTGGGTCCATAAGAGAGAAAAGAGCACAAATCAAATCACTGCCCCCAAGTCTGGAGCATCAGAAGGCAACTACAGAGTCGGCTCATCAGAGCAGAGACTCGGGAGCAAAAACCTTCTGGACTATGAAAGCTTGAACCGCCGCCGATGACCTGCTGGAAGCTCAGTGTGGACAAGGCAGAGAGTTAAAAACTACAGAGGAACCCAGTCAGAGAGAGGCTGCCACACAACTGTGGGATTTACTTCTAGGTGCTTGACCTGATTCCCTTAATATCAACGAGGAGTTGCCTCCAGCTTCTGGCAGAGAAAGGGGAAGAGACCCTTTTGAAACAGGCCAGAGCATTCTGTTGTTTTTAATAAAGCCTGCCCTCAGGGGAAACCAGTTAACCAGAGCTTAACTTGCTGGAGTATTATCAGAACCTGAGTGACCTGGGGAGGGGAAACAGCCAACTTCAGCCCACTCTAGCTATCCTCTCCCACCTAGAGGGAGAAAGAAAAAAAAAACAAGAAATAACTTGTGAAGTTTACATTCCAGGAGCATACTAAAAAGACTGAGACCTAACCCTAAGACTATAGAATGCTTCCCCACCTCCTGTGAAAGGCAATGTTAGCAGAATGAACAGATAAGCCATAGACTGGGAGAAAATATTACAAAAGACATCTGATAAAATATTATTCAAAATATACAAAAAATTTAAAACTCGCTAAAGAAAAAAACAACTCAATTTAATAAAAGGTCCAAAGCCCTTAACTGACACTTCCCCAAAGAATATACACAACTGATAAATAAGCATATGAAAAGAGGTTCCACATTATATGTAATCAAGGAAACTGAAGTCAAAACAATGAGATACCACTGTGCTCCTATTAGATAAACTAAATCCTAAACATTGATAGGATGAGATGAGGTAGTTGGAGGGCATCACCAACTCAATGGACATGAGTTTGAGTAAACTCGAGTTGATGATGGACAGGGAGGCCTGGCATGCTGCAGTCCATGGGGTCACAAAGAGTCAGACACGACTGAGTGACTAAACTGAAATTGAAACTGATGAAGCAGAGATCATATTGCCAAAATCCGCTGGATCATAGAAAGAGCAAACGAGTTCCCGAAAAACTTTTGCTTTATTGACTAGGCAAAAGCCTTTGACTGTGTGGATCACCACAAACTGTGGAAAATTCTTCAAGAGATGGGAATACCAGACCAGCTGATCTGCGTCCTGAGAAATCTGTACACAGGTCAAGAAGCAGCAGTTAGAACTGGACATGGAACAACAGACTGGTTCCAAATAGGGAAATGAGTACATCAAGGCTGTATATTGTCACCCTGCTTAGTTAACTTACTGGCAGAGTACATCATGCAAAATGCCAGGCTGGATGAAGCACAAGCTGGAATCAAGATTGCCGGGAGAAATATCAATAACGTCAGATATACAGATGACACCACACTTGTGGCAGAAAGCAAAGAAGAGTGAAAGAGCCTCTTGAAGTGGAAGAGGAGAGTGAAAAAGTTGGTTTAAAACTCAACATTCTGAAAACTAAGATCATGGCATCCAGTCCCATCACTTCACGGCAAATAGATGGGGAAACAATGGAAATGGTGAGAGACTTTATTTTGGAGGGCTCCAAAATCACTGCAGATGGTGATTGCAGCCATGAAATTAAAAGAACTGCCATATGACCCAGCAATCCCACTTCTGGGCATACACACTGAGGAAACCAGATCTGAAAGAGACACGTGCACCCCAATGTTCATCGCAGCACTGTTTATAATAGCCAGGACATGGAAGCAACCTAGATGCCCATCAGCAGATGAATGGATAAGGAAGCTGTGGTACATATACACCATGGAATATTACTCAGCCATTAAAAAGAATTCATTTGAACCAGTCCTAATGAGATGGATGAAGCTGGAGCCCCTTATACAGAGTGAAGTAAGCCAGAAAGATAAAGAACATTACAGCATACTGACACATGTATATGGAATTTAGAAAGGTGATAACGATAACCCTATATGCAAAACAGAAAAAGAGACACAGAAATACAGAACAGACTTTTGAACTCTGTGGGAGAATGTGAGGGTGGGATATTTCAAAAGAACAGCATGTATACTATCTATGGTGAAACAGATCACCAGCCCAGGTGGGATGCACGAGACAAGTGCTCCGGCCTGGTGCACTGGGAAGACCCAGAGGAATCGGGTGGAGAGGGAGGTGGGAGGGGGGATCGGGATTGGGAATACATGTAAATCCATGGCTGATTCATATCAATGTATGACAAAACCCACTGGAAAAAAAAAATAATAATAATAATAAAAAAAATAATAAAAAAAAAAAATAAAAAAATAAAAGACACTTGCTCCTGGAAGAAAAGCTATGACCTACCTAGATAGCATGTTAAAAAGCAGAGACATTACTTTGCCAACAAAGGGCCATCTAGTCAAAGCTATGGTTTTTCCAGCAGTCGTGTTTGTATGTAAGAATTGGACTATAAAGAAAGCTGAGTGCTGAAGAACTGATGCTTTTCAACTGTGGTGTTGGAGAAGACTCTTGAGAGTCCCTTGGACTGCAAGGAGATCAAACCAGTCCATCCTAAAAGAAATCAGTCTGGAATATTGATTGGAAGGATTGATGCTGAAGATGAAACTCCAAAACGTTGACCACCTGATGTGAAGAACTGACTCATTGAGAAAGATCCTGATGCTGGGAAAGATTGAAGGTGGGAGAAGAAGGGGACAACAGAGGATGAAGATGGTTGGATGGCATCACCAACACAATGGACATGAGTTTGCGTAGGCTCTGGGAGTTGGTGATGGACAGGGAGGCCTGGCATGCTGCAGTCTGTGGGGTCGCAAAGAGTCAGACACGACTGAGCGACTGAACTGAACTGAACTGAATGCTGGTGTGGATGTGGAACAACTGGAACTCTCAAAAAAAAATGGGAATGCAGTTGGTAGAGCCAACTTTGAAAGACAAGTGAACATTTCTTATTTAAACATACTCTTAACAAATGATCCAGCAATCGTGTTCCTTGATATTTGCCCAAAGGAAGAAAAGACTTAAGTCCACACAAAACCCCGCATATGGATGCTTATAGCAGTTTCATTTATAACTGCCCAAACTTCAAAACAACCAAAATGTCCTTCAGTAGGAGAATAGATAAATGAACTGTGGTATATCCAGACAATGAACTATTATTCAGAACTAAAAAGAAATGAACTATCAGTCCATGAAAAGACGTGGAAGAGACTTAAATGAATATTACTAAGTAAAAGATGCCAACAGGAGAAAAATGGCAACCTTGAGAAAAACTATCAGCATAGGGTGATTATAAAGTGTCAAGGTAGGTTCATTCTTGGTTAAAAAAAAAAAAAATGTACCTTTCTAATGAATGATGTTGATAACGGTGGAAGCTATTAAGTATGGGGGCAGGGGAATCTTTGTACTTCCTTCTCAATTTTGTTAGGGCTTCCCTGTAGCCCAGTTAGTAAAGAATCTGCCTGCAGGAGACCCCAGATTGATTCCTGGCTTGGGAAGATCCGCTGGAGAAGAGACAGGCTACGCAATCTAGTATTCTTGGACTTTCCTTGTGGCTCAGCTGGTAAAGAATCTACCTGCAGTGCGGGAGACCTGGGTTCAATCCCTGGGTTGGGAAGAGCCCCTGGAGAAGGGAAAGGCTACCCACTCCAGTATTCTGGCCTAGAGAATTCCATGGGCTGTATAGTCCATGGGGCTGCAAAGAGTTGGACACAACTGAGCCACTTTCACTTTTCTCAATTTTGTTGCAAACCTAAACTGTTGTTAAAAAAAATAAAGTCATTACTAATAATAAAAAATAAAATGACTTCAAAGTACTTTTGAAATATAATTTGATTAATAAGAAATTTGCTGTCAGTCTAGTTTAGTTGTTGACCTTTTATGGTCACCTGCCTTTTCTCTTTGATAGCTCTGAAGACAGTCTCCTCATGCTTGATGTTCTGAAATTTCCTTTGGATGTATATTTGTTTAGATTTTATTCATTCTACCCTGCTCTTAATGTATTATTTCTGCCTAATAATTTTTTTTTTTCCAGTTCTGGAAATTCTCAGCCATTATCTTTTTAACAGTTTCTTCACAATTTCCATCATTTTTAGTTCTGGGACTTTTATTATAAGTATACTGGAGCCTTTCCATCTAACCATCATTTCTCTCATTTCCTTGTTTTTCTTGTTATCTCCCTGTGCTTCATGTTGGCTGAATTTTAAATACTATCATATTTTTTTTTTCTTCAAGTAGGTCCAGTCTAAAATTCCAATTTATTGAGCTCTTCAATCCAAAACCTGTATTTTTTATTTCAAGAATTTCTAGCTGGTTACTTTTTACCTTAATTTATAGCTATCTACAGTATTTTATAATTCATTTTTATGGTTCTTTTCATTACCTGTTTGATGATTAACATATGTTTAAGCCATTTTAAGATTCTATATTGCTTGCATTTTTGTCAAAAGTGAATGACTCCTTTTTGTTAATTTTGTTCCTCCTCTTCCTTAATGATACCTTTTCTGTATGTGATTGAAAAATTCACTTTTGATCTCATAATTGGTGGAAACTACTTACCATTCCCTTCCTCCCCATTCCCTCTTATGCCCATTAGTGGCTTCTGTCCCAAGGCAACACTGAAGAAGTTGCAAATTTAGTCAGTGAATCAGCAGGTGGTTTGGCCCAGGTGCTACTTGCTTAGCTGCTTCTTTCTTCAACAGCCTTCAGAAGCCCCAGCCCCAGGCAATAGTCACAGAATTCTGGTTTCTTTTCAAGGATAGGAAAGTCCTACCATATCCCCAGGTTTCCTGTCATGAACTTTGATCCATTTTCCCAGTATATGGTGTTTTCTCTCCTTGTTACCCTCTAAGAATCCACCTCCAAGGCTCTTTTAGACCTAGGTCCAAAGCCCATGACATCATCCTTCATGCAGCTTATATGTTGTTTCTGGCTTAAAGAGATTTTAGCTTAAAGATACACCTATAACTTTTTGTTTTGGGTCTAATAATTTATTTATCATTGTTATATGGTTAGGTTTGGATGTATAGATTTTTAAAGCCTAAATTCATAGTACTACCATGACCAGAAATCTTTGAAAATAAATTATTTAAACTCTATTTTAGTATATGAAATGCTGTTGCCCAAAATGAGGTTGTTCAGTAATCCAAGTGTTATAAATAACTGTCAGGAACCACTGGTGGTTAGTGTCAGGTTTACAATGGATGACAGAAGGAGATACCTATAAAAATAATAAATTTTTTTCTTTGTAACAATTTAGAAAAAGTTGAAGTTGTTGACCTTTACCTTTTTATTGGGTCATCATGTGGCATATACTATGAAACTTTACGTACTTTTAATATCATGATGTTCTCTATGTTACCAGACCTAATTCTTAATCAAGTTTTTAATGTTAAGAGTTTCTAAATATATTGTTTGAAAATATCCAAGATAACATAAAAATCACCTCTCAGAAAGACAGAAAAAAGATTTCTCAAGAAAAAGTCAGTTATGAGTGAGAAAATCAGTGGAAAAAAATTATTACATGCATGAATTCCTTGAATAGTTGTTCTTCTGACATTTCATCATCGTAACAGGGTACTGTTGACTAAAAAAAGGTGTACAACTTGAGAGTTGTGAGTGAAGTTTTATTTGGGGCAAAATGAGGACTGCAACCTGGAAGGCAGCATCTCAGATAGCTCTGTGAGATTGCTTCAAAGCAGCAGTGGGGGAGAGTCAATATATAAGGTTTTGGTGAAGGGGAGCTCAATACCAGGAAGCACTCATTTTACAAAAGGGTTTTTGTTAGTCATGAGGATCTGATGTCACCATGAATGGATTTAGTGCTTCTCTAGATATGAGGAGATGCAAGGATTGAGATCATAAAATCTGTTCCTGAAAACATCCAACTATCTAAAGACCTGTCCCACCAGATTCCCTGGAGCACAGAGTGCCTCACTCCACCCTGAACTCCCTCTGGGCTTGTTGAAGGTCAACAGCAATAGGAGCATGGCGTTCGATCTCCGTAGAGGCAGATGGCAAATGCCTTTGTTGTTCAGTCCTTGGCGATGCTCTTGGTAAGTGCCAATTTGTAGTTAATAGTACGAAAAGGTATGGTAGAAGGACAACATAATCAGAATGCCATAACTGGTGATCTAAGGAAAAGGTTTTAGAAATTAATCTTCTAAGCTTGGAGGTAGGTGACAGGAAAGTTCAAGTTGCATATATGGTTACCTAAGTAAAGGTCTATGATTATCCTTTAAAAGGAATCCTCAAAGAATAGTCTGAGGAGTCCATATTTCATTAACTGGAAGAGCCTGCCAAAAGTGGTTATGAGAATTTCTGGCTCCCTTGATAACTGCTGAAGCTATGTCAGTTTATGTGTAATGTATGTGTCATCATTCTTGCATTGGTTTCTCAATGCCATCTGGCTTTTTTTTTGGCTAAACACAGATGCAGCACCATAAGGCAAAATACCAGCAGTAAGAAGTAATAGTTGGTATTTATCATAATGTACTAGCACAGAACCAGAAGCCAGTAACTGCTTAATGTCCCCAAAAATCTGTCTTAGTGTTTATTGTTTTTGTTTCACTTTTGCTTTGTCTTCTTTTTGGCATCAGTAGACAATGAAGTAGTTCAGCAATGATTGGATTTTGAATAGAAAAAGATGGCAGAATTTAGTGTGCCTGTCTTTGTTTTTGGAATAAGCACACTTTTTGAATAGGGTTAATTTATGGATGCTGTCATCTAAAACATGCTTTTGGAAAATTTAATTCCCTTTATTATCACATAGCCAAGAACTGGTTATTGGCATCACAGACACAATGATGAATAACATGGACATGAAGACCTTCATATGTGGCATCCAGTAAAATATCCTGAAGTCATTTTTGGTGATGACCTGCAGCTGACAGCATGGCCAAGATATTTTTATTTTTTAATATTTTTTGGCTGCACCATGCAGCATGTTGGATCTTAGTTCCCTGAGTAGGGATTGAAACTGTGCCCCTAGCACTGGAAGTGTGGCGTCTTATAACACTGGACCACCAGGGAAGTCTCAAAACATTTTAAAAATATTGCCTCATGATTGAAGTTTCAAGGAAGCAGAAACTCATTTTCATCTTCCAGAGTCTTTTGAAACTGTGTACTGAAAGAACTTAGGTTATTGTTTTTATTATGGAAGGTAATGAGCAGATGTAATTATATATTAAAAAAAATAGTTTTAAATACATTTGGCCATATAACATTTATTTTTCTCCTGAAAAAATGACAACACATTGATGGTAGACAGGTAGAGAAGATGAAGCAATTTGACTGTCTTGTTCACTAGACATATGTGTTCTCACAGTCACACCTTTCTGTGAGGTTTTTGTGTTGACAGCAGTTCACAACCCTCCAGATATGTGGAAATGCTTAGAGAACATTTTTTTAAAATTAAAAGCAGAAGCCTTTTCTACAGTATTTTTCCTATGGAAAAAGGTAAACTTATAATCTTGTAGTGGTTAGAACTAGATAAAAAGACAGTTGTAATCTTTGGTTCCCCAAAGAATACCTTGAAATATGTGTAAAAAAAAAATCCCTATATATATTTATACTCCTCTACTGATATAAATAGCCTGAAGACAAATTATATCAGTAGAAGCATCTTTTAAAAATATCCTTCTAAAAGACTACAAGATATACCTGATTGTTCTATTCTCCTCACTTTCTTCAGATCAAAATCTTTTGCATCTAATTCATAGTCTTCTGTGTGATACTTCAGTTACATCAAGATCCAAGGAGATATAGCAACCATACAAAAATTACATATCATCCCCAAACTTCACCATTTTCTGGGCTCCTTAGATGGAGAGCTGCTCTGTCCAATGTAGTAGCCACTAATATGGCTACTGATCATTAAAAATGTGGCTAGCTCTAATTGAGAATTGCAAAGTGTAAAATACACTCCTGACTGAGAAAGACTTAGTATGAAAAAGTGAATGCAAAATGCTTCATTATTGCTATATATTATATATTGTTATTCTTTGTGACCCATGGACTATAGCCTGCCAGGCTCCTCTGTCCATGGAATTCTCCAGGCAGGAATACTGGAGTGGGTTACCATTCCATTCTCCAAGGGATCTTCCTGACCTAGGGATTGAATCTGAATTTCCTGCATTGCAGGCAGATTATTTTACTGTCTGAGACACCAGGGAAGCCTGTACATTGATTATATGTTGAAACAATAAAATGTTAATATATTGGGCTAGTTAAAATATATTATTAAATTTAACCTGTTTCTTCCAATTTTTTCAAAAGTAGCTACTTGAAAATTTAAAATTAGATATGTTAACATTTTTATGGATAAAAATGTACATCAATGTTTTTATGGGTTAAATGGGTTTTTATAGGTTAACAGCTGATGTTGAAGCTGAAGCTCCAATACTTTGGCCACCTGATGCGAAGAAATGACTCAATGGAAGAGACCCTGATGCTGGGAAAGATTGAAGGCAGGAGAAGGTGATGGCAGAGGATGAGATGGCTGGATGGCATCACTGACTTGATGGACATGAGGTCAAGCAAGCTCTGGGAGTTGGTGATGAACAGCCAAGTCTGGAGTGCTGTAGTCCATGGGGTCGCGAAGAGTCGGACATAACTGAGTGACTGAACTGAATTGACTATTCTAGAGAACTACTATATGATTAAAAGTACATGTGAGCTGGAAGCAATCTAAATGTCCACCAACAGATGAATAAAGAAGATGTGGTGTACATACACAAGGGTCTATTACTTAGCCATAAAAATAATGAAATAATGCCACTTGTAGCAACACAGATGGATGTAGAACTTATCATAAGTGAAGTAAGTCAGACAGAGAAAGACAAACATATGATATCACGTATATGTGGAATTTAATAAAAAATGATACAAATGAACTTATTTACAAAACAGAAATAGACTCACAGATAAAGAAAACAAACCTATGATTACTAAAAGTGATGGGGCAGTAGTGGGGGGGCGGTAAGTTAGGAGATTGAGATTAACATATACACACTATATATATTTAATTGGATATATAAAATAGGTAACAATAAGGACCTACCATATAGCACAGGAGACTATACTCAATATCTTGTAATAATCTATAATGGAAAAGAATCTGAATTATTATTATCTGAATTATTTTGCAATACAATTATTTTTCAGTACAGTACAATTATTTTGCAGTACAATTATTTTACACTTGAACACAGCATTATAAATTAACTACATTTCAATTTTAAAAAATAGTAACAATTTTTTTTAAATTAAGTAAATAAAAGAATGTTTGTGTGTGCTATACACATTTCACTTTTGTCTCCTAAGCTTGTTCTGAGCTCATAGTCTTAGTTTTTTAATTTCCCTTAATTCTCTTTATTTCTCTATTCTTCCTTATCAGTAATCTTGATGCTTCCTTTTCACTCAGCTTAAACTTGGGAATGATCTGACTTCCACCTTCTCCAGCTCTCCATTCCCATGTGCTGTTATCTTTTCATCATGTGCACATCACAAAATATGAATTTAACTCAATGCTATACTTTTTTTGTTATGCAGACATAGAAGACAGCAATAACTATGCAAATTTGAACTCCTGCAAATTCAGAGCACAAACACAAAACTCCTCATTGCCGCCTGGCAATCATGTAACTTATGTCTGATCAGCAATCTTTTTCATTCCTCTCAATAACAACTAACTCTCTATAGCTGCATTCATTGTGTTCATTTACTTATTTATTATTTCTTTTTTTTCCCCTCACCAAGATTTTATTGAGTTGTCCTTTTTATTCAAAGAGCAGGAAATAAAAAGAAGAAAAAAAAAGCATAGTCCCTTATTTCAGTGAATATGTAATCTCATACAGTATTTGCAAAGCATTTGGAATAGTTTCAAGTTCATAGTAAGAACAACAAAAGTGCTTGTTAAAATCACATAGTGCACACAATATAATCATTATCATAATTCAGAAGAAGGAGGAACCTAATAAGGATGAAATAAATAATGTCAATCTGAGCCTTCCTGGAGTATGTGGTGCTTGTCAACTTTCCAGGTGGAATGGCTGTTACTAAGCAATTATAAAAATGATTTCAGATTGGATTTAAGGTAAAAATACCAGAATCTTCAAAGTTTAAATCATGGTTAAATATTTGATAAAGTCATGAAGAAACAGTGAAATTAAGGAGTATCAAAGGAAAACTTTGGAGGATATTAAGAAACCAGTACAAAGAAAGGGGTTTCCAAAGGAAACAATAATAAACACCCAAAATGATAGGTCAGAAAATTAGATGACCTCCACAGAACTGGCTCCTTCCCATCAACAAAGACTTAAGTCAGAAGTGCCCTCTTCAAGGAGGTTTTCTCACATCATCAAAATAATATACGCACTTCCTCAATCACTTTCTATTCCATATTCTGGTTTTATTTTCTTCATAGCACTCCCTACTTTTGAAATTATCATGTTATTGATTTACTTATTTACAGTCTGTCTTTCCTAACTGTGAGGTAAGCTCTTTGAAGGCAAGAATGTTGCTTATTTCATTAACCAATGACTTCCCAGTGTCTCTTGGGAGACACTAGCAGAATATATGTATGAAATTAATGACAAAATAATGAAGAAAATGGGAGGAAAGGAGGAAGCAAGAAAAGGAAAGCAAGCGAAATGGAACAGCCACTACTTGACAGAGCTATTGTTGCCAAGAGGGGTCACAGCTCTAGCTTGCCAAATAATTCAATTTTTTGAAAGAAGCCAGAAATCCAGATATTTACCATATTTCACTGCATCTAAAATATTTTTTCATACTTCAACAACTCTTAAATTAGGATGTGTCTTATAAGTGATTGGTATCTTAGATTCAATGAAATTAAGAATGCAGAAGTTTCTATTAGAAAGTCACAAAACACTGTTTAGGTGAAGAAAAACCCTATGTTGTCTTGAGTTATCTGTTTCCTATTGTCTTACTTCATCCTCCAGTGGTTTTCTATTTTATTCCTCCTTACAGTGAAAATGTACAAATGAACACTGGGCCCAGTAGCCAAGTCATTATCGTGATGGTTTACTTAAGGATGGTATTAAGCAGAAAACAAAACAGCATCTCCTTATTCTTTATTTCTAGACAGTGTAGAGTGTGTGCCAAATGCTGTATAATTGCACATAAGCAGATGCTTGGTCTTTGACTTTAGTTCTCAAATCATGGAGGAAAATATTAAGAATAAATTAAAAAAGGAAGGAAAGTATTACCAAGGTGTTTTTGTCTGGCATTCACGTCTTCAACTGATGAATACATTTCTAGTTTACCCTCAGTCTATTTTTCTTTGATTATTGTATAAACTACTTCTTTATAACTTTTATCATATGTTTGAAAGTGAAAGTCACTCAGTTCTAACTCTTTTCGACCCCATGGACTATACAGTCCACTGAATTCTTCAGGCCAGAATACTAGCGCAGGTAGCCATTCCCTTCTCCAGGGTATCTTCCCACCCAGTGATTGAACCCAGATCTCAAACATTGCAGGTGGATTCTTTACCAACTGAATTACCAAGGAAACCCAAGAATACTGGAGTGGGTAGCTTATCCCTTCTCCAGCTGATCTTCCCAACCCAGGAATTGAATTGGGCTCTCCTGCATTGCAGGTGGATCCTTTGCCAGCTGAGCTGCCAGGGAAGCCCCCTTACCATATGGTTAAAGCTACATACATGAAAATATATACAAATAAATTCCTCTATGCTAAGAAAGCAAATGGGAGAAAGAGTTAAAATGTGCTTTAGTAGTTCCAAGATACAAGGGGAAGAATGCAAAATTTACATGATTCTTGTTCCACTTAGGACAAGGGATCCCAAGAAATGTAATTTTCTATAAGAGGAAACACTGTTGTTTCTTCCTTGCCTCTTCCCCTTTCATACTGAGGTCTATTTTTAGTAGGAAATAGGAGTTGGGCTCTAGTTGATGTACTGTGCTTAGAAAAGAAATGCAAAGTGCATGTTATTACCTTCTTAAATAGAGCTTAAATACAGCTTCAAATTTCTACTTAATGAAAGAATGTACTTCTGTCATTTTGATCTCATGATGTGTTTAATAAAAAGCATGTAGAAATAAATGGTAGTGTTGGGTTCATTGTTGATATAAATCAATTTATAAACTCCAGGTTATATTTAATGAGTATTTTACATGTGGCAAATAGCACTCTGAGAACAGTTCAAACATTGCTGCTTTTTTATTTCATCACATTAATGTCAACAATAATCTTTGATGTACTAAAATGTTAAATCACCTCTAAGGCCTTAGCTTATAGTAGAACCATCTAGAAATCCCATTTGCATGTAGAAGTTAGGCAAATAAACCTGAGAATGACTTTTGACTAGCAACCTTTCCTTTCTAAATTACAAAATGCAGAATAATATAAAAGGATTAAAATGAAGTTTAGTATATACATTTTAAACATGAATATATTTCTTTAGGAATTAGAAGGTTAAGGAAGGACATTTTATGCTATGAAAAAGAATGCCACTTTTTAAATAATTGTATTTTAAGTAACACTTTAACATAAATGTGGAGGTTGACATAGGATTGAATATTTCAGCTGGTAAATTTATGTGTGCTCTCTAAATTTATGGTGTCTACAGACAATGAAAGCAGAATTTCAGGGATAAGTAGGAACTATATTATATGGCAAAGAGAAAATTAGACAAGATTAGGACATTAGGTAACTGAATTTAATAGTCTATGAAACAAATTCAGATAACAGAATTTCGAGTAAATTATGTCTGAATTCAAAGCTCATCTTTGCTATTCCCTTGATGTGTGACCTTCAACAAGACCTCTCACCTACCTCAGACTTGTCTTTCCCACCTTAAAAAGGCAGATAATGTTATTTTATTTTGAGGGTTACTATAAGGATAAGTGAAACAACAGTATGTTCTCATGGTACCTGGTTAGCACACAGTAAACCTAATTGCTTATACCACTTCCTTTTTGTGAAAGATGAATAGAATATAGGATTCTATTTTGAGAAGTTCAGATTCTGAAGGAGAAAAGATGTAAATAAATAATTATGGTAAAATATACAGAAGTATGAATAATGTAAGGTGGCCTTAGAGGAACACAATCAATATCAAGTGCCATTTTTATTAGAGTCTTAAAGGAGGAGTTTGTCCAATACCTAAGAAAAGATGAAGGTACTCATGGAGATTAAAGGGAGGTAGCAGGGTAATTTTCCAATAGGAAAATATATGAGGGGTTAAACTCAGGTCTTACATAAAAGGTATGTGGTTCAGAAATATTGGAGCATCCTGAGTTAACCATTTTTAGACCCTATTATAAGTAACGTATTTCTTTTACTAAGTAGTACTGTAGGAATCACTGTTTCAATTAAGTCAGCAGATATCTATTGAGCATCTACTATGTAGAGGCTAAGTTCATGGAATACAATGGTGAGAAAAATATGTACTTCTTACACTTGGGAACTTGAAAATATAGTAGGGGAGATCGATATTAATTTGGTTCAAACAATTTTAACATATTCAAAGGAGAATTGCTTGTTTGCTAGGAAAATCAGAGTTCTATTTTGGTATGATATTTGGACATTATTTGTATATTCAGCCTCTCACAACTATGCTTTCTCAAAACTATAAATAAAGCAAAACAGATATCAGCTATGAAAGGACTGAAATAAATGAACATGATATAACTGACTTTTGCTTGAACATGCAAGTTTTTTTAATGTTAAGCAGCTCACAAATTCAAAACATCAGGAAGCAAGGAAATCCACTGAGTCCTACTAGTTCTATATTGAAAAGTCAGAGTGAATACTTTAACATATGGAACTTTGCCCCCAAAAAAAGCAAAAATGTTTACAAAAAAATACTCTACGTTTTTCTTCTACCTATTCTGTTACTGACAAATTGGTTTATTAATGAAAATTGAAAGGAAATTTTTTTATTACACTGTTGTTGTTCAGTTGCTCTCCTGTCAGATTCTCTGCAACCCCATGGGCTGCAGCACATCAGGCTCCCAGGTACTTCACTATCTCCCAGAGCTTGATCAAATTCCTGTCCATTGAGTCGGTGATGCTATATAATAATCTCATCCTCTGCAGCCCCCTTCTTTTGGCTTCAGTTTTCCCATCAGGGTCTTTTCCAATGAGTCAGCTCTTTGCATCACGTAGTCGAAGTATTGGTGCAACTTCGGTATCAATGAATATTCATTTCAATGAATATTCAGGGTCGATTTATTTTAGGATTGATTGGTTTGATCTCTTCGCAGTCCAAGGGACTCAGGAGTTGTTTCCAGCACCACAATTAAGGCATCAATTCTTCAGCACCCAGCCTTCTTTATGGTCCAACTCTCACATCCATACATGACTACGGGACTTTTGACTATATGGACCTTTGTCGGCAATGTGATGTCTCTGCTTTTTAATACATTGCCTAGGTTTCTCATAGCTTTCCTTCTAAGGCGCAAACAAACATGCTTTAGTTCCATGGCTGCAGTCACCATCCACAGTGATTTAGGAGCCAAGAAAACACAATGTGTCACCACTGCTTCTACTTCTTCCCTTTCTACTTGCCATGAAGTTGAGGGACCTGAGGTTGTGATCTTCATTTTTTGAACGTTGAGTTTCAAGCCAGCTTTTTCACTCTTCTCTTTCACCCTCATCAAGAGGCTTTTTAGTTCCTCTTCTCTTTCAGTCATTAGGGTGGTATCATCTGCATATATGATATACTAGTATATATTTAGATGGAGCTTCCCAGGTGGCACAGTGGGTAAAGAATGAGCCTGCAATGCATGAGACTCAGGAGATAGGAATTCAATCCCAGGGTCAGGAAGATCCCCTGGAGAAGGAAATGGCAACCCACTCTTGTATTCTTGCCTGAAAAAATCCCATGGACAGAGGAGCCTGGTGGGCTATAGTCCATAGGTCACAAAGAGTCGGACATGACTGAAATGATTGAGCATGCATGCATATATTAAAAAGAGGTGGCAAGAATATACAGAAGAATGATACAGAAAAGATCTTCATGACACAGAAAACCACAATGGATGATCACTCACCTAGAGCCAAACATCCTGGAGTATGAAGTCAAATGGGCCTTAAAGAAGCATTACTATGAACAAAGCTAGTGGAGGTGATGGAATACCAGATGAGCTATTTAAAATCCTAAAAGATGCTGCTGCTAAAGTCTTGAGAAACCTGTATGCAGGTCAGGAAGCAACAGTTAGAACTGGACATGGAACAACAGACTGGTTCCAAACAGGAAAAGGAGTATATCAAGGCTGTATATTGTCACCCTGCTTATTTAACTTATTGGCAGAGTACATCATGCAAAATGCCAGGCTGGATGAATCACAAGCTGGAATCAAGATTGCCAGGAGAAATATCAATAACCTCAGACATGCAGATGACACCACCCTTATGGCAGAAATTGAAGAAGAACTAAAGAGCCTCTTGATGAAAGTATAAGAGGAGAGTGAAAAAGTTGGCTTAAAGCTCAACATTCAGAAAACTAAGATCATGGCATCTGGTCCCATCACTTCATGGGAAATAGATGGGGAAACAGTGGCTGACTTTACTTTGGGGGGCTCTAAAATCACTGCAGATGGTGATTGCAGCCATGAAATTAAAAGATGCTTACTCCTTGGAAGGAAAGTTGTGACCAACCTAGACAGCATATTAAAGAGCAGAAACATTACTTTGCCAACAAAGGTTTGTCTAGTCAAGGCTATTGTTTTTCTAGTAGTCATGTATGGATGTGAGAGTTGGACTATAAAGAAAGCTGAGCACCGAAGAATTGATGCTTTTGAACTGTGGTGTTGGAGAAGACTCTTGAGAGTCCCTTGGACTGCAAGGAGATCCAACCTGTCCATCCTAGAGGAAATCAGTCCTGGGTGTTCATTGGAAGCACTGATGTTGAAGCTGAAACTCCAATACTTTGGCCACCTGTTGTGAAGAACTGACTCATTGGAAAAGACCCTGATGCTGGGAAAGATTGAAGATGGGAAGAGAAGGAGACAACAGAGGATGAGATGGCTGGATGGCATCACCAACTCAATGGACATGAGTTTGGGTAGGCTCCGGGAGTTGGTGATGGACAGGGAGGTCTGGTGTGCTGCAGTTCATGGGGTCGTAAAGAGTCAGGCACGACTGACCATCTGAACTGAACTGAAAGTGCTGCACCCAATATACCAGCAAATTTAGAAAACTCTGAAGTGGCCACATGCTACCAAGGCAATGCTCAAAATTCTTCAAGATAGGCTTCAACAGTACATGAATCGAGAGCTCCCAGATATACAAGTTGGATTTAGAAGAGGCAGAGGAACCAGAGACCAAATTGCCAACATTCATTGGATCATAGAAAAAGCAAGGGTCTTTGAGAAAAAAATCTACTTCTGCATCATTAACTATGCTAAAGTCATTTACTGTGTGGATTACAAAAACTGTGGAAAATACTTAGAGATGGGAATACCAAACCACCTTACCTGCAGTTCAAGAAGCAACACTTAGAACTGGACGTGGAACAATGAACTGATTCAAAATTGGGAAAGGAGTACCTCAAGGCTGTATATTGTCACCCTGCTTATTTAGCTTATATGCAGAGTACATCACGTGAAATCTCTGGGTAGATAAAGCTCAAGCTGGAATCAGTATACTGGGACAAGTATCAATAACCTTGGATACGCAGATGATAGCATCCTAATGAGAGAAAGTGAAGAGGAACTAAAGAGCCTCTTGATGAAGGTGAAAGCAGAAAGGGAAAAAGCTGGCTTAAAACTCAACATTCAGAAAATTAAGATAATGGCACTGCACCCATCACTTCATGGCAAATAGATTGGGAAACAATTGAAACTGACAGATTTTATTTTCTTGGTCTCCAAAATCACTGTGAACGGTGACTGCAGCCATGAAGCTAAAAGACGCTTGCTTCTTGGAAGAAAAGCTATGTCAAACCTAGACAGCGTATTAAAAAAACAGAGACACCACTTTGCTGACAAAGGTCCTTCTAGTCAAAGCTATGGTTTTTCCAATAGTCATGTACAAGTTTCTCAGGAGACAGATAAGGTGCTCTGATAATCCCTTCTCTTTAAAAATTTTTCACAGTTCGTTGTGATCTACACAATCAAAGGCTTCATTATAGTCAATGAAGCAGAAGTAGACGTTTTTCTGGAACTCCTTGCTTTATCCATGATCCAAAAGATGTTGGCACTTTGATCTCTGGTTCCTCTGCCTCTTCAAAACCCAACTCATACATCTGGAAGATATTGGTTCACATATTGCTAAAGCTTAGCTTGAAGAGTCTGGACCATAACCTTGCTAGCATGTGAAATGAGGGCAATTGTTCAGTAGTTTGAACATTCTCTGCATTGTTCTCCTTTGGGATTGGAATGAAAACTGACCTTTTCCAGTTCTGTGGCTGCTGCTGAGTTTTCCAAATTTGCTGACGTATTGAGTGCCACACTTTAACAGCATCATCTTTTAGAACTTTAAATAGGTTTAGCTGGAATTCCATCACCTCCACTAGCTTTGTTTATAATAATGCTTCCTAAGGCCCACTGACTTCACACTCCAGGTTATCTGGCTCTAAGCGAATGAACACACCATCATGATTATCTGGGTAGTGAAGATCTTTTTTGTACAGTTCTGTGTATTCTTACTACCTGTACTTAACCTCTTCTGTTTCCGTTAGGTCTTTAATATTTCTGTCCTTTATTGTGCCCATCCTTGTATGAAATATTTTTTTTCATATCTACAATTTTCTTGGGGAGATTTCTCATCTTCCCATTATACTATTTTCCTCTATTTCATTGCATTGTGTTTTTAAGAAGGCCTTCTTCTCTCTACTTTCTATTCTCTGGAACTCTGCATTGAATTGGGCATATCTTTGCCTTTCCCCCTTGCCTTTTGCTTCTCTTCTTTCCTCAACTATTTGTAAAGTCTTCTGAGACAACCATTTTGCCTTCTTGTGTTTCTTTTTCTTTGGGATGGTTTTGGTCACTGCCTCATGGACAAATTTACCAACCTCCAACCAGAGATATTCAGGCATTCTGTCTACCAGATCTTTTTTCATTGTTTCCCCATCTATTTTCCATGAAGTGATGGGAATGGATGCCATGATCTTAGTTTTTTGAATGTTGAATAGTAAGCCAGCTTTTTTACTCTCCTCTTTCACTTTCATCAAGAGGCCTGTATGAAGCAGGCCTCTCTGCTTTCTGCCATAAGTATGGTATCATTTACATATCTGAGGTTATTGATATTTCTTCCAGTAATCTTGATTCCAACTTGTCCTTCCTCCAGCCCAGCGTTTCTCATGACATACTCTGCATATAAGTTAAATAAGCAGGGTGACAGTATACAGCCTTGACGTACTCCTTTCTCAGTTTGGAACCAGTCCATTGTTCTGAGAGAGCTAATCCTTCAGTTCAATTCAGTTCAATTGACTGCCCAGTCTTTTCATTGCGACCCCATGGACTGCAGCACGCCAGGCCTCCTAGCCCATCACCATCTCCTGGAACTTACTCAAACTCATGTCCATTGCAGAGAGGGCAATGGCACCCCACTCCAGGACTCTTGCCTGGAAAATCCCATGCACGGAGGAGCCTGGTAGGGTGCAGTTCATGGGGTCGCAAAGAGTCAGACATGACTGACCGACTTCACTTTCACGCATTGGAGAAGGAAATGGCAACCCAATTCAGTGTTCTTGCCTGGAGAATCCCAGGGACGGCAGAGCCTGGTGGGCTGCCGTCCACACAGAGTTGGACACGACTGAAGCGACTTAGCAGCAGCAGCAGCAGCAGCATGTCCATTGAGTTGGTGATGCCATCCAACCATCTCATCCTCTGTCGTCCCCTTCTCCTCCCATCTTCAATCTTTCCCAGCATCAGGATTTTTTCTAATGAGTCAGTTCTTTGCAACAGGTGGCCAAAGTATTGGAGTTTCAACTTCAGCATCAGTCCTTCCAATGAATATTCAAGACTGATTTCCTTTAGGATGGACTGGCTGGATCTCCTTGCAGTCCAAGGGACTCTCAAGAGTCTTCTCCAACACCACAGTTCAAAAGCATCAGTTCTTCAGTGATGAGCTTTCTTTATAATCCAACTCTCACGCACAAACATAACTACTGGAAAAACCATAGCTTTGACTAGACAGGCCTTTTTTGGCAAACTAATGCCTCTGCTTTTGAATATGCTGTCTAGGCTGGTCATAACTTTTCCTCCAAGAAGCAAGCATCTTATGATTTCATGGCTGCAATCACCATCTGCAGTGATTTTGGAGCCCCCCAAAATAAAATCTGTCACTGTTTCCACTGTTTCCCCATCTATTTGCAATAAAGTGATGGGACCACATGCCATGATCTTAGTTTTCTGAATATTGAGTTTTAAGCCAACTTTTTCACTCTCCTCTTTCACTCTCATCAAGAGGTACTTTCGTTCTTCTTTGCTTTCTGCCATTAGGGTGATGTCATCTGCATGTCTGAGGTTATTGATATTTCTCCTGGCAATCTTGATTCCAGCTTGTGCTTCATCAAGCCTGGCATTTCTCATGATGTACTCTGCCAATAAGTTAAATAAGCAGGGTGACAATATACACCCTTGATGTACACCTTTTCCTGTTTGGAACCAGTCTGTTGTTCCATGTCCAGTTCTAACTGTTGCTTCTTGACCTGCACACAGATTGCTCAAGATGCAGGTTAGGTGGTCTGGTATTCCCATATCTTGAAGAATTTTCCACAGTTTTTTGTGATCCACACAGACAAAGGCTTTGGCAGAGTCAATAAAGCAGAAGCAGATATTTTACTGGAACTCTCTTGCTTTTTTAAAGATCCAACGGATATTGGCAATTTGATCTCTGGTCCTTCTGCTTTTTCTAAATCCAGCTTGAACATCTGGAAGTTCATGGTTCATGTACTGTTGAAGCCTGGCTTGGAGAATTTTGAGCATTACTTTACTAGCATGTGAGATGAATGCAATTGTACGGTAGTTTGAGCATTTTTTGGCATTGCCTTTCTTAGGGATTGGAATGAAAGCTGACATTTTCCAGCCCTGTGGCTACTGCTGAGTTTTCCAAATTTGCTGGCATATTGAGTGTAGCACTTTCACAGCATCATCTTTTAGGATTTGAAATATCTCAACTGGAATTCCATCACCTCCACCAGCTTAGGTAGGTTGATATTGGCCCTTGAGAAGGAGAAAGGGGCTCTCAAAAAGGAGAAAAGGTCAAGCTTTTTTCCTACATTGCTTTGTCTTAGTCAGTATAACAATGTATCTTGCTTGAGGACATGTTTCTCCTTAACAGGAACCTTCTGGCTAATCTTGTCATTTTAAGAGGACATGGACATATGTTGTGAGAGCCAGTCTGGTAAGACCTTTTATTTAGTTCTAATCTTGCTAATTTAAGATGTATGTTGTGGGAGTGGTCTGGTAAAAGCATATAAGGTCTTGATAAGTGTAGTGAGTGGGGGCATTCTTTGCCCCACTTCTGATGTCTATTTCAGAAGTTTTCTCTGTCCCTTTTTCACTTTAATAAAACTCTGGTACACCAAACTCTTGAGTTATCAAGCCTGGTCCCTGGTCCCAAAGCTAAATCTTGTTTTTCAGAGATCATGAATCCAACATCATTCACCCTAAGCTATCAGTTTCATGTCTGGTTTTAACTGTTGCTTCTTGACCTGCATATAGACTTTTCAGGAGGCAGGTAAGGTACTCTGGTAATCCTATCTCTTTAAGAATTTTCCACAGTTTGTTGTGATTCACAGGGAAACAATGGAAACAGTGACAGACTTCATTTTCTTGGGCTCCAAAATCACTGCAGATGGTGACTGCAGCCATGAAATTAAAAGATACCTGTTCCTTGGAAGAAAAGCTAGCTATGACAAACCTAAACAACATATTAAAGCAGAGACATTACTTTGCTGATAAAGGTCCCTTTAGTCAAAACTATGGTTTTTTCCAGTGGTCATGTATGGATGTGAGAGTTGGACCATAAAGAAAGCTGAGTGCCGAAGAATTGATGCTTTGAACTGTGGTGTTGGAGAAGACTCTTGAGAGTCCCTTGGACTGCAAGAAGATCCAACCAGTCAATTGTAAAGGATGTCAGTCCTGAATATTCATAGGAAGGAATGATGCTGAAGCCGTAGCTCCAATACTTTGGCCACCTGATGTAAAGACCTGACTCCTTAGAGAACACCCTAATGCTAGGAAATGTTGAAGGCAGGAGGGGAAGTGGATGACAGAGGATGAGATGGTTGGATGGCATCACTGACTCAATGGACATGAGTTTGAGCAAGCTCTGAAAGTTGGTGATGGACAGAGAAACCTGGCGTGCTGCAGTCCATTTGATCATAAATAATCGGACTTGACTGTGGACTGAACTGAATTGAACTACCGGATCTAGCCCCTTGAATACCTCTGTTGTGTAATCATAAGGGATTTGATTGAGCTCATAACTGCATGGCCTAGTGGTTTTCCACACTTTCTTCAATATAATCTTGGATTTTGTAACAAGAAGCTCATGATCTGAGCCATAGCCAACTCCATGTCTTGATTTTCACTGACTGTATAGAGTTTCTCCACTTTGGCTTCAAGGAACATGATCAGATTTCTGTATTGACCATCTGGTGGTATCCAAGTATAGAGTCATTTCTTGGGTTGTTGGAAAAGGGTGTTTACTATGACTCACAAGTTCTCTTGAAAAAATTTTGTTAGCTTTTGCCCTGATTCATGTTGTACTTCAAGGGCAAACTTGTCTGTTTTTCTAGGTATGTCTTGACTTCCTCTTTTTGCATTTCATTCTCTTATGATGTAAAGGGGGTGGTAGAGGGTGAGATGGTTAGCTAGCATCACTGACTCAGTAGACATGAATCTGAACAACTTCAGGAAATGTTGGAGGACAGAGAAGGTTGGTATGCTATAGTCTGTGAAGTTGCAAAGAGTTGGACACAACTTAGGGACTGAACAACAACATGTTGAAAAGGACATCTTTTTTGGTATTAGTTCTAAAAGATGTTGTATATCTTCATAGAACTGGTCAACTTCAGCTTCTTCAACTTTAGTGGTTGCAGCATTGTCTTGAATTACTGGGATGTTGAATGGTTTGCCTTAGAAACAAACTGAGATCATTCTATCATTTTTGAGATTGCACCCAACTACTGCATCTCTGACTCTTTTGTTGACATGAGGGATATTCCATTTCTTCTAAGGGATTCTTGCTCATAGTTGTAGATATAACAGTCATCTGAATTAAATTCACCCAGCCCCATTCATTTTAGTTTATTGATTTCTAAGATGTTGATGTTCACTCTTGCTATCTCCTATTTGACCATGTCCAATTTACCTTGATTCATGGACCTAACATTCCAGGATCCTATGCAATATTGTTTTTTACATCATCAGACTTTACTTTCCTACCAGACAGATCCATAACTAAACATTGTTTTTGCTTTGGTCCAGCTGCTTCATTCTTTCTGGACATGAAAATCACTCAGTCCTGTCTGAGTCTTTGCAACCCCATGGGCTATACAGTCCATAGAATTCTCCAGGCCAGAATACTGGAGTGGGTGGCTGTTCCCTTCTTCAGGGTATCTTCCCAACCCAGGGATCAAACCCACGTCTCCCACATTGCAGGAAGATTCTTTAGCAACTGAGTCACCAGGGAAGCTATTAGTAATTGTCCTCCACTCTTCCCCAGTAGCATATTAGACACTTTTGGACTTCAGGGTCTCAACTCTGGCACCATATCTTTTTACCTTTCCATACTGTTCATGGGTTCTTCAGATAAGAATACTGGAGTGGGTTGCCATTCTTTTCTCAAGTGGACCATATTTTGCCATAACTCTTCACTACAACCTGTCCATCTTGGGTGGCCCTACACAGCATGGCTCATAGTTTCACTGAGTTATACAAGACCCTTTGTCAGGAGAAGGCTGTGATCCAAGAAGGGGTTCATGTAATCGAGTACATAAAGATCTAAGAACAGCATATAATTACTGCATCTTGCCTCAAATTTAAATTAAGTTTAATAGTGAATAAGTTTTTTCCTACAAAGAGTGATAATTTCCAAATATTTTGTGCATATTTTAAAAAATCCAACTTTGTTCCATATTTATCCTTCAAACCCAGCAGCATACAGGTTTTCAAATTATTGCTAGGTTCTGTTTTAACACAGAACAAGTTTGGACATTTCTTTTGGATAAATTTCTACTTTGAAATAGTTCTTTCCCTGAAGATAGACTTTTGAGACATCTCTCTTCTAGCTTTCCCCCTATCCTTTTTCTCCTTAAGTGGCGTGGGCTTTATAATTGCTCCGTTGTGGAGTCATATTCATGAGGAACTATCTGTACCATAAATGGTTTCCTCCGGTAACCTCTTTTCTAACAGAAACCTGGGAGTTTCTACAAACTGGATCACATTTTTCATTTTTTAAAAAAACTGATTATTATCTCCTGAGAAACATATGTGAGGGTCAAGAAGCAACAGTTAGAATTGGACATGGAACAACTGACTGGTTCAAACTTGGGAAAGGAGTACAATAAGACTGTATATTGTCACCCTGCTTATTTAACTTATGTACAGAAAACAACATGAAAAATGTCAGGCTGGATGAATCACAGACTGAAATCAACATTTCCAGGAGAAATATCAACAACCTCAGATATGTAAATGATACCACTCTAATGGCAGAAAGCAAAGAGGAGCTAAATCACCTCTTGATGAAGGTCAAGGAAGAGAGTGAAAATGCTGGCTTGAAACTCAACATTCAAAAAAATAATGACCATAACATCCAGTTCCATGACTTCATGGCAAGTAGAAGGGGAAAAAAGTAGAAGAAGTGGCAGATTTTATTTTCTTGGGCTCCACAATCACTGTGGATGGTGACTGCAGCCATGAAATTGAAAGATGCTTGTTCCTTAGAAGGAAAGCTATGAAAAACATAGACAGCATATCAAAAGGCAGAGACATCACTTTGCTGACAAAGGTCTGTATAGTCAAAGCTATCACTTTTTCCAGTAGTCAGGAATATGCATGTGCAAGTTAAACCATAAAGAAGAGTGAGTGCTAAAGCTTGATGCTTTATAATTGTGGTACTGGAGAAGACTCTTGGACAGCAAGGAGATCAAACCAGTCAATCCTAAAGGAATCAGTCCTGAATATTCATTGGAAGGATTGGCGCTGAAGTTCCAGTATTTTGGCCATCTGAGGCAAAGAGCTGGCTCACTGGAAAAGACCCTGATACTGAGAAAGATTGAAGGCATAAGGAGAAGGGGGTGGGGGGGAGGAGCCAAGATGGCGGAGGAGTAGGACGGGGAGACCACTTTCTCTCCTACAAATTCATCAAAAGAATAACTGAACACAGAGCAAACTTCGCAAAACAACTTCTGATCGCTAGCTGAGGTTATCAGGCGCCCAGAAAAGCAGCCCATTGTCTTCGAAAGGAGGGCTGTATAGTTGGAGAAGTCCTGAGACTACAGGAAGAATAAAACTGAAATCCAGAGGCAGGAGACTTAAGCCCAAAACCTGAGAACACCAGAAAATTCCTGACTACAAGGAACTTTAAGTAATAAGTGACTGTCCAAAAGCCTCCATACCTACACTGAAACCAACCACCACACAAGAGCCAATAAGTTTTAGAGCAAGACATACCATGCAAATTCTCCAGCAACGCAGGAACATAGCCCTGAACATCAACATACAGGCTGCCCAAGGTCACACCTAACACATAGACCCATCTCAAAACTCATTACTGGGCACTCCATTGCTCTCCAAAGAGAAGAAATCAAGTTCCACGCACCAGAACACTGACGCAAGCTTCCCTAACCAGGAAACCTTGACAAGCCAATCGTCTAACCCCACCCACTGGGTTAATCCTCCACAACAAAAAGGAACCACAGACCTCCAGAATACAGAAAGCCCACTCCAGATACAGCAATCTAAACAAGATGAAAAGGCAAAGAAATACCCAACAGGTAAAGGAACATGAAAAATGCCCACCAAGTCAAACAAAAGAGGAGGAGATAGGGAATCTACCTGAAAAAGAATTTAGAATAATGATAATAAAAATGATCCAAAATCTTGAAAACAAAATGGAGTTACAGATAAATAGCCTGGAAACAAAGATTGAAAAGATTCAAGAACTGTTTAATAAAGACCTAGAAGAAATAAAAAAGAGTCAATTACAAATGAATAATGCAATGAATGAGATCAAAAACACTTTGGAGGGAACCAAGAGTAGAATAACGGAGGCAGAAGATAGGATAAGTGAGGTAGAAGATAAAATGGTGGAAATAAATGAAGCAGAGAGGAAAAAAGAAAAAAGGATCAAAAGAAATGAGGATAACCTCAGGGACCTCTGGGACACTGTGAAACGCCCCAACATTCGAATCATAGGAGTTCCAGAAGAAGAAGACAAAAAGAAAGGTCATGAGAAAATACTCGAGGAGATAATAGCTGAAAACTTCCCTAAAATGGGGAAGGAAATAGCCACCCAAGTCCAAGAAACCCAGAGAGTCCCAAACAGGATAAACCCAAGGCGAAACACCCCAAGACACATATTAATCAAATTAACAAAGATCAAACACAAAGAACAAATATTAAAAGCAGCAAGGGAAAAACAACAAATAACACATAAAGGGATTCCCATAAGGATAACAGCTGATCTATCAATAGAAACCCTCCAGGCCAGAAGGGAATGGCAGGACGTACTGAAAGTAATGAAAGAGAATAACCTACAACCTAGATTACTGTATCCAGCAAGGATCTCATTCAGATATGAAGGAGAATTCAAAAGCTTTACAGATAAGCAAAAGCTGAGAGAATTCAGCACCACCAAACCAGCTCTTCAACAAATGCTAAAGGATCTTCTCTAGACAGGAAATGCAGAAAGGTTGTATAAACGTGACCCCAAAACAACAAAGTAAATGGCAATGGGACCACACCTATCAATAATTACCCTAAATGTAAATGGGTTGAATGCCCCAACCAAAAGACAAAGATTGGCTGAATGGATACAAAAACAAGACCCCTATATATGCTGTCTACAAGAGACCCACCTCAAAACAAGAGACACATACAGACTAAAAGTGAAGGGCTGGAAAAAAATATTTCATGCAAATGGAGACCAAAAGAAAGCAGGAGTCGCAATACTCATATCAGATAAAATAGACTTTCAAATAAAGGAAGTGAAAAGAGACAAAGAAGGACACTACATAATGATCAAAGGATCAATCAAAAAAGAAGATATAACAATTATAATATATATGTGCACCCAACATAGGAGCACCGCAATATGTGTGGCAAACACTAATGAGTATGAAAGAGGAAATTAATAGTAACACAATAATAGTGGGAGACTTTAATACCCCACTCACAACTATGGATAGATCAACTAAACAGAAAATTAACAAGGAAACACAAACCTTAAATGACACAATGGACCAGCTAGACCTAACTGATATCTATAGGACATTTCACCCCAAAACAATCAACTTCACCTTTTTCTCAAGTGCACACGGAACATTCTCCAGAATAGATCACATCCTGGGCCATAAATCTGGTCTTGGAAAATTCAAAAAAATTGAAATCATTCCAGTCATCTTTTCTGACCACAGTGCAGTAAGATTAGATCTCAATTACAGGGAAAAAATTGTTAAAACTTCAAACATATGGAGGCTAAATAACACGCTTCTGAATAACCAACAAATCATAGAAGAAATCAAAAAAGAAATCAAAATATGTATAGAAATGAATGAAAATGAAAACACAACAAGCCAAAACCTATGGGACACTGTAAAAGCAGTGCTAAGGGGAAGGTTCATAGCATTACAGGCTTACCTCAAGAAACAGGAAAAAAACCAATTAAATAACCTAACTCTACACCTAAAGCAATTAGAGAAGGAAGAAATGAAGAACCCCAGAGTTAGCAGAAGGAAAGAAATCTTAAAAATCAGGGCAGAAATAAATGCAAAAGAAACTAAAGAGACCATAGCAAAAATCAACAAAGCTAAAAGCTGGTTTTTTGAAAAAATAAACAAAATTGACAAACCATTAGCAAGACTCATTAAGAAACAAAGAGAGAAGAACCAAATTAACAACATTAGAAATGAAAATGGAGAGATCACAACAGACAACACTGAAATACAAAGGATCATAAGAGACTACTACCAGCAGCTCTATGCCAATAAAATGGACAACTTGGATGAAATGGACAAATTCTTAGAAAAGTATAACTTTCCAAAACTGAACCAGGAAGAAATAGAAGATCTTAACAGACCCATCACAAGCAAGGAAATCGAAACTGTCATCAAAAATCTTCCAGCAAACAAAAGCCCAAGACCAGATGGCTTCACAGCTGAATTCTACCAAAAATTTAGAGAAGAGCTAACACCTATCTTACTCAAACTCCTCCAGAAAATTGCAGAAGAAGGTAAGCTTCCAAACTCATTCTATGAGGCCACCATCACCCTAATTCCAAAACCAGACAAAGATGCCACAAAAAAAGAAAACTACAGGCCAATATCACTGATGAACATAGATGCAAAAATCCTTAACAAAATTCTAGCAAACAGAATCCAACAACATATTTAAAAAATCATACACCATGACCAAGTGGGCTTTATCCCAGGAATGCAAGGATTCTTTAATATCCGCAAATCAATCAATGTAATACACCACATTAACAAATTGAAAGATAAAAACCATATGATTATCTCAATAGATGCAGAGAAAGCCTTTGACAAAATTCAACACTCATTTATGATTAAAACTCTCCAAAAAGCAGGAATAGAAGGAACATACCTCAACATAATAAAAGCTATATATGACAAACCCACAGCAAGCATCACCCTCAATGGTGAAAAATTGAAGGCATTCCCCCTGAAATCAGGAACAAGACAAGGGTGCCCACTCTCACCACTACTATTCAACATAGTGTTGGAAGTTCTGGCCACAGCAATCAGAGCAGAAAAAGAAATAAAAGGAATCCAGATAGGAAAAGAAGAAGTGAAACTCTCACTGTTTGCAGATGACATGATCCTCTGCATAGAAAACCCTAAAGACTCTACCAGAAAATTACTAGAGCTAATCAATGAATATAGTAAAGTTGCAGGATATAAAATTAACACACAGAAATCCCTTGCATTCCTATATACTAACAATGAAAAAACAGAAAGAGAAATTAAGGAAACAATACCATTCACCAATGCAACAAAAAGAATAAAATACTTAGGAGTATATCTACCTAAAGAAACAAAGGACCTATACATAGAAAACTATAAAACACTGATGAAAGAAATCAAAGGGGACACAAACAGATGGAGAAACATACCGTGTTCATGGATTGGAAGAATTAATATTGTCAAAATGGCTATTCTACCCAAAGCAGTCTATAGATTCAATGCAATCCCTATCAAGCTACCAACGGTATTTTTCACAGAACTAGACCAAAGAATTTCACAATTTGTATGGAAATACAAAAAACCTCGAATAGCCAAAGTAATCTTGAGAAAGAAGAATGGAGCTGGAGGAATCAACCTGCCTGACTTCAGACTCTACTACAAAGCCACAGTCATCAAGACAGTATGGTACTGGCACAAAGACAGAAATATAGATCAATGGAACAGAATAGAAAGCCCAGAGATAAATCCATGAACCTATGGATACCTTATCTTTGACAAAGGAGGCAAGGATATACAATGGAAAAAAGACAACCTCTTTAACAAGTGGTGCTGGGAAAACTGGTCAACCACTTGTAAAAGAATGAAACTAGAACACTCTCTAACACCATACACAAAAATAAACTCAAAATGGATTAAAGATCTAAATGTAAGACCAGAAACTATAAAACTCCTAGAGGAGAACATAGGCAAAACACTCTCCGACATAAATCAAAGCAAGATCCTCTATGACCCACCTCCCAGAATATTGGAAATAAAAGCAAAACTAAACAAATGGGACCTAATGAAACTTAAAAGCTTTTGCACTACAAAGAAAACTATAAGTAAGGTGAAAAGACAGCCCTCAGATTGGGAGAAAATAATAGCAAATGAAGCAACAGACAAAGGATTAATCTCAAAAATATACAAGCAACTCCTGCAGCTCAATTCCAGAAAAATAAATGACCCAATCAAAAAATGGGCCAAAGAACTAAACAGACATTTCTCCAAAGAAGACATACAGATGGCTAACAAACACATGAAAAGATGCTCAACATCACTCATTATTAGAGAAATGCAAATCAAAACCACAATGAGGTACCATTACACGCCAGTCAGGATGGCTGCTATCCAAAAGTCTACAAGCAATAAATGCTGGAGAGGGTGTGGAGAAAAGGGAACCCTCTTACACTGTTGGTGGGAATGCAAACTGGTACAGCCGCTATGGAAAACAGTGTGGAGATTTCTTAAAAAACTGGAAATAGAACTGCCATATGACCCAGCAATCCCACTTCTGGGCATACACACTGAGGAAATCAGATCTGAAAGAGACACGTGCACCCCAATGTTCATCGCAGCACTGTTTATAATAGCCAGGACATGGAAGCAACCTAGATGCCCATCAGCAGATGAATGGATAAGGAAGCTGTGGTACATATACACCATGGAATATTACTCAGCCATTAAAAAGAATTCATTTGAACCAGTCCTAATGAGATGGATGAAGCTGGAGCCCATTATACAGAGTGAAGTAAGCCAGAAAGATAAAGAACATTACAGCATACTGACACATGTATATGGAATTTAGAAAGGTGATAACGATAACCCTATATGCAGAACAGAAAAAGAGACACAGAAATACAGAACAGACTTTTGAACTTTGTGGGAGAATGTGAGGGTGGGATATTTCAAAAGAACGGCATGTATGCTATCTATGGTGAAACAGATCACCAGCCCAGGTGGGATGCACGAGACAAGTGCTCCGGCCTGGTGCACTGGGAAGACCCAGAGGAATCGGGTGGAGAGGGAGTTGGGAGGGGGATCGGGATTGGGAATACATGTAAATCCATGGCTGATTCATATCAATGTATGACAAAACCCACTGGAAAAAATAAAATAAAATATAAAAAAAAAAAAAAAAAAAAAGGAGAAGGGGGTGGCAGAGGATGAGATGCTTAGATAGCATCACTGACTCAATGGACATGATTTGAGCGAACTCTGGGAAGGGTAGCCTGGCATGCTGCAGTTCATGGGGTTCCAGAGTCGGACACGACTTAGTAACTGAACAGCAACAAAAATGTTCAAAATTCCTCACACAAGCATTACTTGGAATTTAGGCAGCTAAAATCTAAATTCCACCTAAAAAAATGGAAATGATTAGCATTTTGATGATAAAGTCTTCAAATTTCAGAACTTATTCAAACACACCATTAAAGATGAAAAATATTTTCTAACATTCATTATGAGTTTTGTCTTAGTGAGTAGTAACTGAAGAAATTCAATGTTTCTTGAGCTATTTGAGATGTACAGTTTATAAGGACGCTCTTGCTGCTTTGTGTGTGACACATCATCACTACCAGGGAAAGAATGAATTCCAGACCAATTCTAGGTTGGAACCAATGTAACTAGAATTGAGCTCCCCAAGGAACAAATTTTCAGTGCCAAGTAGATGTATTAGTTCATGCACTGTTCTTTCCTCCCATCAGAAAACTTCTTAGGAAAAAAAGTAAATGTTTTGGGGATGAGGGGATTTTGCTTTTTGTTTTTTCTGCAGCAGTTTATAGAATTTATTCAAGAGCCACCACTAGGCATCAAATCTAGGCTTCACCTTGTAAGTTCCACATTTTCTGGACACAACCAGCAACTTGTTTCTTCCTCTCCCTTCTTTTCTCCCTCACACCAGTCAAATATGCACGCCAACATGTATCTGTACATTTTTTCCCCTTTAAATCAAAGGGAGTTTCTCTCCTCTATTCAAAGGCCATTTCATTTCCACATGAGGGAGGTCCCACTGTCTTTATCTTCTCAAGGTCCTCATTTCACTTCAGATCTCTACTCATGTGTCTTTAACCTCTTTCTCTCTCTAGAGATTCTTTCCCATGAACATTTAAATTAGAATTAGTGTTTCTCGTATTTATTTTTTTAAAAAATCCGTCCTGGTCCTACATTATTCTTATACTAACCCTACTCCTCTTCATATTGAAAAAAAAAAGTTGTCATTTTTTCATTCACTCAAAAAAGTTTGTATTGATTGTCTGCTTCTTGTTGTTGCTCAGTTGAGTCTGCCTCTTTGAGAACCCATGGACTGTAGCACACCAGTCCTTCACCAGTCCTTCCCTGTCCTTCACCATCTCCTGGAATTTGCTCAGACTCATGTCCATGGCATTGATGATACTATCTAACCATCTCATCCTCTGTCAACCCCTTCTCCTTCTGCCCTCAATCTTTCCCAGTATCGAGGTCTTTTCCAGTTAGTTGGCTCTTTGCATCAGGTGGCCAAAGTATTGGAACTTCAAATTCAGCATCGGCCCTTCCAATGAATATTCAGGGTTGATTTCCTTTAGGATTAATTGGCTGGGTCTCCTTGCTGTCCAAGGGGCTCTCAAGAGTTTTCTCTAGCACCACAATTTGAAAACATTGATTTTTCGGTGCTCAGTCTTTATTATAGTCTTTATTATAGTCCAATTGTCACATCCGTATATGACTACTACTTTGTATTATATATTATATGTATTATGTATTATTTGTATATATATGTATATGTATTATATGACTACTACTTTGTATTATGTATTGTCTACTATGTGCCAGACACTATTCAAGGCAAGACAGAAAGACTCAAACAAAAACATGGAGAAAACCTGGAAAGGAAGTAAAATATTCTAGAAATTTTAGAAACTGTAATGGTAAAAATGCTTACTAAAGAGATAGAGAATTGGAAGTTGGATTGATATTTTCACACTTCCCTTGAATTTCTTTCATATTAAAAATATTTTTCTCTCAGTTTCCATTTTTAATATTTGAAAGTCAGATATGTTTTGCTTTTTTCCAATGCCTTTAACTCAGTGACTTATTTTCATTTGTTTTGTGATTTTTAAGTGTGAACCATTTATTTTCTTTAGAACTTTTTAAACTTTAGAAACAGTTTTCCTCTAATTTGCTTCTGCAAGTGGCTTTAAACCAAATCAACATGACTTTAAAGTGAATTGTAATCCTAAGCTTTCACACACCATGCAGGTAGTATTGATTCACGTTATAAACTCCTTTGAAGGCTGCCTTCTGACTATGAATTCTCAAGGAGGCTTTTTATTATCCTCTTTATAGCATTTAGGCCTAAAATTGTCATTTTCCTCAGTATATCTTTTGCACAATTGGTTTATTTCTGATGCTCTGCTGTCCTTCTAGGCCCTAGATTTGTGTGGAGGTCTCTAGTTAGAATCTTAACACTGGAAGGGCCTTAATCCTTATCATTTCTTCTCTTCCTTTCCAACTATTAGTATAGAAGTTTAAGATTTCTTGAGCTCAGTTGAAACCCTTAGGGCAAAAGCATTTTTGGTATTTAATTATCTTATGGAGGTTTTACTTTATATTTGGCTTCTGAAGATTACTCTGCATTCTAATTTGACCAAATACTTAAAGTAAAACATTTTTAAGATTTTTTTTTTACCTAGAAGATTTTCCCACTGGGACATTTACTCAGAGAGCTTATTCTGTCATTTGCTAAAATCTTAAGGTATTATTTTGATTCTTTCTTGCCTGAGTTATTCATAAATTTTAAAGGTCAATCCATGTTCATATACCTCTCCTAAATGTCTTCTGATGGAATATTTTCTACAGTGGTGCTGGAAGATCTGGAAATTTATATGGGAAAACAATGAATGTCTAATGTTATCTTTCAGTATACACAAAAATTAATTGAAAATTGGCTATATTTCTAGATATAAAATATATTAATATAAAGTTTCAAGAAGAAAATACAGGATATTATCTTTGTTACTTGGGATAAGTAAAGATTTCTTAGGTCACATAAATCATACCATAAAATTGAAAAAAAAGATGATAGGTTTCATAAGAATTAATAACTTCTGCTTTTGCATGATGAAAGGAAACTATAAGCAAGGTGAAAAGACAGCCTTCAGAATGGGAGAAAATTATAGCAAATGAAAAACTGACAAAGAATTAATCTCAAAAATATACAAGCAGCTCCTGCAGCTCAATTCCAGAAAAATAAACTACCCAATCAAAAAATGGGCCAAAGAACTAAACAGACATTTCTCCAAAGAAGACACACAGGTGGCTAACAAGCACATGAGAAGATGCTCAACATCACTCATTATAGGAGAAATGCAAATCAAAACCACAATTAGGTACTGTCTCATGCTGGTCAGAATGGCTGCTATCAAAAAGTCTACAAACAATAAATGCTGGAGAGGGTGTGGAGAAAAGAGAACCCTCTTACACTATTGGTGGGAATGCAAACTAGTACAACCACTATGGAGAACAGTGTGGAGATTCCTTTAAAAACTGGAAATAAAACTGCCATCAATTCAGTCAGTTCAGTCACTCAGTCGTGTCCAACTCTTTGCGACCCCATGAATCGCAGCACGCCAGGCCTCCCTGTCCATCACCAGCTCTTGGAGTTTACCCAAACTCATGTCCATCGAGTCAATGATGCCATCCAGCCATCTCATCCTCTGTTGTCCCCTTCTCTTCCTGCCCCCAATCCCTCCCAGTACCAGGGTCTTTTCCAATGAGTCAACTCTTTGCATGACTGCCATGTGACTCAGCAATCCCACTCCTGGTCATGCACACGGAGGAAACCAGGTCTGAAAGAGACACGTGCACCCCAATGTTCATCACAGCACTGTTTACAATAGCCAGGACATGGAAGCAACCTAGATGCCCATGGGCAGATGAATGAACAAGAAAGCTGTGTTACTTATACACAATGGAATATTACTCAGCTATTAAAAAGATTGCATTTGAATCAGTTCTAATGAGGTGGATGAAACTGGAGCCTATTATACAGAGTGAAGTAAATCAGAAAGAAAAACACAAATACAGTATACTAATGCATGTATATGGAATTTAGAAAGATGGTGACGATGACCCTATATGTGAGACAGTAAAAGAAACACAGATGTAAAGAACAGACTTGTGGACTCTGTGGGAGAAGGCGAGGGTGGGATGATTTGAGAGAATAGCATTGAAACATGTATATCACCATATGTGAAGCAGATCACCAGTCCAGGTTCGATGCATGAGATAGGGTGCTCAGGGCTGGTGCACTGAGATGACCCAGAGGGATGTGATGGGGAGGGAGGTGGGAGAGGGGATCAGGATGGGGAACACATGTATACCCATGGTTGATTCATGTGAATGTATGGCAGAAAACACCACAGTATTGTAAAGTAATTAGCCTCCAATTAAAATAAATTAATTAAGTAAAAAAAAAAAAAAAAACTAACTCCCTTGCTCAAATCTTTATAATATCATCCCTCTTCTTCACATAAAGTCTAACATCTCTGCCATGCCCTGAAATCCAACTCTTTGAAACCCCATGGGCTATACAGTCCATGGAATTCCCCAGGCCAGAATACTGGAGTGGGTAGCCATTTCCTTCTCCAGGGGATCTTCTCAACCCAGGGATCAAACCCAGGTCTCACACATTGCAGGCTGATTCTTTACCAGCTGAGCCACCAGGGAAGCCCAAGAATACTGGAGTGGGTAGTCTATCTCTTCTCCAGCAGATCTTCCCAACCCAGGAACTGAACTAGGGTTTCCTGCATTGCATGTGGATTCTTTACCAATTGAGCTACCAGGGAAGCCCATTAGGGAGGTAGGCAGCAGCCAAATTATGCAGAGACTTCAGGGCATGTCAGAGGTGTTAGATTTTATGTGAAGAAGAGGGGTGATATCATATAAACTTTGTTTATTTTATAGAAATTGTCAACATTCTGGGTCCTTTTGCAAATATGGTGACTTATGCACCTGCTTTGTTGGAGATTATTTAAACACTGCCCTTGTCTGGGCTGTATCAAGTAGTATGAAACACAACTCAGCCCAGTAATCATGGGTAGAATACCTACTATGAGCCATAGCAATATGAACTTGCTTGAATAGCAGCAACAACAAAAAGAACAGCAACAAATGATCAAGGAAAATCTTGCCTGTTTAGATATCTAAATATTTTACAGAACTGTGTCAGCTCAATAACCTTAAAAATTCCCTCTGGCTTCTATAGCACTCTTGCAGAGGCCATATCTAACTTCTACTATTGAAGCACACAATATTGATAAAGCTTCAAAGTTTATAAAGACAAGCACTTCTATTTGCATTCATTCAATAAAAATGTTAATGAAACAGTTTTGCCAGATTATCACACTATTTTTGCAAAGATTCATTACATTTAATTCAGATACCAAACTCTGCTGAAGACTTACCTATCACGTTAAAATATACAACTTTATGGGGTTTCTTTGGTGGCTCAGTCAGTAAAGAATCACCTGCAATGCATGAGATCACCTGCAGCACTTGTAATTCCTTACCTATCTCAGATATTAAAGTAGTTAAGATAACTGGTTTTTGCAACCTGATCAAAAACAGGAAAGAATAGGGTAAAGTAAAAATACTTGACTAGCAAGCTGGTGGTGCAAAGTGTCTTCCCCTTTACTCTGTTTTTTGAAGCAAAGCAAATAATTTCCAGTGGTGTCATCCTCATCATCTGATCACTTAGGAGTCACATTCTTAAGGGACAAAAAGAACTTCAGTTCTTGCCTTGTTATGAAAGGCATGCATGCATGCTAAGTTGCTTCAGTCATGTCCGACTCTGCATCTCTATGGACTGTAGACTGTCTGGCTTCTCTGTCCATGGGATTCTCCAGGGAAGAATACTGGAGTGGGTTGCCGTGCCCTCCTCCAGGGGATCTTCCCTACCCAGGTATCGAATTCGTGTCTCTCATATCTCCTGCATAGTAGGCTGGTTCTTGACCATTAGCGCCACCTAGAAAGCCCTTGTTATGAAAGGCATAACCTCTTAAATGAGTAAAGTTAAAAATGATTAATAGAAACATGCATTCACTGTTGAACTGTCTTAAGAGGGTATGTGCTTGTCTGTCTGTCTATATTTATTTTTAATCTTTCTCCTAACCTCCACTATCAAATATTATTCACCATGAGAAAGAAACAATAATGTCTTCATATTGACCTTTGGCACTCTGTCTTGAATCACCAAAGAGTCTGTAAAAAGGCTCTTTTTATTGTCTGGATGGATGACACATGGTCTGAATGGAGGGAGAGCAGGTGTGCACGTGTTATTTTCACGAGCACTTTATCCTTCAGTGGGAAAGTATTTTATCTGTTCTTGTGTCATTGGTGCAAACCCATACAATTTAAGAGTGGGGGTCCTACACGTTCATGAAAAGTAATTGAAGCCAAGCAATTAAATCTGGAATGATGACCATGGCCTGGATCTCAAAATGATATGCTATAGGCTTTGAGGTCCTCACAAATTTAATAGTCATTAATATCAAAGATAGGTTTATGTTGACAACTTCCTCCCCTGTAATGACAACAAACTAGTTAAGGCCTCAATGAAAGCAACAAAATAACCCTGAAAACAAGGGCATTAAAGCATATGACAGGAAGAACTACTGTGTATTTCTAAGCAATATTCAAAGAAAAGCTCTGCCAGGAAATTTTCAGAAATGAATAACTTGTTTTGCTTAATCTCAGACCACCTACTGAAACAATGCAGATTTTTTTTTATTGCTAATTGTAGAATTAATGTAGTCTTGCTCATTTTTATTCCTCTTTTAATGAGGAATAAAGATTTCCCAAGATTTTCAGAAACCAGAAGAAATGGCTAATGACACAATAATTTCCAAATATAACTTGATAATTACTGTTCATTCAAATGGATTTATGTTTTATCAGATACACTAAATTATTCAACTTCAAAATTTATATTTCTTGTTTGTGTCACAGGAAGGCTAAGCTGAAGTATATAAATCCCTTCCTCTTTGAAGAATTTTTTACTGTGAAGCAAAATGGAACTTGAAGAGAAATGTTAACATTGAGTACATCAGTAGAGCTGGGCAGAAAATTTAAAAAGTCTAGCTAGAAAACTAGAGAATAAACCAAATACATTTTGCTGTGATTTCATTTTTATGATATAACTTTTGAGAAAAATCCTTTTGTAGAAAAAGTTGGTATGCCCACCAAGGTCCTAAGGCAACTATCAGAAATTGATTCAGACCTGTTAAAGCAATAAAAACAATTTATTTAAATAATTTTGAGACATGCTGATAATCATATGGAAGGCTAGAGAACTGGGCCCCAAAATCAGACTGCTGGGTCGCTAAAACCCCAGGCAAATCCCTCTATAGCACCAGCCAGTGAGGTAACAGAGAGTTGGATGTCCAGCTTGTCTAACTGGTATAGCTGATGCCACACATGGATATCATCCTTGTAACTCAGGACATTCTTATCACTTCATCTCTAGAAATTGAAGACTACTACTAGCATCTGTGGGCTTCCCTGGTAGCTCAGCTTGGCAAAGAATCTGCCTGCAATGCAGGAGACCCTGGTTCAATTCCTGGGTCTGGAAGATCCCCTGGAGAAGGAATAGGCTACCCCCTCCAGTATTCTTGGGCTTCCCTGGTGGCTCAGCAGGTAGAGAATCCGCATGCCATGTGGGAGACCTGGGTTCAATCCCTGGATTGGGAAGATGCCCTGAAGAGGGCATGGCAACCCACTTTAGTATCCTTGTCTGGAGAATCCCCATAGACAGAGGAGCCTGGCGGGCTGCAGTCCATGGGGTTGCAAAGAGTAGGACACGACTAAGCACAGCATAGCACTAACATCTGTGCATCCAAAGGAATTTATTTGCCACTCTCTCTGCACAGGGGTCTGGGAAAGTGCATATGTAGCAATTTTAGATTCTAGAGTAGGAGACAATTAACTTCTCTCTCCTCATTAAAAGCCAGCAAATATCCACCTCAGTCCATACTAGTACAATATTAAGATCATCCTTTTTTCATACTTCAAATTTTAAAAATTATGCCTTTCTAACAAAATGTGACTACTGCTCATACAAATCACTCTCACTCTGTCAACAAATGGAGTACTTCAGTTTTTCATTAGGGGATGCACTCAAATCCACATTCAGAATTTGAGAGTATATCTAGTCCCATAAAGATGCTGATCCAATCATATCAACTAGTTAATAACTAGCCCATAATGTATTTAACAATTAAATGTACATATAAACTTATGTACACACTCACATGGATATATACATACACCTGTGTGTATATGTATGTTTGTAAACATATGTACAGGTGTGTATATATGTGTGTGTGTGTTTATGCATATATATATTTATACACATAAAAGGTGACTACAATTATCATTTTGATAGTTTGTCATGGGTATCAGCTGAATACTTGACTTCCCTTTTCTACTTTATATCTTAGGTTCCTTTATCCTTTATATATATTTCAGTTGGTTAGGGATCTAACCATCTTATAGCAGTCTTTAACTTTTACTACCAGACACGGCAGCAAAAAGAAGTGGCCCCAGAAGTTACCTGTGTTTCATCCATAGTCCTTTCAGCACTCAATGAATAGCAGCAATTTCATCTCTCCCCAATAGTAAGGATAAATTAAATCTGCTTTTGTCTATTCAGTGATGTGAAATGGTGTGAAAATTTCCAAATGATAAAGTGGCAGTTGTATTTTCCAATTCAATAGAGCCATTAGGTTATGTCACTTGGTGGAAAAATTAAACAAAAGACCCAAGAATCTTGGAAATAGAAAGCAAAAACAAACATTTTGTGAGTAGATTGTTTGATATGATATGAGAAGTACACACATAAACATTTTAATTCTGTCTCCTGTGTTACTGTTAAAGAAGAAACAGAACCATTGGTTTAGAACATATACCCTTTCTTGCAAGGACAGCATCTCAATCTCATAGAGTATTATACCCAGATGGTGAGATAAATGAGTCTTTTCAAAGCACTCAAGCATTCTGTAAGGCCAGCTGCTTATGGGAAATGGAGTCTTCATAAGGACAGTGAATTTACGGGCATTAGCTCAGGGTCTGGAATCTTTCATTGTAAAGCAAGGAGAACGTATTTGGTCTGGGACATGATGATGGCATACAAAGCATTAATAAGTCCACTGATCATGGTTCTGCAAGAAGTATGGTAGACAGGAAGAGAAATTCATTTAGAATAAATACTTTCTAATGGGAACAAATTGGAATAGGTACTTCCACCCATGAAGAAAGCATACCATTACTGTCAACCAGCCACCAGGTAACTTGACATAATGGAAATTCATGGCAGGTTGCTGCCACTTGCAAAATGAGAAGTCATTGATGGCAGTAGCTGAGTCAACATTAGTGAAAGCAAGTTCTTTCTCTTTAGCCCATGCCAGTCATTTATCCTTGAGAATATGACTCTTTTCATCAAGTTTCTCTGCTTCTAAAAGGTGTAATAATGGATTTATTTGCATTTAAGGACAACGTATAGTACATAAAATATAATACCTTACTTTTGAGCAGAAAGTAATAATTTTTGATTGGGTCCAGGACAAGAGGAGTTCTATATAGTCCAGACTGCAATGAGTGAACTTCTGCTACCATAAACCCACCAGCGATGACTGAGAAGTGAGACTCAACAACTTCAACTGAATTTGTCAACAAGTGTGAGCTTTCTGGTGGGCATTTGCATGGGACATATTCTAAGATGATTCTAAGGGTTTTATCTCCATATGTCTTCCGAAAAATTCATGAGTCACAGGCGTGAGATTTTTTTTTTATGTATCCTCAATTTATACACCATCATGTCTCCTTCCACCATAAGATAAAAATGAGATATTTCAATTGATTTTTATTCTGGTGAAATATCACTTCTCCATTATTTGCTATGATCATAATTTAATTGGGCTCTAATATATCCACAGACCATTTCCAGTTGGTGCCAGAATATCACAAAAATATATTTGCAAAATAAGTCAAAATGAATTATTGCTTCTTAGTGATCTCATCTGCAGATGAGATTTAATATCCATGATATTAAAAGATGCTTGCTCATTGGAAGAAAAGCTATGACCAACCTAGGCAGCATGTTAAAAAGCAGAGACATTACTTTGCCAACAAAACTCTGTCTAGTCAAAGCTATGATTTTTCCAGTAGTCATGTATGGAAGTGAGAGTTGGACTATAAAGAAGACTGAGCGCTAAAGAATTGATGCATTTGAACTGTGATGTTGAAGAAGATTCTTGAGAGTCCTTTGAACTGCAAGGAGATCCAACCAGTCCATCCTAAAGAAAATCAGTCTTGAATATTCATTGGAAGGACTGATGTTGAAGCTGAAGCTCCAATACTTTGGCCACCTTATGCAAAGAACCAACTCACTGGAAAAGACCCTGATGCTGGGAAAGATTGAAGGTGGGAGGAGAAGGGGACAACAGAGGATGAAGATGGTTGGATGGCATCACTGACTCGATGGACATGAGTTTGAGTAAGCTCTGGGAGTGTGTGATGGACTACAAAGCCTGGCGTGTTGCAGCCCATGGGGTCACAAAGAGTCAGACACGACTGAGTGACTGAACTGAACTGAATTGAGTGATTTCATCATGGAGAATGCCCCCTGAGACCATAAAATGTGTTCAACACATACTGGCAAAGCAGATATGAAAAGACAAGAAGTTTAAGCAACTGGTTCATGCATGTATTTGGTTCTACAGAATCAGTTCAAAGCCAATCCCATTTTATTTTACTTCTACTTGTTGATGAAATACTGTTTGGAATGTTTAACTTTGTGTCTATGTAGATTATAGAGATTCTAATTGTGATGAGCATCTAAATTATAGAGCATTGAGTACTCTAGATGTGCTCTAGATGTAATCTGAAGTGTTTTGGGTTACATGATTTAGTTAATATTCCATGTATGCCAGGTTAAAGTTTTTCCAAAGTAGATACTTGCCAAAGAATGTAAGGCTGTGCTCTGAAATCCCAGGATGCTCCACTGTGAATTATGCTAGAAACACTCTGAGAACCACTGAAATCACTGTGTCAGGAGAGAATCAGAATTGCATTCATTGTTGTCTGATTGAACTGGAGCACTCTTTCTTTCTATGGACCCAGGCAAAACTGGCCTTTCAGGCTAAAAGTAAAAATATTATATTTTACCTCGATGTAATACAACTTGCCTCCAAAATGAAAAGAAGCTCATGGGATTGCCATATCTTTTAACAGCATAGGGCACAAGAGCAACTTCTTAACTTTAAAAGGGATATCTTTACATATTTCATAAAGACTAGGAGTTGGCAAACTACAGCCTACGGGTCAAATTTAGCATGCCAACTATTATTTTTAAGAGCCTGCCAGAAATGTTTGAAGGGATAGCACTGTAAGCCATGGGTACTTATATAATCTTTTGGGTCATGCATTTTTACCTATTCTACCATTCTCTGTCTTTTGATTACAGAGTTTAATTCATTTACATTTAAAGCAACTACTGATAGGAAGAAATTCTATTCACATTTCCTTTTGTGTATGACTGCCTTCCTTTTTGTCAGCACCTCTATGATCAGAAGCACCAATCAGAGCACAAATTCACAATATTTGGAGGACAGGGTCCTTTTGCCCTAATTGGATCCCATAAGCTGTGTGCAAGTTATTCCAGAAACATACGCACAGCTGATTGCCATGTGACCTGGCGGGGTTGGTTGTGGTGAAGGGTAGCTGCTGCTGCGCTAAGAGCTAAAACTGACTGAAATTAATCACAATTTACCATCTAAGTCTTTTCCTGGAAGCTGCAAACCTTCAACAAACTAGAGTTCTGAAATAGTTATATCTGACAGATTCTGCCAGTGCAATTTTTTTTCCATATAGAGAGACAGATTTCTGGTGCATCACACTTCATCTTCAGCTAGTATCAGTCTTGAATCAAGGTTTTAGTCGACAGACTAAGTAAATTAGAACTACTTTTACCTGTTTAAAATAGTGTATGGAATCTCTGATAAGTTCCCACATCTATTAATTCACCCTAAGTTTAATGTGTATTCCTCATTTCTCTAGCACCCTTTTAAACCATTTTCACAAATATGCCCCAGATATTTACTGATGTAAATTAGCAAGCTTTAAAAGTCTCCTTCAGCTTGATTTTAAGAAGTCATGATAAAAAGACATTTTACAACCTCAAGGAGCTTATATCTGATGTAATTCCTTGTTATTATTTCAATCCACATAAATAAAATTCATATCTAAAGATTGCAAACTGTTAGCCTAAAATTATGGTTTTTAAATGGGAAAGCTTTTGAGTCCCAGGAGGCATTGAGTAAAGCCTGGAGATATTCTTGGTTGTCACAATTGGAGGGTGCTAATAACATCTAGTGGAGAGAAACCAGGGATGCAGCTTAACATTCTAAAATGCAAAGGACAGCTCTTCTACCCCCAACAATATAGAATTACCAAGCCACAAAGTCTACTCTTCTGAGGTTGAGAAACCTTGATTTTAAAATTGTGAATGGCTGTCTTCACTCCCCTTATCAAGAATATTTTACTAATTGCTTTTTAATTATTATTCAAAGGGTGTCTGAGGGAGTCTGATTTCTCTGATTCTTAATGACAAAAATGCAAATGAAATTTTAGAATTTTATATAAATCTACACTTTGTGTAGTCCTTCAGGAACTTCCTCTCTTTAGGTTCTATTGGATAGGATTGGTTTTCAAATAATCTATTCCACTATAACAATGTTCTTTGACTTCAAGACAGATACATATATCTTAAACTCATAAGGGCAGATCACTAAATAGCCTAACAATTAGTCTTCTGTTGAAGCAAAATTTCTCTTAAAAAGTTATTAGGTTGGTGCAAACATAATTCCTATTTTGGACTGTGGATTTTAAAAATCATTATAACTAGGCTCAAACACATCTTTATTAATCAAAATAGGAACCATTACAGTCAAAACAGTTTTGCCAATGAGAAATAACTTTGTACCTGTAGTGTAAAAATGCATGCTTTGAGATTCAAAGAACTCTGAATATCCTGCTGGTTGTGGAAGCATTTTGTCTGCAAAAAGTTGTCGAGATGCTTAAAAAAGTGGTAGTTGGTTGGCGAGAGGTCAGGTGAATATGATGGATGAGACAAAACCTCATTGCCCAATTCCTTCAACTTTTGAAGCATTAGCTGTGTAACTTGTGGTGGGGTGTTGTCATGGAGAAGAATTGAGCCCTTTTTGTTGACCAATGTTGTCTGCAGGCGCTGCAGTTTATGGTGCATCTCATGGATATCCTGAGCATCCTTCTAGCATGTAATGGCTTCTCCAGGATTCAGAAAGCTGTAGTGGATCAGACCGACTGCAGACCAGCAAATAGTGACCATGTCCTTTTTTTTTTTTTTTGGTGCAGATTTGGCTTTGGGAAGTGCTTTGGAGCATCTACTCAGTTCAACCACTGAGCTGGTCATTGCCGGTTGTATAAAATCCACTTTTCATCGCACTTCACAATCTGATTGAGAAATGGTTCATTGTTGTTGCATAGAATAAGAGAATAGCACTTAAAAATGATGATTTTGTTTTGTTTTGTTTTAGGTCAGCTCATGAGGCACCAGAGTATTGAGTTTTTCACCCTTCCAATTTGCTTCAGACCCTAAATGACTGTAGAATGGTTGATGTTGAGTTCTTCAATTTCTCCTGTAGTTGTAAGAGAATCAGTTTTGATGATCCTCTCAATTGGTCATTGTCAATTTCTGATGGCTGACCACTGAAGAACTCATGCTTTTGAATTGTGGTATTGGAGAAGATTCTTGAGAGTCCCTTGGACTGCAAGGAGATCCAACCAGTCCATCCTAAAGGAGATCAGTCCTGGGTGTTCATTGGAAGGACTGATGTTGAAGCTGAGACTCCAATACTTTGGACACCTGATGCGAAGAGCTGACTCATTTGAAAAGACCCTGATGCTGAGAAAGATTGAAGATGGGAAGAGAAGGGGACAACAGAGGATGAGACGGTTGGATGGCATCACCAACTGAATGGAGATGAGTTTGAGTAGACTCCAGGAGTTGGTGATGGACAGGGAGGCCTGACGTGCTGTTGTCCATAGGGTCATGAAGAGTCGGACATGACTGAGTGACTGAACTGAACTGAACTGATAGCTGACCACTGTGTTCCTCATCTTCAAGGCTCTTGTTTCCTTTTCAAAACTTCTTGAACCTCCATTGCACTGTACACTGTTAGCAGTTCCTGGGCCAAAGGTGTTGTTGATGTTGTGAAGTGTCTCCACTGCTTTACGATCCATTTTGAACTCAAATAAGAAAATTCCTTGAATTTGCTTTTTATATAACATCATTTCCCTAGTCTGAAATAAATACAAAATAAACTGGACCTTGGCCAGCCTCCCCCAACACAGGCCACCAGATGGGCTCCTGAGACCCACCCCCTGGCAAAAGGCTGCCTGAATGTAGCTCATTCTGCTGGGGGTGGAGAGCAGGAGGGTGTACGCTAGACTTTGGACTGGCAAATAGAGGCCTGGGGTGGGGAGTCAGTGTGCCTCAGTTTCCTCCCCAACAACCGAATTTTTATAATATCTGAAAACTGAGGGGGCTTCCTTTGTGGCTCAGACAGTAAAGAATCTGCCTGCAATGCAGGAAATGTGGGTTCAATCCCTGGATCAGGAAAATCTCCTGGAGAAGGAAATGGCAACCCACTCCAATACTCTTGCCTGGAGAATCCCTTGGACAGAGGAGCCTGGTGGGCTATAGTCCATGGGGTCACAGAGTCTGACACAACTGAACGACTGACACACACACAAACAGCAAGTAATGTCATGAGAAAAAAATATATAAAGCAAGAAACGCACATTAAAATGATGTATAACATAACCACATTTATTTAAGAATGCATTCCATTATCAAAAAGCAAAGTTCAACAGTGCAAAACCACAATTACTTTTGCACCAACCTAATAATAGCATCCACCTAACATTACTTTGAAAGCTTAGGATTTTACATTCTTTATTTTCTAACAATCATATAAAATACTTTATATAGTTTATATAATTGCATAAAGTATATAAAGTATATAAATTTATATAATTTATATGATGTAAGTGTTCTATTTTATCCACTTAAATGAAAAAAATAAATCCTTGCTACTATTATTCCATCTTCCTACAGGTGTTTATTAACACTTTAATTATCTAAAATTCATTATCATCTCTGTCTTCAGATTCTCTGACTTTCTCACTCATAGCCTGTTTAATATTTTTGTGGGGATGCACAAATCAGATGTATAAGTTCGTCAGACTTTTGGATTTAAGTTACATATTTCAAACCCTATTTTAAACCAGGCTTCAAGTCCTCATATTCTACACAAGATCTTTTAAATCTTATAATAAAAAAGAAAATATTATTTCAATCTAGAGAATTTCAAAATTAACTTCTAGGCAAATCCTCATTAAGAGATTTATTTCCTCAAACAAATAAAGACAGAGGTTAAAATAAAAATATGATGTTCTCTGAGAAAGTTTAGTGGTGAAAATGTGTCAATGGATTAATGGTTGCTCCAGGGGAAGGTGTAATTCACATTCTGAGAGGAGCAGCTGTCCCATGATAAATGTACTAAGGGTTACACTTCTGGTTTTTGATACCAGACATAACACGTGACTGACAGCTAGCAAGAGTTGATCAGATTTATTTTTGTTTTTGTTAATGCTTGTTTCTTACTATAACCCTAGGATGGGGCTAGTTATATTAGACTGAAGAGCCTTATCATTATTCTCTTCACATAGCAGTGATATTTTGGGTGGTATTAATTTTGTTGTCAAAGATACAGCTGTTGTGGAAAATATTTTGAATTTTTAGTCCCATCTGGTGTGCTGAAGGAAGAAGTAATGCTCTGAGCATTGGCATCAATCCACTTTCTAAGTGGGTAATACTAGTGCTTTGAAAAAGTGTCTGTCAAAATGGGAGATGAAAGAGTCATTAATCTGAACTGTTTTCATCTTTGTATTGCACTACAAATATTGCAGTACACCAATTAAAATAAACATAATGCATGTGTGCATGTTAAAAACCCTTCAGAGTAGTTTATCAGTACGTGTAATGTTGGCATTACTAACAGCTTATGTCCAGGAATGTAAATGTCAAAATAAAGTAATAAAAATTGAAATGGCAACCATCAGTAAGGGGAGGAAGATGTGCCCGATTGGACTAAAATTGTTTAAGGAGGCAATAAATTGGTACTCAGAGTTAAATTTGCTTTCCCCTCCATCACTTGCTGTCATCAAATATTTTCTGCAAATGCCCATTGAACTTACCTTTCTTCCAAAAAATAGGTGTTGATTGAGTTAGTATGAACTAAAACATGCAGTTATTTATGACATAATTTATTTTGCTTCAAAGAGTTGAGATCTGTTTTTACAATGATTGTTTCAATACCCAAAGTTCCCCAGAGATCAAAATAAGTATAAATAAGATAGGTAGCTAATTTGCCTGGGATATAAGTCTACGTAGAGTACTAAAACTTCATTGGGGCATAATACATAAAATAAAATAAAGACAATGTTTATGCCAGAAATCCTTACAAGTGGTAGGAGAAACCCTAGATAAGACAGTTTGAATGTAGGGTAAGGAATATTCTTAAGGAACTTATTTAAATAATAGATTACTATTAAAGTTAATTTTAAAACAAGTGTATTGGATTTTGCTTTTGCTTTGAAATAAGATTTGGGTACCAAGGTTGAATTTTTAGAGAGAACAGTTTGAATGAAGATGGTGAACTTCTGTTCATTCACCACACAACATTCATGCCCTTCTCCAAATATTGTAAAAACATACCTAGAATGTATCTTTCTTGAAAAAGCACAAAATGATTAGCTTCCCAGGATTCTAACAGGTTTCATAATAACTCCTGCAAATCCTTATATGACAAGGAGTACATGTGTGGTCTAAAGCACTTCGGCATTTCAGAGAAGTCAGACTTCTTTAGAGTTGGCCAAATGGGCTGAATTAAGGGAAAAGTATACTGGAAAAATAAGCATTTTAGCTAAACCTTAAGTAAAAAAGAGGGTTTCAATCATTGATTTTAATTAGATGTACAGGCAGAAGGAAAATGTGAATTTTCAAACAAAAGAAAATTCAGTGTTTGTAAAGCAGCAGTTAGTCTAAGGTTGTTGAGCTATGAAGATCTTGTAGAGGAATAATGGGACATCAGATTGTAAGATTTGAATGTAAACAGGATATGGAAGAGCTTAAATGGTGAGTTTGAATATTTATTGGGAAACTTCCAAATTTTTTTTGAGAGTACACAGCAACATGGCCACAGGCAGAAGGACAGATGCTGGTAGGGGATAATGAGAGGATAGAAGTGGGTAACACATTCTAGGTGGCTACTATAGTGATTTAAGGTTGCGGATGGTTAAGAGTTGATGGCAATGTGAATGGAAATAAACAAAAATGGAAAGACAGAGACAAATATAACCAAATTTTGGAAATAGAGGCAGTAAGACTGAGCAACAGAGAGTATGTTAGAATCCTAGCTAGATGAGCAAAATCAAAGAATGATGGAACATCTGCCACATGAGTTGGGATATAATGAGGAAATAAAGCTGTCATGAAAAAAATGTGGAGGTGAAGATGTGATGAGTAGAGCTTGGTGCATATTAAGTTGATTTTAGTATTATTTAATGTCATTCCCTTCCTTGTAGCATATCATGAAAGAGGAACACCTCAATGAAATAATATAATAACTTGTTGACTATTTATAATTCATCAGTTATAAGTAAGATGTTTCACAAATGCATCCCTCCTAGACCAAAATAATGCTGGAATATAAGTGTTCACTCATCCCCATTTTAAGATGATAAAACTAAAATTCTGATAGGTTAAATTATCTCGTCAAAGTGACATAACTATTAAGGAGGAAATGTGGAATTTGAATCTATGTCTGTCTGATTATTAAACAGAAGAATAAAAATACAAGGAAATAAGATGGTTTTGGAAGAGTAACAGAGGAACATTTGAATTTAGAAGGAGGATTTTATCTCTCTAAGATATTAATAGAAAAAAACATAAGAGAGAAGTGAGATTTTTAGACAAGTGCTCGGACCTGGTGCACTGGGAAGACCCAGAGGGATCGGGTAGAGAGGGAGGTGGGAGGGGGGATCGGGATGGGGAATACATGTAAATCCATGGCTGATTCATATCAATGTATGACAAAAACCACTACAATATTGTAAAGTAATTAGCCTCCAACTAATAAAAATAAATGGAAAAAAAAAAAGAGAGAAGTGAGAGACTGGGCAATTCTATACAGTATAGCTGGCATATGACATAGTCTTCTGGTTGATGGCTACTAACTGGTTAAAGTTGTAATTGTAGGGCACACTTGATTTCAGAAACATTAAATCCTGAAATAGTAAACATTTTAGAATTGAAACTATATTGTATAAAACTATGTTTTATGAAATTGCATTATATGAACGTGTCTATTATTTTAACTGATACTGTCTATCTCTAGCAGGAAGCTTCCTTCTATTCCTTGTTTCATAGACTTTTTTGCCCCCATTTTTGTTGTTTTTAAGTAGGAAGAGATGCTGGATTAAATTAAATAAATTTCTTACAGCTAAGCATGTGGTTTTTATTTTCATCTTCTACGTCTCTGGTTCTGCCACGCACTTACAGTCAAATCAGTCTTCAAGGCTTCCCCATTTTGTCAATACCTCCTCCTGGATTATCTCCTAAAACCCTCTATTTGTCCCTGTCTCCAGCGCTACCATCTTTCCCAATCTTGAATATATTCCTGCTGTTTTACGAATGATTCTCTGAACTGTAGCCCTTGTGACTATTTAAAAGTATACACCTCTCTCCTGTTTAAAACTCTCCAATAGATTCTCGCTGTGCTTTAGATAAAGACCAAATTTTTTAAATGACTTGTACTAAAGTCTGTGTGAGCTGGGCTCTGCCCATATTTTCAGAGCCAGATATAGACAGCTGATATCTCAAAGAGTCATGCTGCTTTGAGGCTGTCTTTCCTATTTAGGATCATGAAGACGGGAATATTCATGGGCTTCAAAACCAATGCAATTACTGTCTTTTTACCCTGGATTTTTGACATGTTCTTTCCTCTTTACTTCTTAGGGGTGACACCAGTTTTGGTCTTTAAACTGTACATTCATGGACGTTTCAACTAGAAGTCAAGGGAAAGAGTTAGAGTTGGAAATTGGAGACTTGAACCAGCATTTCTGACTTGTGATATTAAACTAGAAATCCTTATTGTTGTTTCAAAGGTCTGTTGCAGGTTTTTGTCTTTGGTGAGCATATATGAAGCAGAACTCAAAGAAAAGTTGAGGTAATGGTTCCAGGGGAGTTAACTTTCTTCTCTCACCACACTTCTGTTTTGGGAATTTATTTGAGTGTCAGATTCAAGGTACACAGAGTGTAGAAAATCGTATTTCAGAAACAAGCCAGCATAAAGGTTTTTCTCAGCTAAGATCTAATTGTATTTCTATATACATCAGACATTAGAGCTCAGTTGTATAAATGAGGGTGTTATTAATACATTCATTTTATTGTATCTTATTATACAACTTACCTCTAACTTGAACTCAAAACACAAAAGCATCTCATTTATTACATGGAAATATTTACAGTTGTACAACCCAAGACATTTATACTTTTCCATGTTCAAACTATTTTCTGAGGCTTAAAATCTTCATAACATAAACTATGTTAGGGGAACATAATTGAAAAACCAAAAGTAAGGCAGCAGAATAGGACTAGAACAGCTGGACCAAAATTTAAACATTTTTGAAGAGAAACACAACACTGAATTGAATTTGCCAGGAGTTAAGAAAAACACTGAAATAATTAATTAGACAACAGTCTCTCAAGAAAGCCACCACCTTCATGCTGTCCAGGTTGGGCAGGGCTTTTCCTTGCAATACCCCTTCCGGTAACATGCAATTTCCCAAGCTCCCTCCTTCTCTTCCGAAATATATTTTCTGTGCTCCCTTCATTCTAGACAACTGCCAACTAATCTTTTAAACTAAATACAAATATTTTAACTGGATCTGAAAGGTGACTGCTATTTCCCCCATTAGGGCTGAACTGTTACAACTCAAAGAAGTTACATTAATGGTGTTATTGTGCCAGAGGGTGACTGGGATTAAATAGCAACCCACTCCAGTACTATTGTCTGGAAAATCCCATGGACAGAGGAGCCTGGTAGGCTACAGTCCATGGGGTCGCAAAGAGTCGGACACAACTGAGCAACTTCACTTCACTTCACTTCAAGCAATTGCTTTAGACCAGCTATGGAAAGTCGCCTTTGTTCAAAACCTCTATTGTATACTTGGTATGTGCCTTTGGGTAAGTGCATGTGTTGGAGGCAGAGAGCAATGCTCCAGAGTATCAGCCAGCTAATATGTTATCCTACCCAGGCCTAGAAGAATGTACTACTTACTACTAATTTTGCATGATTTAGGGGGAACTATGGAAATTTCCCCTCCTACTGACTCTAAACATACTGATGCCAACCCACTCTTCTCCCCTATCTTGTTTGTAACTAAACCTTGAATTCTAGAACTGAAGTTTTGTTAAATATGTCTTTTTTGCAATGAGAATTCAAATACAAAATTTAAATTTGTAAACACCTGGGAAGATAACACATTAGATTACCAACAACAGAGTAGAACTGCAAGAAAATTAGGTAATGGTAAAGAGGGTTGGAATATGCAAGGTTTGTCTCTGTTTTCATCCCTGAAGTATTTCTCCTCAGCCTAAGTTTTGAGGTCAGTAGATCCTTGGAGTTATCATAAATCCTTAGGGAACAAAGAAAGGGTGTGCGTGGTATATGTCCATGTGTGTGTGTGTGCCTGCCTGTGTGTGTGTGGTATGTGTGCACAAGGAGGAAGAGGATGAAAAAGACAGCCTGCACATATTTGCATTTTGCTATCTACCGAATGACTTTGCCTCTTTTTTTTTTTTTTTTTTTGACTTTGCCTCTTAATACCAGAGAAACAAGAGCAATCTCTAGAAAGTCCATACAGAAGATCTTGTAACACTGTCTTAAGAAGCCTCAGCCAGAGGCCAGAGACAGAATAATAAACATGAGTTTAAGTGCAGTTAGCTTCATGCAGGAACATCAGTTTAGCAGGGACAAAACATGAAACAGACCTATGGTTCAAACATACCACTGAATATCTAGACTCTTTCCTGAAATGAGTTTTTGGATGTAAATAGCATAGTAATACAAATATGCATACTTTTTACTATCACCACTTTAACTGTTTCTGGACTCGACTTGGCAATAAATCTGAAAATGCAATGCACTTGGTTAAGGAGAATTACTTTTTTGAAGTTTAATGAGCATGATGGCTAATGGGGACCATCCTTTAAAATTCCACGTAGGAACAAAATAATATTGAAAAAGAATTTTTTTAATTAATGATACCACTATCTTTTTAAATTTCACACATAGACAAATTCTTTATCAGTTACTTGTACTAAAAAAAGACAGCCAACAGCTAATAATTTGATAACCATTCTTAACCAGGTTAAACTGGTCTTGTTTAACAAACACATCATTAGTTTAATCATGATAATGGATAGCTGCAATGGTCTTTTTAATATTTACTAAGAAATTTAGATAATTATTAGATGGTGTAAAGAGATAATTTTAAAAGTTTCAACTTTACCACACAGAAAAATATTGTTAGCATTTTGATGTATTTCGTTCTGGAATTTTTCTTGTGTACTTGAGTGTACAGTTGATATTCTGATTATAGCTGTTACTTTGTTTTTGATTTGCAACCATCCTAATTTTAACAAATAATTTTTTTGGTTTATGAGACAGTTGGAAAATTTAATCACTAAAAAATATTTGATTATATTTAGTAACAATTGTTCACTTTTAACATAATAACATTATTGAAATTATGTATCAGAAATAAAAAGTGAAAGGTAGCCGCTGAATGGTGTGATTCCTTTAAAATAAACCAGAGTGAGATGGAATGATAAAGAGTAGGAGTTAATTGTAATTGAAGATGAATTGAAGATGGGTACATGGAGGTTTATGACAGTATTCTTCAATGAAAAATTTAATATATTTAAGTAAGTTTTAGTCTATGATTTGTGATATTATATGTTTTATATACATTTTTATTTATAAGCACCTTGTTTAACTTCACTAACTATATAACTTAAGATCTCTATACGTATTAATTTTTAAGCCAGTTTAACTTGTTAAAAGCAGAAATGGGTGTATAATGTCACTCAAATCAGTGTGTTTGGTTAATTTTTTTCTAAGGCTTTTTTTGGCTTTATCCTGAAATTAGTTTATTTGTTCTATTAATATTAATATATGTTACTGTTCTTTCTTCACTTGTGTGTATATATTTTATTGATGCCTCTCTAGTCCTGCCTAAGATTTTTACCTTCCATTTTAACTTCTACATCTTTTTTGTTTGTTTGTCCTTGCTTGATAATTCTTGAGCATCCACTGTTGTTCTGATTATTGTTTAACATCCTCTGACATTTTGACTTTAGAGTATCTTTTTAGGATAGCTGTTTTTTGTAAAAATGAACATTCCTGGTGGCTCATATGGTAAAGACCCCGCCTGCAATGCAGGAGACCTGGGTTCAATCCCTGGGTTGGGAAGATCCCCTGGAGAAGGAAAAGGCAACCCACTCCAGTATTCTTGCCTGGAGAATTCCATGGACAGAAGAGACTGGTGGGCTCCAGCTGTAGGGCCAAAAAGAATTAGATATGACTGACTGACTATCACTTTCACAAAATTTATTTTGTCTAAAATTCTAATTGTAGTTCTCATCTTGACTTTTATTTATTTATTTTTCTCATTGGTAAATATGTGTGGATGCATGCACACTCATACATAAGTGTGCACACACACAACATAGGGACCATACAACATATGGACCATTTATATTTCTTCTCAAATTCAGCAGAAACTTGGTAGTTATATAAGCTGCTTTTAGTTCTACCATTAATAAAATTTAAGTACTATACAAACATTCTACCATTAATAAAATTTAAGTACTTTACAAACATTTTACTCCTATTTTTAATGTTTGAAAGCCAGAAATGAAAAGGTTAATTCTACCCTATATAAGATGAGAAACCCAACATATCTTCACTTTCCTGTCTACACCCTCCCCATTACTATTATTTGTAGTTGTAATATAAGCTTTGCTTTCAAAATATTAAATTGTTTACACAAGATAGCTTCTCTTTTAGTTTGTCTGACTTATAATTCTCCTCTGTAGAATTCACAATAACAAACATATCTCTATAACATCTTTTTTGGTTTTAATGTTCATTTGTAATTTCACATTATGGAACATATGCAGTTTTTAAAACTTTTATTGGAGTATAGTTGCTTTACAATGTTGTGTTAGTCTCCGTTGTATAGCAAGGTGAATCAGTTATATGCTTTCATATATTCCCTCCTTTTTAGATTTCCTTCCCATTTAGGTCCCCACAGAGCAGTGAGAAGAGTTCCCTGTGCTATACAGTAGGTTCATATTAGTTATTTCTTTTCTATATAGTAGTACATATAAAACATTACAGTATATATATTGTAAAACACTATAAAACACAGAATTCCAATCTCACCTTATGTTGTTGATTTCTAAATCTATAGTACTAGAAGAATTTATTTTCTTCAAATTATCCTGAGAGAAACTATAAGGGAAAGGAACACTTCCCTTCTCCGTCTACAAGGCCAAACTACAGATACCAATGCCATTCAAAGATATTACAGCCAAGAAAGCTACAAGCCAATACACTCCGTGAACTTAACTGCAGAATTCTTAAGGAAATGTGGCAAATAGAATCCAGAAACTAGTTTTAATACTACTAAGTAGGGTTCATCCTAGGGATAGTTTTATAAGCAGATGAACAATCAATGCAATTTAATATTTTAACAAACTAAAGAAGAAAAAATATTATCTTCTAAGTAAACACATAAAAACCTTTTGACAAAATTTAGCACTCATTCATGATACAAAATCTTAGGAAACAGAAATACAAGGAACTTCCTAAAATTGATAAAAGCCATCTAACATAAATCCACAGCATTGTACTTAATGGCTTCTTTCTATAATAAGGAACAGATAAAGGAAGTTGACTCTTATCCTTTTCATCCAATACTGTACTGGAAGTCCTAGATGGATTGGGAAAGCAGAAGGAAAATTATTTTTGTTCGAAACAGTACAATCCTAATTTCTACAATGCAATTTGCAGAAATGTGAATAGGCCTAGAAACTGTCATACAGAATGAAGTAAGTCAGAAAAGAGAGAAACAAATATTGTATTGTTTTTGTTATATGCAGAATTGCTTATATACAGAATCTAGAAAACTGGTGGAGATGAACTCATTTGCAAAGCAGAAACAGAGATTCAAATGTACAGAACAAACCTATGGGTGGCAAGAGGGAAAGGGCTGAGGGGACACACTCTTAAAGGGAATAGACCCAGCTCATACCTGAATCGCATGGCTGCTGGTTCGATAACTTGAGGTCCATCCTGCCCCGGTAGGGTAGTGATGGAGAGGAAAAGTTCAAGCTAAAACCTCACTTCAGCCCTAACCCACGCTTCTCCAGGCCAACCTCCTACCAAGGGGATAGATGGCAGAAGAGCCTGAGGAAAAATATGGCTCGTTTTCATGTCAAATCCAGCTCTGCCACTAAAGCCACTGGGCACATGGAGACTGTATAATGTGGGAGATGCTCCCACATAAGGACAGATCTTCAAGACTGCCATAGGAAATTGTATCATCTAATTTCAAAAAGAACAGAAAGCTAAGCAAAATGAGAAGACAAGAATTTGTCTCAACTGAAAGAACAAGAAAACCTCTGAAAAAAACAACTAACAAAACAAAAGTAAACTACCAGAGGAAGAATTCAAAATGTAATAAAAATGCTAACTGAATTAGGCGAAACAATAAATAAATACAGGGAGAATTTTAACAAGGAACTAGAAAATATATACACACACACACACACACATATATATATATATATATACATATATATATATATATATAAAAGATAAGGTCAGAACTGAAGAACACAAAAACTAAAATGAAAAACACAATAAAAGACTTAATAGCAGACTAGGTGATACTCAATAAAGGACAGAAATGAAATGAACCTAACATAAGCAGAAGACATTAAGAAGAGGTGGCAAGACTACACAGAAGAACTGTACAGAAAAGATCTTCACGACCCAGATAATCACAATGGTGTGATCACTCACCAAGAGCCAGACATCCTAGAAAGTGAAGTCAAGTGGGCCTTAGGAAGCATCACTATGAACAAAGCTAGTGGAGGTGATGAAATACCGGTTGAGCTATTTCAAATCCTAAAAGATGATGCTATGAAAGTACTGCACTCAATTTGCCAGCAAATTTGGAAAACTCAGCAGTGGCCGCAGGACTGGAAAAGGTCAGTTTTCATTCCAATCCCAAAGAAAGGCAATGCCAAAGAATGCTTGAACTACCGCACAATTGCACTCATCTCACATGCTAATAAAGTAATGCTCAAAATTCTCCAAGTCAAACTCCAACAATTCATGAACCGTGAACTACCACATGTTCAAGCTGGTTTTAGAAAGGCAGAGGAACCAGAGATCAAATTGCCAACATCTGCTGGATCATCAAAAAAGCAAGAGAGTTCCAGAAAAACATCTATTTCTGCTTTATTGACTATGCCAAAGACTTTGACTGTGTGGATCAACAAAAACTGGAAAATCCTTCAAGAGATGTGGATATCAGGCCATCTGACCTGCCTCTTGAGAAATCTGTGTGGAGGTCAGGAAGCAACAATTAGAACTAGACATGGAACAACAGACTGGTTCCAAATAGGAAAAGGAGTACGTCAAGGCTGTATATTGTCACCCTGCTTATTTAACTTATATGCAGAGTACAGCATGAGAAATGCTGGGCTGGTTAAAGCACAAGCTGGAATCAAGATTGCTGGGAGAAATATCAATAACCTTAGATATGCAGAGGACACCAGTCTTATGGCAGAGAGAGAAGGAGAACTAAAGAGCCTCTTGATGAAAGTGAAAGAGGAAAGTGAAAAAGTTGGCTTAAAACTCAACATTCTGAAAACTAAGATCATGGCATCTGGTCCCATCACTACATGGCAAATAGTGGAAATAGTGGAAACAGTGACAGACTTTATTTTGGGGGGCTCCAAAATCACTGCAGATGGTGATTGCAGCAATGAAATTAAAAGACACTTACTCCTTGGAAGGAAAGTTATGACCAACCTAGACAGAAATTAAAAAGCAGAGACATTACTTTGCAAACAAAGGTCCATTTAGTCAAAGCTATGGTTTTTCCAGTAGTCATGTATGGATGTGAGAGTTGGACTATAAAGAAAGCTGAGTGCCGAAGAATTGATGCTTTTGAACTGTGGTGTTGGAGAAGAGTTTTGAGTCCCTTGGATTGCAAAGAGATCCAACCATTCCATCCTAAAGGAGATCAGTCCTGAGTGGTCGTTGGAAGGAGTGATGTTGAAGCTGAAACTCCAATACTTTGGCCACCGGATGGGAAGAACTGACTTATTGGAAAAGACCCTGATGCTGGGAAAGATTGAAGGTGGGAGAAGGGGACAACAGAGGATGAGGTGGTTGGATGGCATCACTGACTCAATGGACATAAGTTTTGGTAAACTCTGGGAGTTGGTGATGGACAGGGAGGCCTGGCGTGCTGCAGTCTGTGGGGTTGCAAAGAGTTGGATATGACTGAGCGTCTGAACTGAAGTGAACTGAGGTGATACAGAATTTATAAGTGATCTGGAAGATAAAATATGAAAGTTGCCCAATTGGATCTGGAAAAAGGAAAAGAAATTTATAAAATGAGAACAGTTTCAGGGATCTGTGGGAAACTAAGCCTATCAACATTCACATTACAGGAGTTTCAGGAGAAGAATAGAGAGAAAAGAGGGTTGAAACTGTATTTGATAAAATTATGGCTGAAAACTTCCCAAACCTGAAGAAGGAAACATATATCTATGTATAGGAACACAGAGGGTCCCAAATAAGGTGAAACAAAACATACCCTCACCAAAATGATAAAGTTCAGGGGAAATTCTAAAGGCAGCAAGAGTAGAACAAAGAGTCTTATCCAAGGAAACGACTGCAAGGATAATAGCTGATTTTTCTGCACAAACTTTGTAGGCCAAAAGGGAGTGGCATGATATATTCGAAGTGCTGAAAGGGAAAAAGATGCAACCTAGGGTACTCTACTGGGACAGAATTAATAGGAGAGTGAAAATGGGAATAAGACACAAGATGGTTGCTTCACTTTCAGATATGGACATCTGTTTTCTTTGGGTTTTTGAAGGCAGCAGTTAGCTATTATGATAATGTTTTGTTCAGTTGACATTACCACCGAGTTCCTTTCCTAGGAGAGAATACTGTGAGCATCAGTGGTGGTGTCTCAGACCCCTCCTCCAGGCTCCCAGTTTCCTGAGTTGTGGTCTTAAAACTCTTCTTTGATCCCCTGTTCCCAATTCTCTCCTTCACCTCCCTCCCTGCTCAGGTCTTTCATCTACAGACCATTTACTGTTGCATCTGGCAATGTTTTTTACCCTGAGAAAAATCTAAGTGCTTTTCTTTTTATGAATAATTTTCATACATTAACTGCTTCTTCTCTGATGATGAAGTTTCTAGAAATGTCAAACATATTGACTACTGTGAGCTCTTCATCTTCCTTCCGTCTCATGGAAATGAGATTTCCAGCAAACTGCAGGCTCCCCTGCATGTTCTCTGCTCTGACAAAACTTTTCTTAAGTAGATGAGTGATGATTCAGCAATTCTCATGGACAGTAAGACTCCAATATTTTTTAAAATCCACATTTATCCATAAGACTTTTTCACCTTTCTCACAAATGTGATATAGAAAGACACTTTTGAGACTATCATTCTTTATTTCTCCAAGTGTAATTATGAGTCATATAAATAAAGTTTATTTGTGTATTTCTGAATGGTAACTAAGGTTAAATACACACACATATCCAATATAAATAGCTTCATAAAATTAATTACAAGTATAATCACAATCCTTTTATTTTTTAGTTTCTTTGGTTCTTAAATGCCACATTAGCAGAAAGTTTGGCATTGTACCCACTTTTTAACTGTTTAGAAACTCTAGAAACTATTACAAAAGGCTCACTTGATTTTACTCACAAGAGAACACTATACTGATAAAACCACCATTTCATTGTTCCTGACTGCCATATGCTGTTTAATTCTCTTAGACATCCTGACAGATAGTACTTGTCCATTGCTGTGAGGGATGATTCCATTTTCTTGTAAATTGGTAAAAAGTGCTCCACAATGAGCTTCCAAGATGCAGCTTTAAGCACTCATTTCTTTTGGCTCAAATTTCTAGCAGCTACCACTCATGGTAGCTTTTGAACTGCGATGTTGGAGAAGACTCTTGAGAGCTCCTTGGACTCCAAGAAAATCAAACCAGTCAATCCTAAAGGAAATCAGTCCTGAATATTTATTGGAAGGACTGATGCTGAAGCTGCAACTCCACTATTTTGGCCAAAGAACTGACTCACTGGAAAAGACTCTGATGTTTGGAAAGATTGAGAGCAGGAGGAGAAGGGGATGACAGAGGGTGAGATGGTTAGATGGCATCACCAACTCAATGGACATGAGTTTGAGCAAGCTCCCAGAGTTGGTGATGGACAGGGAAGCCTGGCATGCTGCAGTCTATGGGGTTGCAAAGAGTCAGACACGATTGAGCAACTGAACTGAACTGAACCCCTGATAGGGAGTACAGTCCTCATATTGCTTTTCTTTCTGGCAACCACATGCATTCCACTGGGGCCATTCCTCATACCCAGAACTATGAGAACTCCCCTTCAAAGGGATACTGCCTTCAGTAACACCCAAGTGATTTCCTGTCCCAGTCTGTACCTTGATGTCACTGCCAATTTTTCTCTTTGAGAAAGAAAACTGTCAGTGATTGTATGATGTAATCTAGGATAAGATAAGGAATCATTCTGGGAAGTTATCAGGCTAATTTTGAGCACTGCAATCCTTAACCAAATGTCCAGATTTTAATAACAATTTTTAAAATATGAGAATAAGATGTTATATTTTGCTGCCATGGCTCCACTTGAAAACCTCAATTTAATGGGTAGCACTGGAGAAGCATTGCTGGGGAGACAAAAGGTGTTCTGGTCACTAGTACTAATAGAATTAGTAAATCAGAATGGACATGTGTAGGCAGTCTTGAGCTCGTGTACCAACCTAGAAGAGAAGATACTATTTAGCAAGATGAGAAAGTATTGGGCAACATGCTTATAGGAATTTCAGTAGAGTCTCCAGGAAAACACCAATAGCAATATGTGCCCTACACCGAGGAGGGCTTAGCAACCCACTCCAGTATTCTTGCCTGGAAAGTCAGTCCCATAAACAAAGGAGCCTGGTGGGCTACAGTTTGTGGGATTGCGAAAGAGTTGGACATGATTGAAGAGACTGAGCATATACACCCAATGTCACATTTAATTCTTCTTTTAAAGCTTGTTGGTGGAGTTTTATTTTCCTTTTTCAATTGAAGTATAGTTGATTTACAATACTGTGTTAGTTTTAAGTGTATAGCAAAGTGATTCAATTATACATATATATTTTTCAGATTATTTCCCATTATAGTTGATTCAAGGATATTGATACTGCACTAAACAGTAAATCCTTGTTGCTTATCCATTTTATACAAACCATTTTAAATTCTTTTAATTTTCTCCTTTCTTCTAAGAAGCAGTAAATAAAAGGCATTTGACAATTGTTTTCTTTTAAAGTTACAGTGACCTTGTTCGACATCAAGTTTGACAGTAAGGGCTTGTATATCAGGTTCTACAAGTTCAGTTTTGTTCCTTTCAAATGTGAATAATTCAAAGAAATTTCCCAAAGGAAAGCTCAAAGTGAGGCCAACTTCCCAACGTACCAGGAAATATTATTCAGAGAAAACAAACTGTAACATTTGGTACAACTTACTTTGCCCAACTTCTTGAACCATATTCGTTTTATTAGTATTAAAAATCCTAGTTGTGTCATTTCTGCAGCTGATAGTGGTTTGGTCCAAACCAGAGTCTGTGGCAGCTGCAAAAATAAGGAAGCATCTTGTCTGTTGCCACGAGAGGATTAGAGTGTAACTCATAGCAAGTCTGCTCTATGCAGACTCCCACAGGTTTATCATGTAAGAATCAAAGTCACATGTCTCTACATGAGCCATGTTAGCTGAAAAACTTCCAGCCTAACAAGCTGAGAAATGTAACCACAAAAACCATGAGGCCTTCTACATTTAAAGGACAAATGAGTGAGGTATTCTTTTCTTAAAGGCCTTTTCTGCTACAGAAGCCTGTCCCATTCCTGCAGCTCTTAACTGACTCCTCATCCCTCATCAAAGATTCCCAAGGAGACAATGGTTGGGGAGATACTTCTAACAATACAGACCTCTACTTCAAGACCAGTGCATTCTGCTCTTCTTCAGCTTCTACTGCCAATTCAAAGCTCCAGACTAGTGTTTTCTTAAATGGTTTTGAACCCATAATCAAAGCAAGAAATTCATGTTCATCCAGATCCTGTATATACATATGTAAAACTAAAGCAAAAGCTTCATGAAAAATATTTATCCTTACTGCATATAATAGGCTCTGATAATCTCTGTTTTATTCTGTTTAATTTTGGCACAGTTGCTGCAGACCACCAAGCTGACTTTGTTACACACAAGTATGTCATGACCCCTAGTTTATAAAGCACTGCCAAAGTTCAGTACTTCTCACAACCAGCTGTTCAGAAAAATCACCCAGAGAGTCTTCAAAAACAGTACGTCAGGGCTAGGGAAGGGCAAATGGAGAGTGATGACACTAAAGGAAGGCAGACCATTTCTGCTAATTATTTGCTGTGTGACCTTGGATAAGTTACTTAACCTCTCTGAGTTTCAGTGTCCTCACCTGTCAAATGATAATAATAGGGCCTTTCAGACAGAGCTATTGTGTCATGAAATGACATAATGCAGCAAGCAACTGCATGCTCAGTCATGTCTGACTCTGCGACACCATGGACTGTAGTCCTCGCCAGACTCCTCTGTCCATGAAATTTTCCAGGCAAGAGTACTGGAGTGGGTTGTCATTTCCTATTCCAGGGGCTCTTCCCAACTCAGGGATCGAATCCGTGTCTCCTGTGTCTCCTGTATTGGCAGGTGGATTCTTTACCATCTGCGCCACTTGGGAAGCCCATAATACAGCAAAACACATTTAAGTATGAAATGTGGTAAGCATGGTAAGAAGGTATTAGTATTATTCTTAACAATCTTGCCACTATACTATTTCTCTGGTTGGGTTGCATTACTTATATCTAACGGGAATTTTTCACAATATGTTGTCATCTACCTTAAACACTGTGCCATTACTTGCATCAGAAGTGGGTTAGAACTCAGTCACCTCATTAATACCTTGCCTGGCTACTACACTGGAGATGCCTAAATAAGTAGTAATGAGATGACCAAATCCTAACCTGCCTTTGACCCCCACAAAGGTATTAATGAGGTGACCAGGTTTTAACCTGCTCTTGACTTCATGTATATGGTTTTCAAAGCAGGTGAGAACCTGTTTTTAAAAGGTTATTAAAACATCAAATCATGAGCCTCATTTGGCTTTTTTAAAACATGAATGAGAGATATAAAGAGAAGAAACATACAGAGCTAATTAGAATGCCTCTAATCTTAATCTTTCACGTGGTCTTACACCAATTTTCCTGAAGAACTATAGTAGATTGCAATTCACATTATTTAAGTAAATATTTGGATTTTTCCAGAGAATTATTTTCAATTTAACACGAAGGTCCTAAATGGAATCAAGTAGCGAGTATTTATTGAAAAGCTAACACTGACCACACTAAATGAAGTACTATGAGGATACTAGGAAAATGTGAAAGGTAATCTCTTCCCTTAAAGTGCTCACAGTGTGGTTGAGAAAAACTGTTTTTAGAGATAGTACAGTGGACCCTTGAACAACATGAATCTGAATTGTGATGATCCACTATAGGCAATTTTTTTCAATAGTAAATGCTACAATACTACAAAATCTGTGGTCGGTTGAAACTGTAAATGTGGAACCTCAGATACAAAGAGTAAAGTTATATATGGATTTTAGGATCTGTGCTTAATCCCAGTGTTGTCCAGGGAACAATGATCTATTAGTAGAAATTTGAGGCTAGTAAGACCAGTCATTAGGAGATGATTGCCACTGAAAAGATAGTTTGTTTCAGAGGAGGCAGGCAAGGCCATGGGGGGCCACACAGGAAGAATCAGTGAGGAGGTGGGGAGAGAGGAAACTGGGTGAAAGACTTCATTGTGGTTCCTACAGGAAGGAACAGGTAGGCTTAAATTAGCTAGTTTGAACCATCTTAGAATAATTAAGACACAGGAGCCATCACTAGTTGTCTGGCACTTGGCCCAGGATTGATTAGAGCAGGTGAGTGGTGACCCAAGTGTGAAGGAAGTGATTGGGCTGTGAACCCTAGATTTGTTGGTTTGTGTGTGAAAAGTACTCTTGCGAGTGAGCTCTTTACCATCAGTAGGAATTGGCTAAACCTGGGAGAGGCACTCGCTCCAGGCTCAGCAAGGCCCCACATGTCAAAGCATCAGAATGTCAGAGCATCAGAATATAGAAAATTAAAGACATGCTTAATGCAGAAATAACTCAAAACTTGGTAAATGTTAACAGCATAGTGTACCATTAATAAGTGTGTAATATACCAAAAGAATTGAAGAATTGAAAGAAAATTATTCTCAGCCTTGGCGATATTTTGGAATCTCCATGAAATTACAAAAGTACTGCTCTTGAGACCCATCCTGGATTGTGGCTTTAATCTGTCTATGGTGCACCTGGGCATCAGGAATTTTAATGTGCAACCTAGGTTAAAAAGCAATGATTTAGAGTGGGAGTGAAGAGGACAGGTGGGGACAAGTATATTTGGACCTTTAATATCCCAAAACTGGCCAGTTTATGCCTCACATTCTGCAGTAGACAGAAAGGAAAAAAGGAGAATAAAATAATAATATAGTAGAGAATAATGGATCTAATAATAATCTAACATGTATTTAGTAACTGCTATGTGTCATGTTCATTTTAGGTACTTTGACACATTATCTAGTTTTCTCCCTAGAACCATAAAAGAGTAGTATTAAATTTCTTAACTTTATTGTAACTGAAATTCTGAAATGGTAAATGATATGCCTTCAAGCCTCAGCTAATGTGTTGATAAAATAAGTGTATCTTCTCTTCCAAATTATAATCTTGTTATTTTTTAAAGAGGAAGTTATTTTCTCCCCAAGTATACAATATTTTCCCTATCTAATAACCCAAACATAAAATGTTTTCTTTATATCCAACTTTAAATACTTCTTGATTTGACTAAACACAAATTTATTTTATTTCAAAGAAATCTTGAACACTGATATAGTTTATAATCTTTTTTTGTCTAGCATTTTAATTTCTGTTAGGCTTCTGTATCATCCCCATCTCATCTGGTTATGGCTACACTGAGAATGAAGGTAGTGAAGTGCATAAGACTGGGGGTTATCCAACCTTGGCCCTCCAAAATTTTATCTATACTGATTGATCTAAAAGGGATGGTCACATGATCTAAGCTGAACCAATCAGAGTGCTTCCACTGAGATTGCAACTGGAGAAGCTAGAGAAAGTGTGTGTTTATTTCTTGTGGATTGTAGGCTGTAAGCAAAGAGACCTGAACTTCCTTGAGGTCTTGACTAAGGTATGAGAGAATGAGATCAGAATGAAAAGAGATGAAAAACAAGTAGATGTTTAGATAGATCCAAGAGATGGATAAGCTTCTATTATTATTTGAGCTTCTGGATTTAATCAGGCTTAAATGCAAACATCTCCACCCATGGACTTAATATTTGTATGAACCAAAAGATTTCCCTTTTACTTAAGACTTTTTGAATTTCTGTCACTTGCAACTGTCAATTACACAATCAGATGTCTCAAAAAAAAAAAAAAAACCCACCACACATTATTTAGGACAAAGACCTATTCAATTTAATGTATGTATACTCAAGAAAAGTTTAAACTAGGATATGTTTAGCTTCTTATGTGGACAACTATTGCCTTGAAGTGTGCAGGTTCTTCAGAATAAAATGTAAAATAAGACTGTACTACACATTCGGCAAAGGGTGAAGAGGAACTAAAAGGCCTCTTGATGAAAGTGAAAGAGGAGAGTGAAAAAGTTGGCTTAAAGCTTAACATTCATAAAACTAAGATCACGGCATCTGGTCCCATCACCTCATGGGAAATAGATGGGGAGACAGTGGAAATAGTGTCAGACTTCATTTTTTTGGGCTCCAAAATCACTGTGGATGGTGACTGCAGCCATGAAATTAAAAGACACTTACTCCTTGGAAGGAAAGTTATGACCAACCTAGATAGAATATTAAAAAGCAGAGACATTACTTTGCCAACAAAGGTCCGTCTGGTCAAGGCTATGGTTTTTCCAGTGGTCATGTATGGATGTGAGAGTTGGACTATGAAGAAAGCTGAGCACAGAAAAATTGATGCTTTTGAACTGTGGTGTTGGAGAAGACTCTTGAGAGTCCCTATTCTGCAAGGAGATCCAACCAGTCCATCCTAAAGCAGATCAGTCCTGGGTGTTCATTGGAAGGACTGATGCTGAAGCTGAAACTACAGTACTTTGGCCACCTCCTGCAAAGAGTTGACTCATTGGAAAATACCCTGATGCTGGGAGGGATTGGGGGCAGGAGGAGAAGGGGACGACAAAGGATGAGATGGCTGGATGGCATCACCGACTCGATGGGCATGAGTTTGAGTAAACTCAGGAGTTGGTGATGGACAGGGAGGCCTGGTGTGCTGCGATTCATCGGGTTGCAGAGTCGGACACGATTGAACGACTGAACTGAACTGAACACATTCAAAATTAATGATATATTACTCTGGAATGGCACTTTACAGAAAAACTCCAAGGTTCCCAATGACAAATTAGTCAATCAGTCAAAATCAATTACTAATCATCTTCTGTGTGTCCAAAAATGTGAAGTGTACTAGGAAGTTCCAAATGTGTACAGAGAAGCTCCCAAGATAGAGAGACTATGTTACTTACTACTTTCAAGAAGCTTACTACTTGTGGGGAAAACATGGACCCAAATTAACCATTGCTCTAAGGTAATGAATACATGGTAAGTTGCCAAATGAGCAGTATGAAAATACTTTAAGGATTGTTTTGTTGTTCAGTCACCAAGTCATGGCTAACTCTCTGTAACCCCATGGACAGCAGCATGCCAGGCCTTCCTGTCCCTCACCAGTTCATGTCCATTGCATTGGTGATGCAGTCCAACTATCTCATTCTCTGTCACTCTCTTCTACTTCTACCCTCAATCTTTCCCAGCATCAGGGTTTTTTCCAATGAGTTGGCTCTTCGCCTCAGGTAGCCAAAGTATTGGAGCTTCAGCATCAGTCCTTCCAGTGAGTATTCAGGGTTACATATGTTCAAAGGAATGAGCAATCATTGTTAGATGGAACTGATTAGGAACACTTTTCTTGGTTTTATTAGAGGACGTGTAACCTGACCTATGCCTTGAAGAATGGAAAGATTTAACCGAGGGATTACTTTTGCCTACAAAGAGAAAATCCCACATAACATACTTGTCCAGTACTAGACCAAAGGAAGTAGAATTCAATGCAGTAGAAAACCATCTGTTTATCTCTACTCCCAAAGTATTATTACTTGTTTATTATTTGAAATGAAAAAAATAGATGTAGTAAAAACATAAGTCACATACTGAGCTTCCTTGGTGGCTCAGATGGTAAAGAATCCACCTGCAGTGCAGGAGACCCGGGTTTGATCCCCGGGTCATGAAGATCCCCTGGAGAAGGGAATGACTACCCACTCCAGTATTCTTGCCTGGAGAATCCCATGGACAGAGGAGCCTGGCAGGCTACAGTCCATGGGGTTACAAAGAGTCAGACACAACTGACTAACACACACTAAAGTGAAAGTGAAAGTTGCTCAGTCGTGTCTGACTCTTTGCAACCCATGGAATTCTCCCGGCCAGAATACTGCAGTGGGTAACCTTTCCCTTCTCCAGGGGATCTTCCCAACCCAGGATCGAACCCAGGTCTCCCGCATTGCGGGCAGATTCTTTACCAGCTGAGCCACAAGGGAAGCCCAAGAATACTGGAGTGGGTAGCCTATCCCTTCTGCAGCAGATCTTCCTGACCCATGAATCAAACCAGAGTCTCCTGCATTGCAGGCGGATTCTTTACCAACTGAGCTCTCAGGGACACACACTGAGGCACATACTAATCCAGACAGTCATGATTCTTGCCCCAAAGGGATTTTATTCTATTTAAAATGTTCATAAAATTAACAAATCATTGTTTTGATTAATACCTATAGGACAGAGCACCCACCTCTGATTAAGAAAAGTGAGAATAATATTCTTAGGCAAAGTATCATCTGAACTAAACTTTAGCAAAGGCTGAGTAGAAGTTAGCAAATATTCTGAAATGAGAAAAAGCATACATGGTGAATCAAAAGGTCAAAGTGGTTATAGTGAGGTATGTGAAAGAGCAAAAAGGGCAACAAATGAGTTTAAACTCTGTAGAGGGGAAAAAAAAAAAAGGCTATCGAGCAGCTATTCTCCAAGAGAGTAAGCCTGTGGTGCTCTCTGAGGCATTTTCAGAGTCTATGAAATCACCTAATTTTTGCAAAAATGCTGGTAAATTATCCCCCTTTAGAAGCTCATTTTCTCGAGTATACACTGGGGCTTTCCACCATACATTTGGAAGATCTACATAAAAGAATTAACCAATATATTCCAAGCAATAAATTATGATATAACAAAACAGATGCATAAAAAATACATTCAAGGTATAGACAGGCTACTGTAACAGATTACAAAAAAGTTCATGAACATGATTTCAGATTCTCTGTGACAGTTAATCTTTAAGAAACCAGCACTTTTTGAAGTTTGAGGTAGTATAAAAGAAGGATATTCACAATGATCTAAAAAAAGCCACTAAAATACTGCTCCCTTTTCCATCTGTCTGATACCAGATTTCCTTCATATTTTGCAGTGAAAATCACAGATCGCAATAGATTTAATAAAGACTCGGATAAGATAATTCCAGTTTATTAAGCCAGAACTTTAGAACATGTTAAAACATGTAAAACAATTGTACTCTCATAACTACAGCTGGCCTTTGAAAAATGTGGAGGTTAATCCTTCATATAATTTATAGTCACTCTGTATCTATAATTCATCTGCATTCATGCATTCAACCAACCAACCATAGACTGTATAGTACTATAGTATTTACTATTGAAAAATATTGGTACACAAACGGACCTGTGCAGTTCAAATCCTCATTGTTAGGGGTCAGCTGTAATTTTGGGGGCAATGTAGTTATTCTGCATAAGAAAATATTTACTACTGTATTTAAAAGATAAATTAAAAAATGTTTTATTTTTGACTATAGAGTGATATAATCACATAAGCTGTTTAGGGTTCTTAATAATTTTTAAGAGTGTAAAAGGGATCTGAGACCAAAAGTTTGAGAATGGTGATCACAGAATCTGTCATGGGGATTCTGTTTATATCTCTTTGAGAACTCTTTTCTTGATCCTGTGTGTTTGATGAATGTTCAGTAAGCTTTCTCAATAAATGTTGAGTCACTTCACTTTCATTCAGTCACTGTTTTGAACTGCCCATTGTTGTAAGCCTGAATGAATAAATGGATCTTGCTCTCACATCACTACTGCCTCTTTTGTCCTGAATCCTCATTTCCCATTGATGTGTCAGAATAAATGGCTGCTATTACAGCCATTGAAGAGAAGTGTGTAAGGATCGATGAGCAACAAGATCAAATTCACAAATGTGTCTACCTCTCTGCAAAGCACTCTGTCTTGATTAAAAAAAAATAATAACTTGAAATTGACTAGGGAGGCAGTGTTGTTTCCCTGTAGTTTCCAGTACATTATAAAAGGCAAGACTTTAAAACACACAAACATTAGAATATTTGAAGGCAGCAAAAGTTATGACTTGTTTTCCAACTCTGAACCAAATACTTGTGGAAAAGATTTTAATGACTAATCCCTTATCTTTAGAAGAAGAAAAAAATCTGATTTCTTTCTTTGCTTTGAAGTTTCTGAATATTTCTGGCTGTTTGCCCCACATTTTGATCTTTGGATAAAGATGCTGTCCCCAGGCTCCTTACCTTCTGAGGTCCACTAGGAAAATCTCTCTGAAAAATTTTACACATATTATGTTTAATACTTGATGGCTAAAAGATTTCAGGAAAAATCTAAACGTACCCTCAGATGCAAAACTCTATGATGCTCTGCAGGAACATGGTCTGGACACAGAATAGAGTGGTGCTGGGGGCAAGAAGCGACAGCTTCAGCCAGAACTCAGAGCAGGCTCTGCCTCTCACCTCTCCTCTGTCCTGAGGCATCGCTCTTCTTCCAGGTTCCAGCCTCCCTTCGGTGGGCTGGTTCACAGCAGACATTAGGTTGCTCCTTGGAAAGGGAGCAGGACTTTCCTTGGAACTGAGCTAAGACCATTCCACTGTCTGCAGCTTTAAATTTTGGCAATTTCAACTTCATGTTATCAGCCAGGGAACACCTTTTCAAATCAAAATCTAGCATCTGCCTAATTTTAATTTGAAAGAAGTCTTTCTCATTTTGGGCAGGGGGGAAGTTAACATTGTTTTTAAATGTTTGCTTGTTTCAAATTGAATTAAAACCAAACTCAGTAGAAAAAGATTTTTGTGTTTATTTGTTCCTATTTGAATTTGCTAGTCAAAGTCCCTTTAAAATGATGTATAGAAACCTTCCAAAAATTATCTTTTTCTGCTTGCTTTTATTTATAAAAATATGTTTGTATCAATGTTATGTATTATTTTTACATATTTCAACCCTTTTAAAATTGTGTTAAGGATTAAGTCAACCCTTTAACAACTGAAAAAAATTATGTCCAATTATATACGAAATACATGAGTGCCCTCTCTTGTCCATTTCTAAGTAAAGCAGTTTTTGTAATCAAAGGATTTTCTCCAGTTAGTGTCAGGAAACCAAATCAGCCAGCTCTAATAATATGTTATTTGCCTTCTTTCTTTGAAAATTTGATATATAAATATATGATATATCCCATTAAGAGAGGAACTTAATAGAGGATAATGAATTTTATAGTGAACACCTTTTTTGCAAGTTAAAATGATAACCTTTCTAACACTGATACCAGTTTTAATACAAATATACATATATATATGTTTTAACCTCAGACAGTACATTGAATGCAAGTAAACCTAACATTCAAAATGAGTTTTATTTTCATTTTGACTGAAAGGATTACATTATAAGCAAGCTCTAATTTTCCAGGAAGTTAAATCTATAAATAATAATGTTCTTGATTTCACTTTTATTAAACAACTGAAGGGAAAGCAACACAAATATATCTATTGTTTGGAGCCAATAATTCCTCATATTACTGCTCAGTGATGGAGCTGAAGAGTCACACTATGGTGCTATGAATTGTAAAGAACATTTACTTACCATTTCTACAGCCCTACAATTTTCCTCAAGGGGTATTGAACCAGACAAAATGTACATAAGTCTTTGTGCTTGATCTGAAAGACAAAATTGGGGTAGAGATTTCAGAATAGAAAGACCTTATATGAAAAGAAATTTAGTGTTACACTCAATGAGACTAATGAGGAATGCTCTGGTAGGTGTCAGGAGCCTTAGCCCATTTCAATTTCCATTCCTTGAAAGTTCTGAGTAAGTAAGAAAGTGCTGGGAACTGTATAGTTGCCTCCTGGAATCTCAAATGAGAGTCTTTACCATATATTCATCGCATTCTGTGTAAAACATTTCCTGGAAGCAGGACAGGAAGTTAGATTATGAGAGGGATTTTTGCAAGAGCAGCACAGGTTTCTAAATCGAAGAAGCTAAACCCTCAGCTCTCATCACCCACCCCACCAGGGTTTTGCACTCTTGTCAAATGTACTGATTGCCGCATGAGGTACTGTACTGTTACCACCTCTGCAAATCTTGTGGCAGAAATACTACAAGGATCAAGGTGGTCCACACTGAGTCCAGGAAGAGAAGCCCTCAACAGGTTCTTTGCAGAGTCTAGGATCACATGCTCAAGAATGATCTAATATCCATTTCCTTCTCCATATGCTGTAAATGATGCTGTCTGATTACCTTCCACATCCTATTTTGATAGGGATAGAGTAGGAAAAATAGTTTAGAATTCCCACCGGGGGATTATAAACAGAAAGGGAATTTTAAGAGACTTTGGGAGACTGTTGTCAGCTGATGACCACTCAAGAAAAGACTCTAGTAAGCGAGCAACAATCACATATGTACTTAAAGTACAAGACAACAGATAAGTGGTTTGAATCTTATTACATGAAGTAAGGGAGTCCTTAAAGAGAATTTTTTCTGCATGTAGCCAAGACAGAAATATAGGTGAAAAAGGAAAGAAACTAAGTGCAAGTGGATATTATACTGAAATCTGAGATGAATTACCATATTTTAGTATATGTTATCATCCTTCTGCTAAATACATATGATTTAAAACGCACCGTGATAGTCCCAGTTAGACCATATGGGGTCAAAGGAGGAATTAATGATTCAAGTCTTGACATTTATACAAGACTGAGGAAGAAGGTGATCTTCTCCCCTCCCAAATCTTCCTTTGTTTATAAAAATGTGTCTCTGTCTTTCTTGGGCCTGTACTCCCTTTCTTGCCCCTTTGTATCTCTCACAAGCATCCCATGATAATAAACTCACTCTTTGCCCACCACTTTGCCTTACACTGAATTCTTTCTGTGATGAGACAAAGAAAGCTGGGCTTCAGGAAGTCCTGGGACTGAGTGAGTGGTTTCAATTAAAAGATAAGGGTTTGAGTCCCCTCCTAGGTCAGGGACTGTGGGTTCAAGTCTCAATATGAGGTGTGGCTCGGTTTGAGTACCATCTAGGTAGGAGCATGGTTCAGTTTCACTAAAGAAGGTCTGCTAAGTATTGTAAACATTAGATGACTGGTCACCAGAATTGAATCTGATACTTGCCTTTATCAGGAAAATCCATTCAGTAATTAGGGATATCTTCACAACTTCTCTAGAAAGTGGAGCCTGTTACCATTGCTATTTTACCTTGAGTGGTTAAATAAGTTCACCCATAATGGCCAAATTTACTAGATGGAGCTGGAATTTGAACCCAGAAGCCCAGCTCTGGGGTCTATGTTATACCTTATGATAGCCCTTTTCACCACACAAAAATCTTACCTATTTTCAAGGCTCTGTTAAATTACATCCTTTCACAATCCTTCTTGATTCTCTTAAATGATCATAATTTCTCTCTTCTGAACTTCCATAACACTATCTTTAATCTTTCTCTAGTGTCAACTTCTAGCTGCTGATTTTATTATTTATCTATTTATGTTTTTTTTCTCTCTCCAAACAAACTGTAAGGTCATCAGAGTCATATTCATATATAATTCATTTTTATAGGAAAGAACACTTACAAACTTGATGGTAATTCAAGAAAAAGTTAGCATTTTATTTAAAGTTGATGGATCTATAAGCTCTCAGTAATGTATTCACTTATTCTCCCAATATTTATTGAGCTCCAAATGATATGGCAGACCTATCACTAACAGCTACAATGATAAATGAATAAGCCAAATTGCAGACAAATTTTTATGAGGTAACTAATGGATTAAATGAGATAATATTCTAGTCACAAGTCTTCAATAAATGCATGACCTCATTATTCAGTTCAGTTCAGTTCAGTCGCTCAGTCATGTCTGACTCTTTGCAACCCCATGAATCGCAGCACACCAGGCCACCCTGTCCATCACCAACTCCCGGAGTTTGCTCAAACTCATGTCCGTTGAGTCAGTGATGCCATCTAGCCATCTCATCCTCTGTCGTCCCGTTCTCCTCCTGCACCCAATCCCAATGCCTCCCAGCATCAGGGAACCTAGACAGCATATTAAAAAGCAGAGGCATTACTTTGCCAACAAAGGTCCATCTAGTCAAGGCTATAGTTTTCCCAGCAGTCATGTATAGATGTGAGAGTTGAACTGTGAAGAAAGCTGAGCACCGAAGAATTGATGCTTTTGAACTATGGTGTTGGAGAAGACTCTTGAGAGTCCCTTGGACTGCAAGGAGATCCAACCAGTCCATCTTAAAGGAGATCTGTCCTGGGCGTTCATTGGAAGGACTGATGCTCAAGTTGAAACTCCAATACTTTGGCCACCTCATGCGAAGAGTTGACTCATTGGAAAAGACCTCATTATTAACCGTCAGTTATTCATGGAAAAGTAACTTGCTGATCAACTTTACACCATTATTGACAGAATAATTCAGAGACTGTCCACTGTATGTGAGGAGGTTTCTGGGGAACATTTTGGTATAAAAGTTAGTTTAGGAAGGTGAAAAATTCAGGAGATGGATGATGGTGAGACTTGCACAACAATGTGAATGTACTAAGTACCACTGAACTGTACAGATGGCTAAAATAGTATGTTTTATATTATATGACTTTTACCTCAATAAAAGAATTTAAATTTTAATAAAAAGTAGGCATTTTAGACAGAAAAAGGTTGCAAATCATTTTTGCAAAAGCAAGGAGCCAATAGTTCCAAAGAATATGAAATTTTCTAATGTAAAAATATGGGTAGCCACTTGAAATGAGTTTCAGATAATATTAAAAAAAAAAAAAAGAGCACTAGCAGAAAGAGTACAGAGACATGGAGTTTTTAATAAGAAAACATAAACCAGGATCTAGTTCTGTGTCATTCATCAAATATCCTCTCTATGTGATCAACTTGCCTGAAAAAGGTGGAACTTATTTAACATCATTACTTTCTGGGTTAAATTTTTTCCTGAAAATCTCTCTTTAAAGTGTTGTCCAGACCTGACTTTGTTTACCAGATAAAATTAAACCAAATAGTTTTAAGTTGTTTTGATCACTGATGAATGAGATTTGGAAATGGGGAGTCTAGAGTCTATGAGAAATTGCAGTCACATTGAGGTGATTGAGACTGCGTGTGGTACATCACTTTGATTTCTTCTACTTGGCCCATCTCAATAGATAACTTCTAGCCAATTCAAGTTTGCAAAACAAATAAAATAATCTGACAGCTTGTAAGTGTGGGAAAGGATGCTGGCTCATTTCCCTAAGGACTTATCTAATAGAAAGACCATATATTATATGAAAAAATATATAATTCAACATTTCTCTGCCAGAAAAGGCAGCCAAAATTTTTATATTGTTCCAGAAAGAAAAAGATCTTTCTGCAATTTCCATTTACTCCTTCCTTACCCAGACTTGACTCTTTTGGAGATAGAAATGGTATTGCAACAGTTTCAGGAAGTGAGCTTTAAAGCACAAAGAAGTTTCACTGCACAAAAACCCAGCCTCCCTCCTCTTTCTCAGTTGAAACCTGTTGTGGTCTTTAGGTTCTCTGCTCTCAGTTTTGGCTTCCTGGTTACCTACATCATCTATTTCTCTGTCTTGTCTGACCCTTCACCACAACACTGGTATTCATTGTAATAACATGTGGGCCAGAATGAGCTCACACTGATTACCACAGAGTGTGTAATTCGATAGGAATTTTATTATAATTGAGCAATCGTTCTTATATACCTATATGAAAAATTTATCTGGAAAGCAAATTATAGCAGAGTGTTTCCCCAAGGCTTTTAATAACCTTATCTATTTTTAGGAGTTCTCTCTCCATATTCCTGCTCTAGACTAATTAGCTCAATAGACTTGACAAGAAAAAGAATGAAAGAGGCAGAGCTGTTTAAGTTATTTTTAGTCCAAAGCTGGGTTTATTATTAGTACCATGTCCCTATTGTGCCATTCTAGAGCATCCAAAATAATCTGAATGGAGTGGATAGAAAACTAAATTGAACACCAATCATCTGCTAAATACTTGTTTTGCTTTCTTTCTACCCTACTCCCACCCTCTTTACATATTCAGGTATAGAGTAAGCATATGGTTTCTCCGGTTCAGTAGCTTACTGTGGATTGTTTTCTCATTTGTTTTGTCCTGGATAGGTGGCAGAAAAGGATGGCTATTCAGGTAGGTCTCAGGGTGGAGAGCCAAAAAAGGAATTCATTTTTATTTGTTCCTTTAGAGATAATAAACTGTTCTTTACACAGGTACTCTTATTCAGTACTCATAACTAAGCCAGAAGTTGCTTAAGTTGCCTTTATAAATAAGTAACTGAGTCTTCAAGAGGATAACATATCTCAATATACTGTTAGTTTTTACCATTTAAATATTACAATTCCAAGCAGAGATTTATGCAATAGAAACTGTTTCTTTTTTCCCTCTACCCTCTCTTCAAATCACCCCCCTAAACACACATACACAAATGTACAAATTTAGACAATTATATACCTGTACCACCAAGCTCAGGAAAGCCTATCGTTCTAAAATGGGAATAGAGTTAAGCATTTAGGTTGGTGACACTTAATAGATAGTGTGGCCATCAATGTGATGAACTAATACATCCTAAATGTATGTCTTCACCCCCTAAGGCAAATTGTTCTTCCAGTTGTTTCTCACAGTTCCACTTAGTCATCCCTACCCCCTCATACTACCCATGCTAGAATCAGTTATCATAGCCATGTTTGATGATTTTCATATGGATTCTAATAACAAGTCATTTAGAGCAGACCTGCCCTTGGGGAAATGACTTAGGTAACTCCCTCCACACAGTATTAGCCCAGTTGACAACCGTGCAAAACATTTGCTTTCTTTCCTTTACTCATTTTGTTTCACTGGGAATCCAATGAATTCTTTCTTTCCTAATTAGTTTTCTGCTCAGGAGCTTATCAACTTTGTCTCTTGCAAACTAAATAGATCAAACAACTCTAGATCTTAGGAAACAATAAAGTTAAATCATTTGGGGGAGAGGTTAAAAATAACTCAAACCGAATCTCTATTGGGCTTTGGGGAAACAAAAATATGTTAATGTTTCTTTCAAATGGGCTGGCTGGGTTCATTTTTTGTCTCTAGCATGACAGTAAAATGCCTTTTTCTTTTTTTTATCAACAGCATGTCAGTGTTTAGATAAAACAGGGCAATCCTAGTCAGGCTTTTCCACTCCTGGATGAAGACAAGCAAAACCGTATGTTTTGTCAGTATGGATTTTTCTCCACCAAGCTCGTCCCCAGCTTGGTTCTACATAAATGTTATTAAACTCCACATTAAACAGCCTGCGTGTGTGGGTACAGAGCCCAGAAGCGCCTGACAGCTAATTAATAAACATATACTTTATTTCTAGAAAGGCTTTTTTAAGGGTATGATGGTGCCTGAATACTTTTGGTGAAAAGACCCATTTATTTTGTTTAAAAAACACATACACTCACATGGAAATGCAAGTAAACCCTGCAAGTATCACTCCAGTTGTTGACTTTATAAAGAGGTAAATATCTGACGATTTTGCCTGAAGGATGTCAAGAAGACTCAGCCCCATTCAATTCATAAATAATGCTCCTGTTGCATTTCCAGCTCCAAGCCCACCCTCAGAAGTCTGGTGTCATTTACCCATTTCAGGCATTCTGCAGAGCACTTATCTCTTTTTTAAAACATGAGGACTTGTGAATATTGAGTTCAAAGGGCTTTCCAAAGCACAGCCAGTTTAGCCCTTATTTGGAGAGAGAAATAAGGTTTAAAAAATTCTAACAAGGACAGCAGGTATACCCAATATAGAGTTTGGAATTAAATTTTCATTCCTTCATTGTGTGTGTGTATGCAGGTGCGCATGACTATGTGTTTATCATTATTGTGTATCTGTGGACTCACATTATTTTACTGCTGTATGAAACATACACACGCCTAGATTAAAGAGTTTACCTTCTTGTAGCATCATCATGAAATGAAGGATTATTTATTACTTTTTGTCTCATTATTAATGAGCTTATTATCCATCTTGCCATAATTTCTTTCTGAGATACAAGGTCATTGATAACTAAGGATATTAGCACAGAAAGTTACCTACACTACATGTATAGCATGAACTTTATTCATTCAAACAGTGTATATAGAACTACTAAAACTAGAAGAGTAAGTGTGCATAAATTTCCAGATATTCATATATATATATATGGGCTTTTCAGAAAAAAAGCCTACTCCTAACCACACCCCACCGTAATGCCCCCTGGTTTACCAAAGCAGGAGGAACCACTCTGGTAACTACTCCTTTTATGGATGGCTGAAACTTGTATCATCCACCAAACACAATAAAACATTTGAGAGCTATTCCCCATAACAAAGTGGACATGTTCAAAAGGAAGTCCAGGGCAGTGATAATTGTTGACTGCTTCGTGGACAATATCCTGGGCTCATCTTTGCATCATCGCCTTGGCACTGGACCTGTGACTAACAACCAGTCAGCCTGGGACTGTGAGCCTCCTGATGAACTCTGTGCTTTAGAACAAAGCCATCATTCTAAGGAGCAGTTTAGTGTGTTAAAATGAACTGAAAGAAGGCAGAAAGTAAAGGCAGAGAGATACAGGCGCTCTGCTGGAAAGCGAGGTCATTAAAAATAATGAGCAGTCTTTCACTTCCTTCTTTTTATTAACTTTCTGCAAAGGACAACCTGACACTTTATTTTTCAGCACAGTCTCCACTTTTACTAATATCCGTTAGCAGATGGCTAAAAATTTTTCTACAACATGCCCCATAATACTTAGAACCACCCTGGAGAACATTCAGTGTCTTTTCCTTTCCCCTTTTCACTTTCTACATTTTAAAATTGACTTTTCTAATAACTGCCTCTAAACTAAACAAAAATGTACCACCCATCCTCACCTCTAAAATATCTAAAGATAGCACTTTAGGGGAGAGTTAAAAGCACAAAGCAAGAACAACAACAAAAAAAGACTTGAAATGCTTATCCTAAAGGAAAATTCATTCTGAATTTCTCCCTCCAATTGCCTCTGCAGTGCTAATTCATGCCCAGGAATCTTTTGGAATGGTTTCCACAATTATGGTGCAATATTGCATTCAGAATTCTGATAGGAGAAGAGAAGACTGAACTAACTGGATGAATGGTCAAAAGCCAGAATTTTAGTCTTGAAGAGATTTCTATTATGAATTATGACATTTACTGCTCTAAGTTGGTACTGTGTTCCCGTGGAAACCTGCTGCCTTAGTGCCAAATAACAGAATTGAACCCTGATCTTTTCTACTTGTAGTTAGTAACTTAAGCCAAGCTTTTGATCAAAGGGAAGGAAGCACAAAGCTAAGAGCTTAGGAAATTACTGGCTTGACCAGAAGTCATTGTGACCTGTTGGAGCCAAGTGACCCAGGCTTCTATTAATCAGAGAACAAGAGAGGTAATATTTGAGTTCCTATTATATATCAGGTACTTGTCAGGTACTTTATTTATACTATTGCATTTACTCCTCATGCAAACCCCATTTTTATCCATGAGTGATATATTGAAACTTAGGATCCATCTTTTCATTATTTCATTCAACAAATGTTTCTTGCCCAATAACAATGTTCCAGGCACTGTGTTAGATGCTGGGGATACAATGAGAAACTGGATAGACATGGTGCTTGCCTTCACAGAACTTTTGTTTAGTGGAGATGACAGGTGCTGCATAAGTATTTATAAGCCTGATGAGCATTAGAGAAGAGGCAACAGGGGCATGAGCATGTATAGAAAATAGAGAGATCATTTACTCAACCATTCAACACATGATTATTGGGCTTTCACAAGACACACTAACTTTGAAATCTATTGCAAACTTCTGGCTTGAGAAACCAAGCAGTGCTCTTATGGAGATGTACTGTGTTCTGGATCACAGACATGTTCTATATCCTGTACATGTGGCTATTGAACTCCATGTAATTAAAGGACTGAATTTTAAATTTTCATTTAATTTAAATTAATTTAAAGTTTAGTTTTTAATAGTTTTAAACATTTTTTCCTTTTTTAATTGAAGTTTAATTCACAACATTGTGTCAGTTTCATGTACACAGTGAGTATGCAGTGATTCAGCAATACATACACACGCACGCATGCACACACACACACACACACACACATATGTATACACATATTCTTTTTCAGATTCTTTTCCTTTGTAGGTTATTATAGAATACTGAGTAAAATTCCCTGTGCTATACAGTGCGTGTGCTAAATAATTTCTTTGGTCATGTCCAATTCTTTGCAACTATAGACTGTAGCCCACCAGGCTCCTCTGTCCATGGGATTTCCCAGGTATGAACACTGGAGTGGGTTACCATGCTCTCCTCCAGGGGATCGTCCCACCCCAGGGATCAAGCCTATGTCTCTTACATCTCCTGCATTGGCAGGCGTGTTCTTTACCACTAGCACTACCTGGGTCCTTGTTTACCTATTTTAGATATAGTGGTGTGTATATGTTAATCCCGAACTCCTCCTGGTTTATCCCTCCCCACCCCCAGCCCTGCTATCCCTTTCAGTTACTATAATTTTATTTTCTCTGTGGGTCTATTTCTACTTTGTGAAAAAAGCACATTCATATCATTTTCTTTTTAAATTCCACATATAAGTGATATCATCCGGCACTTGTTTTTCTCTGACTTACTTCACTTTGTATGGTCATCTCTAGGTCCATCCATGTTGCTGCAAATGGCATTATTTCATCTTTTCTTGTGGCTGAGTAATATTCCATTGTATATGTATATGGTCGTGGTGGTTTAGTCACTAAGTCATGTCCAGCTCTTTGCAACATTGTGGACCATAGCCTGCCAGGCTCCTCAGTCCATGGGATTCTCCAGGCAAGAGAATTGGAGTGGGTCCCCATGTCCTCCTCCAGGGGATCTTCACAACCCAGGGATCGAACCCAGGTCTTTCACATTATAGAGTCTTTACCACTGAGCCACCAGGGAAGCTAGAAAACGGCAACCCACTCCAGTATTCTTACCTGGAAAATTACAGAGAGTCATACATGAGTTAATGGCTAGATTGGACATGACCAAGTGTGTGCGCACACACACACACACACACACACACACAGTTAGTAGCTACCATATTTGACAGTATAATTCTAGACGATGCCCAGGTGCCTGGAAGTATTTTAAACTTGCCTCCTCTGTCATTGCATTTGGGGATATTTGAGTATCAGTTAGACTTCCCAGGTGGCACTAGTGGTAAAAAAATCTGCCTGCCAATGCAGGAGACATAAGAGACATGGGTTCGATCTCTCTGTTGGGAAGATCCCTTGCAGGAGGGCATGGCAAACCACTCCAGTATCCTTGCCTTGAGAATCCCTCGGACAGAGGAGCTGGTGGTCTATGATCTATAGGTATGCAAAGACTTGGACATGGCTGAAGCGATTTAGCATGCACATATGGGTACTGACCAGTCTAGGAAGCTTAAAGGAATTTGTTTCTGCTGGAGTCATATTCAGACTCTTCTAATATATAAGATCATGGCATCTGGTCCCATCACTTCATGGCAAATAGACGGGGAAACAATGGAAACAGTGGCTGATTTTATTTTTCTGGGCTCCAAAATCACTGCAGATGGTGATTGCAGCCATGAAATTAAAAGTTGCTTGCTCCTTGGAAGGAAATTTATGGCCAATCTAGACAGCATATTAAAAAGCAGAGACATTACTTTGCCAACAAAGGTCCATCTAATCAAGGCTATGGTTTTTCCAGCAGTCATGTATGGATGTGAGAGTTGGACTATAAAGAAAGTTGACTGCTGAAAAATTGATGCTTTTGAACTGTGGTGTTGGAGAAGACTCTTGAGAGTCCCTTGGACTGCAAGGAGATCCAATCAATCCATCCTAAAGGAGATCAGTCCTGGGTGTTCACTGGAAGGACTGATGTTGAAGCTAAAACTCCAATACTTTGGCCACCTGATGTGAAGAGCTGACTCATTGGAAAAGACCCTGATGCTGGGAAAGACTGAGGGCAGGAGGAGAAGGGTACGACAGAGGATGAGATGGTTGGATAGCATCACCGACACAATGGACATGGGTTTGGGTGAACTCTGGGAGTTGGTGATGGACAGGGAGGCCTGGTGTGCTGCAGTTCATGGGATCGCAGAGTCGGACACAACCGAGCGACTGAACTGAACTGAACTGAATATATAGGAGCCTTATTTATATTTGCAGGGTGGCTCCAAAGAAGACATAAGGTAGCTCTGAGAAACCAAGTCCCGTCTAGACTCCAATTAGATCCAGTTCCCAAACAGATCAGCTGCTGCTGCTGCTAAGTCGCTTCAGTCGTGTCTGATTCTGTGAGACCCCATAGATGGCAGCCCACCAGGCTCCGCCGTCCCTGGGATTCTCTAGGCAAGAACGCTGGAGTGGGTTGCCATTTCCTTCTCCAGTGCGTGAAAGTGAAGTCGCTCAGTCCTGTCCGACTTTTTGAGACCCAGTGGACTGCAGCTTACCAGGCTCCTCTGTCCATGGGATTTTCCAGCCTAGAGTACTAGAGTGGGTTGCCATTGCCTTCTCTGCTAAACAGATCAGAATTAGATATTAAATTGAAAAATTCTACTGGGGTTAGTCAATCTGGAATAATCCAGCATTAATTAGGACATTTCAGTGAAGAACAGAATCCCATATTTCCCTGCAATCCCTCAAAAATGATGGGTTCCAAGCATTGCTAACATCATGGTTAGAGATGACAAGAGCAGATTTGCCTCTGATTATCTCAGTTACCTATAAAGGAAGATTATTTAAGTTTCCTCTCCAATAGGGTCTGAGCACTGCTGTAGGAAATAACACTGCCATGCACATACATACACCTTTTTGGTGCTGGTGACTCTATCAGACTTGATGACCATATGTGCTTGACATAGTTGTTTTAAGCATTCTAATCAGGGAATAAAGTAAGAGAAAGGATGATTTAAGCCTAAATAAAAATGGAACTGAAGTTGCTTTACATTCTCTTGCCAAAGCACCTAATTTATCACTACTTTTAAATACAAAAATGTTATCAAGCAATAAATAAAATTAGTCTTGTCAGATATTTCATTATTCCATGATAAAATTTATTACACTGCATAAGCTTCCATATTTGCTAGGTCTCTTGGCCTCAGACACATATCCTTTTAGCTCAAGACTATTTTTTAATAACATACAGTATGAAATACTTCATATTCCCTCTTGAATGGGATGACTTGATTGCTTTCCTTTGTCTCTGCTTTGGATCTACTGGATGCTACTTCCATAGGCAGCCACTTGACCTCACACCCCCAAACTCTGAGATGATGCTTAATGCCTCTGATGTTACTGCACCTTATTACTCACTCAGGCCAATACTGACAGACTGCTGCCTCCAGGCCTGCCATGGGATCCAGCAAACACATCAGGAAGCAACAGGAATTAGAGTTATAATTACCTCTTGATTTATTCTCAAGGAAAGGAATCAGAACATTAAAAATACGATGCATATTGTGTTTTAGTATGCTTGCCAGCTGCTAATTATCTTTTCAAAAATTGATCTTATGCAAGCACTGTTCAAAAGAAAATTGGCTTGGGGTGTGACTGACATCAGATAATTTCATGAAAAATAAAGTTTCCATTTAATGAAAGCTAAAAATATTCTAAGATATATATTACATACATTCACTGTTACATTCAGTTTTCACAACCAGTGAGATAGAAAAAAAATTCCTATTTTTCAAGTGAAGATACACAACCTCTATGAATCTCAACAACTGGCCCAAGTTCATTCAGTTTGGAAATCACAAACTCATCTAACTCCTGCAGTCTGTGTTATTCTCATTCTGTCATTCTGTTTTCCTGTGAATTAGGTCCTTGGGAGGAGAAAGAGAAAAAGAGAAATGAGAATTGGACAGAGAGGGGGAGGTGTACAGGGAAGAACGCCAAGTTGTCTTAATTTATCAGGTTAGTAAAAATGATAAAATGTCTGTCTTTCAATATATATCCTTTACCTTTGCCTCATATAATACTAGGCACAAATGAGATATTTCTTAAGTGAAATAAATGTTCAAAAATCTGTTCTCAAAATATTCATTTGAAATATATTTTTCAGTGTGCATTATGTGCAAGCATTCTATTAAGTACTGGAACACTGGGGAAAACAAGAAAGAAAAGGCTTAAAGTCTGGTGGACAAGATAAAGAGACTAAGAACAGCAACGAGCAGCATAAATTCCAGACGATGCTGAGGACTATCAGGTGAGTAGAGCAGAGTGATGTGATCTCATGCTGTGAGTGAGAGTGAGGAGCTGGGGCACTAATAATTTAGATGGAGTTCTCAGGAAGTGCTTACTTTGGACCAAAACTTGATGATTCCAATAAGGAATTATCAAGATCTTTAGAAAAGTGTCACACAAATGAAACATCATATTGCATGGAGAGTGAGAAAAGGGAGGAATCAAAGATTTTTCCTGGAGTTTGTTTTCAGCAACTGAGTAGGACATCAACACTTTACTGAGACTGGAAAATTCAAAGGAAGCAAATGGTGTGGAAAAAAATCAAGAGATCAATTTAATTTCCAAAAGGCATTTCTATAATATTTACTTTTGAGCTTTTCTTTTTTGAACCAGGTAAACTCTTAAGAAACCTGTATGCAGGTCAGGAAACAACAGTTAGAACTGGACATGGAACAATAGACTGGTTCCAAATAGGAAAAGGAGTACGTCAAGGCTGTATATTGTCACCTGCTTATTTAACTTGTATGCAGAGTACATCATGAGAAACGCTGGGCTGGAAGAAGCACAAGCTGGAATCAAGATTGCCAGGAGAAATGTCAATAACCTCAGAAATGCAGATGACGCCACCCTTATGGCAGAAAGCAAAGGAGAACTAAAGAGCCTCTTGATGAAAGTGAAAGAAGAGAGTGAAAAAGTTGGCTTAAAGCTCAACATTCAGAAAACCAAGATCATGGTATCTGGTCCCACCACTTCGTGGCAAATAGATGGGGAAACAGTGGAAACAGTTGCTGACTTTATTTTTCTGAGCTCCAAAATCACTTCAGATGGTGATTGCAACAATGAAATTAAAAGACACTTACTCCTTGGAAGGAAAGTTATGACCAACCTAGACAGCATATTAAAAAGCAGAGACGTTACTTTGCCAACAAAGGTCCATCTAATCAAGGCTATGGTTTTTCCAGTGGTCAAGTATGGATGTGAGATTTGGACTATAAAGAAAGCTGAGTGCCGAAGAATTGATGCTTCTGAACTGTGGTGTTGGAGAAGACTCTTGAGAGTCCCTTGGACTGCAAGGAGATCCAACCAGTCCATCCTAAAGGAGATCAGTCCTGGGTGTTCATTGGAAGGACTGATATTGAAGCTGAAACTCCAGTACTTAAGCCACCTGATGTGAAGAGCTGACTCATTGGAAAAGACCCTGATGCTGAGAAAGATTGAAGGTGGGAGAAGAAGTGAACAACAGAGGATTAGATGGTTGGATGGCATCACCGACTCGATCGACATGGGTTTGGGTGGACTCCGGGAGTTGTTGATGGACAGGGAGCCCTGGCGTGCTGTGGTTCATGGGGTCACAAAGAGTCGGACAAGACTGAGTGACTTAACTGAACTGAACTGAAACTTGAAATAAAACATCTTAAATCTGGTGACTTTATATGAAGATTTTATACACTTAGTGAATCCAACAAATATTTCCATTTTGAAGCAAAAACTACAGGAAATGTTTATAATAATTTTTAAAAATTGGCTCTATTTAATAAAAAGCCATTCCAACAGGTGTGAGATGATATTTCATTGTGGTTTTGATTTGCATTTCCCTGAGGATTAGTGATGTTGAGCATCTTTTCATGTGTTTGTTGGTCCCCTCTAGGTCTTCTTTGGAGAAATGCCCATTTAGATCCTCTGCCCATTTTAATTGGAGGATAATTGCTTTCCAATATTGTGCTGGATTCTGCCATACATCAACATGACGCAGTCACAGATATCCATATGTCCCCTCCGTCTTGAACCTCCCTTCTATCTCCTATCCGCTCTGCCCACTTTTAACCATCAGCTTGTTTTTTGTTGTTATTAAGTTATAAGAGTTCTCTATATTTTTTCAATATTAACCCCTCAGTGAGGTTGTAGAGGAAAGGAAACTTTCCTATGTGGCAGTGGAAATGTAAGAAGGTGCAACCACTATGAAAACAATATGGAGGTTCCTTTAAAAATTAAAAATAGGACCATCTAATTCAACGGTTTCACTTCTGGGTATCTGAAGAAAACAGAAATACTCATTCAAAAAGATATATGCACCCCAATGTTTTTTGCAGCCCTATTTATAATTGGAAAGATTTGGAAACATCCATTGATGGATGAATAGATAAAGAAGACATTAGATACACACACACACACACACACACACACAGAACACAATGAAATACTACTCAGCCATAAAAAAGAAGGAAATTTTACCATCAACAACAGTAAGTTTGGACCCTGAGGGTTTTATGCTAAATTGAAATAAGTCAATCAGAGAAAAGCTAGTACTGTATGATTTCACTTATATATGGAATCTGGAAAACAAAGCAAATGCATAAAACTAAACTAAACTCAGGTACAGAGAACAGATAAGTGAGTATCAGTGGGTAGGAGTGGTATAGGAATGGGTAAAAAGGGTGAATGGGTCAGTTCTATAATGAAAAATAGTAACCATACATTGGTTACAATATACAACAAAATTGGCTCTGTTTTACAGATTTTAATAAAGGAAAATGAATCTTTGGGATATGTCATTTCTACTTTTTCAGACTCTCTAAATAATTTTTAACTACTCAATTGTATTCCTGAACATATTTTGAAAAGAAACCTTGTGTTAAGTCAAAATTCAATATTCTGTTTGATCTACTGAAGAGTGTATAGAACGTCATAACAAAAGCCTTATTTTCTCATGCTCTTGTGTTTCTTGGACTTGAAGAAGATTAATAAAAATCTATTATTTTAAAAAATGCAGTGATTTTATAAAGTCAGTTTTGGAAGGAAAAATACCCTAATTATTTGTTACAATGCAATAATTGCTACAAAGGTGGCAAGAAGAAAGAGAATCATCTATTCTGTGTGGGAAAAGGAGTCAGATTGCTTAACCCAGTCTTGAAAGATAAAGCATTGCTTTAGCTGGCAATTGTTAGGGTTGTGAGAAGGACAAGCTGAGCTAGCAGAGACATAAAAACCTGACTCTTTCAGAGAACATAATTTGCCACACGACTGGACACTTTAACATTCTACAGGTATACGCACCTTAAAAGAAAAAAAAAGTCACTTGTAAAACCTTGAGATCTGATCTTTCTTGATCTTTCGTTCAGCTTTTATCAAAGTATCTTTGCTCTTCTAGTTTTAGGACTACTTTAAAGATATAATATCAGAGATGATAGAATCTTAAAGGTAGATTGACTTTTCAAGTCGTTCTATGTTACCTTAAAACTATTCCAATGAAATTATTTGATGTTTTAAACATAATTATCTACATATTTGAAGAGATATTTGTCAGAGTACTGACATTTGGCTGAAATTTTTATTCTTTAATTTTATATGTTAATATTATGTATTACTATTCTCTGTAAATATATCATTTTAATATAAACTCCTTGTGATTGTAACTTTTCATGTACTTAGAGATGCCTATAAGTAAAAAGCACATTCAGACACAAACTTAATTTGAATGTAATGTGTATCTTAGATAGTTTTTTGACCTAACAATTTAATCTCCATAAGTTACTGGGAATATTGACTTTATTTAAAGATGATTATAAATTCCAAATAATTTAAAATATGAAGGCTATATAACTCGGTCCATTTCTGCTGACTATTAATTATGTGATTAAAAATATGTATTTGTTAATAACAGTGGTCTAGATAATTTCTAATTTCCCATCTATACTTAGATTTAGCTGATAGCCATTGTTTATACAGTTTGATGATTTCTCCTTGTTATTCTAATTGTGAGAGCAGGAGAGTATGCAAATTACTGGAAAAATCTCCTACTGATAAGCTATGCAAATGAAACTTCATGTGAGTGGATATATTCTTTTGCGCTATTAATCAGTTAATTAAACGCTCCTAAAATGCAAGCTGACATGGCTGGCCCCAGCTTTCAAGTCTCCAAAGAATCTCTTATGTTGTCAATAATGTAGCCAAGATAACAAATGTATATGCTCTGCGTTTAGACTTAAAGGGCTGGAGGCTTTTAGTTATCTATGCAAAGACCCCAACCTATCTATCATACTATTTATAATAATATCATTAAAATCCCAGAGCAATACCTGGGGTAGTTGAACTGCTCAGCAGGCAATATCATAATATATGAGCTTTCCAGGCAACAGTTCTAAGGAAGAAAATCTGTTCAAAGAGAAAAGAGGGGAGAATTTCAAGTATTGTTTGTTTTCTTTTTCAACTTGGCTTTTCTACATTCCTTTTTCTAAGATGCCATTTGTACATACAAATCACTCAGTTTATTTGTAAAACCCACACATGGAGGTATGGTTTTGTTGTGGTTCATCCTAGTCAGTAGAGGCCCTAAGCCTCCCATTGTGAGAGGAAATGAAGGCTGGCTGGGTCTTTAAGAAGCCTCTGTATACACGTGGCTCCTTTCATCTGAGGTTTGTAACTGCTGAGATTCAACCTCAAACTGATTTCCAAAAGTAGCCTACTGAGAAAATCCTCAGTCTCTAACTCAAGATACATTAAAGAGGCTGGTCACAAAAATGAAGCAAAGTTTGTACTTACATTAGGAAGCAAAAGAACAAAGTCACTTTCCTGGTTCATCTAAAGCTCCTTCAGATGTAGCAGTATGCTGAAGTCACCTTACTACGAGGGGAGCCAAAGCACTTTGATAAAGCACAACAAAACATCAAGATGCATGAGTTCCCAAGACATCTAAATGAGATTTCTTTTTTTCTTTCAGTTGCATACACCTGGAGAATGTTAAAATGTCCAGTCATGTGGCAGATATGTTCTTTCCAAAGAGCACTTACTTGTATGCCAGGGTTGGCCCAGAGTGCCCTCCGCCACCCTAACACTTGCTTGTTAAGGAGATGCATTTTCTTCTAGGACTGGAATAAGAGTCTCCTCAAATGCGATTCCCTTCTCCAAAAGGGTAGAGGACTGTCTTCCTTCTTTCTGCCTTTGTAGCAATTATTACAGTACTGTGTTACTTATTAGTAACCTGACCTACAGATTAGATTGGACGAAGTTCCACGAGGGCAGAGACATTCTTGCCAGGTTTGTACCCCTTGGACACAGCATGTGGTAGAACTCAATAGGTATCTGATGAATTGAGGCAGCAAGATCTGATGATCGGAACCATGTGTTCAAATTTAGGTTCAGAAAACTGGATCATCTGAGTGCTGGTTCTGGTGTCTTCAGATGATAATACACTTTCTGGCACTTACTACCATCTAGCACATTTGTTTACCTGGAATGGGAAATTTAACCACTTCGAAATTGCAGGTGTTTCTCAGAGAAATGGGAGAGGAAACTAATAATAACTAACTAATACTAATAACTAACTAATAACTAACTAATCTTTTCAAGTGAACTTGAAAAGAGGGAATAGTATTATCAGACAAAAGAGCAATGTCGTGTTTTTCAATAAACTCATAATCAGTTCTTCACTGTCATTTTCAGAATATTTTGCAAAGCTAACAAATTTCTCTTTCCTCCTTGATTCATTTTTAAGCACTGTGTCTGCAAATCACCTAGGGAAAAAAAGTCTCAGTTTATTTGTGAGAGGTTGATTACAATAAACTGGAAAATTCTGAAAGAGATGGGAATACCAGACCACCTGACCTGCCTCTTAAGAAACCTGTATGCAGGTCAGGAAGCAACAGTTAGAACTGGACATGGAACAACAGACTGGTTCCAAAAGGAAAAGGAATACGTCAAGGCTGTATATTGTCACCCTGCTTATTTACCTTATATGCAGAGTACGTCATGAGAAACACTGGTCTGGAAGAAACACAAGCTGGAATCAAGATTGCCGGGAGAAATATCAATAACCTCAGATATGCAGATGATACCACCATTATGGCAGAAAGTGAAGAACTGAAGAGCCTCTTGGTGAAAGTGAAAGAAGAGAGTAAAAAAGTTGGCTTAAAGCTCAACATTCAGAAAACAAAGATCATGGCATCTGGTCCCATCACTTCATGGCAAATAGATGGAGAAAGAGTGGATGACTTTTTTTTGGGGGGTGGGGGGGCGGTTGTTCCAAAATCACTGCAGATGGTGACTGCAGCCATGAAATAAAAAGGCACTTACTCCTTGGAAGAAAAGTTATGACCAACCTAGACAGCATATTAAAAAGCAGAGACATTACTTTGCCAACAAAGGTCCATCTAGTCAAGGCCATGGTCTTTTCAGTAGTCATGTATGGATGTCAGAGTTGGACTATAAAGAAAGCTGAGCGCCGAAGAATTGATGCTTTTGGACTGTGGTGTTGGAGAAGACTCTTGAGAGTCCCTTGGAATGCAAGGAGATCCAACCAGTCCATCCTAAAGCAGATCAGTCCTGGGTGTTCATTGGAAGGACTGATGTTGAAGCTGAAACTCCAATGCTTTGGCCACCTGATGCGAAGAACTGACTCATTTGAAAAGACCCTGATGCTTGGAAAGATTGAAGGTGGGAGGAGAAGGGGACGACAGAGGATGAGATGGTTGGATGGCATCAGCAACTCAATGGACATGGGTTTGGGTGGACTCTGGGAGTTGGTGATGGACAGGGAGGCCTGGTGTGCTACAGTCCATGGGGCCACAAAGAGTCAGACAGGACTGAGCGACTGAACTGAACTGAACTGATTGCATCTCCGTTGTAGAAATCTATTTTACAAACATTTGTGAGATATTATTGCCCTTGTACATGGTCTAAGGCCTTTAATTACATGCTGTTAAAGACAGTTAACAACTGGAAATAAAAATTTACCATAGAAACCAATTAACAAAGTAAAAAAACTATATGTCCCTCTTATCTCCCAAATAAACTAAGACAGAGATAATACAGAATTGTTTATCAAATGATAGAGGTTGTAGTGCCAGTAACTATTCGAACCAATTTTAAACCATTTCTTGAATTTTAGGAAGGACTGGTGTTCTGTTTGTTTGATGCTATTGTCATCAGTTAAAGGATGTCCCTATCTGAACTGTAATTAGACACAGAAACCCTGATTTTTTTCCCCATTCAGTGGGAAGTGTTAGGTACAAGCTGGTTCTTTGCGGTTGCCAGCTAGAAGCAGGACAAATGATGTCGAGATCCAAATAGCCTGCACCTTGACCCCCACCAGCATTACCATCATCACTCTGTCTGCCCTGCCGTGTGTCTGACTACCCTCATCTATGCTGGGCCAGTCCAGAGCATGAGCTGAGTGCCACAGATGCTTCTGTCAGCTTCTATCTCAGAGCACACGGCAGCTGCCGAGGGTCACCCTCCCCAGCAGGCACCGCTGTGCCTCTTATTAGGTGGCACATGGACTCAAGATCTTTAATCACTCACCATCTGGTACAGAAACCCTGTATTTCAATATTTCAATGGCTAGTATAATTGTAGTGCTGCTTACCAGCTGAATATCAGCCTTGCCTAGAAAGTTCTAGTCTTTATAGGTTGCTAAATGATGGAAGTCTAAGTCTAATTCCCTTAAATTAGCCATGTCATCCTCTAGAGCCTGCATCATAATTTCTAGAAACTTGGCTTTGACACCCAGGAACATGAAGTGAGAAAGCAAAATAGACTACCTCTTATACTGTTCAATTAAATGAATCAAAGAAAAATGGGCACTTAGTACAAATCAAGCACTGTGTATTTTATCTCATTCAATCCTTATATCAAATCTGTTTTGAAAATTTTATATTATAATATTACAAGTGAGAAAGCTGAAGTACAAAGAAGTTAAACAAATTCCTCAAGGACTAGTATTCTGGGGAGAAGATTAGACAGAATTCAAATCTTCATCACGTGGTCGTCAGAGTCTGTACTTTTAACCACCATTTATACTGTCTTCCTATTAAGTAAATGACTGATATATTTTCTCTAAATGATTGGCCTGCTGTTGAAAGCATAGAACTTTGATTTGAATTCTGGTTTCCTTACTTGCTAGTTGAACCCTTAGCAAAATTATTTTATCACTTGTAAGCATCAGTGTTCTCACCTATAAACTGAAACAGTAAAATCTTCCTCAAAACAATTATGAGAATTCAATAATATAATAAAAATAAAATGATCAGTATTGTACCTGAATATAATAAGCCTTTCCATCCATTATCCATTCCTAAGTGTAGCCCCTGGGCTTATATGTCCATGGATTTTTTTTTTTTCCCAAAAAGAATACTGGAGTAGGTTGCCAGTTTCTCCTCCAGGGGATATTTCTGACCAGGGATCAAACCCATGTTTCTTGCATCGCCTGTATTGCAGGCAGATTCTTTTCCCTTGAGCCACAAGGGGAAGCCCTTCAATAAGTCTTTAGTTCCTCTCCTTCTCACCATGAGGGCAATGATCATGGTTGACTCGTTGTTATGACAATAATCATACTCACTAGCTGCTACAAATGTAGCCCTCAGAATGTGGCCAGAGCACCACTCTCTTTCTCTTACTTACATTATTTCATGCAATCTCAGCTACCTTCTTTATGGATGAGATTATATTATTTTATCCCCATTTTACAGGTGAGGAAGCAGGAGCAAGATATTTAGATAACTTGCTTCAGGTTACCCACAGAGAGCAAGTGTGGAGCCTGGATTTTCATCCAGACAGCCTGACTCCAGAGTTTGAGCTCTCAGCCACTACATTCATTCTTAGGATTTACTAAGGTTTCAGTAAACATTTGTAGAAGAAACATATAATTCCTGAAATTCCACAATTATTATTTCTTTTGTTAGCTTTAAGACTTCTGATTCCTAAGTAATATGAAATCTAATGGTAGACTGTTATAATTTTTTACTTGAACTTTTATGAATTTGTTTATTGGTCCTGTAATGATAGCAAATTTCGATAAGAACGAGAAAATATGATGAAGTAAGAGACCCAGTTAATAATCTATATTAAAGTTGAGACTCAAAATTTGGTTCCAAATTTTCAGTAAATGGATAAAGTAAAACACAAAGCAGAAAATAATTCAATTGCAATACATCTTCTGGTCTGGATTGTCTCAAGAATGCACCAAATATAAACAATAAAATCTTAGGTATATATTAAAAAAAGAAAATCTTTGGTAAATGCTTTTGAATACTTCTACTTTGTCCTTCAATTTATTAACAGTTTGAAATTGATTCCTGTATCATATACAAGTAGGCCATCTGGAAACTTAGACACAAACATTAATAAACTTAGTTCATGCTAAAAATAAATACCCAAATTGTTTAATATGATTACTTGATCTCTATTATTTCTTCTGAAGATTTACACAAAAAGTGTAAGTCCAAAACAAACTTCTAAGTATCTTCAGTGATTTTAAAGAGATAAAACTTCCCTGGTTAGATTTATTTTCTCTTCTTTACTGATGTTATCAGTGAAATATTTCCATGCAGTGAATTTTCTAATATATTTTCTCACATTTACTGTGTGGCAAAACCCTGAACCTGACAAATGGGAAATAGGTTTAACTACATTATCCTTAATGTGGGTAAGAATTCCTTTTATTTCTGAGAGGTTCCTAACTGACCAGTCATGTAATTAGTAATGTGTGAAGATAAAAGTCATTTTAAGGTCATCAATAGCATCCTTGTGGTATTAACCTCTACATGTACAACCAAGTATCAGACTACATGGAAAAGAGAAAGATCTGAAGACCACTGAGCCTCTTGACATACTAATAACTTGAAAGTTGGCAGATACCAATTTTTAAAGCAAAAGTTCTTTATGAGAGATATAGGGTAGGTCTGATTTTGAACTCTTGGATAAAGAATAACCATCTCTCACTTGCTTGAAAATTAACAGGACGCCAGATACAACCTATCTTGAGCTTGAAATGCTCTCAAGAGGAAAATTCAATCATTTAAAAAGACAATAAACCATATGTGTTTTAGATTATAAATTCTAAAACTAGTCTTGGGATGTCTTGCCACTATCTTTATTGAATCCCCTCTTAAATGTCCTCATCTTTAAAGGGTTGCTGTAAAGAGTAAATGAAGTAACACATGTAAATTGCTAACACAGTGCCTGAACACATCCTTAACTCTTCCTTTGCCAGCCATTTGACCTTGGGAAACTCACCTACTTTGCTGTGCCTCAATTTCAGTTCTTACATAAAATAAGAAATATAGTACAAACTTTGAAGGTTTGCTATGAGAATTAGGAAACATGTGCAAAAATTTCTGACATTTAGAAGGTACTTTACAATTCCAAAGCAATTTTCATATTTGTGCACTCTGAATATGCTCTCTGATGCTTTTGAATCCTTTTTCTTGCTCTTAAACCCTCTGAGATATGGTCAATATTATAATGATTCATGTTTTGTCCCAGCAAAGAAAATCTTTGTTGTCGTTTCTACTTAACATAATTCTGAATCACTTGGCTGAGCAGCAGAAGATAACATAATATTATAAATCAACTATGCTTCAATAAAATAAAGTTTAAAAAAAATAGTGTTCAGAGAGAATAGAATCCAGAGAGAAAAGTAGGTCTATAAGAAATCCAATGTGATTGTCAGTTTTCTGACTATCATATCATCCCACTGATGAGAACTTATGTGTATGTCCTGGTAAGCCTATTCCAGATCAAATCAGACTCAAACTTTCTTTAGCCATTCATATTTTCTAGTGTCTTTCAATGCTCCTATATCCCTAGATGCACACACACACACACACACACACACACACACACACACAGAGACAAACACACAAAACCTGAGATGGGTTTATCATCTAGTACTGCATATTCCAGCAATATATTATTAACATAAACACACTGGCAGGAATTGTAAGACTTCTAAGTCTGTGTTCTTTTGGCAAAATGTTCTATGGAGTGGCATAAGAGCCAGAAGCCTGAACCAACACAAGAGAGGATGGGATGGAGGAGGGTAAGGCTCGAAGGTGATGTCCATACTCTGCTGGCCCACTTCAGGCCAGTACCCCAGGCTGGCCTCCAGCATGACTCCATCCAAAGCCTCCTCAGAAGTCTTGGCTGATGTTACTTCCTGCCCCATCAGATTTGACTCAACCACTTGAACAGGCCAAAGCCTGCTAAAGAGTTTGTTACTAGATTCAACATTCAGGAATAGGAAGGAAGGGAGAGAGGAAATAAGGCAAGAGCTGAAACCTGTTAAAACAACATTATTTCCCCATAAATGTCATCTTTTGTCAACAGAGCTCACATTGAAGACTTGTGAAAGGTTTGAAATTCTAAAAGGAGTTTTCTGTGCTGGACACTCCTCCATATTCAGTGTAAGACTCAGAATAATGTTAAGTTTCTAACAATAAGAACCTGAAGAACATCAAAACCTCACCCAAAAAGAGAGTCAAAATAACTTAACAGGTCAGAACAATCATCATCAAAAAGTCTACAAACAATAAACGACTGAGAGGGTGTGGGGAAAAGGGATTGCCTTTACCTGTTGGTGGGAATGCAAACTGATACAGCCACCATGGAGAACAGCATGGAGATTACTTTAAAAAACTAGGAATAAACCTATCATATGATCCAGCAATTCCATGACTAGAAATATACCCTGAGGAAACCAGAATTGAAAGAGACACAGATACCCCAATCTTCACTGCAGTACTCTTTACAATAGGTAGGATGTGGAAACAGCCCCAATGTCCATCGACAGATGAATGGACAAAGAAACTGTGGGACACATACACAATGCAATATTTCTCAGCTATAAAAAGGAAGCCATTTGAGTCAGTTCTTATGAGGTGGATAAACCTAGAGCCTATTATACAGAGTGAATTAATTCAGAAAGAGAAAGACAAATATTGTATGTTAAATATCGCATATATATGGAACCTAGAAAGAGAGTACTGACGATCCTACTTGCAGAGAAGCAAAAGAGACACAGACATTGTGGACCCACTGGGGGAAGGAGAGGGTGGGATGATATGAGAGAACAGCATTTAAACATATGCACTACCATAGGCAAAATAGATAGCCAGTGGGAGTTCAATATACGATGCAGGGAACCCAAAGTCGGTGCTCTGAGACAACCTAGAGGGATGGGATGAGTTGAGAGGTGGGAGGGGGGCTCAAGTGGGAGGGGACATATGCATACCTAATACCAATTCATCTTGATGTATGGCAAAACCATCACAGTACTTTAAAGGCATTATTCTCTAATTTTAAAATAAAATATATATTAAAAAATAACCTGACACAATTAGTCTATTCCACCAAGACTGTCTTTGAAAGAAGATACCTTGTTTGTTTAGATATTGGACTTAATTTTTAGAAGAAAAAAATACATATGTCAATGTCAAATGAATCGGGAAGAAAGTCAGTTACATGTGGAATCACAGTGAGAAACCCAAGTAGGTAGCTCAGAACATTATCCTTCAATACTGTTTTTGAGACCCCATAGGTAAATATTTATTTTTTAAATTGCAGTATTATATACCTAAAGTGGGCTTCCCAGATGGTTCAGTGGATAAAGAATCCCTCTGCAATGCAAGAGAAACAGGAGATGAGGATTTGATCCCTGGGTCAGATCCCTTCCTGGAGGAGGGAATGGCAACCCTCTCCAGTCTTCTTGCCTAGAAAATCCCATTGACAGAGGAGCCTGACATGCCACAGTCCATGGGGTCTGGCGTCACAAAGAGATGGACGTGACTGAAGCAGCTGAGTACACACACCTAGAGTACTGTGGAAACTTTTGATTTTTTTGAATGATGTTGATGATGATGATAAAGACTAGGCTTACTGTATGCCAAACATGACATTCTGAGTTGTGTAGATAACTCACTTAATCCTCATAACAGCTCTGTAAAGTAGGTATATTCTCATTATTCCCATTTAGCTGAGCAAAAGGAGGCATAAGAAACCTAAGAAGTTGTCCTTACACACCTAGCAACCTACAGAACCAGGATTTAAACCCATACTGCCTGGCTCCTGAGAACACAGCATCCGCCATCTCACTGTACTTCTTCTTAGTGAATAGCAGTCAATTTTCGCAGTCACTGAATCCTTCTAGCTTGCAGACTAAGTAATTCCAGGGATGGAAGCCAAGGATGGTGCCTAGCCATTCAAGGTACACCCTCCATCCTCTGAAAGAGCTCCAGTTTGGTAAGTTGCTGCCTGCTGGAAGCACATTGTACTATATTTCCTTCTCAAATTCTCATTCTCTGATGACTTGTTACTTTTAGGTTCTTCTCTGCCATAGCTCTATTTCATACTTTGGATGGTGACATTTATTCTACTTAGCTCTTAAATCTTCCTAACATAAAATATATATATATATAATATCTTGGCTTTGCACTCTTACACAGCTTCTCTCTCAGAATAGGTTTGTTTGGGCTTTGCTGTTCTGTCTTCTGCAGCTGGGATAGAACAGTCTGGAGGACTAGAGGACTAGAATCCACTTGAATTCTGACAACTCGATATACAAGTGTGCTATATGCTTGAATGTGTAATGTCTTGAAGACACACTTTCACCATGGGCCCTGACCAAGACTGCTTATCTTTAGGAACATAACAAGTGAAGACTTTATAGTGGTTTCTCAAAATTATTGAATATATTCCTAGGCCTACCTCAAATCTCCTGGTAAAACTGTAATTATTCACCTTATGTTTGCAACACACAACTCAGCAAATGTTACCCTTTGGCTATTTACTGCAGGCTGGAGATTTATCCAGGTGCCTCCATGAAAGTGAAAGTGAAGTCGCTCAGTCGTGTCCGACTCTTTGCGACACCATGGACTGTAGCTCACCAGGCTCCTCCCTCCATGGGATTCTCCAGGCAAGAATACTGGAGTGGGTTGCCATTTCCTTCTCCAGGGGATCTTCCCGACTCAGGGATTGAGCCCGGGTCTCCTGTACTGCAGGCAGATGCTTTAATCTCTGAGACACCAGGGAAGCCCAGGTGCCTCCATACATCGCCCTAAACCAGACATTGGGCTGTTGGAGGAGACTAAGTGGCTTTTTTTTATGTCCCAGCTGACCTATCATGAGCAGCAGGACCATGAGTTACTAAAGGGAGCAGGGGTGTCACAATCATTGGTCTCTATCCAGACTCAGCCAAAAACTTAAAAGAGAATGATGATTTTTCTTTAGGAATTAATCCAACAAATACTTGTTGAGTATAAATTATGCACAAAGTAGTGTGGTAGGCTATCAGTTCAGTTCAGTTGCTCAGTTGTGTCCAACTCTTTGCAACCCCATGGACTGCAGCACACGAGGCTTCCCTGTCCATCACCAACTCCTGGATCTTGGTAGGTTATGGGGCTAAACAGTTATAATAGTAGTATTCGTAGTTGAAGTAGTAATGGTTAATATTTTTAACTTATTTCTGTGTTAAGCTCTGGGCTAAGCACTAAAAATTTCTTTTCTCAGTTGGTCCTCATATTATGCAGATCTTTTTATCTCATTTTAAAATGGGAAAACTAAGGCACAGTAAAGTAACTTGTCAAAGTTATAGATTCAGTATATGAAGGGGCTAGATTCTAGTTCTGACTTCAGACTGATCTGAATCCAGAAATCTCACTTTGACCACCCCATGCACACACACATTTGTAGGATAGAAATCAAACAGATGTACTGTCTGTGCTTATTCTTGCTCCAAGAATTATAAACATCTCTCTGTCTCAGTCCCTCTTCAACTGTATCAGTGTGGGTGAGAGTTTTTTTTACTATATGATGTCAAGAGTTCAGCCACACTAGTGTGGTAGTTGCATACTAAGCAATATTTCAGACATTCTTCCTAGGTTGTTATAAAGTAGCAGAACTCACAGAAACATCTTGTCCACAACCATGGTACTTTGAATCTTTTATTATAACTCCTGATGACTAGAGTCACAAAGTAAAAGGAACAATGGCTGTTGATTTCTTGTTGAACAAGCTGTTACAATGCTTTTTTTTCCCATTGCAAATGCTGTAGTCTAGAGTCACATATCACAATATTTTTCTTCCATATGTGTTTTATCATGAGAGGTTCACAATAGAATATCATCTTGATTTTAAAATTGCCAACATACTTTGGATCATAGAAAAAGCAAGAGAATTCCAGCAAAACATCTACTTCTGCTTCACTGACTATACTAAAGCCTTTGATGTGAGTAGCACAGGAAACTGTGGAAAATTCTCAAGGAGATGGGAATACCAGACAAACTTACCTGTCTTCTGAGAAACCTATATGCAGGACAAAAAGCAGCAGAACTGGACATGGAACAATGGACTGGTTCAAAAATGGGAAATAATTACATCAAGGCTGTATACTGTCATCCTACTTATTTAACTTATATGCAGAGTACATCATGAGAAATGCTGGACTGGATGAGTCACAAGCTGGAATCAAGATTGCCAGGAGGAATAGCAATAACCTCAGATATGCAGATAACACCACCCTAAAGACAGAAAGCAAAGAGGAACTAAAGAGCCTCTTGATGAAGGTGAAAGAGGAGAGTGAAAAAACTGGTTTAAAACTCAATGTTAAAAAAAACTAAGATCCCGGCATCTGGTCCTATCACTTCATAGTAAATAGATGGAGGAAAAATGGAAACAGTGACAGACTTTATTTTCTTGGGCTCCAAAATCACCATAGATGGTGACTGCAGCCATGAAATTAAAAGATGCTTACTCTTGGAAGAAAAGCTACGACAAACCTAGACAGTGTATTAAAAAGCAGAGACATCGCTTTGCCAGCAAAATCCGTACAGTCAAAGTTATGACTTTTTCAGTAGTCATGTATATGGATGTGAGAGATGGACCATGAGGAAGACTGAGCGCCAAAGAATTGATGCTTTCAAACTGTGGTGCTGGAGAAGACTCTTGAGAGTCCCTGGGACAGCAGTGAGATCAAGTCAGTCAATCTTAAGGAAACCCACCCTGCCTATTCTTTGGAAGGACTGATGCTGTAGGTGAAGCTCTAATACTTTGGTCACCTAATGTGAAGAGCCAACTCATTGGAAAAGACCCTGATGCTGAGAAAGATTGAGGGAAGGAGGAGAAGGGGGAGACAGAGGATGAGATGGTTGGATGGTATCACCGACTCAATGGGTATGAGTTTGAGCAAGCTCCAAGAGGTGGTGAAGGACAGGAAAGCCTGGCATGCTGCAGTAAACAGGGTCACAAAGAGTTGAACATGGCTAAATGACTGAATAGCAACAACTAAGATGCAGGTGTCTAAGAACTACGGGGCAATAAGGTCCTTCATTGGTAATGTTTTATTCCTTTTCAGATATTGGAGCTGTTGGCTAGAAGGCTAAAGCCTGGAATCATGATAAGACAGTAAGCAGACTTGTGTGACATGCTGCAAAATTTAGACTTTGATTTTACATTATTCTGTCCCAAATGCTCCAACTCCCAATGATTTCTTCCCAAAGTCTAGCCACATTCTTATGCTAATGTTTGATAAAGACTTTCTCCTTGACCAAACTTCAGTCAGGCTCCTCCTCTATGACCTTGTGCTCTGCTTCTGTTGTGCTTTGCCCAGCTTTAGCAAAAATCCTGCTGAGTCAGATTAACAAAAATCCCTTCCTTGATACTTTATCAAGCTGGCCTAACTACAGCAAAAATCTTGTCAAGTCAGGTCAGCCAGAATCCCCTTAGCTTTGATATTTACTCAGTTATTTTCTATCCCCCACCTCACCTTGTTCCCTGGCTGTAAATCTTCACTTGTTGTTAAACTGAGTTAAGCACCATCCCTCTTTCCTACTGGAAAACTCTCTCTGCAGTTGTCCTTCTTGAAATTTCTCCTTACCATCTTTAACACATGTCATGAAAAGCCTTTCATTAACACTTTTAAAATACTCTTGCCTGTCACTAGAGATGATTTTCATGTCTCTTCTCACTTTCTGAAAATACATGTTGGTAGGTTATTACCATATGGACCAAACCCAGAAAATGGAGACCAGTTGAATCATTCAAATTTCATCTCCCTGACTTAATCTGGTCCTTCAGATCATTCCTATAAGGGTCCTAAATCACACTAACATCCTCCCTGAGGATTATTTCTAACTGGTAATGAAATAAACAAGATGTGTTAGTTATAATTATAAAAGGCTTGCATAACTCAATTAGGATTTCTGGCAGTTAGTTTATCAGTTTTTAGATTATAGGATTTTCCCCCATCCTTCCTTTTATCCTCTTCTTCCTATTCCTTCTCCTCCCATACTTGTTCTTCTTTTTCTTAAAGAATTTCAAAATCAGGAGCAGATTCATTCTAAATAAACTCTTTCCAAAGTGTACATTTAATGCTGGTATAAATTGGACAGGACCCCCATTGCACAGATATTTTCTGGGGGATCCCAATTTTCACTGTAGAAAGCTGCCTTAATCTGATCATTCGGATTACTCCTATAAGAATCCTAAACTACACTAAATTCTCCTGCAGGGGGACTTTCCATCAGTAGTTTTTCTGCAGGTAAAGAAAGGATAAAATGAAAAATTTCCAAAATTTTGGCATGTAAGTTTTGAAACTATGATTTTATTTTCTATAATTATGAAAAATATCAAGCATCAGATGCAAAAACTAATAAATAATCACCCATTCACTCATAACTCAAATTCATCAAATTTTGGCATTTTCACCATAATTTTTTAAAGTTACTGTTTTAATAGTGTTTCAGATTGTTGAAGCCCACAATGTATGCTTTCTTCAATTCACTTTCTTTCCTTCCCAAATGTAACGACTATCTTAAATTTGTGACTCACTACATCCATAAATGTACTATCATCACAAATGATATATTCATTGAAATGTTCTATCTTTTGTGCATTTTGAAAAAGTTTATTCCATGTATATATATAATTCTTGTACATTAAAAAATACTGTATATATAATTTGGGCTTGTATGTTCTTTAATATTCCATATTTATATGTCCATTTTCTCCTGCTGATGGACATTTATGTTGTTCTCAATTTTTTCCTACTATAAATACTTAGAAATTGGTGCTCTCAAGTTAAACAATGACAATTTTATAGAACATCAACAACAAACAAGGCCATTCTGTGACTGTGATAGGACAAAAACCTGGTGTACTATGTAATTATACTGAATATAGACAGAAACATGAACCTGGCTCAAAAAAATAAAAATGACCAAGCATCCCTCTTTCCCGGCTAATAAAAAAAAAAAAAGGAGAAACCTTTTCCAATTACAGTTTCAGATTCATTCTAAACTTCCCTCTTTCTATATCAATTCAGTTCAGTTCAGTTCACTCCCTCAGTTGTGTCTAACTCTTTGTGACCCCATGGACTGCAACATGCCAGGCTTCCCTGTCCATTACTCCCAGAGCTTGCTCAAACTTATGTCCATCGAGTCAGTGATGCCATCCAATCATCGCATCCTCTGTCATCCCCTTCTCCTTCTGCCTTCAATCTTTCCCAGCATCAGGGCCTTTTCAAATGAGTCAGCTCTTTGCATCAGGTGGCCAAAGTATTGGAGTTTCAGCTTCAACATCAGTCCTTCCAGTGAACACCCAGGACTGATCTTCTTTAGGATGGACTGGTTGGATCTCCTTGCATTCCAAGGGACTCTCAAGAGTCTTCTCCAACACCACAGTTCAAAAGCATCAATTCTCTGGTGCTCAGCTTTCTTTACAGTCCAACTCTCACATCCATACATGACCACTGGAAAGACCATGGCCTTGACTAGATGGACCTTTGTTGGCAAAGTAATGCCTCTGCTTTTCAATATGCTGTCTAGGTTGGTCATAACTTTCCTCCCAAGGAGCAAGTGTCTTTTAATTTCCTGGCTGCAGTCACCATCCACAGTGATTTTGGAGCCCAAAAAAATAGTCTGCCACTGTTTCCACTGTTTCCCCATCTATTTGTCATGAAGTGATAGGACCAGATGCCATGATCTTAGTTTACTGAATGTTGAGCTTTAAGCCAACTTTTTCACTCTCCTCTTTCACTTTCATCAAGAGGCTCTTTAATTCTTCCTCACTTTCTGCCATGAGCATGGTGTCATCTGCTATCAGAAGTTATTGATATTTCTCCCAGCAATCTTGATTTCAGCTTGTGCTTCATCCAGCCCAGCATTTCTCATGATGTATTCTGCATATAAGTTAAATAAGCAGGGTGACAATATACAGACTTGACATACTCCTTTTCCTATTTGGAACCAGTCTGTTCCATTGGAGAAGGAAATGGCAACCCACTCCAGTATTCTTGCCTGGAGAATCCTAGGGACAGAGGAGCCTGGTGAGCTGTTGTCTATGGGGTCGCACAGAGTCAGATACGACTGAAGCAACTTAGCAGCAGCAGCAACAGCAGTTGGTACATCCACACATCCAGTAGTCATGTATGGATGTGAGAGTAGAACCATAAAGATGGCTGAACACTGAAGAACTGATGCTTTCAAACTGTGATGTTGGAGAAGACTCTTAAGATGCCTTTGGACCTCCGGGAGATCAAATTAGCCAACCCTAAACAAAATCAACACTGAAGATCCATTGGAAGGACTGATGCTGAAACTGAAGCTGCAATGATTGGGCCACCTGATGTGAAGAGCCAACTCATTAGAAAAGACCATGACTCTGGGAAAGATTGAAGGCAGGAGGAGAAGGAGACAACAGAGGATGAGATTGTTGGATGGCATCACCGCTTCAATGAACATGAGTTTGAGCAAACTATGGGAGATGGTGAATGACAGGGTAACCTGGTGTGCTGCAGTCCACAGGGTCGCAAAGAATCGGATATGACTGAGCGACTGATCAACAACAAAGACTTTAACAGTACTTGAACCAAGAACTTCTAAATGTACAAGCTAGATTTACAAAAGGGACAGGAACCAGAGATCAAACTGCCAACATCCATTGGATTATAGAAAAACCAAAGGAATTTTTTAAAAAAATCTACTTCTGCTTGACAATACCAAACCCTTTGACTGTGTTGGTCACACCAAACTGTAGAAATTTCTTAAATAGGTGGGAATACCAGACCACCTTACCTGTCTCCTGAGAACCCTATATGTGGGTCAAAAAACAACAGTTAAAACTGGACATGGAACAATGTACTGGTTCAAAATTTGAAAGGAATACATCAAAGCTGTATATTGTCACCTCTGCTTATTTCACTTCTTTGCAGAGTACATCATGGGAATTGCCCAGCTGGATAAATCACAAGCTGAAAACAAGATTGCTAACAGAAATGTCAACAACCTCAGATATGCAGATGATACCACTCTAATGGCAGAAGGTGAAGAGGAACTAAAGAGCCCCTTGATAGGGGTAAAAGAGGAGAGTGAAAAAGCTGATTTAAAACTCAACATTCAAAAAGCAAAGATCATGGCATCTGGTCCCCTCAATTCATGACAAAGAGATGGGAAAAAATTGGAAACAGTGACAGATTTTATTTTCTTGGGCTCCAAAATTGCTGTGAACAGTGACTGCAGCCACAAAATTAAAAGATGCTTGCTCCTTGGAAGAAAAGCTATGACAAAACTTTGTTGTTGTTGTTCAGTCACTACATTGTGACTGACTCTTTGCAATCCCATGGACTACAGCATGCCAGGCTTCCCTGTCCTTCACCATCTCCCAGAGCTTGCTCAAACTCATGTCCATTGAATCATAGATGCCATCCAACCATTGCATCCTCTGTAGTCCCCTTCTCCTCCTGTTTTCAATCTTTCCAAGCATCAGGGTCTTTTCTAATGAGTAAGTATTGGAGCTTCAGTTTCAGCATCAGTCCTTCCAATGAATATTTAGGATTGATTTCTTTTAGGGTTGACTGATTTGATATCCTTGCAGTCCAACAGACTCTCAAGAGTCTTTTCCAATACCACAGTTCAAAAGCATCAATTCTTCAGTGTTCAGCATTCTTTATGGTTCAACTCTCACATCTACACATGACTATTGGAAAAACCATGAGTGTGAAGTCACTCAGTCCAGTCCGACTCTTTGTGACCCCATGGACTGTAGCCCACCAGGATCCTCTGACCATGGAATTTTTTAGGCAAGAGTACTGAAGTGGGTTGCCATTTCCTTCTTCAGGGGATCTTCTCGACCCAGGGATTGAACCTGGGTCTCCCGCATTGCAGGCAGATGCTTTACCATCTGAGCCACCATGGAAGCCCAAAAAACCATAGCTTTGACCAAATGGACCTTTGTAGGCAAAGTAATGTCTCTACCTTTTAATATTCTCTGCCATCCAACCATCTCATAGTCTATTACCCTCTTATGCCCTCAATCTTTCTCAAGATCAGGGTCTTTTTCAATGAGTCAGCTCTTTGCATCAGATGGCCAAAGTATTGAAACTTCAGCAACCATCCATCCAATGAATATTCAGGGTTGATTTACTTTAGCTTTGATTGGTTTGATCTCCTTTCTGTCCAAGGGACAAACCTAGACAGTGTATTAAAAAGCAGAGGCATCTCTTTGCCGACAAACAAACAACTCTTCTTCCTTTTTTCACAATCTGTTCCATTCAGTAGCTCAGTCACGTCCGAGTCTTTGTGACCTCATGGACTGCAGCATGCCAGGCTTTCCTGTCCATCACCAACCCCTGGGGTTTGCTCAAACTCATGTCCGTTGAGTTGGTGATGCCATCCACTAGCAATGTCAGTAATAAATACTTACCTAGTAATATGTCCTAGGGTCCAACTGACAAGTATCTTATATTAGGTCATCTAATCCTCACAAATATCCCATGTTGTGTGCACACTTTATTACAGCTGTTCAAAGATGAGGAAACAGGACAGAGAGTTTAAGCAACTTCCCTAAGGTCATTCAGCTGGTATATGGTTAAAACAGAATTTGAACTCAGGTAATCTTGCTTTTGGAGAAGGCAATGGCAACCCACTCCAGTACTCTTGCCTGGAAAATCCCATGGACAGAGGAGCCTGGTAGACTGCAGTCCATGTGGTCTTGAAGAGTCAGACACGACTGGGCGACTTCACTTTCACTTTTCACTTTTATGCATTGGAGAAGGAAATGGCAACCCACTCCAGTGTTCTTGCCTGGAGAATCCCAGGGATGGGGGAGCCTGGTGGGCTGCCATCTATGGGGTCGCACAGAGTCAGACATGACTGAAATGACTTAGCAGCAGCAGCAGCAGTCTTGCTTTATGGTTCATGCTTTTGGAGAAGGAGAGAATTTAAATGTTTGTGTTCATAGCTTATTTTATGCAGACATTGTCAAGTCTCTATTTTGAAATGTTTTTCTAATCAAACTATTTTTTAGAAAGATAATTTGTTAATTACATAAAGGGAATATTCAGGGATAGGTCTGGTTTCATTGGCGAAAGCTATGGAGCTGGCCTCTTCAAGTCTTCTTAGTTAGGCTTGAAATCCTAAAGGAAGATTCTCCCTCTTTCAGGATCCACATATTGGAAATGATCATATGCATAGATACACATTACCTTTTCTTCTCAACTATCTCTGTTTCCTCCAGAGTCAGATGTTTTCCAGTGTTCAGGTGGCAAGCTTCCTTCTGTAATATACACACCTAGAGCCGAGAAGCTGAGACGCGGAAGGAATTGAATCAGCAACCACCCCCAGCCCCATGCCTTCCCCTCACACAGCTTTTAATCTCTTTAAAAAGAGTTTTGTTTAGCTTGAACTTATAGTCTTTGTACCCATGAAAGTTGGGGTTGGAATTAGATTGGGTTTGTCTTTAATCACTCCCTGTTTTTTAAGTAGGCAAATCTTTAACAAAATTATAGCTTTCTCATTTTTCCCACGACTGTCTCTCACAGAGCTATTAGAGATTCTATTAGGAAGAGAGTCCCCACTGGTTTTTTCCTCCAGAAAAATTTCACCTTCACACCTGTCTTTCAGTTTGGATTCTTCATAGTCTCTGGACTACTGATGGCCCTGTGCTGTTATGGACTTATTTTATTTAGTATACAATTTCTATAATTTAATGGGGTTGAAGAGGAAGGATGCTCTCTATCTGTCATCTTGAACTGGCAATCAGAATAGAAACAGATTGTGAATTCTTGAAAAAGATTTCAAATTTCCCTAGATATATTGCTTGACTTTTACAGGCACAGAAAAATTAATGACTGAATGACTATTTCAAACAAAACATAGCCATCTTCTATCACACAACTGGAAGTATGCCAATGAGCACAAAGCTTGTAGAATTTTGCAGAAGCTTTTCTTGACTTCTCCATTGGTGGCAAATATATTTTGCCACTTGCTTTCATTTTCATTTTATTTTAAAATTAATTCTCCAGAGTGCTGTGCTATGCTTAGTCACTCAGTTGTGTTTGACTCTTTTCGACCCCATGATCTGTAGCCTGCAAAGCTCCTCTATCCATGGGGATTCTCCAAGCAAGAATACTGAAGTGGGCTGCCATGCCCTCCTCCAGGGGATGTTCCCAACCCAGGGATCAAACCCAAGTCTCCTGCCTTGCAGGCAGACTGTTTACCATCTGAGCCACCAGGGAAGCCTAATTCTCCAGGGTAGGGTGTCTTTTTTTCCAGATAAGGTAAAACAAGGAATAAAACATTTTTTTAAAATATATAATATAATAATATGTATTTTTAAAAAATCTCTCCATAACCTTTATATTTTGACTTACCAACCTCAAGGTTAAATGGGAAATTATTATAATAACTTTTAAAACTAAAATTATAAAAGTCATTCATGTTCATTATAGAAAATTGCAGAAGACATACAAACATAATAATGAAATAAAACATATCTCCTAATCTTATCATCAAAATGAGGAACTTCTTGAATCTCTACTTGGCCTGTGAGTTCTCAAAGTGTTTAATAATGAGAACCAAGAAATTTATCAAGGACTTCACTCATCTGGTCTTTCTAATGATCAGTCAGTAAGTTGCTTTCCCGCGGTCATACAGCAAGCAGCTCTAATGAAGACTTTAGAATTAGTTTTTCTTTACCAAGGCATAACCTAAGCTCTCAAAGATTTGACAAATTGTAATTTTTTTATACATGTTCTCTTTATTTTTTTTATTTTTTGGTCAAAATATAGATTCTTCAGTCATTCTGTACTGACTCTAAAAGTCAGCAATCCCAAACCTGGCTTGCCAGTATTTTTCCTCTTTCTGTTTGTGCAAGTAAGATTTGAAAAATGCATGTGGGTTTTGAAACTCCTGCTGCACCAGCCACGATTTCCCATAAAACTGGGAACATTTATTTGTATATATGAAGACCTGGACAGCAGTACTTGGTCAGACGTGAGACAGATGTATGTGTGCACAGCTGTTTGTGTTTAAGGACAGAATACAGACATAAATAAGGTTAGATATTCTTGGTTTGATGCTAGAATATTTTCATACACCGTATTCAAAGAAATATTTGTCAGAACTGAAAACAAGGGGAAATTTATCAGAAACAGAGCACAGACCCCTTCCCTAGAGCCAGGAAAAACAAAACCAATATGCGCCTATGAAGCTACAGTCTTTTAAAATAAACTTCACTGTACAAAACAAAACCACCTTATTTATTCATAAGAATATTGTCAGTTAGTACTGTCATTTATGAAATTAAAGACCAGAGACAGATTTTTCTGGCTTTTCTGTTGCTATCAAAATTGCTATTATGTAGAAAGCTAATAACACTTGAATAGAAAGCTCCATGAAAGAACACTATTGCTGTCTTTGTCATTAAGTTTCCTTCTTTGGCTAAGACATACTGACATCCTTTTTCTTTCTTATTAAAAAGCCTGTAATGAAACAAAAACTAACACTTCTGTAGTATATATCAATGGCCAAATGATTTCCAAAAGATGTTTTCTTGTGTGTGATACAAGAATAAAAGAATACAAGAATAAAAGATACAAGAATAAAAAATGACAACTCTGAGACTCAGGGTCATAGAATTTTCTAAGGAATCCTGGAATTTGTTTTATGAGATGATGACCCTGAAGTCTGGGAAGTGTGCCTCAGGAAAAAGACTAATGGAGTTTTTAAAATTCCTTTGTTTTTATTCTCTTTAGCTTAATCCAGTTAAGAAACATTATTTACATTATGTTCTATATTGATAAAGTAAATTAATTTTAAAACAAAATTCACTCAAATAACCTTTTCTAATTAATGGTATAGATAATACTTATTTTCACACTATATCTGCCAAGATTTTCACATTTCAAATGCTCCTTTCCCTCTCCCCAGGTCTTCCCTTCAACAGCAACTCTTCAAAGTAACTACACATTTTGTTTAGAAAGCACTCTTGTTTTGATGAAAATCCTAAGACAACTCCTTTAAAGGGTTTGTTTAAAAGAATCCACGATGCAGAGATATCCGTAAGACTGAAATGTTACACTTTATTTACACAAGTTCAGACTTTGAAGAAGTGTTTTGTTTTGTTTTCTTGTCAACTCAATAAATCATATTGAGAATCATGGGTGACTTACAATGTTCAAGACCCAAAGAAGACAACTGAAAGTAGTCTGTCTTTTTAACCTCTACTATGATAACTTGGTCATTATTAGCTTAAAACATGATGAAAACAGAAGACTAAAAGAATTTGCTGTCAGAATTTTTGCCTATGTAATTGAAGTATTTTATACTATGTCTCAAATCAGAAACACTTGCTAAGATTTTACATGTCTTCAAAAATTGTAAAATTTCTCTATATAGCCCTTGTTTATCGCAATTTTGAGAATTATATATTTTAGGTCATTAAATATAAAGAGAAATATAACAGGAAAACAATGGAAAGAAAGCAAAAGTATGAAGCAATGAAAAGTCCTTTTCATTCATCTCATATACTTGAAATTAATACATGAAGCAGTGTTAGAAAGAAGTTCATGCTGTAAAACAAAGTATGTTTTTATTTCCATGGATATACAGTAGCATCATAATTTGGAGGGGAAAAAGTAACCTGAAGAGTTATACATTCCCAAGAGGAAGTTTTTAAATTAAATTATTTTTTGTGTAAACTTCTTGAGAGAGTTCAAATTTTGTGACGACTATTTTATTCTCAGTCTATTTTCCCCTTTGAGTACAGCAGTTCCTCTACATGCAAACCTTCAAGCTGTGAACTTTCAAAGATGCAAAAGTGTGTTCCATCAGCTTCAGGCATGAGTGAAAACTGCAGCTTGCCTTCCATCTCCTATTGCTGATGATCCTTCAGCTCTACCGTCTCTCACCACCTCTCCCTCCTCCAGTCAATAACTCTTCTTGCCTATTCACTTGATGCCAGTCCCTGTGTGCCATCTGTTATACTGTACTACTGTACTTTTCAAGGCACTGTACTTGGAGATTAATTTTTTATTTTTGGCTTGCTTTTTATGTCTTATTTGTGTGAAAAGTATTATAATAGGTTTATAATTACAGGACAGTACTATATAGTCAATTGTGTTAGTTGGATACATAGGCTAACTTTGTTAGAGTTAATGAACAAATTGGACTTTTGAACGCACTCTCAGAACAGAATGCATTTTTTTGTATATAGGGCACTTTCTACATAGTGTTAAGAATAAAGACTGAAGGCTACTAGCAGAGAAATAAAATTTGCAAATCTACAAAGTAAAGTACTGTCGTGAGTCACAGGAAAAATTATGCACTATATGGTGATGCAAAGGTTTCCCCAATACCTGTTTTCCCCTATACCTGTTTGATGCCATGCCTGTCAACGTAATACCTACAGCACTGGACGGCAATGGCTTGTTTTCTTCCTGGTCTTTAACCTTGGACTTCACCAGGAAAAACAGGACCATATTTTAAGTCATTTTTTTATATTACCCACTTGGACAATGTTAGTTTTGTAGAAGAAAGAGTCAGTTTCCCCACATGAAAAATAAGAACAATACATCATAGTCCACCTGATAGTATCATCATTCCCAAGAGTGTTCCATGTGGAACTTTTAGGCCCAGGCAGTTTTAACTTCTTGGTGTCAGAGGAGCATCATCACTTCATCCTGTTCCCATAAACATGTATCCCAAATTCTCTCCTTTGGTTCATTTCCTATGACACCAGCCTAACATACACACACACCATTCAGTTTACTATTTCTGAGTCTGAGCATAATCACTGTATCAGGTATAGACGTCTCACTGGGCCTGAACAGCCTCTGTGAAGCCCAGGCATTGGCGTGTTTGTGTTTGTTTCTAGATCCCATCAGGGGGCTACTCCCCATCATAACTCCTCAGTGGCTCAGTTATAGAGTTCCTGGCCAATGAGATGTGAGTGTAATGGGAAAGAGCTAGAGTTCTGCCCATCTCATTATAAATGAAATGTTCCAAGCGTACAAAAAATTGTACACAGTGAATCTCTGTGTATAATCTCTATATATAATAGCCTTATTAAATCTCAGTATTTTGCCATATCTGCTTTAGATCTCTCTCTTGTTTGAAACAAAGTATCAGTAGAACAGATATGGTTCAGTTCATCATGCCACCCACTTTGAACCCAGTCCCCCCCGCCCATGACATATATGAAGATCAACAGTATTCCATATTTGATGGATATCATTTCCTTGAGTAGCTTTGTACCTTTACTGTATCCTAAATATATTTATAATCATTGTGTATTATTGACCTGTTTAGTTTACACACAGATATTAGTATCATTTTTGTATTTCATTCTACAACTTTTCTTTCTTTCAACATTATATGGTTGAGATTTTTATTGATTTTGAGTTATTGCTATGTGTATACTCAGAAATATATAATAATTTAGAACCTAAGATATGCTCTTTATAATGTTTATGCATTCTATAAAAAGTACACTCATTGTAAATAACTAAATCCAAAAAATATTTCAAAAGCACTTCAAAAGTATGTTGTTGCAAAACTGCCAAATTAAACTCTATGTTTACGCATTTTGCCAGTAGACAAGCAATTACTCTGTAGGAAATGTCCTCAAAAATGAACAAATTAGTTGACATACGAGACTGCATGGCATGTTCATTCCTTACTTATAAGATATCAAGAATCTCTCAGGCAACCAACTGAGAGCTGGCAGGAGTCTCTGACCACCAGAAAGGAAAATGTAGATCCGCACAAAACTCAGTAGGCTGAAAGAAGGAAGAGAAAAAGAGGAGGAGAGTGAGCTGGGACCGGATCTGCACCCAGGGACTGGGGGAACTGAAGCAGGGATGAGATCCCCACATCAGGGCAATCAGTCGGGACAGAGTAGACATGTTTGAGGCTGTCAGAGAGTGAAGCAGCTGATCTGTGACTGAATGGAGTGAGGACTACACAGACAATTTGTGCTGTGGGCCTACATACCCCAGACAGGGACACAAGCCCCCTGGAACGAGCAGCAGCTGGGAGCTGGAGTCTAGAGACTGGAGAGCAATCCCAGCGCAAGGACTGCTGTTGACTTCAGGAAGATGGCTGGAGAAGACAGGAGGGAGGAGGTTGCAGCACAGAATGCCTTTGGAGGAAAGCCGAGCAGCCGGGGAGGCAGAGTGCTACTGCTGATTTGTGCACAGAGGGTGAAGCCATCACTGTAACCACTCTCTCCCAACAGGCTGGTACCAGCAGCTGACCAATAGAGAAAGACTCCATCAAGGGTAGACCTTTGAGCTCCTGACACATTGCACAATAGAGAAGGTCCAGCCAGGAAGACCTTTTTGAACGCCAGCTGATAGAGGCTAGAAAAGGATTCTTACAGTTTATATCTTCTGTGCTCATGGCTGCTGGCTTCACTGCACGCATGCTGCCTCTGGGTTCTCCACAATCCAAGAAGCCCTGGTACCTCCACACTCGGTGCTCACTGGGGAAGAGCTGCCAGAGGCTAGCAAAAGACTTTAGTGGCAGCATATCTCCTGCACTTGTGACTGCCAGCTTCCCTGCATACCTGGCACCACCAGGGTCCCTGTGATCCAAGCAGCCACACCACTGCCACACTCAGTCCTCCCTGGGGAAGCGCTGCCAGAGTCCTAAAAAGGCCACATTTCCTGTGTCTAAGGCCTCCAGCTTCCCTGTGCATCTCTCACCGATGAGGTCAATGCAAAATCCAAGCAACTGTGCCACCTCCACACCTGGTCCTCACTGGGGCAGATCCCAGTCCTCCAGGGCAGCCGTGGGAGCAGACGCCTGTGGATGACTCACACGCAGAGGTGAGGATAAAACCACAGTTGAGCTCCAGGTGTGGAACGGCTAAGGAAGAGGATTGAAAACCTTTTCACCAGCTGTACAAGCTGCAGATTAAATCCATATGATCAACGAGGTAGATTCTGTGTCTATGGAATATAGAAAAGGACAATCATTGTTCCCACAAAAGAAAACGCCCTAGCTCTGGCAGCTGTGGACATTGGAGGTAAGAACACACAGGAGTAGGACCAGATTAGCATCTGAGTTGTCCCCACAGTAGGTCCAGAGACCAGATCCAGAAACCAGTCCTGCTCAGATTTGGAGGGCCTCCTAGAAGATAAAGGTGGGCTCTGGCTCACAGTGAGGGAAAGGAGGCTGACAGCTGAAACTCAAGAAAAACATTCATTATTCTTATATTCTGATTCATTCCATAATTGGTTTTAGGGATTCCCAGGTGGTGCTAATGGTAAAGAACCTGCCTGCCAGTGGAGGAGACATAAGAGACTTTGGTTCAATCTCTGGGTCGAGAAGATCCCCTGGAGAAGGAAATGGCAACCCACTCCAGTTTCCTTGCCTGGGAAATCCCATGGACAGAGGATCCTGGAGGGCTATAGTCCACAGGGTCACAAAGAGTCAGACACGACTGAAGTGACTTAGCACATGTAGGTGCCTTGGAATCTTTCTCTTCTTTTTTCTTCTCTGCTGCTGAGGTTGTCATTTTTTATTATTGTGATTATCTCCATTTAGGCTGTTGAAAACTTTTCTCTTTTCAATCACAGTTTATTTCCTTTATATACTTCTACTTCTATGTTGGCTTACTGTAGTTCTGTGTTTTTTTCTTTTTTTTTTCCACCATGTTTCTTAGTCTGTTTATTTTCTTTGTTTTATACTTAAGTTGGCACTCTGCTATGGGCTTGTTTTCTGTTTTATTAATTTTGTTTTGAATTGGTTGGTATCATTCTGATTTTCCTTTGCTCACCGAGTCAGTCTCTTATTCTTTGTTTTCTATGGACTCTTTTGGTTTTGTTTCTCTGTGTATGTTCCTTTGTTTTTGTTTCTTTGTTTGATTTTGCCTTTACCATTTGTCTGGGGTTCTCTTATGTTGCTTTCTTGTCTGTTTGTCATTTGTTTTAATCTGATTTATTGCAATAACAAACAGTTTGTGGGATCTTGGTTCCCTGACTAGAGATCAGGCCTGACCTCTGGAGTGGGAGTGCTGAATAGAGGACACTAGACAGCCAGAGAACTCCTGAACCCAGGGTCTATTAATCAGTGAGAACTCCATGAAGGCCTCCACCTGTATCCAAGATTATCACCACCCAGCTGCCAGCAACACCCAACGCAGGATGCCTCACCCAAATAGCAAGCAAGACAAGAACACAAAGCCAATCATCAGCAGGCAGGATTCCCACAAACACAACAAAACCTGCTTGTCACACAGCCTTGCCCATCAGAGGCAAGAAAATCTCCTCCCACCAGAATGCAGTTACAAGTTCTTCCCAAGACAGAGCCTACATAATCCCCTGGACCAGCCTCAGCCACTGAGGGTGGAGAACAAAAGCAAAAGCAACTACAACACTATATCCAGAGGAAAGGAGACCTCAAACAAAGTAAATTAGATAAAATGAAAAGACAGAGACATATTGTGGAATGAAGGAACAAAATAAAAACCCACAAGATCAAACAAACAAAGAAGAAATAGGCAAACTACCTGAAAAAAAATTCATAGTAATGATAGCAAAGATGATCCAAAAACCTCAAAAACAGAATGGAGAAAATGCAAGAATCACTCAACACATTTAACAAGGGCTTAGAAAAAATAGAGAATTAACAAAGAATTATGAATAACACAATTACATAAATTAAAAATACTCTGGAGGGAATCAAAACCAGAATAATTGAGACAGAAGAATAGATAGGTGAGTTGGAAGATAGAGTGGTGGAAACATCTGCTAAATAGCAGAATAAAGAAAAAAGAATGAAAAGAATTGAGGATAATGTGAGAGACCTCTGGGACAATATTAAATGTACCAACATTTGAATTGTAGGGGTCCCAGAAGAACAGAAAAATAAAGGGTCTGAGAAAATTTTTGAAGAGATTACAGTCTATAACTTTCCTAGTGTGGGAAAGGAAATAATCAAGTTCAACAAATGCAGAGAGTTCCATACAGGATAAACCCAAGGAGAAATATGTCAAGACACATATTAATCAAACTAACAAAAATTAAACACAAATAAAAAATATTAAAAGCAGAAAGGGAAAAGCAACAAGTAACATACAAAGTAAACTCCATAAGGTTTGCAGCTGATATTTCAGCAGGAATTCTGCACACCAGAAGGGAACGGCAGGATATATTTAATGTAATGCAAGGGGAAAATCTATAACCAAGATTACTCTACCCAGCAAGGATCTCATTCAAAATTTATGGAGAAATAAAAAATTAACATACAAACAAAAGTTGAAAGAATTTGGTCCCATCAAAGCAGCTTTACAACAAATGCACCAAACCCACCACACTTCTTTTTTCATGGGATTCTCCAGGCAAGAACACTTGAATGGTTTGCCATTTCCTTCTCTGGGATCTTCCCAACCAAGGGATTGAACCCAGGTGTTCTGAATTGCAGGTTTATCCTTTACCATCTGATCCACCAGTTTCGCTAAAAATACTTCTATATAGGCAGGAAAAACCAGAGAAGGAAAAGACCTACAAAAACACAGAACAATTAAGAAAATGCCAGTAGGAGCATTTATATTAATAATTACTTTATTTTGTCTTTTATATTAATAATTACTTTAAATGTAAATGGATTAAGTGTTCCAACCAAAAGACACAGACTGGCTGGATGGATACAATAAGAAGACCATACACATGCTGTCTACAAACCCACTTCAGACCTAGAGACACACAAAATGAAAGTGAGAGGATGGAAACAGACATTTCATGCAAATGGAAATAAAAAGAAATCTGGAGTAGATATTCTCATATCACATAAAATAGACCTTAACACGAAGAATATCATAAGAGGGCACTAGAAGGGCACTAGAAAATAATCAAGGGGTCAATCCAAGAAGAGACATAACAATTGTAAATATTTATATACTCAACATAGTAGCACCTCAACGCATAAGGCAAACACTAACGGACATAAAAGGGAAATTGACAGTAACACAATAATAGTAGCATGCTTTAACACCCCACTTACACCAATGGACAGATTAGCAGAAACCAAAAAATTAATAAGGAACTACAAGTTTTAAATGACACATTAGAACAGATGGACCTAATTGATATCTTTAGACATTCTATCCAAATGCAGAAGAATACACTTTCTTCTCAAGTGCACGTGGAGTTCTCTTCAGGATAGATAACATCTTGGGTCACAAATCAAGCCTTGGTAAATTTAAGAAATTGAAATTATATCAGAAATCTTTTCTGACCACAACACTATGGAACTAGATAAAAATTACAGGGAAAAAAAAACTATAAAAACACAAACACATGGAGATGAAACAGTATGCTTCTAAACAACCAACAGGTTACTGAAAAAAATCAAAAAGGAAATAAAAAAATCTGGAAAAAATGACAGTGAAAAACATGATGACTCAAAACCTATGGGATGAAGCAAAAGCAGTTATGAGAGGGGCATTTATAGCAATATATCCTATCTCAAGAAACAAGAGAAACAATGACTAGACAACCTAAACTTATATCTAAAGCAACTGGAAAAGGGGAAGAAAACCCTGAAATTAGTAGAATGAAAGAAATTGTAAAGATCAGAGTAGAAATAAATGAAAAATAAATGAAGAAAATGATAGCAAAGATTGATAAAACTAAAAGCTGGTTTTTTGAGAAAATAAACAAAATTGACAAATCACCAGACTTATCAAGGAAAAAGGGGAGAAGACTCAAATCAACAAAATTAGAAATGAAAAAGGAGAGGTTACAACAAACAATGCAGAAATACAAAGCATCATAAGACTATTATGAGCAACTATATACCAATAAAATGAACAACCTGGAAAAAAATGGACAGATTCTTAGAAAAGTTCAACTTTCCAAGGCTGATCTAGGAAGAAATAGAAATTATGAACAAGCCCATCGGAAGCATTGAAATCAAAACTGTGATAAAAAATCTTCTGAGATACAAAAGCCCAAGACCAGAGGGCTTCACAGGTGAAATCTATCAAATGGTTAGAGAAGAGCTAACATCTATCCTTCTCAAACTCTCCCAAACAATTGCAGAGGAAGGAACATTTTCAAATTCATTCTGTGAGGCCACTATTACCCTGATACCAAAACCATACAAGGAAAACCCAAAAAAGGAGAATTACAGGCCAATATCACTAATGAACATAGATGCAAAAATCCTCAACAAAATTCTACCAATAGAATCCAACCACACATTAAAAGGATCATACCCCATAATCATCAGGTTTATTCAAAGTATGAAAGAATTTTTCAACATATACAAATCAATCCATGTGATACACCATATTAACAAGAAAAGATAAAAGCCATATGATAATCTCAAGAGAGGCAGAAAAAGCTTTTGACAAAATACAGCACCCATTTATGATTAAAAAAGAAAACTCTTCATAAAATTGACATAGAAGGAATCTACCTCATCATAATAAAGGCCATATATGATAAACCCACAGCAAAAATTATTCTCAATGGTGAAAAATTGAAAGCATTTCTTCTAAAACCAGGAACAAAACAAGGGTGCCCACTCTGGCCACTATTATTCAACAAAGCTTTGCAAGTCCTAGTCTCAGCAATCAAAGGAGAAAAAGAAATAAGAGAAATTCAAATTGGAAAAGAAGATGTAAAACTCTCACTGTTTGCAGATGACATGATGCTATACATACAAAACCTTAAAGATACTATCAGAAATTACTAGAGCTAATCAGGGAATTTAGTAAAGTCACAGGATATAAAATCAGTACACAGAAATTCCTTGCATTCCAACACACTAACAATGAAAAATCAGAAAGAAAAATTAGGGAATCAATCCCATTTACCATTTCAGCAGAAAGAATAAAATACCCAGGGAAAAACCTATGTAAGGAGACAAAAGAGCTGTATACAGAAAATTATAATACACCAATGAAAGAAACCAAAAATAACATAAACAGATGCAGAGATACACCATGTCCTTGGATTGGAATAATCTATATTGTGAAAATGACTACACTACCCAAAGCAATTTACAGATTCAGTGCAATCCTTATCAAATTACTAATGGTAATTTTCACAGAACAAGAACAAAGTATTTCGCAATTTGTATGAAAACACAAAAGATGCTGAATAGCCACAGAAATCTTGAGAAAGCAAAAGGGAGCTGGAGGAATGGGCCTTCCTGACTTCAGACTATACTACAAAGCTACAGTCATCAAGATAGTATGGTATTGGCACAAAAACAGAACTATAGATCAATGGAACAATATAGAAAGTTCAGAGATAAACCCATATAACTATGGAAACCTTATTTTTGACAACAGAGGCAAGAATATACAATGGGAAAAAGACAGTCTTTTCACTAAATGGTGCTGGAAAAACTGGATAGCTATGTGTAAAATAATAAAATTAGAATACTTCCTAATGCCATTCACAATGACGAACTCAAAACAGATTAAAGGCCTAAATGTAAGACCAGAAACTATAAAACTCTTAAAGGAAAATATAGGCAGAACACAATATGACATAAATCATAGTTATATCCTCTATTACCCATCTCCTAGAGTAACGGAAATAAAAACAAAAATAAACAAATGTGACCTAATTAAACTTAAAAGCTCTTGCACAGCAAAGGAAGCCATAAATAAGATGAAAAGACAACCCTCAGAATGGGAGAAAATAACAGCAAATTTAAAAATTGACAAAGGATTAATCTCCAAAATATATAATCAGCTCATGTAGCTCTAACCACAAAAACAAACAATTCAATCAAAAACTGGGCAGAAGAACTAAAAGGACATTTCTTCAAAGAAGACATACAGGTGGTCAACAGATACATGAAAATATGTTTAACATTGTTCATTATTAGAGAAATGCAAATTAAAATGAGATCCTCACAAAAGTCAGAAAGGCCATCATCAAAAAATTTACAAACAATAAATGCTGGAGAGGATGTGGAGAAACAGTTGGTGTCAATGTAAATTGATATAGCCACTAGGGAAAACAGTATGGAGAGATCTTTAAAAAACTAGGAATAAAACTACCATATGACCTAGCGATTCCTCTGCTGAGTATGTACTCTGAGGAAACCACAATTCTAACAGACTCATATACCCCAATGTTCGTTGTAGTATTATGTACAATAGCTAGGACATGGAAGCAATCTAGATGTCCATCAACAGATGAATGGATAAAGAAGTTGTGGTACATATACATACAATCAAATATTACTCAGCCATGAAAAGCAACAAATTTGAGTCAGTTCCAGTGAGATGGATGGACCTAGAGTCTGTTATACAGAGTGAGGAGAGTCAGAAAGATAAAAGCAAATATTAACAAACCTATATGGAATCTACCAAAAGTGGTACTGATGAACAGGGCAGCAATAGAGACAAAGACATAGAGAACAGACCTGTGGGCCACAGTGGGGGAAGGAGATAGCTGGATTGAGAGAGTAGCATTGAAAGATATATACTATCATATGTGAAAAATAGCCAGTGGGAATTTGCTATATAATGCAGGGAATGCGCCTCATTCTGTGACAACCTAGAGGGGTGGGATGGGGTAGGAGGTGGGAGGGAGGTTTAAGAGGGAGGGCATAAGTATACCTATGGCTGATTCATGCTGATATATGGCAGGAACCAATACAATATTGTAAAGCAATTATGCTCCAATTAAAAATAAGTATTTTTTTAAAGATTAAAATAAATTGTTTTTAAATAAAATAAATAAAATTTTTAAAATAATTTTTAAATTAAAGATAAATTTAAAAATAAATAAATTTTTTAAAATGATACCAAGATTCTATACAACTTTTAATATTCATCTGAATAATTTATAAAAAAGTTATTTCAACAAAAATGATTCTTGAAGTGAACATATGCATACAGATTTATTCTATTAACAGTTGGAATGAAATACAATGACTATTCATTTTAATTATTGAAATGTTGTCTGATACAGAAAAATATAATGAGCTCATCTCAATTCGTGTGAAAAATTACATCAAATATATACACATATTTTTTGAAAAAGGAACAAGCTGCTTAGATTTACTGAATCAATTGTAAAAGTTACAACCACAAGAAGGAGCCTTTGTGAAAAATACAAGTCACATATTTTGTTCCTAAATTACTGATACAATGATGGCAAAGAGCCAAACAAAGAAGGAGGTAGTGAACAGAAAGTAAAATATTAAATCTACTGATTTATGTTTCATTAAGGTGTTATCTAAAAACATATTGTCAATTGTTAACTGACAATATTTGTTAAATAGGCTTAGACCTTCCCTTTTATTTGTATATTATTAAATTATATCAATATATTATTAGCAATGGCAATAACAATAAAAAATACATATTATCAAGCTTAATGTTTGTATGAAGTGTCAATAGTGTATAGATGATATACTATACGTAAAATACATACATTATATAACAAATGTATAGTTTTGACAATCCTTTAAGGTAGGTTTTCAAGGGGGGTTTTTGTTTGGTGTTTTTTTATTTTGTTGTAGTTCTGTTTCATCTTATAGTTTAGGAAATTGAAATTTAGAAGGGTTAAGAACATTTTCCAAAGTTACCCAACTAATAATAAATGGCAGATTCAAACCCAGACCTATGATATTCTAAAGTAAGACTGCCAAATTTAACTGATACATGTGACAGCCAGTTATTTTGAATTTCAGATAAACAACTAATAATATTTATATACAAGTAAATCCAATGTAGAATTTGGGACCTACATGTGCTAATTATTTGTTGCTTATCCAAACCTTACATTTACCTGGGAATCCTGTTTTCATGGGCAACACTACTCTAAAACTAATTCAGAGTCTTAATCTGTTATTTTGATCTCAAAAATTAGGAAGTCTGTCATGGACGAACAGCCATTGTTTTGCTTGTCTAGACAAGCAAAGGTCAGTGATCTGGGTCTAGTTGCCCTTTCACCATCATCAAGTAGTTCATGGTTTCCCAAATTTTAGTGGATGTAAATACCATCTAATGTGCTTATTGTAAGTACACATTCTCCAACAGCCTTTGGCCTGTATACTCCTAGAAGTAATACTTTAACAAGACCCCAGATGTTTCTGATGTAGGCAGTCCTTGGCCTGTTGCTTGAGAAACAGTGAAATAGCTGGTTTACTCGAGAAAAATATAATGACATTGGAAAATGTGTTAGAAAAAGTAAAAATCATTTTTAAGGACAAGGTGAGACACCCTATGAAGTCTGACTAAAATTATTAGAAATGCAGTTGGAAAACGTGTAAGCTGAGAAAAAAATCTAATTGAATGTCACGCTGTCATGACACCCAGAGGTCAATAATATTTCTTAATGGAGTAACCAATTAAACTCAATGTTCCTTTGATAGGCTACTAACTCCAGTACCATCCCATGGACAGAGGAGCCTGGTAGTCTGTGGTCCATGGGGTCACTAAGAGTCGGACACGACTGAGCGACTTCACTTTCAATTTTCACTTTCCACTTTGATGCATTGGAGAAGGAAATGGCAACCCACTCCAGTGTTCTTGCCTGGAGAATCCCAGGGACGGGGGAGTCTGGTGGGCTGCCGTCTATGCGGTCGCCCAGAGTCGGACACGACTGACACGACTTAGCAGCAGCAGCAGCAGCAACATTCTTCTGGATCCTGGCCGTGGGAATTAAGGTTGATATTCTTGAATGCGCAATATACATCAAAACTTAATGTTTCCTTTTCTTCACTGCAAAATTACTCATTCCCACGACAAAGTCTACTTTAGCTATTTAGGTTGGCCATTCAGGGCAGAGATGATTCAATCAATCTGACCTTCTTCCAGATTATTAATTACTTTGTGATCCTGAGAATCTTCATGTAGATTAAGAAATTAAAATGAGAACTAATTTAAATAAATGAGTGAAACTAATTGTTTTTCTGCTAAATGGTATAAAGGAGCCCAAATCCCAAGAAATCTTAGAAAGATATCATTAAATTACCTTGAAGTTTTATCTCTCCATATTCTTTCAAATGCTGCCTGCAGGCATTCTAGCATCTGTGTTTTTAACTCTTTTTGCTCTTTCAGTAAGGTAGTGAAAATGAGGGTAAGAACCAGGGGAGATACACTAAACACAGAGATGAAGAGTAAATACTAAAGACATTTTAATGTTAGAATGAATAGGACTTGGAAATTTATTCAGTATGTAGAATGAGAATAATATCAATTTTTCTCTACTGTCATCATAATGATCATTTTATTAGTAATTCTTTCTAAGTCATATGATGTCAATTTTGGTGTCTATTGGACTGTGAACAATTCAGTTTCTTTTTTCTTTAATTAGAGGATGGCCTGATGATGGCTATTCTTTTAAAATGTCCACTTTCAGCAACAGTCTCACTTCCCCTGTTTTGCTCTTTTCTCCCTCCTAAGAAGAATTGAAAGCCACCAGTAGGTGACAGTTGATCAAGACATTTACATTAATAATCTTAATTTTCTACATTATCCAAAGAGTTTTCACAAGTTGTGTATACTTAAAGATAATGATGGATAGGTTTTGACTTGCAGTTAATCTCAGAGCCGTGGCTCAGTTAACTAGGTACCATGAGCTTCAGAGAGGTGATGACATGTGAATTATTTCCAGCCATAATAGACACTGAAACCCTTTTTTCTGAGGTTCCTGTCATGGACATGATGTTCCATCAAATACACTTGCACAGACATACTCACTTAAAACTGTGTATTTTATTTATGTTAACAAATTTTGGACTTACAGCAGGAGACTTGCATAGGCATTTTATTCCTCCATGAAGATATTTTGTTGTATGTCACTACTCTTTCTGGATAGTTGAGTTGCTGGGTAAATGAGATCGTACCATTCTGTCCTTGCTAGGAATTATATATTCTCATCAGTAGATAACATGTGTAACCCCACAAATCTAAAGAATTCTGGGTTCTTTGCCTTTCCACATGAATTTTTTAGTTGCTTATCAATTTAAAAAAAAATAGTTACTCAGATTTTGAGTAGGATTGCATCAAATCTATAGATTGATTTAGGAAAGATGGCCAGCTTATCAAATTGAATCTTCCAATTCATGAACATGGTCTTGCAATTCATGAAAATATTCCTCTACTTGTTTAAGTCATCTTTATTTCATAAAGTTTATTTTTAAGTTCTAGAGTTTCCATTTGGTTCTTTTTTTTTTCTTTTCAGCTGAATTTTCATTTCTCTATTGAGACTTTTATCCACTGAAAACATGTCTTTTCATGTCTTTTGGGTTTTTTTTTTTTTTCCTTTCTGTTTGGGGTTTTGTTTTACTTTATTAAGAAAAGTTACAATATTACTTTAAAATCCTTGTTTGATAGTTTCAATATGTAGTTCATCTTAGGTTCAGACTGAATGATTTTTTTTTTTTTTTTTTCTCTTGAGAATGTTTCTTTTTCTTGGTTTTTCCTATGTTGGGTAATCTTCAGTTGTATCCTGGGCTTGACGAATATTAAGTTGTGAGGATTCCAAATTCTGTTCTTTTGCTGTGATAAGCATTTGCTTTTAGCAAGCAATTTTCTCCACTGTGCTTGAACTACAAACTGCTGAATTTCTTGAATGACTTCTTTCATCTCGGTTCAGGTCTTCTGCCTTTACCTGGGTTGCTTGACTCTGCTTCATGCATGCATTGTTCAGGTGTCAGTCAAAGTGTAGGCAGATAGAAGTTAAGGATTCATATTTTGGCTCTTACCCTTGTGAGGTTTATCTGCTCTCCTCAGTGGATCACATTTTGGGGATACATGTTTCTAATTTCACTGGTCAGAATGTCTGGATCTTTCCACAGGAGCCCCTACTCTTTCTCTGTTTATTCCCTGGAGTGCACGTAGCCCAGGATAAGAGCTGCTGAGAGGGGAATGTATTTAAAGAGAATGTCCCCTGTTTGCTCCTTCAAGCGAGCATAGACTCCCCATCAGTCGGTCTTCTCCTCACTGTCTAGTACCTTCAGGTAACTGTTTTATGTGTTACTTCCAAGTTTTAAATTATTTTCTGCCGCTTTTTCTTCCTAGTAGTGTCTTAATCCATTGATCTAAGAAATGAAACCCTCTACATAAAAATCTGTTCTTCCAAACTACAGAAACACCATTGAATCCATGAATTGATCTTGGAGTTGTTTGAAATACCATCTCTACCCCACTAAAAACAACTCCCTAAAATTCTGTTGAGTCCAACATGACTATATTCTCTCAATTATTTAGTGATGGTCATTCTTTAACATCTAGTTTCCAGTAATAATTCATGTTACCGTGATATTACATTCTTTCTTTCATCAGTATGGTCATCAAATGGCAAAAATTTCAAACCAATAAACTCCTGGTCATTGTTTTCAGAAGACTTTAAAAAAAATAGGAGAGATACTGTATAGTTTTGACTTCTGTGAGATTTAGAATTTCCATAGGAACTTCATGCTGTCCTTCATGCTTAGCTCTGTTTTAGGTGTACTATCGTGTTCTGCCAAGTTTCTTCTTGACATCAGTTTTAATATCTCTTTTTATGCATTGGATTCACCAATTTACTCATTGCATATTTATTTTCTAAACTTTAGCTTCCTTCTCCTAATTGCATTTTTTTCTCTACTACTTATCTGTTTCCCCTGTTTTCTTCTCTTTTAATGGGCCACCCACAAAGCCAGTAGCCTACCTTTGCTATAATTTTTAACTGAGCAGTTTTTGTATCATTCTTTCATTCTCAAATCTATACCCATTATGACAGAGACTGGTCACAAAAGTCTGCATTTCTTTCCTTCCTTGACATCGTCCATTTTCCCCCAACAACTGACTTAGAGTTGTTCTTGGAATAGTGTAAATATTTGCTTAGGATTTTATCCTAATATCCCACTCTGTGAGACATCCATGCTGATAATACAGCAGAGATATGTCACAGAGAATTTTTGACATTCTACAACTTAAACTTAAGGAGATCATTCTTTAATTAAAATTTTTTATCTTATTTCTGCTCATAAACAAAACTGAATTTCTCAGGTCCCTTATTTGCATTTTTCATTTCCTTTATAGTTATCATGTCTTGAGGTCTTGACTAGACATCATCAGAAAAGTCATTTTCACTTGAGTATGATTAACAAATGGAATATCTCTCTTAGGCATACTCTAGGTTTCTCAACAGTTTCAGAACAGAGCAGATCACTGTCAGGGCCATTATCCTTGAGTATCCAAAATCACACAGGTCTGGACATGTAATCAGAGAGGTCAGACAAGATATAAATCAGCTATCAATAATTATTTTAAAAGTATTTTTTACCTGTAGGTTAAAAAAAAAAAAAAAGATAACGTATAGTTCTATATGGATAGAAAATAGTTCTGCAGTACTTACAAAGGAAAACCTAATAGTAAGTTGTAATTAAAAACATTAGCTGTTTTAGTAAAGTCTGGGAATTAGTGATATAGGGCTGGTGAGATGGCAGAATTAAAATATTCTTACAGTTTTGCTCTGTCAACAAACAAGTGTGGGCAAGTAACAATGTTCAAGGTCTTATCTTGGTGAGGAGACATGAAGCTGGGAACAAAAATGACTTCATGTGGTGGGCAGTGGGTGAGTGTCTTATTTCTACAGAAGAGTGGAGAAATACGTATTTGATTACAAGCATCAAAAAAGGAAGGGTGTTTCTGGGAAATTGACCTCCACTGCAGGCATGTAGCCAGAATCTGCAGAACAGGCTGGTCAGGGAGGGTGGTGGGCGTTCAGGGCTCAACCCTTTACAAATCATCTGGGAACAGCAAAAAGGAATTTCTCACACCTGGTCGGAGCCTTGCGCTCTGTGGGTGGTATGGTCCACAGCTGTACATAATCTAAATATGCTAGCATCTTTTATGAGCTGCCTGTGGTGGAACACAAGAACATAAAAATATTGTGACCTAAAGAAATTGCCCTGCTTTGAACTCTGGGAAAAGTTGTAAACATTGCTGACATTTCTTGATGTCAACTGGATTGTAGTTTCTAGCATTCTTTCTTAATTGATTTTGACTTGACTGAGACATACTGATAACTACAGTGTCCTTAAGAGTTATATCTATAATTGTTCAAGAGTCTTTAAGAAACTAGAGCACAGTACTAAAATTGCTTGAGATAAAAGTTTAAAAATGACTTTAATAATCATGAACATAAATAGCCTGAAGGAGAGACTTTTAGGCAAAATCTGAAGATTTTTATTTGTCTCTAATATCCATTGCCTATTGAACTGGATGCTGTCTGAGCCATCATGCATTCTGTGCTTGCTTGCTGTTTGAAGTGCCCTTGGAGAGGGTTGGGGTTTCCTTTCTACTTTTCATACAAAATTAGCACACTTAATAGAGACAGCATGCCTATATTCAACTCCAAGGTCATTGAAAAGGGAAATGAATAGTTCAAAACAAGGAAAAACACTAATTTGAACACATTGTTTGATATGTCTGTTTTAGGATAGTATACTAAATCTAGTAAAAAGAGGTGGGGGGGGGGGAATGTATTAATAAGCTATTATATTCGAGCAAAGTAAAAAAGACACTTATTTGAATTGGAAGTAGCCGCATGATTTATGACCTGGAAAGGGAGGTAATTGGAATAGGTTGAGCTTGGGACAGGCTACATGTCTATGAGAATGCTTGACAAAGACAAAAAATATAAAGCATGCTAGAGAAAAGTTGTACCTACTGACAGGAGTCAAAGGATCTATGTCCAATGTCTGTTAAAAATTGAGAAGATTTAGAGAACAAGCCATTCTATTAATAACAAGGATCAAATATTTTGATATGTTTAACTGATACATCCTCTTTCCTATAACTCTGATTGGGAAGTGAAAAATATTAAGGAAACAAAGAACCAAAGAAATAAAGAAAGAAACATGAAAAGAAAGAAAGAGAAGGAAAGAGCAGTCCTGCTGAGTTGACACAGATGGCAGTTGGGATCCTGGAATGGGGAAATAAGAGCAGTCTTCAGACAAACTGAAGCCTCAGTTCACTGAGGAGTACTCTAGGCTTTAGGAAATTGATCTTTGTTTTGCCCAATATCTCAGTAAACATTCTGGAATGTACTGGAATTATTTATATGAGCCACTTGCTTCTGATGAGCAGGCCAGTCCTCAAAACAGCCAGATGTGAAGGAGATCAAGGAAGAAAGCCCTGTGCGAGTTACAAAGAGCTTCTTCTGGCCTGGTAGAATCCTCACTCCTGCAAGTGAGTGATATCACTCACATCCCATAGCTTTTGTCACTGAAAACATTTTGCATCCTCGTCTGCTGGCGTCTGTCAGTAACACCATTACCTCATTGTAACAAAAGATAAATTCTAACTACTAGTAGAGGAGATAGCAGAATTCCCTTCTAAGTTAGCAAGTGGAAAGTTTTTTAGGTAGGAAAGTCACATATACAGGAATATAAAGAGAGCAGAAATAAAATCAAATGTATTAATGTATTAATATAACTAAAAGATGCATTAATATTATTTACAAAATTAAAAGTGATCAAGATTAATTCCCTTCTTAAATGATTTTTGAGATTAGGTTAAAAAATCAGAAAATATTTTTTAGGTTAAGTGTACTAAAAACTAAGTAATAATAAATAGATGCACACAATGGAATAGGCAAAAAGTGAAAAGCAAACTGATAATATTAATAACAGAGAAGGTATAATTTAAGAAAAGTACAAAATAGGGTAATGACATCATATACTAACTAAAAGTCATAACTCATATACATCAAATAAAAAGAAAATAAATATGCAGAACAAAAATAACATAAATCCATATAGAACTTGATTAAAAACTTAACCTACAGTGTCAGATTTAGTACAACTCCTTCAGAATCAGACATACTTGGTAGAATACATAAAAGAAAGAAATATTTTTTAAAAACCAATATACTCCATTATTTCTCCACAAACAAGCCTAGATGAAATAAAAAATAGTAGAGCTTTTACAGGCTACATTTTTTTTTTCATCATAAATCAAATAAAATATAAAAAGGTAATAGGAAGTCTTGATATATGGAGCTATCTGAAAATTAGGAATTATCTTTCTAAAGAAACTCTAAATAACAAGCTAAAACCAAAAATTATAGAACTATATACAGAAACAAGAGAAAGCATTATACCAAAATCTCAGATACAGCTAAAACTGGAATGCCTTCAAATTTAAGGAAGGAATACAGTGTAAAACCTAAGATCATCAGAATTAACCAAAAAGATACATGGACAAAAATCAAATACAAAATTTCACAGCTGATTTTTCTCTAATCTTAAGAACAGGTAATCTCAGGATATATTGGATCTTTACCTGAGTATAGTAAAAGGATATAAATACTCTTAGTTTATTTTATCAAACCAGACTCCTCAATACCAAAACCTGATATGTATGCTCTGTGCTTAGTCATTCAGTCATGTCCAACTTTTTGTGACCCTATGGACTGTAGCCCACCAGGCTTCTCTGTCCACGAGAATTCTCCAGGCAAGAATACTGAAGTGGGTTGCCATGCCTTCTTCCAAAGGATCTTCCCAACCCGGGGATCAAACTCAAGTCTCCTGCATTGCAGGCAGATTCTTTACCATCTGAGCCACCAGGGAAGCCCTGATAGAGTGCCAATAAAAGAGGAAGAGAGAGACAGAGACAGTGAAAGAGATATCAATAAAGACATAGAGAAAAAAGCGAGAGAAGAGAGAAAACTATTGGCCAATCTCTAAATACAATATTAGTTTAAAAATCTGATTAGTAACTCAAAAACTGACCATTCTATGACAAAGAACAGTTTATCAAGGAATGCAATGTTAGTTCAACACTTTCTTCTGCTTCTGGCATACCCATTCGATGTTTATTAGACTGGTAACATCCTACAGCATTTGAATGTTCTGTTCTATTCTTTCCACTCTTTTTTCTCTTTGTGTTTCAGTTTGGGTAATATTTTTTGACCTCTCTTCATGTTCACTTGTGCTTTCCTTAGCTTGTTGCATCTACCCGTGGGCCCATCAAAGGCATTCTTCTTTTCTGTTAACACACTTTAGATTGTTAGCATTTCCACTTGATTTTGTTTGAATAAATGTATCATGCGTCCCTGAAAAAAATGAGATTATGTTCTTGTTGGGGGTTGTGTTCTATGTATGTTAATTACTCCTGCATTTTCCATATTCAGTTGAGAAAGGTGTATTACAGTCTTCACTAAGATAGCAAATTTGTCTCTTCCTTTCATTTTAAACTGTTATTGGATGCATACAGATTTATGATTGAGATATCTTTCTACTGGAAGAGATCATTATGTAATGTTCTTCCTAATCTTCAATAATGCTCTGCACTTTAAAGTCTGTATTGTCTTTTGTAAGAATAGTCACATCAGCTTTACTTTGGGGAGTGTTTGCATGCTATAGTTCTTTTTTTCTTCCATTTTCTCTTTTTTAATTTATTTTTTAATTGGAGGAAAATTGCTTTACAATGTTGTGTTGGTTTCTGCCATAAAACAATGTGAACCAGTCATAACTTTATATATGTGTATATATATGTGTGTGTATATGTATATATATATATATATATATATATATATATAATATATATAGCCTCCTTCTTGAGCTTCCCTCCCCTCCTCACAACTCACCTCTCTAGGTCATCACAGAGCACCAAGCTGGGCTCCTTGTGTTACACAGCAGCTTCCCACTAGCGATCTAATTTACACATAATATTGTACATACATCAATGCTACTTTCTCAGTCTGTCCCACCTTCTCTTTCCCCACTGTGTCCACAAGTCAGTTCTCTACATCTGCATCTCCATTACTTTCCTGCAAATATGTTTGTCTGCACATTTTTCTAGATTCCGTATATATGCATTAATATACTATATTTGTTTTTCTCTTTCTGACTAACTTCAGTCTAGATTCATCCACATCACTACAAATGACTCAAATTAGTCTCTTTCTATGGCCAGGTAATATTCCATTGTATGTATGTACCACATCTTCTTTATCCATTTATCTGTCAATGGACATCAAGGTTGCTTTGATGTGCTGGCTATTGTAAATAGTGCTGCAATGAACACTGGGGTACATGTGTCTTTTAAAATTATGGTTTTCACAGGGTATATGTCCAATAGTGGGATTACTAGGTCATATGATCACTTCATTCCTAGTTGTTTTTTTTTTTTAATGAACACATATCAAAGATTTTATTCAATTCCCTTAATTGAGGGAACCAGCTATATGTTAAAGCTGGTTCAAATAGCATTTTAAGGACTCTCCATATAATTCTCCATAGTGACTGTATTTCTTTTTAAACTTTCTGTGTACTTATATTTAAGAGGTCTCTAGTAAGCTGCCTGTAATAATCTTTTGGCCCTTCATCCATCTGACAATCTTATTCTTATTTTTTTAACTATTTAGTCCATTTACTGATAGACAGGTAGATGTATTTCCCACATCTTTAAGAAAGAGGCCTGTCACCCTGAGACAGGAAGCATTACCAGAAGAATGACTTTCAGCAACAGCTCCTCCAGGGCCTGCCTCCGTCGCAGGGGAACGTTCACCTCCACATTTCCCTGCTCTGTCCAGGGCTTCAGCATTTAGAGATTGAGCCGGTTGTAAATGCCTGGCCATTTCAACACAACCTAGGACAACTCTGAGGGCAATACCTGCCTCAAGAGCTCCCTGCCAAGTTGGCAAAGAATGTGTTGCACCTGAATTTCATTTTCACCTATTGCTCTGCCCAATTCTCCTCCCTTCGTCATTGTTAAGCATGGTTCTCATGATTCTAGTTCTCAGCTAGAAGTTTTCCTTGGCTTTTTGCTGTAATTGAGTGTCAAATTTTTATCCCAAGATATTTCTTGTTTCATGATTCCTATTGCTTACGCTTCACTCAAATCAGACTCTTTAGCGCTCCATTAATGTATCCCCTGGAGAAGGAAATGGCAACCCACTCCAGTATTCTTGCCTGGAGAATCCCATGGAGGGAGGAACCTGGTGGGCTACAGTCCACGGGGTTGCAGAGAGTCGGATACGACTGAGCGACTTCATTTTACTTTACTTTACTTTAATGTATCCCCAAAATCACCACTACTTGCCATTTTCCACGTTATATTCAGTCATTTTCTCTCTAAACATTTGCTTTAGAAATCCTACCTGTTATCAAAGTCACTATTTAAGTACTACTTCTGTTATGAAAATTTCATTTATGCTCCAGCAAGATCTCATGAGTTTGCTTGCCTCTACATCTTCCTGTTGTGTGTGTGTGTGTGTATTAGTCGATCAGTCTTTGAGACACCATGCAGTTGCCTCTGTCTATGGAATTTTCCAGGCAAGAATACTAGAGTGGGTAGTCATTCCCTTCTCCAGGTGATCTTCCTGACCCAGGGATCAAAACCAGGTCTTCTGCATTGCAGGAAGATTTTTTTACCAGCTGAGCCACCAGGAAAACCACATCTTCCCATTATATAGTTTTAACTTGTCCTTTGGTGCTTACTAAATTCTGTCTGACATTATACTGACGTGTATATCTCTACTACCATATAGTTTTAACTTGTCCTTTGGTGCTTACTAAATTCTGTCTAACATTATACTGACGTGTATATCTCTACTACCAAAATGTAAAATTTAGAAGTCAGGTAATATCTGGTAAAATATATACATTCATTAATCACATTTTGCTCAACAAAGAATAATAAACATTGGTAAATGAATAAAAGAGTGAGTCACATAAGTATTCAAAAATAAACTGATGTCAAATTGTATAGAGATTTTCTAGTGTGGGAGCCTATTCTCTCCCCCTTAAACTTTGCTTTTCACTATGTTTCTGCAATCTTGGGGGTGGGGCTATTCAGACTACCTGTAGTGGTTGCTTGGACCAAGGTCAACCTCTTCCTTGCCTCTTCTGTTTTAGCCTGACCACCTTCAAACCCATCGCACAGACAGAGATAATTTGGAGCAAGTACAAAATATTTCGCAAAGCAAGATAATATGTTTGTTTTAATTTACAGTCAACCTTGAAGTTTAAAAATTCAGTATTTATCCACAAAGTGCTTTCAGCACCTCAGAAGGATAACATAACTCAAATCCAATGTGCCATTATGTTGTTATCTTCAGTTTCTCAGGTTATGAGGTCATGCTTATTACTCATGTAGTTGGATACTTTACATTTAACAAATACTTCCCAGAAACAGTCCCACCCTAAATAAAATTGTTCAAAGTAAAGACTCTTAGTTTTAAAGTATAAATAAATAAATGATTAAACTTGGTAAAATGATCTTTTAAACCCTATTTGGAACAAAAGAAGGTCAATGAAAAGCTTTATAAATGATGCAGAGAAACATTTATTTCTGCATCAGCTAAATTCCTTTCTCTTTCACCTGTGAAGGGTCAATTGTCATGTTCTACAAAACTATATGAGTCATGAGTTTCCAACAAGTACTTGTCATTACCCATCATCAGCTTATGTGGACTTGGAGTTGAAGAAAACAAGCACAAGAGTCTCAGACTTGAAACATTAATAATACAGTTGAAAGAGATTACAGCAGGAGATCTCTCTCCCATCACTGGATAATCTGATAAAAGCTATTTGGGTTGTATTTACATAAGAAAAATAAAACTATTTAATTCAGCAAATCTGGTTTTTGAAATGGGTAAATTAATAGCTAATTGATGATGTGCAGCCTGTATTTAATACATATAAATCATGTAAATAAAACAACATATATGTTGTGATAGGTATAATTTTAAGCACTCTTGTCTCTACATTCCACCAGTAAATTGAAAATTAGCTGAGGATGAACATCAAGGTCAAGAGTGAGAACTCTGAAACCAGACTGCCTAGATTCAAATGCCAGCTCCCAAATTAACTATGTAGTCTTAAGCAAATTAATTAAAATCAAGGTTCCTATCTATTGCTTACCTTGATTGGAGAATTGGTTACTGGATGTAAAAGTTTATCAAATTCCATTTAACTGAACATGTAAAATGTGTGGATTTTATTTTGTATAAATTATATCTCAATTAAGAAGAACAAAATTGGTTAAAAATCAGCATTCCTGTAAGAAGTGGGGGGAAAAAATCACAGTAGTTATCACATAGGTTTGTTTCATGGATTAAATAAGATAATGCATTAAAAAAATCCCATCAAATCATAACTGTTATCATTTGAATAAGCCATCAAAATTTTGCAAGGTAAAATTTGTTTTGAACTAATGAGGAAACAGTCTCAGAAATGTGTACTAACTTGCCAGAGATTTGAAACAGAGCATTAAATCGTGGTCTGCTGAAGGCCAGAGTTTTCTGCACTCTAAGAGAAAATTACAGTGTGGATGTTTTAAAGGAAGTTTAAAGTTGGATTGAATGAGCAGTTAAGTGGAGATTCCGGTTTTTCTTGCAGTTTCACCATGAGAAAAGAACTCAAAGATTCAAATGTTTTAGTTTAAAATATTCTGCTTGCAATAAATTTTAGTTTAAAAGTTTACAATTGAAAATCTTATAGTAGTAGTAGTGTTAATTGCTCAGTCGTCTCCGACTCTGCGATTCAGAGACTGTCGCCCGACAGGCTCCTCTGTTCTTGGGATTTTTCAGGCAAGAATAGTGGAGTGGGTTGCCGTTCCTTTTTCCAGGGAATCTTCCTAACTCAGGGATCAAACCTAGGTTTCTTGCAAGCAGATTCTTTACCATCTGAGCCACCAGAGAACGAGATATAATAGAAAGGAATAGTAATATTAGGGGAGATAGGAACTTCATTCTTGCTTTCTGCTAGCTACTAAAGGACTATTTCTTTGTCTCAAGTATGTTTAGAACTGGTAATTTTCATACTGGCAGCCTAATGGATGACACTACAGAACAGATAAAGAGACTCTATTTCCTCATCAGGCATATGGAGAGATATACATAAACATATGAAATTGGCTGCAAACACATTGGTTATATGGTCTGAAAAAAGAAAACCACTATGAAATCTACGGTTTGTCTACATAAGCATATTTCCAAATGACACTTTGTAGGTTATGAAATATCTAAAATTACTTATCATTCCTGTATTTTAAAAGTTTCCAAATTTCTGCTAAACTAGATGAAGTTAGCTCCACTGTTTAGCTCATCACCTTTTGCCATATAATGAGTATGATCTTGGGAATTAAGCAACACTTTAAATACTAAGTTATAAGCTTTGACTCTGTGTAAGTATTATGTACTCATTTATATATTATTATTCATTCTAAGTTTTGTAATTCTAACAGTTTTTAAGCTTTTTTTATATAGACCATTTTTTAAAGTCTTTATTGAATTTGTTACAATATTGCTTCTGTTTTATGTTTTCGTTATTTGGCCAAGAGGCATGTGGGATCTTAGCTCTCGGAGCAGGAATCAGTCTCACCCCCTGCATTGGAAGGTGCAGTCTTAACCACTGGACCACCAGGGAGGTCCCTGAAATTCCAACATTATAAAGAACTTATTTAAAAGGTTTGACTATTTTTTAGAAACCTTATTTAAAATGCTTTTTATATTGCTTTGTTCAGTTGCTGTCGTGTTCAACTCTTTTCAACCTCATGGACTGCAGCACACCAGGCTCCTCTGTCCTCCACTATCTCTTGCAATTTATTCAAATTCATGTCCAACTGAGTCAGTGATGCTATCTAACCATCTCATCCTCTGTCACCCCCTTCTCCTTTTGCCTTCAATCTTTCCCAGGGTCTTTCCAATGAGTCAGCTCTTCGCATCCGGTGGCCAAAGTTTTGGAGCTTCAGGTTCAGCAACAGTTTTTCCAAAGAATATTCAAGGTTGATTTCCCTTAGGATTGACTGGTTTAATTCTCTTGAGGTCCAAGGAATTCAAGAGTCTTCTCCAGCACCACAATTTGAAAGCATTGATTCATTGGCACTCAGCTTTCTTTATGGTCCAACTCTCACATCTATACAAGACTACTGGAAAAACCATAGCTTTGAGTAGATGGACCTTTCTCAGCAAAGTGATGTCTCTGCTTTTTAATACTCTGTATAGGTTTGTCATAGCTTTACTTCCGAGAAGAAAACATCTTTTTAAATTTTGTGGCTGCAGTCACCATCCACAGTGATTTTGGAGCCTGAGAAAATAAATCTGTCACTGCTTCATTCTTTCTCCTTCTATTTTGCTATGAAGAGATGGGACTGACGTCATGATATTATTTTTTTGAATGTTGAATTTCAAGTCAGCTTTTTCAATTTCCTCTTTGACCCTTGTCAAGAGACTCTTCAGTTCCTCTTCACTTTCTGCCATTAGATTGGCATCATCTGCTTATCTTAGGCTGCTGATATTGCTCCTGGCAATCTTGATTCCAGCTTATGATTCATCCAGCCCAGCATTTTGCATGATATATTCTGCATATAAGTTAAATAAGCAGGGTGACATAATAGAGCCTTGTTGTACTCCTTTTTCAATTTATATAGCAGCATCTTAATATAAAAAAATCACTATATTTCCTTTATTCATCCATTAAATAGCACTAGTAATTACATTCAGAAAGAAAATACCTGTACTGAGTTTGGTATACAAAGGCATCTTCAATGAACTTTCAGTTTAGCGAGGGGAAATCAAATTTATGCTGAAGGGACTATGATAAAAATCAATGACATCATTTAACCCAAGAACCGTGGGAACAAAGCAAGAAGATATTTAGGAAAAGGCAATTTATTCTGAATAGAGAAAGTTTGTATGTGAAAATCTTATCTTTGATACAATAAGAATACAGTAAAGAGTATAACTGAGGAAGATCTGAAAAGAGGAATCAAAATAAGCAGGTGACACAAGAACAAAGATTCAAGAGGAGAAAAATAAATAAGAAGATTAATAGCAATTGGTATAACTAAGTAGAGAAATGAGAGATAAGTACTTGAAAGCATGGTTGGAATCAGAATTTGAAGGTCTGAGAATGCTAAGATAAAGAATTTGCACTTTTATTTTTACTCTCCAGCCTCTGAAATCCCCGCTTTATCTTTAGTCAAAGCAGTGTTTTTGTTTTTGTTTTTTTTTTTTTGATTTATTTTTATTAAAAGCAGTGTTCTCAAAGTGTTGTCTAGGAAACATCAGAACCTCCATGAGGTTTTCAGAATCCACAGAACTATCTTCATAATAATACTAAGATATTCATAGCCATTGTCACTCTCATTGTCCCACAGGTTTACTGTGGAGTTTCCTATGATGTGGGACATCACAAAAGATTAAAGACACAAGCTGATGTAAGAATCCATGTGTCTTCTCTTAAGACAGACATTAAAGACATTTATAAAGCAAAAACACATGCCATTTTTCTTGATAAGTGTGTTTTGTTTTGGAGAATATAGTTAATTTTTATAAAAATATATCATTTACATCAACATGTATTGGCTTATTCAAGTCAATTTATAATAAACTAATAAATATTTTTGAAGTTCTCAGTTTTATTTCATATATATATACATATACATATGAATACATATACATATACCTATATCAGTGTAGATGCAATGTAGATATAACTCAGCTGAACCAAAGCTCTTTGGAGTCTTCACCAATTTTTAAGAGCTTAAAGAGGTCCTGAAACAGCAGGTTAGAGAACTGTTGCTGTAACAGTAACTTGGCCTTGGTACAATTCTATCATGGCCTCTAGAGGACACATCCAGCCATTTTGTAAACATGGGGAAAATTGATTCAGTCACCAAAATAAAAGAACATAATTAAAAAATTTTAATAAGCTCATATATCTAAAAGTATAATTTTGACATGTAATCAATGTAAAACAAGATATAATGAATTCAAAAGAACATCATTTAAAATCCCACTTATCAATTCTTCTTGAGACTTCAGTGAAAAAGCTTTTCTACCAGAGGTGCCAAATCCATGTTCAGCTCATTTGGCTCAGACCCAGGTCTCTCGAGGTCTCCCTGTTTCAAATCACCTGAGCAGCTGTCTTCAAAGGAAGATTCCTAGGTCTTACCAGAACTTCCAATCATCTTTTATGGAAAATCCCATATACATTCAATCAAGAGTTGCACATTGTTCTTATGAATACTGCCATTTAAAATTCTTGTTTTAGGATATTTGTGGTGTACTTAAAGATTTGACACACAAAAAAAGCATCACAAAATGGTGGTTAAATCATGCATGGTGTCAGATATTTCACTTAACTGGAATTTCAGTTACCACAGATACAGGTGTTTTTCAACTAGAAGGTATCTCGCTGTCAGGCAACAGTTGAGAACCCTGACCTTTACAGAACTTGTCCAGAGAAAAATAGTTACTCATGGGTCCCTGAAAGTGAAAGTGTTAGTCACTCAGTTCTGTTCAACTCTTTGCAACCCCATGGACTGTAGCCCATCAGGTTTCTCCATCCATAGAATTCTCCAGTAAGAATACTGGAGTGAGTTGCTATTCTCTCCTGCAGGGGATCTTCCTGACTCAGGGATTGAACCCAGTTTTTGCATTGCCAGATTCTTTACCATCTGAGCCACCAGGAAAGCCTATGGGACCCTAGTGAGACATAAATTCATCAGATATCACTCTGCCCTCACGGAAGAAGAAAGTGTGGATAAAACCTGAGCTTTGGAGACTTTAAGGTATACAAGAGAATCACCAAAGATTACAAAGCCAATATGTACTATATGATCATTTACAGAAAAAAATTGCTATCTCCTGCTCTAAATGAATACTTCTTAAACGTTAACAAATTAATTTTTCAGGACTCTTGTTAAAATGCAGGTTCAGTGGATCTGGAGTCAAGATTCTTATTTCTAATCAGCTCCCAGGAGATGCTGCTGGCCCACTGGCCACCTCAGAGCAGGTGTGAAAGGCAAGACTTCAGGTCAACTTCAGTCCTACTGAACTGGAAGCTGTTCTTCACCGGGATCCATGGATAAACCTCATGCCCACTAACAACTAAACCAGAACTGACATAGATTACAAAAAAGGGTGTGACCCTTGACTTCAGACAAAGCAGAACCAGAATTCCTCCTTATTAGTCAGGGTGTACATGTGTGCATGCAAAGTCACTTTAGTCATGTCCAACTCTTTGCAACCCTATAAACTTTAACCCACCAGGCTATTCTGTCCATAGGATTCTCCAGGCAAGAATACTGGAGTGGGTTGCTGTGCCCTCCTCCAGGGGCTCTTCCTGACCCAAGGATCTAACCTGCATCTCATGTCTACCTGCACTGGCAAGTGGGTTCTTTACCACTAGCGACACCTGGGGAGCCCAGTCATGGGGGTGTCTGCATGCAGCTCAAATTCTCCAAGTCCCCATTTTTTCCACTTCTAAAGTGAGGACAAGAATATTTTGTTCACCCACCTCATAACTATTGTGAAAACCAAATATGACAATGGAAACAATTTATAAATAACACTAACACATATTGAAGCTTTACTATATCCAAGCTACTATGGAAATTAATTTACAAATAAAGAGATTGAGTATCAGCGAGGCAAAACAACATGTCAGGATTCACATTGCAAACCAGAGAAGAGTTAAACTGGTATTTAGTCCCAACCAGTGGTTACCTGCTCCCACACTTTTTATGACCATATGATTGTGCAACTTTGAAGTTCTTTCAGTCCTATTCCAGTGTCTGTGTTGATGACTTCTATTTTTTTTTGCAATCGTACTCCAAAATATATCTCCATGAATAAATGAAAGAAATCTACAGTCTGGGGAATAGGGAAAATACTGCAAACCATATTGCACACATTTGACCTTGCCAAGAAGTCAAAAAACAATGAAATAAATCATAATTGTCTGAACCCATATATTACACCAGAGCAACTTTGCTAATTAAGATCAAGCTTCCAGAAATCCAGGAATGGTCGACTGTTAGGCTGACTAAATCGTATATTGAAGGAAATAGCGGTATACACAAGCCTCAATTATACAGTCTCCTGATCTTTGAAATCACCTTTGAGCATTACTCTCAGGACAGTTTTTGGCAGCAAAGCCTCCATCTGCTTATAATTTCCCTTGCATTTTCATGGCCTTTTCAGTCCTTGCTGCTTTACCCAGCAGGAAGTCAAATTGAGTGAATCATTTTTACCAGGCAATCCCCATCTCTGCAACTCACTTTCATTTTCCCTTCTTGCCCTTAGTAGAGGGTCACAGCCCTGGAAAACTGTCTTTGAAAGAGGAGCAACAGCATCCTCTACTGACTGTGGGTTACAACGTCAAAGGGGCACCAGTTCACTTCAGCATTTCAGTGTGATTTGCATCATTCTTCTCTAGTGCCCTTATCAGTGTTTTTTACGTCTTTATTTTAGGCTGTGTAAGAATGAAAATAAAACCTTGGTATTTAAATTTTAAAGCCACTTTATTGAGGTATATAACTGACATGGAAAAAAACTGTACATATTTAATATATACAACCTGATGAGCCTGGAGATAAGACTAAAATCATCACCACAATCTATACCATAAGTATACAAATCAGATCACAAAGTTGCCTTCTACTCTCTATTATTATTATTATTATTTGTGATAAGAATGCTTAACATAAGATCTGTTCTCCTGAACACTATTGGTGGGAACATAAATTGGTAGAGCCACTGTTGAGAACAGTATGGAGGTTTCTCAAAAAACTAAGAATAGAACTACCATATGGACCAGCAATTCCACTCCTGGAGATATATATATATGTCAAAAACACTGATTCAAAAAGATACCTGCACCCCAATATTCATAGCAGCATTATTTACAATTACCAAGACATGGAAGCAACCTGTGTCAATCAACAGATGAATGGATATGGATAAAGAAGATATGGTTTATTTCTATATAATGAACTATTTAGCATAAAAAAAGAAAGAAATTTTGCCATTTGCAGTAATATAGAGAGCCTCAGAAGGCATTAGGAGAAGGAAATGGCAACCCACTTCAGTATTCTTGCCTAGAGAATCCCATGGACAGAGTGGCCTGGTGGGCTGCTCTCCATAGGGTCACACAGAGTCGGATACAACTGAAGCGACTTAGCGTTCATACATGCATTGGAGAAGGAAATGGCAACCCACTCCAGTATTCTTGCCTGGAAAATCCTATGGACAGAAGAGCCTGGTGGGCTGCCATCTATGGGGTCGCACAGAGTCGGGCACGACCAAAGCGACTTACATGTGGAATCCAAAACATACAACAAAGAAGAAGCAGACTCACAGATATAGAGAACAAAGTAGTGGTTACCAATAGGCAGGTGAGAGGAGCAATATAGAGCTGGGCAAATGGGAAGCACAAGCTATTGGGTGTAAGATGGCTCAAGGATGTATTATACAACACAGGGAATACAACTAACATTTTGTAATAACTGTAAATGGAAAGTAACTTTTAAAAGTGAGTCCCTGGTAGCTTAGCTGGTAAAGAATCTGCCTGCAATCCAGGAGACCCCGGTTTGATTCTGGGTCGGGAAGATCTGCTGGAGAAGGGATAGGCTACTCACTCCAGTATTCTTGGGCTTACCTGATGGCTCAGCTGGTAAAGAATCTGCCTGCAATTCAGGAGACCTGGGTTTGATCCCTGGGTTGGGAAGATCCCCTGGAGAAGGGAGCAGCTACCCACTCCAGTATTTTGGTCTGGAGAATTCCATGGGATTGCGAAGAATCGGACACAACTGAATGACTCACTTCACTTCACTTCAACTTTTAAAAATTGAATTAATTTTTTTTTTTTTTTTTTTTTTTTTTTTTGGATTTTAAAGTAAACAGTCTCTCTACTATCCCTGAGACTCTAGGTTTCCAAAGAGGTACACACCCAATCTCTCTATACATATAACATGTTTGTATACTGTGAAACTAGTTCACAAAAGCATTATCCATGATCCCATAGATCATGATAAAAGTACTAATGACAATTAACACTTTAAAAATTTATTGGAGAGAGAACTCTAGGAAATTGGTGTAGTAAGAATCATCAAGAATCTGTTTTCCCACTTAGAAAACAATTGTACTGGCAGAACCTGTCTGATATAACCATATAACCAGTAGATCTCTGGCACCTACTGAAGCTTTGCAACTTCCAGGGGATGGCGTGGACAGTAAATTGTGATCAATTTCAGTCAATTTGGGGGCTTCCCTGGTGGCTCAGATGGTAAAGAGTCTGTCTAAAATGCAGGAGATCTGAGTTTTATCCAAGGGTTAGGAAGGTCTCCTGGAGAAGAGAATGGTAACCCACTCCAGTATTCTTACCTAGAGAATTTCATGGACAAAGGAGCCTGGTGGGCTACAGTCCATGGGGTCATATAGAGTTGGACATGACTGAGTGACTATCACACATAATCAATTTTAGATTTAACTCAACAGCATACCCATACTCCCTCCCCGTTCCCAAGGAAGACAGTCATGATATGTTCCTGGAGCAGCTTGCACATAGCTTGAGGAATCGGTGAGCAATAAGGACCTGTCCTGAAAATGTGGAGGACACATGTTTGTTCACTGTGAGCTGCTTCTGATCATGACAGTACAGATATGGAGACAGGCAGTTGCTATGAAACACGTCCCCACACACACACCCACTGTCACAATCCCCTCACCCTCACGCATCCCCACACACACACCCACTGTCACAATCCCCTCACCCTCAGCCTAAGGAAACTTCCAGGAGATTTAAAGGGCGAGATCTTTTTCCCTCCTTTGCTTTTCTCTTTTGCCCCTATTGGGAGCAAGACATTAATGACCAAGACATTCAAAAGCAATTGTATTTGAATTTAGAAAGTCACTGTAAATGGTTTGGAAAAGAGGCAGACTCAAAAAAGATCTGAGAAGACTTTACACTTACATCCAAGGTGATTGTTGGCTCAGAGACAGCCTATAACTGTCCAAACCAAGAGAGAAACAACAAAAAGCAAATCTTTTTTGAAAAAGAGACTCTGACTGTCAGAATTTCTACATAATTAAATTTAAAATTTCTATTTTCAACAAAATGTCACAAGACATATCAAAAAAACCATGAAAGTATAGACCATTCATTGGGAAAAAATAAACCAACAAAACAAAAGTGCCCCTAATAGCCAGGACATGGAAGCAACCTAGATGCCCATCAGCAGATGAATGGATAAGGAAGCTGTGGTACCTATACACCATGGAATATTACTCAGCCATTAAAAAGAATTCATTTGAACCAGTCCTAATGAGATGGATGAAGCTGGAGCCCCTTATACAGAGTGAAGTAAGCCAGAAAGATAAAGAACATTACAGCATACTAACACATATATATAGAATTTAGAAAGATGGTAATGATAACCCTATATGCAAAACAGAAAAAGAGACACAGAAATACAGAACAGACTTTTGAGCTCTGTGGGAGAATGTGAGGGTGGGATATTTCAAAAGAACAGCATGTATACTATCTATGGTGAAACAGATCACCAGCCCAGGTGGGATGCATGAGACAAGTGCTCCGGCCTGGTGCACTGGGAGGACCCAGAGGAATCAGGTGGAGAGGGAGGTGGGAGCAGGGATCGGGATGGGGAATACGTGTAACTCTATGGCTGATTCATATCAATGTATGACAAAACCCACTGAAATGTTGTGAAGTGACTAGCCTCCAACTAATAAAAAAAAAGTGCCCCTGAAAAAAGACTAGATGGCAGACCTACTAGATAAAGATTTTAGGAAGATGCTCAAAGAACTAAAGGAAGACTTAGAGAAAGTCAAGAAAATGGAAATAAATGGAAATATCAGTAAAGGCATAGAAAACTTGTAAAGAAATTTTTAAAAACTAGAATTGAAAAGTAAAATACACTAGGGAAATTCAAAGGAAGGTTTGAGTGGCAAAATAACCCGTTAACTTGAAGACAGGATAATTTAAATTATCAAGTCTGAGAAACAGGAAGAAAAATAATTGTAAAAACAAATGTGAATAGAGCCTAAGGGACCTGTGGCATATCATCAAACAGACCATCATATGAATTGTGGGAATCCCAGAAGGAGAAGAGAGAACGGGACAGAGAAGTTATTTAAAGAAATAATGACCAGGAACTTTCCAAATCTGATGAAAGACATGAACAAAAATGTACAATAAGCTCAATGAACTCCAAGTAAGATAAACTAAAAGAAGCCCAAATTGACACACATTAAAATCAAACTGTCCAAATTCAAAAAGGAGAATATTGAAAGCAGCAAGAGAGAATCAACCCATCACATTCAAGTGATCCTTAATAAGATTTAGGACAGATTTGTCACCAGAAACTTTGGAGTTCAAAAGGCAGTGAGCTAATAGATTCAAAGTGTTAAGAGGAAAAAAAAATCAACCAAGAATCCTATATCTGGCAAAACCAGACATAGATTAAGACATTTCCAGATAAACAAAAGATGAGGGAGCTTATTACTACCAGTCCTGCCCTGCAAAAAATGCTACAAGTAGTCCTGAAATTTGAAATGAAAAACACTAACTAGTAACTTAGTTATAAGAAGAAATAAAGATGTCAATAAAGGTAAATCAATGACTCATTATAAAGGCTAATATTATTGTAAAATTGGTTTGCAACTCTAATTTTTTTTCTATGTGATTTAAGAGAATAATGCATTATGAAAATCAATTACTGATTTATGTTTTAGATCACATAATGTATAAAGCTATACTTTTGTGACATCAATAACTGAAAAACATGGGAAGGAGCTGTAAAATAATGCTTGTGTGTTTTTGAGGTTAAGCTGGTATAAATTCAAATTAGAATATTGCAACTTTAGAATATTAAATGTAATCCCCATGGTAATCACAAAGAAAATAGTTAGAGAATATCACAAAAGGCAATAAAAGTGGAATTAAAATACTTTACTAAAAGTTATTGACCAAATACAAAAGAAGACAATAATTCAGGAAATGAGGTACAAAAAAAAGCACCGTAAGGCATACAGAATATAAACAGCAAAAACAGAACTAAGTCCTTGTCAGTATTTACTCTAAATGTAAGAGAATTAAACTCTCTAATTAAAAGATAGAGATTGGAATAATAGATAAAAATATGATATGCTGTTATGTTAATTATATGCTATTTATAAGAGACTCAGTTTAGTTCAAAGACAAAAATAGGTTGGAAGAATGGAAAATAATATTTCATGCAAATACTAAACAAGAGACAGCAGGAGAAGCTATACTAATAGACAAAATGACTTTAAATCAAAAAAAGGTATGAGACAAAGAAAGACATCATATTTAAGTAAGAGTTTCAACACAGCAAGAAGATAAAATAATTAGAAGCATTTACACACCTAATAACAGATGACAAACATACATGAAATATAAATGGACAAAATTGAAGAAAGAAATAGACATTTCTGCAATAATAACTGGCGACACCAATGCTCTACTCTCAATAGTGGATAGAGCAATCAGACAGAAGTAAGGAAATAGAGAACTTGTAACACAATAAACCGATTAAATCTAACAGACATATAAAGAACACTGTAACAACAACAGAACACACATTCTTCTCAACTGAACAGTGGACATTTTCCAGCAAAGACTATATGTTAGGCCACAAATTAAGTCTTAATAGATTTAATAAGACAAATATCATACAGAGTATTTTTTATGACAGAGTATTTTTATTTTCTTTTTTTTTTTTTTAATTATTTTTTTTTATTATTATTATTTTTTTTTGGTCATACATTGATATGAATCAGCCATAGATTTACACATATTCCCCATCCCGATCCCCCCTCCCACCTCCCTCTCCACCCAGTTCCTCTGGGTCTTCCCAGTGTACCAGGTCCGAGCACTTGTCTCATGCATCCCACCTGGGCTGGTGATCTGTTTCACCATAGATAGTATACATGCTGTTCTTTTGAAATATCTCACCCTCACATTCTCCCACAAAGTTCAAAAGTCTGTTCTGTATTTCTGTGTCTCTTTTCCTGTTTTGCATATGGGGTTATCGTTACCATCTTTCTAAATTCCATATATATGTGTTAGTATGCTGTAATGTTCTTTATCTTTCTGGCTTACTTCACTCTGTATAAGGGGCTCCAGTTTCATCCATCTCATTAGGACTGGTTCAAATGAATTCTTTTTAATGGCTGAGTAATATTCCATGGTGTATATGTACCACAGCTTCCTTATCCATTCATCTGCTGATGGGCATCTAGGTTGCTTCCATGTCCTGGCTATTATAAACAGTGCTGCGATGAACATTGGGGTGCACGTGTCTCTTTCAGATCTGGTTTCCTCAGTGTGTATGCCCAGAAGTGGGATTGCTGGGTCATATGGCAGTTCTATTTCCAGTTTTTTAAGAAATCTCCACACTGTTTTCCATAGCGGCTGTACTAGTTTGCATTCCCACCAACAGTGTAAGAGGGTTCCCTTTTCTCCACACCCTCTCCAGCATTTATTGCTTGTAGACTTTTGGATAGCAGCCATCCTGACTGGCGTGTAATGGTACCTCATTGTGGTTTTGATTTGCATTTCTCTAATAATGAGTGATGTTGAGCATCTTTTCATGTGTTTGTTAGCCATCTGTATGTCTTCTTTGGAGAAATGTCTGTTTAGTTCTTTGGCCCATTTTTTGATTGGGTCATTTATTTTTCTGGAATTGAGCTGCAGGAGTTGCTTGTATATTTTTGAGATTAATTCTTTGTCTGTTGCTTCATTTGCTATTATTTTCTCCCAATCTGAGGGCTGTCTTTTCACCTTACTTATAGTTTCCTTTGTAGTGCAAAAGCTTTTAAGTTTCATTAGGTCCCATTTGTTTAGTTTTGCTTTTATTTCCAATATTCTGGGAGGTGGGTCATAGAGGATCTTGCTGTGAATTATGTCGGAGAGTGTTTTGCCTATGTTCTCCTCTAGGAGTTTTATAGTTTCTGGTCTTACATTTAGATCTTTAATCCATTTTGAGTTTATTTTTGTGTATGGTGTTAGAAAGTGTTCTAGTTTCATTCTTTTACAAGTGGTTGACCAGTATTCCCAGCACCACTTGTTAAAGAGGTTGTCTTTTTTCCATTGTATATCCTTGCCTCCTTTGTCAAAGATAAGGTGTCCATAGGTTCGTGGATTTATCTCTGGGCTTTCTATTCTGTTCCATTGATCTATATTTCTGTCTTTGTGCCAGTACCATACTGTCTTGATGACTGTGGCTTTGTAGTAGAGTCTGAAGTCAGGCAGGTTGATTCCTCCAGTTCCATTCTTCTTTCTCAAGATTACTTTGGCTATTCGAGGTTTTTTGTATTTCCATACAAATTGTGAAATTCTTTGGTCTAGTTCTGTGAAAAATACCGTTGGTAGCTTGATAGGGATTGCATTGAATCTATAGATTGCTTTGGGTAGAATAGCCATTTTGACAATATTGATTCTTCCAATCCATGAACACGGTATGTTTCTCCATCTGTTTGTGTCCCCTTTGATTTCTTTCATCAGTGTTTTATAGTTTTCTATGTATAGGTCTTTTGTTTCTTTAGGTAGATATACTCCTAAGTATTTTATTCTTTTTGTTGCATTGGTGAATGGTATTGTTTCTTTAATTTCTCTTTCTGTTTTTTCATTGTTAGTATATAGGAATGCAAGGGATTTCTGTGTGTTAATTTTATATCCTGCAACTTTACTATATTCATTGATTAGCTCTAGTAATTTTCTGGTAGAGTCTTTAGGGTTTTCTATGTAGAGGATCATGTCATCTGCAAACAGTGAGAGTTTCACTTCTTCTTTTCCTATCTGGATTCCTTTTACTTCTTTTTCTGCTCTGATTGCTGTGGCCAAAACTTCCAACACTATGTTGAATAGTAGTGGTGAGAGTGGGCACCCTTGTCTTGTTCCTGATTTCAGGGGAAATGCCTTCAATTTTTCACCATTGAGGGTGATGCTTGCTGTGGGTTTGTTATATATAGCTTTTATTATGTTGAGGTATGTTCCTTCTATTCCTGCTTTTTGGAGAGTTTTAATCATAAATGAGTGTTGAATTTTGTCAAAGGCTTTCTCTGCATCTATTGAGATAATCATATGGTTTTTATCTTTCAATTTGTTAATGTGGTGTATTACATTGATTGATTTGCGGATATTGAAGAATCCTTGCATTCCTGGGATAAAGCCCACTTGGTCATGGTGTATGATTTTTTTAATATGTTGTTGGATTCTGTTTGCTAGAATTTTGTTAAGGATTTTTGCATCTATGTTCATCAGTGATATTGGCCTGTAGTTTTCTTTTTTGTGACATCTTTGTCTGGTTTTGGAATTAGGGTGATGGTGGCCTCATAGAATGAGTTTGGAAGCTTACCTTCCTCTGCAATTTTCTGGAAGAGTTTAAGTAAGATAGGTGTTAGCTCTTCTCTAAATTTTTGGTAGAATTCAGCTGTGAAGCCATCTGGTCCTGGGCTTTTGTTTGCTGGAAGATTTCTGATTACAGTTTCGATTTCCTTGGTTGTGATGTGTCTGTTAAGATCTTCTATTTCTTCCTGGTTCAGTTTTGAAAAGTTATACTTTTCTAAGAATTTGTCCATTTCTTCCAAGTTGTCCATTTTATTGGCATAGAGCTGCTGGTAGTAGTCTCTTATGATCCTTTGTATTTCAGTGTTGTCTGTTGTGATCTCTCCATTTTCATTTCTAATTTTGTTAATTTGGTTCTTCTCTCTTTGTTTCTTAATGAGTCTTGCTAATGGCTTGTCAATTTTGTTTATTTTTTCAAAAAACCAGCTTTTAGCTTTGTTGATTTTTGCTATGGTCTCTTTAGTTTCTTTTGCATTTATTTCTGCCCTGATTTTTAAGATTTCTTTCCTTCTGCTAACCCTGGGGTTCTTCATTTCTTCCTTCTCTAGTTGCCTTAGGTGTAGAGTTAAATTATTTATTTGGTTTTTTTCTTGTTTCTTGATGTAAGCCTGTAATGCTATGAACCTTCCCCTTAGCACTGCTTTTACAGTGTCCCATAGGTTTTGGGCTGTTGTGTTTTCATTTTCATTCATTTCTATACATATTTTGATTTCTTTTTTGATTTCTTCTATGATTTGTTGGTTATTCAGAAGCGTGTTATTTAGCCTCCATATGTTTGAATTTTTAACAATTTTTTTCCTGTAATCGGGATCTAATCTTACTGCACTGTGGTCAGAAAAGATGACTGGAATGATTTCAATTTTTTTGAATTTTCCAAGACCAGATTTATGGCCCAGGATGTGATCTATTCTGGAGAAGGTTCCGTGTGCACTTGAGAAAAAGGTGAAGTTGATTATTTTGGGGTGAAATGTCCTATAGATATCAATTAGGTCTAGCTGGTCCATTGTGTCATTTAAGGTTTGTGTTTCCTTGTTAATTTTCTGTTTAGTTGATCTATCCATAGTTGTGAGTGGGGTATTAAAGTCTCCCACTATTATTGTGTTACTATTAATTTCCTCTTTCATACTCGTTAGTGTTTGCCGCACATATTGCGGTGCTCCTATGTTGGGTGCATATATATTTATAATTGTTATATCTTCTTCTTGGATTGATCCTTTGATCATTATATAGTGTCCTTCTTTGTCTCTTTTCACATCCTTTATTTGAAAATCTATTTTATCTGATATGAGTATTGCGACTCCTGCTTTCTTTTGGTCTCCGTTTGCATGAAATATTTTTTTCCAGCCCTTCACTTTTAGCCTGTATGTGTCTCTTGCTTTGAGGTGGGTCTCTTGTAGACAGCATATATAGGGGTCTTGTTTTTGTATCCATTCAGCCAATCTTTGTCTTTTGGTTGGGGCATTCAACCCATTTACATTTAGGGTAATTATTGCTAGGTGTGGTCCCGTTGCCATTTACTTTGTTGTTTTGGGTTCACGTTTATACAACCTTTCTGCATTTCCTGTCTAGAGAAGATCCTTTAGCATTTGTTGAAGAGCTGGTTTGGTGGTGCTGAATTCTCTCAGCTTTTGCTTATCTGTAAAGCTTTTGAATTCTCCTTCATATCTGAATGAGATCCTTGCTGGATACAGTAATCTAGGTTGTAGGTTGTTCTCTTTCATTACTTTCAGTACGTCCTGCCATTCCCTTCTGGCCTGGAGGGTTTCTATTGATAGATCAGCTGTTATCCTTATGGGGATCCCTTTGTGTGTTATTTGTTGTTTCTCCCTTGTTGCTTTTAATATTTGTTCTTTGTGTTTGATCTTTGTTAATTTGATTAATATGTGTCTTGGGGTGTTTCGCCTTGGGTTTATCCTGTTTGGGACTCTCTGGGTTTCTTGGACTTGGGTGGCTATTTCCTTCCCCATTTTAGGGAAGTTTTCAGCTATTATCTCCTCGAGTATTTTCTCATGGCCTTTCTTTTTGTCTTCTTCTTCTGGAATTCCTATGATTCGAATGTTGGGGCGTTTCACATTGTCCCAGAGGTCCCCGAGGTTGTCCTCATTTCTTTTGATCCTTTTTTCTTTTTTCCTCTCTGCTTCATTTATTTCCACCATTTTATCTTCTATCTCACTTATCCTATCTTCTGCTTCCGTTAGTCTACTCTTGGTTCCCTCCAAAGTGTTTTTGATCTCATTCATTGCATTATTCATTTTTAATTGACTCTTTTTTATTTCTTCTAGGTCTTTATTAAACATTTCTTGTATCTTTTCAATCTTTGTCTCCAAGCTATTTATCTGTAATTCTATTTTGTTTTCAAGATTTGGGATCATTTTTATTATCATTATTCTAAATTCTTTTTCAGGTAGATTCCCTATCTCCTCCTCTTTCGTTTGACTTGGTGGGCATTTTTCATGTTCCTTTACCTGTTGGGTATTTCTTTGCCTCTTTATCTTGTTTAGATTGCTGTGTCTGGAGTGGGCTTTCTGTATTTTGGAGGTCTGTGGTTCCTTTTTATTGTGGAGGATTTACCCCGTGCGTGGGGTTAGACGATTGGCTTGTCAAGGTTTCCTGGTTAGGGAAGCTTGCGTCAGTGTTCTGGTGCGTGGAATTTGATTTCTTCTCTTTGGAGAGCAATGGAGTGCCCAGTAATGAGTTTTGAGATGGGTCTATGTGTTAGGTGTGTCCTTGGGCAGGCTGTATGTTGTCGTTCACGGCTATATTCCTGCGTTGCTGGAGAATTTGCGTGGTATGTCTTGCTCTAAAACTTATTGGCTCTTGGGTGGTGGTTGGTTTCAGTGTAGGTATGGAGGCTTTTGGACGGTCACTTATTACTTAAAGTTTCATGTAGTCAGGAGTTTTCTGGTGTTCTCAGGTTTTGGGCTTAAGTCTCCTGCCTCTGGATTTCAGTTTTATTCTTCCTGTAGTCTCAGGACTTCTCCAACTATACAGCCCTGATAAGAAAACTTCTAGGTTAATGGCGAAAAGATTCTCCCCCGTTAGGGACACCCAGAGAGGTTCACAGAGTTACATGAAGAAGAGGAGAGGGAGGAGGGAGATAGAGATGAGCAGGAGGAGAAAAAGGGGGACTCAAGAGGAGAGAGACAGATCTACGCAGCTGTCTGTTCCCAGAGTGTTCTCCGTAGCCCAGTCACCTACAAAGATTCACAGAACTGGATTGGGAAGAGAAGGGGAAAGGAGGAAATAGAGGTGTTCTGAGGTAGAAAACAGAGAGTCAAGATTGGGAGAGAATAATCTTCGGTTTAAAAATAGGGCTTCTCTTTTTTATTTTCATTTAACAATGAAGTTAGAAAACAAAATAGAACTAAAACTGGAAAATGCACAAATTTGTAGAAATTAGACAACACACTCTTAAACAACAAATGCATCAATGAAGAAATCACAAGGGAAATTAGAAAATACTTAAGAGATGAATATACTGAAAATTATGTGAGTGCTGTCTCATCTGACTCTTTGAGACCCTATGGACTATAGCCTGCCAGTTTCTCCTGTTCATGGGATTCTCCAAGCAAGAATACTGGAGTAGGTTGACATGCACTCCTCCAGGGGATCCCATCCCAGGACCTAACCTGTATTTCTTGCATTGGTAGGTGGGTTATTTACCACTAGCACCATCTGGGAACATAAGAAAAACAATGCTAACCAGGCAATTTATTGTTACAAGCACATTAAAAAAGAAGAGATATCACAAATCAACAAACTAACTTTGCAACTTAAAGAACTAGAAAAGAACCAACTAAAAATAAAACTAGCAGAAGGAAGAAAATAATAAGGATTAGAGATAAATGAAACAACAGAAAAATAATAGAGAAAAACCAATAAAACCAAAAGTTGATTCTTTGAAAATATGAACAAAACTGAAAACCTTTATTTGGCCTAAGAAAAGAGACAGTAGAACTGAATAACTAAAATAAAAAATGGAGTGGAGACATTACAATCGATAATAAATATAGACAACAAAAAGAATTATAAAGAGTAAGATGAATAACTTTGTGCCATCACATTGGATAATTTAGATGAAATGGACAAATCTGAGAAACAAAAAACCAATCAAGATTGAGTCACAGAGATACAGAAAACATGATAAACTGATAACTAGTTAGGAGGTTGAATCAGAAATCAAAAGCATTCCAACAAAATTCCTGAACTTAATGGCTTCACTTGTGAATTCCATTGAACATTTAAAGAAAAACTAACACCAGTTTTTCTCAAACTTTAAAAAAATAATTTGAAGGTGAGAGAACACTTTCTAACTTCAAATTTCTCATTCTCTGAGGTCAGCATTCCTCTAACACTGAAGCCAAAGACACTAGAAGGAAAGGAAACCACAGACCAACACCCTTATGAACATTGATGCAAACTATGCAACAGAAAATATATACTTGCATATAAAGGACTAATATCCAGAATAAAACCCAACAATAACAGCAAAAATAAACAACCTAATTTAAAAATGGGCAAATAACTTGAATAGACATTTTTCCAAAGAAGATATATGAATGACCAATGAGCACATAAAAATGCCAAATTTATTAATCATTAGGAAAATGTAAATCAAAACCACAGTGAGATATTACCTTACATCCATTAGTGTGGCTACTATCGAAAACATTAAAAATAACCACTGTCAATGAAGATATGGAGAAATTGAATCTGTTCATAGGATTGTAAAATGGAGCAACCACTTTGGAAAACAGCATGAAGCAGTATGGTGGGTCCTCAAAAAAAATAAACACAGAACAACCATATTATCAATAATTCCACTTCTGGGTATACACCCAAAAGAAAAGAGACCAGAGTCTCAAAGAAATTTTTGTACATCCATCTTGACAGAGCATTATTCACAATAGCTAAAACACAAAAGTAACCCAAATGTCCACTGACAGTTGAATGGATAAGCAATAGATGGTGTGTACAATGGAATATTATTAGTCTTAAAAATAGAAGAAAATTCTGACACATGCTACAACATGGATGAACATTAAATAGGGAATTATTGTTTAATGGCACAGTGTTTCAGATTTCCAAAATGAAAAGAGTTCTGAAGATGGATGGTGGCAATGGCTGAACAAATTATGAATGTACTGAATATCCCTCAACTGAATTTTTTTAAATGGGTAAGGTGGTAAATATCATGTAATGCATATCTTACCACAATAAAAATGTTTAAGCAAAAATGATTTTTAATCTAACTTATGAACCTGACCTAGTGCCAAATTTTTATAGATTAATATTTCAGCCACAAAGTGAGAAAGATACTCCTAACAGCTCACATGTATAGTTGCAACCATAATGTTCATAAAAAGTCTGTGATTTTCCCAAGGTCATAGAGCTTACATAAGCAGAAGAACTGGAGTGTAGACCTTCAGAACCTGCTGTTTGGTCATCTTAGGCCTTTGGGGATTATTTTCTATGTTTAACATTAAAGAATATAGCTAATTTAGCACTTTCTACCATTCAAGGCATATTCACAAACAATAGCCCATTTAATCTCATAATTTATATATTAGGAGGGCAAGCAGTGAAAATTTTCTTCCCACCATTTTACAATTTACAACATTGAGGTTAAAGTTGTGTGTTTATTATGAGACCCAAAAGATAGAAAATGCAAAGTACATCAAAAACTCAGGCAGACTTAACTATGAAACACTGTGAATGAAATCTTTTTGCTTTGTTTGGTAAACTGAACAGGTTTTGTGCATTAAAAGTGCTGATCTACTCCATTCCAGGACTGAGTTATTTCCTCACAATTAAATGCTAAATAATTTTGTTTCTTCTGGTTCAAAATGGCGGAGTAGAAGGACAGGCACTCATCTCCTGCTAGAGGACCAAAATCACAACTAACTGTTGAACAACCATCAACAGGAGGATGCTGGAACCTACTAAAAGAAGATAACCCATGTCCAAAGACAAAGAATAAGCCTCAGCAAGATGGTAGGAGGGGGTAATCATGATAAAATCAAATCCCATACCTGCTGGATGAATGACCCACAAACTGGAGAACAATAATACTAAAGAAGTTCTCCCACTGTTGTGAAGGTTTGGAACCACATGTCAGGCTTCCTAGCCTGGGGAAGGGACTGACAAAGGGACTGGGAAACCCCAGGGAAGCTGACCTTGAAGGGCAAAGGGATTTGATTACAAAACTTCCACAGGACTGGGGGAAACAAAGACTCAAGTCTTGGAGGGCACAAACAAGACCTTGTGCACACCAAGACTCAGAGGAACGGAGCAATGACTCCAAACGAGACTGAACCAAAACTACCAGCTAGTGTTGGAGGGTCTCCCGTGGAAGCCTGGGTCAGCAGGGACCCACCACAGGAACGGAAGGACTGGCAGCTGCTTTCTGAAAGGTCCCCTTTGGCATAAACCCTGTTGGAGGTCACCATTAACCCGACCATACAACCCTTAGATCCAAGAGCTGGGTTGCCGCAGACCAAAAAACTACTAGGGAGGGAGCTCAACTCCACTCATCAGCAGATAACTGGATTAAGTTTTACTTGATTAAGTTTTCATTGTAAGTTTTACTATACAAGGCCCTCTCAACAGTTCAGTTCAGTCTCTCAGTCCTGTGAGACTCTTTGTGACTCCATGGACTGCAGCACTCCCGGAGCTTACTCTAACTCATGTCCATCGAGTCAGTGATGTCATCAAACCATCTCATCCTCTGTCGTCCCCTTCTTCTCCTGCCTTCAATATTTTCCAGCATCGGGGTCTTTTCCATTGAGTCAGTTCTTCCCATCAGGTGGCCAAAGTATTGGAGTTTCAGCTTCAGCATCAGTTCTTCCAATGAATATTCAAGACTGATTTTGTTTAGGATTGATTGGTTTGATCTGCTTGCAGTCCAAGGGACTCTCAAGAGTCTTCTCCAACACCACAGTTCAAAAGCATCAGTTCTTCGGCACTCAGCTTTCTTTATGGTCCAATTCTCACATCCATACATGACCACTGGAAAACCTTAGCTTTGACTAGATGAAACTTTGTCAACAAAGTACTGTCTCTGCTTTTCAATGTGCTGTCTGGGTTGGTCATAGCTTTTCTTCCAAGGAGCAAGTGTCTTTTAATTCCATGACTGCAGTCACCATCTGCAGTGATTTTGGAGCCCAAGTAAGTAAAGTCTGTCACTGTTTCCATTGTTTACCCATCTATGTGCCATGAAATGATGGGACCAGATGCCATGATCTGTTTTTTCAATGTTGAATTTTAACACAGCTTTTTCATGCTCCTCTTTCACCTTCATCAAGAGGCTCTTTAGTTCCTCTTCAATTATTGCCATAAAGGCAGTGTCATCTGCATGTCTAATGTTATTGATATTTCTCCCAGCAATCTTGGTTTCAGCTTGTGCTTCCATCCAGCCCAGCATTTCTCATGATGTACTCTGCATATAAGTTAAATAAGCAGGGTGACAATATACAGCCTTGACATACTCATTTCCTGATTTGGAACCAGTCTGTTGTTCCTTGTCCGGTTCTAACTGTTGCTTCTTGACTTACATACAGATTTCTCAGGAGGCAGGTAAGATGGTCTGGTATCCCCATCTCTTGAAGAATTTTCCACAGTTTGTTGTGATCCACATAGTCGAAGGCTTTATTGTAGCCAGTGAAGCAGAAATAGATGTTTTTTGGAACTCTCCTGCTTTTTCAATGATCCGATGGATGTTTGCAATTTGATCTCTGGTTCCTCTGCCTTTTCTAAAACCAACTTGAACATCTGGAAGTTCACGGTTCACATAGCGTTGAAGCCTGGCTTGGGGAATTTTGAGCATTACTTTCCTAGTGTGTGAGGTGAGTGCAGTTGTGTTAGATAATATTAGATAAATATAAATTCAAATGGTTGAATACTACTCTCTACCCCCATCAGATCAAAAAAGAAAGTTGACATGTCACTGAGTATGTAGATATTCTAATATTTGTACACAGAGGCAGTGGTAATTTACATTTATTCCACCCCTTTAGAAAGCAGTACTCTGGCAATTTCTGGTGAAGTTGAAGACAGGTGGACCTAAAATCTTACTGTTCCCAAGGATCTTCTCCCTCCCTTGGGAGAAGATTGTGAGTCCTCACTCATTTCCATACATCTGGCCATCCTGCCCTGTAGGGGAAGTATATTTCCCTGTCCCATTGCCTAGGATTTGGTCATGTGATTTAATTTGGCCAATTGAATATGAGTATACATGGTACCCCTTCTATAAACAGAAGCTTTTAAAGTCATTGCAAATTTCTGTCAGTCCCATGCCCATATTTCCATAAGGGTGTACAGTAGGCAGGAGCTATTTCCATCACAACTGCAACAATTAGAGTAAAATGTTTCAGAATTTCTGAAGTGATTTTCGAGTTATAGACTTTTTTTGGTGAAGAATTCTTTTTTCTCTTTTTTTTTACATGTAAGGAAAATGAAAGCAAAGTCCCAATGTATCACACAAATATCTTTATTATTCAGATGCTTATAAATTATATGATTTTACTTATGAATAAAAACATTTCTAGAACATGTTATACATTTTGTAATAATGTTTGTAACTGGTTTCAGGCACATAGTGCAAAATACTTCTTTTCTGATACAGAGATCCCTAAATGTTTATTTAACCACATTGGTACAAAATTGCTTTAGTACCTTATATGGTACATTACACCCCTAATAGTTTGAAAAAGAAAAACTTTGTGGGTAAAACTACTACACTACTATTTACTGGCAACAAAATTTTTATTAGATTCAGTTTTCTTGGTTTATAAAGTAGGTTGTCATAGAAAAATATTATCTATGATTCTTTTAAAATCAAATGGTTGTATAATACACAATTAAATTATTCACCTAAAAAAATCTCTTAATACCTGAGCATTTACTCATGAATAGTTAATTTTTATACTATCTTTCATGTTCTGGATTTGAGAGATCTCAGATATAAAATAACTTGAACTCTCTAGTAGAAATTTTGCATATGTAAATATCATTTTATGTTTACCAAAATAGGTTCTTCCAAATGTCAGTAATTCTTAATTTGCTACTTGATTAATAAAATACAGTACAAAACTTTGAAAAAATAATTTTTTTAAGAGTAGACATATAGGCATATAAGTTATAAAGACATGATACAATATAAACATTTTAAAAACAATGTATTGCTCTTTTAAGTACAATCAAATTAGAGGTAGGTGTTTTTAAGTGAAATTCTACTATATCATATCTTATTCTGTATTATACCCACAAAATTTCACGTTTAGTATTTAACCCAACTACATACTTTAATTACAAAACTATACTATTTTTTAGGATGATTTTTTGAAGCACCATAATGCACAATTAAAAATTAAAGGAAACATAAAACAAGGTATCTAAGCTGTATCAGTAGAAAGTATAATGGCTATGTACTTTTTTGATGTGACTATTGATTTGCTATTCTCCTGACAGATTCAATAATGTTTATGATTTAAGTTCATTTTCCTAATTTTTACTTGCTCCATTTTAACAAGTAGAATAAACATTTCATTGTACAGTAGGATGTGAGCAGAGATTTACATGTGTGCTTACAGGCATAACATAATTCTGGTCCAGTGTAATCTGTTACCAGCAGTATTATCTTAGCACAATTCAAACATCCCTGTATGCCCAACCATAAATTATTTCATCCTTTTAAGGATCCTGACTAGAACCATGTATCGTTCAGTTTATTTCAAACGCCTTGAAAAATTAAGCAGTGACTGACTCCTCATGAGCATCCTAGAAAAAAGGCACAAATATTTTAGACATAAATCTCAGGAAGGAATAAAGAAACAAGCAGCAGCTATTTGCAGGTTCCAGAGAATGTCTCCTCTTTGGGACACACTTTCCTTCTGAATGTTCACACTACTTGAATTGGGAGACCAGTAGTCATGTGAGGAATACACTTTCCACAGAACCCTCCACATCTGCCATAGACCTTGGTTCCATCCTGAAAATAGAAGAGGCAGAGATACAGTAGAATCTGTTACATGCTGGTATCTGTGTGTACAAGGCAGAAAAGCAAACACTTTGAACCATGTGGCTGAAATAATCAGCCAAGGTTTCCTATAACAATTACACTTGAGGTCAAAGATCATGCCATTTCAGGATTAGTTGAAATCTGTGGTCACAGGAATTAGAGAACCCGAGATTCATATTATCCACTTGATGATTATAAACCACACTCTATGTTAGACATTCATCTCAATCCACATATTTTTCATCAAGGTATCTATTTGCTTCAGTGAGTTTATTAAAACTCTCCCAACTTGTTGTCCAGTGTTTATCATCGACTGAATGAAAGAAAGGTACTTATGATTTGCCACTTCTGGGCATACACACCGAGGAAACCAGATCTGAAAGAGACACGTGCACCCCAATGTTCATCGCAGCACTGTTTATAATAGCCAGGACATGGAAGCAACCTAGATGCCCATCAGCAGACGAATGGATAAGGAAGCTGTGGTACATATACACCATGGAATATTACTCAGCCATTAAAAAGAATTCATTTGAATCAGTTCTAATGAGATGGATGAAACTGGAGTCCATTATACAGAGTGAAATAAGCCAGAAAGATAAAGACCAATACAGTATACTAACACATATATATGGAATTTAGAAAGATGGTATCAATAACCCTATATGCAAAACAGAAAAAGAGACATAGATGTACAGAACAGATTTTTGGACTCTGTAGGAGAAGGCGAGGGTGGGATGTTCTGAGAGAATAGCATTGAAACAAGTACACTATCAAGGGTGAAACAGATTACCAGCCCAGGTTGGATGCATGAGACAAGTGCTCGGGGCTGGTGTACTGGGAAGACCCCAGAGGGATCAGGTGGAGAGGCAGGTGGGAGCGGGGATCGGATGGGGAACACATGTAAATCCATGGCTGATTCATGTCAATGTATGGCAAAACCCACTACAATATTGTAAAGTGATTAGCCTCCAACTAATAAAAATAAATGGAAAAAAAAAAGAAAAAAAAAGAAAACAAAACAAAAAAAAAAACTTATATGAGATTAAAAAAAAAAAAGATTCTCATAGACTAAATAAAAGAAGGATTTTATGCAAACTTGACCTTAACTTCAAACATCTCCTGGAAGCATTAGAAACACAGCTTGAAGAAAATATAAAAGGTGATAGAATGGAGGGAAAAAACTGGATTGAAAGTAATAATTATAATTAGACACAGAGACAGACACAACTTAACGACTAAACAACAACAAAAAGGACATTCTTCTTTTATTTTTAAAAAGCAGAGCTGCTAACTGAGGAATGGGTGGGCGGAGGCTGGTGAAGGAAGTGATGAGAACAGGATAGATTTTCTCTCCAGACTGTCTTCCACCTTTAGGTCCAAAAGTCAAAAGGCCTTTTGATCGGATGAAACAAAAATAGTTTGAACTCCTATGGTTTCTGACGAAGATAAGTTTTGCTTTATTTATGTTTTTGTTTTTTTAATCTAAGGAGGGAGGATAGAAAAGGAAACTGGGTTCCTGAAACTTTTGAGGATAAAGAATGTTTTGAGATCAGGGGCTTTTGAAGTTGCCTCTTCTTTCAGAGGCTTTCTATACTCTAGAGAATCTGAGTAAACAAAGAAGATGGCAGTAAAAATTCCAATTTATATACATTCCTGTTCTTAAATGGATTAAGTAAACCCCTAATCTTGTTTAAATTTACTAGGAAATGAAAATATGTGTTCATTTCCATAAGTACATTTGGGTTTCATAAGTCAGAGTTTCACACCATGCATCAGATCTCAGGAAATACCTTCATGCGCAAAATCTTTGATTGAGGGAGAAATTCTCAATTAAGTAAACAAATAGTCTTTACAATAAAACTTAAATAGACATGAAAGGAATGGTTGTACTAAATATTCATTTTTACTGCTGCCCTTGGCCAGCTGTCATTTAACCAGAAGATACCTAACAACTAGATAAAGTCAGAATATCTCATTGCACTAAATTTTATACCTGCTCAGAACACATTTTAACTAAGTAATTGATTTATTTCCACTCTTTTACCCAAAAGGATGAGACCTAAATTTGCCAAATAAATATTTAGAAATAAATAGCCATTTTAAAAGCCTATGATAGAAATAATAAAAATCGAAATTCTTTAATTATTAAACACAATTTCATAATAGTCAGAAAAAAACTATTTTAAGGTCTGCAAATATCAGAAAATTGAACTTCATTTACAAGTAGTATTCATATATAGGAATGAAGTCACTTTTAGCAAAAGAAAGAAAAATTATAAAACCTTGGAATAGACAGGGACTGTTGATGGTACTGATTTAAATGGTGCAATATAGATGAGAACACAAATTATAACACAGATCCTGATTTAATGTAGATAGAGTCATGTTATCTAAGGTGTGGTGATTCTAAGTACCAGCAGCCATCTCATAAATTTTATGTGCTAGCACACTACACCAGCACCAAAATTAGGAGGATAATACATTAGATAATACTTTAGATAATACATGTACTATAGGTAAAAATAAAATCCCAGTGCACTGGCCCTGAGCGCCCTGAATCATGCATCGAAAGTGGACTGGCGAACTATTTCACACATGGTAATATACATGTTTCAATGCTCTTCTCTCAAATCATGACAATGTTTTCTAAATAAAGATAGATAAGGAAAATATTCATACAACCATAAAAATATTCCTAATTCTTGAAGAAACTATAAAGGATGTTCGTTAAATGATAAATGACTCCATCACTAAATCACTAAATCAAAGCAGTGAGGTAAATAAACCAAAAATTTACCTCTCACTTTGAAGTATTAAAACATAAAAGTCTTTAATAATTAGAGTATTGCTAAAAAGACTACCTCTTTGTGAAGCACCTGTGTTTCAAGCCATTAGCCCCAAACTTGAACTACTTAAATCTATATGCTCTGGCACTTGATTTCATGTACAGATACCTATAGCCTAAACATGAATGTGAATATATATAAAACCTCCATAAGCACATGAATAAAAATGAACCCCATTCCAAAATTTCATAAGCTAGTTATACTTCGTCATAATGTAACATACCCCATTATATGAACTCATTAGTTATTAACTTCATATAATTCTGAATTTAAGGTAGAGGAATTTAACGGTACTTCACAGCACAGAAGTATTTCAGACAGGCTTTTTGGTCCAGCAGGACTTACCTGTGATCTGTGAATGATCACAGAGGCATAACTGCCCTGAGCCAGCCACTTTGCTGTACTGGATATCTTCATCCCAGTTCCTGCCAAATTAATGCTGAACTGTCCCTGGATTATAGATAAAAAATAAAAAAAAATAAGACCAGATGGAATTAGCATAAAATATTTAAGCATGTACTTGGTTGGAAACACATGAATTGGCATGACCTAAAAAACTTGCTTTCCTAGATTCTTTAGAAAATGAAAGAACACTGATACAAACCATACACTTTCTTACACTAAAGAAATGAACAAGCTAAAGAGTTTTTAAACTGATTACAAATAAGTGTTCTCAATTACGAGGGACAACGGAAATAAAGCCAGATAGTGTTATTTGTTGAAAAGTGATTCTGTCCAGTCCTAGGACTCTAGTGATTGACAGTTAGAGCTTATATTCCTGTAGCATCAGCAACAGCACGTCTAGACAGAAGGGGCATCATAGGGACTGGTACCAGACTAGCACTTATCTAGTTTCAATTTTTGACTCCTCACTGCTAACTTCACGGATAAGTTACACCTATTTAATGTATTTCCTTCTGTTACTGTGCCCTTACATCTATCACACAAAAGCTATTGAATATGGTATTGTGGTCCCAGCTATCACATCCTTTTAAGTACCCAAAAGTGTTATGCAGACGTATGATGCCACATGAATTACAGACATAGTATGTGAGCCCCCTAGTGGCATTATGAGCTAATTATTTTCAAGACACAAGAACCATTTTATGTCAAAATATTCTAGACTATCACTGCTAAAAACTACACTTTAAATATCTGTCAAGTAAGAAAGTGCATGACTAAAATGGGTAAAATTTGTGGCATTTATGTATATGATCTCACAGTACAGAATCACACAAGGAAAAGCTGAAGTATTTAATGAATGCTAATTAAGCCCACACCAATGTTCAATATACATATAGATTTAGAGCAATATTAGGACAATCTTAGATCATATCACAATATTCCATGGCCTAGGGCACAGGAATCTTGAGCAAAACTGTGATAAAACATTAAGGGTTACGTTACGTGACTGGAAATATTATCTTTCATGAAAGCAAAAGTAAAATAGATTTCACATATATTTGTAATATAAATTACTACAATTGCTAAAAATTATGCATCAATTCAGTTTATTAAGTTAGATTTCTTATTAATCACATACTTATTTAAAATCAAAATAGATTCAAATGCATTTATAATACAATGATAATATATGCAGAATTTCCCCCAAAAACAGAAATCATTTGTTCTAGATAAATTCCAAAGAAAGTATTATTATTATACATCATTTGGTTATGGAATTTAAAATATCTATAAGTTTGCTTCTTTGATGTAATCCTAGAGTCCAAAAGAAGGCCTAGGAACCCAGTGTGTGTGCATTTGGTCACTCAGTCATGTCCAGCTCTTTGCAACCCCATGGACTGTAGCCCTCCAGGCTCCTCTGTCCATGGGGATTCTCCAGGCAAGAATACTGGAATGAGCTGCTATGCCCTCCTCCAGGGTATCTTCCCAACCCAGGGATAGAACCCAGGTCTCCTGCATTGCACGCAGATTCTTTACTGTCTGAGCCATCAGGAAGGCCCATTCAGGTACTCAGTAAGTGTTTTTAAATGGGTGAATTAAGTGCAACATTATAAATATTAACTTTTAGCATCATAAAAGTTAATATATAAATACATATCTAAACCCTTTATACTTGTGATAATGAATGACATTAACACTAGACACATCAGAATTTTATATTAGTAAATATTTAAATTAAAACTAATTCTAAGGATATGTTCTACTATTTGATACTTACTCATCTGATACAGATTTTGGACTAAATACTTAATTCCACATTAACTCATAAGTCAGCTTCTTACCAAATAAAAGAAAGGGAAATATATTCTGTGAAGTAGCTTTCCTCTAACTAACCATTTATGGCACTCTTGTTGTGTTATGCAGTATTTTCACATCTTAATATTTATCATTTACCTCCCTGCTCAATGTTGCTAGGAAGCATTCAAATGTATATACACTGGAAGTGAAAGGAAAAAAAATCCAACTGAGTAAAGAGAGATTCAAGTGATCATTAACACAATCAGTTGGGTCTAGAAATATCTATTGCTTCATTTTTCCAAATTAATTTTCAACAGCTTTGTTTATGTCTTTAGTCCTTCTTCAAAAGCTACATAATGATACCAAGAAGTAGAAAAACGGTTCATCTGAAACTGGGGATGATATCAATTGAGGTAAAAATACATTTCACTCATTTGTTCAAACCTGAGTGGCAGACTTGGTGTCAAGTAGCCACAGGAGTGGAAAGGTCATTCCTTATCCCCATTCCCAAGACAGGCAGTACTAAAGAATGTTCAAACCACCAAACAATTGCACTCATCTCCCATGCTAGTAAGGTTATGCTTAAAATCCTGCATGCTAGGCTTTAGCATTATGAGCACCAAGAACTTCCAGATGTTCAAGCTGGGTTTAGAAAAGGCAGAGGAACCAGAGACCAAATTGCCAACATTTGCTGGATCACAGAGAAAGCAAGGGAATTCTAGAAAAACATCTACCTCTGTTTCATTGACTACACTAAAGCCTTCAACTGTGTGGATAATAGCAAATTGGAAAACTCTTAAAGAGACAGGAATACCAGACCATCTTACCTGTCTCCTGAGAAACCTGTATGCTGGTCAAGAAGCAACTGTTAGAATCTTGTACAGAACAACTGACTGGTTCAAGATTGAGAAAGGAGTGTGGCAAGGCCTGTTTACCGTCACCCTGTTTATTTAACTTATAAGCTGAGCACATGTGAGAAATGCTGGGCTGGATGAGTTACAAGCTGGAATCAAGATTGCCAGGAGAAATATCAACAACCTCAGATATGCGGATGAAAGTGAAGAGGAACTAAACGATCTCTTGATGACGGTGAAGGAGAAGAGTGAAAAAGTCGGCTTGAAATGAAATATATAAAAAACTAAGATCATAGCAACCGGCCCATTACTTCATGGCAAACAGAAGGGGAAAAGGTGGAAGCAGTGACTGATTTCTTCTTCTTAGGCTCTAAAATCACTGCGGACGGTGATGGAAGCCATGAAATCAGAAGACAGCTGCTTCTTGGCAGGAAAGCTATGATAAACCTAGCCTAGTATTAAAAAGCATAGACATCACTTTGTCAACAAAGGTTCATACAGTCAAGGCTATGATCTTTCTAGTAGTCATATATGGTTGTGAGAGCTGGACCATAAGGAAGGCAGAGCTTTGAAGAATTGATGTTTTTGAACTGTGGTGCTGGAGAAGACTCGAGAGTATCTTGGACAGCAAGGAGAACAAACCAGCCAATATTAAAGGAAATCAACCCTGAATACTCATCGGAAAAGACCCTGATGCTTGGAAAGATTTAAGGCAGAAGGAGAAGAGGGCGACAGGATGAGATGGTTGGATGGATCACCAATGTGATGGACATGAACTTGGGAAAACTCTGGGAGATGCTGAGGGACAAGAAAGCCTGATGTGCTGCAGTCCATGGGGTCACAAAGAGTCAGACACAACTTGGTGACTGAACAACAACAACTATGGGAGTACAGAGAAAGGTCTTAGTCTTGATCTGAGAAGGGAAGCATAGATTGGTGGTTGCCAGAGGTAGAAGTCAAGGGGAAGGGAAGTGTGTAGGGGTGGACAAAAAAGAAAACCTTCCAGTGACAAGATAAATCACAAGTGGAAGGTAAGGTGATTCAAAAGAACTAAGAATTCAACAAATAGGAATGTCTTCCTTGAATAATTAGCATCATTAAAGGAAAATATACTTATGGATACGAGGGAAAGCATAGAAATAGATGCAAACTTTAAAGTTCCATTTGGACTGACTGCTTGGTTCATACGTCCCCACTATGTCATTAGGTTTTACAGTTTTAAAGTTTGTTCCACCTATTTTACTATGAAAGGGGTCTATAAATCTAACACAATTTCAAAAAGAGAACTGATTCTAAAATTTATGTAAATTTATATTTCTTTTATAAAGAAATTAAAACAAGTTTGAAAGAAAAGAATAAAGTTAAAGGACCCACACTACTTTGTTTTAACACTTAGTATAAAGCTATCACTTCAGTATTCTTGCATGGAGAACCCCATGGACAGAGGGGCCTGGTGGGCTTCAGTCCATACGGATACAAAGAGCCAGACACAATTGAGCCAGACACAACTTAGCACACATGTGAGCATAAAGCTGTCACAGGTGGTGCTAGTGTTAAAGGACCTGCCTGCCAATGCAGGAGATAGAAGAGATGTGGGTTTAACCCCTGGGCCAGGAAGATCTCCTAGAGTAAGAAACAGCAACACGCTCCAGTATTCTTGCCTGGAAAATTCTATGGACAGAGGAGCCTGGCAGGCTCTGGTCCATGGGGTCAAAGAGTCGGATGCAACTGAGCACACATACACATCCACACACAAACATAAAGCTATCATCACCAAGACAGTGCTGTGATGGTGGAGAGACATATGTCAATCAGTATTCAGAAATAGACTCATGCAAATACATCCAATTGACTTCTTTTGGCCACACCACATGGCAAGTGGAATCTTAATTCCCTGACTAAGATTGAACCTGTATCCACTGCATTGGAAGCACGGATTCTTAACCACTGAACCACCAAGGAAGTCCCCTCCAATTGATTTTTGACAAAGGTGGAAAGGAGAGAAACAATTGCCTTCTCAACAAATGATGTTAGGACAATCAGATGTCTACAGGCAAAACTCTTCCAACTTTATTCAAAACTAGTTCAAAATCAATCATAGGTCTAGATGTAAAACATACAACTATAAACTTTTTTTAAGAAAACACAGCAGAAAATCTTTGTAACTTGGACTAAGTCAAAGAGTTCTTAAATAGGACATTAAATGTCATAAAGGGGAAAAAATGGTAAATTTGAATTCATTAAACTTTAAAACCTCCACTTAGTGTAAGACACATAAGAAAAAGAAGAGATAAGGTCCAGACCATGAGCAAACATTATATACAACAAAAGATTTGTATCCAGACTATACACAGAACTCTCAGGACTTCACTGGTAGTACAGTGGATAAGAATCTGCCTGCCAAAGCAGGGGACACAGATGTAGAAAGATTCGATCCTTGGTGTAGGAAGATTCCACACGTGATGGGGCAACTAAGCCCATGCACTTAGAGCCCATACTCCACGACAAGAGAAACCACTGCAATGAGAGGAACACACACCACAACTAGAGAGGAGCCCCCGTCACCACAGCTAGAGAAAGCTGGTGAGCAGCAACAAAGACCCAGGGAAGCCAAAAATTAATTAACTAATTTTAAATAAGGAACTGTCAAAACCATAAACATTAATGAACAATTAGGAAACAAAAAACTCAATTTTTCAGATGAGAAAAGACTTGAATATACACTTTACCAAAGAGGATACTCAGATGACAAATAAGCACATGAAAGATGCTGAACATTATTAGTGAAATATAAATTAAAACTACAAAAAAGATATCACTGAAGATGCGGAAACAAAAAACTTGAGAATACTAAGTGCTGACAGAGAAGAAAAACAACTAGAAATTTAATCTTTGCTGATAGGAATTAAAAAATGGTACAGTCACTATATCAAACAGTTTGGATGGGGGCAGGTAGAGGGGAGGTCCAAGAGGGCAGGGATATATGTATACTCATAACTGATTCACATGGCTGTACAGGGGAAAACAATACAACAATGTAAAGCAGTTATTCTCCAATTAAAAATAAATTAAAACAACAACAAAAATAGTTTGGCAGTTTCCAATAAAGTTAAACATCCATACAGCATATGACTCTACAATCTCACTCATAGGCATTTCTCCCAGAGAAATAAATATACATGCTCACACAAAAGCCTGTACACACATGTGCATATCCGCTCTGTCCATAATTTCCAAAATCTATAAACAACCCATTTTCTTCCAACAAATGAACACTGTAGGATAACTGTATGCCATCTGAGTGATGGAATCATGCTTAGCAATGAAAAAGAACAAAGTACTGACACATGCAGCATGTAAAAAGACAGATGGACCTCAAAAGCATTACGATAACCAATGTAATGAGAAGGAGGCCAATCTCAAGAGGTTACACACCGTGTGACTTCATTTCTATGACATTTCTATGTCATCCCAGAAAATGCAAAACTAAAGCAATGGAGAAAAGATCAGTGTTTACCAGGAGGTAGGTGAGAGGGAGGAACTGACTCCATGGAGGAAGTGTGAGGGAGTTGTTCTATATTCAGATTATGGTGATAACAACATGAATTTGCATACATGTTTAAAACTGTATACTAATAAAGGCAATTTTACTATTATCTTTTTTCAACTTAAAATGTGAATGGGTATAACATCTAAAGAAAAAAAAATTCCAGTTGACTTGAAAACAAAATCCAACTACATTCTATAGGTAAGAAACACATTTCAAACAGAGTGACTCAGAAAAGCCAAAATTAAAAGTATGTGCGGCAGTGAAGAGAGAAGAGTCAACTGTATTGACTTACGGTGATCGTCTTTAAAAAAATTAAGATAAATTAATTAATTTTTTAAAAAGTATGTGTAAGACTATAAGGATTTCCCAAGTGGTGCCAGAGCTAAAGAACCTGCCTGCCAATGCAGGAGACATAAGAGACACGGGTTCAATCCCTGGGTTGAGAAGATACCCTGGAAAAGGGCATGGCAACCCACTCCAGTAGTCTTGTGTGGAAAATCCCGTGGACAGAGAAGCCTGGTGGGGTTCCAATCCATAGGGTTGCAAAGAGTTGCACAAGACTGAGGTGACTTTGCACACACACATGCATGCAAGAGTATACCTGGAAAATGGGCATAAAAAGAGAGCAAGTGTAGCAAATCCTGATAATGTAAAATAGAATTCAAGTCTGAAATCAGGAAAACATGACAAACAAGTGCTAAAAACCATGATCCACAATGAAGATATAACACATGAATATTATACACCAAATAACACAGCTACTTTTATGAAACAAAACTACAGGAGATGAAAGGAGACACAGGCAGAAACACCCTAATAGTAGGAAATTATAATATACCACTTTTAGCAATAAGATAGATCAAGAGGACAAGAATAAGGAGAAAGAGGACCTAAGCAATATAATCAAAAGGGTAAGCAAATATATCTAGCTCGACACATTATAATAAAGAATACACATTCAAAATATTTAAAAACTGGCTCCAAATACTCAAAACGTATGCTGGCCATGATCCTTTGGCACTGGGTATTTCTCCTGCTCTTGTGTAATCAATATTAATTACAAAATAGATAAAGAGATACACATTGGGGATTTCTCTTTTTTGTGGCTCTGTGAAAAGTACTAAACATTTTACTTCACTTCACTTTTGATATGTGTATTCTATAGTCACATCACACTCCTTAACTTCATCTTATATTACAACATGGCAAAGTTTATTTTCCCTAAAGATTGCCATGTGTGTCCATTCTCTTTTTAACATTTATGTCCTGGGGTGCCCCTATCATATGCAAACACAGAGGATGTGGTTTTGATGAATGCTAAACAACAGAATAAGTTCTTTCTGTGACATGAAACATCTGGAGCGTATTCATGAAAATGTTGTATAAATTAACACAGAATCTGGTTTATATATTTGACAGAATATCTCCAAGAATACTGGGCAGTTTGTATTCTTAGTAACAGTAACTTCAGGCAATTGCATACAGACTGGAAAAAAAAAACAATGGGCATATCTTTCTTTGACAGCACATACCTATGCCCAATAACATCTAATTTTGGAAATAAAGATTTGTGTTCCAGAAATGCCTAGAGAACTCTGTGGGGAAGACATCTCACCTTGATGAACAGGAGGAGCATTTTATTACTATAATGATTCTGCCTTTGACTTTCTCTAGGATCTTAGACAGGTTGTTGACACAGAGTGTTTCTTTCTCCAACTGTAAACTGGGGTTACCTAGTTTATAACTACAAAACTTTCTCAAGATATTGTATGGGAAAATGACCATTATATTACTTATTTGTGTATCAGTCTCCTGTGAATTTTATTGATGTCTCATTGACCAGGGGCTTCCGAGGTGGTGCAGGGGTTAAGAATCTGCAAGAGATGCAAGAGACAAGGGTTCAGTATCTGAGTTGAGAAGATCCCTGGAGAAGGAAATGACAACTCACTCCAACATTCTTTCCTGGAAAATCCCATGGACAGAGGAGCCTGGCAGGGTATAGTCCATGGGATCACAAAGAGTCGGACACAACGGAGCGACTGAGCACAGCTATAAACGTTGGTTTACAAGTCTCTGTGTGAACATACATCATACATCTTCTCATTTGCCAGACCTTATTCAATTCAACATGTTATAAAAAGGACCAGATTTCCAGAACTTCATGATCTTCCCAAAATGATGGTACCTTGTAGCAGACTCAACATCTCTAGGAGGCATCTTCAATTTCCTTCTCTCTGATCATATCAAGTACATGACCGAAAGGAAGAGATTAGAAGGAAAATGGATTATTGGACAAAGCTGAGCAGTCTTGACATGACTTGGTCATTGGAGAATGAATAATCTCCATTTAAAAGAGTTAAAATGGAAATGTTATTTAAAAATACATACATGAGGGAAAAGATTGTTTAGAGCGGTAAAAGTTTTAGATTGCACATCCTTGACCTTAAAACAGGTGTTCAAAGAGATGCAATATAAAATTTCAGAAGGGGAAGTTCATCAGGGGAAACACAGTCCTGGGAAGAGAACTAGATAAAAGGTGTAGGTCAGAGAGTCATCGTCTTGGAGGGAGACCAATTGTTTGGTAGACCAACATGAGTGAAGAAGAGAAAGAGAAGAATGGACATGAATCAAGCTAACCAGGCTCAAAGATTGAGTGAGAACTTGAGATTCCTCTGAAAAGTTATCTACCTTAATAAACAGACTCAAGAGAGGGAGCACTTTTGGAATGGCAATTTGAAGAGACCTGTGGACTAAAGAGTGAAACATAGGGAACAATAGGAATAGAGGGGAATTTCCTCAACTCAACTTGATAAAGAGCACATACCAAAAATCTGTAGCCAACAATACAGTTAATGATGGAAGTTTGAATGCTTTCCCCCTGAGATCAGAAGCAATTAAAGCATATTCACTATCGCCACTCTTCAAAACGCTAGAAGTTACAGACATACGTACTAATATAATTCTACCTATATAATAGACCAAAAAAAGACAAAAACTATGGAAAGGAAGACTAGATTAGTGGTTGCTAGGGGATAAGGTGAAGCTGGCGGTGCAAGGGGAGTAGTTGTCATTATGAAAGTCCTTGTGATGATGAAAATGTTCTGTATCTTGATGTAGTGATGTCAATATCCTAGTTGCAATATTATACTATAATCCTATAAGATGTTACCATTTGGCAATACTGGGTACATGGGATCCCTGAATTATTTCTTAGAGCCACATGTCAACAGTTAGCTCAAAACAAAATGTTTCATTTCAAGCATTAAAAAATTTATAAAATACAACAACCATTTAAATTATCTTGAAATTGCCCTAAGGTTATGCAACAATTGGAGAAACATTTATTCAAGAAAATCTATGAAATCTAGGTTAGAAGAGTAAGCATCTGTGACATTTAAACCATGACCTGTCTATGACCTGTCCTCTCTTTCCCCCACCTCAGCAAGATGATAGCTCCACTCTTCATGGGTACAGCTAAGAACAGAGGACTTTATTTCCCCCAGCTAGCTGTTAGGGATAAGCTTTCTCCCAGGGAAGCAGGGGGCAGGCGAGACACCAGCACTCATCTCACACAGCTCTGTGCTACAGAAGCTGAATCAGAGGTAAGAACTGCAGAGATCTGAAGCTCCTTTCTGCCACTCAGTCCTAACTCATAGATCAGGAGATCTGCCCCAGGCACGGTCGGCCAAGAACTCAAGGCCTGAATCATTCCCACTTAAAATCACCGGCAGGGCACAGGTTTCATGCTGAGCAGTACAAGCCGAGAAGACCAGGGAATAATGTCAAGACCCAGCATTCTGCTTGTTGACTAGGGATGTTATTCTGCAAAGTGGGATGTGCCCACTCAACCCACAGAATGGGTGCAAAGGCTCTTCCTTGGGGAAAAATCAAGTTGCAAGAACATAAAGTTTCACAGATTTTCCTAAGTAGCCTGAGTATTTGGGACAGAAAGTGGGGATGTTCAAGCCTAAAGGGGCTACTGAAAAAAAAAAAAGGATTTTAGTGGTTTGTAGTTAAGAGGAGCATGGTGGTAACTGGAGGAGAGCAACAAGCAAAATAGTAGGCCAGACCTCAGTTTAACAGAGAAAACCAGGGAAAGAGATGGCTAAGAATGTCTCTTTTTGAGGTTTTTCTGACCTGACCTCAAAGACTGACCTATAAGCCTACGCTGGCCCTGGGGCTTGAGTTTAACTGGCTCAGACCATAGAGTAATTTATGCCTCCAGGATGTTATTGAAAGAACAGAGCCATCATCTACCAATTAGTAGTGGGTAAGAGTTGAGTGTGATATCAGTAGAGGCAGACCAGCTAGAAACTTCATCAAAGAGAGCCCGGCTAAAAACATTGTTATCCCAGAAGGACTGGGTGACTGTGTACATGTCCAAGGCTGAGCCCTCTGACACTAAAGGCTACATATCACAAGGGAAATAGATGTCACTGAAATAGCCCAGTCAGGAGCTAAACAAATAAACATCTAAGCAAACAACAAATCCTAAAGGGGAAGGAAAACTTAGCATCCACTGTTGCTAAAATATACTATCTAAAATGATCCGCTTTCAACAAAAAATTGTGACACATGCAAAGAAACTGGAAAGGATGACTCATAATAACAGGGGAAAGGCAGCAGAAACTGCCTTTGAGAGGTTTCAGATGTCAGACTGTGCAGATAAAGATTCAAAGCAGCTATTAAAAATGTCCAAAGAACTAAAGAAAACCCATGCTTAAAAAAGTAAGAAAAGTATGATAATAATGTCTCATCAAAAGAGACTATCAATAAAGAGATAAAAATTATATTTATAAAAAGATCTAAAGGATAATTCTGGAGCTGAAAAGTACAATAACCAAAATAAAAATTCACTAGAGGGGATCAATCAGCAGATTGGAGCTGGCAGAAGAAACAGCAAACTTGAAAAGAAACCAATAGTGATGATACAATCTGAAAAAATAGCAAAAAAAAAAAAAAGAGGAAAAATGAACAGAGCCTCAGAGAAATGAAGGGACACCATTAGTACACCAAACCATGCAGGATGGAAATACCAAAAGGACCAGATAATACATTTGAAGAAATCCTGGCTGAAAATTTTCTAAGTTTGGTGAAACTACATTAATCTACACATCTAAGAAGTCAAAGATTTCAAGTGAGTAGACACAAAGAGATCCACATCCAAATATATCACAAGAAAGATGCTGAAAGTCAAAAACAAAGGAAAAAATATGAGAGCATCTAGAGGAAAATAAGCACATATATGGGAATCTCAGTAAGATAAATCACTGAGTTCTGTTGTTCATCTAGAAGCCAGAGGAGAGGGTGATGGCATATTTAGACTCACAGACTTAGGGAATGAACTTACAGCTGCCATAGAAGTAAAGCATACAAGTAAAGATAATTTTATTAATAGCAACTATAAAAAACATTATAATTGTATGTTTCTTTTTATTTATTCTCAACTTATTTAAAAGTAACTGTATAAACCAGCATGTATGTAATTATACAATTGACCAGCAATATACAGAAATGTGGGCTTCCCAGGTGGTGCTAGTGGTAAAGAACCTACCTGCCAAAGCAGGAGATGTAAGAGACACTGATTTGATCTCTGGGTGGGGAAGATCCCCTGGAGAAAGGCATGGCAACCTACTCCAGTATACTTGCCTAGAGAATGCCACAGACAGAGGAGTCTGCTGGCTATGGTCCATAGGCTGCAAAGAGTCAGAGATGACTGAAGCGACTTAGCACACATGCATACAGAAATGCAATATACTTGAGAAGATTGCCACAAATGAAGCAGGTGGAACCAAAGATGTTTGGGAATAATTAAATGAAAGCAGCTGATAACTGCAATCCACAGGAAGAAATGAAGAGAATCAAAAAGTTTCATACAAAAAAAAAAAAAAACTATGAAATTTAAGTTCTCTCATTTCTTACCTCTAAAAGATATAAAATTATATAGTGAAAGCCGCTCAGTTGTGTCTGTCTCTTGGCAATCCCATGGACTATACAGTCCATGGAATTCTCTAGGCAAGAATACTGGAGTGGGTAGCCTTTCCCTTCTCCAGGGGATCTTCCCAACCCAGGGATTGAACCCAGGTCTCCTGCATGGCAGGTAGATTCTCTACCAGCTAAGCCACAAGGGAAATCAAAAACCCAAAAATTATATAAAGTAATATTATAAAAATGTATTGTGGGTTTGTTATATAGATAGACGGTATATGCATTACAAATACAACAAAAAAGGGAAGGGGAAAAAGTATATGTAGGAGTAATACTTCTATGTCACTGTAATTAGATAATATAAATCTGAGTAAATTCTATTAAGATATACATTGTAAGCCCTAGAGCAACTATTAAGAAAGCAATTAAAAATATAGTGAGAAAATTATAAAGATATTAAAATCTTACACTTGAAAACATTCACTGAATTTTTAAAAAACAGTAAAAATGGGACAGAAAACCAGAAATGATATGACATATAAAAAACAAAATGGCAAATGGCAAAGATAAATTCAGATATATCAATCATAACATTAAACAGTATAGTCAAATGGCAGAGATTCAACAAAATGCTCTCTGTAGGAGACACTCTTAAGAGTCAAAAATATATAAGTCAAAAATAAATGGGAGGAAATACATACACCATGTACTATAAAAAAGCTGAATTGCCACTATAATATCAGATAGATTAGACTTTAAAACAAAAAATGATACTACAGATAAAAGGGAACATAAGTGTCAATACATCAGGAAATTATGACAATTATAGACATACAATCATGTGCAATAAAAATCTCAAAGTAAATATATTACATACAAAGTAAATGAAATGAAAAGATTGATGTGAGAAGTAGATAATTCAGCAATAATAGCTGCAGTTTCAATAGATAAAATAACTAGGCAGAAGATCAACAAGGAAATGGAAGAGTTGAACAATACTTTAAACCAACCAGCCCTGACAGACATCCAGAGAACACTTCACCCAACAACAACAGAACACACATTCTTTCCAAGCACACACTGCACATTTTCCAGGATAGCCATATGCTATGCTATAAAACAAACCTCAATAAATTTCAAAAGATTGAATAATACAAAGTGTATTTTCCAACCACAATGGAATGAAAGTAGAAATCAAAAACAGAAGGAAATGTGGGAAATTCACAACAGAGGATGAGAAGGTTAGATAGCATCACTGAGTCAATGGACATGAATTTGAGCAAACTCCGGGAGATACTGAAGGACAGATAAGCCCAGTGTGCTGCAGTCCATGGGGTCACAAAGAGTCAGACAAGACTCAGTGATGCCAGAACAAAAACACTACACTCTTAGATAACCAGTGAGTCAAATAAGATATCACAAATGATAATAGAAAACACTCAAGATGAATGAAAATGAACGCACAACACCAAAACTTCAGGAATGCTGCAAAAGAAGTGTTTAAAGGGAAATTTATAGTTTTAAACGCCCATACTAAAAGATAAAAAGGCTCTCATGCCAATGACCTAAACTTCTACCTTAAGCACTGAAAAAAAGGAGACCAAATTAAATCTAAAGCAGAAGGAAAGAAATGATAATGGAATGGAAACTGAAGAAACAAATGAGAAAAATTACAGAGAAAATCAGCAAAATCAAAAGTTGGTCTTTTGAAAAGAACAAAATTAACAAAATCAAGAAAAGATGGGAGATTCAAATCACTGAAATCAGGAACAACTGTGAATCTTACAGGAATATAAAGGATTATAAGGCAATACTATGGACAGTTGTAAGCCAACAATTTAGATAATTTTGATGAAGTGGACAAATTCCTAAGGAAAAAAAACTACCAAAACAGACTTAAGACCTAGAAAATCTGAAAAAATCCACAATAAGTAAAGAGATTGAATTAGTAAATAAAACAACTTTCACAAAGAAAAGCCCAAGCTCAGATGGTTTTGCTGGTGAATCCCACCAAACATTACTTTTCCACAAACTTTTCCAAAAAACTAGATGGGGACGGGGGTACTTACCAATTTATTCTATGAAGCTAGTACTTCCCTGATATCAAAACCAGACAAGGACATCACAAAAAAAGAAAATGATAGGCCAATATCTTTTCTGGAAACAGACAAAAAATTCTCAACAAAGCATACCAAATCTAGTGACATACAAAATGGATTAGATATCATCAAGGATTTCCCCCAGGAATGCAAAATTGTTTCAACACACAAAAATCAGTGTGATACACCATTTCACTATCACTACAGTAATGAACAGTAACCACAGGATTATCTCAACAGATGTAGATGAAGCATTTGATAAAATCCAACATTCACGATGAGCCTCACTGGTGGCTCAGCAGTAAAGAATCTGCCTGTCAATGCAGGAGAAGCTAGAGACACAGGAGATGGATTTGATCAGGTCAGGAAGATACCCTGGAGGAGGAAATGGCAACCAACTCCAGTGTTCTTGCCAGGAAAATCCCCAAAACAAAAAAGCCTGGTGGGCTACAGTCGATAGGGGGTCACAAAAGAGTCAGACATGATTGAACATACACACACAACATTTATGATAAAACCACTTAAATTAGGAATAGAAGGGCACTTCCTCAAATTGATCAAAGGCATCTACAAAACACAACTAACACAATAAATGATAAAGGACTTAATGCTTTTCCTCTGCAATCAAGAATAAGACAAGGATGTCCACTGAAGCCACTTCGATTCAACAATATGCTGAAAGTTTTAGTGCAAAGAGGCAAGATAAAGAAATTAAAAAAATATCCAGACTGCAAAGGAAGAAGTAAAACTCTTTGTAGATAACATTCCTCTGTACACAGAAAATGCTAAGAAATCCAACAAAAATTATTACAACTAATAAATGAATTTAGCAGGCTTGCAGAATACAAGATCAATTTACAAAAACATGGACAAAAATTAGTGATATACTGAGGCCTTAGATTTTGCAGTGTGTCTCCTTACTGGAAAACTCTGATAAAAGTCTTCTTTACCTTAAACTGGAGTCTTCTGTCTCATTAATATCTCCTTGAGTAACACATACTGATGCCACTGCTCTCTCATGGCACTCTCTACATGTTTAATGATAGTTATCACAACCTCTCTCTCTTTTCCTGGCTACCTTCTTCATTTTCTTTATATAACGTGACTTAAACCTTCCCCCTTTTCCCCCTAATTCTACTGCTAGATAAATTAAAATTTTATCTTTCTCAGACAGAAAATTTTAAATTAGTATAATATTCCAGTGTCAAGTACAAATAAATCTTCTGGTCTCGACATTGTGTTTTGGTACCTTACAATTATACTGGGCAGTTTAGACATTACTACATCGTCTATATGAGTCATATTGAACTCAGCGTGGTTGAATAAAAAAACCTAAGTCACTTTCATATCACTTTGCTGTGTGCTGTGCTTAGTCGCTCAGTCGTGTCCGACTCTTTGCGACCCCATGAACTGTAGCCAGCCAGGCTCCTCTGACCATGGGATTCTTCAGGCAAGAATACTGGAGTGGGTTGCCATGGCATCCTCCAGGGGATCTTCCCAACCCAGGGATCGAACCCAGGTCTCCCCGACTGCAGGTGGATTCTTTACCTACTGAGCCACCAGGAAAGCCTAAGAATACTGGAGTGTGTAGCCTATCCCTTCTTCAGGGGAACTTTTCGACCCAGGAATTAAACCTGGGTCTCCAGCATTGCAGGTGGATTCCTGACCAGCTGAGCTACCAGTTCAGTTCAGTTCAGTTCAGTCATTCAGTCATGTCCAAGTCTTTGTGACCCCATGGATTGCAGCACATCAGGCTTCTCTGTCAGGCACCAACTCCTGGAGCCTGCTCAAACTCATGTTTCCATCGAGTTGGTGATGCCATCCAACCATCTCATCCTCTGTCATCCCCTTTTCCTCCTGCCTTCAATCTTTCCCACAATCAGGGTCTTTTCCAATGAGTCAGCTCTTCACATCAGATGGCCAAAGTATTGGAGCTTCAGCTTCAGCATTAGTCCTTCCAATGAATATTCAGGACTGATTTCCTTTAGGAACCCCCAGGGAATCTGACTTTGGAGGCCAGTGGGATTTGATTACAGAACTTCCACAGAACTGGGGAAACAGACTCTTGGAGGGCACAAACCAAACTTCGTGTGCACCAGGACCCAGGAGAAAGGAGCAATGACCCTACAAGAGCCTGAGCCAGACTTGCCTGTGAGTGTCCTGGAGTAGCCAGTGAAGGTGTGGGTCGACAGTGGCCTGCCATGGGGTCAGGGCACTGAATAAAACAGCCCTGGCAAAGTCCTTTAGAAGGACGTCGCCATTATCACCATTTGGTTTAGTTGCTAAGTTGTGTCCGACTCTTGCAACCCCATGGACTGTAGGCTGACTGGTTCCTGTTAGGACTTTTTACTGACCGAGCTAAGGGAAGCCCATTACACCATCATAGTTTGGCCTCAGGCCAAACTACAGGCAGGGAACACAGCCCCACCCATCAACCGAAAACTGGATTAAAGATTTACTGAGCATGGCCCCACCTACCAGATCCCCCCACAGTCATTCTCTCCAGTCAGGAAGCTTCCACAAGCCTCTTATCCTTATCCATCAGAGGGCAGACAACTAACCAAACTGATCACTTGGATCACAGTGCTATATAACTCAATGAAACTATGAGCCATGTCACGCAGGGCCACCCAAGACAGATGGGTCATGGTAGACAGTACTGAGGAAACGTGGTCCACTGGAGAAGGGAATGGCAAACCACTTCAGTATTCTTGCCTTGAGAACCCCATGAACAGTATGAAAAGGCAAAAAGATACGACACTGAAAGATGAACTCCCCAGGCAAGTAGGTATGCAATATGCTACTGGAGAAGAGCAGAGAAATAGCTCCAGAAAGAATGAAGAGGCTGAGCCGAAGTGAAAACAATGCCCAGTTGTGGAGTGACTGGTGATGGAAATAAAGTCCTCTACTATAAAGAACAATATTGCATAGGAACCTGGAATGGAAGGCCCATGAATCAAGGTAAATAGGAAATGGTCAAACAGGAGATGGCAAGAGTAAACATCGATTTTTTAGGAATCAGTGAACTAAAATGGATTCCAGACGAGCTACTTCAAATCCTAAAAGATGATGCTATTAAAGTGCAGCACTCAGTATGCCAGCAAATTTGGAAAACTCAGCAGTGGCCACAGGACTGGAAAAGGTCAGTTTTCATTCCAATCCTAAAGAAAGGCAATGCCAAAGAACATTCAATCTACCACACAACTGCACTCATCTCACCTGCAAGCAAAGTAATGCTCAAAATTCTCTAAGCTAGGCTACAATAGTATGTGAACTGAGAACTTCCAGATGTTCAAGCTGGATTTAGAAAAGGCAGAGGAACCAGAGATCAAATTGTCAACATCTGTTGGATCCTAGAAAAAATAAGAGAATTCCAGGAAAACATCTCAGTTCAGTCACTCAGTCGTGTCCAACACTTTGTGACCCCATGGACTATAGCATGCCAGGCCTCCCTGTCTATAATCAACTCCCAGAGTTTTCTCAAAACTTGTGATCTGAGCATTTCCTTTGCCTAGATTTGTGCTTGTACAGGACTGAATGCATTTTTGTGGGGAAAGAAAATGAACACAGGCCACATCTTCATTAAATACAGTGGAGGATGGATAATTAGTATTACAAATGCTCAAATTAGTATTGAAATGCTCTTTTCAATCACTTACTCAGTAAAGGAATTTTCCTGCTTGGTATCTGGCATTTGTGTTTCTCTACAAACCATAAAGTTGAAACCTTTATTTGTAATTTTCTTTGTACAGTATGCCAAATTAATGTCAGTTCAGTTCAATCGCTTGGTCGTGTCCAACTCCTTGTGAACCCATTGACTGCAGCAAGCCAGGTTTCCCTGTCCATCACCAACTTCTGGAGCTTACTCAAACTCATGTCCATCAAGTCAGTGATGTCATCCAACCATCTCATCCTCTGTCCTCCCCTTCTCCTGCCTTCAGTCTTTCCCAGCATCAGGGTCTTTTCTAGTGAGTCAATTCTTTGCATCAGATGGCCAAAGTATTGTAGTTTCAGCTTCAGCATCAGTCCTTCCAATGAATATTCAGGACTGATTTCCTTTAGGATGGACTGATTGGATCTCCTTGCAGTCCAAGGGAATCTCAAGAGTCTTCTCCAACACTACAGTTCAAAAGCATCAGTTCTTCGGCACTCAGCTTTCTTTATAGCTCAACTCTCACGTCCATACATGACTACTGGAAAAACCATAGCTTTGACTAGACAGACCTTTGTTGGCAAAGCAATGTCTCTGCTTTTTAACATGCTGTCTAGGTTGGTGATAATTTTTCTTCCAATGACCAAGAATCTTGTGATTTCATGGCTGCAGTCACCATCTGCAGTGATTTTGGAGCCCCCAAAAATAAAGTCTGTCATGTTTCCACTGTTTCCCCATCTATGTACCATGATGGGGCCAGATGGCATGAACTTAGTTTTCTGAATGTTGAGTTTCAAGCCAACTTTTTCCCTCTCATCTTTTCACTTTCATCAAGAGGCTCTTTAGTTCTTCACTTTCTGCCATAAGGGTGGTGTCATCTGTATATCTGAGGTTATTGATATTTCTCCCGGCAATCTTGATTCCAGCTTGTGCTTCATCCAGTTCATCATTTTTCATGATGTACTCTGCATATAAGTTAAATAAGCAGCCTTGAAATACTCCTTTCCCGATTTGGAACCAGTCTGTTGTTCCAGAAAGGAGTAAAACATGGTTGTATATTGTCACCTTGCTTCGTTAATTTATATGCAGAGTACATCATGGAAAATGCCAAATTGGACGGAACACAAGTTGAAATCAAGATTGCTTGGGGAAATATCAATAACCTCAGATATGCAGATGACCCCACCCTTATGGCAGAAAGTGAAGAAGAACTAAGGAGCCTCTTGATGAAAGTGAAAGAGGAGAGTGAAAAAGCTGGCTTAAGGCTCAACCTTCAAAAAACTAAGACCATGGCTTCCAGTCCCATCACTTCATGGCAAATAGATGAAGAAACAATGGAAACAGTGTCAGACTATTTCCTTCGGCTCCAAAATCACTGCAGATGGTGACTGCAGCCATGAAATTAAAAGACGCTTGCTCCTTGGAAGAAAATCTATGACCAACCTAGGCAGCATATTAAAAGGCAGAGACATTACTTTGTCGACAAAGGTCCGTTTAATCAAAGCTATGGTTTTTCCAGTAGTCATGGATGGATGTGAGAGTTGGACTATAAAGAAAGCTGAGTGCCAAAGAATTGACGGTTTTGAACTGTAGTGTTGGAGAAGACTCTTGAGAGTCCCTTGGACTGCAAGGAGATCAAACCAGTCAATCCTAAAGGAAATCAGTCTTGAATATTCATTGGAAGGATCGATGCTGAAGATAAAGCTACAATACTTTGGCCACCTGATTCAAAGAGCTGACTCTTTGGAAAAAGCCTTGATGCTGGGAAAGACCAAAGGCAGGAGAAGAAGGAGATGATAGAGGATGAGATGGTTAGATGGAATCACCAGCTTGATGGACTTTAATCTGAGCAAGCTCAGGAAGTTGATGATGGACAGTAGAGCCTGGCATGCTTCATTCCATGGGTCACAAAGAGTCAGACATGACTGAGTGACTGAACTGAACTGACTAAAATGTACTGAAATGAGCTACCAGGGTAGCCCTCATATGCCTTTACCAGGTTCTATTTGTATTTCTGAATCTAAAATTTATATATTTATCTCAGTTAACTTTTTTCATATTCATTTGAGCCTATAATTCTAGTGACCTCCTTTAAGTGCACTTCTCTAATACAGAAAAAATCCTCTTTTTTTTTTTTTTTTTAACATTAAGCATATCTTCCATGCCATTTGATGGAAATTGTGAACATGAAAATCCTAGAAGAGACAATACTAGCAAACTATTGACTACTTCTCTTCAAAATGACATCAATATTATAATTAGTCTTCCTGTGCATGATTTTTTAATTTTCTATAAATCTACCCAATGATGCTATATTCATCTAGATTTTATCTCTCCAACTTATTATAAAAATATTGCTCACTCATAACAACTTTATAAAATCCTTTATTAAAAATGAGATATTAAATTTCTTCCAGGAAACACACTTTGTACTAAAAATCTTAAAGGTGACATAAAAAAATATATGAAGAGAACCCTGGAAAAGAAAGAATAAAACCAAGAAGACATGGAAATGTATTACTTCACAAATAATAGAAAATCATTCTGAGAATGTTACAGGCCCAGGCAGCTAAAATAACTTACGTTAGTAGCAGTGTAATGAAAATCACATGCTTGTGATGCATTTCTTTACCTTGTAATGTATGTCTATTCATTTCTAGGAACTAAGTGGAAAGATTAAAACTAATAAAGTATTGTGGAAGGAGAAACAGGATCTAAACTATTTTAAATTCTCATATTATACCTTTCAAACAAATGCAATATTAGCAAAGATGCTTTTCTTCTAAAGTTTATCTATAAACTTTGCAATAAATTTCATCTAAGAAGTTAGCTTTCTATTTACTTGTTTTTTGCAGTACTGTGGTCAAGAAAATAAATGAGAAATATTATTAATTTTTTTCAGTGAGAAAATAATAAACAAATATGAAATACCTGTGGGCATCTGGCAGCACTATAACAATCTCCAGCTGTGGCAAATGGAACTGCATTTCCAAATATTGTCTGGGCAAAAAGAAGGTCTGTAGCTAGAAAATAATAAATGAAACTCTTTAGCACTGAGACACTGTATTCAAATCTTCATTGACTACAAAGCACACGGTCTTCACATTATATTCTTAAATACATTCATATAATTAATCCAAAAATTTAAGCAAAAATGTTGCACAATTGTCATACATAACATAGATCAGGCTCTCAAATTTTTATTTAACATAAAAATGTTCATCTCAAAAACTGCCCTAGAAATGGCAGGGACATCTATAACTAATCCAGATATTTTAAAAGCTAAATATATGCTCTATTGTATTTTATATCACAGTGAACATCTAAAATAGAAAAAGTGGGGTCAAGGAAAAAAATTAGAAGAAGCATTATTTAAAGATAAATAGGTGTGGAGACATGGGTTGGCAAGGGCTTACTACAGGGATGGTGGCAGTGGAAGGTCCCCTGGTGTAACCTCCCTTGGAGTTCACCATTAACCCTACCATAGAGTCTGTAGATCCCAGGTTGGGTCACCTCAGGCCAAATGACTACCAGGGAGGGAGCGCAAACCCACCCATCAGCAGATAATTGAATTAAAGCCTTACTGAGCAAGGCCCTGACCACCAGAGCAAGACCCAGTTTTTACCATCACCATTCCCTCCCATCAAGAAGCTTACATAAACCTCTTAGCCTCATCCATCAGAGGGCAAACAGGAAGAAGCAAGAAGAATAATAGTCTCAAAGCAGCTAAAACAAAAACCACATTACATAAAATTAATCATGATGAAAAAGCATAAAATTATGTCCCAGACAAAGGGACAAGATAAAACCCTAGAAAAACAAGTAAATGAAGTGGAGATAGGCAATATTCCAAAAAAAGAATTCAGAATAATGGTAGTGAAGATGATCCAGGATCTTTGGAAAAGAATGGAGGCAAAGGCAGAAGGTGAAAGAAATGCTTAGCAAAGACCTAGAACTAAAGAACAAACAAACAGAGATAAATAGTACACTAGAATCAACAGCAGAATAACTGAGGCAGAAGAACAAATAAACGACCTGGAGGACAGAACGGTGGAAATCTCTGCCACAGAACAGAATATAGAAAAAAAGAATGAACAGAAATGAAGACAGACTAAGAGACCTCGGGGACAACATGAAATGCACCAATATTTGCATTATAGGAGTCCCAGAAGGAGAAGAGAGAGAGAAAGGACCTGAGAAAATATTTGAAGAGATAATAGCTGAAAACTTCCTGAACATGGGAAAGGAAATAGTCAACCAAGTCCAGGAAGCACAGAAAGTCCCAGGAAGGATAAACCAAGGAGGAACACACCAAGACACATACTAAAGAGAAATAGGAAATTCCAGTGGTTAGGACTCAGAGCTTTCACTGCCCAATGGCCCAGGTTCAATCCTGGTCCAGGAACTAAGATTCCACAAACTGTGTGGTGTGACCAAAAAAACAAAAAAATTTTAAAAAAGATAAATTATGACAAAGCAATATGCAAGTGCTTATAGAGAGTACACATATCAATTCATTTAGGGAATTCAAAAACACCCAGCTAAAAAGTGTGCTATTTCTTTGATTTCTTATATTTTTGCATTATATCATTATTTCATTCCTTTCTATTTTATTTTTGTTAATGGTGTTAACAAAATTTCTTGATTGGCAAAAATGCTGGGGATTCTACATAAAGTATCAAAAAAGTAGAGATCTTGGCTCAAAAATAGGAGAAACCCTGAAGATAAGCTGGCCCAATCACTTTTTCATTTTTAAATCACTAAATAATATTCCAACCAATGTTCATTCAGTCAGTGCCTCTCACCTCTGCTAATGTTGTTTGAAATACTTTTCAAGAAGACTGCAAGACCATTGCATGCCCTAGTGATGATGCCAGTCCCCTAGAGGCTATCCCCAAATGTAGCATTTCTGGAAATATTTATCATATCTCTAAGGGCAGTTTCCAAACCCAGAAGGCCTTCCGTGGTGTGCCAGGTCAGCTTGTACCCAATCATGAGAACAAGTTGGGTGTGTCTTTTCCTACCTGCATGCAAAATGAGCTCATGTTAGTAGCTTAAAATTGGTCATGGTGGGAATATATATGTCAAGAAACTGACAAATACTACAAATCAAACTTTTTTCCTGGTTTTTAAGAGCTGGTTGTTGGACATTTACCCATTGCTTACGCATGGCACTTAGGGTTAGGTTGAGGCAAACAGACACAATTTTCAAATCATCCTTTGCTATGGTCTCCTACACCATTACCTGTATAACCCCAAAATAGCTTTCACTTAAAGGGTCCAAAGAAAACTGAAAGCTGAAGAATTGATGCTTTTGAACTGTGGTGTTGGAGAAGACTCTTGAGAGTCCCTTGGACTGCAAGGAGATCAAACTAGTCAATCCTAAAAGAAATAAATCCTGAATGTTCATTGGAGGGACTGATGCTAAGGTTGAATTTCCAATACTTTGGCCACCTGATGCAAAGAACCAACTCACTGAAAAAGATGCTGATGCTGGGAAACACTGAAGGCAGGAGGAGAGGGGGACAACAGAAGACAAGATGGTTGGATGGCATCAACAACTCAGTGAACATGAGCTTGAGCAAACCAGGAGAAGGTGAAGGACAGGAAAGTCTGGCATGCTATAGTCCATGGGGTTGCTAAGAGTCAGACACAACTGAGTGACTGAACAATAACAGGTCCCAAGCTAAATGCAATTATCCTTTCATGCCACGATTAACATTTCATGCCACCAACCCCCATATTCTGTTAGAAAATCACAGAGTGTGCCTCTTTAATATTCCTCTCAGGTTCTCAGGCTCTCTGTCTTAAACCTCATCCTTAAGAACTTAGACCCTCATCACTTTCTATTTGAACTATTATATTATTAATAATATTAGCTTTCTAATCATCTTCATGGATAAAATTTGTTTTCCCTCCAACTAAGTCTTTTTGTTTATACTTTTACCCCAAAAGTCCTCATAACTTATAAGATAAATTCAATTTATAGTTTAGTATACACTGTTCTTCATGATCTTCTTTCTGGGAAATTCTTTAACAAGCTGCTACCAACGTCCATTCAATTTACACTTAGGCAAAATTGGATGACTTAATCTCTGATGGAACCAAGATGCTTCACCATCCCATGCTGTGTTCAAGATGTCTCTGTCTCCTGAAACTCCATTTTCTCTCTTTGGCTAATACAAATTTGGCTTCAAGATTTCCTCAAGATAGCTTCTTGAGGAAAGTTGACTCATTCAGCAAATATTTCTTTAGAACATATTATGTATTGGGCATTATTATAAGTACTGCAAGTGAATGAAACAGGGCCTGATGGACCCTGAGTGCTACCAAAGAGAGAGATAAGTAACAGAGTAGATACTATCATATGTTATAGGTGATTATTGCTCTAGGAAAAATAAATAACCAGGAAAAGGACAGGGGAAAAGGAAGTTTAGGCATGAAGAGGGTCTGGGATGCATTCATTGGGAAAGTATATTTAAGCAGAGACCCAAAAAATATTGTGGTAAATCCAACATATAACTGTGGGACAGTCATTCTAGGCAAATAGAACAGAAAGTGCAAAGGCTTTAAGGAGGGATGGGGTAGATGCTTGATGTATTCCAGGAACAGCAAAGGGACAAGTGTGTCTGAAGCAGTTCATGCACGGGAGGAATGTAGAGGGAAAGAGCAGAAAGGTAATGGGTTGGGAAGGTCATGTTGAGTTTTACTGACCACTGGCAAGGTTTTTATTTTATGGGTTAGATGGGAGATGTTTGGAGAATTTTGAGCAAAGGTTGGAGTTGTTAAAAAGACAAAATGAGATGATGTGTGAGGCATGACATGGCTTATGTTTTATCGATCACTCTGGCTTCTCTGCTAAGAAGAGAATCTAGGTCAGGAGTAGGAGGAAAGGTGAAAAGGAACTTGAGTGCTCCCAGAGTAAACAGGGATGCCACTCCATAGGCATAATAATTCAGGTGGAAAAAATAATACAGACTTCCATCAAGGTGGAGCTAATGAGGTAATGTCAAAGTGGGACTTGGTGTGTGTCTTAGCTTAAGCTGCCCTAACAAATTCATAGATTGGGTGTCTTAACAGAAACTTATTTCTCCCAGTTCTAGAACCTAAGGTCAGGTGCTAACATCATCAGGGTTTGATGAAAGGCCCCTACCTGGCTCGTAGAACTTGGTAATGGATGGCATGCTGGTGTGAGAGAAAGGGGGGAGTTAAAGATGCTGCTGTGTTTCAACAAGAGTAACTGGAAGATTACAGTTGCCATTTATTGAAATGGTAAAAGTTAGGGGTAGAAGGAGTGGTTGTGAAGAAACACTGAAAGTTGAGTCATGGATACATTGTCAGATGCCTATTAGATGTAGGTATGATGAGAAGGGAGTTGAATCTTGAAATTCAGGGCAGCAGTCCAAATTGGAGCTATATATTTGAGACTGTCATTTAATAGATGGTGTTTGAAATCTGTAAGTTGAAAGAGACCTCTAAGGAAATGATGGAGTCCTGAATTTCTTCAATACTCATTGTTGTAGAAGATAAAGAACCAAGTTGAGAAACAGTGAGAAAAATGGAAGAAAGAGTGACCAAGATAGGCACCAAATGATGAGTGTGTGGACTCCTGGAAGCCAAATGCTGCTGATGGATTAAGTGAAATGAAAACCAAGAATTTGTCATTGGATTTAGAGAAATGGAGGGAAACCTGGTGATGTAAGAGAGAAAGGAAAGCTTGCAGAAATAATGTTCTGGAGTTGGTTCAAAGCAAGAAACCCAGAGCACAAGTAGAGAGGGCTGCCTCAGATGGGAGCGGGAACAGTTCATCCATAGTAACTGGGAGAGAAGACAAAGTCTATAGGTCAAGGTTTAGGAGGGTTAGTAGTTGTGATGTTACCAAAAGTGGGATCCAACTGCTTGCCACTCTAAAGCCAATAAAGAGTCAAGGTAAAAAGGAAAGGTTGCTTATTTCAGAGGCCAGCAAACAGAGGATTGGGCAGGCTCCTATCCACAAACCAATTCCCCCACCACTGACAGTCAGTGGGCAAAAGTTTTTATAGACAGAGGGAGGGGGCTACAGGCAGAAACAGCACAGTCAGCTCTCAGAGTGGAATTAGTCATGCAATAGTCTGATCAGAGTCATCCTGATTGTTTTAAGCACAGTTAGTCTTTAGTTCCAGGCTTTCCAGGTGGTGCTAGTGGTAAAGAACCTGCCTGCCAAGACAGGAGACATAAGAAACTCAGATTGGATCCCTGGGTCAAGAGGATCCCATGAAGGAGGAAATGGTAACCCACTCCAGTATTCTTGCATGGAAAATTCCATAGACAGAGGAGCCTGGAGGTCTGAAGTCCATGGGGTCCAAAGAGTTGCACACGTCATGCACACATACACACATACACACACACAGTCTTTAGTTCCAGGATCAGCTTCTTCCCATTTCTTTGAGGCCAGTCCTCAAAAATTGTGGCAGCTTATGTGACAGCTACAGTCTGATGATCATCATGTAGTTATCTTCTTCAACCTGGTGGGAGTTTCAGTATCTATAAGACACCTCAAAGGATATGGCTCAGAATATTATCTGTAGCCCTTGGGAAGGAACTGAAGATCCTTGACTTTGCTTAATGACTACTGGTCTCCTTTGACTGTTTTCCTTTGTTTCTGCATTTTCTCACGTCTCTGATTAAACTTACTCTTTGGCTAAAGTTTCTCTACAGACAGAAGGCAGGCTGAGGACATGAAGGGCAAGGACTATACAGGGTCCTGCTCCATTTCAGTGGTAGTTTGCAGAAATTCCATTCTCGTTGTTTTTAGTTTCTCAGTGAGAGAGGAAAGAAGATCATCAGCAATGATGGACTAGAGTGGAGGTATCAGAAATTTCAGAAGCTTGAAGGTGGAGAAGAGGCTGTGAGTTAAACATTGAGAGGAGTGGGGAAGGAATGCAGTAGAGTCCATGCAAGCTCAGGAGTCAGCATTTAAAGTATATCAGTCAGGAGACCTGTGTATTATTTGCCATACACAGATTTCATGGTGCAGATGCAGAGCAGGTAAAAGGTTTAATTTAATCAAGCCTGGGGTTTTGGCACACCAGTTTGAGGAAGGACAAAAGAAAGCAAGTGGAAAGTGATTACATTTAATATTGTATCTTCAGAGCCCAGCCCAATGCCTGGCAAAATGGCAGGTTTGTTAGATAAATGAATGAAAAATAAAAAGTTAATGAACAGCGAATAAGTTCCTAAATGTCCATTATTTACTCAGCAATGCTGACACAGCATATATTATTAAATAATAACTTTATTTATGGAGCACTTACTACTACAGGGAATTTACTAGGTATGTTGCAAGTATTATCTCTTAATTCTATCCAAAAACAAAAAATAAATAAGTAAAAGAAGGAAAGAAAATGTAAAAAGAAAGAAAAAGCTTGAGAGGCATCTTACTTTAGAAAAGAGGGGATTTAGGCTTAGAGAGAGATGCCCAAGGTCACAGACTAGGAAGCGGATGAAGAGAGCTTACACTCAGGAGTCTAACTTCAGTTTATGATCATATCCAAAGCAGCATAATGCTTCCCCACTACAGTAATGGTGGGTGTTTAGCAAATGGTAGCCACTATTACTGACAGGAATAGTTCACCATCATATGACTGCAAGTTAGAGATTACATATTCATGCATTCACTGTCTCAACAAACTTTTTCGTTTCTTTTTATGATTTAGGCACTATGCTAGGCTTTGGTGATTTAATTTTGATTCAGAGTTTCTGCTTCTGGAATGAACTTCTTTGCCTTTTCATGTCACTATGTAATTTCCAGGAGGGTAGACTGTCTGCCAGTCAGTGTATGTCAGGGTTCATAAATCTACTTAAACTTTACTGTCCTATACATTGCTTCCTAGAAAGGCAGCAGGTCCATAATCTGGGGTGGGTGGGAGGGACTTTATCTCTGCGATGCCAGTTACTAACTCCAAGAAGTGGGGCAAGTCACTTAATTCTGCAAGTTCACCTTAATTTTATCACTTGCAACAACATGATAAAATACTGCCTTATCTATATAAGGTTGTTAAAAAAAATCAAAGGAGACAAAGTATAAGAAAATATTAGACAAATTGTCACCTGAAACTAATGCTAATTATTACTTTAAACCTTTGCAGAAAGCTTATCTGACTACATCTAAAATATTGATTTCCTTATTTTTAATGTAATTTGGAATTTTAGGGTAGAGGGTTATATCTTGGAAGGGTGATATCTTTACTACAACAGTATCTTTATTAATGACAGTGTCATTACCACATTTTTATTAAGAATCCCCAAGGTACATGTTATTGCATTGAAGTATGTAGATAATAACATTTTTTTTTATTTTAAGTAATTATTGTACAATGCTAGACCCCAGTTACCACATACACCATATAGTATATTGTTAAACTTGCATTAGCAAATAAATGTTTCTCATTTTACAACTAGAGATTCAGTACTTACTTTTAATTTGCATGGAAGTAAGATCAACTCTTATTTTGCTAAAAACAGTGTGTCCAGCAGCAAGATAGTCATTTTTACATTCACAGTCTTGCCTCCTGCTTCCATTAAAAGGACATTCATATGGATTTCGTAGTCTATAACAACATTAGGATATTTTAGTGTTAGGTACAGTTATTAGACCATAACATAAATAGTAACTTTGGAAGTGGGAGGGAAAAAAGAAACCCTCTTCAATATTTTTTGTGTCAACAAACTAAATGTGAAAGAAGTAAAGATCACTCAAGGTTAACATACAAAATGATCAATGGGAAATTCAAGACCAGTTTGTAGAAAAATAATTCAGCTGAGTTCTCCTAGCTTTTGTTACTGGAATCAACTTGATTTCTATGAAAACATACACAGGTCTTAAATTCTACCCTCCTCTGTCGTCCCATTGCTCACCCACAGCATCCTTCTTATTCAGTCTTTCTGTGAGTACATGTTAATATCCAAAGTTTAATTACTGAACAGGCATGGACAACATCTGGCTTACGTTCTAATATGTCCACCTGCTCTTAAATTACTTGCCCCGCTGCGAGCTATTCAACTACCACTCCGAACTCTGGAACTTCTAATTCTCTTGATGGACCATAAAAATGCACAGAGAAGGCAAAATACAGCTCATACCTAAAACCATACACTTCAGAAAAGTTGTCTTCTTCACCTTTGACCAATGATATATATTCCTTAGGGTTCTGCAAGTGCATGCCAGCACAATAGATCTAAAGGGAAAATGCAAAGATCTGGAAAAGCTTGTTGCAAAGTCAATGGTCAGTGTTAAAATCAAATAGGAACTGTTTACATAATACCTTTGTTATTCTTCCTTTAATGTTAAGGTAATAGTCACCATCCTTGGTAATGTTGTTTTTCACTTGTAGTTCTTTACAGCTGGTAAATGTTTTACCTTCAAGGACAAGTACAACTTATCAACAATGAACATACTACAGACACAACATGAATTTAACTTAATTACACCACTATTGTTATATTCTGAAAAAAGAAACCTTCATTTTGTGGAGTGTATGACTACTCTAAATATTTTTTTTTCAAATTTGCATTAAAACTTCTTTAGAACACTTAGTTTCTAAATAGATTTTTGAAGTCTTTACTTACAGTCACTGACATAACATTTCTTTTGAGCATCTGGTTTTAAATGCTTTAAACATAAATCACTGGACAGACCATTATCGGTCATGCATTCCACTCTTCTCTCCATCATCCCAACTCCACAAGTCACAGAGCACTGTGAATAAAATAAAATTGGAAGGTAAACTATAAGACGGATAATAAGGCCAGTAAACACACATTTCCTCCTCCCTGACTAGGTCCTTTTGGAACAAACTGATGATCAGTAATGGCCAGGAGGCTGGAGAGTCACAGGTGGGACTAATCCTTTAGAGACTGAATCTATTCTTTCTCGGTTACTGACTTCTTTCCCTTCATTTTGTATAGTTACCTCAGCAGTATGTTGTAAATACTTGATAAATATTATTTAATGATGGTTATTCAAACTCCTGAGTTTTTACTCAGTGATACATGTTAAGTTTGTATAGCAATATTTACCTGCTTTCTATCAATTAAATTGGAAATGGAACAAGGTGCAAATAACCTGTATTACTCATATGTTAAATTTATTTACTTTTTCACTGAACTAAAAAATACTGCTTAACATACTAACACATATATATGGAATTTAGAAAGATGGTAACGATAACCCTATATGCAAAACAGAAAAAGAGACACAGAAATACAGAACAGACTTTTGAACTTTGTGGGAGAATGTGAGGGTGGGATATTTCAGAAGAACAGCATGTATACTATCTATGGTGAAACAGATCACCAGCCCAGGTGGGATGCATGAGACAAGTGCTCCGGCCTGGTGCACTGGGAAGACCCGGAGGGATCGGGTGGAGAGGGAGGTGGGAGGGGGGATTGGGATGGGGAATACGTGTAACTCTATGGCTGATTCATATCAATGTATGACAAAACCCACTGGAAAAAAAAAAAAATACTGCTTAAGTATCTGCTCAAAATGCAAGCTACTGTGCCAGGCTCTCTGAGGAACAGACACAAGGATTAGTTATAAAGCAAGTTATAGGAAACACAGAGACTAAATATTTGTACAAATAACTGACATAGTGATTGTTAGAAAATAGGGGGATGAGACAACTCTGATATCTAGATAGCTTTGCAGATAACCATGTACCCCACAACTAGAAAGTCTCGTTCATAAGATTTTAAATTCATAATTACATACTGACCTTGCTCCATTTCCCAACTTTCCAAGTGGCCATATGCAAACAGGTCCTAAAATTGCATTTGTAAACCTGAGGGGAAAGCAGCACAGGACACACTCAATAGTCTATAGGCCACAGCTCATGAAGCTTATGTTTCTCAGTAGATTGGACCCCAATGCAATACGTAATCCTTTGTCGATAACTAAATCCACAGTTACCTGCACACTGAAAAATACAGTGTTACAAGGGGTGAAGAAGATGCCTTTAAACTTAACCAGGGTTCACTACTTAGGGTCTCCCCACACAATCCTATTTATTAGCCTCCTTTACAGATGGGTAAACAAAGGTTCAGAGACAGTAGGCAACTTTCCCAGTAAATGGAAAGGATCCAGATTCAGGACTGACTGTCTATTTGTAGTGCCTATGTTTTTTCCTTGTTTGTTTTTTTTTCTTTGCTTATTCTTCTTGTTGATATTTAAGTATCGCTTAACTGAATGAAAAGTTATCTCCTGATAAGCACAGATTTGGAAAAACAAAACATCAATGGTTCTTAACTGAAATAAAGGACATTTATTAGTCTTAATATACGTGTAACTCTATATAAGCATATATATATATATATATATAGCACATATATACACATAGCATATATATAGCATACATCTATCTTCATAGACACAATGTGATGTATATTGCCATTGACTAGAATAGGTAAGTGATTTAGATATAAATGAAAGATCCAGAGCAAAAATGGGCAAATAGATTTCTGACTCCAGAAAAAAAGGAATAACAAGGAATAGAGTTACCATCTAACCTAAAACAGCAGAAACACCTGGACAAAATATATAAAACAATAGCTCTTAAGACACTGGATATTAGGTAGTAAAGGACAATGATTGCTGGGAGGTGGAAACAAAGTGACCCTGTAATTCCTCCAGCTTCCTGCCTTGAGAGAGCACCTAGGTTTTGGAACAAGGAAAGGGACCTCAATGGGACAGCAGAGTTCAGACTAGTGTAAACATGTAAGGACACCAACTGAGGCCAAGGGTGGACTGATTAAAAACTCATGAATCACTGTATCTGGCTCTCACACAGGACCAGATATAGTGTCAGTTCCCTTCATTCAGACTGTAAAACCTTATATACATGCAGCAATAGGTACCATATTCAACAGGGTCTTGTGGCACAGTAGAGGGGAATAGCTAACCCTAGACTAAGCAATGCACTGTGCAAGCATGCTAAGTCACTTCAGTCATGTCTGACTCTTTGTGACCCCATGGACTTAACCCTCCAGGTTCCTCTGTCCATGGGATTCTCCAGGCAAGAATACTGGAATGGTTTGCCATGCCCTCCTCCAGGGGATCTTCCTGACCCAGGGATCAAACCTTAGGTCTCCTGCATTACAGGCAGATTCTTTACCATCTGAGCCACCAGGGAAGCCCTAAACAATGCTTTGGGATTTTTTTTATGTAAGACCAGTGTCACAAAGTACCTGTCTCACATAAAAAAAACTGTAAGAGCTAGACAAGAGTAAACTGCTTACAAACAAAATAACTACATTCTGGAACAAAGTTCAAAATATACATACAGATACAGGAATAAAAACTATCCAGTAGCCAACACAATAAAAATAAAAATTCACAATAAAAAATAACTGGCATGGAAAGAGACAGGAAAATATAAACTATGATGAGAAAAATCCATCTATCAAAGCAGAGCCCGAGGGGTGAGTGACATCAGTGAAAATAGCAGAGCAAGGATGTCTGAAAATATTCTCTTCTATAAAGGCAGTGAGAAAACTGGCAAAACTTGTGAAAATCAACTTTTTCTGGGCTCTGTAAACTAACCAAAGGCTTGTAGCAATCCTGGAAGCATTTATTAAAGAAATAAAGCTAAATCTTGGTAAGAAGAGTTTTGTATGTTTTAGTTTGCCCTATTCCCATTCCCCCTCTTCAGCCCTATCGTGTCCTTGAAAATCAATATCTCAGCAAACATAGCGTGGAACAAAAGCCTGGAAGCCACCAGAGGAACTGAACTGTCTAAACCTCATTTCTAGAAAACTATCATTATTTGAACTGTTTGGTGGTTTTCTGAAAGACCTCCCTTGCAAGTCTTTCTTTATTTGACTTTACTCAGCACTTGCCCAGTGCTAAAAGCCTTCTCCTTGGGGGTATTCTTGGACACAATTAAAGGCTATGTTTAACTTTGCAACTTCCACAGGAGGTGGATAAGCAGGCAATCAATGGGCAACCCGAAAAAGCTTAAAGGCAAAAGCTTGGAAAAGAAATGCCCACAGGGCTTTAAAGGCTCCAGCAGAGTCATAAACAACTAGGAGGCCATGGACATCCACAAGTTTATCCAGGGCTGTCGCAAACTTAGGAAATAACTGAGAAGTGTCTACACTCGGCCTCCTGACTGTGTCAAGGTTCTGCATAAGCAGGAAGTAAAGTTAAGGAACAGTTGTCTGTTGAAGGTGCTCACACATGTACACAGAGCCCCTTGGCAAAGACTGGAGATTATTGGCTCCAAATAACTCAGAAAATAATTACTCAGTCATATGTTTAAAACTAATCACACAGAGACTTTAGTGACCACATGTGACAAAGAAAACAGACGTTACAGCTAGTTCAGAAAAGTCACAAACAACAACAAATAGTAGTAAATAAACTATTGGGAGATGGGAGAACATGTAAAGAAAGCCATGTAGACCCATAAACAAGTAAATAGGTTTAATTAATATAAAAAAATTTCATGCAACCAAAAATCCAGGATTAGAGGCTTCATTGGTGAATTGCCCCAAATGTAGAGAGAAGAATTAACACCAACTCTTCCAAAACACAGAATAGAAAAGAACACTTCCTAATGAGACCAGTACTTCCCTCACGCCAAAACTAGATGAAGATATACCAAGGAAGAAATACTACAGACCAATATCTCTTATGAATATAGATGCAAAAATGCTCAAGAATACACTAACAATCCCAGAAGCAAATAAAAAGGATTGTACATCAAGACAAAGTGAGATTTACCCCAGGAATGTAATATTGTTTCAATATATGAAAATCAATCAATAGACTACATCATAGGAATAGACTCCTATACAAAGATCACAGAAGTATCGCAATAGATGCAGAAAAAGCATTTAACAAAATCTAACACATTTTTATGATATAAACACTAAGAAAACTAGATATATAAGGACATGATAACAGAATCTACAAAAAAATTCATAGCTAACATATTTAATTATGAAAATTGAAAGAAAATTTCCCTCAAGAGGAAGGTGTCTGTTTTTACCATGTCTGCTCAACAGATTTGGAGTTTCTAGCCAGGGAAACTAGGCAAGAAAAAGAAGTAAAAAGCATCCATATTTAAAGGAAGAAGTAAAACTACCTGAATTTGCAAACGATATACTTCTGCATATAGAAAAGTAATCTACACACAAAAAGAACTGGCCTCCATAAATGTGTTTTAACATACAAAATTAATTATATTTCTGCACATTATACATGGATAAGCAGAAAATGAAGAGAGTACAATTCCATTTTCAGAAGCATAAAACATTAATAAAATTCTTAGGAACAAAATTAATCATAGACGTGTAAGGTCTGCACAATGAAAATTATAAACTTTAAAGCATCCTTGAGAGAAATTAATAAGACCTAAATAAATGGAAAGACAGGTCATGTTCATGGATTAGAAGACATAATTAAGATGGCAATATTCCTCAACTTGATCATGATTCAGTGATGCTGAAGTTTACACACAATATGACAAGCTGATCCTAAAATTTACACAGGAATGTAAGGGACACAGCATAAGCAAATAATCTTGACAAAAAAAAGCAAAATTTGTTCCCTTCAGTTCCTGATTTCAAAACTTACTATAAAACTACCTTACTATAAAACCATGATTATGTGGAACCAATATAAGGATAGACACATAGGTCAGGTAACTGAATTGAGAGTTCAGAAATAACTCTTCAATGACAGATAATTCAATGCAGAAAGAATAATTTTTCCAAAAATTGTGTTGAAACATCTAGATAGCCACATGCAAAAGGATAAAGTTGGATCCTACTTCACATCACATACAAAAAATAATACAAAGTGGATCACAGACCTAAATATAATAGCTAAAGTTATAAAATTCTTAGAAGAAAAAGTTTTGTAGCCTTATTTTCTTAGATATGATACCTAAAGTATAAGTGAACAAAAATAAATCTGACTTCATCAAATTAAATACATTTGTACATGAAAAGACACTAAGAAAATGAAAACACAGGATGAAAATTTACAACTGACATCACAGAAATACAAGTATCATAAATGATTACTGCAAACAATCATATACCAACTAATTAAACAACCTAGAAGACATGGATGGACAAATCGATAAATTTCTAGAAATGTACAGTCTCCCAAAACTGAACCAGGAAAAAACAAAATATATGAACAGACTGATTACCAGTAATGCAATTTTATCAGTAGTAAAGCTACTCTTAAAAAACAACAATCATATCAATGTATGACAAAACCCACTGGAAAAAAAAATAATAATGATAAAAAATAATAAATAAATAAATAAAAAATAAAATAAAATAAAAAAAAAAAACAATCCAGGACCAGACTGCTTCACAGGTAAATCCTACCAAACATTTAGAGAAGAGTTAACATCTATCAATTCAAAATATCTGTCTATTCAAAATATCCCAAAAAATTGATAAAGGAGCACTTTCCAATTCATTCTACAAGGCCAGCATTACCTTGATACCAAAACTTACAAAAACTAGACAAATATCTCACACACACACACACACACGCACACATACATACACACAAATACAGGTCAATATCACTGATGAACATAGATGCAAAAATCCTCAACAAAATATTAGCAAACCAAATTCAAGTGAAGTTTAGTCCAGGGATGCAAGACTGTTTCAATATCCACTAATCAACATGCATGATACATCATATTAAGAAAATGAAGGATAAAAATCATATGACTACCTCAATAGTACAGGCAACATACCTAAATATATTAATAACAAAAATTATATATGATAAACCCATAATTAACATCACACTTAATGATGAAAAGTTGAAAACTTTTCTTCTCAGAACAGGAACAAGTCAAGAATTTCCACTCATCACTTTTATTCAACATAGTTTTAGAAGTTATAGCCATAGTGGTCAGATAAAAAAAGAGACAAAAGGCATTCAAATTGGAAAGGAAGAAGCAAAATTTTTACTATTTGCAGAGGACAAGATATTATATATAGAAAACTCTAAAGACTCCACCAAAAAACTATTAGAACTAATAAATGAAATCAGTAAAGTTGTGGAATACAAAATAAATGTACAGAAATCTATTGCATTTCTATACATTAATAATGAACTGTCATAAAGAGAAAAAAAATTTAATTCCATTTATAGCCTCCTTTAAAAGAAAAAATATCTAGGAATATATTTAACCAGTAAAGTGAAAGACTTGTACTTTGCAAATTTTAAGACATTGGTGAAACAAACAAAATAAGACACGTAAAAACAGAAAGATATAGCATGCACATTTGGACTGGAAGAACTAATATGTTAAAATGTCCATACTACACAAAGCCATCTACAGATGTAATGCAATCCCTATCAAAATATCAGTGGAATTTTTCACAGAAGTAGAACAAAGAATTCTAAAATTTGAGTTGAATCATTAAATGCCTGGAATAGCCACAGCAATCCTGAGGGGGGAAAAAAAAAGTTGGAGGTACCAAACTCTTTGCTTTCAAACTATACTATAAAGCTACAGTAATCAAAACTCTATGACACTGGCACAAAAACAGACACATACATGAATGGTCCAGAACAGAAAGCCCCCAGATAAATTTACACTTATGTGGTCAATCAAACAACAAAAAAGCTAAGAATATACAATGGAGAATAGACAGTCTTATCAATAAATGGCATTGGGGAAACTGGACAGCTACATGCAAAAGAATGAAACTGGACAACTTTCTTACAGCTTATACAAAAATAAACTTAAAATGACTAGAGATTTAAGTATAGTGCCTGAAACCATCAAACTCCCAGAAGAAAACATAGGTAACATATTCTTTCACACCAGGCTTAGCAGCGTTTTTTCTTTTTTTGTATATATCTCTTTAGGCAAGGGTAACAAAAGCAAAAGCAAATAAATGGCTCCTCAGCACATTAAAAATCTTTTACATAGCTAAGGAAACTATGAACAAAATGAAAAGACAGTCTACTGAATGGGACAAATATTTGCAAATAATGCATCTGATAAGAAAATACCAAAAATAAATAAATCTACACAACTCAGTATCAAAAAAAAAAAGCAAACAATCCAGCTACAAAATGGGCAGAGACTCTGAATAGATATGTTTCCAAGGAAGACATACAGATGGCCAACAGACACATGAAAAAATGTTCAGCATTATTAATCATCAAGGAAATTCAAATCAAAACCATGATATCACCTCATACTTGTCAGAATGGCTATAATAAAAAAGATTTTAAAAAATGCAAGAGTTGGCAAGGATGTGGAAAAAAGGTAACCCCCATGCACTTCTGGTGGAAATATAAATTGATACAGTCACTGTGGAAAATATTATAGAGTTTCCTCAAAAAATTGTAAGTAGAATTACCATATGATTCAGGAGTTTAATTTCTGGATATTTTTCTGAAGCAAATGAAAACACTAACTCAAAAAGATATATGCACCCCAATATTCATAGCACTGTTAATTCCAACATCCAAGATATGACAGCAATCTAATTTTCCATAAATAAATAAATAAAGTATATACTTCATATATACACCTTAAACTTGTACAGTGCTGTGGGTCAATTATACCTCAATAAAACTAGAAGAAAAAAGTTTTTAAGCAGCCAACTAGGCAGGGCCAGCTGCCAAACAATTCCAGGTAGTTGATTTCACAGTTATCACCTCTTGACACTTCAGAAATGCACCAGAGTTCAACATGTGTGTGACTATTCCTGTGTTTGCACCATCTAATCTCCCAGCGCTTTTAATCCTTAGGTTAATAAACTTTACACTATTACCTGCTCCCTTGTTCAAATTCAGACCCAGTTTCAACTGTATCAAAGTTGAGACTCAGCTTTACTTTCTAAGAGTGAAAATCCTCAACTTCCTTTCTTTGCCTTACCTGGGATGAGTCTCCTGTTACCACGATATGCTTGCAGGGAGAGTTTCTGCACTTTTTCATCGCGAGAGGTCTGGCTGCGAGGTCACAGAAACTCTCACTCACTTGAACGTTTTGTGCATCCATGCACTTGACTTGCCGATATGTCTCTCTCTTCTTACACGATGTTGAGCACTAGAAATACAATGATGAAGTGAAGAACACTCTCACGGAACGGCTGGGTGAAAGTTTACTGACAATACTCACATCCAACCACTCTCCGGCCACCCAGCGGTACTGCATGCAGTCCCGATGCCAACACTCTCTCTGAAAATGAGGCCGTGTGGACAGATCACACTTTTCTTCTGCCACTCGACCAACTCCTCTCTGTCTGCAGTACACATCCCTTTGCTGAACTCCGGAGCCGCAGGTCACAGAGCACTGTGAAGAAGCCCAAACGATTTAAATAATCAACTAACAAATATCAAATTATGTAAAAAAAAATATCACAAAATAGAGTCATGACCTATTTTCTTGTTTCTTTTAACATAGCCTGATATTATATTATGAGTAAGAAAATACATGCAGGAAGTATTTTTAACATTGTCTGGTCTAGAGCAGCTATGCAAATACACAAATAGATGTTCTTTATTTTGCAATATTTATTCAAGTTGTATAGAAACTATGACCTGATACTCCATCCGAATTGGTGATTCTCTTCTGACTTAAACATGCTTAATATCTACAAAATTTGCCACAACATTCAATCAAACTATTCTACTATTACATTGCTTTTGAAAATTATTTAAATCCTTACACTGTATGCATAATTTCCCTCAAAGCAACAATAATTTCCAAGTTTGGGTTCTATTCATCTTTATACCTATGGTAGGTACCATAGCTTGGGAGCCCAAATATTTGTTGACTCATGATTATATTTCAGTAGAGAGGTGTTTGAGGAAACTGCCTCAACTTACAGTTTACCTAGGCAACCTTGCCTTAACCTCTCCAGGTCTCATTTGCCTTATCTGCACAAAGAAGATTTTGCGTTGTTTGTAAAATTTCATAGAACTCATCCCACACATTTATTCCTGACAGTAGATCTCCAAAGAAGTACCAAGACTGAAGTCCTGAGACTCAGAGATGTTAAGTCATTTGCCTGAGCTGCTGCCTGGAGTCACTGGTGAAGCAGATTTAAGCTCACTTCTTTCCAAACTCCAGACTCTGAGCTCCCCTTGTGCTGCCTCCAGGGAACAGAGGACTTGGCAGCATCTCAGGGCTTTTTCAGCTCCGCAAGGCCAAGCCATAAAACAACAGAGCTTGACCACAGCCAAGAGCTGTGATGCCAACAGTAATAAAGTATGGACAATGTCTAAGGGTATTTATTTAATTTGTGAGCTTGGTTTTTATACTCTTTGTTATTCCAGAAGGGATTGGAGGTCATATTGAGTGTTATGTGGGACCTTCTCATTGTTCCCAACTGTGATAGTATAAGGGTAAAAATTCAGGTTTTTCATTAAGGTCTTTATTTCTACAAGATTCCCAGAGTCATTGATCTCTCTTTCCTAACAGTAAATATTTATCTGCAGAATATGGTTTCATCATGAATTTTAAAAAAGATTTAAAGCCCCAAATGCTAAAAAATTTAGTTTACTTGATAGATTCAAATTTCTCTTATAGACTCTTATAGCAGTTTTACTCTAGAGGCCCCTTTAAATTTAGTTTTTTGTGTTGTGTCTGTAAATAGCAACCACTGACTCAAAAGAGAATTTTTATATTATTTTTTAACTTATGAAGAATATTCTGCATATCTTATAAATGCATGCTAAGTTGCTTTAGTTGTGTCTGAGTCTTCATGATCCCATGGACAATAGCCTACCAGACTCATCTGTCTGTGAGATTATCCAGGCCCTCCTCCAGGGGATCTTCCTGACCCAGGGATCAAACTCCTGTTTCTTATGTCTTCTGCATTGGCAGGCTGGTTCTTTACCACTAGCACCACCTGGGAAGCCCGTAGGTTACTTATACTAACCCTCAATTAATGCTTTTGCAGTTGAATTTTGCCAACTTATTGAATGTTTTATAAAAAAAAAAAAGACATGACTCCTTTGTATGCAGATAATAATCACATATTACTTTGTGTATTTTGTCCAGTGTATAATTTTAAGCCTGCGAAGATGTTGGGATGTGGTTTTGCTTATTTGAACCTCTGGTGAAAATGTTTAGCCTATAAAATAAGACTCCTGTGAACATTTTCCAGCAATAATTACAGATATATAAACTATATTTAGAAAACTTTCTACCTCTAAACCTGAAAAAAAAAAATATTTCTGAAAAAGAAATTCACAAAGGGCAGCTTAGTAAAAAGTTTTGTCAGACAAATATAATATTGTGTTATTCAATAATCCAAGTTTCTGATTGATCCTGACTGACCATGGCACAGGTTTAGAAGGCCTCTACTGAGGCCATGAGTAACTACTATTGTGGAGCTCATCCTCAAGGGAAACAAACCAACAAACAAAAAAATGAAAAAACTGGACTATTGGACTACTGCTTGCTTTTCATTTCATTTTTTTTAAAGAGAGAAGAATATAAAAGAGTAAACTGATGTATTTCAGATTTGAACAGAGAAGAGAATCCATTGCTTAAATGAAATATTTCTTAGTGTAGTGTCATCAATAGCCCTAACTGCCAAGTCCAGCAAAAACTTTTCATGTCTTTTCTTAGTTAATCTCACTGACACATTCCGCACCACTAAGCATGTTCTGTTGAGCCATTCTGGCTTCATTCCTATCTGGTCCCAGGTACTCTCCTCTTGGAGTCCTTAATTGACTCTATTTTCTTTGTTTAGCCTTCAAATGTTAGTGTTTCCCAGGGTCTATAACTTGCTTCTCTTTATACGTTCTGAGATCTCTCTGAGCAATTTCTTCTATATAGCAATAATTTCTAAGTCTGTTCTCTCCAGCTGGAATGGCAACCCACTCCATAATTCTTGCCTGGAGAATTCAATTGACAGAGGAGCCTGGAGGGCTACAGTCCATGGGAATGCAAAGAGTTGGACACAGCTGAACAACTAACACTACTTTTTACACTTTTTTATGTATTGACAAGATTTTCATGTGTATTCTACATAGATTTGTCAAAGGCACCTCAAATCCAACATTTCCAAAGGAGAAATTATGGCCTTTGCCCATCAGCTCCTCTTCCAGTTGTAAATGCTGTGAAGATATGATAACTCACTCTTAAGTCCAGCAATGTATTGCTATTAGAATGACCTCCCAAAGTATACCCCTAACTCCAAAATAGGCACCTTTATTCAGCAGGTTTATAGAGCCACATATTTATAAGCATGCTAAATTTTGTCTTTCTTTAAAAATCCAAGTAACTCATATGAAGGCAATTTGAGGCTATTATTACAAGTATGACACAAATAACTGATTTAAGGCACTAACTCGCCACCACTGTATAATTTAATTCAGATAGGAAAAGTCTGCCAAATTTCCTACCTATGCATAAACGTACTACAACACTACAACTGTCCAACACAAGCCGGGACAGTGGAAGTGTAGAAGATAGATTTTAGCCAGTCCACAGGTACAATAGCCACGTTAGCTACTACAGAACAGAGATGAAGAAATGTTAGAACATGCTTTGCCAAAATGGGTTCATTAATGCTAATTAACTCTGTCATTTAATAAACAATCATTTAAAATATAATAGTGAACTCCTTCCTTGATGCATTATTTATAATTTCTTGTTAATGGAATAAGATTTTGATTTTATTATAGTCAGTTATTGGAATTATTATAGTCAGTTATTGAATCAGTATTGGAGCAGTAGTAGAGGATTTTGACTTAAAAAAGACTGTAGAAATATCTAATTCCAATTTCTCTTCAATACTGAAATCTATTTTATAGCAGTGGTGAATGAATGAACATCAAATCCATCCAGACTTCCATAGCTTCAATATAGGTACATTCACTATATCATGAAAGCACTCTGATTTTGGTTTGGCTGACTCTGAAGTTAGCAAATTCTCTCCTATATTGAGCTGAAATATTCTTCCTTAAACTTTTACCCACTGTGTAGAATCTGTCCTCCCTACCAACATAGAACAAATACATACTGACTTCCATGTGAGAAAGTATAAAGATGTGAGGCCTGGAACTGTGGCAGCTATTTTATGACCATTAGCAGTTGATCAACAGAACTACAGAAATCTCAATCCAGCACCCTTGCCATTGTAGAACTCCTGAATCTAACTTAAATCTAGTGACTTTCTGATTTTATTATGTAAAGAATAAAAGTCTTTGAGTTCAAGCCACTAATAATCAGGGCTTTTCCTGCTTGCAACAGAATACAATGGAACTTACACAGAATAGTTACAATTCAGTTGTGCTTCTCTGGGGATTTGGTAATTTGCCAAGACTCTTCTTTTAGTGTAGGTCTCAGAATAGGTACTACTCCAAAAATCTGAGCAGAATTTATTAGTGCAAAGATATTAACACTTCATCTATTAATGTAATCTAATATGTTGCTAGTGATTTAACACATGATCAATAGAACCTTCAGTTATTTACCTATGATGTGTGACATCCATGTATACCTTAAATTGATGCAACAGACTTTATTATATATAAATAAGCCTGTAATGAACTCAACACAACATAGAAATTACATTTCTCTTGAATGCATTATTATGTGTAGCCCAGTGACATTCTGCAATTGTTGACTTTAGGTTCTTTGTAAGAGGAGCAATAGGTTGCTAAGGGAGTAAAAGACGTTGCTAAGAAAATATAAAGACAAGCTAAGGTAACATAAAAATAAAATAATTATGGCAGCAATTACAGTAGGGAAAACTCAGACCAGTATTCAAATGCTTGCCCCCTCCCCATCGCTTCCTGCCAGTGACCTGCACAAGCTACTTAAACCGTTTACGCCTTGTTTTCTCATATACATAATGAATAATACCTACAATTGTGAGGAATACAGAAGTCTCTCACATAGTGTTAGGAGGTCACTGACCCTTGCTGCTTCCTTCCTATTCCCATTTTTTCACTTTACTTACAGAGATACAATTATCCCTGCCTTGAAATTTTCTCCACACATGCCTCAAACCAAAGAGTATTAGTCATCTCAGCTCACTCAAAGACAGACTGTCTTAAGTATCAAGAAAGATGATAAAGGAAGAGATTTCACAGGCAGCAGACAAATGCAAAAACAGAATTGCTGTCACTATTGAGAAGCATATTCACCCAGTCCCAGAGCAAAGAGACATCCTCCTTCACCATGGGCTCCAAGCTGTCTTCCTGGAAGAAACACTCAACCTGGGTATAAAGATGAGGGGGCCCGTGGGAGCTTAAGGCTTACTATCTTTTTGGATTATAAAAAGACATATATGTATACAGTGGAACTTTTTCAAGTATGACTACATACATAGGTGCATGTGTGTGTATATTTTGGAAATATAGAAAATATGTAATTGCAGAAATACCAAATCACTTAAACATGCCAGCATTTATCAGAGAGTTTCCAAAAAAGTTTTTTCCAGATCAGGGGATTTGGGAAAGGGGACACTAACCAATAGATCTGTGAGATTTTGGGAACTCATATCACCTTTGGATCCAGCTCTGATCTTAAAATACTAGAAGGAAAACGATGGGTCTCTAAGAAGGGGAACCAAGTAAGTGAATGTAGTCACAAGGCTTTTGATTCAATAGCAAGGCCTGAGATTAGGTCCTTTCTAAGCTGTCCAACAGGTTTCCCTTGTTCAAGGGGAGGGGAGAATTGTGAACAACTTTTTTCTGAGCATGTTAACTATGTTTGTATGGCACAGAACTAAGCATGAGAAATGAGGAATCTAACACCAGCCTAGCCTTAAAAACTTGAATTTATAAGTAAACCTGGTACTCTCAAATGGGTAAAATTAGGTGAAAACATAAAAAAAATGTCTGGTTCCAAAAAGAAGAGGATGAGCCTTTTTTTTTTTTTTTCTTTTTAAATGATTCTAGTATTTCTGTTGCATCTAATGGCATACATCTGGACCTAGGAGATAAAGAACTCTATGCAGTAATGTTTTTCCCTGTTTGGTTGCAGTCATTAAAATGCATTACTAATACCTTTCATTAAAAAAAATGATATCAAATACCAAATCAGAGTGTTAACTTCAAAACTCATTGAGCACCTCTGTGGTCACAATTTGCCAAACGAATCTTTCCATTAGAGGTATAATGTAAAATAGTAATAAAATGAAATTATTTTCTAGTGAGTGCTATTAAAGCAATGTTACAATTTATGCAGTCAGAACAAAGTAGCAACCAGTAATTACCTCTTAACTACCTCTGAAATTACGCTTCTGTTAAATATATTATTATATGTAGCGCAGTGACAGCCTGCGATTGTTAACTCCATGTGAGTACTTTTTATAGAATAAATCAAAAACCAACGACTTCACAAGTGGTCATTTGTTTCTAGCAGAGTTTTGGGTTCTGTGTGGGTGTATGAAGCTAATTTCTATGACAGGAAAACCAATTCAAAGAGAAGAAGGTCGACTCTGTAAAAAAGCATCTGTATTTTTTATAGTCTTTACATATTCATATCTGTATCTTAGAAACCCCTGGAATATGTTCCTTTAGTGAATCTTATATAACTTCAGACTTGGTGGCAAGCCAAGGCCAAGTTGTTAGCACCAGTGATTGATTCGCTATTGCAGGACTGAGGTCAAGGGTCAGGAAGAGTCCCTCAAGAATAGCAACCACAGCAGGTGAAGGCGGCAAAAGAGTCCTGGGGATCACCAGGGATACTGGTGGCCAAAAGGGGCGTCTCTCCCACTCCCATCCCCCAGCATCTCCCACCTGACATCAGAATTGAAAGGTTTCTGCCACGTGCTGGGTGCAGCGCCTTTGGAATGTTTATCTCTCCAGTGGAAAGCTACTTTGTCATTACCCTGCCACATCTTGGTCCAGATAAAATAAAGCCTACCCCTGCTTTAAGCAAAACCACAACATGACAAATGTATAAATTAAGAGATGGCAGTTCCTTTTTTTTTTTTTTTTTTTGCAACTGAAATATAGAATTCAAACTAAGAAGTAGGTAGCTCCATACTAAGCTGGGCACTTAGTGAACAAGATATCCATTGTATCTAAGATTTCGAGGTCTGTGATAATGCTGAAGAAATAGGCATGGTTAGATTAGTGGTAAAGAACCTGCCTGCCAGTGCAGGAGACACAGGTTCAATCCTTGGATTGGGAAGATCCCCAGGAGGAGGAAACGGCAGCCCAGGCCAGTATTTTTGCCTGAAAACACCCAAGGACAGAGGAGCCTGGAGGGCTACAGTCCCTGGGGTTGCAAAGAGTCAGACACAACTGAGCACGCACTAACGAAGACTTTAAGGCATAGAAGGATTAAGACTTCTTCCAGAGCTCACACTATATGTAAGTAAATAATGGCAAAAATATATGTTAAGAGATCACCTGGAAACAGATGATGATGAACTAGACTGGGGTGATTGCCATGGAACTCAAGAGTGACTCTGATGGAAGAATGGAGAGGAGCTGGGGAGTAACTAAATCTGGGGTCAAGGGAAACAGGATAGACCCAGTGTTTCTTGAACAACTTAGCGGGTAGTAGTGGCATTCACTAAATAGAACAGATTGATGTGAAATCTTTTAAATCATGGTCTTTGCTAAAGCATGAAAAATAATTTCATTTACTGGGTGTTCATGCTCAGTCACTTCAGTCATGTCCGAGTCTTTGCGACCCCATGGACTGTAGCCCACCAGACTCCTCCATCCGTGGATTTTCCAGGCAAGAATACTGGAGTGGGTTGCCATGCCCGCCTCCAGGGCAATCTTCCCAGCTCAGGGATCGAACCCATGTCTCTTGAGTCTTCTGCATTGACAGGTGGATTCTTTTCCAGCAGTACCACCTGGGAAGCTCCAATCTCAAGGAGTGAAGGATAAAATTTAGGGGCCCAGGGGAACCCTACTTCCAGCTCCTGTCTGAGCCCCTATCTTCCTAATGTAGCTCCTACATCAGACAGAGACAAGGAAGTTCCATCAACAGAAGATGGGTTTCTTTTTCCCATGGCAGGACTAACTCTTTAAAGAGATGGATACATACCCTGAGATACAGCAGCAAGCAGCCAGGTAGCTTTGCTGAAAGCATAGCCCCACTGAAATCAAGCCTCAGGAAATTATTCTGGTTAACATTTCTGGCCTTATTTATGTTTTTCTCCTCTTTACTATTACCCATGTTGATCTTTGCTGAACAACCACATTCAAATATATGCCTTTCCAAGTTTAGATTTGGAGTTTACCTCTCTGAGTGTGCCAAAGCAGTTATCCATCAGCCTTCTTCTATAACCTGACATTCTTAGCCCTGTTCTCATCTCAGTATAAGCTTTGATTTAGCTGAGTCTTCCCAAGTGTGTCCACTCTGGCCTTAGACCAGCCAGGCTCCCTGGTTCCGTCATGTCCCTAACTCTCAAACCATCTCCAATTACGATCCATCTGGAACTTACCAGTTCCTTTTCCAAGTTGCTACCTCAGCTCAAATCCAAGACTTTAGTGTGGTAACAAGGCAGTTACTAAATACCTCAACATATGTATTTTACTGTTAGACCACCTGGAATAATGTTATAATCATTGGTAGCCTCCCTAGTATTCAGTAACAGAATTTCTTGTAAAGTTTATAGCCCCCAAAATAATCAAGACTAATTTTTTTATTAAACTATGAACTTAGCAAATGTGTTAACACTGTGTAGTATCAATTCAGAGCATAGTGCAAAAAAAAAATGTGTAATAGAATAAAACACATTTAGTGGCATAAAAGTTTCAAGGTTATTGAAAGCATGCAGAATGAATTAAGATTTTCTTTTTAAATGCAAAAATACATATATAACCATAAAACACCTTACATACCTCCTTCCATCTGTTGGCTTTCCATGAAGGGCATCGGACAGATCTACAAGCTTTATGTGTTCGAGGTTTCCGTAGATGACTGCAATATTTTTCTTCTAATTTCCCATGGAATTGGTCAATGCAAAGTACCTCACGGTATTTTAAACCTTTACCACAGGAAGCTGAGCACTGGAAGATAAATATGAATGCACTTGATTCATTTTACCTTGACTGATTTATCTATAAGAAGCAGGAAATGAAACAATCAAAACATAATTGCTTTGATATTTTCATCAAATTATACTTTGATATTTCCAAGGAGAGAATTTAAAATTTTCCAGTCTGCCCTAGACCATAATTTGATGTTGGTATCATAAGGTAATCATTTATTTTATAAAAAGTATTGATTATCTACCATACACCAAGCACTCTCCTGGCACATAAATGCTTTAGATCTTTTAAGGTTAAAGACTATCTGCAACTACCTACCATTACCACACATATTCCAATAAAAAACTTGCTTTCAATTTTGTACAGTCATGTCCTACTCTATTTTTAACCCTATATGTCTTGCCACAGTGCAAACTATGTTTTGAATGTTTAAAAAAAAGCTCTCAATGTAGGAAAATATGAGAAAGCAGAAATTTTTTTTTCAATGCATTAATTTATTTGGCAGCATTGGGTCTCAACTGTGGCACGTGGGATGTTTCATTGCAGTGCACAGACTCTAGTTACAGCACACGACTCTCCAGTTATGGCAAGAGGGGTCAGTTGTTTCATAGCGTGTGGGTCTTAGCTCCACGACCAGGGCTTGAACCTGCATCTACTGCATTAGAAGGCAGATTCTTAACCACTAGACCACCAGGAAAATCCTCCAAATTTATTTTTTTTAAGCATGATTCCGTTGATTTTTTTTCTTTTAATCAATCTGGCAATGGTATCATTCCAACACAAACCCTCCAACTCTCAGGATGTTGATAATTTTCAGCATGATATATGCACCAGGGAAGAGTTAAGCTAAGAAGACATGGATTCCAGATAACTCCTGTCATTCTTCTGGGATAGCTGGTCACATATGGTTTCATTTAGAAACATATACTGAGTTCTGAGAACATTGGATAATATATTATGCATTTTATGTGTGAGTTCAAAAACTGAATATCTAATATAGACTATAAGTTGCCTAAATATTTTAAATTAAAAAATGAACAGTTTGAGGATAATTTACCTGTATTAAATTTGCAATGCTATTTCCCATTTGAATAGGCAATTAATTGAACTTGTTGCCTTGATTATTAAGACTTATTACCATGTCTGAGATGTTCTCTTTCCATTAACACCTACACCCTTATGTGTGACTTAAAACATTCTTAATTCTGTGTGAATTGCTAATGGATCTTCATAAATTGTATTGTGTTCATTCATTCTTGCTATTGATCTTCTCTTTCATATCTACCTTTCTTTATGATGTACTTCTCCTGGCTGTTTATCTTAGTCACTTCCCTGCCTGCTTCTTGACTTCAGTGTTTATTTTTTCAAAGAATATAACATATTTTATACTTCAGTATAAAGTATGCTAAACTTTTAGTATAAAGTATACTAAACTTTTAAAAATCACATACTGTTGAATACCAGGCATATATTATCAGGGAGTATACATACATGTTCACACATAGAAGATTGCTTTTACCAGCAAGGACCTACTGTATAGTACCGAGAACTATACTCAAAATTCTGTATTAACCTATAAGGGAAAAGAATCTGAAAAATAATAGATATACATGTATGTATAACTGAATCACTGTGCTTTACACCTGAAACAAACACAGCATTGTAAATCAACTATACTCCTATTTAAAAAGCTGCATTTTAAAACACACACACACACAGACACACAAAGAAAGTTTTTCTTCTCAGGTTCATATTATGTTTTCTAACTTTTCAATTGTGACCTTTTGAACAAAAGAGCATTCATGACTCTCCCTGAATGTCCCTTTTAAAAAGAAATCATTTGTGAATAGTCATGATATGAATGCAGCAATACTTATGGAAGATGGGAAAACATTTATTATTTTATTCTTTCTATGAATATTATTGAGTTTCTATCATATACCAAAAGTAGCATATAAATATAGACTCATTAAACAACTCTTGCCTTTGATTTATCCTCAAAGCGCTTATAATCCAGACGACACATATCACCTATTAAATGAATAATGCCAGAGTACATCTTAAATAATATTACCCAGTAAAGATCAGAATAAAAATACAAGACAGTAAAAAACCTTTAAAATAATACAATAAAATTTATGATTAAATTAAGACAATCATGAAAATTAGCCATTTCTTTATGGGATATTTGGTAAGCACTCAGGAAGATATGATATTTAAACTCAGTCTTGAAGATGTAGGTTTGTTGATGGGCAAAGGTGGATGGTCTTATATATTTGTTTGATGTGTCTTATCTAGACATTGCCCTTGTGTCTCTGTTTTTCAGCATTCTCATAGTTCTTTTATCATTGCCAGGAATCCAAGAATCTCACAGTAAACATGCAGTAAATTGTTGATATTTCTTTTAAGAATGACCAATTCACTTATGAAACTATGTAACACAAGAGGAGACATTCAGCCAAAGATACTACTTTAGAATGAACAATGCATTTCCTCTGTAAGCAACACTTTTGTATGGAACATAAGCTGTGACACTATAGTCCACTATTAAAGTGAAGACTGGCTTCTCCTCCTCTAACTCAAAGTTTCCTTTGATTCTTTTTCTTCTTTGTTATTCTAATCTGTAACCAAGACTATTGTTAAACATAATTTTAAGCATACTGCTTTTTTTCTTTGCTCAAGAACTGACAATGCATCATTATTGTCTTTAATAGTAAACCAAACTTACACTCTTGATCCACCAAATGTCAGTCAACATCCAACCTCATATTCTGTTTCTTTTCAACATACAACCTTTGCTCTAAGTGGGCATAATATGATTACCTTCCCTTTAAGGTGACATCACTCACAACAATGCCTGATTGATATTATTTCCTTTTACCTGGACTACTCACTTGCCCTGGTGTTCCTAAATAGTATTTATCTTTAAAGCTTAAAGTCAACTCCATGGACACATATCATTCACTTCCTTGAATTCTTCTGTCTCACTCTTCTTTTAGCACTTCATCATTTTCTATTGTTGTCACATCCTTTATCTACCCAAAGTTCTACAGGTCAAGGACCTTTTAGATCACCCAGGTGACCCACAACTGGTAGGTACGATAAATATCAGCTGATTAATTGATGTTGATCCTGGGTGCAAGCAGTTCTAATTTGTTTTTATTAAACTCTAAAATGATTTATTAAAGCAGCTTATATTTCCATGAAATATATTCATTGGTATTAAACTCAAGGTCTTCTAGGAAAGATAGACAAAAAATATAAAATCAAAGAATTGCTAAGTAAATTATGCTTCAATAACACTTTTAAAGAACTCTTTCCCCAGGATCTGAAAAGGAATACGTATATTATTTTGTCATGTCTGATGAATTTCATGTGGGGATTTAAGTAAGAGAATATGTTATGCAAAGAGTCATGTTTTAGTTGGAATGAGGTAGTCATACTGTAAATAAGTAGTGAAATATTACTTTCCTTCTGTCAAACCACAATACATTCTGAGTTGTAAAGATTCTAAAAAAATAGCTTATTTGGTAGAAAGACTCAACTTGGCCGTTCTTTTCTCTGGGATCCAGTAATTCTTTTCATTGCTTTTCTCTATTTTATGTCCCTGATACAATTTTATCTCCTTGAAGATATATTAACACTGTATAATTCATTTCCAGCATGCTTCTCAGAATTTTTTCTGTAAAAATCATCTCTACACCTTTGACAGACAATCTCCTTCTGAGATTTTTCTGTAAATACTGTAGAGGAGTAGTTACAGGAAGTGGTGACATTAAATACAAGTAACCTGAATTGACTATTCTTATAAGTTAGGTGAAGACACGTGCCTATTTAATGAAAACAGAACATTTGAAACAAATGTAGAATTTGCAAGCCCTAAAAATGCAATGGAATATCCAGAATTGTGCAGGCTGGATGGCACATTCAATCCCAAAATGGACATTTGGAATTAATGAGCCCATTCTCACATGATTAACTTTGGAACAAGTCTAGTCTTTCAAGTGAAGTTGTATATAATTACAGAATAAGATTCCTTCCAATATTATAAATGTGGATTATTGCTCTGTTTGTTTACATATAAGGATACTATAGAAAAATAAATAGACAATTGTGAGAAACTTTTTGATTAATTCTACAAACTTACAGTGCAAGACAAAAAGTAAGGAAATGAAGTTCATCTAGCTCCAGTTCTAGGAAATGGAAAACCATGGGGTCTGTGTGTGTGTGTGTGTGTGCACACACATTAGACTTTTGTAAATTTTAATGGTGATCTAGGTCTCTATCATCTCTGAAAGTAGTGGGAAACAGACTGATACTGGGTTAATTAGTTTGTATCCTAATTAGAAAAAAAAAAAAAAATAGCCCTGAAAAGTAACTATTACACTGTACATTAGCCATGTGTAAATTGCCTTTTATTGACCACAAACTGGGTGACTTTAGGTAATTTTTTAAATCTCATTCAACCTCTATTTTTCATATGTAATATTAGTAAAAGAATAACTATTTCATATAAAAGTCTGGGTAAAGGTAAGGAATGGAGGAGGAAATGGCAACCCACTCCATTATTCTTGCCTGCAAACTTCCACAGACAGAGGAGCCTGGCAGGCTACATCCAGCCCATGGGGTCACAGAGAGTCGAACACAACTGAACACATGTCATGACATGACACAAAGGTGAGGAGAAAGGGATTTTTTACACAAGAGAAATGGCCAAACTCAGAAAACTCTAAAGAATTTATAAAGCTACAGCAAAATGCAAAAGTAAATTAAAATTAATAAAGAATCCTGCAAAATATAATGTTGATCACATGAAGGACAACCTTGAAACTGTCTCTCATAATGTAAAAGAGAATGGGAAGATGACATAAAGAATATCATTTCCTGGAAAATGCTTTGCTCATCCCCAGATCAGGACCTTTGTACATGTCATTTCCTTCAATCCTAACACCTTTCTTCCACTGCCTCCCTATAAATTTTTCAGTGCTAAATTTTAAATCACATTCCTTCTCTCCTTTCCTGATATCAGAGCCCAGACTAGATTAGGTGTGGCTGTTACACAGCTTTTATACCTCAATACTCAATTACCTGTTCCATATCTCATTTACCTGCTAGACTATAAATTCTCCTGGGAACAGACCTACTGTAGGAAATCATGAAAAATAGAAAGAACCCAGAATCACTTGTTTCTAATTAAATGTGTTATGAACTATTCTTCTTCTCAAAGGAAGAAGTTAATTCCTGTGTACCATGAACCTTAGTTCTTCTAAAATAATAGCTATTTCACTGGTAGTACATGAGCTGATTTAGATGATACGTTTTAAATTTAATGCTTATTTTACATAGCTATGGTCACCCTCAACTTTAACTAAGTAGATTAAAAAAAAAAGAACATAAAGTTTGGCCTACTGAATAACAAGCAAAGTCAAAGTTAAGTGTAAGAGTTAATTATTAATTATTTTAATTAAGTTTGACTAGAAGGAGCCTGGCGGACTACAGGCCATGGGGTTGCAAAGAGTCGGAGAAGATGGAGTGACTAACATACAATTTATAAATACATTTAGAAAAGTATCTAGACTAGAAATTTGCCTAGAAATGTTTATTTCATTGCTCCTGCATAGTGTTCTCTATGAACGAAGGAATATATTTTTGTTTCTATGTTCCTTATATAAACTTTTGCTAAATAACTCTAAGGATAAGTATTAAAACTAATATTTGATTCTTCGTATTTGAAAATTATTATTTTTAAAATTTTAAAATTTTAAAATTATTATTATTATTAAAAATTATCAGTATAAATACCTAATATTAGAAAAGAGCTCTAACATCAACTGCAAGTTCTACATTAAATATTTTTAATGACTATCAAGATAAGCAACCAATCAGTGAAAGTACAGATTTTAGAGAAAAACAGCAATTCATATAGATTCTTGGTTTTCAATTTAAAATTTCTAAATTAATTTGATATATAGCCTAAATAATTTCCAGTTTTCTAAATGGACTTCAGTCAGTAAATTTGGTGATGACCCCATTTTTAAAGTGAGCAGAGTTAGTCATTCATGGTCAATTCATCATAACTAGAAGTATCTTGTAACAATAAAAGTACAGCTTCCTTAATGCTCTTCTTCAATTGCTGATAAGGAAAATATTGAACTATTATCAAAATTTGACAGTACTATTGTATAAACATTTTATTCAATATTGTACTTTTTCACAAACCATTTCAGGGATGGTTTAAGTTATGGCATTTGGTTTTTCAGCTGTCAGAAATACCTTGACTTTAGTTTTGTAATGATGTTATACAAAAAATGATTAACAAGAAAATATAAAATTGAATATAAATAAGTTGAAAGTGAAAGTGTTAGTCACTTAGTCGTGTCTGACTCTTTGCGACCACATGGACCGTAGCTCGCCAGGCTCCTCTGTCTATGGCATTCTCCAGGCAAGAATACTAGAGTAGGTAGCCTCTCCCTTCTCTGGGGGATCTCCCCAATCCAGGAATCGAATGTAGGTCTCCCACATTGCAGGCAGATTCTTTACCATCTGAGTTGCAAGGGAAGCCCTATTAATCAATTTATCTTTGCTTTTCAAAATTTTTGGACTTTTCTGATTGCTTTTCAAAACTAATTCTTAAGTCATTAGGCAATCTGATGAAGAAACAATTTTTTACTTTATTTCTAGATATTGCATCATCTCTTTGTGTCATATACAGCAAGGTTCACCGTTGTTAGTTGACAAAGTAAAAGCTCACAGCCAGATGACTGGATGTCATGTCTACCTGATTGCTTATGGTGTGGCAGATATTAGCTAATTTCTTCAGGCAACCGAGAAAAATCTGCTACCAGGTAACAAAGGGGTTCACACAGAGTCTGTTTTAGGAGAGCTAAACTCACAGAAATGCAATCATTCAATACACCTTCTTACTACAAACCCAAAATACTTTCCATCAAGGCAAGTGCAACTGAATGAAAAGCATCAATTTACAAGGAATAAAAAGGAGTGATGTAGATTTAAACACAAACATATCGTAGTAGCTAAAAACATAATCAGGTATTTGAAGTGCATTTCTTGAAACAATTTGAGAGGATTAGTTGTGTTTTTCTTAGTCCTTGTGGCAACTCCAAAAGTATCAATGGATTTCTCACTGTAAGAATATTATTATTTATCTTTGTTTTGTACTTTTTAAAATTAAACTATCATATACTTCTGTAGCAGAGCTAAATTTAAAATTTTTTTCATGGGATATTTTTGATCATTATTTTTCTAGAGAACTTTTTAGAATGACATTTTGGTGATCATGTTAAATGTCTTTGTAACATTTATGAAACAAAAGATTTGTCTATGAAATGACATATTACAAAGGGAAATAATAGAGCTTCAGGTCAAACAGACCAGAAATTAGATATCCTGCTGAATAAAACACTATATATGTTTCATTTTTTCTTTCTGATTTTTAAGAATAAAGAAGCTAAACAAACAAACAACAACAACAAAAACAGGCCAAACCTAAACCCAGGAGCAGCGTGGTTTTTGAAATTTCAGGAAGCCAATGATAGCTATCTATCTAAGAGAAAAGCCCCACTACAGAAAAACTGAGGGGTTTCCAGGTGGCACTAGTGAAAAAAAAAACAACAACAACAAAAAAAACTCTGCTGCCAATGCAGGAGACACAAGAGACATGGATTTGATCCCTGTGGCAGGAAGATCCCCTGGAGGAGGGCATGGCAGTGCACTTCACCATTCCTGCCTGGAGAATCCCGTGGACAGAGGAGCCTGAGGGGCCACAGTCCATAGTGTTACACAGAATGGGACATAACTGAAGCAACTTAGCACTCATGCATGCACAGAAAAATGTTAGATGTGAATCTTGTACAACTACTTTGTAATTAAGAGCATTCCCTACAATGGTAGAATACTATTTAAAATTGAGCGCCTAAATTATTAGAGAAGTAAAACATTAACATAGCAAGAAACAGCCAAAGTATAGTAGAGCATCTCTGTGTTTAAACAGAAGCACACACACAAAAAAGTCAAAATATACATATTAAATGTAGTGTCAACTCTATAAAATAGTACTGCTACTGTTCCTTTAATTCAATGCATATGTGCAGTAAGGAGTAAGATACTAAATCTATCAACAGGGACCCCATTCACAGTATTTCCTGAAAGATTATACTTAGAGTTTTAAAGTTTAATGGAGTCTGAAAATTTCCTTTTTAACCTGTTACAGACACCCTTTGACTATGTAGCTTTAACAACCTAAGACAGCATTTGGTTTCCAAAACATGTACTACTGAAATATTTCATTCAGTTGTACTGCATCTGATTATATTTAAAATTTGCAAATTCAGACATCTAAAATATTTCAGGTCAGGTTTATTTGCAAAGATGTTTGAGTTTCAACTTAAAGGACAAAGAAACATATGCTTAATAAGAAACATATCCAATAAATTTTCACTACATTTATATCATCATAAAATTAGAACACTTACATTTCTATTTCATGTTCTAAAATTTTATTTTTGAGTATATATGTATATATTTATGTACACACACAAAATACATTTACAGTTCAAAGCTAATCAATGCAACATGATTATCTCATGCATAATTCATTTGGCTAATTCAATCGTAAGTAATGTTTAAAGATAATTTACTATATACGGAAAAGTTTTGTGATTATTTTCATTTTTAAATGTAAAACCCAAAGCAAAATTGTGTTAACTCAGGCAAGTACTTTATACAGAAATTTTCACTTATCATACATTATTTTCCACACACAAATATTAGAAAATCAGAATGAAAAATCATCCCAGTAAATGATAACTAAAATATTCAAAATTGGATTCATCTTCTTCAATAGTAAGACTTGACAAACAATCATTACAAACCCAGAAACATAAGTTACTGAACTCAGGTTTATTGCACTAGAAGCAACAGTAAATGTAATTCTAATTCAAAACATAAGCACTAGCAAAAAGTTATCAAGAAAAACTGCTATTAATTTAAAGTTTATAGTTTATTGTTTTAACTTCCTAATAGTATGGTTTGTGTGTATTACAAAGGAGTAATGCACACTTCAGACTCCTCTATAAAATCTGCTTAGCAAGTGGAACTCATCTAAAGAGTTCCTGTTCAGAGATCTTATTGACTCTGAGTAACACAAATCCTTACAATTATATGGCCACAGGACTGAAAAATGTCAGTTTTCATTCCAATCCCTAAGAAAGGCAACACCAAAGAATGCTCAAACTACAGCACAACTGCACTCATCTCACGCTGGTAAAGTAATGCTCAAAATTCTCCAAGCCAGGCTTCAACAGTACGTGAACTGTGAACTACCACATGTTCAAGCTGTATTTAGAAAAGGCAGAGATCGAATTGCTAAAATCTGTTGGATCATCGAAAAAGTAAGAGAGTTCCAGAAAGACATCTGTTTCTGCTTTATTGACTATGTCAAAGCCTTTGACTGTGTGGATCACAACAAATTGTGGAAAATTCTTCAAGAGATGGGAATACCAGACCACTGGACTTGCCTCATAAGAAATCTGTATGCAGATCAGAAAGCAGCAGTTAGAACTGGACATGGAACAACAGACTTATTCCAAATCAGAAAAGGAGTGTGTCAAGGCTGTATATTGTCACCCTGCTTATTTAACTTACATGCAGAATACAAGAGAAACACTGGGCTGGATGGAGCACAAGCTGGAATCAAGATTGCCGGGAGAAATACCAATAACCTCAGATATGCAGATGACACCACCCTTATGGCAGAAAGCAAAGAACTAAAGAACCTCTAGATGAAAGTGAAAGAGGAGAGTGAAAAAGTTGGCTTAAAACTCAACATTCAGAAAACTAAGATCATGGCATCTGGTCCAATTACTTCATGGCAAATAGATGGGGAACAGTGGAAACAGTGGCAGAGACTTTATTTTTTTGGACTCCAAAATCACTGCAGATGGTGATTGCAGCCATGAAATTAAAAGACACTTACTCTTTGAAAGAAAAGTTATGACCAATCTAGACAGTATATTAAAAAGCAGAGACATTACTTTGCCAACAGAGGCTCATCTGGTTTTTCCAAGAGTCATGTATGGATGTGAGAATTGGACTATAAAGAAAGCTGAGCACCGAAGAATTGATGTTTTTGAACTGTGCTGTTGGAGAAGATTCTTGAGAGTCCATTGGACTGCAAGGAGTTCCAACCTGTCAATCCTGAAGGAAATCAGTCCTGAATATTCATTGGAAGGACTGATGCTGAAACTGAAACTCCAATACTTTGGCCACCTGGTGTGAAGAACTGACTCACTGGAAAAGACCCTGATGCTGGGAAAGATTGAAGGCAGGAAGAGAAGGGGGCAACAGAGGATAAGATGGTTGGATGGCATCACTGAGTCAATGGACATGAGTTTGACTAAACTCTGGGAGTTGGTGATGGACAGGGAGGCCTGGCATGGTGCAGTCCTTGGGGTCGCAAATAGTCAGACACTACTGAGTGACTACACTGACTGAATTGAGGGAAGAAAAAAAAATGTTATTGTCAATATGAGAATAATATAAATCTTGTCTATTTTTAACAATTTGTTATGGGCCATTATTGTGCATTTACTTTTTCTCGATGTTTTTATACAAATGACAACAACTGGGACATTACTTTTGTTAGATGGTATGGCACATTCCATGATGCAAACCCACTCCTATTTTATCCCCTGTGAGCTTACATTCAGAACCATGAGCATCTGATTTCCTGAATGGAACAAAGCAGAAAACTATTCAGTGTGGGTGGACCATAAAAAGTTAAGGAGATCAGAAAAATATCAGAAAAACACTAACTGATACCTTTAAAAATATATTGACTTTCAAGGCATTACTTACTATGGTAACATTTACAAAATTCTTAAAATCAAGTGCTAACAAAATAGCAGGATTTACCATTTCAAGTTTCTTCAAATGTTTTGCACTAGCTGTGGGAATTAACAGAAGTCAAGCCAAGAAGTTTGCTTTCCAGTAGGGGTATAAGGGTCTGAAAAGGAATATGTACCAAGAACTCTCCCATGAGACATAAAAAATGAGCTCTGTGAAGGCTTTGATAAGGGAAACGTCAAAGCTGAAATTAAAGGAAGAATACCCACAACACCTATTTATGTCTATTTGTGATATGCAATAAAACTTGTGAGAGAGTGTTATAGGGATTAATTCTGAGTGATGTTAAGCTAATTTTAAAATTATCTTAATCAGATAAAAGTAAATTATTTATGTTAAAATTTAAAGTTGGGTTTTATAGTTTTTACTATTGTGGTGTGGAAAATGGATAATAAAAAAGACATGAGATTAGAATCACAGACCTACACTTGAACCTCAACTGTCAGCTGTTGAACAGCCTTGGGCTAGATGCTTAACCTTGCTGGTCCTCAGTTTTCTCAGCATAAAGCGGCAATAACAGCACCTATACCTCAGGGTGGTTGTGAGGTTAAAGGTGATAATGGATGAATGAATCTAAAACAGTGCTTGACACAATACTCTAAAGTCATATTAAACCTCTTTTCCCCTGTCTTTTTTCTTCCTTTCCCAGATCCTCAGGAAATATAAACTAGGTCATGAAAATACAATCTATGGTGTAGGTTTCTCTATTAAACACTTGAATGGAACAGGTGCATTGTTTAATGCTCTTATATTTTACAACTCATTCATAGGTGAGAGAAGGAGGGTATCACTTCAAGTGAATTTCAGTAAGACCCTATCTTATTTTTCCTGTAAAATAATTCTGTTTACCAAGATACTAAAAAACACATCAGACATACCTCAAAGAAGAGAAAGGACAATAGAAAGAGAATAGACATATGGTCAAAAAACCATAATCAATTTCAGTTAAAAATGGTGGAGCGACCATATGTATTCATTTCCCCTCCCTGATCGATTTTCTTTTTCAACCCACAATATCAAAGTAAATAAACTAGATTTGGAAGATGCAAGAAGAGAAAAGAAGACCAATGTGAAGCGAGACATCCTTGTACCAGCAGGACCAGTGAGTGGCTCAGTACCTGGATGTAACAAGAAAAGCTACAACTCCTCCACTCCTCTTTAGGTAGGGAGTGAAAATCGCTCAATCCTGTCTGACTCTGCAACCTCATGGACTATACAGTCCATGGTATTCTCCAGGCCAAAATACTAAAGTGGGTAACCTTTCCCTTCTCCAGGGGATCTTCCCAACTCAGGGGTCAAACCAGGTCTCCCACACTGCAGGTGGATTCTTTACCAGCTAAGCCACAAAGGAAGCCCAAGAGTACTGGAGTGGGTAGCCTATCCCTTCACCAGCAGATCTTCTGACCCATGATTCAAACCAGGGTCTCCTACATTGCAGGTGGGTTCTTTACCAACTGAGCTATGAGGGTAGATTAGGGGTTTATTCTACTGAGAAGTTAAACATGGGAGCCCCATAGCTGAGGATGCTGGAGGACGAATAAGGGAATTCTGCACATTGAATTTTTGACCCTTGGTCTCTCGGCGCATAGTACTCTTGCTCACAGGCAAGGCACTCCAGGGTCCTTCTTTGAGAAGCAGGAGTCTCCAAGAGAAAAGATCTAAAGTACTGACTTAGAGGGAAAATCACCAGCCACTAAACTCTCTCCAAATGCAGTTTTATATCAATTCTCTATTGCCTAACTCTTAAGTAAGAATGAGCTGCAGAGGATTATCAACTTTAGGGGAAAAAAAAAACAACTTCCTTAGGAAAACCAGAAAACCACTCCCACTCTTACCCTAAAAAAAAGGGTCCAAAGGATGAAGAGACAATTAAGAAAGACTCTCCCTTCAAAAAACAGTTATTAACAAGAGGTAGACTAGATGTTATATGGACAAAAGAATAGACTAGTATGACCCCAAACAATGAGAAGGCAAGAAAAGATTTTGAAAAATTAAGCATATCATAACATTAATAATTCAAGAGATGGCTTAGACATTGACAAAGTTTCCAATTAAGTAAAACCAAATGATAGAGATAGAAAATAAGATAATAAAAACTAAAGAACTAGAGGATCAATTCAAAAACTCTAATATTCAATGAGAAAGAGTTGAAGAAAAGAAAAACAAAGAAAATAGTTGCGTAGATATTCTCAAAGAAATAATAAAATTGATTTTCTCAGCACAAATCTCCGTAATGAAAAGGACTATAGAATGCCCATGGATTTCCCTGGTGGCTCAGATGATAAAGAATCCACCTGCAATGCGGGAGACCTGGGTTCAATCCCTGGGTGGGGAAGGTCCCCAGAGAAAGGAATGGCAACCCACTCCAGTATTCTTGCCTGGAGAAATTCCACAGACAGAGGAGCCTGGTGAGATACAGTCCATGGGGTCGCAGAGAGTCAGACATGACTGCGTGATTAAGCTCAGCACATAGAATGCCGAACAAACTGAATTTTAAACACACACACCCTGAGCCACTTCACACAATATCAGAAAAACAAGGACAAGGATACCAAAAGTTTCAGTGGCACAGGCACGGAGTCAAAGGCACTTACAACAAGGATTCAGAATCACCAGATTTCTCAAAAGGCTAAAGAATCAGGTAATGACTTAAAATTCTGAGGGAAATTATTTTTCTGCTAGAATTCTATAACTGGCCAAGTTATCAAGGAAATATGAGGACTGACTAAAAACATTTTCAGATTTGAACAAAAGGGAACATGAATCTTCCATTTGTCATCTTTCAAGAAGATACAGGGAAAAGTGTTTCCATATAAAAGAGTAAGTAAAAGAAAGTATATGAGACGCAAGAAAAAGTCATCAAATAGAAATTGAGTGAGAAGACCTCACAGGATGAGAGAATGATCAGCAAGCTCAGTTCATCCTAACCAGATCAGAGGGAGACGATCAGGGTTTGGGGGTGGGTGGCTCTGGGAGGAGTTTAGGAAAGAGAAACTATCTGAGCATTTAGGAAAAAAAATTCATAGAACTTTTATATAACTGTTCAAGCTTGAGAGAAAAAATAATAATTGGAACGTTAAAAAAAAAACTAAGCAAATTTTTAAAGGAAGCAATTATTAACTCTAGGAAAATCAAAGAGTTATTCAAGAAAGGAGCAGTGCTTCAAAGTACACTACTTGACTTCACAGTGACATGAGAAAAACTAACTATTGACTGAATCAAAACTCATTTGGGGTACTTCCCTGGTGGTCCAGTGGTTAAGAATCTGCTTTACAATGCAGGGGACATGGGTTTGATCCCTGGTCAGGGAACTAAGATCCATGTGCCATGGAGCAACTAAACCACCATGCCATAACTACTGAGTCTGCATGGAGAACACTATTCATTACTTTATGAAAGCATGAAAAGCATGCTTCCCAATTTACTTTTGACATAAAATTAGAAGGATTTATTTAACTGACGAAGGATTATTCTCCAAAATATACAAGCAGTTCATGCAACTCAATATCAAAAATAAAAACAACCCAAGCAAAAAATAGGTGGAAGACCTAAATAGACATTTCTCCAAAGAAGACATACAGATGGCCAACATGAAAAGATGTTCAACATCACTCATTATTAGAAAAATGCAAATCAAAATTACAAAGAGGTATCACCTCACCCAGTCAGAATGGCCATCATCAAAAAATCTACAAACCATAAATGCTGGAGAGGGTATGGAGCAGAGAACTCTCCTACACTATTGGTGGGGATGTAAATTGGCACAGCCACCATGGAGAACAGTATAGATGTTCCTTAAAAAACTACAAATAGTACTACTAGATGACCCACTAATTGCACTACTGGGTTCATAAGCTGAGAAAACCATAATTGAAAGAGACACATGTACCCCAATGTTCATTGCAGCACTATTTACAAAAGCCAGGATGTGGAAGCAACCTAAATGCTCATCAATAGATGAATTGATAAAGAAGTTGTGGTACATATATACAATGGAATATTACTCAGTCATAAAAAGAAATGAATTGGGATCATTGGTAGTGATGTGGATGGACCTAGAGTCCATCACACAGAATGAAGTATGTCAGAAAGAGAAAAACAAGTATCAGATATTAACGCATACATGTGGAGTCGAGAAAAGAAGTACAGATGAACGTATTTGCAGGACAGGAATAGAGATGCAGATGTGGAGAAAGGACATGTGGATACAAAGGGAGGGAGAAGGAGAGGGATACATTGGGAGAGTAACATTGACAGATACACACTGCCATGTGTAACACAGACAGATAATGCAAAGTTTCATATAACACAAGGAGCTCAGACAGCTCTGCGATGATCTAGAGGAACGGCATGAGGCGGAGGAGGCTCAAGAGGGAGGAGATGCATGTATACTTATAGCTGATTCACAATGCTGTACAGAAAAACTTACACAACATTGCAAAGCAATTATACTCCAATAATAAAATTTTAAAAATAAATAAAATGAATCCTGTCACTGGAAAAAAATCAAAAAATAAAATTCAGATATAAGAATTTAAAAAGATATGTGAACCCAAAATATTACAGAAAAATAGACGTTCTATACTTGTGCTTAAAAATATCTACTGCTATGGATAAATAAACTGATTCATAACCCTATCATATACTATACATATTAGGCTTATACTGATGTTAAGACTAGTATAAAAAAGGACTAGGTGACTACTAGGAACTGAATTTTGATGCAATATTGATTATATTGGGCACAGTGTTCATATCAAAGGCAGCAATATTCTTTCTAGCTATATTCTTAACAGTTAGACCATTTTTGCCAATGAATGAAATTCTAGATGTCAGATTTTGCGATTGTGATGATTGAAGAGCTGAACAAAATAGATATATTTAATGAGGAAAACAGAAAAATAGCTGCCTTCAAATATTTGTCCTGTGGAGGAGGAATTTGATGTATTCTTACTTCAGGGTGCAGAATGAGAGTTACAGATGGATATTTCATATATATCAATTTCAGCTCAAAATACAGAACAGAAATCACATAATTTTCCTAGAAAGAAGTGGGTTATGTTGTGTTATGTATAGTCTCCAACCTTTAGAAATGTTCATCAATATAGAAACTGTGTATAATTCAGATGAGGAACTTAGTAATGTATGCTTTGTGTAGTAGGATAGGAAAGAGGAAATTGCAAGTCTTTTCCAATTTTAAAGACATAATGCCAAAAAAATGTAAGAAAACAGTATTTTTAAAATATTTCAAATATTGCAATAATCTAACTCTTTAGATACATATACTTAGGGGTTTATTTTTAAAATTGTATTATTTACTAAAATGAGAAAATGCAAATTTGGTACATGTGAATTATAAGACATCCTTTGGTTGGAGAACATGCCATCCTTTAATTCTTAAGAATTTCAAATAGATTTTATAGTTTTATATTGCCTCATTTACTATGACATGTGTATCAAATGAAATCCTGAATTTATTCCCAGACTTTTAAATTTTAATTTCTGATAAAATAGTTTTTAAAAAATAATCTGCTTTTTATTACAACAGACATAAAATAAAAACATTCCAACTAATTTCTCCTTTAATACATTTTCTAGAAATTTCCTAAGCACTCTATATGGAAACATTTTCCCTATAGATAAGGAAGTGAGTTTTATTTACAAGGTTTCTACATATTTTGACTTTAAAAGTAACTATAAAGAAATCCTCATGGTTTGATAGTGACCCTGTCAAAAAAATTACTTGGAAAAGGTAAAAAGTTTAAATTAAAAAAAAAACTTGAAAGTGAAAGTGAAAGACATTCAGTCGTATCTGACTCTTTGCGGCCCCATGGACTATCTAGTCCATGGAATTCTCCAGACCAGAATACTGGAGTAGGTAGCCTTTCCCTTCTCCAGGGGAATCTTCCCAACCCAGGGATCGAACCCAGGTCTCTCTCATTGCAGGAGGATTCTTAACTTGAAGAAAATATTTAATTTCATAAAATATAAAAAATAACTCCAGAGCTCTTCTCAACATAACCATAATCTTAAATGGCCTATTTAATGTATCTAAATAAATACCATATCCTTCTTAGCACAATAGAAATTTAAATATTAGGATGATTTTCATGTTTAAATTATGCATCAACAAAAATAACTAGACTTTCTATCAAAGTATGCATACACATTAAAGGTGCTGAAAAAAAGAATAAATGAGAATTCTAAACTTAATAAGGTCAGAAACCATATCTATAAATGTTTACTGAATAAATGCTATATAGAAAAAATGTATGAGCAAATACACACAAAGATTATTTAAATATGCAGTTTATGTTATCTGAATGAGGTAGAGCTGGATGAACTTTAGTTCTACAAAAATTATACAGAAAGGAAAGCTTCATTTAATTTAGATCTCTTTCTTCAAGATTTTTGATGTTGTTGTCCTGATTCTATGGGGTACCCTGTGGGTCAGCAGAGATGAGAAGAATGGAATCTTCTGGTTGCATCTAAAATTAAGATCTTGCAGCAAAATGCTGACTTGGAAACACGAGCCCATATGAACTCCTATTGTTCTTTGGAGCTTGGACACTGATGTGGGAGTAGCCAAGCCTGGTTATCTTCCCTATTCCGAGATGTGAAAATGCTCCAAAGGCCTAAGAATAAACAGTAAAAAAGTTTCCCTTAGATAGAAGGGTGCAAACTTTGGCGGTAGAATATGGATATTTTTTATTAGTGTGGCAGTAAAAATTTCCTTTTATTCTTTCATTCTCCTATAAAGACTATATTCTCACAGAGCACCCATCACCATTTATACAGTATAATTTGCACATTTTAATTCTCACACTATATTTAATGATATCCCAAACATAGTGAATAATCTTTAATCACAGAAAATGATTTTTGGTTCTACCTGTCGAATATTATTATATTTCAGTTTGTTTATGATGGGTAAAATCTACAATAAGAAAGAAACTTTTGTGAATCCTTATATTGTTGTGTTTAGTTGCTAAGTTGGGTTTAACTCTTCTGAGACCCTTTGGACTGTAGCCCACCTGGCTCCTCTGTCCATGGGATTTGCTAGGCAAGAATACCAGAGTGGATTGCCATTTCCTTCTCCACGGGAATCTTCTCAACCCAGGGATCAAATCTGTGTCTCCTAGATTGCAGGTGGATGGTTTACCACTGAGCCACAAGGGAAGCCTGAATATGTTTATACCCTGAAAAAAATTACAGCCTATAAACAAAAATGATTCTACAGTGCATGAGCCTTTTTCTGGCAATTTTAATAACTGGACCAAATTCCCCAGAAATCTGATTACTTGTCACAGTATTTCCAATTATGTTTTTATTTAGATTTTGGAACTAGGTTGAAAACTGATCTGGAAAAGGTCAGTTTTCATTTCAATCCCAAAGAAAGGCAATGCCAAAGAATGCTCAAACTACTGAACAATTGCATTCATCTCACACGCTAGCAAAGTAATGCTCAAAATTCTCCAAGCCAGGCTTCAACAGTACGTGAACCATGAACTTCCAGGGGTTTAAGCTGGTTTCAGAAAAGGCAGAGGAACCAGAAATCAAATTGCCAACATCTGTTGGATTATCAAAAAAGCAAGAGAGTTCCAGAAAAACATCTATTTCTGCTTTATTGACTATGCCAAAGCCTTTGACTGTGTGGATCACAACAAACTGTGGAAAATTCTTCAAGAGATGGAAATACCAGACCACCTTACCTGCCTCTTGAGAAATCTGTATGCAGGTCAGGAAGCAACAGTTAGAACTGGACATGGAACAACAGACTGGTTCCAAGTAGAGAAAAGAGTACGTCAAGGTTGTATATTGTCACCCTGCTTATTTAACTTATGTGCAGAGTACATCATGAGAAACACTGGGCTGGATGAAGCACAAGCTGGAGTCAAGATTGCCGGGAGAAATATCAATAACCTCAGATATGCAGATGACACTACCCTTGTGACAGAAAGTGAAGAGGAACTAAAGAGCCTCTTGATGAAAGTGAAAGAGGAGAGTGAAAAAGTTGGCTTAAAACTCAACATTCAGGAAACTAAGATCATGGCATCTGCTCCCATCACTTCATGGCAATAGATGGGGAAACAGTGGAAACAGTGGCAGACTTTATTTTTGGGGGCTCCAAAATCACTGCAGATGGTGAGTGCAGCCCTGAAATTAAGACACTTACTCCTTGGAAGAAAAGTTATGACCAACCTAGACAGCATATTAAAAAGCAGAGACATTACTCTGCCAACAAAGGTCCATCTAGTCAAGGTTAGGGCTTTTCCAGTAGTCATGTATGGATGTGAGAGTTGGACCATAAAGAAAGCTGAGCACCAAAGAATTGATGCTTTTGAACTGTGGTGCTGGAGAAGACACTTGAGAATCCATTGGCCTGCAAGGAGATCCAACCAGTCCATCCTAAGGGAAATCAGTCCTGAGTGTTCATTGGAAGGACTGATGCTGAAGCTGGAACTCCAATACTTTGGCCACCTGATGGGAAGTACTGACTCACTGGAAAAGACCCTTTGGCTGGGAAAGATTGAAGGCAGGAGGAGAAGGGGACAACAGAGGATGAGATGGTTGGATGGCATCAGCAACTCAATGGACATGAGTTTGAGTTAACTCCGGGAGTTTGTGATGGACAGGGAGGCCTGGTGTGCTGCAGTCCGTGGGGTCACATTAGAGTCTGACACGACTGAGTGACTGAACTGAACTGAATTGGAACTAGGTTAGAGTTATATTTCCTGCTGTTGATAAATTACACATTAAAAAAAACATTTGTCTCAAAATTATGATAGTCATAATTAAATGTATAATTTGTGTCAATTTAGTCTTTTCTTAACCAGCTGTAATATGTACTATCTTCTATCTCATGATACATTTGTACTTTTACCCTCCACATATAGTGCTGCATCACTAACACATATCCAGTACTTCTTAGTAGATCAGTGATAATACAAATCAAAATATATGAAATCTTTAAGTAATGAGCCCTATGTCAACCACTTTACCTATTGTTCCTTTTAATACTAAAAAATGTCCTCTTTAGATAGGCACTATTTTATACTTTAAGAAACAAAATCTTAAAAATGTTAAGAAACTTTTCAAAAGTTACTCTGCTAAACAATAGCAATTTCAACCCAAACCTTGGCGGTGCTACCATAACTCTTAATCTCAAGATGTAGGAGAGACTTAATATTTAAAGATTCAGTAGGTTTAAGAATAATAGTATTGCTTGAAAGCTTTTTTGGTAAATGAAAAATTATATTTCTCTTGGTGAAGTCAAGATTATATTCTCTTACATGAAACTAATACCAAGCTATACAGCATCAAATGGGCTCTTCAATCTGCAGTTTGTAATCCTAATACTCAAGTCCTTGACTCATTGCCCCAAATGTTTACTCTCTCCAAACCCAAACTTAATTGATCTGATAATTACCAACCATGACTTTTCTCAGCTTTATTATCTTGACAATAAAGTACTTGGCAAGGTTTTCTCTTATACATCTTTTCCTCCCATTTGTGAAGTCCAGTAGTTCCATGAATCTCTCCTCTACCGGCTTCATCTACTCCACTTACAGTTTGAGTGCTCTGAGTCATCTGTAAATATGTGATAATAACTGAATGGTCCCTAAATCATCACCTTAAATTTTTAGAAGAGTCCTGTCCTGGATTGCTCTAGTCTCTCATGTTCTGAACGTTTTCATGATGAGAAATGACTATTATAAATCTTCCTAAAACACCATTGTGATCCTACTCCAAAAAATTCAATGACATATAAAAAAACTTACAGAATTTTCGACTTTTAAAACTCTCAAGTATAATACTCATTGGTCCTCCTTGTTGCAGCCCAACTCATATTTCTAACTTTATTCCTGCCCCTTTTCTCTCACAAACCAACTGACACCAATCAAATGAAACTACTTCTTTGGCCTCTGGCTTTGCTCAGAGCGGTCTCCAATCTGGTACCTCTTTTCCCATTTAAATCCTCTTTCTCTATCAGGGCTCACGCCTTCTTCAGAAAGTCTTACGTTTCTCCAACTGGATACATAATATTTTCTGACTTTCCATGACATTTACTTCTGCCTTGTTGCAGTTATTTGTGTATTTATTTCTCCCTGAACTGTGAGTCCCTTGAATACAGTATGTCATTCTTATTCATCTCTAGCTTTTTTAGCCCAGTGCCTCTTAAGGATGGACTCTTCTTGAATGGATTGATGGGAGATTTTTTTGGCAGCTCAGAAGCCACCATTCCCTTCAATAGTTACTTCCAAAGTCTCAGTTTTCCTGGGTCACAACTGCAAAATGTCAAAAGTTCAAGAAGATTGAAAATAGCTCAGAGTGGTCTTAAAGGGTCACCTTAGAGCACAGTTACAACTAGTATAGAAGAATTTGTTATGTGATCTACCAAAAATTTTGTAGTCCTTCATTGAACTATCACAAATATATGAATATAATATGATATATATAATTATATCACATGATACCAGTTTTAGTACAAAGGTCATATCACAATAGGACATCATAGAGTAACTTCCTACTGGATTTAGTTACATTGGTGTGTTTAAGTACAATCTTAGGGGTGGGGGAGTACAACCAGGAAGCAGATGATAGCGTCTATGAAAACAAATTACATAATTCCAGTCTTTACTCTGTAGTGTATGAGATTTTAGAGATGTTACTGAACCATTCAGTTTTAAGTGTATCTCAGAGACAATGTGATTCAATGGAGTGTCCAAAACATTTTTAATGATTTCTGTTCACATTTGTTTTTACCTAAAATAAGAAAATAAGCTTTACTATATGGAGTTATATGTCAGCCTGATATGTCAAGCATATAATACATCAGGTATCCTGGAAGGGAGATCATCACTTGCAACTCACCTTCAGGGTACTCACCAGATGTCACACACACCCATTTAGAAAGATGAATGATTATAGTTACACATTTATACATCTGTAACACTCTAATGAGATGAGTGTCATGACACTGCTGCTGCTTTTTTTCTGTTTTAGGCCCAGTGTGCTAAATCACTTCACTCATGTCCAGCTCTGTGTGACTCTATGGACTCTAGCCTGTCAGGCTTCTCTGTCCATGGGATTCTCCAGGCAAGAATACTGGAGTGGGTTGCCATGCCCTTCTCCAGAGTTTTACACATTGTATTCAGAGTACCAAATGGGCTCATGAAGATGAATTAATTACTAACTCTATTGCAAAAAGAGGCTTACCCAAAATTTGCCGAATTTTTTCTATGATAATGATAAAAATGTGATACCTGTCAAACAAATAGACTCATAATCTCTCTTTTAAGTTAAAGGAGACATTTAACACTGGATGAGAAAACAGTGCTTCTGGGGGACTTCCCTGGTGGTCTGGTGGTTAAGAGTGAAATCCCAATGCAGAGGATCTGGGTTCAATCCCTGGTCAGGGAACTAGAGCCCTCATGCCTCAATTAAGAGTTTGCATGCCACAGCTAAGACCTGGTGCAGCAAAAATAATAATAATAACTGCTTCTTTAAAATCCTTCTACGGAGAGAACATTTTGAAATGCTTGGAAGTATTTCTAGTGTTATGGGATTTGTTACCATAAATATACCAACCATAAAAAGTCTCCATTGTATATTTTTAAAACTTTGGAGCAAAATTTTCTAATATGTTTAAATTGTTTCCAAATCATTCAAAGTTTCACTGAGTTTTAACACTATTTGTTAAAATACAAAGATATAACTACTTTTAGTATAATACTTTTCAAGAAGTGAATGACAGAATGGAAAATAGAAATTTGTAAAATTTAAATAATTTTTTTCAATAACTAGAATATTGGATTTAAACTGAATTACTACCTTACAACAGGAACATTCAGTGGTAATGCTACATGGAGATACGCACTTTTGCAAAAGTAATTTTTTCAGCTATGGAAGCTATTGAAATCACATATTGGAATAAACCAGACTTTTGAACCACTACCTGTGCTGAACAAAGATTTTAAACTAATGAAAATAATGAAACATTCTACCACTTTTTAAAAATGAGATGACTATAACAAAAGCTCACTATTGAAAAAAGAGAAAAATATTATCCATAAAATAAAAAATATATTAAATATTCTTCTTATCCTCTTAAATTATTTGTATCTATTCTATAAATTACATTTATATATTAGTTTATGCTTGTACTGTATAGATATATAATAATATATAAGGGTATATGATCAAACTATTTTACTGAGAAATATACATATAATTAAAAAATTAGAAATTGTCTAGGAATGTCAAATAGACTTTTAAAAATATTAATGTTTGACTTTGTTGTTAATTATATAGGCATTAAATCTTATTCTCAAGCTACTAAAAGTTGATACAAAATTATAACAAAAAATCAGAGTATCTAATAGATATGCTAATAATGCCTATATACCATATATATAGTCTTATATAGCACATAGATATTATAGAATACTGAGACTATGTTCTTCTAAAACATCTAAAAATCTATTTCCAGAGATTCTTAAATATTCTGAAGCACTATGCCTGGAAAAATAGAATTACAACAGAAACATGATTGTCTATTTTTTAATATTAAGAAAGACATATATCATAATTTAATGATATAGTTAACTTTAGTAACTACAAACTATAGTTAACTATAAACTATATAAAATTTTAGTTAACTATAAACTATAATGATAAAGTTAACTTTTTAGTTATTTCAAATTACATTCTAACTTCACTCAACCAAACACACATACAAATGTCTTTTTCATATTATCATCATTAGATTGTCTCCTTCAATTTTGCCTAGATTGCACATGTCAAACCTGCAAGGCCCATTTGTGCCTCCAAAACTGTTTTCAAAGCATCACAGCTTTGGCAAACTATAAATCAGTCCACATCCTCCCTTTTGGTGATTCATGAAATCTATGCATACACAAAAAAGAGAAAAAGATGTTGCAATTACACAAAAACTAAAGTATTCTAGCATAGAGACTTCAACACCACTCATCTCTTGCCAGGTTGTAATGGAATATATCATACTAGTTTAGGCTTTCTAGAAGGATTTGTTGGAAGAATAAGTATGTTGTCAAGTACAATATTTATTATAAATTCTTAAATAATTATAGTATATTAAGCCTCTAATATTATGAGTCTTCAATATCATAAATCACAAGGTTGTTACTGAAAAGAGATAGGCATCCCATTCTGCTTCTGATCATCTGTTTATTTAGTACATTCACCACTAAACTGCAAATTCCTTGTACACAGAGATTGTGCCCGACTTACTTCTAGTGACTAACACAATGCCTATAAAATGTAGCGAATGCTCAGAATTTAGGGGACTTACTGAATGTACCATAGAATGGTACGGCAATATAACAAATAGAAACATTATTTCAGTAGATTTCCATGATAAACTGGTAATGAAGTAGATTTCCAGCCCTTTGTTATACTTATATGTGTCTTCTCCAAATTTAAGAAAATAACCAATTACTATGGTTTTACTGAACACTGCCCTTTACAAAGAATTGACAGCTTCTTGAAACCATTTCCCCGCACATTACCTTGTTCCCCTGGCTGCTGCTGGACTTAGGAGCAATGGAGGCAGTAACAACTTCCTTTCTGAGTGCATTCCACCTTGAGCGGGAGCCCACCCCCTCCACTCAGACCCTCAATGTTCTTTTGTAACACAAAACTGTTAAACTGACAAACTGCAAATTTACTAGGTGTGTGCTGCTACCCCATGCGCATTTCTGAAAGTGTTTTTATTTGTCACATTCCATTGTATCTTATTAGAAATTCAGTCATACATACACATACACACACGCGCGTGCGCGTATACATATATATGTTTTAACACAATACTACAGGAGGGTACTATTTTAAAAAGAATTGCTTTTGGAAAAGCACTAGGATCAAGAGGGTTCAAGTACCAAGCTTTCATCTTTTTAAAAAATATTTTCTTAATTTTAGAAGAAAAAACAATCTTAAATGAAAAAATTATTCTCTTTACTTCTGTTGGATCATCATTAACTCCAGAAAACAATAGAATGCACATCATTTTCTTACCAAATATGAACTGATTTTATGTACAGAATGAAAACATTATAGGAAAATGAATCACTTAAATGAGGCCTATGGGGAAATATAGAAAAATTAATATAAATTTATTTAAAGAGCATTTGCTAAAATAGTTTATGTTACATGTAGTGCCCCTCACTTTATAAAAGAAAAATAAAAATTTTACTCACCTTTTAAAGACTATCCTGGGCATGAGTACATCTATTAATTTACTAAGTTTGCTTACACCATAAATTTTTATTTATTTATAATATATGAATATTAAAATTCCTAGTATTTAAAAATTGATAGCTCAACAATAAATCTTATTTTTAAAAACCAATGTTAGTTTCTAATAGGAATATATAAAAATAGCAGTAGCTTATATACATAGTAAAATTATGAAAACATATACTATTCAACAATTAAATGTTTAATAAGAAAAATTAACAATTTGTTATTTAAAAAACCATCAAAAGAAAAGAGGCATTCTTTACAATACAGAATTGGTTCAGTGACTTAAAACATTTTAGGTATTGGTTCAAGGAATAAAAATACAACATACATGTGAATTAAGAAAAGCACAAGGCCAACAACACATCATTAATAAGCAAGGGTTAAAATACAATCATTTCACATTGACTAGTCACAAAAATGCAGTCATTAACATACATGTTAAGCTTCCTTTCTTTCTTTAATCATGCTTATAAATTGTTACAACACAAAGTTTCCAATATGGAGAAAATTTAAATGTATATTTACAACTTTATTCCTAGCTACATTTTAATTATTTAGCAATTGGTATTTTAATTTTCCTTCAAAATGAAAAGTGTTTAAAATTTCATGTCATTCATATATGTATACTTATATACATATACACATATTTTCTTACTTTTCTAACCTAGTAAATAGGATCTTCTGAAATTAAAGTTATGCATTAAAGAATATTAACCTGATATGTTAATAAGAGGTATTCTGAAATCTGGCTAATACGTAGCAACACTGAAAGAGGTAAATTAAAAGGTTATAACTGGTTTTAACAATAAAACTTCAGATCACTTAATTCCTTTTAATATAAAAGGCTAATTTAAGGATTAAAATTCTTCATATAATAAGAAATCCAGGAACTTTAATGATATATATTTACTTTATTAAAAGATAATAAATAAAATTATTGTTATTTTAAAAATTATCTTCAATTTATCAAAAAATTTACAGTTCTTTACTAGTGCAAAGACTGAATTAATCAATTAACTCCTTTGTGGAACAGACATGTAATAAACAATGAAGAATTATATACTTCTGTTTTACTATTTTGTAATTTGAAATTATTGTTTTCTTGGTCACTTCTTTTTGTGAGGTTGACAAAGTTATCTCTGCAAAGGGTCTTTCGTGAACATGCGGGTTTTTCACTTATGACATACCAAAAAACATCATGATACAAATTATTGGAGTATAGCATTTGATGCATTCCAACACAATCAAAATTGTGTGAGGTTGCACACCTTAAACTTATACAATATGACTACATATTTCAAGAAAGCTGGGGCAAATTATGTAAATACTATAGTAAATATGTAGAAAAGATTGATAAACCCTAAAATATTTGAAAATATTAAACAAAGGATGAAAAAATCTAAAACTGACCCCAAGTGAATATTCGCAATTCCAACATGCTATAAATTTAGGTATGTCAAATTTTTAAAGTTTCATGATATTTATTAAACAGAACAGGAATCAACAAACTTTCCCCAGAAAGACCAAGTAGTAAATATCTCAGGCTTTGAGGGCCAGTCTCTATTGTAAAAGAAAGTCTCTATTGAGTCTAAGAAAGTCTCAAAAGCAGCCATAGATAATACATAAAAAATGTGCATGACTGTGTTCCAATAAAAGTTATTTATAAAAATAGACAATGGGCCAGGTTTGATAATTTGCTGATCCCTGATATAAAGAGCTGATTCAAACCACTTAATTTTGGAACTTCAATATATAACACAAAGCAGAAGCATAAGTAAATGTTTAATGCTTTGTGAATGAATGAATTCATGAATGAATAGGGAAAATAAAACCTTTATGTCTGCTGTCCTAATTGAGGCAAATTCCAAGAAGGCAATCTATGGATTAAGTCTTATTAACGACTAGGCTTATAATTAAACCAATAAAACAAAACAAAATGTAACAGATATAGTACAGAGAAAGTGAATTTCCAACCAAAAACGACAAACAAAAAAAAAAATCTATCGTGACTTCTTACAGGACTTCAAATCTATCCAATTAGATTGTAAACTACATAGGGTAACAAATATGTCTTTATATTATCACGACAGTATAGTCCCTAGGATATAGCAGATGGTCAGTGAACATTTTAAGTACGTATGTGAATGCTTTCCATAGCAAAATGCTTTTGTTAGTTCCCAAAAAGTTATGTCTCTCTAATTCTAATGCAGCAATTTAAGATCTTCCCATAAAGTTAAAATGCTCTGCTGTTTTGTATCAGTCATAGTGACTAAAAAGATGAATTTAGTCTAAACTAGAACTTGACCTATTCTTCAAATAGCATGAATTGAAACAGGTTTAAATTTCACTGTAAAACTTTGACCTGGGTGAAGCAAAACAAGTGTATACATCAGGTTCGGATATAAAATCAGAGTTAATTATTTTCCAAATAAAGAACTGTTTAACTTTATAATCTTAATTATAAATTAATTTAATTTAATAAATTTATTATAAATTATAGACTCCAGTCATTTTATCTCCTGAAAGAAGTATACTTGGTTGTATGTGATTTGAAATATCAAAACTGACCAAAATGCTAGTTTCAATATATCTATATATTAATTATTCTTCAAAGCCTGGGTAGTTGAAAAATACTAGAAGAAATTAATCATTCATGAATATTTATGCATTTTTGTCTATGGCTTCAAAAAATAAAAAATTAAAACAGCCCAAAACACAGTAACTCCACACAGTGGAAGATATGAACATTCATATAAATTACAATATAAATCATACTTTTTCATGATGTATGTAACAAATTGTAAACAATTAATTTACTTTGTGTAAGTAAATTTCTTTTTTAATACAATATTTTCACATTTCCAAATAAAATATTAAAGTTTAACAATGATAAAAAATGTTATTTGCTTTTAGATCAGTTACTGGACATTGACAGACAAAAGCCACAAACAGTTATACACTCAAACAAGACACAGCCTTAACTTGCCATTGTTACAAGCACAATGTTAACATTATGTACAAATGTAAATAGTAAAACATTTTCAATTAATTTGTGGCAAGCCAAAAGTGTACTGGAGAAACACACTTCCATTAGATTAGTGCTATGGTTCAAAATTCACTTATAAAAAATAAATACATATAAAACTATTATATATATATATATATTACAGTACTTGAATGAATTCTCTTTCAAACTATCAAATTTAATGACACAAGCCAAGATGTCTAATGGTCTGCTTTTAAAAAAAAATTGGAAGATAAAATGTGTGCATCACAATTTATAAAGAGAGAAAATTAAAGTAAAAGGGACAGAATAAAACAAAACAGAAAGATAAAAACAAGAGTACTATCGTACCGATTTCCATGGTCCCCGATGCCATGATACATCATCAGGGCAAGCATGTACCTGACACTGTGCCACACTAGGGGGCTTGTTCAACATTTCACAGTTTTGCTCTTGTGACAGTTGGCCATTGGGAAACTGACATATTACAAATCTTGATTTTATTCCTCCTCCACATGTTTGTGTACACTAAAAATAAAAAGGAAGATAAAGACTATGTGGCTTCAAAGAGAATATTATGTTGGTTTATTCAGTGATGAGTACATAATCAGAACAGCTAAAGCTTAAAGTTTATCCTTTCTTCATAACTCTCAACATTTCTTCAAAAATAAATCAAAGTTGCAGTTCCATCCTTTTTTTTAAAAAGACAAAATTTTGAAAATTAATACTGTAATAGGTAATAACTACATAATGTATGGTATCCTATCAAAAGATGACTATGTATCCATGAAGGGAAATCTAAATTTATAAAGATAGAAAGATGTTCAGTATATCTATTACATGAGAACAGCAGGTGGCAAAGCAACATTATAATTAATGAACCGATTTCTGAAACCCACACAGAACTAAAGTCTGGCAGGAAATGTATCAAATATTACAAGTTCATATCTTTTCACAATGTTTCAAATTATTTGAATTTTCACAAGAATTAACTCACAACTGAAAAAGTTACTTTCATTTTGGAAAATAGTAAAAGTATATTTTAAAGACATACTTTTATATTTATTAACACCTGATCAGAAGTGTATCTTTAAACAATGATTTCCAAATTCCCTATGGAGAGAAAATAGGTACTGAAAATCATTAAACAGGGGACTTCCCTGGATACAGGGGACAGGGGTTTGATCCCTGGTCCGGGAAGATTCCACATACTGCAGAGCAACTAAGTCTGTGCCTCACAATTACTGAGCCTCAACTCTACAGCCTATGAGCTGCAACTACTGAGCTTGCGTATTGCCAACTACTCCATGCACCTGGAGCCTGTTCTCTGCAACAAGAGAAGCCACTGCAATGAGAAGTCTGAGCATCGCAATAAAAAGGAACCCCAGTTTGCTGCAACTAAGGAAAGCCCGAGCGCAGCAACAGAGACCCAGTGCAATCAAAAATAAACGAGTTAATTTTTAAAAAATCATTAAACACAAATATTTGACTAATTAAATTAGGTGGCTTGTTTTATTTATCCAAAGCCAATGTAAGTCTTTCTTCTTTCTCATGCATAATATAGGTGGAATTAGTATTCATTGCAACCATTTAAAAAATTATCCTCATAATCCCAGTGCCTAAAAGGTCAGGACGTGAAGAAAGTGCTCAAAAATTGATAGCTATTCATTTTAGATTCATCAAATGAATGGTTCCATAATTAGGATATTATCATGGCCTACATATCGCTGTTTTTCTGTCTTTGTATCAGTCTAATTTTCTAAGAAATTAAAACAATAATATATTAGTTTTAGAGAGGTATTAGGAAGTCACCTACTGGCTAGCACATAGGATTCTGAAAAAAATCTGGAGTATATATTTCCTATCATAAATGAGTGATTTATACCACGACACAATGTTTATTAAAAGATTATAGTTTTACTGACTCAATTTTTAAAAAAGTCTGTCTAGTATAGTGAAGTAAGATTATTCAACAGTAAGGGTATGAAGTGCTTAACTTTCGGTCTTAGGGGATGTCATAATTTCCGCAAGTTTAGGAGAGGGTAGGACTTACTTCTCCCCAGCTTCCATAGTTCCACTGTGGACAAGGTCCTGAATCACAGTGCTTTGACTCTGGGGGTTTGGACGCTGCATCGCAGTAGCCGGCACTTTGTCCATTTTCGTCCTGGCAGACCACAACTCTGCGCTGAACACCTCCAGCACAGCTGCTAGAGCACTGGGAAGGATGGAACACGGGAACACACAAACTGAAAATTTGTGACACACGTCACAAAATTACATCATAAAACACTAAAGCAAAAAGAAAAACGCTTCTTTGACTCAACTTCAAGCTCTCTAAATTTTCTCTCTCCCCCCACTTTGGAATTTTCTAATTTTCTCTCTCCCCCCCTTTGGAATCATAATTTGAAAAAAGAATATCTGTCAAAAAAAACCTGGGTATTACTAGGGGTTTCATTAACATTTATTGACAGGAAGGTAAAGCTTTAAAGTTTGCCGTAAAAAATTCACCCTTGTCCTAGGCGTTAACTAAAAAGGAATTCAAGTTTTCAGGTCTCACTAGAAAGGAAAAAAAACAAAACAAAAGATAATGTTAAGTTTCTCAACTATCACATTGTTTTTCTTTACTTGGTATCATTAATCTCATACAAAATACGAACCACAATTGTACTTTTTGTACAAAGTAATCATGGTTTTACACCAGCTTACTGCACTGCACTATCATAGTAATTTCTGGGTTTGATTTTTTTTCTTCATAGACATTGGTAAGCTTAAGACTTAAAAGATTTCATTTTTACTATAATGTACTCTTTTAAGATTTTTTTCAAATGGATTCCTCTGTAATCATAATATCACATTAGTGTATAATTCAACTAGAACTCTACAGATTTGCAATCTGCATCAAAAATTGCTTAATCTTTTTAAGATTTAAACTACTGATCTTCAGAAATAATTAGCATTAAAAGCCTCTGATGTCATTATGTACATATCTGTTAAAAAGGCCATATAACATAACAAAATTACAGAATTAGTATAACTCAATAAAAAGGGCTTACTGATCCCCATGGTCCTGTTCTCCACTGGTTTCCTCTGATTGATGGATGGACTCCCTGATTTTGATTATCCTCTGGTTTGTGAGTTAATGGAAAATTCCTGCCTGGAAAATGGCTTGGCTGCTCAGAGGAACTCGGAAAGTGGCTGTACGTGGGAGGGCAGGCTGCCAGATTACATTCTTGTTCTATCACAGGGCGGACTTCAGGGTCACAGTAATTTTCATTAACTGGCTGATGATAGTTGATGCATAAAACTTGTCGAGTCATTTTTCCACGGCCACAGGAAGCTGAACACTGATCACAAATTTAGCCAATAAACTGCATTACCTCAAAGTTCAAATATTATATTTAAATTTCTCATTTCACTTTTTTTTTGCATAAAAGTACTTACAGGTGACCAATTCCCTGTTTGCCACTCTCCACAAGGGCTAAAACAGACAGCTATTTCAGCTGGTCGGGGTAAGTGGGCACAAAATGATTCATCTGCTATTCCATCGTGAGCATCACGACAACTTACATAGCGGGCTTGAGCTCCTCTTCCACAAGACACGGAGCACTGAAAAATCAAATCATACCAAAGCATTATATAGGACACTCCCGGATCCCTTACACTTGGTTGTTGTTCAAATTTCTGAACCTCAAGATTCTTGAAAAAACTTAATTTATAAATACTATCATTTCTGAGTCAAAGACAGGGCAGTGAGTATTCCAATGAGTTTAAAAAATAAACTTCACAAATCAGATGCTTGTGATAATAAAACAAAACACTCAACATTTCAGAATAGTGATTAGCTATTTGTCAAAATTAAAGAAACAGAAAAGATTATAGATAAGAGAATCTTAAGATAACATTTAAGACAACTCTGAAAGACCTAGGTAATAGAGAAGATAGGATCTCATAATTAAAATATTCAGAGAATATATGAAACTTAAAAATATATCTTTCATGTACGACTGAAGCAAGTGTATATTCCAAATCTAATAAAAGTCTAGTATCATATCTGCTTCTCATAACAGCCTGTGACATAAATATTATCATCCTCATTTGGTAGGATTAGAAAACAGACCTAGAAAACTTAAATTCTTGCCCATGGAAACAGAGCTCTTGAAAGACAGACCAGGATTTAGTCATTAAATTACCTAATTCTAAACCCTATGCTCTTTCAATACCATCTCCATCAAAATACCTAAGAATGAATGCATATATTAATTTGGCAAATCTGGAGCAACTATTTTGTGGATGCCTGAAAGCCTCCATAGTAGAAATACTGTCTCTTAAAGAAATTCACTTACTGGGGTCCAAGAACCATATCGCCATTGTGCTATCTTTCTCATGGGAACAGCTGGCAAGGAAGTGGCCCCAATTTTAGGGATAACTGGGCAAGGTGTAACAATACAATCCTGTTCAAAAGAAAAATGGACCTCATAAAACATTAATGAATTAACCACTCTGATTGATACTAAATCCTATACTTCTTCTTTCAATTATGTAAGTCAAGAACAGCTGCATAGTAAACTACAAATAAGTGATATAAAGGTTTTTATTTTCCAAAAGTACAAAGTACTATCAAGGGCTAGAAGTGGATAGTATGACTCTGAAGGCTAAAGTTTGGATCACTCTGCCTGATGATTTAAAAAGAAAAGAGTAATAGTCTTTCAAAAATAGCACTAAGCTGAAACCTTCTGAATGAACACAGATCACTACCTTAAGCAACACCACACACTTGAGAAGTTCATTATACTCCTAATAATGCATCATCCTTCTGTAGTTCAAAGGATGGAAACATAAGTTATATGAGTTATCCAATATCAGATAAAGAGTAAAAACAAATCCTTCAATAAAGCTGGCAAAACCAAGAACAATAAACTCTCTGATGCCCACATACATTTTTAAGGCATATATGGTTAAGTGGAAAAATACATATGGAAATAAGTTTAACACACCAGTAATCTTCCTGTATCAAACATTGTTGTTTGTAATCCATGGAGAGGTGTCGTTTACCTGCCTGTCACTTGGGCGACTAGCTCCATGGCACAGTCTGTCATCTAGCATTGCACTATGTAGCTCGTTGACACATTTCACAGCACGCATCTGGTACCCCTGTCCACACGTGGCTGTACACTGGAAGAATATAAGCAGATACCAAACACCATTGCTCAGACATTACATAAACTTAATTTTCTTAACATGTACACAGTTAAGAATCTATTTTCAGTAGATAGTTTTATTAGTCCTTTATTCCAGATTCTAGATTTAAACTGAGCAAATTTAATCAATATACATCTTTATTCAAATTTATATAGATACTAATAAAATAGGCAATACCAAAGAATGCTCACTACCGCACAATTGCACTCATCTCACATGCCAGTAAAGTAATGCTTAAAATTCTCCAAGCCAGGCCTCAGCAATACGTGAACTGTGAACTTCCAGATGTTCAAGCTGGTTTTAGAAAAAGCAGAGGAACCAGAGATCAAATTGCCAACATCTGTTGGATCATCGAAAAAGAGAATTCTAGGAAAACATCTATTTCTGCTTTATTGACTATGCCAAAGCCTTTGACTGTGTGGATCACAATAAACTGTGGAAAATTCTGAAAGAGATGGGAATACCAGACCACCTGATCTGCCTCTTGAGAAATCTGTAGGCAGGTCAGGAGGCAACAGCTAGAACTGGACATGGACCAACAGACTGGTTCCAAATAGGAAAAGGAGTACGTCAAGGCTGTATATTGTCACCCTGCTTATTCAACTTATATGCAGAGTACATCATGAGAAACGCTGGGCTGGTTGAAGCACAAACTGCAATCAAGATTGCCGGGAGAAACATCAATAACCCCAGATATGCAGATGACACCTCCCTTATGGCAGAAAGCAAAGAAGAACTAAAGAGCCTCTTGATGAAAGTGAAAGAGGAGAGTGAAAAAGTTGGCTTAAAACTCAACATTCAGGAAACTAAGATCATGGAATCTGGTCCCATCACTTCATGGCAAATAGATGGGGAACCAGTGGAAACAGTGGCAGACTTTATTTTGGGGGGCTCCAAAATCACTTCAGATGGTGAGTGCAGCCAATTAAAAGATGCTTACTCCTTGGAAGGAAAGTTATGACCAATCTAGACAGCATATTAAAAAGCAGAGACATTACTTTGCCAACAAAGGTCCATCTAGTCAAAGCTATGGCTTTTCCAGTGGTCATGTATGGATGTGAGAGTTGGACTATAAAGAAACTTGAGCGCAGAAGAATTGATGCTTTTGAACTGTGGTGTTGAGAAGACTCTTGAGAGTCCCTTGGACTGCAAGGAGATCCAACCAGTCCATCTTAAAGGAGATCAGTCCTGAGTGTTCATTGGAAGGACTGATGTTGAAGCTGAAACTCCAATACTTTGGCCGCCTGATGAGAAGAGCTGACTCATTTGAAAAGACCCTGATGTTGAGAAAGATTGAGGGCAGCAGGAGAAGGGGACGACAGAGGATGAGGTGGCTGGATGGCATCGTCGACTCAATGGACATGAGTTTGGGTAAACTCCAGGAGTTGGTGATGGACAGGGAGACCTGGTGTGCTGTGGTCCATGGGGTTGCAAAGAGTCGGACATGACTGAGCGACTGAACTGAACTGAAAATAGTGAAATTGAAATGGCAATTATTATTGTATCTTTAAAAAGTTATCATGTAAAACTCTCAATAGAAGTTTTGGTGGCAGAGTCAATGCAGTTTAGGAAAACTAACTAGTTTTCAAAATTGACCTGGTGTGTGCATGTCACTTAATATTCTAAGTAAATTTTGAAGAGATAAAGAAAGAAAAGAACAGGACAGTGTTAAAAGGTAGATGAGAGCAGGTTTCCTGGCAAGTATGGCAATCTGCACAGAATACTAAACTGTCCACAACTCATCCATCAGATTATCTCCTAGCCACCTGTTTGGCAAAACTTCCCAACAACACCTACTCTAAGTACAGTAGACAGAAAAATTTAGGACGTGAAAATGCCTATATTTTACATAAAGTTGGTGGAAGCATAAGTTGTTTATTGAAGTATAGTTGATTAACAGTGTTATGTTAATTTCTGGTGTATAGCAAAGTGATTCAGTTATTCATATATATATTCTTTTTTGTATTCTTTTCTATTATGGTTTATGGCAGGATACTGAATACAGAAATTTTTGGTATTGCGGTTAACAAAAGTGAGTTAAAAGTCAAAGCTAGAATATTTACCACAGCAAAATTAGCAGGACTGAAAAAATTGTATGGGTACGGATTTACATTTCAGGAATCTTTCTCCAAAAGCCACCCCAAAATTAGATGGAGCCACTAAAAGACTGAATATACTATAATTCTGTGCTATTCTGTAATGACGGATCAGAGCGGAAATCCATATACTGTCATATACTCACAGAACCCCAAGGTCCTACTTGCCAGGAAGTACATGCATGAAGCTCACAGGGTCTCTGCGACTCAGGCTTGGCGCTCGGGTCACAGAAGCCGTCACTGAAGTGGTCTTCCCTCAGCTGACACCACACCCGCCGCCGCTTGGTCCCTTTCCCACAGGTAACCGGACACTGGGGAAGACAGCTGACCGTTACCGTCAGCCTTAGTCAGCACAAACACCCCCAAAACCGGAACGCTCAGTTTGCATATTCAAATACAGTTAAAGATCATTCTTAAGGACATTCTCCCTCCACGCCTCAGAAAAACCAGAGATACTCATGGGGTAAAACCAGCCACCCCAAACTTCTGCTGTCCAAATCCCAGCACAACATCTATTTGTTCCACAAATAAAGGTACAAAACTGACCTTAGAACAAGTATGTATCTCAGCCTACTGTGCACACCATGAAAATGTACTTAGTCACTCAGTCATGTCTGACTTTTTGTGACCCCATGGACTGTAGCCTGCCAGGCTCCTCTGTCCATGGGGATTCTCCAGACAATACTGGAGTGGGTCACCATGCCCTTCTCCAGGGAATCTTCCCAACCCAGGGATCGATCCCAGGTCTCCCACCTTGCAGGTGGATTCTTTACCATCTGAGCCACCAGGAAAGCCCACTATGAAAATGGTTACAGATTAAACACCAATTATGTCATTGTTGGCCAGACACTGTAAATAGCTTAAGGATAAAACATTTTTAAATTTTACTTCCTTGATAATACAGTTATTTACCAAATGATAAAGCAAATTGAAATATTTTTTGAATTACATAGCCTTCCATTACAAAGATCTCCTGTACAATGTTATAATAGTTCTAAGCCTCAAGTGTTTAATGTTACCTCACTCCACTCACTAGTGGCCCAACTGGGACAGGAAAATTCATTGCAATTCTCTATTGTCACTCGGGGAAGTTCCTGGCATTCTCTGTCAGCAAGACGGTGGCCAAAGTTATTTATACAGTAAGATTCTCGAGACCTCTCCCCTCCTCCACAACTTCTGGAACACTGATTAAAAAAAGAAAAGTGGTGAAAAATGGACACAAAATAAAAATTTTAATAAAACGCTACTCTGAAGTGACAAATACTTAATTAGAAGTAAAATGAAGGAGCAGCTTTTCTTAAGCTATACTTTTTTCTTTGTACCTGAGACCATTCTAAATAATGCCACCTTGTTAAGACACAATCACCATGGCAGGGTTCTCGGGTTGGAGGTTTAAGTTGGTCACCGCAGTAGTGGTCATCTACTGGAACAGTCTGTCCTTTATGAATGGAATACTTCATACAGTGGACGTCCAATGACTTGTATCCTTGACCACAAAGGGTTGAACATTCACTTTTGCCAATGATGTGCCACCTACAAAAAATGATGTTATTATGCTTAGGAGGTATGCTGATGAACACAATTTAAAACATGGATTCAGAAAAATTCACACATATTATTCAATTTTAAAAATTATGTTAGAATTTATAGACAAGCCACAATAAAAATATTTGATATATCGTTGATTTAGTGATGAAAACTTCTTAGAGATCATAGAGTCCAAACTTTCATTATATAGATGAGAAAATGAAGCCCAGTGATGCTATGCATTCAAATGGTATATATGCTTGGCTTCTGTCAGAAATTTTACTTTTCTCTAAATAAAATTTAACACTTACTCCAAACCCATAAAAATGGAGCTGTCTGGTTAAAGCTGGAGGTAGAGAACCAGCACTATACCCAGGCATTTGGAGGAACCCCAAGCCTCACCCTAGAGGAACCCCAAGGAAATATGGGTTCTCTTCCTAGGAATCCCAAGCCTCTCCCTAGACTTTTGAAAACAACTGGCTGAGATTAAGATTGAGATTAAGGTTACTTAGTAGCAGATCTAAAACTATCACCAAATATACCTGACCTATAATCAGGTGATGTCTCCCTATGCAACATCTTTATTTGACTGAGGATCAGAGAACATCTGGGAACATGACTACATCAAAAGCCTTTAAAAGTTGGTAAACTTGTCTTTATAAAGCATATCGCATTTTCTCATTAACTCATATAATCTACTTTTAGACATGTTTTCAGAGAGAACATTTATTTCCCACAAGTAAAATCTGCCAGCGTTAGCCAAATTATCCCAGTTACAGTCTAGCAATCTCTCAAACAATATGAGTGCAGCAATACCGCAAAGAAGAGAATTCATGGAGCTCTTTCCATCTGAAAAGCATCTCAAGGATTTCGTTGCACTTCACTCTACTGCAAGGCAATGGATGCAACTTGTACATGCCGTCCTACCACTAGCCTTCTACCATATGTCTCCAAACACCACCACAAATACATAAAAATTCTCACCCTTGCTGAGTAAAGGAGATTCAGGCCATCCCTGAATGTTGACTGTCACCTGCTAGATGGGGTTATTGCTCTTAGCTTCACTGTAAGACCCACCACAAGAAAACAAATGACAAGGATTTTAGAAGGAAAAACTTGCCTGCCATGATCTAGGATCTTGTTACTTACAGTTTAATGGACGAAATGCTGATAAGATAGACAAGTCAATCTATTGATTCTCTAATCCTCAAACTTTAAAAGTTTATTGGTACATGAGTTCAGTGGGAATTAGAGGATCAAGCTATTAAATGTATTGTTTCAGAGCTTTAAACCATAGGTTTTCAGATTAGAGTTTTTCTGTATTTATTTTACAGACAAATTTGTTTCCATTTCTTACAAAAATATCGAGGTCTCTATACTGAAATTAAGCAAATACTATGAATAAAAATCTCAAACCCAATTGTTGAGTTTCACAATAAATTAGCAGGTCTAAAGTTTTTTAGGAATGGGAAAGGACGATATTAATTACATGTCCATCTTATACCAGGCAGTAGATTCTTTATATCTTATCTCAGTTATTGATTTTTATCTGGTTACATTATACATTATTTCTCTTTTACTTACCTTAGTTCACAGTCTGTATTGCACCTTTCAGTCACCAGCAATGGAAGTGGTAAGTGGTCACAGCTTTGATCAGACATGACCATATGATCACTCTTACGTATACAAGTAATTTTTCTTCTATGAAGACCTTGGCCAAAGTCAAATGAAAATTAAAAATTAAAGGAAAACTCACATAAGGAGATGTTCCATAATAATTTACTTCTGCTAACAGCTTGAAGGATGCAGCTAAGAAAGCAAAAACAATTCCAACATAGGATACAAATAGGCTAGCATATTGAACTAGTCAGGAATGACTTTCTACAATAAGCAAGCTGAATCCTGAAACATTGAGGAGTTTGCTGAGTAAGGCGATGTAAGGAAGGTGAGACAAGTGTGTGAAGTAGGAAGAAATTTATTACAGCTGGATGGAAGGGTTGCTCGTGGAGAACTGAGTGATCAGGGTCCATGCTGATATGATACAGTATGCTACTGCTCCCCATTATTTGCTTGCCTTTTCGCTGTAACAAAATCACACATCTCTACTTGCTACAACATTTCTATAACTTCCTGGAGGAAGAGCATACTTCCCTGCCCATTGACAGCAGGTTTGTGCCAACCACCTGGAAGGGAATGTGACTATTCCAGTTCCAAGCAGAAGTTCTAAAAGTCTTTTCTTGCTTCTGCAAACTCTTTTCTCTGTTTCCAAAACACCTTCTCCTGATGGGGCTGATCTTTCAGCCTGGAATCATGAATGAAAAGGTAGCATGGTCAGACTTCAGTTGATAATAATGGACCAACTGGAATAAATGTGCCACATGAATGCAAGATGGTAATAATAGGAGAACTGGGGAGGGGTTGTGGAAGAAGAGAGAATATGAGAACTTTTTATAGTTTTTGCTCAACTTTTCTATAAACCTAGTGTGAAAGTGAAAGTCGCTTAGTGGTGTCTGACTATTTGTGACTGACTACAGCCTGCCAGGCTCCTCTGTCCATGGAATTCTCCAGGCAAGGATATTGGAGTGGGCAGCTGTTCCCTTCTCCAGGGGACTTTCCCAACCCAGGGATTGAACCCAAACCTAAAACCCCTCTAAAAAAAATAGTCTATTAATTTGTTTAAAAATGACATGGATGCAGATAACAAGCTGAAGAAGAGTCAGAACCAATTAGCAGCCACCACACAGTATGAGCAAGAAATAAACATTTGTTGCTTTAAGTCATTGAGGTTTAGCAGTTGTTTATACGGTACATAACCACAGTCAAGGAAACTTAGAGAAGTCAGAGAGGCCAGAGTAGACTGAACTTTGCACTTTTTCCAATGAAGAGACAGGAAAAAGTTCAAGCTGTCAGTGGCATGATCAAATTTCTGTTTTCTCCAAGTTCAACTGTATACTTTCAGTTGGCGAAACATGAACATGCATGTTTATCTCTGCATGCATACCATCTGAAATAACTATAAAGAATTTTGAAAAGGCAAAAACCTGAAAGAACAAAAAGAATAAAAGAGGAAACAGTAGGCAGGAAAAGGGAATTTTAAATATGAAAAGAAGATGGAAATTACTATTTTAACAGAGCCAAGGAAGCTGAAACCTGAGCCTGTGGAGGAAGAAAGTAAGAAACAAACTATTCATGCCACAAAATCCAAGCAAAGCCCAGGAATCAAAAACACCTTCAGGTTCCTCTGAAGAGGTGAATGTGTGAGGCAGAGGCCTGAAAAAATGGAGAAGTGATCGAAAAGTAGTCATGAAGAACAGCCAGACTTCCACCTAAGAGTCAACAGTAGCGCCATCTAATAAAAACAATGTGAACCACATGTAATTTTCCATTGTCTTGTAGTGACATGAAAAAGTAAAAAGATACAAATAGCCAAATAGGATCATTTCCACACAGGGTCAACAGAAACACTATCGATGATATATTTCCCATTCTTTTTTCATACTAAGTCATACATACTTCAATGGGCTAGCCACATGTGGCTAGTAACTACCATTCTGGATAGCATAGCTCCGGAGCAGGTGAATTTGGGGGCACAGACTCAGCAGCTGAGGGAAGCTGGGGAAGCACTGTACTGAAAAGAGAGGGACTCAATATAAAAGTCTCCATACTGAAATGATGAGATTCAGGCCCACTGGGCTCACCCTCCATTTCCCTCTGGCTCCAAACCAATTTTTACAGTTTCTCCAGTCCCCTCACTGGCCAGCAGAAGATGGGAGAATTCCTTTCTTAGAAAACTCTTTAGCTCAAGAAAAAAAGATTAAATGACAACAACATTTGAGCCTTTCCCCCAATGACATAGTAAAGAACTATAAGAAGACTTATTTAACCCACACAGGACTTTCAATTAGCATTTTAGTCTTAAATATGAACAAACATCAAAGGATCAGTAGGCAATTTAGGAAAGACAGTCACACAAAAGAGACCAAAATAAGCAGAAACGGAATTAAGAGGAAACACATATGTCAGGGAGCAGAAGAAAGTTCCAAAACTACAATTAATACTCTCACAGACACAGGTATTGCATCCACGAAACAAAAGCAAGCTGTTGATGAGAAACACTAAGAAAAAAATGTACATTTGGAGAGAAAATTATGAGATAAGAGATCAGACCAGGAGGCTGTATATCCAGACAATATAAATTTTACAAGATAGAAGAGAAATTTTAATGTAAAGACATTATCAAAGATATCATACATAAAACTTCTCAGATCAAAGAATCTGTGTTTCCAGTTTGGAAGGCGTCCTAATTACCAGGAAAATAGATGAAAGGAAAAGCCAAGCCAACACATATTGTCCTGTCATTTCTCACTCCCAGAATTTAGGAGGGGAGACACAAAATTTCCATACCAGGAAGTATCATATCCAAGCACTGGAAACTGGAAAACAAGATTTTCAGCATTCTAAAGGAAAATAATCCATCTTAGAATTTTATACGAGCCAAGCTATCAATCAAGGGTGAGGACAGAAAAAAATGCCATTTTCAGACAGGAAAGGTCTCAAAAACCTGCCTTGCTTTCTCAGGAAATTTCCGACAGATACGTTATCCTCCGTGGAGGAAATAAAGAGTGGAATTCACAGAATTTGGGCCCAGGGAATCCAACACAGAAGAAAGTTAAAGAGACCTCCCAGGATGATGAAGAAGGGAAAGCGTGTGATAACAGCCGTGTCACAAGCCTGAAAAGCAACATGGCCAGGTTAAAGCGGAGAGAAGAGGGCCAAGGGAGCAACAGACAAGAAAAAGGAAAGGAAAGCTGAAACCAATGCACTGAATACAGAGCTCCAAAACATTAACACAGAATTTACAGCGTTCACAAAACGTTTGGAGCCTGATCATTTTCAGTGACAGGGAAACAAGGAAACAAAACTAAAGAAACGTCACTTTAGAGAAACCCAAAGTGACACGCATACAAAAGGAACTATGATCATAGTATATACTTTGTGGCAACTGAATTACTGGCTCCTTTCCTTCTATGGGAAAGAGATCTTTCCTGGTCCAGACTCTCAAACTATCTCAAAATGCCTTCTCCAGCCTTTCATTTTGGATCTTGTTGTGTGTTTATTTGGTGTGTCCCCCAAATTTTAGAATGTTCCTTCATTCAACTATGTATTTAGATTTCTTCCAGCTCCCCATATCTACTGCCACAGACCAGTTTACCCAGTTACGCTGGAAAGCTAGTCCCAGATGCCCAAACCACTTCTATATGCTCTTCTATATAGCACATTCAGATTCTTTTTGTCAAAATGAATGCCTCCATCGTCTGTGTTACCAAAGCTTTGCTCCTACTTGCAGTGTTTGCTCCAGTCAGCCTGGCATCATCCACTTCAGTCTCCCTTCCCGGAGACCCTGTTCCAACAGGAATGCCTGTTTCCACACCAGCATCCAAGCACTGCTGTCCTAGAACCACAGGACCAAGTCTGTGCCTTTTGCTGGGATGGGATACCTCCACTCCTTTGGTACCTTGAGGTCAGTTTGTTAACATGCCCTTCAAGCTCCCATCTGTGATTACTGCCTCTGGCCACCTGCCTTCTCTCAGCTCATTTCTGAACTGTTCTGAGCTGCTTCTCCTCTGACTCACTGCTCCCCTAATTCCCAGACCTTGTCTCTCGTGCCCCTGGGAACTACTTTTCCACTCCACACCAATTTCTATCTTCCCATTTCACCTCCTCAAACTGCTCACTCCATCTTTCCTGGGGTCTCCTCGATGCATACTTGTGGCACAGCTTTTATCATTTAAAATTAAGAAACTTTACTCATTCTTCTGTTTCATCCACTAGACTTTAAAACTTTAATGCAAAATCAGGGTCCTAATAATCCAAAACAAAATAGTCTGTCGATAAACCTTTACTGATTCAAACAAACGTAGCCTCACACAACCAGGTATTCATAATTATAGATTGCCCAAAGACACCAGTCTCTTCGTTTGCTTTTCTACTATAACTGCACAGCTTTTTCATCCCCGCTGTACTCCTTTTAGTTATTCATCCATCAGTACAAACACATTTCCCTGTGGTCAGAGAAAGAAAATAAGAGAATGAGAGAATGTTGACCCCACAAGACTAAAAGAAGGAGATGGGTGTCTGGGAAAGTGGACGGAAGGAAAAGGACAAGAAGGTGAGCATTTCACTAGAAAACAGTGTCACGGTAAGGGACCCTTTCTGTAACTGCAAGAAAGAGATTAACAATGTGGTAGGAAAGGAGCTGTGATGGAAAATGTTGAAAAGGGTTGAGATAAGGGAGGCTATTAAGCATAAGAAGCCCAGAATGAGTGGAGAGAAAAGCAGACAGAGAACAAAGACGGGAAATCTTTGTAAGTCTGTGTGGTATAAGTATGTGGGTTCCACAAGCAGCCAGACTCAAGAGCACCCCAAATTATACCAGCATGCCACAGCTGAACTTATGTCCTTTTATTTAATTCTAGTGTACCTTGACACATTTTTGTACAGTCTTGCCATGGTCCATATGGGTCCCATGTGAATAGATCACTCTTCTCTTCCACGGGGATATTGAAGGAATAACGTACGTCAGGGTTGTATAGATTACCCACACACAAAACCTCAATAAAAATACAAAGGGGCACACAATCAATTCATAAAAGATATATTCTTAAAAGATATCACTTTGTGTTTAATAATAAATACAAAGCACTTACTTAAACATCATATTTTACTAATATGATTAAAACTGTCCTAGTAACAACTACTAAGAATTTACCTGCAAAACAAGTTCTTCTTCCAGTCGATCAGTACTATTAATCCTTTCAATTGAGTTGTTTGAACCACTGTATTCAAAAATAGCTCCTTGTACGTTGATTTCTCTTTTGGACATACTTACAACAAAATTCCCGTTCAAAAGAAAATTCCCTTGAGTGTCCGATAATGCTGTAAAAAGATAGTGCTCATGAAACAGCAAAACCAGTCAACGGTCCAGAAACAGTTTTAACTTTTACAATTCACATTCTTTTCTTCTGCAGTTAGAGAATATAAATATAAATTAATATGGAGGAAATAAACTTTATTTTACTATAAAGTGGTATCTAACCCATAAGCAGCAAAACTTCAGCATATTAGCCAAACCCATGAAAATACATTCACTCTATAATTTTTCTTTCTGAGAAGGTCATCGTCCACAAAGCATGCAGCACCAGGAGAGACATACAGGAAGTGGAAAAACAGAGAGAAGTCATGCAGACAGATCAGCTAAATCAATCCTGGTCATCCACGGGGAGGAAAGAAAGGGCAGCCAGGCTGCTATAGTGTTCTGTTTACCTTGGAAAACATGTACAAAGCTTCGACATCCTAGGGTCAATATTTCAAAAGCCCATGCCTCTCCACTCCTCCCTCCGTAAACATCTGGATCTTTTTCATGGGAGGCACTCATCATTGCTCACGCCTGTGTGAGTGGCTACTTTTTCAGAACCCTCCCACTGCATCCTCTGTTCTTGCCCCTGGTGATTCTTGCTCTTTCCCATGGAGAGGTATTAACATCAGCCTGTCAATTAAGTATATGTATGTCTCTCTATATACTAATATTTACATGTGTATGTGAGTATGGAACAGAGTATGTATTCATAATTTGTTACTTTTGTAAATACAAAATTGCATGCTCTCCACAGTGCTGTGGTAGTAAAAAGACCACAGGACTTGGTACAGTTGATTTAAATTCAAATTGTTCCAATTAATTACTATGTGATCTTGGATAAACTACTTGCTTTTTAACTGCATAATAGGAATAATAAAAATTCCCAACTCACAGGGTTTTAATTTGAATCAAATTTGGAAAATGTTTTTAAAGTGTATAAATTGTAAAGCACTGTGCTGTCAGTTTAAATTTTCGAGAGGGTGTCTAATATTTTAAATTTTACACTTATAAAACCCCCATGTTAATTAAATACATCTTTGCTGATTTACTATACTTCTCAATGGAATAATCTTTTTGGAAAACACTTATTTGGTCTTCCAAGAAATCCTACCCAAAACACATAAGTTACCATGACCAAGCTTAACAAATACTACACACCTTGAACCAATGCTAAAGGAAATACTACCAAATATGTCTGGTGATTCTGTGTCTGTGTAGACTATTGTGATTGTCTTTATACACTACAGTGAATTCAGTGAAGAACCAACAAAATGAAAATCACTCTGTAAATTTGCACATTATCAGAAGTGGACAGGCCTGTTTAAAGGACTGCCTGTTACACTAAAACTAAGGGAAATAAAACTTTACTGAGAAAAACTACATGTCATCATTTTTAGTTACCAAAGCAAATTACAAGTCCTTTCTAAACACCCCACACATATATTTTGCTCCCCTGTTTAGATTTTGATATTTCCATTAGTATTTCTTTTACAAAGTATACTGATATTTTAGTAGTGGACATTTCTAATTTTTAAACTTAAGCAGAACCAAATATCTACATTTGGATCCTAAGAGAGACATAATAAATTATCTATAATACGTATGGCATATGTCTATACCATATGATATATATGGTATATATCTATGTATATGCAAAGAAAAAGAAGTGCAACTAAATGTAAACAGTTAAAACATTTACATTTGATTTTCTTTGGGAATTTTTTTTTTGCCTTTTTTTTTTAATAGAGGTGAAATTAACAAAACCAGAATTAACCATTTTAAATTGAACAACTTGATGGCATATAGTGCATTCACAATGCTGTGCAACCTCTACGAGTTTTCTAAATTTTTTCATCACCCTGGAAGGAAAATCTGCATCCATTCAGCAGTTGTTCTTTCTACAATTGACTTTATAAGGCCAAAGATAATTTCTGAAATGGGCTGTTCACTATAGATTCAGATTCCCAGTCAATTCAAAGCATTGATTACTTGAGCCAATATTTCACATTTCATTAATGTGAGGCAAGTGTTTTTTCAGTATCAGCTTTATATCACCAGCTTAGTGAATTACATGTAAGTCAATATTAAGGTAAAGTAATGTCAGTCAATATGTAAGTCAATAATCAGACAGAAACAAAGATTTGTAAAGCATTCTTTTCTCTCTGGGCCTAAGTGAAATGCTTTAAACTAGAAGTCAATTTCCAAAAAGTAAATAACAACTGAAATGTACACTCTAGAAATAGCTAAAAGACAATATATTAGGACTATGTTCATTAACATCTAAAAATACGAAACTATAGTTCTCTTTCTGTAATATAAGAGCAATAAAAATACAATCACAATAAAAATTGTATTTAAAGACTTGTGCTACATGGTAAAGACATTTAAGAAAACAAATTAAAAACATTTCCCTTCCCTGGTGGCTCAGATGGTAAAGTATCTGCCTACAATGTGGGAGACCCAGGTTCGATCCCTAGGTTAGGAAGATCCTCTGCAGAAGGCAATGGCAACCCACTCCAGTACTCTTGCCTGGAAAATCCCATGGACAGAGGAGCGTGGTAGGCTACAGTCCATGGGGTCGCAAAGAGTCAGACACAATTGAGTGACTTCACTTTTTTAAAAACATTTAACCCCAATGAGGTTTACAACTAGAGAACTGTATTCTAAATACACACACAACTTTAACTGAATATAACCTCTGGTTATCTAAAACACCCTCATGGGGAAAAAAGCTTAATTTGTCTTCCAGAATTTAATTCAGTATCTTCAAAATAGGATATGGTATGTAATTCAAAAAGAGAACACATATATGTGTTCTCAGATGACTTGGCTTAGTCTGAGCCGAAACTGCATGTTTATTCAAGGGGCTCTTCTTGCCTTCCAAGAATTTACAACCACAGACCTCCATGAAACTGCACATACTGGCTGCCATTTAACTAAAAATGTTTACCCAGGTAATTGTCATCTTCTGGTTTTCCAGAATAGCTGTGCTGAAGAATATCAATGTTTGTTGCTCCTGGGGGAATCTTTACAACGACATTATAACCTGCAATATAATTTTATACATGTTAACTTTCACAAAAAGCAGATGGCCCAGAGGCTAGTACTGCTGAGTGAAAAATCTGAATAGTATAGTCAGACTTAATTTCATTTTATCTCTGAAAGATGATATGTGCTAATTTTTTTTGAATCAATATCTTATACAAATTACTAAGGATTAAGAAAAAGTGGTTGTTGTCTAGAAATACACAGTTTGGGATTCTTAAGGTGTACCTCCTAATTTCTCTTACTTTTAAATTCTGAATATAGAATAAAAATGAATCTAGTAATTTAGCTCCTAAACTACTTAACACACACACTAATTTT